>NC_090938.1:277569188-278813831 GCF_040938575.1 Ambystoma mexicanum | reverse complement strand
AAATGGCCCTTCAACCCGGAGAGGCAGAACGTTCCTCTCATCTAATGGGAACTAGTCTACTCACAATGAAGCATCTATTTCCAATTAGAGAAACGGCCCTCCGACCTCGAGAACCAGAAAGTTTCTCTCGTCTAATTGGAGCTAGCCTACTCACACTGAAGCAGCTATTTCCCATTAGAGAAACAGCCCTCTGACCTGAAGAGGCAGAAAGGTCCTCTCGTCTAATGGGAACTAGCGTACTCTCACTGAAGCATCTATTTCCCATTAGAGAAACGGCCCTCTGACCTGGAGAGGCAGAATGGTCCTCTCGTCTAATGGGAACTAATCTACTCACAATATAGCATCTATTTCCCATTAGAGAAACAGCCTGCGACCTGAAGAAGCAGAAAGGTCCTCTCGTCTAATGGGAACTAGCCTACTCATACTGAAGCAGCTATTTCCCATTAGAGAAACGGCCCTCCGACCTGGAGAGTCAGAAAGTTCCTCTCGTCTAATGAGAACTAGCCTACTCACACTGAAGCATCTATTTCCCATTAGAGAAACGGCCCTCCAACCTGGAGAGGCAGAAAGGTCCTCTAGTCTAATGGGAACTAGCCTACTCACACTGACGCAGCTCTTTCCAATTAGAGAAACAGCCCTTGAACCTGGAAAGGCAGAAATGCCCTCTCGTCTAATGGGAACTAGCCTACTCACACTGAAGCAGCTATTTCCCATTAAAGAAACTGCCTCTGACCTGAAGAGCCAGAAAGGTCCTCTCGTCTAATGGGAACTAGCCTACTCTCACTGAAGCATCTATTTCCCATTAGAGAAACGGCCCTCTGACATGGAGAGGCAAAATGGTCCTCTTGTCTAATGGGAACTAACCTACTCACAATGAAGCATCTATATCCCATTAGAGAAACAGCCCTGCGACCTGAAGAAGCAGAAAGATCCTCTCGTCTAATGGGAACTAGCCTACTCACACTGAAGCAGCTATTTCCCATTTGAGATACGACCCTCCAACCTGGAGATGCAGAAAGGTCCTCTTGTCTAATGGGAAATTGCCTACTCACACTGACGCAGCTCTTTCACATTGGAAAAACAGCCCTCCAACTTGGCGAGGCAGAAAGATCCTCTTGTCTAATGGGAACTAGCCTACTCACACTGAAGTAGCTTTTTCCCATTAGAGAAACGGCCCTCCGACCTGGAGATTCAGAAAGTTCCTCTCGTCTAATGAGAACTAGCCTACTCACACTGAAGCATCTATTTCCCATTAGAGAATTGGCCCTTCAACCCGGAGAGGCAGAACGTTCCTCTCATCTAATGGGAACTAGTCTACTCACAATGAAGCATCTATTTCCAATTAGAGAAACGGCCCTCTGACCTCGAGAACCAGAAAGTTTCTCACGTCAATTGGAACTAGCCTAATCACACTGAAGCAGCTATTTCCCATTAGAGAAACTGCCCTCTGACCTGTAGAGGCAGAAAGGTCCTCTCGTCTAATGGGAACTAGCCTACTCTCACTGAAGCATCTATTTCCCATTAGAGAAACGGCCCTCTGACCTGGAGAGGCAGAATGGTCCTCTCGTCTAATGGGAACTAACCTACTCACAATGAAGCATCTATTTCCCATTCGAGAAACAGCCCTGCGACCTGAAGAAGCAGAAGGGTCCTCTCGTCTAATGGGAACTAGCCTACTCATACTGAAGCAGCTATTTCCCATTATACAAACAGCCCTCCCACCTGGAGAGTCAGAAAGTTCCTCTTGTCTAATGAGAACTAGCCTACTCACACTGAAGCATCTATTTCCCATTAGAGAAACGGCCCTCCAACCTGGAGAGGCAGAAAGGTCCTCTAGTCTAATGGGAACTAGCCTACTCACACTGACGCAGCTCTTTCCAATTAGAGAAACAGCCCTCGAACCTGGAGAGGCAGAAATGCCCTCTCGTCTAATGGGAACTAGCCTACTCACACTGAAGCAGCTATTTCCCATTAGAGAAACTGCCCTCTGACCTGAAGAGGCAGAAAGGTCCTCTCGTCTAATGGGAACTAGCCTACTCTCAATGAAGCATCTATTTCCCATTAGAGAAACGGCTCTCTAACCTGGAGAGGCAGAATTGTCCTCTCGTCTAATGGGAACTACCCTACTCACAATGAAGCATCAATTTCCCATTAGAGAAACCGCCCTCCGACCTGGGGAGTCAGAAAGTTCCTCTCGTCTAATGAGAACTAGCCTACTCACACTGAAGCATCTATTTCCCATTAGAGAAATGGCCCTTCAACCCAGAGAGGCAGAACGTCCCTCTCATCTAATGGGAACTAGTCTACTCACAATGAAGCATCTATTTCCAATCAGAGAAACGGCCCTCCGACCTCGAGAACCGGAAAGTTTCTCTCGTCAATTGGAACTAGCCTACTCACACTGAAGCAGCTATTTCCCATTAGAGAAACTGCACTCTGACCTGAAGAGGCAGAAAGGTCCTCTCGTCTAATGGGAACTAGCTTACTCTCACTGAAGCATCTATTTCCCATTAGAGAAACGGCCCTCTGACATGGAGAGGCAGAATGGTCCTCTCGTCTAATGGGAACTAATCTACTCAAACTGAAGCATCTATTTCCCATTAGAGAAACGGCCCTCCAACCTGGAGAGGCAGAAAGGTCCTCTCGTCTAATTGGAAATAGCCTACTCACAAGGAAGCATCTATTTCCCATTAGAGAAACAGCCCTGCGACCTGAAGAAGCAGAAAGATCCTCTCGTCTAATGGGAACTATCCTACTCACACTGAATCAGCTATTTCCCATTAGAGAAACGACCCTCAAACCTGCAGAGGCAGAAAGGTCCTCTCCTCTAATGGGAACTAGCCTACTCACACTGACGCAGCTCTTTCCCATTAGAAAAACGGCCCTCCAACTTGGCGAGGCAGAAAGGTCCTCTTGATTAATGGGAACTAGCCTACTCACACTGAAGCAGCTATTTCCTATTAGAGAAACGGCCCTCCGACCTGGAGAGTTAGAAAGTTCCTCTTGTCTAATGAGAACTAGCCTACTCACACTGAAGCATCTATTTCCCAATAGAGAAATGGCCCTTCGACCCGGAGAGGCAGAACGTTCCTCTCATCTAATGGGAACTAGTCCACTCACAATGAAGCATCTATTTCCTATCAGAGAAACGGCCTTCCGATCTCGAGAACCAGAAAGTTCCTCTCGTCCAATTGGAACTAGCCTACTCACACTGAAGCATCTATTTCCCATTAGAGAAACGGCCCTCCAACCTGGAGTGGCAGAAAGGTCCTCTTGTCTAATGGGAACTAGCCTACTCACACTGAAGCAGCTATTTCCCATTAGAGAAACGGCCCTCCGACCTGGAGAGTCAGAAAGTTCCTCTCGTCTAATGAGAACTAGCCTACTCGCACTGAAGCATCTATTTCCCATTAGAGAAATGGCCCTTCAACCCGGAGAGGCAGAACGTTCCTCTCATCTAATGGGAACTAGTCTACTCACAATGAAGCATCTATTTGCCATTAGAGAAACGACCCTCCAACCTGGAGAGGCAGAAAGGTCCTGTCCTCTATTGGGAAATAGCCTACTCACACTGATGCAGCTCTTTTCCATTAGAAAAGCGGCCCTCCAACTTGGCGAGGCAGAAAGGTCCTCTTGTCTAATGGGAACTAGCCTACTCACACTGAAGCAGCTATTTCCTATTAGAGAAACGGCCCTCCGACCTGGAGAGTTAGAAAGTTCCTCTCGTCTAATGAGAACTAGCCTACTCACACTAAAGCATCTATTTCCCAATAGAGAAATGGCCCTTCAACCCGGAGAGGCAGAACGTTCCTCTCATCTTATGGGAACTAGTCTACTCACAATGAAGCATCTATTTCCAATTAGAGAAACGGCCCTCCGACCTCGAGAACCAGAAAGTTTCTCTCGTCTAATTGGAACTAGCCTACTCACAGTGAAGCAGCTATTTCCCATTAGAGAAACTGCCCTCTGACCTGAAGAGGCTGAAAGGTCCTCTCGTCTAATGGGAACTAGCGTACTCTCACTGAAGCATCTATTTCCCATTAGAGAAACGGCCCTCTGACCTGGAGAGGCAGAATGGTCCTCTCGTCTAATTGGAACTAATCTACTCACAATGAAGCATCTATTTCCCATTAGAGAAACAGCCCTGCGACCTGAAGAAGCAGAAAGGTCCTCTCGTCTAATGGGAACTAGCCTACTCATACTGAAGCAGCTATTTCCCATTAGAGAAACGGCCCTCCGACATGGAGAGTCAGAAAGTTCCTCTTGTCTAATGAGAACTAGCCTACTCACACTGAAGCATCTATTTCCCATTAGAGAAACGGCCCTCCAACCTGGAGAGGCAGAAAGGTCTCCAGTCTAATGGGAACTAGCCTACTCACACTGACGCAGCTCTTTCCAATTAGAGAAACAGCCCTCGAACCTGGAGAGGCAGAAATGCCCTCTCGTCTAATGGGAACTAGTCTACTCACTCTGAAGCAGCTATTTCCCATTAGAGAAACTGCCCTCTGACCTGGAGAGTTAGAAAGTTCCTCTCGTCTAATGAGAACTAGCCTACTCACACTGAAGCATCTATTTCCCAATAGAGAAATGGCCCTTCGACCCGGAGAGGCAGAACGTTCCTCTCATCTAATGGGAACTAGTCCACTCACAATGAAGCATCTATTTCCTATTAGAGAAACGGCCTTCCGATCTCGAGAACCAGAAAGTTCCTCTCGTCTAATTGGAACTAGCCTACTCACACTGAAGCATCTATTTCCCATTAGAGAAACGGCCCTCCAACCTGGAGAGGCAGAAAGGTCCTCTTGTCTAATGGGAACTAGCCTACTCACACTGAAGCAGCTATTTCCCATTAGAGAAACGGCCCTCCGACCTGGAGAGTCAGAAAGTTCCTCTCGTCTAATGAGAACTAGCCTACTCACACTGAAGCATCTATTTCACATTAGAGAAATGGCCCTTCAACCCGGAGAGGCAGAACGTTCCTCTCATCTAATGGGAACTAGTCTACTCACAATGAAGCATCTATTTCCAATTAGAGAAACGGCCCTCCGACCTCGAGAACCAGAAAGTTTCTCTCGTCTAATTGGAACTAGCCTACTCACACTGAAGCAGCTATTTCCAATTAGAGAAACTGCCCTCTGACCTGAAGAGGCAGAAAGGTCCTCTTGTCTAATGGGAACTAGAGTACTCTCACTGAAGCATCTATTTCCCATTAGAGAAACGGCCCTCTGACCTGGAGAGGCAGAATGGTCCTCTCGTCTAATGGGAACTAATCTACTCACAATGAAGCATCTATTTCCCATTAGAGAAACAGCCCTGCGACCTGAAGAAGCAGAAAGGTCCTCTCGTCTAATGGGAACTAGCCTACTCATACTGAAGCAGCTATTTCCCATTAGAGAAACTGTCATGGTCTCTGCTTCCAAAAGATCAGGACTTGCCCGACTCCCTTGGAAGCAGACCCATAACCCCGGTTCCGAGTGCCAGCCAGTCCCAATTGGGACCTTTTGGACCCTGTCCTGGCGCCAGTGGCACCAGGCTCATAAAGATGCCCAGTCCCAGCGCTGGAAGCGCCGGGCTCATAATGCTTGGGTGGACTTACCTGCAGCAGACCATGCTGCTTACTTACCTGCCAGTTGAACCCCTGATCCTCTTCTGTTTGGGACTACTTTTCCTGTTGGGTGGGGCAGGAGCCACTCCCTAGGTTCAGAACACTGGAACTCTTCTGGAAAGCAGAAACTCCTTTCTTACCTAGGCGTGGGTGTGGAAGGAGACACCTAAGCACTACAGGAGGCTATTTAAACCACACCCGATGGATGAATCTTGCTTTGCGTTATTCTGCATTCTCTGCAGTAGAACGCTCATCATGTCTTCTGCTTCTGATCCTGGGCCTAAGGGAACAAAGGCTTACCATCCTGGAATCCAGTCTTCAGCAGCATCTGTAAAGACAAAGAAAGAACAGGTTAGCACTACGGTCTTCAGTGGCAGCGCATCTCTTACCTGGTCCATCGGCTGTCACCAACGACTCGCGCTGCATTCCGGCATCTGACAGACAAAGGCTTACCTACTCTTCGCATGCTCCGGAGGTCTTCGCACTGCATTCTGGCATCTGAAAGACAAAAGCTTACCAGCTCTTCGCACGCTCCGGAGGCCTTCGGCGCTGCATCCCGCATCTGAAAGACAAAAGAAGGTGCGTTTAAAGACATTGGGCAACTTTATTACTCACGTGCCATTACTCCTTCCCACGCCGAATCCAGTGGGTATTCCAGCACCCTTCAGCTTCTCTAAAGCTCCGAACTTGTACCTGCAAGATAAAAGGGACAGTTAGTGCGCATCGTGAAGCAGGCTACAACCGCTTACTTACGTGCTTCCAGGCGCTTCTATTCCTCACGCGGGTTCGATCCTCAACTCTCATCAGCCCGCCATCCACCATCGCCGGAACCCTGCAAAACAAGAGATATCATTACAAAAGACTTTTAAGACATTTGAAGTGCCCAGAACTTACCGTTCGTGCAGTTAACGACGGACAGCAGTCCTCTGAGGTCAAGAGGCCTGCACCCTTATCCAGTGAAGAAACTGGTTACGGCACCCTGCCCCGAGGCAGATGGAGAGCTCGGCGTTCACTTACCTAAGGTGAGGGTGTTAACCTTTGGGGTTCTACAGGAGAAGAGAAAGGGAAGAGGAGAGAGGCATCCAATAACCCCAGTTCATTAATCCCATATTTTCTATCTGCAGACATCTTACTCTTCGAGTCAGACATACTGTGCACAGAGGTCCAGCCCAAAGAGCCAACCGTGTGTTACACATCACCTTTGAAGATACGGCATTCACCCATTCAAGACCGGCGACTCTGCGGGAATCAGGTGAGCGTTACAGAACGCAAAGCCTATCGCAAAACTCCCACCCAGGCGCTATGGAAACCTCGGATACCGACCAGCTAGCCCAGTTACTTGGGGAACTAAGAGCAGAAGTGCATGCAGCCCGTCAGGAAACGAATGCTCTAAGAAGGGAACTGATTATTTCCAAGGAGCGAACAGACGATCTCGCTAGACAATTGCTACAGTCACAAGCCGGACAAACTCCGTTACCCGCATCAGGGGCAAATCTTCCTTCAACATCCTCTACGAACCCGGTGCAGATCAACCTACCTGGGAATGTACCTCTGGCTCCGCCCGAATGATTTTCTGGTGGCCCAAAGAGGTTTGCAGTATTTATTAATCAGTGCCGGTTGCACTTCTTATGCCGGCCAGCAGCCTTTCCAACTGATCAAGCTAAGGTAGCTTTCGTGCTTTCGTACCTTAGTGGCAATGCGGCAGACTGGTCGATCCCTCTAGTTAATCAAGATGATCCGGTTCTACATGATTTTTAAGCTTTTCAGCTCAGTATGGAAAAACTGTTTGCAAGACATTCACAGGGGCAGGCCTTGGACAATGAGCTCCTTTCATTGCGACAGGGTAATCAAGACCTTTTGGCTTATATTGCGTCTTTCAACAGACTGATAGTGGAAACTCGATGGCCTGAGGACAAAAGGATTACGCTGTTTTATAGAGGTCTAGGTGGAGAGCTCAAAGATGTGTTAGCCCAAGTAGTGAATCCCCCGCAAGACTGTTCGGACTATATTGACTTAGTCGTTCAAATTGACCACAGACTGCAGAACAGGAAGGCCGATCGTTCCAAGTTTGATGCTCGAGTATTTTCCAAACCACCAACTCCTACCAAAGGAGTAGACTCCGGGGAACCCATGCAAATAGGGGGCCTGAAAGGACCACTAACACAAAAGGAGCGGGAAAGGAGAAAACAGCTGCAATTATGCCTCTATTGCGGAAACTCGGGGCACTTTCTTCGAGACTGTCCGGTGAAACCAGCCAAGAAGGCAGTAGGAGCTGCAGTTACCAGGGTCACAAACTCTGAGCAGGGAAACGACCTCGCCCGACAAGAATAGAGGTCCTCTTGCCGAGCGTTAAAACCAGTTCCGTGACCTCGCATTTCGTGATACCTATGGTCCTCATTAGCCCTGAACATCCGGATCGATTACATGCGATTGAAGCTTACGTCGACAGCGGTGCCATCGGCAATTATGTGGATCATGAAATGGTTTTGAGGATGAATCTGACTCTTTGTCCAAAGGCTGTAAAGGACGTCATTACTACGGTGGATGGTACGGAGATAGCCTCCGGACCAGTAACGCATACCACCCAAGAAGTGACGCTAGTAAGTCAAGATGGACACCATGAGAAGATCGTGTTCGATGTGATCAAGGCCCCTCAGTTCCAGATTATTCTAGGAATCCCTTGGTTAGAGAAGCACAATCCTCAGATCGATTGGCGAGCAAGAACGGTTCAGTTTCCAGAATGTGTCTCTACATGTCACCCTCGACCTGGTGTTGCACTGGCAGCAATTTCCTCGGAGGCTCCCCAGTTACCTCCTGAATACCTAGAATTCCAAGATGTTTTCCGGAAGGATCAGGCTAACTCTCTACCTCCTCATAGGTCTTATGACTGCCAGATAGACCTGATACCTGGATCTACTCCTCCTTGTAGTAGAATTTATGCCCTCACCGAGCCTGAGAATCTTCACCTCCGACAATACCTGGATCAATACCTAGCGAATGGGTTTATTCGTCCTTCCAAGTCCCCTGCTTCCTCAGCTTTGTTCTTCGTTCCAAAAAAAGAAGGGGACCTTAGAACTTGTATAGATTATCGCGCCCTGAACCAGATCACCGTTAAGAATAGATATCCGTGACCTTTGATCCCTGAACTCCTGGACCAAGTCAGAAAAGCATGCATATATACAAAGCTGGATCTTAGAGGTGCCTACCACTTGGTACGAGTAAAAGAGGGCGATGAATGGAAGAGGGCCTTCCGCACCAAGTATGGGCTATTTGAATATCAGGTCATGCCCTTCGGACTTTGCAATGCCCCGGCCGCCTTTCAATATTTTATGAATTATGTCCTCAGAGAGCTCATAGATGTGTGTGTTGTTGTTTACATTGACGACATCCTCGTTTATTCTTCATCGGAAACTGAACATCGGAAACACGTGAAAATGGTCCTCGAGAGATTGCGTCAACACAAACTTTTCGCTAAGTTGGAAAAATGTGTTTTCAACGTGACTGAAGTTGAATTCTTGGGATTCCTATTATCACCTAGCGGAGTGCGTATGGATTCAAAGAAGGTCGATGCAATTCTCAAATGGCCATCGCCATCCTCCGTAAAAGGTGTTCAAAGCATGTTAGGCTTCGCTAACTTTTACCGCAGGTTTATCCCCGAATTCTCTCGAATAGTCCAGCCCATCACCGCCTTGTTAAAGAAAAACAAACGTTTTGAATGGTCTACCGAGGCGGAACAAGCTTTCCAGAATTTGAAGACTAGATTTATCTCTGCACCGATCTTAAAACATCCTCGCCCAGAACTCCCCTACATCGTTGAAACTGATGCTTCGAGCCTTGCCATGGGGGCAGTTCTATCACAAAAGGATCCAGTAACCAATCAGTTGCATCCCGTGGCATTTTGGTCCCGCAAATTCTCGCCTCCTGAAATCAATTACACTATTACTGATAAGGAACTTCTAGCTATCAAGTCCGCCTTTAAGGCTTGGCGGCATTATCTTCTGGGGGCCCGACACACTGTTACTGTGATTATAGATCACCGAAACCTGCAATATTTGAAAACCGCAAAAGCTCAATCCTCTAGGCAATTCCGTTGGGCACTATTCTTTGCCGAGTTTGACTTCATAATTACCTATCGACCTGGTACAAAAAACGGTAAAGCTGATGCCCTTTCTCGAATGGGAGTGGAAGAACATTTGATCAATCCTAAACCTGTACCTATCATTCCCGAACAAAGAATTCTAGGTGTAATCGCCACACAATCCATAGAGGAAGTTAAGGATAAAGCCAGGCTACTGGTAACTCCAGCAGACATACAGAATTGGCATCTGCAGGGAAAGGACTTTACGGTGAAGGATAACCTATTATATTTCCAAGAACGGTTATACCTGCCCAGCACAGATTTACAGAAAAAGGTAATCTCCTGTTATCACGATTCTTTAATGGAAGGACATCCCAGTATGACCAAGACCTCGGAAAAGATCAAGCGCTACTTCTGGTGGCCGTCTTGGAAAAAAGATATCAGAGACTTTATAATGTCCTGTGGAGTATGCGCCCAAAACAAGAGTCAAAAGGAAAAACCAGCCGGCCTCTTACGCCCTATTGACATCCCGCCTCGCCCTTGGCATACGCTTTCTATGGACTTCATCACCGATCTACCTCCATGCTCCGGATACAATACGATCCTAGTAATCGTGGACCTATTCTCCAAGATGGCGCATTTCATTCCACTCAAAGGCTTACCAACAGCAGCAACTCTGGCCCGAGAATTTCTCGAAAACATCGTCCGACTGCACGGTTTTCCTTCAGTTCTAATTTCGGATCGAGGTAGTCAATTTATTTCTCATTTTTGGCGAAGTTGCTGTCGGTTGGCTCAAATTGATGTGAGACTTTCGACCAGCCACCACCCTCAAACCGACAGACAAACCGAGAGGACCAATCAAACTCTGGAACAGTATTTGCGCTGCATGCTACAACAAACTGAAAAAACTTGGAAAGATATCCTTTGGATAGCCGAATATGCCTACAATAACTCTGTCCACTCGGGAACTGGGAAGACCCCGTTTTTTCTTTTATACGGTAGTCACCCTCGAACCTCGGAGTTGGATCCACTCCAAGATCTTGGAACACCAGCAGTAGACCACCTGCATTCTACAATCACCCAAGCCTTTAAGGAAGCCGTTTCTCACCTTCAAAGGGCTAAAGAACAATACAAGAAAGGAGCAGACCAACATCGGAAGGAAGCCCCCCAATATCAAGTAGGAGATCAAGTCTGGTTATCCACCAAATATCTACCTCTAAAAGGACCACGCACATTAAACCAAGATACCTTGGTCCCTATTCCATCACTACCATAGTAAATTCAGTAGCGGTCAAGTTGGACTTGCCCCCTCACATGAAGATACATCCGGTCTTCCACGTCTCTCTATTAAAACCCGTGCAACCTCAAACCCGACTAACTACATCTCCAAAACCTATTCTAGTTGATGGAGAACTCGAGTTTGAAGTCAAAAGCATCCTGGATTCCAAGATCTCCAAATCTAAACTATTTTACCTGATTGACTGGAAAGGCTACGGTCCCCAAGAAAGATCCTGGGAACCTGCAGAATATATCCACGCGCCTCGTCTAATCAAAAGATTTCATCGAACATTTCCTAACAAGCCCAAACCCCCGGAGAAGCCCGGTTTGGGAGGGGCCTTGAGGGGGGGTGCTGTCATGATCTCTGCTTCCAAAAGATCAGGACTTGCCCGACTCCCTTGGAAGCAGACCCATAACCCCGGTTCCGAGTGCCAGCCAGTCCCAATTGGGACCTTTTGGACCCTGTCCTGGCGCCAGTGGCACCAGGCTCATAAAGATGCCCAGTCCCAGCGCTGGAAGCGCCGGGCTCATAATGCTTGGGTGGACTTACCTGCAGCAGACCATGCTGCTTACTTACCTGCCAGTTGAACCCCTGATCCTCTTCTGTTTGGGACTACTTTTCCTGTTGGGTGGGGCAGGAGCCACTCCCTAGGTTCAGAACACTGGAACTCTTCTGGAAAGCAGGAACTCTTTTCTTACTTAGGCGTGGCTGTGGAAGGAGGCACCTAAGCACTACAGGAGGCTATGTAAACCACACCCGATGGATGAATCTTGCTTTGCGTTATTCTGCATTCTCTGCAGCAGAACGCTCATCGTGTCTTCTGCTTCTGATCCTGGGCCTAAGGGAACAAAGTCTTACCATCCTGGAATCCAGTCTTCAGCAGCATCTGTAAAGACAAAGAAAGAACAGGTTAGCACTACGGTCTTCAGTGGCAGCGCATCTCTTACCTGGTCCATCGGCTGTCACCAACGACTCGCGCTGCATTCCGGCATCTGAAAGACAAAGGCTTACCTACTCTTCGCATGCTCCGGAGGTCTTCGCACTGCATTCCGGCACCTGAAAGACAAAAGCTTACCAGCTCTTCGCACGCTCCGGAGGCCTTCGGCGCTGCATCCCGCATCTGAAAGACAAAAGAAGGTGCGTTTAAAGACATTGGGCAACTTTATTACTCACGTGCCATTACTCCTTCCCACGCCGAATCCAGTGGGTATTCCAGCACCCTTCAGCTTCTCTAAAGCTCCGAACTTGTACCTGCAAGATAAAAGGGACCGTTAGTGCGCATCGTGAAGCAGGCTACAAGCGCTTACTTAAGTGCTTCCAGGCGCTTCTATTCCTCACGCGGGTTCGATCCTCAACTCTCATCAGCTCGCCATCCACCATCGCCGGAACCCTGCAAAACAAGAGATATCATTACAAAAGACTTTTAAGACATTTGAAGTGCCCAGAACTTAACGTTCGTGCAGTTAACGACGGACAGCAGTCCTCTGAGGTCAAGAGGCCTGCACCCTTATCCAATGAAGAAACTGGTTACGGCACCCTGCCCCGAGGCAGATGGAGAGCTCGGCATTCACTTACCTAAGGTGAGGGTGTTAACCTTTGGGGTTCTACAGGAGAAGAGAAAGGGAAGAGGAGAGAGGCACCCAATAACCCCAGTTCATTAATCCCATATTTTCTATCTACAGACATCTTACTCTTCGAGTCAGACATACTGTGCACAGAGGTCCAGCCCAAAGAGCCAACCGTGTGTTACACATCACCTTTGAAGATACGGCATTCACCCAGTCAAGACCGGCGCCTCTGCGGGAATCAGGTGAGCGTTACAGAAATGGCCCTCTGACCTGGAGAGTCAGAAAGTTCCTCTCGTCTAATGAGAACTAGCCTACTCACACTGAAGCATCTATTTCCCATTAGAGAAACGGCCCTCCAACCTGGAGAGGCAGAAAGGTCCTCTAGTCTAATGGGAACTAGCCTACTCACACTGAAGCATCTATTTCCCATTAGAGAAACGGCCCTCTGACCCGGAGAAGCAGAATGGTCCTCTTGTCTAATGGGAACTAACCTACTCACAATGAAGCATCTATTTCCCATTAGAGAAACAGCCCTGCGACCTGAAGAAGCAGAAAGATCCTCTCGTCTAATGGGAACTTGCCTCCTCACACTGAAGCAGCTATTTCCCATGTGAGATACGACCCTCCAACCTGGAGATGCAGAAAGGTCCTCTTGTCTAATGGGAAATTGCCTACTCACACTGACACAGCTCTTTCACATTGGAAAAACGGCCCTCCAACTTGGCGAGGCAGAAAGATCCTCTTGTCTAATGGGAACTAGCCTACTCACACTGAAGGAGCTATTTCCCATTAGAGAAATGGCCCTCCGACCTGGAGCGTCAGAAAGGTCCTCTCGTCTAATGGGAACTAGGCAACTCACACTAATGCAGCTCTTTCCAATTAGAGAAACGGCCCTCCAACCTGCAGAGGCCGAAAAGTCCAGTCTTCTAATTGGAACTAGCCTACTCACACTGAAGCATCTATTTCCCATTAGAGAAACGGCCCTCCAACCTGGAGAGGCAGAAAGGTCCTCTTGTCTAATGGGAAATTGCCTACTCACACTGACGCAGCTCTTTCACATTGGAAAAACGGCCCTCCAACTTGGCGAGGCAGAAAGATCCTCTTGTCTAATGGGAACTAGCCTACTCACACTGAAGTAGCTATTTCCCATTAGAGAAACGGCCCTCCGACCTGGAGAGTCAGAAAGTTCCTCTCGTCTAATGAGAACTAGCCTACTCACACTGAAGCATCTATTTCCCATTAGAGAAATGGCCCTTCAACCCGGAGAGGCAGAACGTTCCTCTCATCTAATGGGAACTAGTCTACTCACAATGAAGCATCTATTTCCAATTAGAGAAACGGCCCTCCGACCTCGAGAACCAGAAAGTTTCTCTCGTCAATTGGAACTAGCCTACTCACACTGAAGCAGCTATTTCCCATTAGAGAAACTGCCCTCTGACCTGAAGAGGCAGAAAGGTCCTCTCGTCTAATGCGAACTAGCCTACTCTCACTGATGCATCTATTTCCCATTAGAGAAACGGCCCTCTGACCTGGAGAGGCAGAATGGTCCTCTCGTCTAATGGGAACTAACCTACTCACAATGAAGCATCTATTTCCCATTAGAGAAACAGCCCTGAAACCTGAAGAAGCAGAGAGGTCCTCTCGTCTAATGGGAACTAGCCTACTCATACTGAAGCAGCTATTTCCCATTAGAGAAACGGCCCTCCGACCTGGAGAGTCAGAAAGTTCCTCTCGTCTAATGAGAACTAGCCTACTCACACTGAAGCATCTATTTCCCATTAGAGAAACGACCCTCCAACCTGGAGAGGCAGAAAGGTCTTCTAGTCTAATGGGAACTAGCCTACTCACACTGACGCAGCTCTTTCCAATTAGAAGACAGCCCTCGAACCTGGAGAGGCAGAAATGCCCTCTCGTCTAATGGGAACTAGCCTACTCACACTGAAGCAGCTATTTCCCATTAGAGAAACTGCCCTCTGACCTGAAGAGGCAGAAAGGTCCTCTCGTCTAATGGGAACTAGCCTACTCTCACTGAAGCATCTATTTCCCATTAGAGAACCGGCCCTCTGACCTGGAGAGGCAGAATGGTCCTCTCGTCTAATGGGAACTAACCTACTCACAATGAAGCATCTATTTCCCATTAGAGAAACAGCCCTGCGACCTGAAGAAGCAGAAAGATCCTCTCGTCTAATGGGAACTAGCCTACTCACACTGAAGCAGCTATTTCCCATTTGAGATACGACCCTCCAACCTGGAGAGGCAGAAAGGTCCTCTTGTCTAATGGGAAATTGCCTACTCACACTGACGCAGCTCTTTCACATTGGAAAAACAGCCCTCCAACTTGGCGAGGCAGAAAGATCCTCTTGTCTAATGGGAACTAGCCTACTCACACTGAAGTAGCTCTTTCCCGTTAGAGAAACGGCCCTCCGACCTGGAGAGCCAGAAAGTTTCTCTCGTCAATTGGAACTAGCCTACTCACACTGAAGCAGCTATTTCCCATTAGAGAAACTGCCCTCTGACCTGAAGAGGCAGAAAGGTCCTCTCGTCTAATGGGAACTAGCCTACTCTCACTGATGCATCTATTTCCCATTAGAGAAACGGCCCTCTGACCTGGAGAGGCAGAATGGTCCTCTCGTCTAATGGGAACTAACCTACTCACAATGAAGCATCTATTTCCCATTAGAGAAACAGCCCTGCGACCTGAAGAAGCAGAGAGGTCCTCTCGTCTAATGGGAACTAGCCTACTCATACTGAAGCAGCTATTTCCCATTAGAGAAACGGCCCTCCGACCTGGAGAGTCAGAAAGTTCCTCTCGTCTAATGAGAACTAGCCTACTCACACTGAAGCATCTATTTCCCATTAGAGAAACGACCCTCCAATCTGGAGAGGCAGAAAGGTCTTCTAGTCTAATGGGAACTAGCCTACTCACACTGACGCAGCTCTTTCCAATTAGAGAAACAGCCCTCGAACCTGGAGAGGCAGAAATGCCCTCTCGTCTAATGGGAACTAGCCTACTCACACTGAAGCAGCTATTTCCCATTAGAGAAACTGCCCTCTGACCTGAAGAGGCAGAAAGGTCCTCTCGTCTAATGGGAACTAGCCTACTCTCACTGAAGCATCTATTTCCCATTAGAGAAACGGCCCTCTGACCTGGAGAGGCAGAATGGTCCTCTCGTCTAATGGGAACTAACCTACTCACAATGAAGCATCTATTTCCCATTAGAGAAACAGCCCTGCGACCTGAAGAAGCAGAAAGATCCTCTCGTCTAATGGGAACTAGCCTACTCACACTGAATCAGCTATTTCCCATTTGAGATACGACCCTCCAACCTGGAGAGGCAGAAAGGTCCTCTTGTCTAATGGGAAATTGCCTACTCACACTGACGCAGCTCTTTCACATTGGAAAAACAGCCCTCCAACTTGGCGAGGCAGAAAGATCCTCTTGTCTAATGGGAACTAGCCTACTCACACTGAAGTAGCTCTTTCCCGTTAGAGAAACGGCCCTCCGACCTGGAGAGCCAGAAAGTTTCTCTCGTCAATTGGAACTAGCCTACTCACACTGAAGCAGCTATTTCCCATTAGAGAAACTGCCCTCTGACCTGAAGAGGCAGAAAGGTCCTCTCGTCTAATGGGAACTAGCCTACTCTCACTGATGCATCTATTTCCCATTAGAGAAACGGCCCTCTGACCTGGAGAGGCAGAATGGTCCTCTCGTCTAATGGGAACTAACCTACTCACAATGAAGTATCTATTTCCCATTAGAGAAACAGCCCTGCAACCTGAAGAAGCAGAGAGGTCCTCTCGTCTAATGGGAACTAGCCTACTCATACTGAAGCAGCTATTTCCCATTAGAGAAACGGCCCTCCGACCTGGAGAGTCAGAAAGTTCCTCTCGTCTAATGAGAACTAGCCTACTCACACTGAAGCATCTATTTCCCATTAGAGAAACGACCCTCCAACCTGGAGAGGCAGAAAGGTCCTCTAGTCTAATGGGAACTAGCCTACTCACACTGACGCAGCTCTTTCCAATTAGAGAAACAGCCCTCGAACCTGGAGAGGCAGAAATGCCCTCTCGTCTAATGGGAACTAGCCTACTCACACTGAAGCAGCTATTTCCCATTAGAGAAACTGCCCTCTGACCTGAAGAGGCAGAAAGATCCTCTCGTCTAATGGGAACTAGCCTACTCACACTGAAGCAGCTATTTCCCATTTGAGATACGACCCTCCAACCTGGAGAGGCAGAAAGGTCCTCTAGTCTAATGGGAACTAGCCTACTCACACTGACGCAGCTCTTTCCAATTAGAGAAACAGCCCTCGAACCTGGAGAGGCAGAAATGCCCTCTCGTCTAATGGGAACTAGCCTACTCACACTGAAGCAGCTATTTCCCATTAGAGAAACTGCCCTCTGACCTGAAGAGGCAGAAAGGTCCTCTCGTCTAATGGGAACTAGCCTACTCTCACTGAAGTATCTATTTCCCATTAGAGAAACGGCCCTATGACCTGGAGAGGCAGAATGGTCCTCTCGTCTATTGGGAACTAACCTACTCACAATGAAGCATCTATTTCCCATTAGAGAAACAGCCCTGCGACCTGAAGAAGCAGAAAGATCCTCTCGTCTAATGGGAACTAGCCTACTCACACTGAAGCAGCTATTTCCCATTTGAGATACGACCCTCCAACCTGGAGAGGCAGAAAGGTCCTCTTGTCTAATGGGAAATTGCCTACTCACACTGACGCAGCTCTTTCACATTGGAAAAACAGCCCTCCAACTTGGCGAGGCAGAAAGATCCTCTTGTCTAATGGGAACTAGTCTACTCACAATGAAGCATCTATTTCCAATTAGAGAAACGGCCCTCCGACCTCGAGAACCAGAAAGTTTCTCTCGTCAATTGGAACTAGCCTACTCACACTGAAGCAGCTATTTCCCATTAGAGAAACTGCCCTCTGACCTGTAGAGGCAGAAAGGTCCTCTCGTCTAATGGGAACTAGCCTACTCTCACTGAAGCATCTATTTCTCATTAGAGAAACGGCCCTCTGACCTGGAGAGGCAGAATGGTCCTCTCGTCTAATGGGAACTAACCTACTCACAATGAAGCATCTATTTCCCATTAGAGAAACAGCCCTGTGACCTGAAGAAGCAGAAGGGTCCTCTTGTCTAATGGGAACTAGCCTACTCATACTGAAGAAGCTATTTCCCATTAGACAAACGGCCCTCCCATCTGGAGAGTCAGAAAGTTCCTCTCGTCTAATGGGAACTAACCTACTCACAATGAAGCATCTATTTCCCATTAGAGAAACAGCCCTGCGTCCTGAAGAAGCAGAGAGGTCCTCTTGTCTAATGGGAACTAGCCTACTCATACTGAAGCAGCTATTTCCCATTAGAGAAACGGCCCTCCGACCTGGAGAGGCAGAAAGGTCCTCTAGTCTAATGGGAACTAGCCTACTCACACTGACGCAGCTCTTTCCAATTAGAGAAACAGCCCTCGAACCTGGAGAGGCAGAAATGCCCTCTCGTCTAATGGGAACTAGCCTACTCACACTGAAGCAGCTATTTCCCATTAGAGAAACTGCCCTCTGACCTGAAGAGGTAGAAAGGTCCTCTCGTCTAATGGGAACTAGCCTACTCACACTGAAGCATCTATTTCCCATTAGAGAAACGGCCCTCTGACCTGGAGAGGCAGAATGGTCCTCTCGTCTAATGGGAACTAACCTACTCACAATGAAGCATCTATTTCCCATTAGAGAAACAGCCCTGCAACCTGAAGAAGCAGAGAGGTCCTCTCGTTTAATGGGAACTAGCCTACTCATACTGAAGCAGCAATTTCCCATTAGAGAAACGGCCCTCCGACCTGGAGAGTCAGAAAGTTCCTCTCATCTAATGAGAACTAGCCTACTCACACTGAAGCATCTATTTCCCATTAGAGAAACGGCCCTATGACCTGGAGATGCAGAATGGTCCTCTCGTCTAATGGGAACTAACCTACTCACAATGAAGCATCTATTTCCCATTAGAGAAACAGCCCTGCGACCCGAAGAAGCAGAAAGATCCTCTCGTCTAATGGGAACTAGCCTACTCACACTGAAGCAGCTATTTCCCATTTGGGATACGACCCTCCAACCTGGAGAGGCAGAAAGGTCCTCTTGTCTAATGGGAAATTGCCTACTCACACTGACGCAGCTCTTTCACATTGGAAAAACAGCCCTCCAACTTGGCGAGGCAGAAAGATCCTCTTGTCTAATGGGAACTAGCCTACTCACACTGAAGTAGCTATTTCCCATTAGAGAAACGGCCCTCCGACCTGGAGAGTCAGAAAGTTCCTCTCGTCTAATGAGAACTAGCCTACTCACACTGAAGCATCTATTTCCCATTAGAGAAATGGCCCTTCAACCCGGAGAGGCAGAACGTTCCTCTCATCTAATGGGAACTAGTCTACTCACAATGAAGCATCTATTTCCAATTAGAGAAACGGCCCTCCGACCTCGAGAACCAGAAAGTTTCTCTCGTCAATTGGAACTGGCCTACTCACACTGAAGCAGCTATTTCCCATTAGAGAAACTGCCCTCTGACCTGTAGAGGCAGAAAGGTCCTCTCGTCTAATGGGCCATAGAGAAACAGCCATAGAGAAACAGCCCTGCGACCCGAAGAAGCAGAAAGATCCTCTCGTCTAATGGGAACTAGCCTACTCACACTGAAGCAGCTATTTCCCATTTGGGATACGACCCTCCAACCTGGAGAGGCAGAAAGATCCTCTTGTCTAATGGGAACTAGCCTACTCACACTGAAGTAGCTATTTCCCATTAGAGAAACGGCCCTCCGACCTGGAGAGTCAGAAAGTTCCTCTCGTCTAATGAGAACTAGCCTACTCACACTGAAGCATCTATTTCCCATTAGAGAAATGGCCCTTCAACCCGGAGAGGCAGAACGTTCCTCTCATCTAATGGGAACTAGTCTACTCACAATGAAGCATCTATTTCCAATTAGAGAAACGGCCCTCCGACCTCGAGAACCAGAAAGTTTCTCTCGTCAATTGGAACTGGCCTACTCACACTGAAGCAGCTATTTCCCATTAGAGAAACTGCCCTCTGACCTGTAGAACTAGCCTACTCTCTAATGGGAACTAGCCTACTCTCACTGAAGCATCTATTTCCCATTAGAGAAACGGCCCTCTGACCTGGAGAGGCAGAATGGTCCTCTCGTCTAATGGGAACTAACCTACTCACAATGAAGCATCTATTTCCCATTAGAGAAACAGCCCTGTGACCTGAAGAAGCAGAAGGGTCCTCTCGTCTAATGGGAACTAGCCTACTCATACTGAAGAAGCTATTTCCCATTAGACAAACGGCCCTCCCATCTGGAGAGTCAGAAAGTTCCTCTCGTCTAATGGGAACTAATCTACTCACAATGAAGCATCTATTTCCCATTAGAGAAACAGCCCTGCGTCCTGAAGAAGCAGAGAGGTCCTCTTGTCTAATGGGAAGTAGCCTACTCATACTGAAGCAGCTATTTCCCATTAGAGAAACGGCCCTCCGACCTGGAGAGTCAGAAAGTTCCTCTCGTCTAATGAGAACTAGCCTACTCACACTGAAGCATCTATTTCCCATTAGAGAAACGATCCTCCAACCTGGAGAGGCAGAAAGGTCCTCTAGTCTTATGGGAACTAGCCTACTCACACTGACGCAGCTCTTTCCAATTAGAGAAACAGCCCTCGAACCTGGAGAGGCAGAAATGCCCTCTCGTCTAATGGGAACTAGCCTACTCACACTGAAGCAGCTTTTTCCCATTAGAGAAACTGCCCTCTGACCTGAAGAGGCAGAAAGGTCCTCTCGTCTAATGGGAACTAGCCTACTCTCACTGAAGCATCTATTTCCCATTAGAGAAACGGCCCTCTGACCTGGAGAGGCAGAATGGTCCTCTCGTCTAATGGGAACTAACCTACTCACAATGAAGCATCTATTTCCCATTAGAGAAACAGCCCTGCGACCTGAAGAAGCAGAAAGATCCTCTCGTCTAATGGGAACTAGCCTACTCACACTGAAGCAGCTATTTCCCATTTGAGATACGACCCTCCGACCTGGAGAGGCAGAAAGGTCCTCTTGTCTAATGGGAAATTGCCTACTCACACTGACGCAGCTCTTTCACATTGGAAAAACAGCCCTCCAACTTGGCGAGGCAGAAAGATCCTCTTGTCTAATGGGAACTAGCCTACTCACACTGAAGTAGCTATTTCCCATTAGAGAAACGGCCCACCGACCTGGAGAGTGAGAAAGTTCCTCTCGTCTAATGAGAACTAGCCTACTCACACTGAAGCATCTATTTCCCATTAGAGAAATGGCCCTTCAACCCGGAGAGGCAGAACGTTCCTCTCATCTAATGGGAACTAGTCTACTCACAATGAAGCATCTATTTCCAATTAGAGAAACGGCCCTCCGACCTCGAGAACCAGAAAGTTTCTCTCGTCAATTGGAACTAGCCTAATCACACTGAAGCAGCTATTTCCCATTAGAGAAACTGCCCTCTGACCTGTAGAGGCAGAAAGGTCCTCTCGTCTAATGGGAACTAGCCTACTCTCACTGAAGCATCTATTTCCCATTAGAGAAACGGCCCTCTGACCTGGAGAGGCAGAATGGTCCTCTCGTCAGATGGGAACTAACCGACTCACAATGAAGCATCTATTTCCCATTAGAGAAACAGCCCTGCGACCTGAAGAAGCAGAAGGGTCCTCTCGTCTAATGGGAACTAGCCTACTCATACTGAAGCAGCTATTTCCCATTAGACAAACGGCCCTCCCACCTGGAGAGTCAGAAAGTTCCTCTCGTCTAATGAGAACTAGCCTACTCACACTGAAGCATCTATTTCCCATTAGAGAAACGGCCCTCCAACCTGGAGAGGCAGAAAGGTCCTCTAGTCTAATGGGAACTAGCCTACTCACACTGACGCAGCTCTTTCCAATTAGAGAAACAGCCCTCGAACCTAGAGAGGCAGAAATGCCCTCTCGTCTAATGGGAACTAGCGTACTCACACTGAAGCAGCTATTTCCCATTAGAGAAACTGCCCTCTGACCTGAAGAGGCAGAAAGGTCCTCTCGTCTAATGGGAACTAGCCTACTCGCAATGAAGCATCTATTTCCCATTAGAGAAACGGCCCTCTGACCTGGAGAGGCAGAATTGTCCTTTCTTCTAATGGGAACTAACCTACTCACAATGAAGCATCTATTTCCCATTAGAGAAACAGCCCTGCGACCTGAAGAAGCAGAAAGGTCCTCTTGTCTAATGGGAACTAGCCTACTCATACTGAAGCAGCTATTTCCCATTAGACAAACGGCCCTCCGACCTGGAGAGTCAGAAAGTTCCTCTCGTCTAATGAGAACTAGCCTACTCACACTGAAGCATCTATTTCCCATTAGAGAAACGGCCCTCCAACCTGGAGAGGCAGAAAGGTCCTCTAGTCTAATAGGAACTAGCCTACTCACACTGATGCAGCTCTTTCCAATTAGAGAAACAGCCCTCGAACCTGGAGACGCAGAAATGCCCTCTCGTCTAATGGGAACTAGCCTACTCACACTGAAGCAGCTATTTCCCATTAGAGAAACTGCCCTCTGACCTGAAGAGGCAGAAAGGTCCTCTCGTCTAATGGGAACTAGCCTACTCTCACTGAAGCATCTATTTCCCATTAGAGAAATGGCCCTCTGACCTGGAGAGGCAGAATGGTCCTCTCGTCTAATGGGAACTAACCTACTCACAATGAAGCATCTATTTCCCATTAGAGAAACAGCCCTGCGACCTGAAGAAGCAGAAAGATCCTCTCGTCTAATGGGAACTAGCCTACTCACACTGAAGCAGCTATTTCCCATTTGAGATACGAACCTCCAACCTGGAGAGGCAGAAAGGTCCTCTTGTCTAATGGGAAATTGCCTACTCACACTGACGCAGCTCTTTCACATTGGAAAAACGGCCCTCCAACTTGGCGAGGCAGAAATATCCTCTTGTCTAATGGGACCTAGCCTACTCACACTGAAGTAGCTATTTCCCATTAGAGAAATGGCCCTCCGACCTGGAGCGTCAGAAAGGTCCCCTCGTCTAATGGGAACTAGGCAACTCACACTGATGCAGCTCTTTCCAATTAGAGAAACGGCCCTCCAACCTGCAGAGGCCGAAAAGTCCAGTCGTCTAATGGGAACTAGCCTACTCACACTGAAGCAGCTATTTCCCATTAGAGAAACGGCACTCTGACCTGGAGAGGCAGAAAAGCCCTCTAATCTAATGGAAACTAGCCTACTTACACTGAAGCATTTATTTCCCATTAGAGAAACTGCCCTCTGACCTGAACAGGCAGTAAGGTGCTCTCGTCTAATGGGAACTAGCCTACTCACACTGAATCATCTGTTTCCCATTAGAGAAACGTCCCTCTGACCTGGAGAGTCAGAAAGCTCCTCTCGTCTAATCAGAACTAGCCTACTCACACTGAAGCAGCTTTTTTCCATTAGAGAAACGACCCTCCAACCTGGAGAGGCAGAAAGGTCCTCTCGTCAAATGGGAACTAGCCTACTCACACTGACACAGCTCTTTCCCATTAGAAAAACAGCCCTTCAACTTGGCGAGGCAGAAAGGTCCTCTTGTCTAATGGGAACTAGCCTGCTCACACTGAAGCAGCTATTTCCCATTAGAGAAACGGCCCTCCGACCTGGAGAGTCAGAAAGGTCCTCTTGTCTAATCAGAACTAGCCTACTCACACTGAAGCAGCTATTTCCCATTTGAGATACGAACCTCCAACCTGGAGAGGCAGAAAGGTCCTCTTGTCTAATGGGAAATTGCCTACTCACACTGACGCAGCTCTTTCACATTGGAAAAACGGCCCTCCAACTTGGCGAGGCAGAAATATCC
Organism: Ambystoma mexicanum; assembly: GCF_040938575.1. Taxonomy (NCBI): domain Eukaryota; kingdom Metazoa; phylum Chordata; class Amphibia; order Caudata; family Ambystomatidae; genus Ambystoma; species Ambystoma mexicanum. Next base: position 278,790,424 of record NC_090938.1, on the reverse strand, counting down.
TCTTGTCTAATGGGACCTAGCCTACTCACACTGAAGTAGCTATTTCCCATTAGAGAAATGGCCCTCCGACCTGGAGCGTCAGAAAGGTCCCCTCGTCTAATGGGAACTAGGCAACTCACACTGATGCAGCTCTTTCCAATTAGAGAAACGGCCCTCCAACCTGCAGAGGCCGAAAAGTCCAGTCGTCTAATGGGAACTAGCCTACTCACACTGAAGCAGCTATTTCCCATTAGAGAAACGGCACTCTGACCTGGAGAGGCAGAAAAGCCCTCTAATCTAATGGTAACTAGCCTACTTACACTGAAGCATCTATTTCCCATTAGAGAAACTGCCCTCTGACCTGAACAGGCAGTAAGGTGCTCTTGTCTAATGGGAACTAGCCTACTCACACTGAATCATCTGTTTCCCATTAGAGAAACGTCCCTCTGACCTGGAGAGTCAGAAAGCTCCTCTCGTCTAATCAGAACTAGCCTACTCACACTGAAGCAGCTTTTTTCCATTAGAGAAACGACCCTCCAACCTGGAGAGGCAGAAAGGTCCTCTCGTCAAATGGGAACTAGCCTACTCACACTGACACAGCTATTTCCCATTAGAGAAACGGCCCTCCGACCTGGAGAGTCAGAAAGGTCCTCTTGTCTAATCAGAACTAGCCTACTCACACTGAAGCACCTGTTTCCCATTAGAGAAATGGCCCTTCGTCCCGGAGAGGCAGAACGTTCCTCTCATCTAATGGGAACTAGTCTATTCACAATGAAGCATCTATTTCCCATTAGAGAAACGACCCTCCAACCTGGAGAGGCAGAAAGGTCCTGTCCTCTAATGGGAAATAGCCTACTCACACTGATGCAGCTCTTTTCCATTAGAAAAACGGCCCTTCAACTTGGCGAGGCATAATTGTCCTCTTGTCTAATGGGAACTAGTCTTCTCACAATGAAACATGTATTTCCCATTAGAGAAACGGCCCTCCAACCTGGAGAGGCCAGAAAGTTCCCCTTGTCTAATGGGAACTAGTCTACTCACAATGAAGCATCTATTTCCAATTAGAGAAACGGCCCTCCGACCTCGAGAACCAGAAAGTTTCTCTCGTCAATTGGAACTAGCCTACTCACACTGAAGCAGCTATTTCCCATTAGAGAAACTGCTCTCTGACCTGTAGAGGCAGAAAGGTCCTCTCGTCTAATGGGAACTAGCCTACTCTCACTGAAGCATCTATTTCCCATTAGAGAAACGGCCCTCTGACCTGGAGAGGCAGAATGGTCCTCTCGTCTAATGGGAACTAACCTACTCACAATGAAGCATCTATTTCCCATTAGAGAAACAGCCCTCTGACCTGAAGAAGCAGAAGGGTCCTCTCGTCTAATGGGAACTAGCCTACTCATACTGAAGCGGCTATTTCCCATTAGACAAACGGCCCTCCCACCTGGAGAGTCAGAAAGTTTCTCTCGTCTAATGGGAACTAACCTACTCACAATGAAGCATCTATTTCCCATTAGAGAAACAGCCCTGCGACCTGAAGAAGCAGAGAGGTCCTCTCGTCTAATGAGAACTAGCCTACTCACACTGAAGCATCTATTTCCCAATAGAGAAACGACCCTCCAACCTGGAGAGGCAGAAAGGTCCTCTAGTCTAATGGGAACTAGCCTACTCACACTGACGCAGCTCTTTCCAATTAGAGAAACAGCCCTCGAACCTGGAGAGGCAGAAATGCCCTCTCGTCTAATGGGAACTAGCCTACTCACACTGAAGCAGCTATTTCCCATTAGAGAAACTGCCCTCTGACCTGAAGAGGCAGAAAGGTCCTCTCGTCTAATGGGAACTAGCCTACTCTCACTGAAGCATCTATTTCCCATTAGAGAAACGGCCCTCTGACCTGGAGAGTCAGAATGGTCCTCTCGTCTAATGGGAACTAACCTACTCACAATGAAGCATCTATTTCCCATTAGAGAAACAGCCCTGCGACCTGAAGAAGCAGAAAGATCCTCTCGTCTAATGGGAACTAGCCTACTCACACTGAAGCAGCTATTTCCCATTTGAGATACGACCCTCCGACCTGGAGAGGCAGAAAGGTCCTCTTGTCTAATGGGAAATTGCCTACTCACACTGACGCAGCTCTTTCACATTGGAAAAACAGCCCTCCAACTTGGCGAGGCAGAAAGATCCTCTTGTCTAATGGGAACTAGCCTACTCACACTGAAGTAGCTATTTCCCATTAGAGAAACGGCCCTCCGACCTGGAGATTCAGAAAGTTCCTCTCGTCTAATGAGAACTTGCCTACTCACACTGAAGCATCTATTTCCCATTAGAGAAATGGCCCTTCAACCCGGAGAGGCAGAACGTTCCTCTCATCTAATGGGAACTAGTCTACTCACAATGAAGCATCTATTTCCAATTAGAGAAACGGCCCTCCGACCTCGAGAACCAGAAAGTTTCTCTCATCAATTGGATCTAGCCTAATCACACTGAAGCAGCTATTTCCCATTAGAGAAACTGCCCTCTGACCTGTAGAGGCAGAAAGGTCCTCTCGTCTAATGAGAACTAGCCTACTCTGACTGAAGCATCTATTTCCCATTAGAGAAACGGCCCTCTGACCTGGAGAGGCAGAATGGTCCTCTCGTCTAATGGGAACTAACCTACTCACAATTAAGCATCTATTTCCCATTAGAGAAACAGCCCTGCGACCTGAAGAAGCAGAAGGGTCCTCTCGTCTAATGGGAACTAGCCTACTCATACTGAAGCAGCTATTTCCCATTAGACAAACGGCCCTCCCACCTGGAGAGTCAGAAAGTTCCTCTCGTCTAATGAGAACTAGCCTACTCACACTGAAGCATCTATTTCCCATTAGAGAAACGGCCCTCCAACCTGGAGAGGCAGAAAGGTCCTCTAGTCTAATGGGAACTAGCCTACTCACACTGACGCAGCTCTTTCCAATTAGAGAAACAGACCTCGAACCTGGAGAGGCAGAAATGCCCTCTCGTCTAATGGGAACTAGCCTACTCACACTGAAGCAGCTATTTCCCATTAGAGAAACTGCCCTCTGACCTGAAGAGGCAGAAAGGTCCTCTCGTCTAATGGGAACTAGCCTACTCTCAATGAAGCATCTATTTCCCATTAGAGAAACGGCTCTCTGACCTGGAGAGGCAGAATTGTCCTCTCGTCTAATGGGAACTAACCTACTCACAATGAAGCATCAATTTCCCATTAGAGAAACCGCCCTCCGACCTGGAGAGTCAGAAAGTTCCTCTCGTCTAATGAGAACTATCCTACTCACACTGAAGCATCTATTTCCCATTAGAGAAATGGCCCTTCAACCCAGAGAGGCAGAACGTCCCTCTCATCTAATGGGAACTAGTCTACTCACAAAGAAGCATCTATTTCCAATCAGAGAAACGGCCCTCCGACCTCGAGAACCAGAAAGTTTCTCTCGTCAATTGGAACTAGCCTCCTCACACTGAAGCAGCTATTTCCCATTAGAGAAACTGCACTCTGACCTGAAGAGGCAGAAAGGTCCTCTCGTCTAATGGGAACTAGCTTACTCTCACTGAAGCATCTATTTCCCATTAGAGAAACGGCTCTCTGACCTGGAGAGGCAGAATGGTCCTCTCGTCTAATGGGAACTAACCTACTCAAACTGAAGCATCTATTTCCCATTGGAGAAACGGCCCTCCAACCTGGAGAGGCAGAAAGGTCCTCTCGTCTAATGGGAACTAGCCTACTCACACTGAAGCAGCTATTTCCCATTAGAGAAACGACCCTCAAACCTGCAGAGGCAGAAAGGTCCTCTCCTCTAATGGGAACTAGCCTACTCACACTGACGCAGCTCTTTCCCATTAGAAAAACGGCCCTCCAACTTGGCGAGGCAGAAAGGTCCTCTTGTCTAATGGGAACTAGCCTACTCACACTGAAGCAGCTATTTCCTATTAGAGAAACGGCCCTCCGACCTGGAGAGTTAGAAAGTTCCTCTCGACTAATGAGAACTAGCCTACTCACACTGAAGCATCTATTTCCCAATAGAGAAATGGCCCTTCGACCCGGAGAGGCAGAACGTTCCTCTCATCTAATGGGAACTAGTCCACTCACAATGAAGCATCTATTTCCTATCAGAGAAACGGCCTTCCGATCTCGAGAACCAGAAAGTTCCTCTCGTCCAATTGGAACTAGCCTACTCACACTGAAGCATCTATTTCCCATTAGAGAAACGGCCCTCCAACCTGGAGAGGCAGAAAGGTCCTCTTGTCTAATGGGAACTAGCCTACTCACACTGAAGCAGCTATTTCCCATTAGAGAAACGGCCCTCCGACCTGGAGAGTCAGAAAGTTCCTCTCGTCTAATGAGAACTAGCCTACTCGCACTGAAGCATCTATTTCCCATTAGAGAAATGGCCCTTCAACCCGGAGAGGCAGAACGTTCCTCTCATCTAATGGGAACTAGTCTACTCACAATGAAGCATCTATTTCCCATTAGAGAAACGACCCTCCAACCTGGAGAGGCAGAAAGGTCCTGTCCTCTATTGGGAAATATCCTACTCACACTGATGCAGCTCTTTTCCATTAGAAAAGCGGCACTCCAACTTGGCGAGGCAGAAAGGTCCTCTTGTCTAATGGGAACCAGCCTACTCAAACTGAAGCAGCTATTTCCTATTAGAGAAACGGCCCTCCGACCTGGAGAGTTAGAAAGTTCCTCTCGTCTAATGAGAACTAGCCTACTCACACTGAAGCATCTATTTCCCAATAGAGAAATGGCCCTTCAACCCGGAGAGGCAGAACGTTCCTCTCATCTAATGGGAACTAGTCTACTCACAATGAAGCATCTATTTCCAATTAGAGAAACGGCCCTCCGACGTCGAGAACCAGAAAGTTTCTCTCGTCTAATTGGAACTAGCCTGCTCACACTGAAGCAGCTATTTCCCATTAGAGAAACTGCCCTCTGACCTGAAGAGGCAGAAAGGTCCTCTCGTCTAATGGGAACTAGCGTACTCTCACTGAAGCATCTATTTCCCATTAGAGAAACGGCCCTCTGACCTGGAGAGGCAGAATGGTCCTCTCGTCTAATTGGAACTAATCTACTCACAATGAAGCATCTATTTCCCATTAGAGAAACAGCCCTGCGACCTGAAGAAGCAGAAAGGTCCTCTCGTCTAATGGGAACTAGCCTACTCATACTGAAGCAGCTATTTCCCATTAGAGAAACGGCCCTCCGACATGGAGAGTCAGAAAGTTCCTCTCGTCTAATGAGAACTAGCCTACTCACACTGAAGCATCTATTTCCCATTAGAGAAACGGCCCTCCAACCTGGAGAGGCAGAAAGGTCCTCTAGTCTAATGGGAACTAGCCTACTCACACTGACGCAGCTCTTTCCAATTAGAGAAACAGCCCTCGAACCTGGAGAGGCATAAATGCCCTCTCGTCTAATGGGAACTAGCCTACTCGCTCTGAAGCAGCTATTTCCCATTAGAGAAACTGCCCTCTGACCTGAAGAGGCAGAAAGGTCCTCTCGTCTAACGGGAACTAGCCTACTCTCACTGAAGCATCTTTTTCCCATTAGAGAAACAGCCCTGCGACCTGAAGAAGCAGAAAGATCCTCTTGTCTAATGGGAACTAGCCTACTCACACTGAAGCAGCTATTTCCCACTTGAGATACGAACCTGAAACCTGGAGAGGCAGAAAGGTCCTCTTGTCTAATGGGAAATTGCCTACTCACACTGACGCAGCTCTTTCACATTGGAAAAACGGCCCTCCAACTAGGCGAGGCAGAAATATCCTCTTGTCTAATGGGACCTAGCCTACTCACACTGAAGTAGCTATTTCCCATTAGAGAAATGGCCCTCCGACCTGGAGCGTTAGAAAGGTCCCCTCGTCTAATAGGAACTAGGCAACTCACACTGATGCAGCTCTTTCCAATTAGAGAAACGGCCCTCCAACCTGCAGAGGCCGAAAAGTCCAGTCGTCTAATGGGAACTAGCCTACTCACACTGAAGCAGCTATTTCCCATTAGAGAAACGGCACTCTGACCTGGAGAGGCAGAAAAGCCCTCTCATCTAATGGGAACTAGCCTACTTACACTGAAGCATCTATTTCCCATTAAAGAAACTGCCCTCTGACCTGAACAGGCAGAAAGGTGATCTCGTCTAATGGGAACTAGCCTACTCACACTGAATCATCTGTTTCCCATTAGAGAAACGTCCCTCTGACCTGGAGAGCCAGAAAGGTCCTCTCGTCTAATGGGAACTAGCCTACTCCCAATGAAGCATCTATTTCCCATTAGAGAAACAGCCCTGTGACCTGAAGAAGCAGAAAGGTCCTCTCGTCTAATGGGAACTAGTCTACTCACACTGAAGCAGCTATTTTCCATTAGAGAAACGACCCTCCAACCTGGAGAGGCAGAAAGGTCCTCTCGTCAAATGGGAACTAGCCTACTTACACAGACGCAGCTCTTTCCCATTAGAAAAACAGCCCTCCAACTTGGCGAGGCAGAAAGGTCCTCTTGTCTAATGGGAACTAGTCTACTCACACTGAAGCAGCTATTTTCCATTAGAGAAACGACCCTCCAACCTGGAGAGGCAGAAAGGTCCTCTCGTCAAATGGGAACTAGCCTACTTACACAGACGCAGCTCTTTCCCATTAGAAAAACAGCCCTCCAACTTTCCCATTAGAGAAACGACCCTCCAACCTGGAGAGGCAGAAAGGCCCTCTCCTCTAATTGGAAATAGCCTACTGACACTGATTCAGCTCTTTTCCATTCGAACCTGGAGAGGCAGAAAGGGCCTCTCGTCTAATGGGAACTAGCCTACTCACAAGGGAAGCATCTATTTCCCATTAGAGAAACAGCCCTGTGACCTGAAGAAGCAGAAAGATCCTCTCGTCTAATGGGAACTAGCCTACTCACACTGAAGCAGCTATTTCCCATTAGAGAAATGACCCTCAAACCTGCAGAGGCAGAAAGGTCCTCTCCTCTAATGGGAACTAGCCTACTCACACTGACGCAGCTCTTTCCCATTAGAAAAACCGCCCTACAACTTGGCGAGGCAGAAAGGTCCTCTTGTCTAATGGGAACTAGCCTACTCACACTGAAGCAGCTATTTCCTATTAGAGAAACGGCCCTCCGACCTGGAGAGTTAGAAAGTTCCTCTCGTCTAATGAGAACTAGCCTACTCACACTGAAGCATCTATTTCCCAATAGAGAAATGGCCCTTCGATCCGGAGAGGCAGAACGTTCCTCTCATCTAATGGGAACTAGTCCACTCACAATGAAGCATCTATTTCCTATTAGAGAAAGGCCTTCCGATCTCGAGAACCAGAAAGTTCCTCTCGTCTAATTGGAACTAGCCTACTCACACTGAAGCATCTATTTCCCATTAGAGAAATGGCCCTCCAACCTGGAGAGGCAGAGAGGTCCTTTTGTCTAATGGGAACTAGCCTACTCACACTGAAGCAGCTATTTCCCATTAGAGAAACGGCCCTCCGACCTGGAGAGTCATTAAGTTCCTCTCGTCTAATGAGAACTAGCCTACTCACACTGAAGCATCTATTTCCCATTAGAGAAATGGCCCTTCAACCCGGAGAGGCAGAACGTTCCTCTCATCTAATGGGAACTAGTCTACTCACAATGAAGCATCTATTTCCAATTAGAGAAACGGCCCTCCGACCTCGAGAACCAGAAAGTTTCTCTCGTCTAATTGGAACTAGCCTACTCACACTGAAGCAGCTATTTCCCATTAGAGAAACAGCCCTCTGACCTGAAGAGGCAGAAAGGTCCTCTCGTCTAATGGGAACTAGCTTACTCTCACTGAAGCATCTATTTCCCATTAGAGAAACGGCCCTCTGACCTGGAGAGGCAGAATGGTCCTCTCGTCTAATGGGAACTAATCTACTCACAATGAAGCATCTATTTCCCATTAGAGAAACGACCCTCCAACCTGGAGAGGCAGAAAGGTCCTCTAGTCAAATGGGAACTAGCCTACTCACACTGACGCAGCTCTTTCCAATCAGAGAAACAGCCCTCGAACCTGGAGAGGCAGAAATGCCCTCTCGTCTAATGGGAACTAGCCTACTCACACTGAAGCAGCTATTTCCCATTAGAGAAGCTGCCCTCTGACCTGAAGAGCCAGAAAGGTCCTCTCGTCTAATGGGAACTAGCCTACTCTCACTGAAGCATCTATTTCCCATTAGAGAAACGGCCCTCTGACCTGGAGAGGCAGAATGGTCCTCTTATCTAATGGGAACTAACCTACTCACAATGAAGCATCTATTTCCCATTAGAGAAACAGCCCTCTGACCTGAAGAAGCAGAAAGATCCTCTCGTTTAATGGGAACTAGCCTACTCACACTGAAGCAGCTATTTCCCATTTGAGATACGACCCTCCAACCTGGAGATGCAGAAAGGTCCTCTTGTCTAATGGGAAATTGCCTACTCACACTGACGCAGCTCTTTCACATTGGAAAAACGGCCCTCCAACTTGGCGAGGCAGAAAGATCCTCTTGTCTAATGGGAACTAGCCTATTCACACTGAAGTAGCTATTTCCCATTAGAGAAATGGCCCTCCGACCTGGAGCGTCAGAAAGGTCCTCTCGTCTAATGGGAACTAGGCAACTCACACTGATGCAGCTCTTTCCAATTAGAGAAACGGCCCTCCAACCTGCAGAGACCGAAAAGTCCAGTCGTCTAATTGGAACTAGCCTACTCACCCTGAAGCATCTATTTCCCATTAGAGAAACAACCCTCCAACCTGGAGAGGCAGAAGGTCCTCTTGTCTAATGGGAAATTGCCTACTCACACTGACGCAGCTCTTTCACATTGGAAAAACTGCCCTCCAACTTGGCGAGGCAGAAAGATCCTCTTGTCTAATGGGAATTAGCCTACTCACACTGAAGTCGCTATTTCCCATTAGAGAAACGGCCCTCCGACCTGGAGAGTCAGAAAGTTCCTCTCGTCTAATGAGAACTAGCCTACTCACACTGAAGCATCTATTTCCCATTAGAGAAATGGCCCTTCAACCCGGAGATACAGAACGTTCCTCTCATCTAATGGGAACTAGTCTACTCACAATGAAGCATCTATTTCCAATTAGAGAAACGGCCCTCCGACCTCGAGAACCAGAAAGTTTCTCTCGTCAATTGGAACTAGCCTACTCACACTGATGCAGCTATTTCCCATTAGAGAAACTGCCCTCGAACCTGGAGAGGCAGAAATGCCCTCTCGTCTAATGGGAACTAGCCTACTCACACTGAAGCAGCTATTTCCCATTAGAGAAACTGCCCTCTGACCTGAAGAGGCAGAAAGGTCCTCTCGTCTAATGGGAACTAGCCTACTCTCACTGAAGCATCTATTTCCCATTAGAGAAACGGCCCTCTGACCTGGAGAGGCAGAATGGTCCTCTCGTCTAATGGGAACTAACCTACTCACAATGAAGCATCTATTTCCCATTAGAGAAACAGCCCTGCAACCTGAAGAAGCAGAGAGGTCCTCTCGTCTAATGGGAACTAGCCTACTCATACTGAAGCAGCTATTTCCCATTAGAGAAACGGCCCTCCGACCTGGAGAGTCAGAAAGTTCCTCTCGTCTAATGAGAACTAGCCTACTCACACTGAAGCATCTATTTCCCATTAGAGAAACGACCCTCCAACCTGGAGAGGCAGAAATGTCCTCTAGTCTAATGGGAACTAGCCTACTCACACTGACGCAGCTCTTTCCAATTAGAGAACCAGCCCTCGAACCTGGAGAGGCAGAAATGCCCTCTCGTCTAATGGGAACTAGCCTACTCACACTGAAGCAGCTATTTCCCATTAGAGAAACTGCCCTCTGACCTGAAGAGGCAGAAAGGTCCTCTCGTCTAATGGGAACTAGCCTACTCTCACTGAAGCATCTATTTCCCATTAGAGAAACGGCCCTATGACCTGGAGAGGCAGAATGGTCCTCTCGTCTAATGGGAACTAACCTACTCACAATGAAGCATCTATTTCCCATTAGAGAAACAGCCCTGCGACCTGAAGAAGCAGAAAGATCCTCTCGTCTAATGGGAACTAGCCTACTCACACTGAAGCAGCTATTTCCCATTTGAGATACGACCCTCCAACCTGGAGAGGCAGAAAGGTCCTCTTGTCTAATGGGAAATTGCCTACTCACACTGACGCAGCTCTTTCACATTGGAAAAACAGCCCTCCAACTTGGCGAGGCAGAAAGATCCTCTTGTCTAATGGGAACTAGCCTACTCACACTGAAGTAGCTATTTCCCATTAGAGAAACGGCCCTCCGACCTGGAGAGTCAGAAAGTTCCTCTCGTCTAATGAGAACTAGCCTACTCACACTGAAGCATCTATTTCCCATTAGAGAAATGGCCCTTCAACCCGGAGAGGCAGAACGTTCCTCTCATCTAATGGGAACAAGTCTACTCACAATGAAGCATCTATTTCCAATTAGAGAAACGGCCCTCCGACCTCGAGAACCAGAAAGTTTCTCTCGTCAATTGGAACTAGCCTACTCACACTGAAGCAGCTATTTCCCATTAGAGAAACTGCCCTCTGACCTGTAGAGGCAGAAAGGTCCTCTCGTCTAATGGGAACTAGCCTACTCTCACTGAAGCATCTATTTCCCATTAGAGAAACGGCCCTCTGACCTGGAGAGGCAGAATGGTCCTCTCGTCTAATGGGAACTAACCTACTCACAATGAAGCATCTATTTCCCATTAGAGAAACAGCCCTGTGACCTGAAGAAGCAGAAGGGTCCTCTCGTCTAATGGGAACTAGCCTACTCATACTGAAGAAGCTATTTCCCATTAGACAAACGGCCCTCCCATCTGGAGAGTCAGAAAGTTCCTCTCGTCTAATGGGAACTAACCTACTCACAATGAAGCATCTATTTCCCATTAGAGAAACAGCCCTGCGTCCTGAAGAAGCAGAGAGGTCCTCTTGTCTAATGGGAACTAGCCTACTCATACTGAAGCAGCTATTTCCCATTAGAGAAACGGCCCTCCGACCTGGAGAGTCAGAAAGTTCCTCTCGTCTAATGAGAACTAGCCTACTCACACTGAAGCATCTATTTCCCATTAGAGAAACGACCCTCCAACCTGGAGAGGCAGAAAGGTCCTTTAGTCTAATGGGAACTAGTCTACTCACACTGACGCAGCTCTTTCCAATTAGAGAAACAGCCCTCGAACCTGGAGAGGCAGAAATGCCCTCTCGTCTAATGGGAACTAGCCTACTCACACTGAAGCATCTATTTCCCATTAGAGAAACGGCCCTCTGACCTGGAGAGGCAGAATGGTCCTTTCGTCTAATGGGAACTAACCTACTCACAATGAAGCATCTATTTCCCATTAGAGAAACAGCCCTCTGACCTGAAGAAGCAGAAGGGTCCTCTCGTCTAATGGGAACTAACCTACTCATACTGAAGCGGCTATTTCCCATTAGACAAACGGCCCTCCCACCTGGAGAGTCAGAAAGTTCCTCTCGTCTAATGGGAACTAACCTACTCACAATGAAGCATCTATTTCCCATTAGAGAAACAGCCCTGCGACCTGAAGAAGCAGAGAGGTCCTCTCGTCTAATGAGAACTAGCCTACTCACACTGAAGCATCTATTTCCCAATAGAGAAACGACCCTCCAACCTGGAGAGGCAGAAAGGTCCTCTAGTCTAATGGGAACTAGCCTACTCACACTGAAGCATCTATTTCCCATTAGAGAAACGGCCCTCTGACCTGGAGAGGCAGAATGGTCCTTTCGTCTAATGGGAACTAACCTACTCACAATGAAGCATCTATTTCCCATTAGAGAAACTGCCCTCTGACCTGAAGAGGCAGAAAGGTCCTCTCGTCTAATGGGAACTAGCCTACTCTCACTGAAGCATCTATTTCCCATTAGAGAAACGGCCCTATGACCTGGAGAGGCAGAATGGTCCTCTCGTCTAATGGGAACTAACCTACTCACAATGAAGCATCTATTTCCCATTAGAGAAACAGCCCTGCGACCTGAAGAAGCAGAAAGATCCTCTCGTCTAATGGGAACTAGCCTACTCACACTGAAGCAGCTATTTCCCATTTGAGATACGACCCTCCAACCTGGAGAGGCAGAAAGGTCCTCTTGTCTAATGGGAAATTGCCTACTCACACTGACGCAGCTCTTTCACATTGGAAAAACAGCCCTCCAACTTGGCGAGGCAGAAAGATCCTCTTGTCTAATGGGAACTAGCCTACTCACACTGAAGTAGCTATTTCCCATTAGAGAAACGGCCCTCCGACCTGGAGAGTCAGAAAGTTCCTCTCGTCTAATGAGAACTAGCCTACTCACACTGAAGCATCTATTTCCCATTAGAGAAATGGCCCTTCAACCCGGAGAGGCAGAACGTTCCTCTCATCTAATGGGAACAAGTCTACTCACAATGAAGCATCTATTTCCAATTAGAGAAACGGCCCTCCGACCTCGAGAACCAGAAAGTTTCTCTCGTCAATTGGAACTCGCCTACTCACACTGAAGCAGCTATTTCCCATTAGAGAAACTGCCCTCTGACCTGTAGAGGCAGAAAGGTCCTCTCGTCTAATGGGAACTAGCCTACTCTCACTGAAGCATCTATTTCCCATTAGAGAAACGGCCCTCTGACCTGGAGAGGCAGAATGGTCCTCTCGTCTAATGGGAACTAACCTACTCACAATGAAGCATCTATTTCCCATTAGAGAAACAGCCCTGTGACCTGAAGAAGCAGAAGGGTCCTCTCGTCTAATGGGAACTAGCCTACTCATACTGAAGAAGCTATTTCCCATTAGACAAACGGCCCTCCCATCTGGAGAGTCAGAAAGTTCCTCTCGTCTAATGGGAACTAACCTACTCACAATGAAGCATCTATTTCCCATTAGAGAAACAGCCCTGCGTCCTGAAGAAGCAGAGAGGTCCTCTTGTCTAATGGGAACTAGCCTACTCATACTGAAGCAGCTATTTCCCATTAGAGAAACGGCCCTCCGACCTGGAGAGTCAGAAAGTTCCTCTCGTCTAATGAGAACTAGCCTACTCACACTGAAGCATCTATTTCCCATTAGAGAAACGACCCTCCAACCTGGAGAGGCAGAAAGGTCCTTTAGTCTAATGGGAACTAGTCTACTCACACTGACGCAGCTCTTTCCAATTAGAGAAACAGCCCTCGAACCTGGAGAGTCAGAAATGCCCTCTCGTCTAATGGGAACTAGCCTACTCACACTGAAGCATCTATTTCCCATTAGAGAAACGGCCCTCTGACCTGGAGAGGCAGAATGGTCCTTTCGTCTAATGGGAACTAACCTACTCACAATGAAGCATCTATTTCCCATTAGAGAAACAGCCCTCTGACCTGAAGAAGCAGAAGGGTCCTCTCGTCTAATGGGAACTAACCTACTCATACTGAAGCGGCTATTTCCCATTAGACAAACGGCCCTCCCACCTGGAGAGTCAGAAAGTTCCTCTCGTCTAATGGGAACTAACCTACTCACAATGAAGCATCTATTTCCCATTAGAGAAACAGCCCTGCGACCTGAAGAAGCAGAGAGGTCCTCTCGTCTAATGAGAACTAGCCTACTCACACTGAAGCATCTATTTCCCAATAGAGAAACGACCCTCCAACCTGGAGAGGCAGAAAGGTCCTCTAGTCTAATGGGAACTAGCCTACTCACACTGATGCAGCTCTTTCCAATTAGAGAAACAGCCCTCGAACCTGGAGAGGCAGAAATGCCCTCTCGTCTAATGGGAACTAGCCTACTCACACTGAAGCAGCTATTTCCCATTAGAGAAACTGCCCTCTGACCTGAAGAGGCAGAAAGGTCCTCTCGTCTAATGGGAACTAGCCTACTCTCACTGAAGCATCTATTTCCCATTAGAGAAACGGCCCTCTGACCTGGAGAGTCAGAATGGTCCTCTCGTCTAATGGGAACTAACCTACTCACAATGAAGCATCTATTTCCCATTAGAGAAACAGCCCTGCGACCTGAAGAAGCAGAAAGATCCTCTCGTCTAATGGGAACTAGCCTACTCACACTGAAGCAGCTATTTCCCATTTGAGATACGACCCTCCGACCTGGAGAGGCAGAAAGGTCCTCTTGTCTAATGGGAAATTGCCTACTCACACTGACGCAGCTCTTTCACATTGGAAAAACAGCCCTCCAACTTGGCGAGGCAGAAAGATCCTCTTGTCTAATGGGAACTAGCCTACTCACACTGAAGTAGCTATTTCCCATTAGAGAAACGGCCCTCCGACCTGGAGATTCAGAAAGTTCCTCTCGTCTAATGAGAACTTGCCTACTCACACTGAAGCATCTATTTCCCATTAGAGAAATGGCCCTTCAACCCGGAGAGGCAGAACGTTCCTCTCATCTAATGGGAACTAGTCTACTCACAATGAAGCATCTATTTCCAATTAGAGAAACGGCCCTCCGACCTCGAGAACCAGAAAGTTTCTCTCATCAATTGGATCTAGCCTAATCACACTGAAGCAGCTATTTCCCATTAGAGAAACTGCCCTCTGACCTGTAGAGGCAGAAAGGTCCTCTCGTCTAATGAGAACTAGCCTACTCTGACTGAAGCATCTATTTCCCATTAGAGAAACGGCCCTCTGACCTGGAGAGGCAGAATGGTCCTCTCGTCTAATGGGAACTAACCTACTCACAATTAAGCATCTATTTCCCATTAGAGAAACAGCCCTGCGACCTGAAGAAGCAGAAGGGTCCTCTCGTCTAATGGGAACTAGCCTACTCATACTGAAGCAGCTATTTCCCATTAGACAAACGGCCCTCCCACCTGGAGAGTCAGAAAGTTCCTCTCGTCTAATGAGAACTAGCCTACTCACACTGAAGCATCTATTTCCCATTAGAGAAACGGCCCTCCAACCTGGAGAGGCAGAAAGGTCCTCTAGTCTAATGGGAACTAGCCTACTCACACTGACGCAGCTCTTTCCAATTAGAGAAACAGACCTCGAACCTGGAGAGGCAGAAATGCCCTCTCGTCTAATGGGAACTAGCCTACTCACACTGAAGCAGCTATTTCCCATTAGAGAAACTGCCCTCTGACCTGAAGAGGCAGAAAGGTCCTCTCGTCTAATGGGAACTAGCCTACTCTCAATGAAGCATCTATTTCCCATTAGAGAAACGGCTCTCTGACCTGGAGAGGCAGAATTGTCCTCTCGTCTAATGGGAACTAACCTACTCACAATGAAGCATCAATTTCCCATTAGAGAAACCGCCCTCCGACCTGGAGAGTCAGAAAGTTCCTCTCGTCTAATGAGAACTATCCTACTCACACTGAAGCATCTATTTCCCATTAGAGAAATGGCGCTTCAACCCAGAGAGGCAGAACGTCCCTCTCATCTAATGGGAACTAGTCTACTCACAAAGAAGCATCTATTTCCAATCAGAGAAACGGCCCTCCGACCTCGAGAACCAGAAAGTTTCTCTCGTCAATTGGAACTAGCCTCCTCACACTGAAGCAGCTATTTCCCATTAGAGAAACTGCACTCTGACCTGAAGAGGCAGAAAGGTCCTCTCGTCTAATGGGAACTAGCTTACTCTCACTGAAGCATCTATTTCCCATTAGAGAAACGGCTCTCTGACCTGGAGAGGCAGAATGGTCCTCTCGTCTAATGGGAACTAACCTACTCAAACTGAAGCATCTATTTCCCATTGGAAAAACGGCCCTCCAACTTGGCGAGGCAGAAAGGTCCTCTTGTCTAATGGGAACTAGCCTACTCACACTGAAGCAGCTATTTCCTATTAGAGAAACGGCCCTCCGACCTGGAGAGTTAGAAAGTTCCTCTCGACTAATGAGAACTAGCCTACTCACACTGAAGCATCTATTTCCCAATAGAGAAATGGCCCTTCGACCCGGAGAGGCAGAACGTTCCTCTCATCTAATGGGAACTAGTCCACTCACAATGAAGCATCTATTTCCTATCAGAGAAACGGCCTTCCGATCTCGAGAACCAGAAAGTTCCTCTCGTCCAATTGGAACTAGCCTACTCACACTGAAGCATCTATTTCCCATTAGAGAAACGGCCCTCCAACCTGGAGAGGCAGAAAGGTCCTCTTGTCTAATGGGAACTAGCCTACTCACACTGAAGCAGCTATTTCCCATTAGAGAAACGGCCCTCCGACCTGGAGAGTCAGAAAGTTCCTCTCGTCTAATGAGAACTAGCCTACTCGCACTGAAGCATCTATTTCCCATTAGAGAAATGGCCCTTCAACCCGGAGAGGCAGAACGTTCCTCTCATCTAATGGGAACTAGTCTACTCACAATGAAGCATCTATTTCCCATTAGAGAAACGACCCTCCAACCTGGAGAGGCAGAAAGGTCCTGTCCTCTATTGGGAAATATCCTACTCACACTGATGCAGCTCTTTTCCATTAGAAAAGCGGCACTCCAACTTGGCGAGGCAGAAAGGTCCTCTTGTCTAATGGGAACCAGCCTACTCAAACTGAAGCAGCTATTTCCTATTAGAGAAACGGCCCTCCGACCTGGAGAGTTAGAAAGTTCCTCTCGTCTAATGAGAACTAGCCTACTCACACTGAAGCATCTATTTCCCAATAGAGAAATGGCCCTTCAACCCGGAGAGGCAGAACGTTCCTCTCATCTAATGGGAACTAGTCTAATCACAATGAAGCATCTATTTCCAATTAGAGAAACGGCCCTCCGACCTCGAGAACCAGAAAGTTTCTCTCGTCTAATTGGAACTAGCCTACTCACACTGAAGCAGCTATTTCCCATTAGAGAAACTGCCCTCTGACCTGAAGAGGCAGAAAGGTCCTCTCGTCTAATGGGAACTAGCGTACTCTCACTGAAGCATCTATTTCCCATTAGAGAAACGGCCCTCTGACCTGGAGAGGCAGAATGGTCCTCTCGTCTAATTGGAACTAATCTACTCACAATGAAGCATCTATTTCCCATTAGAGAAACAGCCCTGCGACCTGAAGAAGCAGAAAGGTCCTCTCGTCTAATGGGAACTAGCCTACTCATACTGAAGCAGCTATTTCCCATTAGAGAAACGGCCCTCCGACATGGAGAGTCAGAAAGTTCCTCTCGTCTAATGAGAACTAGCCTACTCACACTGAAGCATCTATTTCCCATTAGAGAAACGGCCCTCCAACCTGGAGAGGCAGAAAGGTCCTCTAGTCTAATGGGAACTAGCCTACTCACACTGACGCAGCTCTTTCCAATTAGAGAAACAGCCCTCGAACCTGGAGAGGCATAAATGCCCTCTCGTCTAATGGGAACTAGCCTACTCGCTCTGAAGCAGCTATTTCCCATTAGAGAAACTGCCCTCTGACCTGAAGAGGCAGAAAGGTCCTCTCGTCTAACGGGAACTAGCCTACTCTCACTGAAGCATCTATTTCCCATTAGAGAAACAGCCCTGCGACCTGAAGAAGCAGAAAGATCCTCTTGTCTAATGGGAACTAGCCTACTCACACTGAAGCAGCTATTTCCCACTTGAGATACGAACCTGAAACCTGGAGAGGCAGAAAGGTCCTCTTGTCTAATGGGAAATTGCCTACTCACACTGACGCAGCTCTTTCACATTGGAAAAACGGCCCTCCAACTAGGCGAGGCAGAAATATCCTCTTGTCTAATGGGACCTAGCCTACTCACACTGAAGTAGCTATTTCCCATTAGAGAAATGGCCCTCCGACCTGGAGCGTTAGAAAGGTCCCCTCGTCTAATAGGAACTAGGCAACTCACACTGATGCAGCTCTTTCCAATTAGAGAAACGGCCCTCCAACCTGCAGAGGCCGAAAAGTCCAGTCGTCTAATGGGAACTAGCCTACTCACACTGAAGCAGCTATTTCCCATTAGAGAAACGGCACTCTGACCTGGAGAGGCAGAAAAGCCCTCTCATCTAATGGGAACTAGCCTACTTACACTGAAGCATCTATTTCCCATTAAAGAAACTGCCCTCTGACCTGAACAGGCAGAAAGGTGATCTCGTCTAATGGGAACTAGCCTACTCACACTGAATCATCTGTTTCCCATTAGAGAAACGTCCCTCTGACCTGGAGAGCCAGAAAGGTCCTCTCGTCTAATGGGAACTAGCCTCCTCCCAATGAAGCATCTATTTCCCATTAGAGAAACAGCCCTGTGACCTGAAGAAGCAGAAAGGTCCTCTCGTCTAATGGGAACTAGTCTACTCACACTGAAGCAGCTATTTTCCATTAGAGAAACGACCCTCCAACCTGGAGAGGCAGAAAGGTCCTCTCGTCAAATGGGAACTAGCCTACTTACACAGACGCAGCTCTTTCCCATTAGAAAAACAGCCCTCCAACTTGGCGAGGCAGAAAGGTCCTCTTGTCTAATGGGAACTAGTCTACTCACACTGAAGCAGCTATTTTCCATTAGAGAAACGACCTTCCAACCTGGAGAGGCAGAAAGGTCCTCTCGTCAAATGGGAACTAGCCTACTTACACAGACGCAGCTCTTTCCCATTAGAAAAACAGCCCTCCAACTTGGCGAGGCAGAAAGGTCCTCTTGTCTAATGGGAACTAGCCTACTCACACTGAAGCAGCTATTTCCCATTAGAGAAACGGCCCTCCGACCTGGAGAGTCAGAAAGGTCCTCTCGTCTAATCAGAACTAGTCTACTTACAATGAAGCATGTGTTTCCCATTAGAGAAACGGCCCTCCAACCTGGAGAGGCCAGAAAGTTCCCCCTTGTCTAATTGGAACTAGCCTACTCAAACTGAAGCATCTATTTCCCATTAGAGAAACGACCCTCCAACCTGGAGAGGCAGAAAGGTCCTCTCCTCTAATGGGAAATAGCCTACTCACACTGATGCAGCTCTTTTCCATTCGAACCTGGAGAGGCAGAAAGGGCCTCTCGTCTAATGGGAACTAGCCTACTCACAAGGGAAGCATCTATTTCCCATTAGAGAAACAGCCCTGTGACCTGAAGAAGCAGAAAGATCCTCTCGTCTAATGGGAACTAGCCTACTCACACTGAAGCAGCTATTTCCCATTAGAGAAATGACCCTCAAACCTGCAGAGGCAGAAAGGTCCTCTCCTCTAATGGGAACTAGCCTACTCACACTGACGCAGCTCTTTCCCATTAGAAAAACCGCCCTACAACTTGGCGAGGCAGAAAGGTCCTCTTGTCTAATGGGAACTAGCCTACTCACACTGAAGCAGCTATTTCCTATTAGAGAAACGGCCCTCCGACCTGGAGAGTTAGAAAGTTCCTCTCGTCTAATGAGAACTAGCCTACTCACACTGAAGCATCTATTTCCCAATAGAGAAATGGCCCTTCGATCCGGAGAGGCAGAACGTTCCTCTCATCTAATGGGAACTAGTCCACTCACAATGAAGCATCTATTTCCTATTAGAGAAAGGCCTTCCGATCTCGAGAACCAGAAAGTTCCTCTCGTCTAATTGGAACTAGCCTACTCACACTAAAGCATCTATTTCCCATTAGAGAAATGGCCCTCCAACCTGGAGAGGCAGAAAGGTCCTTTTGTCTAATGGGAACTAGCCTACTCACACTGAAGCAGCTATTTCCCATTAGAGAAACGGCCCTCCGACCTGGAGAGTCATTAAGTTCCTCTCGTCTAATGAGAACTAGCCTACTCACACTGAAGCATCTATTTCCCATTAGAGAAATGGCCCTTCAACCCGGAGAGGCAGAACGTTCCTCTCATCTAATGGGAACTAGTCTACTCACAATGAAGCATCTATTTCCAATTAGAGAAACGGCCCTCCGACCTCGAGAACCAGAAAGTTTCTCTCGTCTAATTGGAACTAGCCTACTCACACTGAAGCAGCTATTTCCCATTAGAGAAACAGCCCTCTGACCTGAAGAGGCAGAAAGGTCCTCTCGTCTAATGGGAACTAGCTTACTCTCACTGAAGCATCTATTTCCCATTAGAAAAACCGCCCTACAACTTGGCGAGGCAGAAAGGTCCTCTTGTCTAATGGGAACTAGCCTACTCACACTGAAGCAGCTATTTCCTATTAGAGAAACGGCCCTCCGACCTGGAGAGTTAGAAAGTTCCTCTCGTCTAATGAGAACTAGCCTACTCACACTGAAGCATCTATTTCCCAATAGAGAAATGGCCCTTCGATCCGGAGAGGCAGAACGTTCCTCTCATCTAATGGGAACTAGTCCACTCACAATGAAGCATCTATTTCCAATTAGAGAAACGGCCCTCCGACCTCGAGAACCAGAAAGTTTCTCTCGTCTAATTGGAACTAGCCTACTCACACTGAAGCAGCTATTTCCCATTAGAGAAATGACCCTCAAACCTGCAGAGGCAGAAAGGTCCTCTCCTCTAATGGGAACTAGCCTACTCACACTGACGCAGCTCTTTCCCATTAGAAAAACCGCCCTACAACTTGGCGAGGCAGAAAGGTCCTCTTGTCTAATGGGAACTAGCCTACTCACACTGAAGCAGCTATTTCCTATTAGAGAAACGGCCCTCCGACCTGGAGAGTTAGAAAGTTCCTCTCGTCTAATGAGAACTAGCCTACTCACACTGAAGCATCTATTTCCCAATAGAGAAATGGCCCTTCGATCCGGAGAGGCAGAACGTTCCTCTCATCTAATGGGAACTAGTCCACTCACAATGAAGCATCTATTTCCTATTAGACAAAGGCCTTCCGATCTCGAGAACCAGAAAGTTCCTCTCGTCTAATTGGAACTAGCCTACTCACACTAAAGCATCTATTTCCCATTAGAGAAATGGCCCTCCAACCTGGAGAGGCAGAAAGGTCCTTTTGTCTAATGGGAACTAGCCTACTCACACTGAAGCAGCTATTTCCCATTAGAGAAACGGCCCTCCGACCTGGAGAGTCATTAAGTTCCTCTCGTCTAATGAGAACTAGCCTACTCACACTGAAGCATCTATTTCCCATTAGAGAAATGGCCCTTCAACCCGGAGAGGCAGAACGTTCCTCTCATCTAATGGGAACTAGTCTACTCACAATGAAGCATCTATTTCCAATTAGAGAAACGGCCCTCCGACCTCGAGAACCAGAAAGTTTCTCTCGTCTAATTGGAACTAGCCTACTCACACTGAAGCAGCTATTTCCCATTAGAGAAACAGCCCTCTGACCTGAAGAGGCAGAAAGGTCCTCTCGTCTAATGGGAACTAGCTTACTCTCACTGAAGCATCTATTTCCCATTAGAGAAACGGCCCTCTGACCTGGAGAGGCAGAATGGTCCTCTCGTCTAATGGGAACTAATCTACTCACAATGAAGCATCTATTTCCCATTAGAGAAACGACCCTCCAACCTGGAGAGGCAGAAAGGTCCTCTAGTCTAATGGGAACTAGCCTACTCACACTGACGCAGCTCTTTCCAATCAGAGAAACAGCCCTCGAACCTGGAGAGGCAGAAATGCCCTCTCGTCTAATGGGAACTAGCCTACTCACACTGAAGCAGCTATTTCCCATTAGAGAAGCTGCCCTCTGACCTGAAGAGCCAGAAAGGTCCTCTCGTCTAATGGGAACTAGCCTACTCTCACTGAAGCATCTATTTCCCATTAGAGAAACGGCCCTCTGACCTGGAGAGGCAGAATGGTCCTCTTATCTAATGGGAACTAACCTACTCACAATGAAGCATCTATTTCCCATTAGAGAAACAGCCCTGCGACCTGAAGAAGCAGAAAGATCCTCTCGTCTAATGGGAACTAGCCTACTCACACTGAAGCAGCTATTTCCCATTTGAGATACGACCCTCCAACCTGGAGATGCAGAAAGGTCCTCTTGTCTAATGGGAAATTGCCTACTCACACTGACGCAGCTCTTTCACATTGGAAAAACGGCCCTCCAACTTGGCGAGGCAGAAAGATCCTCTTGTCTAATGGGAACTAGCCTATTCACACTGAAGTAGCTATTTCCCATTAGAGAAATGGCCCTCCGACCTGGAGCGTCAGAAAGGTCCTCTCGTCTAATGGGAACTAGGCAACTCACACTGATGCAGCTCTTTCCAATTAGAGAAACGGCCCTCCAACCTGCAGAGACCGAAAAGTCCAGTCGTCTAATTGGAACTAGCCTACTCACCCTGAAGCATCTATTTCCCATTAGAGAAACAACCCTCCAACCTGGAGAGGCAGAAGGTCCTCTTGTCTAATGGGAAATTGCCTACTCACACTGACGCAGCTCTTTCACATTGGAAAAACTGCCCTCCAACTTGGCGAGGCAGAAAGATCCTCTTGTCTAATGGGAATTAGCCTACTCACACTGAAGTCGCTATTTCCCATTAGAGAAACGGCCCTCCGACCTGGAGAGTCAGAAAGTTCCTCTCGTCTAATGAGAACTAGCCTACTCACACTGAAGCATCTATTTCCCATTAGAGAAATGGCCCTTCAACCCGGAGATACAGAACGTTCCTCTCATCTAATGGGAACTAGTCTACTCACAATGAAGCATCTATTTCCAATTAGAGAAACGGCCCTCCGACCTCGAGAACCAGAAAGTTTCTCTCGTCAATTGGAACTAGCCTACTCACACTGATGCAGCTATTTCCCATTAGAGAAACTGCCCTTGAACCTGGAGAGGCAGAAATGCCCTCTCGTCTAATGGGAACTAGCCTACTCACACTGAAGCAGCTATTTCCCATTAGAGAAACTGCCCTCTGACCTGAAGAGGCAGAAAGGTCCTCTCGTCTAATGGGAACTAGCCTACTCTCACTGAAGCATCTATTTCCCATTAGAGAAACGGCCCTCTGACCTGGAGAGGCAGAATGGTCCTCTCGTCTAATGGGAACTAACCTACTCACAATGAAGCATCTATTTCCCATTAGAGAAACAGCCCTGCAACCTGAAGAAGCAGAGAGGTCCTCTCGTCTAATGGGAACTAGCCTACTCATACTGAAGCAGCTATTTCCCATTAGAGAAACGGCCCTCCGACCTGGAGAGTCAGAAAGTTCCTCTCGTCTAATGAGAACTAGCCTACTCACACTGAAGCATCTATTTCCCATTAGAGAAACGACCCTCCAACCTGGAGAGGCAGAAATGTCCTCTAGTCTAATGGGAACTAGCCTACTCACACTGACGCAGCTCTTTCCAATTAGAGAACCAGCCCTCGAACCTGGAGAGGCAGAAATGCCCTCTCGTCTAATGGGAACTAGCCTACTCACACTGAAGCAGCTATTTCCCATTAGAGAAACTGCCCTCTGACCTGAAGAGGCAGAAAGGTCCTCTCGTCTAATGGGAACTAGCCTACTCTCACTGAAGCATCTATTTCCCATTAGAGAAACGGCCCTATGACCTGGAGAGGCAGAATGGTCCTCTCGTCTAATGGGAACTAACCTACTCACAATGAAGCATCTATTTCCCATTAGAGAAACAGCCCTGCGACCTGAAGAAGCAGAAAGATCCTCTCGTCTAATGGGAACTAGCCTACTCACACTGAAGCAGCTATTTCCCATTTGAGATACGACCCTCCAACCTGGAGAGGCAGAAAGGTCCTCTTGTCTAATGGGAAATTGCCTACTCACACTGACGCAGCTCTTTCACATTGGAAAAACAGCCTTCCAACTTGGCGAGGCAGAAAGATCCTCTTGTCTAATGGGAACTAGCCTACTCACACTGAAGTAGCTATTTCCCATTAGAGAAACGGCCCTCCGACCTGGAGAGTCAGAAAGTTCCTCTCATCTAATGAGAACTAGCCTACTCACACTGAAGCATCTATTTCCCATTAGAGAAATGGCCCTTCAACCCGGAGAGGCAGAACGTTCCTCTCATCTAATGGGAACAAGTCTACTCACAATGAAGCATCTATTTCCAATTAGAGAAACGGCCCTCCGACCTCGAGAACCAGAAAGTTTCTCTCGTCAATTGGAACTAGCCTACTCACACTGAAGCAGCTATTTCCCATTAGAGAAACTGCCCTCTGACCTGTAGAGGCAGAAAGGTCCTCTCGTCTAATGGGAACTAGCCTACTCTCACTGAAGCATCTATTTCCCATTAGAGAAACGGCCCTCTGACCTGGAGAGGCAGAATGGTCCTCTCGTCTAATGGGAACTAACCTACTCACAATGAAGCATCTATTTCCCATTAGAGAAACAGCCCTGTGACCTGAAGAAGCAGAAGGGTCCTCTCGTCTAATGGGAACTAGCCTACTCATACTGAAGAAGCTATTTCCCATTAGACAAACGGCCCTCCCATCTGGAGAGTCAGAAAGTTCCTCTCGTCTAATGGGAACTAACCTACTCACAATGAAGCATCTATTTCCCATTAGAGAAACAGCCCTGCGTCCTGAAGAAGCAGAGAGGTCCTCTTGTCTAATGGGAACTAGCCTACTCATACTGAAGCAGCTATTTCCCATTAGAGAAACGGCCCTCCGACCTGGAGAGTCAGAAAGTTCCTCTCGTCTAATGAGAACTAGCCTACTCACACTGAAGCATCTATTTCCCATTAGAGAAACGACCCTCCAACCTGGAGAGGCAGAAAGGTCCTTTAGTCTAATGGGAACTAGTCTACTCACACTGATGCAGCTCTTTCCAATTAGAGAAACAGCCCTCGAACCTGGAGAGGCAGAAATGCCCTCTCGTCTAATGGGAACTAGCCTACTCACACTGAAGCATCTATTTCCCATTAGAGAAACGGCCCTCTGACCTGGAGAGGCAGAATGGTCCTTTCGTCTAATGGGAACTAACCTACTCACAATGAAGCATCTATTTCCCATTAGAGAAACAGCCCTCTGACCTGAAGAAGCAGAAGGGTCCTCTCGTCTAATGGGAACTAACCTACTCATACTGAAGCGGCTATTTCCCATTAGACAAACGGCCCTCCCACCTGGAGAGTCAGAAAGTTCCTCTCGTCTAATGGGAACTAACCTACTCACAATGAAGCATCTATTTCCCATTAGAGAAACAGCCCTGCGACCTGAAGAAGCAGAGAGGTCCTCTCGTCTAATGAGAACTAGCCTACTCACACTGAAGCATCTATTTCCCAATAGAGAAACGACCCTCCAACCTGGAGAGGCAGAAAGGTCCTCTAGTCTAATGGGAACTAGCCTACTCACACTGACGCAGCTCTTTCCAATTAGAGAAACAGCCCTCGAACCTGGAGAGGCAGAAATGCCCTCTCGTCTAATGGGAACTAGCCTACTCACACTGAAGCAGCTATTTCCCATTAGAGAAACTGCCCTCTGACCTGAAGAGGCAGAAAGGTCCTCTCGTCTAATGGGAACTAGCCTACTCTCACTGAAGCATCTATTTCCCATTAGAGAAACGGCCCTCTGACCTGGAGAGTCAGAATGGTCCTCTCGTCTAATGGGAACTAACCTACTCACAATGAAGCATCTATTTCCCATTAGAGAAACAGCCCTGCGACCTGAAGAAGCAGAAAGATCCTCTCGTCTAATGGGAACTAGCCTACTCACACTGAAGCAGCTATTTCCCATTTGAGATACGACCCTCTGACCTGGAGAGGCAGAAAGGTCCTCTTGTCTAATGGGAAATTGCCTACTCACACTGACGCAGCTCTTTCACATTGGAAAAACAGCCATCCAACTTGGCGAGGCAGAAAGATCCTCTTGTCTAATGGGAACTAGCCTACTCACACTGAAGTAGCTATTTCCCATTAGAGAAACGCCCCACCGACCTGGAGAGTGAGAAAGTTCCTCTCGTCTAATGAGAACTAGCCTACTCACACTGAAGCATCTATTTCCCATTAGAGAAATGGCCCTTCAACCCGGAGAGGCAGAACGTTCCTCTCATCTAATGGGAACTAGTCTACTCACAATGAAGCATCTATTTCCAATTAGAGAAACGGCCCTCCGACCTCGAGAACCAGAAAGTTTCTCTTGTCAATTGAAACTAGCCTAATCACACTGAAGCAGCTATTTCCCATTAGAGAAACTGCCCTCTGACCTGTAGAGGCAGAAAGGTCCTCTCGTCTAATGGGAACTAGCCTACTCTCACTGAAGCATCTATTTCCCATTAGAGAAACGGCCCTCTGACCTGGAGAGGCAGAATGGTCCTCTCGTCTAATGGGAACTAACCTACTCACAATGAAGCATCTATTTCCCATTAGAGAAACAGCCCTGCGACCTGAAGAAGCAGAAAGGTCCTCTCGTCTAATGGGAACTAGCCTACTCATACTGAAGCAGCTATTTCCCATTAGACAAACGGCCCTCCCACCTGGAGAGTCAGAAAGTTCCTCTCGTCTAATGAGAACTAGCCTACTCACACTGAAGCATCTATTTCCCATTAGAGAAACGGCCCTCCAACCTGGAGAGGCAGAAAGGTCCTCTAGTCTAATGGGAACTAGCCTACTCACACTGATGCAGCTCTTTCCAATTAGAGAAACAGCCCTCGAACCTGGAGAGGCAGAAATGCCCTCTCGTCTAATGGGAACTAGCCTACTCACACTGAAGCAGCTATTTCCCATTAGAGAAACTGCCCTCTGACCTGAAGAGGCAGAAAGGTCCTCTCGTCTAATGGGAACTAGCCTACTCGCAATGAAGCATCTATTTCCCATTAGAGAAACGGCCCTCTGACCTGGAGAGGCAGAATTGTCCTCTCGTCTAATGGGAACTAACCTACTCACAATGAAGCATCAATTTCCCATTAGAGAAACGGCCCTCCGACCTGGAGAGTCAGAAAGTTCCTCTCGTCTAATGAGAACTAGCCTACTCACACTGAAGCATCTATTTCCCATTGGAGAAATGGCCCTTCAACCCAGAGAGGCAGAACGTCCCTCTCATCTAATGGGAACTAGTCTACTCACAATGAAGCATCTATTTCCAATTAGAGAAACGGCCCTCCGACCTCGAGAACCAGAAAGTTTCTCTCGTCAATTGGAACTAGTCTACTCACACTGAAGCAGCTATTTCCCATTAGAGAAACTGCCCTCTGACCTGAAGAGGCAGAAAGGTCCTCTCGTCTAATGGGAACTAGCCTACTCTCACTGAAGCATCTATTTCCCATTAGAGAAATGGCCCTCTGACCTGGAGAGGCAGAATGGTCCTCTCGTCTAATGGGAACTAACCTACTCACAATGAAGCATCTATTTCCCATTAGAGAAACAGCCCTGCGACCTGAAGAAGCAGAAAGATCCTCTCGTCTAATGGGAACTAGCCTACTCACACTGAAGCAGCTATTTCCCATTTGAGATACGAACCTCCAACCTGGAGAGGCAGAAAGGTCCTCTTGTCTAATCGGAAATTGCCTACTCACACTGACGCGCTCTTTCACATTGGAAAAACGGCCCTCCAACTTGGCGAGGCAGAAATATCCTCTTGTCTAATGGGACCTAGCCTACTCACACTGAAGTAGCTATTTCCCATTAGAGAAATGGCCCTCCGACCTGGAGCGTCAGAAAGGTCCCCTCGTCTAATGGGAACTAGGCAACTCACACTGATGCAGCTCTTTCCAATTAGAGAAACGGCCCTCCAACCTGCAGAGGCCGAAAAGTCCAGTCGTCTAATGGGAACTAGCCTACTCACACTGAAGCAGCTATTTCCCATTAGAGAAACGGCACTCTGACCTGGAGAGGCAGAAAAGCCCTCTAATCTAATGGAAACTAGCCTACTTACACTGAAGCATCTATTTCCCATTAGAGAAACTGCCCTCTGACCTGAACAGGCAGTAAGGTGCTCTCGTCTAATGGGAACTAGCCTACTCACACTGAATCATCTGTTTCCCATTAGAGAAACGACCCTCCAACCTGGAGAGGCAGAAAGGTCCTCTCGTCAAATGGGAACTAGCCTACTCACACTGACACAGCTCTTTCCCATTAGAAAAACAGCCCTTCAACTTGGCGAGGCAGAAAGGTCCTCTTGTCTAATGGGAACTAGCCTGCTCACACTGAAGCAGCTATTTCCCATTAGAGAAACGGCCCTCCGACCTGGAGAGTCAGAAAGGTCCTCTTGTCTAATCAGAACTAGCCTACTCACACTGAAGCACCTGTTTCCCATTAGAGA
Source organism: Ambystoma mexicanum (assembly GCF_040938575.1). Classification (NCBI taxonomy): domain Eukaryota; kingdom Metazoa; phylum Chordata; class Amphibia; order Caudata; family Ambystomatidae; genus Ambystoma; species Ambystoma mexicanum. The sequence goes on along the minus strand of NC_090938.1, from coordinate 278,762,571 downwards.
AATGGCCCTTCGTCCCGGAGAGGCAGAACGTTCCTCTCATCTAATGGGAACTAGTCTATTCACAATGAAGCATCTATTTCCCATTAGAGAAACGACCCTCCAACCTGGAGAGGCAGAAAGGTCCTGTCCTCTAATGGGAAATAGCCTACTCACACTGATGCAGCTCTTTTCCATTAGAAAAACGGCCCTCCAACTTGGCGAGGCATAATTGTCCTCTTGTCTAATGGGAACTAGTCTTCTCACAATGAAACATGTATTTCCCATTAGAAAAACGGCCCTCCAACCTGGAGAGGCCAGAAAGTTCCCCTTGTCTAATGGGAACTAGTCTACTCACAATGAAGCATCTATTTCCAATTAGAGAAACGGCCCTCCGACCTCGAGAACCAGAAAGTTTCTCTCGTCAATTGGAACTAGCCTACTCACACTGTAGCAGCTATTTCCCATTAGAGAAACTGCCCTCTGACCTGTAGAGGCAGAAAGGTCCTCTCGTCTAATGGGAACTAGCCTACTCTCACTGAAGCATCTATTTCCCATTAGAGAAACGGCCCTCTGACCTGGAGAGGCAGAATGGTCCTTTCGTCTAATGGGAACTAACCTACTCACAATGAAGCATCTATTTCCCATTAGAGAAACAGCCCTCTGACCTGAAGAAGCAGAAGGGTCCTCTCGTCTAATGGGAACTAATCTACTCATACTGAAGCGGCTATTTCCCATTAGACAAACGGCCCTCCCACCTGGAGAGTCAGAAAGTTCCTCTCGTCTAATGGGAACTAACCTACTCACAATGAAGCATCTATTTCCCATTAGAGAAACAGCCCTGCAACCTGAAGAAGCAGAGAGGTCCTCTCGTCTAATGAGAACTAGCCTACTCACACTGAAGCATCTATTTCCCAATAGAGAAACGACCCTCCAACCTGGAGAGGCAGAAAGGTCCTCTAGTCTAATGGGAACTAGCCTACTCACACTGACGCAGCTCTTTCCAATTAGAGAAACAGCCCTCGAACCTGGAGAGGCAGAAATGCCCTCTCGTCTAATGGGAACTAGCCTACTCACACTGAAGCAGCTATTTCCCATTAGAGAAACTGCCCTCTGACCTGAAGAGGCAGAAAGGTCCTCTCGTCTAATGGGAACTAGCCTACTCTCACTGAAGCATCTATTTCCCATTAGAGAAACGGCCCTCTGACCTGGAGAGTCAGAATGGTCCTCTCGTCTAATGGGAACTAACCTACTCACAATGAAGCATCTATTTCCCATTAGAGAAACAGCCCTGCGACCTGAAGAAGCAGAAAGATCCTCTCGTCTAATGGGAACTAGCCTACTCACACTGAAGCAGCTATTTCCCATTTGAGATACGACCCTCCGACCTGGAGAGGCAGAAAGGTCCTCTTGTCTAATGGGAAATTGCCTACTCACACTGACGCAGCTCTTTCACATTGGAAAAAACAGCCCTCCAACTTGGCGAGGCAGAAAGATCCTCTTGTCTAATGGGAACTAGCCTACTCACACTGAAGTAGCTATTTCCCATTAGAGAAACGGCCCTCCGACCTAGAGATTCAGAAAGTTCCTCTCGTCTAATGAGAACTTGCCTACTCACACTGAAGCATCTATTTCCCATTAGAGAAATGGCCCTTCAACCTGGAGAGGAAGAACGTTCCTCTCATCTAATGGGAACTAGTCTACTCACAATGAAGCATCTATTTCCAATTAGAGAAACGGCCCTCCGACCTCGAGAACCAGAAAGTTTCTCTCATCAATTGGAACTAGCCTAATCACACTGAAGCAGCTATTTCCCATTAGAGAAACTGCCCTCTGACCTGTAGAGGCAGAAAGGTCCTCTCGTCTAATGAGAACTAGCCTACTCTGACTGAAGCATCTATTGCCCATTAGAGAAACGGCCCTCTGACCTGGAGAGGCAGAATGGTCCTCTCGTCTAATGGGAACTAACCTACTCACAATTAAGCATCTATTTCCCATTAGAGAAACAGCCCTGCGACCTGAAGAAGCAGAAGGGTCCTCTCGTCTAATGGGAACTAGCCTACTCATACTGAAGCAGCTATTTCCCATTAGACAAACGGCCCTCCCACCTGGAGAATCAGAAAGTTCCTCTCGTCTAATGAGAACTAGCCTACTCACACTGAAGCATCTATTTCCCATTAGAGAAACGGCCCTCCAACCTGGAGAGGCAGAAAGGTCCTCTAGTCTAATGGGAACTAGCCTACTCACACTGACGCAGCTCTTTCCAATTAGAGAAACAGCCCTCGAACCTGGAGAGGCAGAAATGCCCTCTCGTCTAATGGGAACTAGCCTACTCACACTGAAGCAGCTATTTCCCATTAGAGAAACTGCCCTCTGACCTGAAGAGGCAGAAAGGTCCTCTCGTCTAATGGGAACTAGCCTACTCTCAATGAAGCATCTATTTCCCATTAGAGAAACGGCTCTCTGACCTGGAGAGGCAGAATTGTCCTCTCGTTTAATGGGAACTAACCTACTCACAATGAAGCATCAATTTCCCATTAGAGAAACCGCCCTCCGACCTGGAGAGTCAGAAAGTTCCTCTCGTCTAATGAGAACTATCCTACTCACACTGAAGCATCTATTTCCCATTAGAGAAATGGCCCTTCAACCCAGAGAGGCAGAACGTCCCTCTCATCTAATGGGAACTAGTCTACTCACAATGAAGCATCTATTTCCAATTAGAGAAACGGCCCTCCGACCTCGAGAACCAGAAAGTTTCTCTCGTCTAATTGGAACTAGCCTACTCACACTGAAGCAGCTATTTCCCATTAGAGAAACTGCCCTCTGACCTGAAGAGGCAGAAAGGTCCTCTCGTCTAATGGGAACTAGCGTACTCTCACTGAAGCATCTATTTCCCATTAGAGAAACGGCCCTCTGACCTGGAGAGGCAGAATGGTCCTCTCGTCTAATTGGAACTAATCTACTCACAATGAAGCATCTATTTCCCATTAGAGAAACAGCCCTGCGACCTGAAGAAGCAGAAAGGTCCTCTCGTCTAATGGGAACTAGCCTACTCATACTGAAGCAGCTATTTCCCATTAGAGAAACGGCCCTCCGACATGGAGAGTCAGAAAGTTCCTCTCGTCTAATGAGAACTAGCCTACTCACACTGAAGCATCTATTTCCATTAGAGAAACGGCCCTCCAACCTGGAGAGGCAGAAAGGTCCTCTAGTCTAATGGGAACTAGCCTACTCACACTGACGCAGCTCTTTCCAATTAGAGAAACAGCCCTCGAACCTGGAGAGGCATAAATGCCCTCTCGTCTAATGGGAACTAGCCTACTGGCTCTGAAGCAGCTATTTCCCATTAGAGAAACTGCCCTCTGACCTGAAGAGGCAGAAAGGTCCTCTCGTCTAACGGGAACTAGCCTACTCTCACTGAAGCATCTATTTCCCATTAGAGAAACAGCCCTGCGACCTGAAGAAGCAGAAAGATCCTCTTGTCTAATGGGAACTAGCCTACTCACACTGAAGCAGCTATTTCCCACTTGAGATACGAACCTGAAACCTGGAGAGGCAGAAAGGTCCTCTTGTCTAATGGGAAATTGCCTACTCACACTGACGCAGCTCTTTCACATTGGAAAAACGGCCCTCCAACTAGGCGAGGCAGAAATATCCTCTTGTCTAATGGGACCTAGCCTACTCACACTGAAGTAGCTATTTCCCATTAGAGAAATGGCCCTCCGACCTGGAGCGTTAGAAAGGTCCCCTCGTCTAATAGGAACTAGGCAACTCACACTGATGCAGCTCTTTCCAATTAGAGAAACGGCCCTCCAACCTGCAGAGGCCGAAAAGTCCAGTCGTCTAATGGGAACTAGCCTACTCACACTGAAGCAGCTATTTCCCATTAGAGAAACGGCACTCTGACCTGGAGAGGCAGAAAAGCCCTCTCATCTAATGGGAACTAGCCTACTTACACTGAAGCATCTATTTCCCATTAAAGAAACTGCCCTCTGACCTGAACAGGCAGAAAGGTGATCTCGTCTAATGGGAACTAGCCTACTCACACTGAATCATCTGTTTCCCATTAGAGAAACGTCCCTCTGACCTGGAGAGCCAGAAAGGTCCTCTCGTCTAATGGGAACTAGCCTACTCCCAATGAAGCATCTATTTCCCATTAGAGAAACAGCCCTGTGACCTGAAGAAGCAGATAGGTCCTCTCGTCTAATGGGAACTAGTCTACTCACACTGAAGCAGCTATTTTCCATTAGAGAAACGACCCTCCAACCTGGAGAGGCAGAAAGGTCCTCTCGTCAAATGGGAACTAGCCTACTTACACAGACGCAGCTCTTTCCCATTAGAAAAACAGCCCTCCAACTTGGCGAGGCAGAAAGGTCCTCTTGTCTAATGGGAACTAGTCTACTCACACTGAAGCAGCTATTTTCCATTAGAGAAACGACCCTCCAACCTGGAGAGGCAGAAAGGTCCTCTCGTCAAATGGGAACTAGCCTACTTACACAGACGCAGCTCTTTCCCATTAGAAAAACAGCCCTCCAACTTGGCGAGGCAGAAAGGTCCTCTTGTCTAATGGGAACTAGCCTACTCACACTGAAGAAGCTATTTCCCATTAGAGAAACGGCCCTCCGACCTGGAGAGTCAGAAAGGTCCTCTCGTATAATCAGAACTAGTCTACTTACAATGAAGCATGTGTTTCCCATTAGAGAAACGGCCCTCCAACCTGGAGAGGCCAGAAAGTTCCCCCTTGTCTAATGGGAACTAGCCTACTCAAACTGAAGCATCTATTTCCCATTAGAGAAACGACCCTCCAACCTGGAGAGGCAGAAAGGTCCTCTCCTCTAATGGGAAATAGCCTACTCACACTGATGCAGCTCTTTTCCATTCGAACCTGGAGAGGCAGAAAGGGCCTCTCGTCTAATGGGAACTAGCCTACTCACAAGGGAAGCATCTATTTCCCATTAGAGAAACAGCCCTGTGACCTGAAGAAGCAGAAAGATCCTCTCGTCTAATGGGAACTAGCCTACTCACACTGAAGCAGCTATTTCCCATTAGAGAAATGACCCTCAAACCTGCAGAGGCAGAAAGGTCCTCTCCTCTAATGGGAACTAGCCTACTCACACTGACGCAGCTCTTTCCCATTAGAAAAACCGCCCTACAACTTGGCGAGGCAGAAAGGTCCTCTTGTCTAATGGGAACTAGCCTACTCACACTGAAGCAGCTATTTCCTATTAGAGAAATGGCCCTCCGACCTGGAGAGTTAGAAAGTTCCTCTCGTCTAATGAGAACTAGCCTACTCACACTGAAGCATCTATTTCCCAATAGAGAAATGGCCCTTCGATCCGGAGAGGCAGAACGTTCCTCTCATCTAATGGGAACTAGTCCACTCACAATGAAGCATCTATTTCCTATTAGAGAAAGGCCTTCCGATCTCGAGAACCAGAAAGTTCCTCTCGTCTAATTGGAACTAGCCTACTCACACTGAAGCATCTATTTCCCATTAGAGAAATGGCCCTCCAACCTGGAGAGGCAGAAAGGTCCTTTTGTCTAATGGGAACTAGCCTACTCACACTGAAGCAGCTATTTCCCATTAGAGAAACGGCCCTCCGACCTGGAGAGTCATTAAGTTCCTCTCGTCTAATGAGAACTAGCCTACTCACACTGAAGCATCTATTTCCCATTAGAGAAATGGCCCTTCAACCCGGAGAGGCAGAACGTTCCTCTCATCTAATGGGAACTAGTCTACTCACAATGAAGCATCTATTTCCAATTAGAGAAACGGCCCTCCGACCTCGAGAACCAGAAAGTTTCTCTCGTCTAATTGGAACTAGCCTACTCACACTGAAGCAGCTATTTCCCATTAGAGAAACAGCCCTCTGACCTGAAGAGGCAGAAAGGTCCTCTCGTCTAATGGGAACTAGCTTACTCTCACTGAAGCATCTATTTCCCATTAGAGAAACGACCCTCCAACCTGGAGAGGCAGAAAGGTCCTCTAGTCTAATGGGAACTAGCCTACTCACACTGACGCAGCTCTTTCCAATCAGAGAAACAGCCCTCGAACCTGGAGAGGCAGAAATGCCCTCTCGTCTAATGGGAACTAGCCTACTCACACTGAAGCAGCTATTTCCCATTAGAGAAGCTGCCCTCTGACCTGAAGAGCCAGAAAGGTCCTCTCGTCTAATGGGAACTAGCCTACTCTCACTGAAGCATCTATTTCCCATTAGAGAAACGGCCCTCTGACCTGGAGAGGCAGAATGGTCCTCTTATCTAATGGGAACTAACCTACTCACAATGAAGCATCTATTTCCCATTAGAGAAACAGCCCTGCGACCTGAAGAAGCAGAAAGATCCTCTCGTCTAATGGGAACTAGCCTACTCACACTGAAGCAGCTATTTCCCATTTGAGATACGACCCTCCAACCTGGAGATGCAGAAAGGTCCTCTTGTCTAATGGGAAATTGCCTACTCACACTGACGCAGCTCTTTCACATTGGAAAAACGGCCCTCCAACTTGGCGAGGCAGAAAGATCCTCTTGTCTAATGGGAACTAGCCTATTCACACTGAAGTAGCTATTTCCCATTAGAGAAATGGCCCTCCGACCTGGAGCGTCAGAAAGGTCCTCTCGTCTAATGGGAACTAGGCAACTCAAACTGATGCAGCTCTTTCCAATTAGAGAAACGTCCCTCCAACCTGCAGAGGCCGAAAAGTCCAGTCGTCTAATTGGAACTAGCCTACTCACCCTGAAGCATCTATTTCCCATTAGAGAAACAACCCTCCAACCTGGAGAGGCAGAAGGTCCTCTTGTCTAATGGGAAATTGCCTACTCACACTGACGCAGCTCTTTCACATTGGAAAAACGGCCCTCCAACTTGGCGAGGCAGAAAGATCCTCTTGTCTAATGGGAATTAGCCTACTCACACTGAAGTCGCTATTTCCCATTAGAGAAACGGCCCTCCGACCTGGAGAGTCAGAAAGTTCCTCTCGTCTAATGAGAACTAGCCTACTCACACTGAAGCATCTATTTCCCATTAGAGAAATGGCCCTTCAACCCGGAGATACAGAACGTTCCTCTCATCTAATGGGAACTAGTCTACTCACAATGAAGCATCTATTTCCAATTAGAGAAACGGCCCTCCGACCTCGAGAACCAGAAAGTTTCTCTCGTCAATTGGAACTAGCCTACTCACACTGATGCAGCTATTTCCCATTAGAGAAACTGCCCTCGAACCTGGAGAGGCAGAAATGCCCTCTCGTCTAATGGGAACTAGCCTACTCACACTGAAGCAGCTATTTCCCATTAGAGAAACTGCCCTCTGACCTGAAGAGGCAGAAAGGTCCTCTCGTCTAATGGGAACTAGCCTACTCTCACTGAAGCATCTATTTCCCATTAGAGAAACGGCCCTCTGACCTGGAGAGGCAGAATGGTCCTCTCGTCTAATGGGAACTAACCTACTCACAATGAAGCATCTATTTCCCATTAGAGAAACAGCCCTGCAACCTGAAGAAGCAGAGAGGTCCTCTCGTCTAATGGGAACTAGCCTACTCATACTGAAGCAGCTATTTCCCATTAGAGAAACGGCCCTCCGACCTGGAGAGTCAGAAAGTTCCTCTCGTCTAATGAGAACTAGCCTACTCACACTGAAGCATCTATTTCCCATTAGAGAAACGACCCTCCAACCTGGAGAGGCAGAAAGGTCCTCTAGTCTAATGGGAACTAGCCTACTCACACTGACGCAGCTCTTTCCAATTAGAGAACCAGCCCTCGAACCTGGAGAGGCAGAAATGCCCTCTCATCTAATGGGAACTAGTCTACTCACAATGAAGCATCTATTTCCAATTAGAGAAACGGCCCTCCGACCTCGAGAACCAGAAAGTTTCTCTCGTCAATTGGAACTAGCCTACTCACACTGAAGCAGCTATTTCCCATTAGAGAAACTGCCCTCTGACCTGTAGAGGCAGAAAGGTCCTCTCGTCTAATGGGAACTAGCCTACTCTCACTGAAGCATCTATTTCCCATTAGAGAAACGGCCCTCTGACCTGGAGAGGCAGAATGGTCCTCTCGTCTAATGGGAACTAACCTACTCACAATGAAGCATCTATTTCCCATTAGAGAAACAGCCCTGTGACCTGAAGAAGCAGAAGGGTCCTCTCGTCTAATGGGAACTAGCCTACTCATACTGAAGAAGCTATTTCCCATTAGACAAACGGCCCTCCCATCTGGAGAGTCAGAAAGTTCCTCTCGTCTAATGGGAACTAACCTACTCACAATGAAGCATCTATTTCCAATCAGAGAAACAGCCCTGCGTCCTGAAGAAGCAGAGAGGTCCTCTTGTCTAATGGGAACTAGCCTACTCATACTGAAGCAGCTATTTCCCATTAGAGAAACGGCCCTCCGACCTGGAGAGTCAGAAAGTTCCTCTCGTCTAATGAGAACTAGCCTACTCACACTGAAGCATCTATTTCCCATTAGAGAAACGACCCTCCAACCTGGAGAGGCAGAAAGGTCCTTTAGTCTAATGGGAACTAGTCTACTCACACTGACGCAGCTCTTTCCAATTAGAGAAACAGCCCTCGAACCTGGAGAGGCAGAAATGCCCTCTCGTCTAATGGGAACTAGCCTACTCACACTGAAGCAGCTATTTCCCATTAGAGAAACTGCCCTCTGACCTGAAGAGGCAGAAAGGTCCTCTCGTCTAATGGGAACTAGCCTACTCTCACTGAAGCATCTATTTCCCATTAGAGAAACGGCCCTCTGACCTGGAGAGGCAGAATGGTCCTCTCGTCTAATGGGAACTAACCTACTCACAATGAAGCATCTATTTCCCATTAGAGAAACAGCCCTGCGACCTGAAGAAGCAGAAAGATCCTCTCGTCTAATGGGAACTAGCCTACTCACACTGAAGCAGCTATTTCCCATTTGAGATACGACCCTCTGACCTGGAGAGGCAGAAAGGTCCTCTTGTCTAATGGGAAATTGCCTACTCACACTGACGCAGCTCTTTCACATTGGAAAAACAGCCCTCCAACTTGGCGAGGCAGAAAGATCCTCTTGTCTAATGGGAACTAGCCTACTCACACTGAAGTAGCTATTTCCCATTAGAGAAACGGCCCACCGACCTGGAGAGTGAGAAAGTTCCTCTCGTCTAATGAGAACTAGCCTACTCACACTGAAGCATCTATTTCCCATTAGAGAAATGGCCCTTCAACCCGGAGAGGCAGAACGTTCCTCTCATCTAATGGGAACTAGTCTACTCACAATGAAGCATCTATTTCCAATTAGAGAAACGGCCCTCCGACCTCGAGAACCAGAAAGTTTCTCTTGTCAATTGGAACTAGCCTAATCACACTGAAGCAGCTATTTCCCATTAGAGAAACTGCCCTCTGACCTGTAGAGGCAGAAAGGTCCTCTCGTCTAATGGGAACTAGCCTACTCTCACTGAAGCATCTATTTCCCATTAGAGAAACGGCCCTCTGACCTGGAGAGGCAGAATGGTCCTCTCGTCTAATGGGAACTAACCTACTCACAATGAAGCATCTATTTCCCATTAGAGAAACAGCCCTGCGACCTGAAGAAGCAGAAGGGTCCTCTCGTCTAATGGGAACTAGCCTACTCATACTGAAGCAGCTATTTCCCATTAGACAAACGGCCCTCCCACCTGGAGAGTCAGAAAGTTCCTCTCGTCTAATGAGAACTAGCCTACTCACACTGAAGCATCTATTTCCCATTAGAGAAACGGTCCTCCAACCTGGAGAGGCAGAAAGGTCCTCTAGTCTAATGGGAACTAGCCTACTCACACTGACGCAGCTCTTTCCAATTAGAGAAACAGCCCTCGAACCTGGAGAGGCAGAAATGCCCTCTCGTCTAATGGGAACTAGCCTACTCACACTGAAGCAGCTATTTCCCATTAGAGAAACTGCCCTCTGACCTGAAGAGGCAGAAAGGTCCTCTCGTCTAATGGGAACTAGCCTACTCGCAATGAAGCATCTATTTCCCATTAGAGAAACGGCCCTCTGACCTGGAGAGGCAGAATTGTCCTCTCGTCTAATGGGAACTAACCTACTCACAATGAAGCATCAATTTCCCATTAGAGAAACGGCCCTCCGACCTGGAGAGTCAGAAAGTTCCTCTCGTCTAATGAGAACTAGCCTACTCACACTGAAGCATCTATTTCCCATTGGAGAAATGGCCCTTCAACCCAGAGAGGCAGAACGTCCCTCTCATCTAATGGGAACTAGTCTACTCACAATGAAGCATCTATTTCCAATTAGAGAAACGGCCCTCCGACCTCGAGAACCAGAAAGTTTCTCTCGTCAATTGGAACTAGTCTACTCACACTGAAGCAGCTATTTCCCATTAGAGAAACTGCCCTCTGACCTGAAGAGGCAGAAAGGTCCTCTCGTCTAATGGGAACTAGCCTACTCTCACTGAAGCATCTATTTCCCATTAGAGAAATGGCCCTCTGACCTGGAGAGGCAGAATGGTCCTCTCGTCTAATGGGAACTAACCTACTCACAATGAAGCATCTATTTCCCATTAGAGAAACAGCCCTGCGACCTGAAGAAGCAGAAAGATCCTCTCGTCTAATGGGAACTAGCCTACTCACACTGAAGCAGCTATTTCCCATTTGAGATACGAACCTCCAACCTGGAGAGGCAGAAAGGTCCTCTTGTCTAATGGGAAATTGCCTACTCACACTGACGCAGCTCTTTCACATTGGAAAAACGGCCCTCCAACTTGGCGAGGCAGAAATATCCTCTTGTCTAATGGGACCTAGCCTACTCACACTGAAGTAGCTATTTCCCATTAGAGAAATGGCCCTCCGACCTGGAGCGTCAGAAAGGTCCCCTCGTCTAATGGGAACTAGGCAACTCACACTGATGCAGCTCTTTCCAATTAGAGAAACGGCCCTCCAACCTGCAGAGGCCGAAAAGTCCAGTCGTCTAATGGGAACTAGCCTACTCACACTGAAGCAGCTATTTCCCATTAGAGAAACGGCACTCTGACCTGGAGAGGCAGAAAAGCCCTCTAATCTAATGGAAACTAGCCTACTTACACTGAAGCATCTATTTCCCATTAGAGAAACTGCCCTCTGACCTGAACAGGCAGTAAGGTGCTCTCGTCTAATGGGAACTAGCCTACTCACACTGAAGCAGCTTTTTTCCATTAGAGAACCGACCCTCCAACCTGGAGAGGCAGAAAGGTCCTCTCGTCAAATGGGAACTAGCCTACTCACACTGACACAGCTCTTTCCCATTAGAAAAACAGCCCTTCAACTTGGCGAGGCAGAAAGGTCCTCTTGTCTAATGGGAACTAGCCTGCTCACACTGAAGCAGCTATTTCCCATTAGAGAAACGGCCCTCCGACCTGGAGAGTCAGAAAGGTCCTCTTGTCTAATCAGAACTAGCCTACTCACACTGAAGCACCTGTTTCCCATTAGAGAAATGGCCCTTCGTCCCGGAGAGGCAGAACGTTCCTCTCATCTAATGGGAACTAGTCTATTCACAATGAAGCATCTATTTCCCATTAGAGAAACGACCCTCCAACCTGGAGAGGCAGAAAGGTCCTGTCCTCTAATGGGAAATAGCCTACTCACACTGATGCAGCTCTTTTCCATTAAAAAAACGGCCCTCCAACTTGGCGAGGCATAATTGTCCTCTTGTCTAATGGGAACTAGTCTTCTCACAATGAAACATGTATTTCCCATTAGAAAAACGGCCCTCCAACCTGGAGAGGCCAGAAAGTTCCCCTTGTCTAATGGGAACTAGTCTACTCACAATGAAGCATCTATTTCCAATTAGAGAAACGGCCCTCCGACCTCGAGAACCAGAAAGTTTCTCTCGTCAATTGGAACTAGCCTACTCACACTGAAGCAGCTATTTCCCATTAGAGAAACTGCCCTCTGACCTGTAGAGGCAGAAAGGTCCTCTCGTCTAATGGGAACTAGCCTACTCTCACTGAAGCATCTATTTCCCATTAGAGAAACGGCCCTCTGACCTGGAGAGGCAGAATGGTCCTTTCATCTAATGGGAACTAACCTACTCACAATGAAGCATCTATTTCCCATTAGAGAAACAGCCCTCTGACCTGAAGAAGCAGAAGGGTCCTCTCGTCTAATGGGAACTAACCTACTCATACTGAAGCGGCTATTTCCCATTAGACAAACGGCCCTCCCACCTGGAGAGTCAGAAAGTTCCTCTCGTCTAATGGGAACTAACCTACTCACAATGAAGCATCTATTTCCCATTAGAGAAACAGCCCTGCGACCTGAAGAAGCAGAGAGGTCCTCTCGTCTAATGAGAACTAGCCTACTCACACTGAAGCATCTATTTCCCAATAGAGAAACGACCCTCCAACCTGGAGAGGCAGAAAGGTCCTCTAGTCTAATGGGAACTAGCCTACTCACACTGACGCAGCTCTTTCCAATTAGAGAAACAGCCCTCGAACCTGGAGAGGCAGAAATGCCCTCTCGTCTAATGGGAACTAGCCTACTCACACTGAAGCAGCTATTTCCCATTAGAGAAACTGCCCTCTGACCTGAAGAGGCAGAAAGGTCCTCTCGTCTAATGGGAACTAGCCTACTCTCACTGAAGCATCTATTTCCCATTAGAGAAACGGCCCTCTGACCTGGAGAGTCAGAATGGTCCTCTCGTCTAATGGGAACTAACCTACTCACAATGAAGCATCTATTTCCCATTAGAGAAACAGCCCTGCGACCTGAAGAAGCAGAAAGACCCTCTCGTCTAATGGGAACTAGCCTACTCACACTGAAGCAGCTATTTCCCATTTGAGATACGACCCTCCGACCTGGAGAGGCAGAAAGGTCCTCTTGTCTAATGGGAAATTGCCTACTCACACTGACGCAGCTCTTTCACATTGGAAAAAACAGCCCTCCAACTTGGCGAGGCAGAAAGATCCTCTTGTCTAATGGGAACTAGCCTACTCACACTGAAGTAGCTATTTCCCATTAGAGAAACGGCCCTCCGACCTAGAGATTCAGAAAGTTCCTCTCGTCTAATGAGAACTTGCCTACTCACACTGAAGCATCTATTTCCCATTAGAGAAATGGCCCTTCAACCCGGAGAGGAAGAACGTTCCTCTCATCTAATGGGAACTAGTCTACTCACAATGAAGCATCTATTTCCAATTAGAGAAACGGCCCTCCGACCTCGAGAACCAGAAAGTTTCTCTCATCAATTGGAACTAGCCTAATCACACTGAAGCAGCTATTTCCCATTAGAGAAACTGCCCTCTGACCAGTAGAGGCAGAAAGGTCCTCTCGTCTAATGAGAACTAGCCTACTCTGACTGAAGCATCTATTTCCCATTAGAGAAACGGCCCTCTGACCTGGAGAGGCAGAATGGTCCTCTCGTCTAATGGGAACTAACCTACTCACAATTAAGCATCTATTTCCCATTAGAGAAACAGCCCTGCGACCTGAAGAAGCAGAAGGGTCCTCTCGTCTAATGGGAACTAGCCTACTCATACTGAAGCAGCTATTTCCCATTAGACAAACGGCCCTCCCACCTGGAGAATCAGAAAGTTCCTCTCGTCTAATGAGAACTAGCCTACTCACACTGAAGCATCTATTTCCCATTAGAGAAACGGCCCTCCAACCTGGAGAGGCAGAAAGGTCCTCTAGTCTAATGGGAACTAGCCTACTCACACTGACGCAGCTCTTTCCAATTAGAGAAACAGCCCTCGAACCTGGAGAGGCAGAAATGCCCTCTCGTCTAATGGGAACTAGCCTACTCACACTGAAGCAGCTATTTCCCATTAGAGAAACTGCCCTCTGACCTGAAGAGGCAGAAAGGTCCTCTCGTCTAATGGGAACTAGCCTACTCTCAATGAAGCATCTATTTCCCATTAGAGAAACGGCTCTCTGACCTGGAGAGGCAGAATTGTCCTCTCGTCTAATGGGAACTAACCTACTCACAATGAAGCATCAATTTCCCATTAGAGAAACCGCCCTCCGACCTGGAGAGTCAGAAAGTTCCTCTCGTCTAATGAGAACTATCCTACTCACACTGAAGCATCTATTTCCCATTAGAGAAATGGCCCTTCAACCCAGAGAGGCAGAACGTCCCTCTCATCTAATGGGAACTAGTCTACTCACAAAGAAGCATCTATTTCCAATCAGAGAAACGGCCCTCCGACCTCGAGAACCAGAAAGTTTCTCTCGTCAATTGGAACTAGCCTACTCACACTGAAGCAGCTATTTCCCATTAGAGAAACTGCACTCTGACCTGAAGAGGCAGAAAGGTCCTCTCGTCTAATGGGAACTAGCTTACTCTCACTGAAGCATCTATTTCCCATTAGAGAAACGGCTCTCTGACCTGGAGAGGCAGAATGGTCCTCTCGTCTAATGGGAACTAACCTACTCAAACTGAAGCATCTATTTCCCATTGGAGAAACGGCCCTCCAACCTGGAGAGGCAGAAAGGTCCTCTCGTCTAATGGGAACTAGCCTACTCACACTGAAGCAGCTATTTCCCATTAGAGAAACGACCCTCAAACCTGCAGAGGCAGAAAGGTCCTCTCCTCTAATGGGAACTAGCCTACTCACACTGACGCAGCTCTTTCCCATTAGAAAAACGGCCCTCCAACTTGGCGAGGCAGAAAGGTCCTCTTGTCTAATGGGAACTAGCCTACTCACACTGAAGCAGCTATTTCCTATTAGAGAAACGGCCCTCCGACCTGGAGAGTTAGAAAGTTCCTCTCGACTAATGAGAACTAGCCTACTCACACTGAAGCATCTATTTCCCAATAGAGAAATGGCCCTTCGACCCGGAGAGGCAGAACGTTCCTCTCATCTAATGGGAACTAGTCCACTCACAATGAAGCATCTATTTCCTATCAGAGAAACGGCCTTCCGATCTCGAGAACCAGAAAGTTCCTCTCGTCCAATTGGAACTAGCCTACTCACACTGAAGCATCTATTTCCCATTAGAGAAACGGCCCTCCAACCTGGAGAGGCAAAAAGGTCCTCTTGTCTAATGGGAACTAGCCTACTCACACTGAAGCAGCTATTTCCCATTAGAGAAATGGCCCTCCGACCTGGAGAGTCAGAAAGTTCCTCTCGTCTAATGAGAACTAGCCTACTCGCACTGAAGCATCTATTTCCCATTAGAGAAATGGCCCTTCAACCCGGAGAGGCAGAACGTTCCTCTCATCTAATGGGAACTAGTCTACTCACAATGAAGCATCTATTTCCCATTAGAGAAACGACCCTCCAACCTGGAGAGGCAGAAAGGTCCTGTCCTCTATTGGGAAATATCCTACTCACACTGATGCAGCTCTTTTCCATTAGAAAAGCGGCACTCCAACTTGGCGAGGCAGAAAGGTCCTCTTGTCTAATGGGAACTAGCCTACTCACACTGAAGCAGCTATTTCCTATTAGAGAAACGGCCCTCCGACCTGGAGAGTTAGAAAGTTCCTCTCGTCTAATGAGAACTAGCCTACTCACACTGAAGCATCTATTTCCCAATAGAGAAATGGCCCTTCAACCCGGAGAGGCAGAACGTTCCTCTCATCTAATGGGAACTAGTCTACTCACAATGAAGCATCTATTTCCAATTAGAGAAACGGCCCTCCGACGTCGAGAACCAGAAAGTTTCTCTCGTCTAATTGGAACTAGCCTACTCACACTGAAGCAGCTATTTCCCATTAGAGAAACTGCCCTCTGACCTGAAGAGGCAGAAAGGTCCTCTCGTCTAATGGGAACTAGCGTACTCTCACTGAAGCATCTATTTCCCATTAGAGAAACGGCCCTCTGACCTGGAGAGGCAGAATGGTCCTCTCGTCTAATTGGAACTAATCTACTCACAATGAAGCATCTATTTCCCATTAGAGAAACAGCCCTGCGACCTGAAGAAGCAGAAAGGTCCTCTCGTCTAATGGGAACTAGCCTACTCATACTGAAGCAGCTATTTCCCATTAGAGAAACGGCCCTCCGACATGGAGAGTCAGAAAGTTCCTCTCGTCTAATGAGAACTAGCCTACTCACACTGAAGCATCTATTTCCCATTAGAGAAACGGCCCTCCAACCTGGAGAGGCAGAAAGGTCCTCTAGTCTAATGGGAACTAGCCTACTCACACTGACGCAGCTCTTTCCAATTAGAGAAACAGCCCTCGAACCTGGAGAGGCATAAATGCCCTCTCGTCTAATGGGAACTAGCCTACTCGCTCTGAAGCAGCTATTTCCCATTAGAGAAACTGCCCTCTGACCTGAAGAGGCAGAAAGGTCCTCTCGTCTAACGGGAACTAGCCTACTCTCACTGAAGCATCTATTTCCCATTAGAGAAACAGCCCTGCGACCTGAAGAAGCAGAAAGATCCTCTTGTCTAATGGGAACTAGCCTACTCACACTGAAGCAGCTATTTCCCACTTGAGATACGAACCTGAAACCTGGAGAGGCAGAAAGGTCCTCTTGTCTAATGGGAAATTGCCTACTCACACTGACACAGCTCTTTCACATTGGAAAAATGGCCCTCCAACTAGGCGAGGCAGAAATATCCTCTTGTCTAATGGGACCTAGCCTACTCACACTGAAGTAGCTATTTCCCATTAGAGAAATGGCCCTCCGACCTGGAGCGTTAGAAAGGTCCCCTCGTCTAATAGGAACTAGGCAACTCACACTGATGCAGCTCTTTCCAATTAGAGAAACGGCCCTCCAACCTGCAGAGGCCGAAAAGTCCAGTCGTCTAATGGGAACTAGCCTACTCACACTGAAGCAGCTATTTCCCATTAGAGAAACGGCACTCTGACCTGGAGAGGCAGAAAAGCCCTCTCATCTAATGGGAACTAGCCTACTTACACTGAAGCATCTATTTCCCATTAAAGAAACTGCCCTCTGACCTGAACAGGCAGAAAGGTGATCTCGTCTAATGGGAACTAGCCTACTCACACTGAATCATCTGTTTCCCATTAGAGAAACGTCCCTCTGACCTGGAGAGCCAGAAAGGTCCTCTCGTCTAATGGGAACTAGCCTACTCCCAATGAAGCATCTATTTCCCATTAGAGAAACAGCCCTGTGACCTGAAGAAGCAGAAAGGTCCTCTCGTCTAATGGGAACTAGTCTACTCACACTGAAGCAGCTATTTTCCATTAGAGAAACGACCCTCCAACCTGGAGAGACAGAAAGGTCCTCTCGTCAAATGGGAACTAGCCTACTTACACAGACGCAGCTCTTTCCCATTAGAAAAACAGCCCTCCAACTTGGCGAGGCAGAAAGGTCCTCTTGTCTAATGGGAACTAGCCTACTCACACTGAAGCAGCTATTTCCCATTAGAGAAACGGCCCTCCGACCTGGAGAGTCAGAAAGGTCCTCTCGTCTAATCAGAACTAGCCTACTCACACTGAAGCACCTGTTTCCCATTAGAGAAATGGCCCTTCGACCCGGAGAGGCAGAACGTTCCTCTCATCTAATGGTAACTAGTCTATTCACAATGAAGCATCTATTTCCCATTAGAGAAACGACCCTCCAACCTGGAGAGGCAGAAAGGTCCTCTCCTCTAATGGGAAATAGCCTACTCACACTGATGCAGATATTTTCCATTAGAAAAACGGCCCTCCAACTTGGCGAGGCAGAAAGGTCCTCTTGTCTAATGGGAACTAGTCTACTCACACTGAAGCAGCTATTTTCCATTAGAGAAACGACCCTCCAACCTGGAGAGGCAGAAAGGTCCTCTCGTCAAATGGGAACTAGCCTACTTACACAGACGCAGCTCTTGACCCATTAGAAAAACATCCCTCCAACTTGGCGCGGCAGAAAGGTCCTCTTGTCTAATGGGAACTAGCCTACTCACAATGAAGCAGCTATTTCCCATTAGAGAAACGGCCCTCCGACCTGGAGAGTCAGAAAGGTCCTCTCGTCTAATCAGAACTAGTCTACTTACAATGAAGCATGTGTTTCCCATTAGAGAAACGGCCCTCCAACCTGGAGAGGCCAGAAAGTTCCCCTTGTCTAATGGGAACTAGCCTACTCAAACTGAAGCATCTATTTCCCATTAGAGAAACGACCCTCCAACCTGGAGAGTTAGAAAGGTCCTCTCCTCTAATGGGAAATAGCCTACTCACACTGATGCAGCTCTTTTTCATTCGAACCTGGAGAGGCAGAAAGGGCCTCTCGTCTAATGGGAACTAGCCTACTCACAAGGGAAGCATCTATTTCCCATTAGAGAAACAGCCCTGTGACCTGAAGAAGCAGAAAGATCCTCTCGTCTAATGGGAACTAGCCTACTCACACTGAAGCAGCTATTTCCCATTAGAGAAACGACCCTCAAACCTGCAGAGGCAGAAAGGTCCTCTCCTCTAATGGGAACTAGCCTACTCACACTGACGCAGCTCTTTCCCATTAGAAAAACCGCCCTACAACTTGGCGAGGCAGAAAGGTCCTCTTGTCTAATGGGAACTAGCCTACTCACACTGAAGCAGCTATTTCCTATTAGAGAAACGGTCCTCCGACCTGGAGAGTTAGAAAGTTCCTCTCGTCTAATGAGAACTAGCCTACTCACACTGAAGCATCTATTTCCCAATAGAGAAATGGCCCTTCGATCCAGAGAGGCAGAACGTTCCTCTCATCTAATGGGAACTAGTCCACTCACAATGAAGCATCTATTTCCTATTAGAGAAAGGCCATCCGATCTCGAGAACCAGAAAGTTCCTCTCGTCTAATTGGAACTAGCCTACTCACACTGAAGCATCTATTTCCCATTAGAGAAATGGCCCTCCAACCTGGAGAGGCAGAAAGGTCCTCTTGTCTAATGGGAACTAGCCTACTCACACTGAAGCAGCTATTTCCCATTAGAGAAACGGCCCTCCGACCTGGAGAGTCATTAAGTTCCTCTCGTCTAATGAGAACTAGCCTACTCACACTGAAGCATCTATTTCCCATTAGAGAAATGGCCCTTCAACCCGGAGAGGCAGAACGTTCCTCTCATCTAATGGGAACTAGTCTACTCACAATGAAGCATCTATTTCCAATTAGAGAAACGGCCCTCCGACCTCGAGAACCAGAAAGTTTCTCTCGTCTAATTGGAACTAGCCTACTCACACTGAAGCAGTTATTTCCCATTAGAGAAACAGCCCTGTGACCTGAAGAGGCAGAAAGGTCCTCTCGTCTAATGGGAACTAGCTTACTCTCACTGAAGCATCTATTTCCCATTAGAGAAACGGCCCTCTGACCTGGAGAGGCAGAATGGTCCTCTCGTCTAATGGGAACTAATCTACTCACAATGAAGCATCTATTTCCCATTAGAGAAACGACCCTCC
This sequence comes from Ambystoma mexicanum, assembly GCF_040938575.1. Taxonomy (NCBI): domain Eukaryota; kingdom Metazoa; phylum Chordata; class Amphibia; order Caudata; family Ambystomatidae; genus Ambystoma; species Ambystoma mexicanum. The sequence continues at coordinate 278,743,331 of NC_090938.1, read as the reverse complement.
AACCTGGAGAGGCAGAAAGGTCCTCTAGTCTAATGGGAACTAGCCTACTCACACTGACGCAGCTCTTTCCAATCAGAGAAACAGCCCTCGAACCTGGAGAGGCAGAAATGCCCTCTCGTCTAATGGGAACTAGCCTACTCACACTGAAGCAGCTATTTCCCATTAGAGAAGCTGCCCTCTGACCTGCAGAGCCAGAAAGGTCCTCTCGTCTAATGGGAACTAGCCTACTCTCACTGAAGCATCTATTTCCCATTAGAGAAACGGCCCTCTGACCTGGAGAGGCAGAATGGTCCTCTTATCTAATGGGAACTAACCTACTCACAATGAAGCATCTATTTCCCATTAGAGAAACAGCCCTGCGACCTGAAGAAGCAGAAAGATCCTCTCGTCTAATGGGAACTAGCCTACTCACACTGAAGCAGCTATTTCCCATTTGAGATACGACCCTCCAACCTGGAGATGCAGAAAGGTCCTCTTGTCTAATGGGAAATTGCCTACTCACACTGACGCAGCTCTTTCACATTGGAAAAACGGCCCTCCAACTTGGCGAGGCAGAAAGATCCTCTTGTCTAATGGGAACTAGCCTATTCACACTGAAGTAGCTATTTCCCATTAGAGAAATGGCCCTCCGACCTGGAGCGTCAGAAAGGTCCTCTCGTCTAATGGGAACTAGGCAACTCACACTGATGCAGCTCTTTCCAATTAGAGAAACGGCCCTCCAACCTGCAGAGGCCGAAAAGTCCAGTCGTCTAATTGGAACTAGCCTACTCACCCTGAAGCATCTATTTCCCATTAGAGAAACAACCCTCCAATCTGGAGAGGCAGAAGGTCCTCTTGTCTAATGGGAAATTGCCACTCACACTGACGCAGCTCTTTGACATTGGAAAAACGGCCCTCCAACTTGGCGAGGCAGAAAGATCCTCTTGTCTAATGGGAATTAGCCTACTCACACTGAAGGCGCTATTTCCCATTAGAGAAACGGCCCTCCGACCTGGAGAGTCAGAAAGTTCCTCTCGTCTAATGAGAACTAGCCTACTCACCTGAAGCATCTATTTCCCATTAGAGAAATGGCCCTTCAACCCGGAGAGGCAGAACGTTCCTCTCATCTAATGGGAACTAGTCTACTCACAATGAAGCATCTATTTCCAATTAGAGAAACGGCCCTCCGACCTCGAGAACCAGAAAGTTTCTCTCGTCAATTGGAACTAGCCTACTCACACTGAAGCAGCTATTTCCCATTAGAGAAACTGCCCTCTGACCTGTAGAGGCAGAAAGGTCCTCTCGTCTAATGGGAACTAGCCTACTCTCACTGAAGCATCTATTTCCCATTAGAGAAACGGCCCTCTGACCTGGAGAGGCAGAATGGTCCTCTTGTCTAATGGGAACTAACCTACTCACCTTGAAGCATCTATTTCCCATTAGAGAAACAGCCCTGCGACCTGAAGAAGCAGAAGGGTCCTCTTGTCTAATGGGAACTAGCCTACTCATACTCAAGCAGCTATTTCCCATTAGACAAACGGCCCTCCGACCTGGAGAGTCAGAAAGTTCCTCTCGTCTAATGAGAACTAGCCTACTCACACTGAAGCATCTATTTCCCATTAGAGAAACGGCCCTCCAACCTGGAGAGGCAGAAAGGTCCTCTAGTCTAATGGGAACTAGCCTACTAACACTGACGCAGCTCTTTCCAATTAGAGAAACAGCCCTCGAACCTGGAGAGGCAGAAATGCCCTCTCGTCTAATGGGAACTAGCCTACTCACACTGAAGCAGCTACTTCCCATTAGAGAAACTGCCCTCTGACCTGAAGAGGCAGAAAGGTCCTCTCGTCTAGTGGGAACTAGCCTACTCTCACTGAAGCATCTATTTCCCATTAAAGAAATGGCCCTTCAACCCGGAGAGGCAGAACGTTCCTCTCATCTAATGGGAACTAGTCTACTCACAATGAAGCATCTATTTCCAATTAGAGAAACGGCCCTCCGACCTCGAGAACCAGAAAGTTTGTCTCGTCAATTGGAACTAGCCTACTCACACTGAAGCAGCTATTTCCCATTAGAGAAACGGCCCTCCAACCTGCAGAAGCCGAAATGTCCAGTCGTCTAATGGGAACTAGCCTACTCACACTGAAGCAGCTATTTCCCATTAGAGAAACGGCACTCTGACCTGGAGAGGCAGAAAAACCCTCTCATCTAATGGGAACTAGCCTACTTACACTGAATCATCTATTTCCCATTAGATAAACTGCCCTCTGACCTGAACAGGCAGAAAGGGGCTCTCGTCTAATGGGAACTAGCCTACTCACACTGAATCATCTGTTTCCCATTAGATAAACGTCCCTCTGACCTGGAGAGGCAGAAAGGTCCTCTCGTCTAATGGGAACTAGCCTACTCCCAATGAAGCATCTAGTTCCCATTAGAGAAACAGCCCTGTGACCTGAAGAAGCAGAAAGGTCCTGTCGTCTAATGGGAACTAGTCTACTCACACTGAAGCAGCTATTTTCCATTAGAGAAACGACCCTCCAACCTGGAGAGGCAGAAAGGTCCTCTCGTCAAATGGGAACTAGCCTACTCGCACTGACGCAGCTCTTTCCCATTAGAAAAACAGCCCTCCAACTTGGCGAGGCAGAAAGGTCCTCTTGTCTAATGGGAACTAGCCTACTCACACTGAAGCAGCTATTTCCCATTAGAGAAACGGCCCTCCGACCTGGAGAGTCAGAAAGGTCCTCTCGTCTAATCAGAACTAGCCTACTCACACTGAAGCACCTGTTTCCCATTAGAGAAATGGCCCTTCGACCCGGAGAGGCAGAACTTTCCTCTCATCTAATGGGAACTAGTCTATTCACAATGAAGCATCTATTTCCCATTAGAGAAACGACCCTCCAACCGGGAGAGGCAGAAAGGTCCTGTCCTCTAATGGGAAATAGCCTACTCACACTGATGCAGCTCTTTTCCATTAGAAAAACGGCCCTCCAACTTGGCGAGGCAGAAAGGTCCTCTTGTCTAATGGGAACTAGTCTTCTCACAAGGAAACATGTATTTCCCATTAGAGAAACGGCCCTCCAACCTGGAGAGGCCAGAAAGTTCCCCTTGTCTAATGGGAACTAGCCTAATCAAACTGAAGCATCTATTTCCCATTAGAGAAACGGCCCTCCAACCTGGAGAGGCAGAAAGGTCCTCTCGTCTAATGGGAACTAGCCTACTCACAAGGAAGCATCTATTTCCCATTAGAGAAACAGCCCTGCGACCTGAAGAAGCAGAAAGATCCTCTCGTCTAATGGGAACTATCCTACTCACACTGAAGCAGCTATTTCCCATTAGAGAAACGACCCTCAAACCTGCAGAGGCAGAAAGGTCCTCTCCTCTAATGGGAACTAGCCTACTCACACTGACGCAGCTCTTTCCCATTAGAAAAACGGACCTCCGACCTGGAGAGTTAGAAAGTTCCTCTCGTCTAATGAGAACTAGCCTACTTACACTGAAGCATCTATTTCCCAATAGAGAAATGGCTCTTCGACCCGTAGAGGCAGAACGTTCCTCTCATCTAATGGGAACTAGTCCACTCACAATGAAGCATCTATTTCCTATCAGAGAAACGGCCTTCCGATCTAGAGAACCAGAAAGTTCCTCTCGTCTAATTGGAACTAGCCTACTCAAACTGAAGCATCTATTTCCCATTAGAGAAACAGCCCTGCAACCTGAAGAAGCAGAAAGGTCCTCTTGTCTAATGGGAACTAGCCTACTCATACTGAAGCAGCTATTTCCCATTAGACAAATGGCCCTCCGACCTGGAGAGTCAGAAAGTTCCTCTCGTCTTATGAGAACTAGCCTACTCACACTGAAGCATCTATTTCCCATTAGAGAAACGGCCCTCCAACCTGGAGAGGCAGAAAGGTCCTCTAGTCTAATGGGAACTAGCCTACTCACACTGACGCAACTCTTTCCAATTAGAGAAACAGCCCTCGAACCTGGAGAGGCAGAAATGCCCTCTCGTCTAATGGGAACTAGCCTACTCACACTGAAGCAGCTATTTCCCATTAGAGAAACTGCCCTCTGACCTGAAGAGGCAGAAAGGTCCTCTCCTCTAATGGGAACTAGCCTACTCTCACTGAAGCATCTTTTTCTCATTAGAGAAACGGCCCTCTGACCTGGAGAGGCAGAATGGTCCTCTCATCTAATGGGAACTAACCTACTCACAAAGAAGCATCTATTTCCCATTAGAGAAACAGCCCTGCGACCTGAAGAAGCAGAAAGATCCTCTCGTCTAATGGGAACTAGCCTACTCACACTGAAGCAGCTATTTCCCATTTGAGATACGAACCTCCAACCTGGAGAGGCAGAAAGGTCCTCTTGTCTAATGGGAAATTGCCTACTCACACTGACGCAGCTCTTTCACATTGGAAAAACGGCCCTCCAACTTGGCGAGGCAGAAATATCCTCTTGTCTAATGGGACCTAGCCTACTCACACTGAAGTAGCTATTTCCCATTAGAGAAATGGCCCTCCGACCTGGAGCGTCAGAAAGGTCCCCTCGTCTAATGGGAACTAGGCAACTCACACTGATGCAGCTCTTTCCAATTAGAGAAACGGCCCTCCAACCTGCAGAAGCCGAAAAGTCCAGTCGTCTAATGGGAACTAGCCTACTCACACTGAAGCAGCTATTTCCCATTAGAGAAATGGCACTCTGACCTGGAGAGGCAGAAAAGCCCTCTCATCTAATGGGAACTAGCCTACTTACACTGAAGCATCTATTTCCCATTAGAGAAACTGCCCTCTAACCTGAACAGGCAGAAAGAAGCTCTCGTCTAATGGGAACTAGCCTACTCACACTGAATCATCTGTTTCCCATTAGAGAAACGTCCCTCTGACCTGGAGAGGCAGAAAGGTCCTCTCGTCTAATGGGAACTAGCCTACTCCCAATGAAGCATCTAGTTCCCATTAGAGAAACAGCCCTGTGACCTGAAGAAGCAGAAAGGTCCTGTCGTCTAATGGGAACTAGTCTACTCACACTGAAGCAGCTATTTTCCATTAGAGAAACGACCCTCCAACCTGGAGAGGCAGAAAGGTCCTCTCGTCAAATTGGAACTAGCCTACTCGCACTGACGCAGCTCTTTCCCATTAGAAAAACAGCCCTCCAACTTGGCGAGGCAGAAAGGTCCTCTTGTCTAATGGGAACTAGCCTACTCACACTGAAGCAGCTATTTCCCATTAGAGAAACGGCCCTCCGACCTGGAGAGTCAGAAAGGTCCTCTCGTCTAATCAGAACTAGCCTACTCACACTGAAGCACCTGTTTCCCATTAGAGAAATGGCCCTTCGACCCGGAGAGGCAGAACTTTCCTCTCATCTAATGGGAACTAGTCTATTCACAATGAAGCATCTATTTCCCATTAGAGAAACGACCCTCCAACCGGGAGAGGCAGAAAGGTCCTGTCCTCTAATGGGAAATAGCCTACTCACACTGATGCAGCTCTTTTCCATTAGCAAAACGGCCCTCCAACTTGGCGAGGCAGAAAGGTCCTCTTGTCTAATGGGAACTAGTCTTCTCACAATGAAACATGTATTTCCCATTAGAGAAACGGCCCTCCAACCTGGAGAGGCCAGAAAGTTCCCCTTGTCTAATGGGAACTAGCCTACTCAAACTGAAGCATCTATTTCCCATTAGAGAAACGGCCCTCCAACCTGGAGAGGCAGAAAGGTCCTCTTGTCTAATCAGAACTAGCCTACTCACACTGAAGCACCTGTTTCCCATTAGAGAAATGGCCCTTCGTCCCGGAGAGGCAGAACGTTCCTCTCATCTAATGGGAACTAGTCTATTCACAATGAAGCATCTATTTCCCATTAGAGAAACGACCCTCCAACCTGGAGAGGCAGAAAGGTCCTCTCCTCTAATGGGAAATAGCCTACTCACACTGATGCAGCTCTTTTCCATTAGAAAAACGGCCCTCCAACTTGGCGAGGCATAATTGTCCTCTTGTCTAATGGGAACTAGTCTTCTCACAATGAAACATGTATTTCCCATTAGAAAAACGGCCCTCCAACCTGGAGAGGCCAGAAAGTTCCCCTTGTCTAATGGGAACTAGTCTACTCACAATGAAGCATCTATTTCCAATTAGAGAAACGGCCCTCCGACCTCGAGAACCAGAAAGTTTCTCTCGTCAATTGGAACTAGCCTACTCACACTGAAGCAGCTATTTCCCATTAGAGAAACTGCCCTCTGACCTGTAGAGGCAGAAAGGTCCTCTCGTCTAATGGGAACTAGCCTACTCTCACTGAAGCATCTATTTCCCATTAGAGAAACGGCCCTCTGACCTGGAGAGGCAGAATGGTCCTTTCGTCTAATGGGAACTAACCTACTCACAATGAAGCATCTATTTCCCATTAGAGAAACAGCCCTCTGACCTGAAGAAGCAGAAGGGTCCTCTTGTCTAATGGGAACTAACCTACTCATACTGAAGCGGCTATTTCCCATTAGACAAACGGCCCTCCCACCTAGAGAGTCAGAAAGTTCCTCTCGTCTAATGGGAACTAACCTACTCACAATGAAGCATCTATTTCCCATTAGAGAAACAGCCCTGCGACCTGAAGAAGCAGAGAGGTCCTCTCGTCTAATGAGAACTAGCCTACTCACACTGAAGCATCTATTTCCCAATAGAGAAACGACCCTCCAACCTGGAGAGGCAGAAAGGTCCTCTAGTCTAATGGGAACTAGCCTATTCACACTGACGCAGCTCTTTCCAATTAGAGAAACAGCCCTCGAACCTGGAGAGGCAGAAATGCCCTCTCGTCTAATGGGAACTAGCCTACTCACACTGAAGCAGCTATTTCCCATTAGAGAAACTGCCCTCTGACCTGAAGAGGCAGAAAGGTCCTCTCGTCTAATGGGAACTAGCCTACTCTCACTGAAGCATCTATTTCCCATTAGAGAAACGGCCCTCTGACCTGGAGAGTCAGAATGGTCCTCTCGTCTAATGGGAACTAACCTACTCACAATGAAGCATCTATTTCCCATTAGAGAAACAGCCCTGCGACCTGAAGAAGCCGAAAGATCCTCTCGTCTAATGGGAACTAGCCTACTCACACTGAAGCAGTTATTTCCCATTTGAGATACGACCCTCCGACCTGGAGAGGCAGAAAGGTCCTCTTGTCTAATGGGAAATTGCCTACTCACACTGACGCAGCTCTTTCACATTGGAAAAAACAGCCCTCCAACTTGGCGAGGCAGAAAGATCCTCTTGTCTAATGGGAACTAGCCTACTCACACTGAAGTAGCTATTTCCCATTAGAGAAACGGCCCTCCGACCTAGAGATTCAGAAAGTTCCTCTCGTCTAATGAGAACTTGCCTACTCACACTGAAGCATCTATTTCCCATTAGAGAAATGGCCCTTCAACCCGGAGAGGAAGAACGTTCCTCTCATCTAATGGGAACTAGTCTACTCACAATGAAGCATCTATTTCCAATTAGAGAAACGGTCCTCCGACCTCGAGAACCAGAAAGTTTCTCTCATCAATTGGAACTAGCCTAATCACACTGAAGCAGCTATTTCCCATTAGAGAAACTGCCCTCTGACCTGTAGAGGCAGAAAGGTCCTCTCGTCTAATGAGAACTAGCCTACTCTGACTGAAGCATCTATTTCCCATTAGAGAAACGGCCCTCTGACCTGGAGAGGCAGAATGGTCCTCTCGTCTAATGGGAACTAACCTACTCACAATTAAGCATCTATTTCCCATTAGAGAAACAGCCCTGCGACCTGAAGAAGCAGAAGGGTCCTCTCGTCTAATGGGAACTAGCCTACTCATACTGAAGCAGCTATTTCCCATTAGACAAACGGCCTTCCCACCTGGAGAATCAGAAAGTTCCTCTCGTCTAATGAGAACTAGCCTACTCACACTGAAGCATCTATTTCCCATTAGAGAAACGGCCCTCCAACCTGGAGAGGCAGAAAGGTCCTCTAGTCTAATGGGAACTAGCCTACTCACACTGACGCAGCTCTTTCCAATTAGAGAAACAGCCCTCGAACCTGGAGAGGCAGAAATGCCCTCTCGTCTAATGGGAACTAGCCTACTCACACTGAAGCAGCTATTTCCCATTAGAGAAACTGCCCTCTGACCTGAAGAGGCAGAAAGGTCCTCTCGTCTAATGGGAACTAGCCTACTCTCAATGAAGCATCTATTTCCCATTAGAGAAACGGCTCTCTGACCTGGAGAGGCAGAATTGTCCTCTCGTCTAATGGGAACTAACCTACTCACAATGAAGCATCAATTTCCCATTAGAGAAACCGCCCTCCGACCTGGAGAGTCAGAAAGTTCCTCTCGTCTAATGAGAACTAGTCTACTCACAAAGAAGCATCTATTTCCAATCAGAGAAACGGCCCTCCGACCTCGAGAACCAGAAAGTTTCTCTCGTCAATTGGAACTAGCCTACTCACACTGAAGCAGCTATTTCCCATTAGAGAAACTGCACTCTGACCTGAAGAGGCAGAAAGGTCCTCTCGTCTAATGGGAACTAGCTTACTCTCACTGAAGCATCTATTTCCCATTAGAGAAACGGCTCTCTGACCTGGAGAGGCAGAATGGTCCTCTCGTCTAATGGGAACTAACCTACTCAAACTGAAGCATCTATTTCCCATTGGAGAAACGGCCCTCCAACCTGGAGAGGCAGAAGGGTCCTCTCGTCTAATGGGAACTAGCCTACTCACACTGAAGCAGCTATTTCCCATTAGAGAACCGACCCTCAAACCTGCAGAGGCAGAAAGGTCCTCTCCTCTAATGGGAACTAGCCTACTCACACTGACGCAGCTCTTTCCCATTAGAAAAACGGCCCTCCAACTTGGCGAGGCAGAAAGGTCCTCTTGTCTAATGGGAACTAGCCTACTCACACTGAAGCAGCTATTTCCTATTAGAGAAACGGCCCTCCGACCTGGAGAGTTAGAAAGTTCCTCTCGACTAATGAGAACTAGCCTACACACACTGAAGCATCTATTTCCCAATAGAGAAATGGCCCTTCGACCCGGAGAGGCAGAACGTTCCTCTCATCTAATGGGAACTAGTCCACTCACAATGAAGCATCTATTTCCTATCAGAGAAACGGCCTTCCGATCTCGAGAACCAGAAAGTTCCTCTCGTCCAATTGGAACTAGCCTACTCACACTGAAGCATCTATTTCCCATTAGAGAAACGGCCCTCCAACCTGGAGAGGCAGAAAGGTCCTCTTGTCTAATGGGAACTAGCCTACTCACACTGAAGCAGCTATTTCCCATTAGAGAAATGGCCCTCCGACCTGGAGAGTCAGAAAGTTCCTCTCGTCTAATGAGAACTAGCCTACTCGCACTGAAGCATCTATTTCCCATTAGAGAAATGGCCCTTCAACCCGGAGAGGCAGAACGTTCCTCTCATCTAATGGGAACTAGTCTACTCACAATGAAGCATCTATTTCCCATTAGAGAAACGACCCTCCAACCTGGAGAGGCAGAAAGGTCCTGTCCTCTATTGGGAAATATCCTACTCACACTGATGCAGCTCTTTTCCATTAGAAAAGCGGCACTCCAACTTGGCGAGGCAGAAAGGTCCTCTTGTCTAATGGGAACTAGCCTACTCACACTGAAGCAGCTATTTCCTATTAGAGAAACGGCCCTCCGACCTGGAGAGTTAGAAAGTTCCTCTCGTCTAATGAGAACTAGCCTACTCACACTGAAGCATCTATTTCCCAATAGAGAAATGGCCCTTCAACCCGGAGAGGCAGAACGTTCCTCTCATCTAATGGGAACTAGTCTACTCACAATGAAGCATCTATTTCCAATTAGAGAAACGGCCCTCCGACGTCGAGAACCAGAAAGTTTCTCTCGTCTAATTGGAACTAGCCTACTCACACTGAAGCAGCTATTTCCCATTAGAGAAACTGCCCTCTGACCTGAAGAGGCAGAAAGGTCCTCTCGTCTAATGGGAACTAGCGTACTCTCACTGAAGCATCTATTTCCCATTAGAGAAACGGCCCTCTGACCTGGAGAGGCAGAATGGAATGGTCCTCTCGTCTAATTGGAACAAATCTACTCACAATAAAGCATCTATTTCCCATTAGAGAAACAGCCCTGCGACCTGAAGAAGCAGAAAGGTCCTCTCGTCTAATGGGAACTAGCCTACTCATACTGAAGCAGCTATTTCCCATTAGAGAAACGGCCCTCCGACATGGAGAGTCAGAAAGTTCCTCTCGTCTAATGAGAACTAGCCTACTCACACTGAAGCATCTATTTCCCATTAGAGAAACGGCCCTCCAACCTGGAGAGGCAGAAAGGTCCTCTAGTCTAATGGGAACTAGCCTACTCACACTGACGCAGCTCTTTCCAATTAGAGAAACAGCCCTCGAACCTGGAGAGGCATAAATGCCCTCTCGTCTAATGGGAACTAGCCTACTCGCTCTGAAGCAGCTATTTCCCATTAGAGAAACTGCCCTCTGACCTGAAGAGGCAGAAAGGTCCTCTCGTCTAACGGGAACTAGCCTACTCTCACTGAAGCATCTATTTCCCATTAGAGAAACAGCCCTGCGACCTGAAGAAGCAGAAAGATCCTCTTGTCTAATGGGAACTAGCCTACTCACCCTGAAGCAGCTATTTCCCACTTGAGATACGAACCTGAAACCTGGAGAGGCAGAAAGGTCCTCTTGTCTAATGGGAAATTGCCTACTCACACTGACGCAGCTCTTTCACATTGGAAAAACGGCCCTCCAACTAGGCGAGGCAGAAATATCCTCTTGTCTAATGGGACCTAGCCTACTCACACTGAAGTAGCTATTTCCAATTAGAGAAATGGCCCTCCGACCTGGAGCGTTAGAAAGGTCCCCTCGTCTAATAGGAACTAGGCAACTCACACTGATGCAGCTCTTTCCAATTAGAGAAACGGCCCTCCAACCTGCAGAGGCCGAAAAGTCCAGTCGTCTAATGGGAACTAGCCTACTCACACTGAAGCAGCTATTTCCCATTAGAGAAACGGCACTCTGACCTGGAGAGGCAGAAAAGCCCTCTCATCTAATGGGAACTAGCCTACTTACACTGAAGCATCTATTTCCCATTAAAGAAACTGCCCTCTGACCTGAACAGGCAGAAAGGTGATCTCGTCTAATGGGAACTAGCCTACTCACACTGAATCATCTGTTTCCCATTAGAGAAACGTCCCTCTGACCTGGAGAGCCAGAAAGGTCCTCTCGTCTAATGGGAACTAGCCTACTCCCAATGAAGCATCTATTTCCCATTAGAGAAACAGCCCTGTGACCTGAAGAAGCAGAAAGGTCCTCTCGTCTAATGGGAACTAGTCTACTCACACTGAAGCAGCTATTTTCCATTAGAGAAACGACCCTCCAACCTGGAGAGACAGAAAGGTCCTCTCGTCAAATGGGAACTAGCCTACTTACACAGACGCAGCTCTTTCCCATTAGAAAAACAGCCCTCCAACTTGGCGAGGCAGAAAGGTCCTCTTGTCTAATGGGAACTAGCCTACTCACACTGAAGCAGCTATTTCCCATTAGAGAAACGGCCCTCCGACCTGGAGAGTCAGAAAGGTCCTCTCGTCTAATCAGAACTAGCCTACTCACACTGAAGCACCTGTTTCCCATTAGAGAAATGGCCCTTCGACCCGGAGAGACAGAACTTTCCTCTCATCTAATGGGAACTAGTCTATTCACAATGAAGCATCTATTTCCCATTAGAGAAACGACCCTCCAACCGGGAGAGGCAGAAAGGTCCTGTCCTCTAATGGGAAATAGCCTACTCACACTGATGCAGCTCTTTTCCATTAGAAAAAAGGCCCTCCAACTTGGCGAGGCAGAAAGGTCCTCTTGTCTAATGGGAACTAGTCTTCTCACAATGAAACATGTATTTCCCATTAGAGAAACGGCCCTCCAACCTGGAGAGGCCAGAAAGTTCCCCTTGTCTAATGGGAACTAGCCTACTCAAACTGAAGCATCTATTTCCCATTAGAGGAACGGCCCTCCAACCTGGAGAGGCAGAAAGGTCCTCTCGTCTAATGGGAACTAGCCTACTCACAAGGAAGCATCTATTTCCCATTAGAGAAACAGCCCTGCGACCTGAAGAAGCAGAAAGATCCTCTCGTCTAATGGGAACTATCCTACTCACACTGAAGCAGCTATTTCCCATTAGAGAAACGACCCTCAAACCTGCAGAGGCAGAAAGGTCCTCTCCTCTAATGGGAACTAGCCTACTCACACTGACGCAGCTCTTTCCCATTAGAAAAACGGCCCTCCGACCTGGAGAGTTAGAAAGTTCCTCTCGTCTAATGAGAACTAGCCTACTTACACTGAAGCATCTATTTCCCAATAGAGAAATGGCTCTTCGACCCGGAGAGGCAGAACGTTCCTCTCATCTAATGGGAACTAGTCCACTCACAATGAAGCATCTATTTCCTATCAGAGAAACGGCCTTCCGATCTAGAGAACCAGAAAGTTCCTCTCGTCTAATTGGAACTAGCCTACTCAAACTGAAGCATCTATTTCCCATTAGAGAAACAGCCCTGCAACCTGAAGAAGCAGAAAGGTCCTCTTGTCTAATGGGAACTAGCCTACTCATACTGAAGCAGCTATTTCCCATTAGACAAATGGCCCTCCGACCTGGAGAGTCAGAAAGTTCCTCTCGTCTTATGAGAACTAGCCTACTCACACTGAAGCATCTATTTCCCATTAGAGAAACGGCCCTCCAACCTGGAGAGGCAGAAAGGTCCTCTAGTCTAATGGGAACTAGCCTACTCACACTGACGCAACTCTTTCAATTAGAGAAACAGCCCTCGAACCTGGAGAGGCAGAAATGCCCTCTCGTCTAATGGGAACTAGCCTACTCACACTGAAGCAGCTATTTCCCATTAGAGAAACTGCCCTCTGACCTGAAGAGGCAGAAAGGTCCTCTCCTCTAATGGGAACTAGCCTACTCTCACTGAAGCATCTTTTTCTCATTAGAGAAACGGCCCTCTGACCTGGAGAGGCAGAATGGTCCTCTCATCTAATGGGAACTAACCTACTCACAAAGAAGCATCTATTTCCCATTAGAGAAACAGCCCTGCGACCTGAAGAAGCAGAAAGATCCTCTCGTCTAATGGGAACTAGCCTACTCACACTGAAGCAGCTATTTCCCATTTGAGATACGAACCTCCAACCTGGAGAGGCAGAAAGGTCCTCTTGTCTAATGGGAAATTGCCTACTCACACTGACGCAGCTCTTTCACATTGGAAAAACGGCCCTCCAACTTGGCGAGGCAGAAATATCCTCTTGTCTAATGGGACCTAGCCTACTCACACTGAAGTAGCTATTTCCCATTAGAGAAATGGCCCTCCGACCTGGAGCGTCAGAAAGGTCCCCTCGTCTAATGGGAACTAGGCAACTCACACTGATGCAGCTCTTTCCAATTAGAGAAACGGCCCTCCAACCTGCAGAAGCCGAAAAGTCCAGTCGTCTAATGGGAACTAGCCTACTCACACTGAAGCAGCTATTTCCCATTAGAGAAATGGCACTCTGACCTGGAGAGGCAGAAAAGCCCTCTCATCTAATGGGAACTAGCCTACTTACACTGAAGCATCTATTTCCCATTAGAGAAACTGCCCTCTGACCTGAACAGGCAGAAAGAAGCTCTTGTCTAATGGGAACTAGCCTACTCACAATGAATCATCTGTTTCCCATTAGAGAAACGTCCCTCTGACCTGGAGAGGCAGAAAGGTCCTCTCGTCTAATGGGAACTAGCCTACTCCCAATGAAGCATCTAGTTCCCATTAGAGAAACAGCCCTGTGACCTGAAGAAGCAGAAAGGTCCTGTCATCTAATGGGAACTAGTCTACTCACACTGAAGCAGCTATTTTCCATTAGAGAAACGAAACTCCAACCTGGAGAGGCAGAAAGGTCCTCTCGTCAAATTGGAACTAGCCTACTCGCACTGACGCAGCTCTTTCCCATTAGAAAAACAGCCCTCCAACTTGGCGAGGCAGAAAGGTCCTCTTGTCTAATGGGAACTAGCCTACTCACACTGAAGCAGCTATTTCCCATTAGAGAAACGGCCCTCCGACCTGGAGAGTCAGAAAGGTCCTCTCGTCTAATCAGAACTAGCCTACTCACACTGAAGCACCTGTTTCCCATTAGAGAAATGGCCCTTCGACCCGGAGAGGCAGAACTTTCCTCTCATCTAATGGGAACTAGTCTATTCACAATGAAGCATCTATTTCCCATTAGAGAAACGACCCTCCAACCGGGAGAGGCAGAAAGGTCCTGTCCTCTAATGGGAAATAGCCTACTCACACTGATGCAGCTCTTTTCCATTAGCAAAACGGCCCTCCAACTTGGCGAGGCAGAAAGGTCCTCTTGTCTAATGGGAACTAGTCTTCTCACAATGAAACATGTATTTCCCATTAGAGAAACGGCCCTCCAACCTGGAGAGGCCAGAAAGTTCCCCTTGTCTAATGGGAACTAGCCTACTCAAACTGAAGCATCTATTTCCAATTAGAGAAACGGCCCTCCAACCTGGAGAGGCAGAAAGGTCCTCTCGTCTAAGGGGAACTAGCCTACTCACAAGGAAGCATCTATTTCCCATTAGAGAAACAGCCCTGCGACCTGAAGAAGCAGAAAGATCCTCTCGTCTAATGGGAACTATCCTACTCACACTGAAGCAGCTATTTCCCATTAGAGAAACGACCCTCAAACCTGCAGAGGCAGAAAGGTCCTCTCCTCTAATGGGAACTAGCCTACTCACACTGACGCAGCTCTTTCCCATTAGAAAAATGGCCCTCCGACCTGGAGAGTTAGAAAGTTCCTCTCGTCTAATGAGAACTAGCCTACTCACACTGAAGCATCTATTTCCCAATAGAGAAATGGCCCTTCGACCCGGAGAGGCAGAACGTTCCTCTCATCTAATGGGAACTAGTCCACTCACAATGAAGCATCTATTTCCTATTAGAGAAACGGCCCTCCGACCAGGAGAGTCAGAAAGTTCCTCTCGTCTAATGAGAACTAGCCTACTCACACTGAAGCATCTATTTCCCATTAGAGAAATGGTACTTCAACCAGGAGAGGCAGAACGTTCCTCTCATCTAATGGGAAATAGTCTACTCACAATGAAGCATCTATTTCCCATTAGAGAAATGACCCTCCAACCTGGAGAGGCAGAAAGGTCCTGTCCTCTAATGGGAAACAGCCTACTCACACTGATGCAGCTCTTTTCCATTAGAAAAACGGCCCTCCAACTTGGCGAGGCAGAAAGGTCCTCTTGTCTAATGGGAACTAGCTTACTCTCACTGAAGCATCTATTTCCCATTAGAGAAATGGCCCTCTGACCTGGAGAGGCAGAATGGTCCTCTCGTCTAATGGGCACTAACCTACTCACAATGAAGCATCTATTTCCCATTAGAGAAACAGCCCTGCGACCTGAAGAAGCAGAAAGGTCCTCTTGTCTAATGGGAACTAGCCTACTCATACTGAAGCAGCTATTTCCCATTAGACAAACGGCCCTCCGACCTGGAGAGTCAGAAAGTTCCTCTCGTGTTATGAGAACTAGCCTACTCACACTGAAGCATCTATTTCCCATTAGAGAAACGGCCCTCCAACCTGGAGAGGCAGAAAGGTCCTCTAGTCTAATGGGAACTAGCCTACTCACACTGACGCAACTCTTTCCAATTAGAGAAACAGCCCTCGAACCTGGAGAGGCAGAAATGCCCTCTCGTCTAATGGGAACTAGCCTACTCACAATGAAGCAGCTATTTCCCATTAGAGAAACTGCCCTCTGACCTGAAGAGGCAGAAAGGTCCTCTCGTCTAATGGGAACTAGCCTACTCTCACTGAAGCATCTTTTTCCCATTAGAGAAACGGCCCTCTGACCTGGAGAGGCAGAATGGTCCTCTCGTCTAATGGGAACTAACCTACTCACAATGAAGCATCTATTTCCCATTAGAGAAACAGCCCTGCGACCTGAAGAAGCAGAAAGATCCTCTCGTCTAATGGGAACTAGCCTACTCACACTGAAGCAGCTATTTCCCATTTGAGATACGAACCTCCAACCTGGAGAGGCAGAAAGGTCCTCTTGTCTAATGGGAAATTGCCTACTCACACTGACGCAGCTCTTTCACATTGGAAAAACGGCCCTCCAACTTGGCGAGGCAGAAATATCCTCTTGTCTAATGGGACCTAGCCTACTCACACTGAAGTAGCTATTTCCCATTAGAGAAATGGCCCTCCGACCTGGAGCGTCAGAAAGGTCCCCTCGTCTAATGGGAACTAGGCAACTCACACTGATGCAGCTCTTTCCAATTAGAGAAACGGCCCTCCAACCTGCAGAAGCCGAAAAGTCCAGTCGTCTAATGGGAACTAGCCTACTCACACTGAAGCAGCTATTTCCCATTAGAGAAACGGCACTCTGACCTGGAGAGGCAGAAAAACCCTCTCATCTAATGGGAACTAGCCTACTTACACTCAAGAATCTATTTCCCATTAGAGAAACTGCCCTCTGACCTGAACAGGCAGAAAGGGGCTCTCGTCTAATGGGAACTAGCCTACTCACACTGAATCATCTGTTTCCCATTAGAGAAACGTCCCTCTGACCTGGAGAGGCAGAAAGGTCCTCTCGTCTAATGGAAACTAGCCTACTCCCAATGAAGCATCTAGTTCCCATTAGAGAAACAGCCCTGTGACCTGAAGAAGCAGAAAGGTCCTGTTGTCTAATGGGAACTAGTCTACTCACACTGAAGCAGCTATTTTCCATTAGAGAAACGACCCTCCAACCTGGAGAGGCAGAAAGGTCCTCTCGTCAAATGGGAACTAGCCTACTCGCACTGACGCAGCTCTTTCCCATTAGAAAAACAGCCCTCCAACTTGGCGAGGCAGAAAGGTCCTCTTGTCTAATGGGAACTAGCCTACTCACACTGAAGCAGCTATTTCCCATTAGAGAAACGGCCCTCCGACCTGGAGAGTCAGAAAGGTCCTCTCGTCTATTCAGAACTAGCCTACTCACACTGAAGCACCCTTTTCCCATTAGAGAAATGGCCCTTCGACCCGGAGAGGCAGAACTTTCCTCTCATCTAATGGGAACTAGTCTATTCACAATGAAGCATCTATTTCCCATTAGAGAAACGACCCTCCAACCGGGAGAGGCAGAAAGGGCCTGTCCTCTAATGGGAAATAGCCTACTCACACTGATGCAGCTCTTTTCCATTAGAAAAACGGCCCTCCAACTTGGCGAGGCAGAAAGGTCCTCTTGTCTAATGGGAACTAGTCTTCTCACAATGAAACATGTATTTCCCATTAGAGAAACGGCCCTCCAACCTGGAGAGGCCAGAAAGTTCCCCTTGTCTAATGGGAACTAGCCTACTCAAACTGAAGCATCTATTTCCCATTAGAGAAACGGCCCTCCAACCTGGAGAGGCAGAAAGGTCCTCTCGTCTAAGGGGAACTAGCCTACTCACAAGGAAGCATCTATTTCCCATTAGAGAAACAGCCCTGCGACCTGAAGAAGCAGAATGATCCTCTCGTCTAATGGGAACTATCCTACTCACACTGAAGCAGCTATTTCCCATTAGAGAAACGACCCTCAAACCTGCAGAGGCAGAAAGGTCCTCTCCTCTAATGGGAACTAGCCTACACACACTGACGCAGCTCTTTCCCATTAGAAAAACGGCCCTCCGACCTGGAGAGTTAGAACGTTCCTCTCGTCTAATGAGAACTAGCCTACTCACACTGAAGCATCTATTTCCCAATAGAGAAATGGCCCTTCGACCCGGAGAGGCAGAACGTTCCTCTCATCTAATGGGAACTAGTCCACTCACAATGAAGCATCTATTTCCTATCAGAGAAACGGCCTTCAGATCTCGAGAACCAGAAAGTTCCTCTCGTCTAATTGGAACTAGCCTACTCAAACTGAAGCATCTATTTCCCATTAGAGAAACGGCCCTCCAACCTGGAGAGGCAGAAAGGTCCTCTTGTCTAATGGGAACTAGCCTACTCACACTGAAGCAGCTATTTCCCATTAGAGAAACGGCCCTCCGACCTGGAGAGTCAGAAAGTTCCTCTCGTCTAATGAGAACTAGCCTACTCACACTGAAGCATCTATTTCCCATTAGAGAAATGGCCCTTCAACCCGGAGAGGCAGAACGTTCCTCTTATCTAATGGGAACTAGTCTACTCACAATGAAGCATCTATTTCCCATTAGAGAAATGACCCTCCAACCTGGAGAGGCAGAAAGGTCCTGTCCTCTAATGGGAAATAGCCTACTCACACTGATGCAGCTCTTTTCCATTAGAAAAACGGCCCTCCAACTTGGCGAGGCAGAAAGGTCCTCTTGTCTAATGGGAACTAGTCTTCTCACAATGAAACATGTATTTCCCATTAGAGAAACGGCCCTCCAACCTGGAGAGGCAGAATGGTCCTCTCATCTAATGGGAACTAACCTACTCACAAAGAAGCATCTATTTCCCATTAGAGAAACAGCCCTGCGACCTAAAGAAGCAGAAAGATCCTCTCGTCTAATGGGAACTAGCCTACTCACACTGAAGCAGCTATTTCCCATTTGAGATACGAACCTCCAACCTGGAGAGGCAGAAAGGTCCTCTTGTCTAATGGGAAATTGCCTAATCACACTGACGCAGCTATTTCACATTGGAAAAACGGCCCTCCAACTTGGCGAGGCAGAAATATCCTCTTGTCTAATGAGAACTAGCCTACTCACACTGAAGCATCTATTTCCCATTAGAGAAATGGCCCTTCAACCCGGAGAGGCAGAACGTTCCTCTCATCTAATGGGAACTAGCCTACTCACACTGAAGCAGCTATTTCCCGTTAGAGAAACTGCCCTCTGACCTGAAGAGGCAGAAAGATCCTCTCGTCTAATGGGAACTAGCTTACTCTCACTGAAGCATCTATTTCCCATTAGAGAAACGGCCCTCTGACCTGGAGAGGCAGAATGGTCCTCTCGTCTAATGGGAACTAATCTACTCACAATGAAGCATCTATTTCCCATTAGAGAAACGACCCTCCAACCTGGAGAGGCAGAAAGGTCCTCTAGTCTAATGGGAACTAGCCTACTCACACTGACGCAGCTCTTTCCAATCAGAGAAACAGCCCTCGAACCTGGAGAGGCAGAAATGCCCTCTCGTCTAATGGGAACTAGCCTACTCACACTGAAGCAGCTATTTCCCATTAGAGAAGCTGCCCTCTGACCTGAAGAGCCAGAAAGGTCCTCTCGTCTAATGGGAACTAGCCTACTCTTACTGAAGCATCTATTTCCCATTAGAGAAACGGCCCTCTGACCTGGAGAGGCAGAATGGTCCTCTTATCTAATGGGAACTAACCTACTCACAATGAAGCATCTATTTCCCATTAGAGAAACAGCCCTGCGACCTGAAGAAGCAGAAAGATCCTCTCGTCTAATGGGAACTAGCCTACTCACACTGAAGCAGCTATTTCCCATTTGAGATACGACCCTCCAACCTGGAGATGCAGAAAGGTCCTCTTGTCTAATGGGAAATTGCCTACTCACACTGACGCAGCTCTTTCCCATTAGAGAAATGGCCCTCCGACCTGGAGCGTCAGAAAGGTCCTCTCGTCTAATGGGAACTAGGCAACTCACACTGATGCAGCTCTTTCCAATTAGAGAAACGGCCCTCCAACCTGCATAGGCCGAAAAGTCCAGTCGTCTAATTGGAACTAGCCTACTCACCCTGAAGCATCTATTTCCCATTAGAGAAACAACCCTCCAATCTGGAGAGGCAGAAGGTCCTCTTGTCTAATGGGAAATTGCCACTCACACTGACGCAGCTCTTTGACATTGGAAAAACGGCCCTCCAACTTGGCGAGGCAGAAAGATCCTCTTGTCTAATGGGAATTAGCCTACTCACACTGAAGGCGCTATTTCCCATTAGAGAAACGGCCCTCCGACCTGGAGAGTCAGAAAGTTCCTCTCGTCTAATGAGAACTAGCCTACTCACACTGAAGCATCTATTTCCCATTAGAGAAATGGCCCTTCAACCCGGAGAGGCAGAACGTTCCTCTCATCTAATGGGAACTAGTCTACTCACAATGAAGCATCTATTTCCAATTAGAGAAACGGCCCTCCGACCTCGAGAACCAGAAAGTTTCTCTCGTCAATTGGAACTAGCCTACTCACACTGAAGCAGCTATTTCCCATTAGAGAAACTGCCCTCTGACCTGTAGAGGCAGAAAGGTCCTCTCGTCTAATGGGAACTAGCCTACTCTCACTGAAGCATCTATTTCCCATTAGAGAAACGGCCCTCTGACCTGGAGAGGCAGAATGGTCCTCTTGTCTAATGGGAACTAACCTACTCACCTTGAAGCATCTATTTCCCATTAGAGAAACAGCCCTGCGACCTGAAGAAGCAGAAGGGTCCTCTTGTCTAATGGGAACTAGCCTACTCATACTCAAGCAGCTATTTCCCATTAGACAAACGGCCCTCCGACCTGGAGAGTCAGAAAGTTCCTCTCGTCTAATGAGAACTAGCCTACTCACACTGAAGCATCTATTTCCCATTAGAGAAACGGCCCTCCAACCTGGAGAGGCAGAAAGGTCCTCTAGTCTAATGGGAACTAGCCTACTAACACTGACGCAGCTCTTTCCAATTAGAGAAACAGCCCTCGAACCTGGAGAGGCAGAAATGCCCTCTCGTCTAATGGGAACTAGCCTACTCACACTGAAGCAGCTACTTCCCATTAGAGAAACTGCCCTCTGACCTGAAGAGGCAGAAAGGTCCTCTCGTCTAGTGGGAACTAGCCTACTCTCACTGAAGCATCTATTTCCCATTAAAGAAATGGCCCTTCAACCCGGAGAGGCAGAACGTTCCTCTCATCTAATGGGAACTAGTCTACTCACAATGAAGCATCTATTTCCAATTAGAGAAACGGCCCTCCGACCTCGAGAACCAGAAAGTTTGTCTCGTCAATTGGAACTAGCCTACTCACACTGAAGCAGCTATTTCCCATTAGAGAAACGGCCCTCCAACCTGCAGAAGCCGAAATGTCCAGTCGTCTAATGGGAACTAGCCTACTCACACTGAAGCAGCTATTTCCCATTAGAGAAACGGCACTCTGACCTGGAGAGGCAGAAAAACCCTCTCATCTAATGGGAACTAGCCTACTTACACTGAAGCATCTATTTCCCATTAGAGAAACTGCCCTCTGACCTGAACAGGCAGAAAGGGGCTCTCGTCTAATGGGAACTAGCCTACTCACACTGAATCATCTGTTTCCCATTAGATAAACGTCCCTCTGACCTGGAGAGGCAGAAAGGTCCTCTCGTCTAATGGGAACTAGCCTACTCCCAATGAAGCATCTAGTTCCCATTAGAGAAACAGCCCTGTGACCTGAAGAAGCAGAAAGTTCCTGTCGTCTAATGGCAACTAGTCTACTCACACTGAAGCAGCTATTTTCCATTAGAGAAACGACCCTCCAACCTGGAGAGGCAGAAAGGTCCTCTCGTCAAATGGGAACTAGCCTACTCGCACTGACGCAGCTCTTTCCCATTAGAAAAACAGCCCTCCAACTTGGCGAGGCAGAAAGGTCCTCTTGTCTAATGGGAACTAGCCTACTCACACTGAAGCAGCTATTTCCCATTAGAGAAACGGCCCTCCGACCTGGAGAGTCAGAAAGGTCCTCTCGTCTAATCAGAACTAGCCTACTCACACTGAAGCACCTGTTTCCCATTAGAGAAATGGCCCTTCGACCCGGAGAGGCAGAACTTTCCTCTCATCTAATGGGAACTAGTCTATTCACAATGAAGCATCTATTTCCCATTAGAGAAAGGACCCTCCAACCGGGAGAGGCAGAAAGGTCCTGTCCTCTAATGGGAAATAGCCTACTCACACTGATGCAGCTCTTTTCCATTAGAAAAACGGCCCTCCAACTTGGCGAGGCAGAAAGGTCCTCTTGTCTAATGGGAACTAGTCTTCTCACAATGAAACATGTATTTCCCATTAGAGAAACGGCCCTCCAACCTGGAGAGGCCAGAAAGTTCCCCTTGTCTAATGGGAACTAGCCTAATCAAACTGAAGCATCTATTTCCCATTAGAGAAACGGCCCTCCAACCTGGAGAGGCAGAAAGGTCCTCTCGTCTAATGGGAACTAGCCTACTCACAAGGAAGCATCTATTTCCCATTAGAGAAACAGCCCTGCGACCTGAAGAAGCAGAAAGATCCTCTCGTCTAATGGGAACTATCCTACTCACACTGAAGCAGCTATTTCCCATTAGAGAAACGACCCTCAAACCTGCAGAGGCAGAAAGGTCCTCTCCTCTAATGGGAACTAGCCTACTCACACTGACGCAGCTCTTTCCCATTAGAAAAACGGCCCTCCGACCTGGAGAGTTAGAAAGTTCCTCTCGTCTAATGAGAACTAGCCTACTTACACTGAAGCATCTATTTCCCAATAGAGAAATGGCTCTTCGACCCGTAGAGGCAGAACGTTCCTCTCATCTAATGGGAACTAGTCCACTCACAATGAAGCATCTATTTCCTATCAGAGAAACGGCCTTCCGATCTAGAGAACCAGAAAGTTCCTCTCGTCTAATTGGAACTAGCCTACTCATACTGAAGCAGCTATTTCCCATTAGACAAATGGCCCTCCGACCTGGAGAGTCAGAAAGTTCCTCTCGTCTTATGAGAACTAGCCTACTCACACTGAAGCATCTATTTCCCATTAGAGAAACGGCCCTCCAACCTGGAGAGGCAGAAAGGTCCTCTAGTCTAATGGGAACTAGCCTACTCACACTGACGCAACTCTTTCCAATTAGAGAAACAGCCCTCGAACCTGGAGAGGCAGAAATGCCCTCTCGTCTAATGGGAACTAGCCTACTCACACTGAAGCAGCTATTTCCCATTAGAGAAACTGCCCTCTGACCTGAAGAGGCAGAAAGGTCCTCTCCTCTAATGGGAACTAGCCTACTCTCACTGAAGCATCTTTTTCTCATTAGAGAAACGGCCCTCTGACCTGGAGAGGCAGAATGGTCCTCTCATCTAATGGGAACTAACCTACTCACAAAGAAGCATCTATTTCCCATTAGAGAAACAGCCCTGCGACCTGAAGAAGCAGAAAGATCCTCTCGTCTAATGGGAACTAGCCTACTCACACTGAAGCAGCTATTTCCCATTTGAGATACGAACCTCCAACCTGGAGAGGCAGAAAGGTCCTCTTGTCTAATGGGAAATTGCCTACTCACACTGACGCAGCTCTTTCACATTGGAAAAACGGCCCTCCAACTTGGCGAGGCAGAAATATCCTCTTGTCTAATGGGACCTAGCCTACTCACACTGAAGTAGCTATTTCCCATTAGAGAAATGGCCCTCCGACCTGGAGCGTCAGAAAGGTCCCCTCGTCTAATGGGAACTAGGCAACTCACACTGATGCAGCTCTTTCCAATTAGAGAAACGGCCCTCCAACCTGCAGAAGCCGAAAAGTCCAGTCGTCTAATGGGAACTAGCCTACTCACACTGAAGCAGCTATTTCCCATTAGAGAAATGGCACTCTGACCTGGAGAGGCAGAAAAGCCCTCTCATCTAATGGGAACTAGCCTACTTACACTGAAGCATCTATTTCCCATTAAAGAAACTGCCCTCTGACCTGAACAGGCAGAAAGAAGCTCTCGTCTAATGGGAACTAGCCTACTCACACTGAATCATCTGTTTCCCATTAGAGAAACGTCCCTCTGACCTGGAGAGGCAGAAAGGTCCTCTCGTCTAATGGGAACTAGCCTACTCCCAATGAAGCATCTAGTTCCCATTAGAGAAACAGCCCTGTGACCTGAAGAAGCAGAAAGGTCCTGTCGTCTAATGGGAACTAGTCTACTCACACTGAAGCAGCTATTTTCCATTAGAGAAACGACCCTCCAACCTGGAGAGGCAGAAAGGTCCTCTCGTCAAATTGGAACTAGCCTACTCGCACTGACGCAGCTCTTTCCCATTAGAAAAACAGCCCTCCAACTTGGCAAGGCAGAAAGGTCCTCTTGTCTAATGGGAACTAGCCTACTCACACTGAAGCAGCTATTTCCCATTAGAGAAACGGCCCTCCGACCTGGAGAGTCAGAAAGGTCCTCTCGTCTAATCAGAACTAGCCTACTCACACTGAAGCACCTGTTTCCCATTAGAGAAATGGCCCTTCGACCCGGAGAGGCAGAACTTTCCTCTCATCTAATGGGAACTAGTCTATTCACAATGAAGCATCTATTTCCCATTAGAGAAACGACCCTCCAACCGGGAGAGGCAGAAAGGTCCTGTCCTCTAATGGGAAATAGCCTACTCACACTGATGCAGCTCTTTTCCATTAGCAAAACGGCCCTCCAACTTGGCGAGGCAGAAAGGTCCTCTTGTCTAATGGGAACTAGTCTTCTCACAATGAAACATGTATTTCCCATTAGAGAAACGGCCCTCCAACCTGGAGAGGCCAGAAAGTTCCCCTTGTCTAATGGGAACTAGCCTACTCAAACTGAAGCATCTATTTCCCATTAGAGAAACGGCCCTCCAACCTGGAGAGGCAGAAAGGTCCTCTTGTCTAATCAGAACTAGCCTACTCACACTGAAGCACAAGTTTCCCATTAGAGAAATGGCCCTTCGTCCCGGAGAGGCAGAACGTTCCTCTCATCTAATGGGAACTAGTCTATTCACAATGAAGCATCTATTTCCCATTAGAGAAACGACCCTCCAACCTGGAGAGGCAGAAAGGTCCTGTCCTCTAATGGGAAATAGCCTACTCACACTGATGCAGCTCTTTTCCATTAGAAAAACGGCCCTCCAACTTGGCGAGGCATAATTGTCCTCTTGTCTAATGGGAACTAGTCTTCTCACAATGAAACATGTATTTCCCATTAGAAAAACGGCCCTCCAACCTGGAGAGGCCAGAAAGTTCCCCTTGTCTAATGGGAACTAGTCTACTCACAATGAAGCATCTATTTCCAATTAGAGAAACGGCCCTCCGACCTCGAGAACCAGAAAGTTTCTCTCGTCAATTGGAACTAGCCTACTCACACTGAAGCAGCTATTTCCCATTAGAGAAACTGCCCTCTGACCTGTAGAGGCAGAAAGGTCCTCTCGTCTAATGGGAACTAGCCTACTCTCACTGAAGCATCTATTTCCCATTAGAGAAACGGCCCTCTGACCTGGAGAGGCAGAATGGTCCTTTCGTCTAATGGGAACTAACCTACTCACAATGAAGCATCTATTTCCCATTAGAGAAACAGCCCTCTGACCTGAAGAAGCAGAAGGGTCCTCTCGTCTAATGGGAACTAACCTACTCATACTGAAGCGGCTATTTCCCATTAGACAAACGGCCCTCCCACCTGGAGAGTCAGAAAGTTCCTCTCGTCTAATGGGAACTAACCTACTCACAATGAAGCATCTATTTCCCATTAGAGAAACAGCCCTGCGACCTGAAGAAGCAGAGAGGTCCTCTCGTCTAATGAGAACTAGCCTACTCACACTGAAGCATCTATTTCCCAATAGAGAAACGACCCTCCAACCTGGAGAGGCAGAAAGGTCCTCTAGTCTAATGGGAACTAGCCTATTCACACTGACGCAGCTCTTTCCAATTAGAGAAACAGCCCTCGAACCTGGAGAGGCAGAAATGCCCTCTCGTCTAATGGGAACTAGCCTACTCACACTGAAGCAGCTATTTCCCATTAGAGAAACTGCCCTCTGACCTGAAGAGGCAGAAAGGTCCTCTCGTCTAATGGGAACTAGCCTACTCTCACTGAAGCATCTATTTCCCATTAGAGAAACGGCCCTCTGACCTGGAGAGTCAGAATGGTCCTCTCGTCTAATGGGAACTAACCTACTCACAATGAAGCATCTATTTCCCATTAGAGAAACAGCCCTGCGACCTGAAGAAGCAGAAAGATCCTCTCGTCTAATGGGAACTAGCCTACTCACACTGAAGCAGCTATTTCCCATTTGAGATACGACCCTCCGACCTGGAGAGGCAGAAAGGTCCTCTTGTCTAATGGGAAATTGCCTACTCACACTGACGCAGCTCTTTCACATTGGAAAAAACAGCCCTGCAACTTGGCGAGGCAGAAAGATCCTCTTGTCTAATGGGAACTAGCCCACTCACACTGAAGTAGCTATTTCCCATTAGAGAAACGGCCCTCCGACCTAGAGATTCAGAAAGTTCCTCTCGTCTAATGAGAACTTGCCTACTCACACTGAAGCATCTATTTCCCATTAGAGAAATGGCCCTTCAACCCGGAGAGGAAGAACGTTCCTCTCATCTAATGGGAACTAGTCTACTCACAATGAAGCATCTATTTCCAATTAGAGAAACGGTCCTCCGACCTCGAGAACCAGAAAGTTTCTCTCATCAATTGGAACTAGCCTAATCACACTGAAGCAGCTATTTCCCATTAGAGAAACTGCCCTCTGACCTGTAGAGGCAGAAAGGTCCTCTCGTCTAATGAGAACTAGCCTACTCTGACTGAAGCATCTATTTCCCATTAGAGAAACGGCCCTCTGACCTGGAGAGGCAGAATGGTCCTCTCGTCTAATGGGAACTAACCTACTCACAATTAAGCATCTATTTCCCATTAGAGAAACAGCCCTGCGACCTGAAGAAGCAGAAGGGTCCTCTCGTCTAATGGGAACTAGCCTACTCATACTGAAGCAGCTATTTCCCATTAGACAAACGGCCCTCCCACCTGGAGAATCAGAAAGTTCCTCTCGTCTAATGAGAACTAGCCTACTCACACTGAAGCATCTATTTCCCATTAGAGAAACGGCCCTCCAACCTGGAGAGGCAGAAAGGTCCTCTAGTCTAATGGGAACTAGCCTACTCACACTGACGCAGCTCTTTCCAATTAGAGAAACAGCCCTCGAACCTGGAGAGGCAGAAATGCCCTCTCGTCTAATGGGAACTAGCCTACTCACACTGAAGCAGCTATTTCCCATTAGAGAAACTGCCCTCTGACCTGAAGAGGCAGAAAGGTCCTCTCGTCTAATGGGAACTAGCCTACTCTCAATGAAGCATCTATTTCCCATTAGAGAAACGGCTCTCTGACCTGGAGAGGCAGAATTGTCCTCTCGTCTAATGGGAACTAACCTACTCACAATGAAGCTTCAATTTCCCATTAGAGAAACCGCCCTCCGACCTGGAGAGTCAGAAAGTTCCTCTCGTCTAATGAGAACTATCCTACTCACACTGAAGCATCTATTTCCCATTAGAGAAATGGCCCTTCAACCCAGAGAGGCAGAACGTCCCTCTCATCTAATGGGAACTAGTCTACTCACAAAGAAGCATCTATTTCCAATCAGAGAAACGGCCCTCCGACCTCGAGAACCAGAAAGTTTCTCTCGTCAATTGGAACTAGCCTACTCACACTGAAGCAGCTATTTCCCATTAGAGAAACTGCACTCTGACCTGAAGAGGCAGAAAGGTCCTCTCGTCTAATGGGAACTAGCTTACTCTCACTGAAGCATCTATTTCCCATTAGAGAAACGGCTCTCTGACCTGGAGAGGCAGAATGGTCCTCTCGTCTAATGGGAACTAACCTACTCAAACTGAAGCATCTATTTCCCATTGGAGAAACGGCCCTCCAACCTGGAGAGGCAGAAGGGTCCTCTCGTCTAATGGGAACTAGCCTACTCACACTGAAGCAGCTATTTCCCATTAGAGAACCGACCCTCAAATCTGCAGAGGCAGAAAGGTCCTCTCCTCTAATGGGAACTAGCCTACTCACACTGACGCAGCTCTTTCCCATTAGAAAAACGGCCCTCCAACTTAGCGAGGCAGAAAGGTCCTCTTGTCTAATGGGAACTAGCCTACTCACACTGAAGCAGCTATTTCCTATTAGAGAAACGGCCCTCCGACCTGGAGAGTTAGAAAGTTCCTCTCGACTAATGAGAACTAGCCTACACACACTGAAGCATCTATTTCCCAATAGAGAAATGGCCCTTCGACCCGGAGAGGCAGAACGTTCCTCTCATCTAATGGGAACTAGTCCACTCACAATGAAGCATCTATTTCCTATCAGAGAAACGGCCTTCCGATCTCGAGAACCAGAAAGTTCCTCTCGTCCAATTGGAACTAGCCTACTCACACTGAAGCATCTATTTCCCATTAGAGAAACGGCCCTCCAACCTGGAGAGGCAGAAAGGTCCTCTTGTCTAATGGGAACTAGCCTACTCACACTGAAGCAGCTATTTCCCATTAGAGAAATGGCCCTCCGACCTGGAGAGTCAGAAAGTTCCTCTCGTCTAATGAGAACTAGCCTACTCGCACTGAAGCATCTATTTCCCATTAGAGAAATGGCCCTTCAACCCGGAGAGGCAGAACGTTCCTCTCATCTAATGGGAACTAGTCTACTCACAATGAAGCATCTATTTCCCATTAGAGAAACGACCCTTCAACCTGGAGAGGCAGAAAGGTCCTGTCCTCTATTGGGAAATATCCTACTCACACTGATGCAGCTCTTTTCCATTAGAAAAGCGGCACTCCAACTTGGCGAGGCAGAAAGGTCCTCTTGTCTAATGGGAACTAGCCTACTCACACTGAAGCAGCTATTTCCTATTAGAGAAACGGCCCTCCGACCTGGAGAGTTAGAAAGTTCCTCTCGTCTAATGAGAACTAGCCTACTCACACTGAAGCATCTATTTCCCAATAGAGAAATGGCCCTTCAACCCGGAGAGGCAGAACGTTCCTCTCATCTAATGGGAACTAGTCTACTCACAATGAAGCATCTATTTCCAATTAGAGAAACGGCCCTCCGACGTCGAGAACCAGAAAGTTTCTCTCGTCTAATTGGAACTAGCCTACTCACACTGAAGCAGCTATTTCCCATTAGAGAAACTGCCCTCTGACCTGAAGAGGCAGAAAGGTCCTCTCGTCTAATGGGAACTAGCGTACTCTCACTGAAGCATCTATTTCCCATTAGAGAAACGGCCCTCTGACCTGGAGAGGCAGAATGGTCCTCTCGTCTAATTGGAACAAATCTACTCACAATAAAGCATCTATTTCCCATTAGAGAAACAGCCCTGCGACCTGAAGAAGCAGAAAGGTCCTCTCGTCTAATGGGAACTAGCCTACTCATACTGAAGCAGCTATTTCCCATTAGAGAAACGGCCCTCCGACATGGAGAGTCAGAAAGTTCCTCTCGTCTAATGAGAACTAGCCTACTCACACTGAAGCATCTATTTCCCATTAGAGAAACGGCCCTCCAACCTGGAGAGGCAGAAAGGTCCTCTAGTCTAATGGGAACTAGCCTACTCACACTGACGCAGCTCTTTCCAATTAGAGAAACAGCCCTCGAACCTGGAGAGGCATAAATGCCCTCTCGTCTAATGGGAACTAGCCTACTCGCTCTGAAGCAGCTATTTCCCATTAGAGAAACTGCCCTCTGACCTGAAGAGGCAGAAAGGTCCTCTCGTCTAACGGGAACTAGCCTACTCTCACTGAAGCATCTATTTCCCATTAGAGAAACAGCCCTGCGACCTGAAGAAGCAGAAAGATCCTCTTGTCTAATGGGAACTAGCCTACTCACCCTGAAGCAGCTATTTCCCACTTGAGATACGAACCTGAAACCTGGAGAGGCAGAAAGGTCCTCTTGTCTAATGGGAAATTGCCTACTCACACTGACGCAGCTCTTTCACATTGGAAAAACGGCCCTCCAACTAGGCGAGGCAGAAATATCCTCTTGTCTAATGGGACCTAGCCTACTCACACTGAAGTAGCTATTTCCAATTAGAGAAATGGCCCTCCGACCTGGAGCGTTAGAAAGGTCCCCTCGTCTAATAGGAACTAGGCAACTCACACTGATGCAGCTCTTTCCAATTAGAGAAACGGCCCTCCAACCTGCAGAGGCCGAAAAGTCCAGTCGTCTAATGGGAACTAGCCTACTCACACTGAAGCAGCTATTTCCCATTAGAGAAACGGCACTCTGACCTGGAGAGGCAGAAAAGCCCTCTCATCTAATGGGAACTAGCCTACTTACACTGAAGCATCTATTTCCCATTAAAGAAACTGCCCTCTGACCTGAACAGGCAGAAAGGTGATCTCGTCTAATGGGAACTAGCCTACTCACACTGAATCATCTGTTTCCCATTAGAGAAACGTCCCTCTGACCTGGAGAGCCAGAAAGGTCCTCTCGTCTAATGGGAACTAGCCTACTCCCAAAGAAGCATCTATTTCCCATTAGAGAAACAGCCCTGTGACCTGAAGAAGCAGAAAGGTCCTCTCGTCTAATGGGAACTAGTCTACTCACACTGAAGCAGCTATTTTCCATTAGAGAAACGACCCTCCAACCTGGAGAGACAGAAAGGTCCTCTCGTCAAATGGGAACTAGCCTACTTACACAGAAGCAGCTCTTTCCCATTAGAAAAACAGCCTTCCAACTTGGCGAGGCAGAAAGGTCCTCTTGTCTAATGGGAACTAGCCTACTCACACTGAAGCAGCTATTTCCCATTAGAGAAACGGCCCTCCGACCTGGAGAGTCAGAAAGGTCCTCTCGTCTAATCAGAACTAGCCTACTCACACTGAAGCACCTGTTTCCCATTAGAGAAATGGCCCTTCGACCCGGAGAGACAGAACTTTCCTCTCATCTAATGGGAACTAGTCTATTCACAATGAAGCATCTATTTCCCATTAGAGAAACGACCCTCCAACCGGGAGAGGCAGAAAGGTCCTGTCCTCTAATGGGAAATAGTCTACTCACACTGATGCAGCTCTTTTCCATTAGAAAAACGGCCCTCCAACTTGGCGAGGCAGAAAGGTCCTCTTGTCTAATGGGAACTAGTCTTCTCACAATGAAACATGTATTTCCCATTAGAGAAACGGCCCTCCAACCTGGAGAGGCCAGAAAGTTCCCCTTGTCTAATGGGAACTAGCCTACTCAAACTGAAGCATCTATTTCCCATTAGAGGAACAGCCCTCCAACCTGGAGAGGCAGAAAGGTCCTCTCGTCTAATGGGAACTAGCCTACTCACAAGGAAGCATCTATTTCCCATTAGAGAAACAGCCCTGCGACCTGAAGAAGCAGAAAGATCCTCTCGTCTAATGGGACCTATCCTACTCACACTGAAGCAGCTATTTCCCATTAGAGAAACGACCCTCAAACCTGCAGAGGCAGAAAGGTCCTCTCCTCTAATGGGAACTAGCCTACTCACACTGACGCAGCTCTTTCCCATTAGAAAAACGGCCCTCCGACCTGGAGAGTTAGAAAGTTCCTCTCGTCTAATGAGAACTAGCCTACTTACACTGAAGCATCTATTTCCCAATAGAGAAATGGCTCTTCGACCCGGAGAGGCAGAACGTTCCTCTCATCTAATGGGAACTAGTCCACTCACAATGAAGCATCTATTTCCTATCAGAGAAACGGCCTTCCGATCTAGAGAACCAGAAAGTTCCTCTCGTCTAATTGGAACTAGCCTACTCAAACTGAAGCATCTATTTCCCATTAGAGAAACAGCCCTGCAACCTGAAGAAGCAGAAAGGTCCTCTTGTCTAATGGGAACTAGCCTACTCATACTGAAGCAGCTATTTCCCATTAGACAAATGGCCCTCCGACCTGGAGAGTCAGAAAGTTCCTCTCGTCTTATGAGAACTAGCCTACTCACACTGAAGCATCTATTTCCCATTAGAGAAACGGCCCTCCAACCTGGAGAGGCAGAAAGGTCCTCTAGTCTAATGGGAACTAGCCTACTCACACTGACGCAACTCTTTCCAATTAGAGAAACAGCCCTCGAACCTGGAGAGGCAGAAATGCCCTCTCGTCTAATGGGAACTAGCCTACTCACACTGAAGCAGCTATTTCCCATTAGAGAAACTGCCCTCTGACCTGAAGAGGCAGAAAGGTCCTCTCCTCTAATGGGAACTAGCCTACTCTCACTGAAGCATCTTTTTCTCATTAGAGAAACGGCCCTCTGACCTGGAGAGGCAGAATGGTCCTCTCATCTAATGGGAACTAACCTACTCACAAAGAAGCATCTATTTCCCATTAGAGAAACAGCCCTGCGACCTGAAGAAGCAGAAAGATCCTCTCGTCTAATGGGAACTAGCCTACTCACACTGAAGCAGCTATTTCCCATTTGAGATACGAACCTCCAACCTGGAGAGGCAGAAAGGTCCTCTTGTCTAATGGGAAATTGCCTACTCACACTGACGCAGCTCTTTCACATTGGAAAAACGGCCCTCCAACTTGGCGAGGCAGAAATATCCTCTTGTCTAATGGGACCTAGCCTACTCACACTGAAGTAGCTATTTCCCATTAGAGAAATGGCCCTCCGACCTGGAGCGTCAGAAAGGTCCCCTCGTCTAATGGGAACTAGGCAACTCACACTGATGCAGCTCTTTCCAATTAGAGAAACGGCCCTCCAACCTGCAGAAGCCGAAAAGTCCAGTCGTCTAATGGGAACTAGCCTACTCACACTGAAGCAGCTATTTCCCATTAGAGAAATGGCACTCTGACCTGGAGAGGCAGAAAAGCCCTCTCATCTAATGGGAACTAGCCTACTTACACTGAAGCATCTATTTCCCATTAGAGAAACTGCCCTCTGACCTGAACAGGCAGAAAGAAGCTCTTGTCTAATGGGAACTAGCCTACTCACAATGAATCATCTGTTTCCCATTAGAGAAACGTCCCTCTGACCTGGAGAGGCAGAAAGGTCCTCTCGTCTAATGGGAACTAGCCTACTCCCAATGAAGCATCTAGTTCCCATTAGAGAAACAGCCCTGTGACCTGAAGAAGCAGAAAGGTCCTGTCATCTAATGGGAACTAGTCTACTCACACTGAAGCAGCTATTTTCCATTAGAGAAACGAAACTCCAACCTGGAGAGGCAGAAAGGTCCTCTCGTCAAATTGGAACTAGCCTACTCGCACTGACGCAGCTCTTTCCCATTAGAAAAACAGCCCTCCAACCTGGCGAGGCAGAAAGGTCCTCTTGTCTAATGGGAACTAGCCTAC
Source organism: Ambystoma mexicanum (assembly GCF_040938575.1). Classification (NCBI taxonomy): domain Eukaryota; kingdom Metazoa; phylum Chordata; class Amphibia; order Caudata; family Ambystomatidae; genus Ambystoma; species Ambystoma mexicanum. The sequence goes on along the minus strand of NC_090938.1, from coordinate 278,710,432 downwards.
TCACACTGAAGCAGCTATTTCCCATTAGAGAAACGGCCCTCCGACCTGGAGAGTCAGAAAGGTCCTCTCGTCTAATCAGAACTAGCCTACTCACACTGAAGCACCTGTTTCCCATTAGAGAAATGGCCCTTCGACCCGGAGAGGCAGAACTTTCCTCTCATCTAATGGGAACTAGTCTATTCACAATGAAGCATCTATTTCCCATTAGAGAAACGACCCTCCAACCGGGAGAGGCAGAAAGGTCCTGTCCTCTAATGGGAAATAGCCTACTCACACTGATGCAGCTCTTTTCCATTAGCAAAACGGCCCTCCAACTTGGCGAGGCAGAAAGGTCCTCTTGTCTAATGGGAACTAGTCTTCTCACAATGAAACATGTATTTCCCATTAGAGAAACGGCCCTCCAACCTGGAGAGGCCAGAAAGTTCCCCTTGTCTAATGGGAACTAGCCTACTCAAACTGAAGCATCTATTTCCCATTAGAGAAACGGCCCTCCAACCTGGAGAGGCAGAAAGGTCCTCTCGTCTAAGGGGAACTAGCCTACTCACAAGGAAGCATCTATTTCCCATTAGAGAAACAGCCCTGCGACCTGAAGAAGCAGAAAGATCCTCTCGTCTAATGGGAACTATCCTACTCACACTGAAGCAGCTATTTCCCATTAGAGAAACGACCCTCAAACCTGCAGAGGCAGAAAGGTCCTCTCCTCTAATGGGAACTAGCCTACTCACACTGACGCAGCTCTTTCCCATTAGAAAAACGGCCCTCCGACCTGGAGAGTTAGAAAGTTCCTCTCGTCTAATGAGAACTAGCCTACTCACACTGAAGCATCTATTTCCCAATAGAGAAATGGCCCTTCGACCCGGAGAGGCAGAACGTTCCTCTCATCTAATGGGAACTAGTCCACTCACAATGAAGCATCTATTTCCTATTAGAGAAACGGCCCTCCGACCAGGAGAGTCAGAAAGTTCCTCTCGTCTAATGAGAACTAGCCTACTCACACTGAAGCATCTATTTCCCATTAGAGAAATGGCACTTCAACCAGGAGAGGCAGAACGTTCCTCTCATCTAATGGGAAATAGTCTACTCACAATGAAGCATCTATTTCCCATTAGAGAAATGACCCTCCAACCTGGAGAGGCAGAAAGGTCCTGTCCTCTAATGGGAAACAGCCTACTCACACTGATGCAGCTCTTTTCCATTAGAAAAACGGCCCTCCAACTTGGCGAGGCAGAAAGGTCCTCTTGTCTAATGGGAACTAGCTTACTCTCACTGAAGCATCTATTTCCCATTAGAGAAATGGCCCTCTGACCTGGAGAGGCAGAATGGTCCTCTCGTCTAATGGGAACTAACCTACTCACAATGAAGCATCTATTTCCCATTAGAGAAACAGCCCTGCGACCTGAAGAAGCAGAAAGGTCCTCTTGTCTAATGGGAACTAGCCTACTCATACTGAAGCAGCTATTTCCCATTAGACAAACGGCCCTCCGACCTGGAGAGTCAGAAAGTTCCTCTCGTGTTATGAGAACTAGCCTACTCACACTGAAGCATCTATTTCCCATTAGAGAAACGGCCCTCCAACCTGGAGAGGCAGAAAGGTCCTCTAGTCTAATGGGAACTAGCCTACTCACACTGACGCAACTCTTTCCAATTAGAGAAACAGCCCTCGAACCTGGAGAGGCAGAAATGCCCTCTCGTCTAATGGGAACTAGCCTACTCACAATGAAGCAGCTATTTCCCATTAGAGAAACTGCCCTCTGACCTGGAGCGTCAGAAAGGTCCCCTCGTCTAATGGGAACTAGGCAACTCACACTGATGCAGCTCTTTCCAATTAGAGAAACGGCCCTCCAACCTGCAAAAGCCGAAAAGTCCAGTCGTCTAATGGGAACTAGCCTACTCACACTGAAGCAGCTATTTCCCATTAGAGAAACGGCACTCTGACCTGGAGAGGCAGAAAAACCCTCTCATCTAATGGGAACTAGCCTACTTACACTCAAGAATCTATTTCCCATTAGAGAAACTGCCCTCTGACCTGAACAGGCAGAAAGGGGCTCTCGTCTAATGGGAACTAGCCTACTCACACTGAATCATCTGTTTCCCATTAGAGAAACGTCCCTCTGACCTGGAGAGGCAGAAAGGTCCTCTCGTCTAATGGGAACTAACCTACTCACAATGAAGCATCTATTTCCCATTAGAGAAACAGCCCTGTGACCTGAAGAAGCAGAAAGGTCCTGTTGTCTAATGGGAACTAGTCTACTCACACTGAAGCAGCTATTTTCCATTAGAGAAACGACCCTCCAACCTGGAGAGGCAGAAAGGTCCTCTCGTCAAATGGGAACTAGCCTACTCGCACTGACGCAGCTCTTTCCCATTAGAAAAACAGCCCTCCAACTTGGCGAGGCAGAAAGGTCCTCTTGTCTAATGGGAACTAGCCTACTCACACTGAAGCAGCTATTTCCCATTAGAGAAACGGCCCTCCGACCTGGAGAGTCAGAAAGGTCCTCTCGTCTAATCAGAACTAGCCTACTCACACTGAAGCACCTTTTTCCCATTAGAGAAATGGCCCTTCGACCCGGAGAGGCAGAACTTTCCTCTCATCTAATGGGAACTAGTCTATTCACAATGAAGCATCTATTTCCCATTAGAGAAACGACCCTCCAACCGGGAGAGGCAGAAAGGGCCTGTCCTCTAATGGGAAATAGCCTACTCACACTGATGCAGCTCTTTTCCATTAGAAAAACGGCCCTCCAACTTGGCGAGGCAGAAAGGTCCTCTTGTCTAATGGGAACTAGTCTTCTCACAATGAAACATGTATTTCCCATTAGAGAAACGGCCCTCCAACCTGGAGAGGCCAGAAAGTTCCCCTTGTCTAATGGGAACTAGCCTACTCAAACTGAAGCATCTATTTCCCATTAGAGAAACGGCCCTCCAACCTGGAGAGGCAGAAAGGTCCTCTCGTCTAAGGGGAACTAGCCTACTCACAAGGAAGCATCTATTTCCCATTAGAGAAACAGCCCTGCGACCTGAAGAAGCAGAAAGATCCTCTCGTCTAATGGGAACTATCCTACTCACACTGAAGCAGCTATTTCCCATTAGAGAAACGACCCTCAAACCTGCAGAGGCAGAAAGGTCCTCTCCTCTAATGGGAACTAGCCTACACACACTGACGCAGCTCTTTCCCATTAGAAAAACGGCCCTCCGACCTGGAGAGTTAGAACGTTCCTCTCGTCTAATGAGAACTAGCCTACTCACACTGAAGCATCTATTTCCCAATAGAGAAATGGCCCTTCGACCCGGAGAGGCAGAACGTTCCTCTCATCTAATGGGAACTAGTCCACTCACAATGAAGCATCTATTTCCTATCAGAGAAACGGCCTTCCGATCTCGAGAACCAGAAAGTTCCTCTCGTCTAATTGGAACTAGCCTACTCAAACTGAAGCATCTATTTCCCATTAGAGAAACGGCCCTCCAACCTGGAGAGGCAGAAAGGTCCTCTTGTCTAATGGGAACTAGCCTACTCACACTGAAGCAGCTATTTCCCATTAGAGAAACGGCCCTCCGACCTGGAGAGTCAGAAAGTTCCTCTCGTCTAATGAGAACTAGCCTACTCACACTGAAGCATCTATTTCCCATTAGAGAAATGGCCCTTCAACCCGGAGAGGCAGAACGTTCCTCTTATCTAATGGGAACTAGTCTACTCACAATGAAGCATCTATTTCCCATTAGAGAAATGACCCTCCAACCTGGAGAGGCAGAAAGGTCCTGTCCTCTAATGGGAAATAGCCTACTCACACTGATGCAGCTCTTTTCCATTAGAAAAACGGCCCTCCAACTTGGCGAGGCAGAAAGGTCCTCTTGTCTAATGGGAACTAGTCTTCTCACAATGAAACATGTATTTCCCATTAGAGAAACGGCCCTCCAACCTGGAGAGGCAGAATGGTCCTCTCATCTAATGGGAACTAACCTACTCACAAAGAAGCATCTATTTCCCATTAGAGAAACAGCCCTGCGACCTAAAGAAGCAGAAAGATCCTCTCGTCTAATGGGAACTAGCCTACTCACACTGAAGCAGCTATTTCCCATTTGAGATACGAACCTCCAACCTGGAGAGGCAGAAAGGTCCTCTTGTCTAATGGGAAATTGCCTAATCACACTGACGCAGCTCTTTCACATTGGAAAAACGGCCCTCCAACTTGGCGAGGCAGAAATATCCTCTTGTCTAATGGGACCTAGCCTACTCACACTGAAGTAGCTATTTCCCATTAGAGAAATGGCCCTCCGACCTGGAGCGTCAGAAAGGTCCCCTCGTCTAATGGGAACTAGGCAACTCACACTGATGCAGCTCTTTCCAATTAGAGAAACGGCCCTCCAACCTGCAGAAGCCGAAAAGTCCAGTCGTCTAATGGGAACTAGCCTACTCACACTGAAGCAGCTATTTCCCATTAGAGAAACGGCACTCTGACCTGGAGAGGCAGAAAAGCCCTCTCATCTAATGGGAACTAGCCTACTTACACTGAAGCATCTATTTCCCATTAGAGAAACTGCCCTCTGACCTGAACAGGCAGAAAGGGGCTCTCGTCTAATGGGAACTAGCCTACTCACACTGAATCATCTGTTTCCCATTAGAGAAACGTCCCTCTGACCTGGAGAGGCAGAAAGGTCCTCTCGTCTAATGGGAACTAGCCTACTCCCAATGAAGCATCTAGTTCCCATTAGAGAAACAGCCCTGTGACCTGAAGAAGCAGAAAGGTCCTGTCGTCTAATGGGAACTAGTCTACTCACACTGAAGCAGCTATTTTCCATTAGAGAAACGACCCTCCAACCTGGAGAGGCAGAAAGGTCCTCTCGTCAAATGGGAACTAGCCTACTCGCACTGACACAGCTCTTTCCCATTAGAAAAACAGCCCTCCAACTTGGCGAGGCAGAAAGGTCCTCTTGTCTAATGGGAACTAGCCTACTCACACTGAAGCAGCTATTTCCCATTAGAGAAACGGCCCTCCGACCTGGAGAGTCAGAAAGGTCCTCTCGTCTAATCAGAACTAGCCTACTCACACTGAAGCACCTGTTTCCCATTAGAGAAATGGCCCTTCGACCCGGAGAGGCAGAACTTTCCTCTCATCTAATGGGAACTAGTCTATTCACAATGAAGCATCTATTTCCCATTAGAGAAACGGCCCTCCAACCTGGAGAGGCCAGAAAGTTCCTCTCGTCTAAGGGGAACTAGCCTACTCACAAGGAAGCATCTATTTCCCATTAGAGAAACAGCCCTGCGACCTGAAGAAGCAGAAAGATCCTCTCGTCTAAGGGGAACTAGCCTACTCACAAGGAAGCATCTATTTCCCATTAGAGAAACAGCCCTGCGACCTGAAGAAGCAGAAAGATCCTCTCGTCTAATGGGAACTATCCTACTCACACTGAAGCAGCTATTTCCCATTAGAGAAACGACCCTCAAACCTGCAGAGGCAGAAAGGTCCTCTCCTCTAATGGGAACTAGCCTACACACACTGACGCAGCTCTTTCCCATTAGAAAAACGGCCCTCCGACCTGGAGAGTTAGAAAGTTCCTCTCGTCTAATGAGAACTAGCCTACTCACACTGAAGCATCTATTTCCCAATAGAGAAATGGCCCTTCGACCCGGAGAGGCAGAACGTTCCTCTCATCTAATGGGAACTAGTCCACTCACAATGAAGCATCTATTTCCTATCAGAGAAACAGCCTTCCGATCTCGAGAACCAGAAAGTTCCTCTCGTCTAATTGGAACTAGCCTACTCAAACTGAAGCATCTATTTCCCATTAGAGAAACGGCCCTCCAACCTGGAGAGGCAGAAAGGTCCTCTTGTCTAATGGGAACTAGCCTACTCACACTGAAGCAGCTATTTCCCATTAGAGAAACGGCCCTCCGACCTGGAGAATCAGAAAGTTCCTCTCGTCTAATGAGAACTAGCCTACTCACACTGAAGCATCTATTTCCCATTAGAGAAATGGCCCTTCAACCCGGAGAGGCAGAACGTTCCTCTCATCTAATGGGAACTAGTCTACTCACAATGAAGCATCTATTTCCCATTAGAGAAATGACCCTCCAACCTGGAGAGGCAGAAAGGTCCTGTCCTCTAATGGGAAATAGCCTACTCACACTGATGCAGCTCTTTTCCATTAGAAAAACGGCCCTCCAACTTGGCGAGGCAGAAAGGTCCTCTTGTCTAATGGGAACTAGTCTTCTCACAATGAAGCATGTATTTCCCATTAGAGAAACGGCCCTCCAACCTGGAGAGGCCAGAAAGTTCCCCTTGTCTAATGGGAACAAGCCTACTCAAACTGAAGCATCTATTTCCCATTAGAGAAACGGCCCTCCAACCTGGAGAGGCAGAAAGGTCCTCTCGTCTAACGGGAACTAGCCTACTCACAAGGAAGCATCTATTTCCCAAAAGAGAAACAGCCCTGCGACCTGAAGAAGCAGAAAGATCCTCTCGTCTAATGGGAACTAGCCTACTCACACTGAAGCAGCTATTTCCCATTAGAGAAACGACCCTCAAACCTGCAGAGGCAGAAAGGTCCTCTCCTCTAATGGGAACTAGCCTACTCACACTGATGCAGCTCTTTCCCATTAGAAAAACGGCCCTCCAACTTGGCGAGGCAGAAAGGTCCTCTTGTCTAATGGGAACTAGCCTACTCACACTGAAGCAGCTATTTCCTATTAGAGAAATGGCCCTCCGACCTGGAGAGTTAGAAAGTTCCTCTCGTCTAATGAGAACTAGCCTACTCACACTGAAGCATCTATTTCCCAATAGAGAAATGGCCCTTCGACCCGGAGAGGCAGAACGTTCCTCTCATCTAATGGGAACTAGTCCACTCACAATGAAGCATCTATTTCCCATTAGAGAAACGACCCTCCAACCGGGAGAGGCAGAAAGGTCCTGTCCTCTAATGGGAAATAGCCTACTCACACTGATGCAGCTCTTTTCCATTAGAAAAACGGCCTTCCAACTTGGCGAGGCAGAAAGGTCCTCTTGTCTAATGGGAACTAGTCTTCTCACAATGAAACATGTATTTCCCATTAGAGAAACGGCCCTCCAACCTGGAGAGGCCAGAAAGTTCCCCTTGTCTATTGGGAAATAGCCTACTCAAACTGAAGCATCTATTTCCCATTAGAGAAACGGCCCTCCAACCTGGAGAGGCAGAAAGGTCCTCTCGTCTAAGGGGAACTAGCCTACTCACAAGGAAGCATCTATTTCCCATTAGAGAAACAGCCCTGCGACCTGAAGAAGCAGAAAGATCCTCTTGTCTAATGGGAACTATCCTACTCACACTGAAGCAGCTATTTCCCATTAGAGAAACGACCCTCAAACCTGCAGAGGCAGAAAGGTCCTCTCCTCTAATGGGAACTAGCCTACTCACACTGACGCAGCTCTTTCCCATTAGAAAAACGGCCCTCCGACCTGGAGAGTTAGAAAGTTCCTCTCGTGTAATGAGAACTAGCCTTCTCACACTGAAGCATCTATTTCCCAATAGAGAAATGGCCCTTCGACCCGGAGAGGCAGAACGTTCCTCTCATCTAATGGGAACTAGTCCACTCACAATGAAGCATCTATTTCCTATCAGAGAAACGGCCTTCCGATCTCGAGAACCAGAAAGTTCCTCTCGTCTAATTGGAACTAGCCTACTCAAACTGAAGCATCTATTTCCCATTAGAGAAACGGCCCTCCAACCTGGAGAGACAGAAAGGTCCTCTTGTCTAATGGGAACTAGCCTATTCACACTGAAGCAGCTATTTCCCATTAGAGAAACGGCCCTCCGACCTGGAGAGTCAGAAAGTTCCTCTCGTCTAATGAGAACTAGACTACTCACACTGAAGCATCTATTTCCCATTAGAGAAATGGCCCTTCAACCCGGAGAGGCAGAACGTTCCTCTCATCTAATGGGAACTAGTCTACTCACAATGAAGCATCTATTTCCCATTAGAGAAATGACCCTCCAACCTGGAGAGGCAGAAAGGTCCTGTCCTCTAATGGGAAATAGCCTACTCACACTGATGCAGCTCTTTTCCATTAGAAAAACGGCCCTTCAACTTGGCGAGGCAGAAATGTCCTCTTGTCTAATGGGAACTAGTCTTCTCACAATGAAGCATGTATTTCCCATTAGAGAAACGGCCCTCCAACCTGGAGAGGCCAGAAAGTTCCCCTTGTCTAATGGGAACAAGCCTACTCAAACTGAAGCATCTATTTCCCATTAGAGAAACGGCCCTCCAACCTGGAGAGGCAGAAAGGTCCTCTCGTCTAACGGGAACTAGCCTACTCACAAGGAAGCATCTATTTCCCAAAAGAGAAACAGCCCTGCGACCTGAAGAAGCAGAAAGATCCTCTCGTCTAATGGGAACTAGCCTACTCACACTGAAGCAGCTATTTCCCATTAGAGAAACGACCCTCAAACCTGCAGAGGCAGAAAGGTCCTCTCCTCTAATGGGAACTAGCCTACTCACACTGATGCAGCTCTTTCCCATTAGAAAAACGGCCCTCCAACTTGGCGAGGCAGAAAGGTCCTCTTGTCTAATGGGAACTAGCCTACTCACACTGAAGCAGCTATTTCCTATTAGAGAAACGGCCCTCCGACCTGGAGAGTTAGAAAGTTCCTCTCGTCTAATGAGAACTAGCCTACTCACACTGAAGCATCTATTTCCCAATAGAGAAATGGCCCTTCGACCCGGAGAGGCAGAACGTTCCTCTCATCTTATGGGAACTAGTCCACTCACAATGAAGCATCTATTTCCTATCAGAGAAACGGCCTTCCGATCTCGAGAACCAGAAAGTTCCTCTCGTCTAATTGGAACTAGCCTACTCACACTGAAGCATCTATTTCCCATTAGAGAAACGGCCCTCCAACCTGGAGAGGCAGAAAGATCCTCTTGTCTAATGGGAACTAGCCTACTCACACTGAAGCAGCTATTTCCCATTAGAGAAACGGCCCTCCGACCTGGTGAGTCAGAAAGTTCCTCTCGTCTAATGAGAACTAGCCTACTCACACTGAAGCATCTATTTCCCATTAGAGAAATGGCCCTTCAACCCGGAGAGGCAGAACGTTCCTCTCATCTAATGGGAACTAGTCTACTCACAATGAGCATCTATTTCCAATTAGAGAAACGGCCCTCCGACCTCGAGAACCAGAAAGTTTCTCTCGTCTAATTGGAACTAGCCTACTCACACTGAAGCAGCTATTTCCCGTTAGAGAAACTGCCCTCTGACCTGAAGAGGCAGAAAGATCCTCTCGTCTAATGGGAACTAGCGTACTCTCACTGAAGCATCTATTTCCCATTAGAGAAACGGCCCTCTGACCTGGAGAGGCAGAATGGTCCTCTCGTCTAATGGGAACTAATCTACTCACAATGAAGCATCTATTTCCCATTAGAGAAACAGCCCTGAGACCTGAAGAAGCAGAAAGGTCCTCTCGTCTAATGGGAACTAACCTACTCATACTGAAGCAGCTATTTCCCATTAGAGAAACGGCCCTCCGACATGGAGAGTCAGAAAGTTCCTCTCGTCTAATGAGAACTAGCCTACTCACACTGAAGCATCTATTTCCCATTAGAGAAACGGCCCTCCAACCTGGAGAGGCAGAAAGGTCCTCTAGTCTAATGGGAACTAGCCTACTCATACTGACGCAGCTCTTTCCAATTAGAGAAACAGCCCTCGAACCTGGAGAGGCAGAAATGCGCTCTCGTCTAATGGGAACTAGCCTACTCACTCTGAAGCAGCTATTTCCCATTAGAGAAACTGCCCTCTGACCTGAAGAGGCAGAAAGGTCCTCTCGTCTAATGGGAACTAGCCTACTCTCACTGAAGCATCTATTTCCCATTAGAGAAACGGCCCTCTGACCTGGAGAGGCAGAATGGGCCTCTCGTCTGATGGGAACTAACCTACTCACAATGAAGCATCTATTTCCCATTAGAGAAACTGCCCTGCGACCTGAAGAAGCAGAAAGATCCTCTCGTCTAATGGGAACTAGCCTACTCACACTGAAGCAGCTATTTCCCATTTGAGATACGAACCTCTAACCTGGAGAGGCAGAAAGGTCCTCTTGTCTAATGGGAAATTGTCTACTCACACTGACGCAGCTCTTTCACATTGGAAAAACGGCCCTCCAACTTGGCGAGGCAGAAATATCCTCTTGTCTAATGGGACCTAGCCTACTCACACTGAAGTAGCTATTTCCCATTAGAGAAATGGCCCTCTGACCTCGAGCGTCAGAAAGGTCCCCTCGTCTAATGGGAACTAGGCAACTCACACTGATGCAGCTCTTTTCAATTAGAGAAACGGCCCTCCAACCTGATGAGGCCGAAAAGTCCAGTCGTCTAATGGGAACTAGCCTACTCACACTGAAGCAGCTATTTCCCATTAGAGAAACGGCGCTCTGACCTGGAGAGGCAGAAAAGCCCTCTCATCTAATGGGAACTAGCCTACTTACACTGAAGCATCTATTTCCCATTAGAGAAACTGCCCTCTGACCTGAACAGGCAGAAAGGTGCTCTCGTCTAATGGGAACTAGCCTACTCACACTGAATCATCTGTTTCCCATTAGAGAAACGTCCCTCTGACCTGGAGAGCCAGAAAGGTCCTCTCGTCTAATGGGAACTAGCCTACTCCCAATGAAGCATCTATTTCCCATTAGAGAAACAGCCCTGTGACCTGAAGAAGCAGAAAGTTCCTTTCGTCTAATTGGAACTAGCCTACTCACACTGAAGCATCTATTTCCCATTAGAGAAACGGCCCTCCAACCTGGAGAGGCAGAAAGGTCCTCTTGTCTAATGCGAACTAGCCTACTCACACTGAAGCAGCTATTTCCCATTAGAGAAACGGCCCTCTGACCTGGAGAGTCAGAAAGTTCCTCTCGTCTAATGAGAACTAGCCTACTCACACTGAAGCATCTATTTCCCATTAGAGAAAAGGCCCTTCAACCCGGAGAGGCAGAACGTTCCTCTCATCTAATGGGAACTAGTCTACTCACAATGAGCATCTATTTCCAATTAGAGAAACGGCCCTCCGACCTCGAGAACCAGAAAGTTTCTCTCGTCTAATTGGAACTAGCCTACTCACACTGAAGCAGCTATTTCCCATTAGAGAAACTGCCCTCTGACCTGAAGAGGCCGAAAGGTCCTCTCGTCTAATGGGAACTAGCCTACTCACACTGAAGCATCTATTTCCCATTAGAGAAACGGCCCTCCAACTTGGCGAGGCAGAAAGGTCCTCTTGTCTAATGGGAACTAGTCTTCTCACAATGAAACATGTATTTCCCATTAGAGAAACGGCCCTCCAACCTGGAGAGGCCAGAAAGTTCCCCTTGTCTAATGGGAACTAGCCTACTCAAACTGAAGCATCTATTTCCCATTAGAGAAACGGCCCTCCAACCTGGAGAGGCAGAAAGGTCCTCTCGTCTAATGGGAACTAGCCTACTCACAAGGAAGCATCTATTTCCCATTAGAAAAACAGCCCTGCGACCTGAAGAAGCAGAAAGATCCTCTCGTCTAATGGGAACTATCCTACTCACACTGAAGTAGCTATTTCCCATTAGAGAAACGACTCTCAAACCTGCAGAGGCAGAAAGGTCCTCTCCTCTAATGGGAACTAGCCTACTCACACTGACGCAGCTCTTTCCCATTAGAAAAACGGCCCTCCGACCTGGAGAGTTAGAAAGTTCCTCTCGTCTAATCAGAACTAGCCTACTCACACTAAAGCATCTATTTCCCAATAGAGAAATGGCCCTGCGACCTGAAGAAGCAGAAAGATCCTCTCGTCTAATGGGAACTAGCCTACTCACACTGAAGCAGCTATTTCCCATTAGAGAAACGACCCTCAAACCTGCAGAGGCAGAAAGGTCCTCTCCTCTAATGGGAACTAGCCTACTCACACTGACGCAGCTCTTTCCCATTAGAAAAACGGCCCTCCAACTTGGCGAGGCAGAAAGGTCCTCTTGTCTAATGGGTACTAGCCTACTCACACTGAAGCAGCTATTTCCTATTAGAGAAACGGCCCTCCGACCTGGAGAGTTAGAAAGTTCCTCTCATCTAATGAGAACTAGCCTACTCACACTGAAGCATCTATTTCCCAATAGAGAAATGGCCCTTCGACCCGGAGAGGCAGAACGTTCCTCACATCTAATGGGAACTAGTCCACTCACAATGAAGCATCTATTTCCTATCAGAGAAACGGCCTTCCGATCTCGAGAACCAGAAAGTTCCTCTCGTCTAATTGGAACTAGCCTACTCACACTGAAGCATCTATTTCCCATTAGAGAAACGGCCCTCCAACCTGGAGAGGCAGAAAGGTCCTCTTGTCTAATGGGAACTAGCCTACTCACACTGAAGCAGCTATTTCCCATTAGAGAAACGGCCCTCCGACCTGGAGAGTCAGAAAGTTCCTCTCGTCTAATGAGAACTAGCCTACTCACACTGAAGCAGCTATTTCCCATTAGAGAAACGGCGCTCTGACCTGGAGAGGCAGAAAAGCCCTCTCATCTAATGGGAACTAGCCTACTTACACTGAAGCATCTATTTCCCATTAGAGAAACTGCCCTCTGACCTGAACAGGCAGAAAGGTGCTCTCGTCTAATGGGAACTAGCCTACTCACACTGAATCATCTGTTTCCCATTAGAGAAACGTCCCTCTGACCTGGAGAGCCAGAAAGGTCCTCTCGTCTAATGGGAACTAGCCTACTCCCAATGAAGCATCTATTTCCCATTAGAGAAACAGCCCTGTGACCTGAAGAAGCAGAAAGTTCCTCTCGTCTAATTGGAACTAGCCTACTCACACTGAAGCATCTATTTCCCATTAGAGAAACGGCCCTCCAACCTGGAGAGGCAGAAAGGTCCTCTTGTCTAATGCGAACTAGCCTACTCACACTGAAGCAGCTATTTCCCATTAGAGAAACGGCCCTCTGACCTGGAGAGTCAGAAAGTTCCTCTCGTCTAATGAGAACTAGCCTACTCACACTGAAGCATCTATTTCCCATTAGAGAAAAGGCCCTTCAACCCGGAGAGGCAGAACGTTCCTCTCATCTAATGGGAACTAGTCTACTCACAATGAGCATCTATTTCCAATTAGAGAAACGGCCCTCCGACCTCGAGAACCAGAAAGTTTCTCTCGTCTAATTGGAACTAGCCTACTCACACTGAAGCAGCTATTTCCCATTAGAGAAACTGCCCTCTGACCTGAAGAGGCCGACAGGTCCTCTCGTCTAATGGGAACTAGCCTACTCACACTGAAGCATCTATTTCCCATTAGAGAAACGGCCCTCCAACTTGGCGAGGCAGAAAGGTCCTCTTGTCTAATGGGAACTAGTCTTCTCACAATGAAACATCTATTTCCCATTAGAGAAACGGCCCTCCAACCTGGAGAGGCCAGAAAGTTCCCCTTGTCTAATGGGAACTAGCCTACTCAAACTGAAGCATCTATTTCCCATTAGAGAAACGGCCCTCCAACCTGGAGAGGCAGAAAGGTCCTCTCGTCTAATGGGAACTAGCCTACTCACAAGGAAGCATCTATTTCCCATTAGAAAAACAGCCCTGCGACCTGAAGAAGCAGAAAGATCCTCTCGTCTAATGGGAACTATCCTACTCACACTGAAGTAGCTATTTCCCATTAGAGAAACGACTCTCAAACCTGCAGAGGCAGAAAGGTCCTCTCCTCTAATGGGAACTAGCCTACTCACACTGACGCAGCTCTTTCCCATTAGAAAAACGGCCCTCCGACCTGGAGAGTTAGAAAGTTCCTCTCGTCTAATCAGAACTAGCCTACTCACACTAAAGCATCTATTTCCCAATAGAGAAATGGCCCTGCGACCTGAAGAAGCAGAAAGATCCTCTCGTCTAATGGGAACTAGCCTACTCACACTGAAGCAGCTATTTCCCATTAGAGAAACGACCCTCAAACCTGCAGAGGCAGAAAGGTCCTCTCCTCTAATGGGAACTAGCCTACTCACACTGACGCAGCTCTTTCCCATTAGAAAAACGGCCCTCCAACTTGGCGAGGCAGAAAGGTCCTCTTGTCTAATGGGTACTAGCCTACTCACACTGAAGCAGCTATTTCCTATTAGAGAAACGGCCCTCCGACCTGGAGAGTTAGAAAGTTCCTCTCATCTAATGAGAACTAGCCTACTCACACTGAAGCATCTATTTCCCAATAGAGAAATGGCCCTTCGACCCGGAGAGGCAGAACGTTCCTCTCATCTAATGGGAACTAGTCCACTCACAATGAAGCATCTATTTCCTATCAGAGAAACGGCCTTCCGATCTCGAGAACCAGAAAGTTCCTCTCGTCTAATTGGAACTAGCCTACTCACACTGAAGCATCTATTTCCCATTAGAGAAACGGCCCTCCAACCTGGAGAGGCAGAAAGGTCCTCTTGTCTAATGGGAACTAGCCTACTCACACTGAAGCAGCTATTTCCCATTAGAGAAACGGCCCTCCGACCTGGAGAGTCAGAAAGTTCCTCTCGTCTAATGAGAACTAGCCTACTCACACTGAAGCATCTATTTCCCATTAGAGAAATGGCCCTTCAACCCGGAGAGGCAGAACGTTCCTCTCATCTAATGGGAACTAACCAACTCACAATGAACATCTATTTCCAATTAGAGAAATGGCCCTCCGACCTCGAGAACCAGAAAGTTTCTCTCGTCTAATTGGAACTAGCCTACTCACACTGAAGCAGCTATTTCCCATTAGAGAAACTGCCCTCTGACCTGAAGAGGCAGAAAGGTCCTCTCGTCTAATGGGAACTAGCGTACTCTCACTGAAGCATCTATTTCCCATTAGAGAAACGGCCCTCTGACCTGGAGAGGCAGAATGGTCCTCTCGTCTAATGGGAACTAATCTACTCACAATGAAGCATCTATTTCCCATTAGAGAAACAGCCCTGCGACCTGAAGAAGCAGAAAGGTCCTCTCGTCTAATGGGAACTAGCCTACTCATACTGAAGCAGCTATTTCCCATTAGAGAAACGGCCCTCCGACATGGAGAGTCAGAAAGTTCCTCTCGTCTAATGAGAACTAGCCTACTCACACTGAAGCATCTATTTCCCATTAGAGAAACGGCCCTCCAACCTGGAGAGGCAGAAAGGTCCTCTAGTCTAATGGGAACTAGCCTACTCACACTGACGCAGCTCTTTCCAATTAGAGAAACAGCCCTCGAACCTGGAGAGGCAGAAATGCCCTCTCGTCTAATGGGAACTAGCCTACTCACTCTGAAGCAGCTATTTCCCATTAGAGAAACTGCCCTCTGACCTGAAGAGGCAGAAAGGTCCTCTCGTCTAATGGGAACTAGCCTACTCTCATTGAAGCATCTATTTCCCATTAGAGAAACGGCCCTCTGACCTGGAGAGGCAGAATGGTCCTCTCGTCTAATGGGAACTAACCTACTCACAATGAAGCATCTATTTCCCATTAGAGAAACAGCCCTGCGACCTGAAGAAGCAGAAAGATCCTCTCGTCTAATGGGAACTAGCCTACTCACACTGAAGCAGCTATTTCCCATTTGAGATACGAACCTCCAACCTGGAGAGGCAGAAAGGTCCTCTTGTCTAATGGGAAATTGCCTACTCACACTGACGCAGCTCTTTCACATTGGAAAAACGGCCCTCCAACTTGGCGAAGCAGAAATATCCTCTTGTCTAATGGGACCTAGCCTACTCACACTGAAGTAGCTATTTCCCATTAGAGAAATGGCCCTCTGACCTGGAGCGTCAGAAAGGCCCCCTTGTCTAATGGGAACTAGGCAACTCACACTGATGCAGCTCTTTCCAATTAGAGAAACGGCCCTCCAACCTGCAGAGGCCGAAAAGTCCAGTCGTCTAATGGGAACTAGCCTACTCACACTGAAGCAGCTATTTCCCATTAGAGAAACGGCGCTCTGACCTGGAGAGGCAGAAAAGCCCTCTCATCTAATGGGAACTAGCCTACTTACACTGAAGCATCTATTTCCCATTAGAGAAACTGCCCTCTGACCTGAACAGGCAGAAAGGTGCTCTTGTCTAATGGGAACTAGCCTACTCACACTGAATCATCTGTTTACCATTAGAGAAACGTCCCTCTGACCTGGAGAGCCAGAAAGGTCCTCTCGTCTAATGGGAACTAGCCTACTCCCAATGAAGCATCTATTTCTCATTAGAAAAACAGCCCTGTGACCTGAAGAAGCAGAAAGTTCCTCTCGTCTAATTGGAACTAGCCTACTCACACTGAAGCATCTATTTCCCATTAGAGAAACAGCCCTCCAACCTGGAGAGGCAGAAAGGTCCTCTTGTCTAATGGGAACTAGCCTACTCACACTGAAGCAGCTATTTCCCATTAGAGAAACGGCCCTCCGACCTGGAGAGTCAGAAAGTTCCTCTCGTCTAATGAGAACTAGCCTACTCACACTGAAGCATCTATTTCCCATTAGAGAAATGGCCCTTCAACCCGGAGAGGCAGAACGTTCCTCTTATCTAATGGGAACTAGTCTACTCACAATGAAGCATCTATTTCCCATTAGAGAAATGACCCTCCAACCTGGAGAGGCAGAAAGGTCCTGTCCTCTAATGGGAAATAGCCTACTCACACTGATGCAGCTCTTTTCCCTTAGAAAAACGGCCCTCCAACTTGGCGAGGCAGAAAGGTCCTCTTGTCTAATGGGAACTAGTCTTCTCACAATGAAACATGTATTTCCCATTAGAGAAACGGCCCTCCAACCTGGAGAGGCAGAATGGTCCTCTCATCTAATGGGAACTAACCTACTCACAAAGAAGCATCTATTTCCCATTAGAGAAACAGCCCTGCGACCTAAAGAAGCAGAAAGATCCTCTCGTCTAATGGGAACTAGCCTACTCACACTGAAGCAGCTATTTCCCATTTGAGATACGAACCTCCAACCTGGAGAGGCAGAAAGGTCCTCTTGTCTAATGGGAAATTGCCTACTCACACTGACGCAGCTCTTTCACATTGGAAAAACGGCCCTCCAACTTGGCGAGGCAGAAATATCCTCTTGTCTAATGGGACCTAGCCTACTCACACTGAAGTAGCTATTTCCCATTAGAGAAATGGCCCTCCGACCTGGAGCGTCAGAAAGGTCCCCTCGTCTAATGGGAACTAGGCAACTCACACTGATGCAGCTCTTTCCAATTAGAGAAACGGCCCTCCAACCTGCAGAAGCCGAAAAGTCCAGTCGTCTAATGGGAACTAGCCTACTCACACTGAAGCAGCTATTTCCCATTAGAGAAACGGCACTCTGACCTGGAGAGGCAGAAAAGCCCTCTCATCTAATGGGAACTAGCCTACTTACACTGAAGCATCTATTTCCCATTAGAGAAACTGCCCTCTGACCTGAACAGGCAGAAAGGGGCTCTCGTCTAATGGGAACTAGCCTACTCACACTGAATCATCTGTTTCCCATTAGAGAAACGTCCCTCTGACCTGGAGAGGCAGAAAGGTGCTCTCGTCTAATGGGAACTAGCCTACTCCCAATGAAGCATCTAGTTCCCATTAGAGAAACAGCCCTGTGACCTGAAGAAGCAGAAAGGTCCTGTCGTCTAATGGGAACTAGTCTACTCACACTGAAGCAGCTATTTTCCATTAGAGAAACGACCCTCCAACCTGGAGAGGCAGAAAGGTCCTCTCGTCAAATGGGAACTAGCCTACTCGCACTGACACAGCTCTTTCCCATTAGAAAAACAGCCCTCCAACTTGGCGAGGCAGAAAGGTCCTCTTGTCTAATGGGAACTAGCCTACTCACACTGAAGCAGCTATTTCCCATTAGAGAAACGGCCCTCCGACCTGGAGAGTCAGAAAGGTCCTCTCGTCTAATCAGAACTAGCCTACTCACACTGAAGCACCTGTTTCCCATTAGAGAAATGGCCCTTCGACCCGGAGAGGCAGAACTTTCCTCTCATCTAATGGGAACTAGTCTATTCACAATGAAGCATCTATTTCCCATTAGAGAAACGACCCTCCAACCGGGAGAGGCAGAAAGGTCCTGTCCTCTAATGGGAAATAGCCTACTCACACTGATGCAGCTCTTTTCCATTAGAAAAACGGCCCTCCAACTTGGCGAGGCAGAAAGGTCCTCTTGTCTAATGGGAACTAGTCTTCTCACAATGAAACATGTATTTCCCATTAGAGAAACGGCCCTCCAACCTGGAGAGGCCAGAAAGTTCCTCTCGTCTAAGGGGAACTAGCCTACTCACAAGGAAGCATCTATTTCCCATTAGAGAAACAGCCCTGCGACCTGAAGAAGCAGAAAGATCCTCTCGTCTAAGGGGAACTAGCCTACTCACAAGGAAGCATCTATTTCCCATTAGAGAAACAGCCCTGCGACCTGAAGAAGCAGAAAGATCCTCTCGTCTAATGGGAACTATCCTACTCACACTGAAGCAGCTATTTCCCATTAGAGAAACGACCCTCAAACCTGCAGAGGCAGAAAGGTCCTCTCCTCTAATGGGAACTAGCCTACACACACTGACGCAGCTCTTTCCCATTAGAAAAACGGCCCTCCGACCTGGAGAGTTAGAAAGTTCCTCTCGTCTAATGAGAACTAGCCTACTCACACTGAAGCATCTATTTCCCAATAGAGAAATGGCCCTTCGACCCGGAGAGGCAGAACGTTCCTCTCATCTAATGGGAACTAGGCCACTCACAATGAAGCATCTATTTCCTATCAGAGAAACAGCCTTCCGATCTCGAGAACCAGAAAGTTCCTCTCGTCTAATTGGAACTAGCCTACTCAAACTGAAGCATCTATTTCCCATTAGAGAAACGGCCCTCCAACCTGGAGAGGCAGAAAGGTCCTCTTGTCTAATGGGAACTAGCCTACTCACACTGAAGCAGCTATTTCCCATTAGAGAAACGGCCCTCCGACCTGGAGAATCATAAAGTTCCTCTCGTCTAATGAGAACTAGCCTACTCACACTGAAGCATCTATTTCCCATTAGAGAAATGGCCCTTCAACCCGCAGAGGCAGAACGTTCCTCTCATCTAATGGGAACTAGTCTACTCACAATGAAGCATCTATTTCCCATTAGAGAAATGACCCTCCAACCTGGAGAGGCAGAAAGGTCCTGTCCTCTAATGGGAAATAGCCTACTCACACTGATGCAGCTCTTTTCCATTAGAAAAACGGCCCTCCAACTTGGCGAGGCAGAAAGGTCCTCTTGTCTAATGGGAACTAGTCTTCTCACAATGAAGCATGTATTTCCCATTAGAGAAACGGCCCTCCAACCTGGAGAGGCCAGAAAGTTCCCCTTGTCTAATGGGAACAAACCTACTCAAACTGAAGCATCTATTTCCCATTAGAGAAACGGCCCTCCAACCTGGAGAGGCAGAAAGGTCCTCTCGTCTAACGGGAACTAGCCTACTCACAAGGAAGCATCTATTTCCCAAAAGAGAAACAGCCCTGCGACCTGAAGAAGCAGAAAGATCCTCTCGTCTAATGGGAACTAGCCTACTCACACTGAAGCAGCTATTTCCCATTAGAGAAACGACCCTCAAACCTGCAGAGGCAGAAAGGTCCTCTCCTCTAATGGGAACTAGCCTACTCACACTGATGCAGCTCTTTCCCATTAGAAAAACGGCCCTCCAACTTGGCGAGGCAGAAAGGTCCTCTTGTCTAATGGGAACTAGCCTACTCACACTGAAGCAGCTATTTCCTATTAGAGAAATGGCCCTCCGACCTGGAGAGTTAGAAAGTTCCTCTCGTCTAATGAGAACTAGCCTACTCACACTGAAGCATCTATTTCCCAATAGAGAAATGGCCCTTCGACCCGGAGAGGCAGAACGTTCCTCTCATCTAATGGGAACTAGTCCACTCACAATGAAGCATCTATTTCCCATTAGAGAAACGACCCTCCAACCGGGAGAGGCAGAAAGGTCCTGTCCTCTAATGGGAAATAGCCTACTCACACTGATGCAGCTCTTTTCCATTAGAAAAACGGCCCTCCAACTTGGCGAGGCAGAAAGGTCCTCTTGTCTAATGGGAACTAGTCTTCTCACAATGAAACATGTATTTCCCATTAGAGAAACGGCCCTCCAACCTGGAGAGGCCAGAAAGTTCCCCTTGTCTATTGGGAACTAGCCTACTCAAACTGAAGCATCTATTTCCCATTAGAGAAACGGCCCTCCAACCTGGAGAGGCAGAAAGGTCCTCTCGTCTAAGGGGAACTAGCCTACTCACAAGGAAGCATCTATTTCCCATTAGAGAAACAGCCCTGCGACCTGAAGAAGCAGAAAGATCCTCTCGTCTAATGGGAACTATCCTACTCACACTGAAGCAGCTATTTCCCATTAGAGAAACGACCCTCAAACCTGCAGAGGCAGAAAGGTCCTCTCCTCTAATGGGAACTAGCCTACTCACACTGACGCAGCTCTTTCCCATTAGAAAAACGGCCCTCCGACCTGGAGAGTTAGAAAGTTCCTCTCGTGTAATGAGAACTAGCCTTCTCACACTGAAGCATCTATTTCCCAATAGAGAAATGGCCCTTCGACCCGGAGAGGCAGAACGTTCCTCTCATCTAATGGGAACTAGTCCACTCACAATGAAGCATCTATTTCCTATCAGAGAAACGGCCTTCCGATCTCGAGAACCAGAAAGTTCCTCTCGTCTAATTGGAACTAGCCTACTCAAACTGAAGCATCTATTTCCCATTAGAGAAACGGCCCTCCAACCTGGAGAGGCAGAAAGGTCCTCTTGTCTAATGGGAACTAGCCTATTCACACTGAAGCAGCTATTTCCCATTAGAGAAACGGCCCTCCGACCTGGAGAGTCAGAAAGTTCCTCTCGTCTAATGAGAACTAGACTACTCACACTGAAGCATCTATTTCCCATTAGAGAAATGGCCCTTCAACCCGGAGAGGCAGAACGTTCCTCTCATCTAATGGGAACTAGTATACTCACAATGAAGCATCTATTTCCCATTAGAGAAATGACCCTCCAACCTGGAGAGGCAGAAAGGTCCTGTCCTCTAATGGGAAATAGCCTACTCACACTGATGCAGCTCTTTTCCATTAGAAAAACGGCCCTTCAACTTGGCGAGGCAGAAATGTCCTCTTGTCTAATGGGAACTAGTCTTCTCACAATGAAGCATGTATTTCCCATTAGAGAAACGGCCCTCCAACCTGGAGAGGCCAGAAAGTTCCCCTTGTCTAATGGGAACAAGCCTACTCAAACTGAAGCATCTATTTCCCATTAGAGAAACGGCCCTCCAACCTGGAGAGGCAGAAAGGTCCTCTCGTCTAACGGGAACTAGCCTACTCACAAGGAAGCATCTATTTCTCAAAAGAGAAACAGCCCTGCGACCTGAAGAAGCAGAAAGATCCTCTCGTCTAATGGGAACTAGCCTACTCACACTGAAGCAGCTATTTCCCATTAGAGAAACGACCCTCAAACCTGCAGAGGCAGAAAGGTCCTCTCCTCTAATGGGAACTAGCCTACTCACACTGATGCAGCTCTTTCCCATTAGAAAAACGGCCCTCCGACCTGGAGAGTTAGAAAGTTCCTCTCGTGTAATGAGAACTAGCCTTCTCACACTGAAGCATCTATTTCCCAATAGAGAAATGGCCCTTCGACCCGGAGAGGCAGAACGTTCCTCTCATCTAATGGGAACTAGTCCACTCACAATGAAGCATCTATTTCCTATCAGAGAAACGGCCTTCCGATCTCGAGAACCAGAAAGTTCCTCTCGTCTAATTGGAACTAGCCTACTCAAACTGAAGCATCTATTTCCCATTAGAGAAACGGCCCTCCAACCTGGAGAGGCAGAAAGTTCCTCTCGTCTAATGAGAACTAGACTACTCACACTGAAGCATCTATTTCCCATTAGAGAAATGGCCCTTCAACCCGGAGAGGCAGAACGTTCCTCTCATCTAATGGGAACTAGTCTACTCACAATGAAGCATTTATTTCCCATTAGAGAAATGACCCTCCAACCTCAACCTGGAGAGGCAGAAAGGTCCTCTTGTCTAATGGGAACTAGCCTACTCACACTGAAGCAGCTATTTCCTATTAGAGAAACGGCCCTCCGACCTGGAGAGTTAGAAAGTTCCTCTCGTCTAATGAGAACTAGCCTACTCACACTGAAGCATCTATTTCCCAATAGAGAAATGGCCCTTCGACCCGGAGAGGCAGAACGTTCCTCTCATCTTATGGGAACTAGTCCACTCACAATGAAGCATCTATTTCCTATCAGAGAAACGGCCTTCCGATCTCGAGAACCAGAAAGTTCCTCTCGTCTAATTGGAACTAGCCTACTCACACTGAAGCATCTATTTCCCATTAGAGAAACGGCCCTCCAACCTGGAGAGGCAGAAAGATCCTCTTGTCTAATGGGAACTAGCCTACTCACACTGAAGCAGCTATTTCCCATTAGAGAAACGGCCCTCCGACCTGGTGAGTCAGAAAGTTCCTCTCGTCTAATGAGAACTAGCCTACTCACACTGAAGCATCTATTTCCCATTAGAGAAATGGCCCTTCAACCCGGAGAGGCAGAACGTTCCTCTCATCTAATGGGAACTAGTCTACTCACAATGAGCATCTATTTCCAATTAGAGAAACGGCCCTCCGACCTCGAGAACCAGAAAGTTTCTCTGGTCTAATTGGAACTAGCCTACTCACACTGAAGCAGCTATTTCCCGTTAGAGAAACTGCCCTCTGACCTGAAGAGGCAGAAAGATCCTCTCGTCTAATGGGAACTAGCGTACTCTCACTGAAGCATCTATTTCCCATTAGAGAAACGGCCCTCTGACCTGGAGAGGCAGAATGGTCCTCTCGTCTAATGGGAACTAATCTACTCACAATGAAGCATCTATTTCCCATTAGAGAAACAGCCCTGAGACCTGAAGAAGCAGAAAGGTCCTCTCGTCTAATGGGAACTAACCTACTCATACTGAAGCAGCTATTTCCCATTAGAGAAACGGCCCTCCGACATGGAGAGTCAGAAAGTTCCTCTCGTCTAATGAGAACTAGCCTACTCACACTGAAGCATCTATTTCCCATTAGAGAAACGGCCCTCCAACCTGGAGAGGCAGAAAGGTCCTCTAGTCTAATGGGAACTAGCCTACTCATACTGACGCAGCTCTTTCCAATTAGAGAAACAGCCCTCTAACCTGGAGAGGCAGAAATGCCCTCTCGTCTAATGGGAACTAGCCTACTCACTCTGAAGCAGCTATTTCCCATTAGAGAAACTGCCCTCTGACCTGAAGAGGCAGAAAGGTCCTCTCGTCTAATGGGAACTAGCCTACTCTCACTGAAGCATCTATTTCCCATTAGAGAAACGGCCCTCTGACCTGGAGAGGCAGAATGGGCCTCTCGTCTGATGGGAACTAACCTACTCACAATGAAGCATCTATTTCCCATTAGAGAAACTGCCCTGCGACCTGAAGAAGCAGAAAGATCCTCTCGTCTAATGGGAACTAGCCTACTCACACTGAAGCAGCTATTTCCCATTTGAGATACGAACCTCCAACCTGGAGAGGCAGAAAGGTCCTCTTGTCTAATGGGAAATTGCCTACTCACACTGACGCAGCTCTTTCACATTGGAAAAACGGCCCTCCAACTTGGCGAGGCAGAAATATCCTCTTGTCTAATGGGACCTAGCCTACTCACACTGAAGTAGCTATTTCCCATTAGAGAAATGGCCCTCTGACCTCGAGCGTCAGAAAGGTCCCCTCGTCTAATGGGAACTAGGCAACTCACACTGATGCAGCTCTTTTCAATTAGAGAAACGGCCCTCCAACCTGATGAGGCCGAAAAGTCCAGTCGTCTAATGGGAACTAGCCTACTCACACTGAAGCAGCTATTTCCCATTAGAGAAACGGCCCTCCAACCTGGAGAGGCAGAAAAGCCCTCTCATCTAATGGGAACTAGCCTACTTACACTGAAGCATCTATTTCCCATTAGAGAAACTGCCCTCTGACCTGAACAGGCAGAAAGGTGCTCTCGTCTAATGGGAACTAGCCTATTCACACTGAATCATCTGTTTCCCATTAGAGAAACGTCCCTCTGACCTGGCGAGCCAGAAAGGTCCTCTCGTCTAATGGGAACTAGCCTACTCCCAATGAAGCATCTATTTCCCATTAGAGAAACAGCCCTGTGACCTGAAGAAGCAGAAAGTTCCTCTCGTCTAATTGGAACTAGCCTACTCACACTGAAGCATCTATTTCCCATTAGAGAAACGGCCCTCCAACCTGGAGAGGCAGAAAGGTCCTCTTGTCTAATGCGAACTAGCCTACTCACACTGAAGCAGCTATTTCCCATTAGAGAAACGGCCCTCTGACCTGGAGAGTCAGAAAGTTCCTCTCGTCTAATGAGAACTAGCCTACTCACACTGAAGCATCTATTTCCCATTAGAGAAAAGGCCCTTCAACCCGGAGAGGCAGAACGTTCCTCTCATCTAATGGGAACTAGTCTACTCACAATGAGCATCTATTTCCAATTAGAGAAACGGCCCTCCGACCTCGAGAACCAGAAAGTTTCTCTCGTCTAATTGGAACTAGCCTACTCACACTGAAGCAGCTATTTCCCATTAGAGAAACTGCCCTCTGACCTGAAGATGCCGAAAGGTCCTCTCGTCTAATGGGAACTAGCCTACTCACACTGAAGCATCTATTTCCCATTAGAGAAACGGCCCTCCAACTTGGCGAGGCAGAAAGGTCCTCTTGTCTAATGGGAACTAGTCTTCTCACAATGAAACATGTATTTCCCATTAGAGAAACGGCCCTCCAACCTGGAGAGGCCAGAAAGTTCCCCTTGTCTAATGGGAACTAGCCTACTCAAACTGAAGCATCTATTTCCCATTAGAGAAACGGCCCTCCAACCTGGAGAGGCAGAAAGGTCCTCTCGTCTAATGGGAACTAGCCTACTCACAAGGAAGCATCTATTTCCCATTAGAGAAACAGCCCTGCGAACTGAAGAAGCAGAAAGATCCTCTCGTCTAACGGGAACTATCCTACTCACACTGAAGTAGCTATTTCCCATTAGAGAAACGACTCTCAAACCTGCAGAGGCAGAAAGGTCCTCTCCTCTAATGGGAACTAGCCTACTCACACTGACGCAGCTCTTTCCCATTAGAAAAACGGCCCTCCGACCTGGAGAGTTAGAAAGTTCCTCTCGTCTAATCAGAACTAGCCTACTCACACTGAAGCATCTATTTCCCAATAGAGAAATGGCCCTGCGACCTGAAGAAGCAGAAAGATCCTCTCGTCTAATGGGAACTAGCCTACTCACACTGAAGCAGCTATTTCCCATTAGAGAAACGACCCTCAAACCTGCAGAGGCAGAAAGGTCCTCTCCTCTAATGGGAACTAGCCTACTCACACTGACGCAGCTCTTTCCCATTAGAAAAACGGCCCTCCAACTTGGCGAGGCAGAAAGGTCCTCTTGTCTAATGGGTACTAGCCTACTCACACTGAAGCAGCTATTTCCTATTAGAGAAACGGCCCTCCGACCTGGAGAGTTAGAAAGTTCCTCTCATCTAATGAGAACTAGCCTACTCACACTGAAGCATCTATTTCCCAATAGAGAAATGGCCCTTCGACCCGGAGAGGCAGAACGTTCCTCTCATCTAATGGGAACTAGTCCACTCACAATGAAGCATCTATTTCCTATCAGAGAAACGGCCTTCCGATCTCGAGAACCAGAAAGTTCCTCTCGTCTAATTGGAACTAGCCTACTCACACTGAAGCATCTATTTCCCATTAGAGAAACGGCCCTCCAACCTGGAGAGGCAGAAAGGTCCTCTTGTCTAATGGGAACTAGCCTACTCACACTGAAGCAGCTATTTCCCATTAGAGAAACGGCCCTCCGACCTGGAGAGTCAGAAAGTTCCTCTCGTCTAATGAGAACTAGCCTACTCACACTGAAGCATCTATTTCCCATTAGAGAAATGGCCCTTCAACCCGGAGAGGCAGAACGTTCCTCTCATCTAATGGGAACTAACCAACTCACAATGAGCATCTATTTCCAATTAGAGAAATGGCCCTCCGACCTCGAGAACCAGAAAGTTTCTCTCGTCTAATTGGAACTAGCCTACTCACACTGAAGCAGCTATTTCCCATTAGAGAAACTGCCCTCTGACCTGAAGAGGCAGAAAGGTCCTCTCGTCTAATGGGAACTAGCGTACTCTCACTGAAGCATCTATTTCCCATTAGAGAAACGGCCCTCTGACCTGGAGAGGCAGAATGGTCCTCTCGTCTAATGGGAACTAATCTACTCACAATGAAGCATCTATTTCCCATTAGAGAAACAGCCCTGCGACCTGAAGAAGCAGAAAGGTCCTCTCGTCTAATGGGAACTAGCCTACTCATACTGAAGCAGCTATTTCCCATTAGAGAAACGGCCCTCCGACATGGAGAGTCAGAAAGTTCCTCTCGTCTAATGAGAACTAGCCTACTCACACTGAAGCATCTATTTCCCATTAGAGAAACGGCCCTCCAACCTGGAGAGGCAGAAAGGTCCTCTAGTCTAATGGGAACTAGCCTACTCACACTGACGCAGCTCTTTCCAATTAGAGAAACAGCCCTCGAACCTGGAGAGGCAGAAATGCCCTCTCGTCTAATGGGAACTAGCCTACTCACTCTGAAGCAGCTATTTCCCATTAGAGAAACTGCCCTCTGACCTGAAGAGGCAGAAAGGTCCTCTCGTCTAATGGGAACTTGCCTACTCTCATTGAAGCATCTATTTCCCATTAGAGAAACGGCCCTCTGACCTGGAGAGGCAGAATGGTCCTCTCGTCTAATGGGAACTAACCTACTCACAATGAAGCATCTATTTCCCATTAGAGAAACAGCCCTGCGACCTGAAGAAGCAAAAAGATCCTCTCGTCTAATGGGAACTAGCCTACTCACACTGAAGCAGCTATTTCCCATTTGAGATACGAACCTCCAACCTGGAGAGGCAGAAAGGTCCTCTTGTCTAATGGGAAATTGCCTACTCACACTGACGCAGCTCTTTCACATTGGAAAAACGGCCCTCCAACTTGGCGAAGCAGAAATATCCTCTTGTCTAATGGGACCTAGCCTACTCACACTGAAGTAGCTATTTCCCATTAGAGAAATGGCCCTCTGACCTGGAGCGTCAGAAAGGCCCCCTTGTCTAATGGGAACTAGGCAACTCACACTGATGCAGCTCTTTCCAATTAGAGAAACGGCCCTCCAACCTGCAGAGGCCGAAAAGTCCAGTCGTCTAATGGGAACTAGCCTACTCACACTGAAGCAGCTATTTCCCATTAGAGAAACGGCGCTCTGACCTGGAGAGGCAGAAAAGCCCTCTCATCTAATGGGAACTAGCCTACTTACACTGAAGCATCTATTTCCCATTAGGAAACTGCCCTCTGACCTGAACAGGCAGAAAGGTGCTCTTGTCTAATGGGAACTAGCCTACTCACACTGAATCATCTGTTTACCATTAGAGAAACGTCCCTCTGACCTGGAGAGCCAGAAAGGTCCTCTCGTCTAATGGGAACTAGCCTACTCCCAATGAAGCATCTATTTCTCATTAGAAAAACAGCCCTGTGACCTGAAGAAGCAGAAAGTTCCTCTCGTCTAATTGGAACTAGCCTACTCACACTGAAGCATCTATTTCCCATTAGAGAAACAGCCCTCCAACCTGGAGAGGCAGAAAGGTCCTCTTGTCTAATGGGAACTAGCCTACTCACACTGAAGCAGCTATTTCCCATTAGAGAAATGGCCCTCTGACCTGGAGAGTCAGAAAGTTCCTCTCGTCTAATGAGAACTAGCCTACTCACACTGAAGCATCTATTTCCCATTAGAGAAAAGGCCCTTCAACCCGGAGAGGCAGAACGTTCCTCTCATCTAATGGGAACTAGTCTACTCACAATGAGCATCTATTTCCAATTAGAGAAACAGCCCTCCGACCTCGAGAACCAGAAAGTTTCTCTAGTCTAATTGGAACTAGCCTACTCACACTGAAGCAGCTATTTCCCATTAGAGAAACTGCCCTCTGACCTGAAGAGGCAAAAGGTCCTCTCGTCTAATGGGAACTAGCGTACTCTCACTGAAGCATCTATTTCCCATTAGAGAAACGGCCCTCTGACCTGGAGAGGCAGAATGGTCCTCTCGTCTAATGGGAACTAATCTACACACAATGAAGCATCTATTTCCCATTAGAGAAACGGCCCTCCAACCTGGAGAGGCAGAAAGGTCCTCTAGTCTAATGGGAACTAGCCTACTCACACTGACGCAGCTCTTTCCAATTAGAGAAACAGCCCTCAAACCTGGAGAGGCAGAAATGCCCTCTCGTCTAATACGAACTAGCCTACTCACTCTGAAGCAGCTATTTCCCATTAGAGAAACTGCCCTCTGACCTGAAGAGGCAGAAAGGTCCTCTCGTCTAATGGGAACTAGCCTACTCTCACTGAAGCATCTATTTCCCATTAGAGAAACAGCCCTGCGACCTGAAGAAGCAGAAAGATCCTCTCGTCTAATGGGAACTAGCCTACTCACACTGAAGCAGCTATTTCCCACTTGAGATACGAACCTCCAACCTGGAGAGGCAGAAAGGTCCTCTTGTCTAATGGGTAAT
The DNA here is from genome assembly GCF_040938575.1 of Ambystoma mexicanum. Lineage (NCBI taxonomy): Eukaryota > Metazoa > Chordata > Amphibia > Caudata > Ambystomatidae > Ambystoma > Ambystoma mexicanum. The sequence continues at coordinate 278,681,900 of NC_090938.1, read as the reverse complement.
TGCCTACTCACACTGACGCAGCTCTTTCACATTGGAAAAACGGCCCTCCAACTTGGCGAGGCAGAAATATCCTCTTGTCTAATGGGACCTAGCCTACTCACACTGAAGTAGCTATTTCCCATTAGAGAAATGGCCCTCCGACCTGGAGAGTCAGAAAGGTCTCTTCGTCTAATAGGAACTAGGCAACTCACACTGATGCAGCTCTTTCCAATTAGAGAAACGGCCCTCCAACCTGCAGAGGCCGAAAAGTCCAGTCGTCTAATGGGAACTAGCCTACTCACACTGAAGCAGCTATTTCCCATTGGAGAAACGGCACTCTGACCTGGAGAGGCAGAAAAGCCCTCTCATCTAATGGGAACTAGCCTACTTACACTGAAGCATCTATTTCCCATTAAAGAAACTGCCCTCTGACCTGAACAGGCAGAAAGGTGATCTCGTCTAATGGGAACTAGCCTACTCACACTGAATCATCTGTTTCCCATTAGAGAAACGTCCCTCTGACCTGGAGAGCCAGAAAGGTCCTCTCGTCTAATGGGAACTAGCCCACTCCCAATGAAGCATCTATTTCCCATTAGAGAAACAGCCCTGTGACCTGAAGAAGCAGAAAGGTCCTCTCGTTTAATGGGAACTAGTCCACTCACACTGAAGCAGCTATTTTCCATTAGAGAAACGACCCTCCAACCTGGAGAGGCAGAAAGGTGCTCTCGTCAAATGGGAACTAGCCTACTCACACAGACGCAGCTCTTTCCCATTAGAAAAACAGCCCTCCAACTTGGCGAGGCAGAAAGGTCCTCTTGTCTAATGGGAACTAGCCTACTCACACTGAAGCAGCTATTTCCCTTTAGAGAAACGGCCCTCCGACCTTGAGAGTCAGAAAGGTCCTCTCGTCTAATCAGAACTAGCCTACTCACACTGAAGCACCTGTTTCCCATTAGAGAAATGGCCCTTCGACCCGGAGAGGCAGAACGTTCCTCTCATATAATGGGAACTAGTCTATTCACAATGAAGCATCTATTTCCCATTAGAGAAACGACCCTCCAACCTGGAGAGGCAGAAAGGTCCTCTCCTCTAATGGGAAATAGCCTACTCACACTGATGCAGCTCTTTTCCGTTAGAAAAACGGCCCTCCAACTTGGCGAGGCAGAAAGGTCCTCTTGTCTAATGGGAACTAGTCTACTTACAATGAAGCATGTATTTCCCATTAGAGAAACGGCCCTCCAACCTGGAGAGGCCAGAAAGTTCCCCTTGTCTAATGGGAACTAGCCTACTCAAACTGAAGTATCTATTTCCCATTAGAGAAACGACCCTCCAACCTGGAGAGGCAGAAAGGTCCTCTCCTCTAATGGGAAATAGCCTACTCACACTGATGCAGCTCTTTTCCATTAGAAAAACGGCCCTCCAACCTGGAGAGGCAGAAAGGTCCTCTCGTCTAATGGGAACTAGCCTACACACAAGGGAAGCATCTATTTCCCATTAGAGAAACAGACCTGCGACCTGAAGAAGCAGAAAGATCCTCTCGTCTAATGGGAACTAGCCTACTCACACTGAAGCAGCTATTTCCCATTAGAGAAACGACCCTCAAACCTGCAGAGGCAGAAAGGTCCTCTCCTCTAATGGGAACTAGCCTACTCACACCTACGCAGCTCTTTCCCATTAGAAAAACGGCCCTACAACTTGGCGAGGCAGAAAGGTCCTCTTGTCTAATGGGAACTAGCCTACTCACACTGAAGCAGCTATTTCCTATTAGAGAAACGGCCCTCCGACCTGGAGAGTTAGAAAGTTCCTCTCGTCTAATGAGAACTAGCCTACTCACACTGAAGCATCTATTTCCCAATAGAGAAATGGCCCTTCGATCCGGAGAGGCAGAACGTTCCTCTCATCTAATGGGAACTAGTCCACTCACAATGAAGCATCTATTTCCTATTAGAGAAACGGCCTTCCGATCTCGAGAACCAGAAAGTTCCTCTCGTCTAATTGGAACTAGCCTACTCACACTGAAGCATCTATTTCCCATTAGAGAAACGGCCCTCCAACCTGGAGAGGCAGAAAGGTCCTCTTGTCTAATGGGAACTAGCCTACTCACACTGAAGCAGCTATTTCCCATTAGAGAAACGGCCCTCCGACCTGGAGAGTCATTAAGTTCCTCTCGTCTAATGAGAACTAGCCTACTCACACTGAAGCATCTATTTCCCATTAGAGAAATGGCCCTTCAACCCGGAGAGGCAGAACGTTCCTCTCATCTAATGGGAACTAGTCTACTCACAATGAAGCATCTATTTCCAATTAGAGAAACGGCCCTCCGACCTCGAGAACCAGAAAGTTTCTCTCGTCTAATTGGAGCTAGCCTACTCACACTGAAGCAGCTATTTCCCATTAGAGAAACAGCCCTCTGACCTGAAGAGGCAGAAAGGTCCTCTCGTCTAATGGGAACTAGCGTACTCTCACTGAAGCATCTATTTCCCATTAGAGAAACGGCCCTCTGACCTGGAGAGGCAGAATGGTCCTCTCGTCTAATGGGAACTAATCTACTCACAATATAGCATCTATTTCCCATTAGAGAAACAGCCTGCGACCTGAAGAAGCAGAAAGGTCCTCTCGTCTAATGGGAACTAGCCTACTCATACTGAAGCAGCTATTTCCCATTAGAGAAACGGCCCTCCGACCTGGAGAGTCAGAAAGTTCCTCTCGTCTAATGAGAACTAGCCTACTCACACTGAAGCATCTATTTCCCATTAGAGAAACGGCCCTCCAACCTGGAGAGGCAGAAAGGTCCTCTAGTCTAATGGGAACTAGCCTACTCACACTGACGCAGCTCTTTCCAATTAGAGAAACAGCCCTTGAACCTGGAGAGGCAGAAATGCCCTCTCGTCTAATGGGAACTAGCCTACTCACACTGAAGCAGCTATTTCCCATTAAAGAAACTGCCTCTGACCTGAAGAGCCAGAAAGGTCCTCTCGTCTAATGGGAACTAGCCTACTCTCACTGAAGCATCTATTTCCCATTAGAGAAACGGCCCTCTGACCTGGAGAGGCAAAATGGTCCTCTTGTCTAATGGGAACTAACCTACTCACAATGAAGCATCTATATCCCATTAGAGAAACAGCCCTGCGACCTGAAGAAGCAGAAAGATCCTCTCGTCTAATCGGAACTAGCCTACTCACACTGAAGCAGCTATTTCCCATTTGAGATACGACCCTCCAACCTGGAGAGGCAGAAAGGTGCTCTCGTCAAATGGGAACTAGCCTACTCACACAGACGCAGCTCTTTCCCATTAGAAAAACAGCCCTCCAACTTGGCGAGGCAGAAAGGTCCTCTTGTCTAATGGGAACTAGCCTACTCACACTGAAGCAGCTATTTCCCTTTAGAGAAACGGCCCTCCGACCTTGAGAGTCAGAAAGGTCCTCTCGTCTAATCAGAACTAGCCTACTCACACTGAAGCACCTGTTTCCCATTAGAGAAATGGCCCTTCGACCCGGAGAGGCAGAACGTTCCTCTCATATAATGGGAACTAGTCTATTCACAATGAAGCATCTATTTCCCATTAGAGAAACGACCCTCCAACCTGGAGAGGCAGAAAGGTCCTCTCCTCTAATGGGAAATAGCCTACTCACACTGATGCAGCTCTTTTCCGTTAGAAAAACGGCCCTCCAACTTGGCGAGGCAGAAAGGTCCTCCTGTCTAATGGGAACTAGTCTACTTACAATGAAGCATGTATTTCCCATTAGAGAAACGGCCCTCCAACCTGGAGAGGCCAGAAAGTTCCCCTTGTCTAATGGGAACTAGCCTACTCAAACTGAAGTATCTATTTCCCATTAGAGAAACGACCCTCCAACCTGGAGAGGCAGAAAGGTCCTCTCCTCTAATGGGAAATAGCCTACTCACACTGATGCAGCTCTTTTCCATTAGAAAAACGGCCCTCCAACCTGGGGAGGCAGAAAGGTCCTCTCGTCTAATGGGAACTAGCCTACACACAAGGGAAGCATCTATTTCCCATTAGAGAAACAGACCTGCGACCTGAAGAAGCAGAAAGATCCTCTCGTCTAATGGGAACTAGCCTACTCACACTGAAGCAGCTATTTCCCATTAGAGAAACGACCCTCAAACCTGCAGAGGCAGAAAGGTCCTCTCCTCTAATGGGAACTAGCCTACTCACACCTACGCAGCTCTTTCCCATTAGAAAAACGGCCCTACAACTTGGCGAGGCAGAAAGGTCCTCTTGTCTAATGGGAACTAGCCTACTCACACTGAAGCAGCTATTTCCTATTAGAGAAACGGCCCTCCGACCAGGAGAGTTAGAAAGTTCCTCTCGTCTAATGAGAACTAGCCTACTCACACTGAAGCATCTATTTCCCAATAGAGAAATGGCCCTTCGATCCGGAGAGGCAGAACGTTCCTCTCATCTAATGGGAACTAGTCCACTCACAATGAAGCATCTATTTCCTATTAGAGAAACGGCCCTCCGATCTCGAGAACCAGAAAGTTCCTCTCGTCTAATTGGAACTAGCCTACTCACACTGAAGCATCTATTTCCCATTAGAGAAACGGCCCTCCAACCTGGAGAGGCAGAAAGGTCCTCTTGTCTAATGGGAACTAGCCTACTCACACTGAAGCAGCTATTTCCCATTAGAGAAACGGCCCTCCGACCTGGAGAGTCATTAAGTTCCTCTCGTCTAATGAGAACTAGCCTACTCACACTGAAGCATCTATTTCCCATTAGAGAAATGGCCCTTCAACCCGGAGAGGCAGAACGTTCCTCTCATCTAATGGGAACTAGTCTACTCACAATGAAGCATCTATTTCCAATTAGAGAAACGGCCCTCCGACCTCGAGAACCAGAAAGTTTCTCTCGTCTAATTGGAGCTAGCCTACTCACACTGAAGCAGCTATTTCCCATTAGAGAAACAGCCCTCTGACCTGAAGAGGCAGAAAGGTCCTCTCGTCTAATGGGAACTAGCGTACTCTCACTGAAGCATCTATTTCCCATTAGAGAAACGGCCCTCTGACCTGGAGAGGCAGAATGGTCCTCTCGTCTAATGGGAACTAATCTACTCACAATATAGCATCTATTTCCCATTAGAGAAACAGCCTGCGACCTGAAGAAGCAGAAAGGTCCTCTCGTCTAATGGGAACTAGCCTACTCATACTGAAGCAGCTATTTCCCATTAGAGAAACGGCCCTCCGACCTGGAGAGTCAGAAAGTTCCTCTCGTCTAATGAGAACTAGCCTACTCACACTGAAGCATCTATTTCCCATTAGAGAAACGGCCCTCCAACCTGGAGAGGCAGAAAGGTCCTCTAGTCTAATGGGAACTAGCCTACTCACACTGACGCAGCTCTTTCCAATTAGAGAAACAGCCCTTGAACCTGGAGAGGCAGAAATGCCCTCTCGTCTAATGGGAACTAGCCTACTCACACTGAAGCAGCTATTTCCCATTAAAGAAACTGCCTCTGACCTGAAGAGCCAGAAAGGTCCTCTCGTCTAATGGGAACTAGCCTACTCTCACTGAAGCATCTATTTCCCATTAGAGAAACGGCCCTCTGACCTGGAGAGGCAAAATGGTCCTCTTGTCTAATGGGAACTAACCTACTCACAATGAAGCATCTATATCCCATTAGAGAAACAGCCCTGCGACCTGAAGAAGCAGAAAGATCCTCTCGTCTAATCGGAACTAGCCTACTCACACTGAAGCAGCTATTTCCCATTTGAGATACGACCCTCCAACCTGGAGATGCAGAAAGGTCCTCTTGTCAAATGGGAACTAGCCTACTCACACAGACGCAGCTCTTTCCCATTAGAAAAGCAGCCCTCCAACTTGGCGAGGCAGAAAGGTCCTCTTGTCTAATGGGAACTAGCCTACTCACACTGAAGCAGCTATTTCCCTTTAGAGAAACGGCCCTCCGACCTTGAGAGTCAGAAAGGTCCTCTCGTCTAATCAGAACTAGCCTACTCACACTGAAGCACCTGTTTCCCATTAGAGAAATGGCCCTTCGACCCGGAGAGGCAGAACGTTCCTCTCATATAATGGGAACTAGTCTATTCACAATGAAGCATCTATTTCCCATTAGAGAAACGACCCTCCAACCTGGAGAGGCAGAAAGGTCCTCTCCTCTAATGGGAAATAGCCTACTCACACTGATGCAGCTCTTTTCCGTTAGAAAAACGGCCCTCCAACTTGGCGAGGCAGAAAGGTCCTCTTGTCTAATGGGAACTAGTCTACTTACAATGAAGCATGTATTTCCCATTAGAGAAACGGCCCTCCAACCTGGAGAGGCCAGAAAGTTCCCCTTGTCTAATGGGAACTAGCCTACTCAAACTGAAGCATCTATTTCCCATTAGAGAAACGACCCTCCAACCTGGAGAGGCAGAAAGGTCCTCTCCTCTAATGGGAAATAGCCTACTCACACTGATGCAGCTCTTTTCCATTAGAAAAACGGCCCTCCAACCTGGAGAGGCAGAAAGGTCCTCTCGTCTAATGGGAACTAGCCTACACACAAGGGAAGCATCTATTTCCCATTAGAGAAACAGACCTGCGACCTGAAGAAGCAGAAAGATCCTCTCGTCTAATGGGAACTAGCCTACTCACACTGAAGCAGCTATTTCCCATTAGAGAAACGACCCTCAAACCTGCAGAGGCAGAAAGGTCCTCTCCTCTAATGGGAACTAGCCTACTCACACCTACGCAGCTCTTTCCCATTAGAAAAACGGCCCTACAACTTGGCGAGGCAGAAAGGTCCTCTTGTCTAATGGGAACTAGCCTACTCACACTGAAGCAGCTATTTCCTATTAGAGAAACGGCCCTCCGACCTGTAGAGTTAGAAAGTTCCTCTCGTCTAATGAGAACTAGCCTACTCACACTGAAGCATCTATTTCCCAATAGAGAAATGGCCCTTCGATCCGGAGAGGCAGAACGTTCCTCTCATCTAATGGGAACTAGTCCACTCACAATGAAGCATCTATTTCCTATCAGAGAAACGGCCTTCCGATCTCGAGAACCAGAAAGTTCCTCTCGTCTAATTGGAACTAGCCTACTCACACTGAAGCATCTATTTCCCATTAGAGAAACGGCCCTCCAACCTGGAGAGGCAGAAAGGTCCTCTTGTCTAATGGGAACTAGCCTACTCACACTGAAGCAGCTATTTCCCATTAGAGAAACGGCCCTCCGACCTGGAGAGTCATTAAGTTCCTCTCGTCTAATGAGAACTAGCCTACTCACACTGAAGCATCTATTTCCCATTAGAGAAATGGCCCTTCAACCCGGAGAGGCAGAACGTTCCTCTCATCTAATGGGAACTAGTCTACTCACAATGAAGCATCTATTTCCAATTAGAGAAACGGCCCTCCGACCTCGAGAACCAGAAAGTTTCTCTCGTCTAATTGGAGCTAGCCTACTCACACTGAAGCAGCTATTTCCCATTAGAGAAACAGCCCTCTGACCTGAAGAGGCAGAAAGGTCCTCTCGTCTAATGGGAACTAGCGTACTCTCACTGAAGCATCTATTTCCCATTAGAGAAACGGCCCTCTGACCTGGAGAGGCAGAATGGTCCTCTCGTCTAATGGGAACTAATCTACTCACAATATAGCATCTATTTCCCATTAGAGAAACAGCCTGCGACCTGAAGAAGCAGAAAGGTCCTCTCGTCTAATGGGAACTAGCCTACTCATACTGAAGCAGCTATTTCCCATTAGAGAAACGGCCCTCTGACCTGGAGAGTCAGAAAGTTCCTCTCGTCTAATGAGAACTAGCCTACTCACACTGAAGCATCTATTTCCCATTAGAGAAACGGCCCTCCAACCTGGAGAGGCAGAAAGGTCCTCTAGTCTAATGGGAACTAGCCTACTCACACTGACGCAGCTCTTTCCAATTAGAGAAACAGCCCTTGAACCTGGAGAGGCAGAAATGCCCTCTCGTCTAATGGGAACTAGCCTACTCACACTGAAGCAGCTATTTCCCATTAAAGAAACTGCCTCTGACCTGAAGAGCCAGAAAGGTCCTCTCGTCTAATGGGAACTAGCCTACTCTCACTGAAGCATCTATTTCCCATTAGAGAAACAGCCCTCTGACCTGGAGAGGCAAAATGGTCCTCTTGTCTAATGGGAACTAACCTACTCACAATGAAGCATCTATATCCCATTAGAGAAACAGCCCTGCGACCTGAAGAAGCAGAAAGATCCTCTCGTCTAATCGGAACTAGCCTACTCACACTGAAGCAGCTATTTCCCATTTGAGATACGACCCTCCAACCTGGAGATGCAGAAAGGTCCTCTTGTCTAAAGGGAAATTGCCTACTCACACTGACGCAGCTCTTTCACATTGGAAAACAGCCCTCCAACTTGGCGAGGCAGAAAGATCCTCTTGTCTAATGGGAACTAGCCTACTCACACTGAAGTAGCTATTTCCCATTAGAGAAATGGCCCTCCGACCTGGAGCGTCAGAAAGGTCCTCTCGTCTAATGGGAACTAGGCAACTCACACTGATGCAGCTCTTTCCTATTAGAGAAACGGCCCTCCAACCTGCAGAGGCCGAAAAGTCCAGTCGTCTAATTGGAACTAGCCTACTCACACTGAAGCATCTATTTCCCATTAGAGAAACGGCCCTCCAACCTGGAGAGGCAGAAGGTCCTCTTGTCTAATGGGAAATTGCCTACTCACACTGATGCAGCTCTTTCACATTGGAAAAACGGCCCTCCAACTTGGCGAGGCAGAAAGATCCTCTTGTCTAATGGGAATTAGCCTACTCACACTGAAGTAGCTATTTCCCATTAGAGAAACGGCCCTCCGACCTGGAGAGTCAGAAAGCTCCTCTCGTCTAATGAGAACTAGCCTACTCACACTGAAGCATCTATTTCCCATTAGAGAAATGGCCCTTCAACCCGGAGAGGCATAACGTTCCTCTCATCTAATGGGAACTAGTCTACTCACAATGAAGCATCTATTTCCAATTAGAGAAACGGCCCTCCGACCTCGAGAACTAGAAAGTTTCTCTCGTCAATTGGAACTAGCCTACTCACACTGAAGCAGCTATTTCCCATTTGAGAAACTGCCCTCTGACCTGTAGAGGCAGAAAGGTCCTCTCGTCTAATGGGAACTAGCCTACTCATACTGAAGCAGCTATTTCCCATTAGACAAACGGCCCTCCGACCTGGAGAGTCAGAAAGTTCCTCTCGTCTAATGAGAACTAGCCTACTCACACTGAAGCATCTATTTCCCATTAGAGAAACGGCCCTCCAACCTGGAGAGGCAGAAAGGTCCTCTAGTCTAATGGGAACTAGCCTACTCACACTGACGCAGCTCTTTCCAATTAGAGAAACAGCCCTCGAACCTGTTGAGGCAGAAATGCCCTCTCGTCTAATGGGAACTAGCCTACTCACACTGAAGCAGCTATTTCCCATTAGAGAAACTGCCCTCTGACCTGAAGAGGCAGAAAGGTCCTCTCGTCTAATGGGAACTAGCCTACTCTCACTGAAGCATCTATTTCCCATTAGAGAAACGGCCCTCTGACCTGGAGAGGCAGAATTGTCCTCTCGTCTAATGGGAACTAACTTACTCACAATGAAGCATCAATTTCCCATTAGAGAAACGGCCCTCCGACCTGGAGAGTCAGAAAGTTCCTCTCGTCTAATGAGAACTAGCCTACTCATACTGAAGCATCTATTTCCCATTAGAGAAATGGCCCTTCAACCCGGAGAGGCAGAATGTTCCTCTCATCTAATGGGAACTAGTCTTCTCACAATGAAGCATCTATTTACAATTAGAGAAACGGCCCTCCGACCTCGAGAACCAGAAAGTTTCTCTCGTCAATTGGAACTAGCCTACTCACACTGAAGCAGCTATTTCCCTTTAGAGAAACTGCCCTCTGACCTGAAGAGGCAGAAAGGTCCTCTCGTCTAATGGGAACTAGCTTACTCTCACTGAAGCATCTATTTCCCATTAGAGAAACGGCCCTCTGACCTGGAGAGGCAGAATGGTCCTCTCGTCTAATGGGAACTAACCTACTCACAATGAAGCAGCTATTTCCCATTAGAGAAACTGCCCTCTGACCTGAAGAGGCAGAAAGGTCCTCTCGTCTAATGGGAACTAGCCTACTCTCACTGAAGCATCTATTTCCCATTAGAGAAACAGCCCTGCGACCTGAAGAAGCAGAAAGATCCTCTCGTCTAATGGGAACTAGCCTACTCACACTGAAGCAGCTATTTCCCACTTGAGATACGAACCTCCAACCTGGAGAGGCAGAAAGGTCCTCTTGTCTAATGGGTAATTGCCTACTCACACTGACGCAGCTCTTTCACATTGGAAAAACGGCCCTCCAACTTGGCGAGGCAGAAATATCCTCTTGTCTAATGGGACCTAGCCTACTCACACTGAAGTAGCTATTTCCCATTAGAGAAATGGCCCTCCGACCTGGAGAGTCAGAAAGGTCTCTTCGTCTAATAGGAACTAGGCAACTCACACTGATGCAGCTCTTTCCAATTAGAGAAACGGCCCTCCAACCTGCAGAGGCCGAAAAGTCCAGTCGTCTAATGGGAACTAGCCTACTCACACTGAAGCAGCTATTTCCCATTGGAGAAACGGCACTCTGACCTGGAGAGGCAGAAAAGCCCTCTCATCTAATGGGAACTAGCCTACTTACACTGAAGCATCTATTTCCCATTAAAGAAACTGCCCTCTGACCTGAACAGGCAGAAAGGTGATCTCGTCTAATGGGAACTAGCCTACTCACACTGAATCATCTGTTTCCCATTAGAGAAACGTCCCTCTGACCTGGAGAGCCAGAAAGGTCCTCTCGTCTAATGGGAACTAGCCTACTCCCAATGAAGCATCTATTTCCCATTAGAGAAACAGCCCTGTGACCTGAAGAAGCAGAAAGGTCCTCTCGTTTAATGGGAACTAGTCCACTCACACTGAAGCAGCTATTTTCCATTAGAGAAACGACCCTCCAACCTGGAGAGGCAGAAAGGTGCTCTCGTCAAATGGGAACTAGCCTACTCACACAGACGCAGCTCTTTCCCATTAGAAAAACAGCCCTCCAACTTGGCGAGGCAGAAAGGTCCTCTTGTCTAATGGGAACTAGCCTACTCACACTGAAGCAGCTATTTCCCTTTAGAGAAACGGCCCTCCGACCTTGAGAGTCAGAAAGGTCCTCTCGTCTAATCAGAACTAGCCTACTCACACTGAAGCACCTGTTTCCCATTAGAGAAATGGCCCTTCGACCCGGAGAGGCAGAACGTTCCTCTCATATAATGGGAACTAGTCTATTCACAATGAAGCATCTATTTCCCATTAGAGAAACGACCCTCCAACCTGGAGAGGCAGAAAGGTCCTCTCCTCTAATGGGAAATAGCCTACTCACACTGATGCAGCTCTTTTCCGTTAGAAAAACGGCCCTCCAACTTGGCGAGGCAGAAAGGTCCTCTTGTCTAATGGGAACTAGTCTACTTACAATGAAGCATGTATTTCCCATTAGAGAAACGGCCCTCCAACCTGGAGAGGCCAGAAAGTTCCCCTTGTCTAATGGGAACTAGCCTACTCAAACTGAAGTATCTATTTCCCATTAGAGAAACGACCCTCCAACCTGGAGAGGCAGAAAGGTCCTCTCCTCTAATGGGAAATAGCCTACTCACACTGATGCAGCTCTTTTCCATTAGAAAAACGGCCCTCCAACCTGGAGAGGCAGAAAGGTCCTCTCGTCTAATGGGAACTAGCCTACACACAAGGGAAGCATCTATTTCCCATTAGAGAAACAGACCTGCGACCTGAAGAAGCAGAAAGATCCTCTCGTCTAATGGGAACTAGCCTACTCACACTGAAGCAGCTATTTCCCATTAGAGAAACGACCCTCAAACCTGCAGAGGCAGAAAGGTCCTCTCCTCTAATGGGAACTAGCCTACTCACACCTACGCAGCTCTTTCCCATTAGAAAAACGGCCCTACAACTTGGCGAGGCAGAAAGGTCCTCTTGTCTAATGGGAACTAGCCTACTCACACTGAAGCAGCTATTTCCTATTAGAGAAACGGCCCTCCGACCTGGAGAGTTAGAAAGTTCCTCTCGTCTAATGAGAACTAGCCTACTCACACTGAAGCATCTATTTCCCAATAGAGAAATGGCCCTTCGATCCGGAGAGGCAGAACGTTCCTCTCATCTAATGGGAACTAGTCCACTCACAATGAAGCATCTATTTCCTATTAGAGAAACGGCCTTCCGATCTCGAGAACCAGAAAGTTCCTCTCGTCTAATTGGAACTAGCCTACTCACACTGAAGCATCTATTTCCCATTAGAGAAACGGCCCTCCAACCTGGAGAGGCAGAAAGGTCCTCTTGTCTAATGGGAACTAGCCTACTCACACTGAAGCAGCTATTTCCCATTAGAGAAACGGCCCTCCGACCTGGAGAGTCATTAAGTTCCTCTCGTCTAATGAGAACTAGCCTACTCACACTGAAGCATCTATTTCCCATTAGAGAAATGGCCCTTCAACCCGGAGAGGCAGAACGTTCCTCTCATCTAATGGGAACTAGTCTACTCACAATGAAGCATCTATTTCCAATTAGAGAAACGGCCCTCCGACCTCGAGAACCAGAAAGTTTCTCTCGTCTAATTGGAGCTAGCCTACTCACACTGAAGCAGCTATTTCCCATTAGAGAAACAGCCCTCTGACCTGAAGAGGCAGAAAGGTCCTCTCGTCTAATGGGAACTAGCGTACTCTCACTGAAGCATCTATTTCCCATTAGAGAAACGGCCCTCTGACCTGGAGAGGCAGAATGGTCCTCTCGTCTAATGGGAACTAATCTACTCACAATATAGCATCTATTTCCCATTAGAGAAACAGCCTGCGACCTGAAGAAGCAGAAAGGTCCTCTCGTCTAATGGGAACTAGCCTACTCATACTGAAGCAGCTATTTCCCATTAGAGAAACGGCCCTCCGACCTGGAGAGTCAGAAAGTTCCTCTCGTCTAATGAGAACTAGCCTACTCACACTGAAGCATCTATTTCCCATTAGAGAAACGGCCCTCCAACCTGGAGAGGCAGAAAGGTCCTCTAGTCTAATGGGAACTAGCCTACTCACACTGACGCAGCTCTTTCCAATTAGAGAAACAGCCCTTGAACCTGGAGAGGCAGAAATGCCCTCTCGTCTAATGGGAACTAGCCTACTCACACTGAAGCAGCTATTTCCCATTAAAGAAACTGCCTCTGACCTGAAGAGCCAGAAAGGTCCTCTCGTCTAATGGGAACTAGCCTACTCTCACTGAAGCATCTATTTCCCATTAGAGAAACGGCCCTCTGACCTGGAGAGGCAAAATGGTCCTCTTGTCTAATGGGAACTAACCTACTCACAATGAAGGATCTATATCCCATTAGAGAAACAGCCCTGCGACCTGAAGAAGCAGAAAGATCCTCTCGTCTAATCGGAACTAGCCTACTCACACTGAAGCAGCTATTTCCCATTTGAGATACGACCCTCCAACCTGGAGATGCAGAAAGGTCCTCTTGTCAAATGGGAACTAGCCTACTCACACAGACGCAGCTCTTTCCCATTAGAAAAGCAGCCCTCCAACTTGGCGAGGCAGAAAGGTCCTCTTGTCTAATGGGAACTAGCCTACTCACACTGAAGCAGCTATTTCCCTTTAGAGAAACGGCCCTCCGACCTTGAGAGTCAGAAAGGTCCTCTCGTCTAATCAGAACTAGCCTACTCACACTGAAGCACCTGTTTCCCATTAGAGAAATGGCCCTTCGACCCGGAGAGGCAGAACGTTCCTCTCATATAATGGGAACTAGTCTATTCACAATGAAGCATCTATTTCCCATTAGAGAAACGACCCTCCAACCTGGAGAGGCAGAAAGGTCCTCTCCTCTAATGGGAAATAGCCTACTCACACTGATGCAGCTCTTTTCCGTTAGAAAAACGGCCCTCCAACTTGGCGAGGCAGAAAGGTCCTCTTGTCTAATGGGAACTAGTCTACTTACAATGAAGCATGTATTTCCCATTAGAGAAACGGCCCTCCAACCTGGAGAGGCCAGAAAGTTCCCCTTGTCTAATGGGAACTAGCCTACTCAAACTGAAGCATCTATTTCCCATTAGAGAAACGACCCTCCAACCTGGAGAGGCAGAAAGGTCCTCTCCTCTAATGGGAAATAGCCTACTCACACTGATGCAGCTCTTTTCCATTAGAAAAACGGCCCTCCAACCTGGAGAGGCAGAAAGGTCCTCTCGTCTAATGGGAACTAGCCTACACACAAGGGAAGCATCTATTTCCCATTAGAGAAACAGACCTGCGACCTGAAGAAGCAGAAAGATCCTCTCGTCTAATGGGAACTAGCCTACTCACACTGAAGCAGCTATTTCCCATTAGAGAAACGACCCTCAAACCTGCAGAGGCAGAAAGGTCCTCTCCTCTAATGGGAACTAGCCTACTCACACCTACGCAGCTCTTTCCCATTAGAAAAACGGCCCTACAACTTGGCGAGGCAGAAAGGTCCTCTTGTCTAATGGGAACTAGCCTACTCACACTGAAGCAGCTATTTCCTATTAGAGAAACGGCCCTCCGACCTGGAGAGTTAGAAAGTTCCTCTCGTCTAATGAGAACTAGCCTACTCACACTGAAGCATCTATTTCCCAATAGAGAAATGGCCCTTCGATCCGGAGAGGCAGAACGTTCCTCTCATCTAATGGGAACTAGTCCACTCACAATGAAGCATCTATTTCCTATTAGAGAAACGGCCTTCCGATCTCGAGAACCAGAAAGTTCCTCTCGTCTAATTGGAACTAGCCTACTCACACTGAAGCATCTATTTCCCATTAGAGAAACGGCCCTCCAACCTGGAGAGGCAGAAAGGTCCTCTTGTCTAATGGGAACTAGCCTACTCACACTGAAGCAGCTATTTCCCATTAGAGAAACGGCCCTCCGACCTGGAGAGTCATTAAGTTCCTCTCGTCTAATGAGAACTAGCCTACTCACACTGAAGCATCTATTTCCCATTAGAGAAATGGCCCTTCAACCCGGAGAGGCAGAACGTTCCTCTCATCTAATGGGAACTAGTCTACTCACAATGAAGCATCTATTTCCAATTAGAGAAACGGCCCTCCGACCTCGAGAACCAGAAAGTTTCTCTCGTCTAATTGGAGCTAGCCTACTCACACTGAAGCAGCTATTTCCCATTAGAGAAACAGCCCTCTGACCTGAAGAGGCAGAAAGGTCCTCTCGTCTAATGGGAACTAGCGTACTCTCACTGAAGCATCTATTTCCCATTAGAGAAACGGCCCTCTGACCTGGAGAGGCAGAATGGTCCTCTCGTCTAATGGGAACTAATCTACTCACAATATAGCATCTATTTCCCATTAGAGAAACAGCCTGCGACCTGAAGAAGCAGAAAGGTCCTCTCGTCTAATGGGAACTAGCCTACTCATACTGAAGCAGCTATTTCCCATTAGAGAAACGGCCCTCTGACCTGGAGAGTCAGAAAGTTCCTCTCGTCTAATGAGAACTAGCCTACTCACACTGAAGCATCTATTTCCCATTAGAGAAACGGCCCTCCAACCTGGAGAGGCAGAAAGGTCCTCTAGTCTAATGGGAACTAGCCTACTCACACTGACGCAGCTCTTTCCAATTAGAGAAACAGCCCTTGAACCTGGAGAGGCAGAAATGCCCTCTCGTCTAATGGGAACTAGCCTACTCACACTGAAGCAGCTATTTCCCATTAGAGAAACAGCCCTCTGACCTGGAGAGGCAAAATGGTCCTGTTGTCTAATGGGAACTAACCTACTCACAATGAAGCATCTATATCCCATTAGAGAAACAGCCCTGCGACCTGAAGAAGCAGAAAGATCCTCTCGTCTAATCGGAACTAGCCTACTCACACTGAAGCAGCTATTTCCCATTTGAGATACGACCCTCCAACCTGGAGATGCAGAAAGGTCCTCTTGTCTAAAGGGAAATTGCCTACTCACACTGACGCAGCTCTTTCACATTGGAAAACAGCCCTCCAACTTGGCGAGGCAGAAAGATCCTCTTGTCTAATGGGAACTAGCCTACTCACACTGAAGTAGCTATTTCCCATTAGAGAAATGGCCCTCCGACCTGGAGCGTCAGAAAGGTCCTCTCGTCTAATGGGAACTAGGCAACTCACACTGATGCAGCTCTTTCCTATTAGAGAAACGGCCCTCCAACCTGCAGAGGCCGAAAAGTCCAGTCGTCTAATTGGAACTAGCCTACTCACACTGAAGCATCTATTTCCCATTAGAGAAACGGCCCTCCAACCTGGAGAGGCAGAAGGTCCTCTTGTCTAATGGGAAATTGCCTACTCACACTGATGCAGCTCTTTCACATTGGAAAAACGGCCCTCCAACTTGGCGAGGCAGAAAGATCCTCTTGTCTAATGGGAATTAGCCTACTCACACTGAAGTAGCTATTTCCCATTAGAGAAACGGCCCTCCGACCTGGAGAGTCAGAAAGCTCCTCTCGTCTAATGAGAACTAGCCTACTCACACTGAAGCATCTATTTCCCATTAGAGAAATGGCCCTTCAACCCGGAGAGGCATAACGTTCCTCTCATCTAATGGGAACTAGTCTACTCACAATGAAGCATCTATTTCCAATTAGAGAAACGGCCCTCCGACCTCGAGAACTAGAAAGTTTCTCTCGTCAATTGGAACTAGCCTACTCACACTGAAGCAGCTATTTCCCATTTGAGAAACTGCCCTCTGACCTGTAGAGGCAGAAAGGTCCTCTCGTCTAATGGGAACTAGCCTACTCATACTGAAGCAGCTATTTCCCATTAGACAAACGGCCCTCCGACCTGGAGAGTCAGAAAGTTCCTCTCGTCTAATGAGAACTAGCCTACTCACACTGAAGCATCTATTTCCCATTAGAGAAACGGCCCTCCAACCTGGAGAGGCAGAAAGGTCCTCTAGTCTAATGGGAACTAGCCTACTCACACTGACGCAGCTCTTTCCAATTAGAGAAACAGCCCTCGAACCTGTTGAGGCAGAAATGCCCTCTCGTCTAATGGGAACTAGCCTACTCACACTGAAGCAGCTATTTCCCATTAGAGAAACTGCCCTCTGACCTGAAGAGGCAGAAAGGTCCTCTCGTCTAATGGGAACTAGCCTACTCTCACTGAAGCATCTATTTCCCATTAGAGAAACGGCCCTCTGACCTGGAGAGGCAGAATTGTCCTCTCGTCTAATGGGAACTAACTTACTCACAATGAAGCATCAATTTCCCATTAGAGAAACGGCCCTCCGACCTGGAGAGTCAGAAAGTTCCTCTCGTCTAATGAGAACTAGCCTACTCATACTGAAGCATCTATTTCCCATTAGAGAAATGGCCCTTCAACCCGGAGAGGCAGAATGTTCCTCTCATCTAATGGGAACTAGTCTTCTCACAATGAAGCATCTATTTACAATTAGAGAAACGGCCCTCCGACCTCGAGAACCAGAAAGTTTCTCTCGTCAATTGGAACTAGCCTACTCACACTGAAGCAGCTATTTCCCTTTAGAGAAACTGCCCTCTGACCTGAAGAGGCAGAAAGGTCCTCTCGTCTAATGGGAACTAGCTTACTCTCACTGAAGCATCTATTTCCCATTAGAGAAACGGCCCTCTGACCTGGAGAGGCAGAATGGTCCTCTCGTCTAATGGGAACTAACCTACTCACAATGAAGCAGCTATTTCCCATTAGAGAAACTGCCCTCTGACCTGAAGAGGCAGAAAGGTCCTCTCGTCTAATGGGAACTAGCCTACTCTCACTGAAGCATCTATTTCCCATTAGAGAAACAGCCCTGCGACCTGAAGAAGCAGAAAGATCCTCTCGTCTAATGGGAACTAGCCTACTCACACTGAAGCAGCTATTTCCCACTTGAGATACGAACCTCCAACCTGGAGAGGCAGAAAGGTCCTCTTGTCTAATGGGTAATTGCCTACTCACACTGACGCAGCTCTTTCACATTGGAAAAACGGCCCTCCAACTTGGCGAGGCAGAAATATCCTCTTGTCTAATGGGACCTAGCCTACTCACACTGAAGTAGCTATTTCCCATTAGAGAAATGGCCCTCCGACCTGGAGAGTCAGAAAGGTCTCTTCGTCTAATAGGAACTAGGCAACTCACACTGATGCAGCTCTTTCCAATTAGAGAAACGGCCCTCCAACCTGCAGAGGCCGAAAAGTCCAGTCGTCTAATGGGAACTAGCCTACTCACACTGAAGCAGCTATTTCCCATTGGAGAAACGGCACTCTGACCTGGAGAGGCAGAAAAGCCCTCTCATCTAATGGGAACTAGCCTACTTACACTGAAGCATCTATTTCCCATTAAAGAAACTGCCCTCTGACCTGAACAGGCAGAAAGGTGATCTCGTCTAATGGGAACTAGCCTACTCACACTGAATCATCTGTTTCCCATTAGAGAAACGTCCCTCTGACCTGGAGAGCCAGAAAGGTCCTCTCGTCTAATGGGAACTAGCCTACTCCCAATGAAGCATCTATTTCCCATTAGAGAAACAGCCCTGTGACCTGAAGAAGCAGAAAGGTCCTCTCGTTTAATGGGAACTAGTCCACTCACACTGAAGCAGCTATTTTCCATTAGAGAAACGACCCTCCAACCTGGAGAGGCAGAAAGGTGCTCTCGTCAAATGGGAACTAGCCTACTCACACAGACGCAGCTCTTTCCCATTAGAAAAACAGCCCTCCAACTTGGCGAGGCAGAAAGGTCCTCTTGTCTAATGGGAACTAGCCTACTCACACTGAAGCAGCTATTTCCCTTTAGAGAAACGGCCCTCCGACCTTGAGAGTCAGAAAGGTCCTCTCGTCTAATCAGAACTAGCCTACTCACACTGAAGCACCTGTTTCCCATTAGAGAAATGGCCCTTCGACCCGGAGAGGCAGAACGTTCCTCTCATATAATGGGAACTAGTCTATTCACAATGAAGCATCTATTTCCCATTAGAGAAACGACCCTCCAACCTGGAGAGGCAGAAAGGTCCTCTCCTCTAATGGGAAATAGCCTACTCACACTGATGCAGCTCTTTTCCGTTAGAAAAACGGCCCTCCAACTTGGCGAGGCAGAAAGGTCCTCTTGTCTAATGGGAACTAGTCTACTTACAATGAAGCATGTATTTCCCATTAGAGAAACGGCCCTCCAACCTGGAGAGGCCAGAAAGTTCCCCTTGTCTAATGGGAACTAGCCTACTCAAACTGAAGTATCTATTTCCCATTAGAGAAACGACCCTCCAACCTGGAGAGGCAGAAAGGTCCTCTCCTCTAATGGGAAATAGCCTACTCACACTGATGCAGCTCTTTTCCATTAGAAAAACGGCCCTCCAACCTGGAGAGGCAGAAAGGTCCTCTCGTCTAATGGGAACTAGCCTACACACAAGGGAAGCATCTATTTCCCATTAGAGAAACAGACCTGCGACCTGAAGAAGCAGAAAGATCCTCTCGTCTAATGGGAACTAGCCTACTCACACTGAAGCAGCTATTTCCCATTAGAGAAACGACCCTCAAACCTGCAGAGGCAGAAAGGTCCTCTCCTCTAATGGGAACTAGCCTACTCACACCTACGCAGCTCTTTCCCATTAGAAAAACGGCCCTACAACTTGGCGAGGCAGAAAGGTCCTCTTGTCTAATGGGAACTAGCCTACTCACACTGAAGCAGCTATTTCCTATTAGAGAAACGGCCCTCCGACCTGGAGAGTTAGAAAGTTCCTCTCGTCTAATGAGAACTAGCCTACTCACACTGAAGCATCTATTTCCCAATAGAGAAATGGCCCTTCGATCCGGAGAGGCAGAACGTTCCTCTCATCTAATGGGAACTAGTCCACTCACAATGAAGCATCTATTTCCTATTAGAGAAACGGCCTTCCGATCTCGAGAACCAGAAAGTTCCTCTCGTCTAATTGGAACTAGCCTACTCACACTGAAGCATCTATTTCCCATTAGAGAAACGGCCCTCCAACCTGGAGAGGCAGAAAGGTCCTCTTGTCTAATGGGAACTAGCCTACTCACACTGAAGCAGCTATTTCCCATTAGAGAAACGGCCCTCCGACCTGGAGAGTCATTAAGTTCCTCTCGTCTAATGAGAACTAGCCTACTCACACTGAAGCATCTATTTCCCATTAGAGAAATGGCCCTTCAACCCGGAGAGGCAGAACGTTCCTCTCATCTAATGGGAACTAGTCTACTCACAATGAAGCATCTATTTCCAATTAGAGAAACGGCCCTCCGACCTCGAGAACCAGAAAGTTTCTCTCGTCTAATTGGAGCTAGCCTACTCACACTGAAGCAGCTATTTCCCATTAGAGAAACAGCCCTCTGACCTGAAGAGGCAGAAAGGTCCTCTCGTCTAATGGGAACTAGCGTACTCTCACTGAAGCATCTATTTCCCATTAGAGAAACGGCCCTCTGACCTGGAGAGGCAGAATGGTCCTCTCGTCTAATGGGAACTAATCTACTCACAATATAGCATCTATTTCCCATTAGAGAAACAGCCTGCGACCTGAAGAAGCAGAAAGGTCCTCTCGTCTAATGGGAACTAGCCTACTCATACTGAAGCAGCTATTTCCCATTAGAGAAACGGCCCTCCGACCTGGAGAGTCAGAAAGTTCCTCTCGTCTAATGAGAACTAGCCTACTCACACTGAAGCATCTATTTCCCATTAGAGAAACGGCCCTCCAACCTGGAGAGGCAGAAAGGTCCTCTAGTCTAATGGGAACTAGCCTACTCACACTGACGCAGCTCTTTCCAATTAGAGAAACAGCCCTTGAACCTGGAGAGGCAGAAATGCCCTCTCGTCTAATGGGAACTAGCCTACTCACACTGAAGCAGCTATTTCCCATTAAAGAAACTGCCTCTGACCTGAAGAGCCAGAAAGGTCCTCTCGTCTAATGGGAACTAGCCTACTCTCACTGAAGCATCTATTTCCCATTAGAGAAACGGCCCTCTGACCTGGAGAGGCAAAATGGTCCTCTTGTCTAATGGGAACTAACCTACTCACAATGAAGCATCTATATCCCATTAGAGAAACAGCCCTGCGACCTGAAGAAGCAGAAAGATCCTCTCGTCTAATCGGAACTAGCCTACTCACACTGAAGCAGCTATTTCCCATTTGAGATACGACCCTCCAACCTGGAGAGGCAGAAAGGTGCTCTCGTCAAATGGGAACTAGCCTACTCACACAGACGCAGCTCTTTCCCATTAGAAAAACAGCCCTCCAACTTGGCGAGGCAGAAAGGTCCTCTTGTCTAATGGGAACTAGCCTACTCACACTGAAGCAGCTATTTCCCTTTAGAGAAACGGCCCTCCGACCTTGAGAGTCAGAAAGGTCCTCTCGTCTAATCAGAACTAGCCTACTCACACTGAAGCACCTGTTTCCCATTAGAGAAATGGCCCTTCGACCCGGAGAGGCAGAACGTTCCTCTCATATAATGGGAACTAGTCTATTCACAATGAAGCATCTATTTCCCATTAGAGAAACGACCCTCCAACCTGGAGAGGCAGAAAGGTCCTCTCCTCTAATGGGAAATAGCCTACTCACACTGATGCAGCTCTTTTCCGTTAGAAAAACGGCCCTCCAACTTGGCGAGGCAGAAAGGTCCTCTTGTCTAATGGGAACTAGTCTACTTACAATGAAGCATGTATTTCCCATTAGAGAAACGGCCCTCCAACCTGGAGAGGCCAGAAAGTTCCCCTTGTCTAATGGGAACTAGCCTACTCAAACTGAAGTATCTATTTCCCATTAGAGAAACGACCCTCCAACCTGGAGAGGCAGAAAGGTCCTCTCCTCTAATGGGAAATAGCCTACTCACACTGATGCAGCTCTTTTCCATTAGAAAAACGGCCCTCCAACCTGGAGAGGCAGAAAGGTCCTCTCGTCTAATGGGAACTAGCCTACACACAAGGGAAGCATCTATTTCCCATTAGAGAAACAGACCTGCGACCTGAAGAAGCAGAAAGATCCTCTCGTCTAATGGGAACTAGCCTACTCACACTGAAGCAGCTATTTCCCATTAGAGAAACGACCCTCAAACCTGCAGAGGCAGAAAGGTCCTCTCCTCTAATGGGAACTAGCCTACTCACACCTACGCAGCTCTTTCCCATTAGAAAAACGGCCCTACAACTTGGCGAGGCAGAAAGGTCCTCTTGTCTAATGGGAACTAGCCTACTCACACTGAAGCAGCTATTTCCTATTAGAGAAACTGCCCTCCGACCTGGAGAGTTAGAAAGTTCCTCTCGTCTAATGAGAACTAGCCTACTCACACTGAAGCATCTATTTCCCAATAGAGAAATGGCCCTTCGATCCGGAGAGGCAGAACGTTCCTCTCATCTAATGGGAACTAGTCCACTCACAATGAAGCATCTATTTCCTATTAGAGAAACGGCCCTCCGATCTCGAGAACCAGAAAGTTCCTCTCGTCTAATTGGAACTAGCCTACTCACACTGAAGCATCCATTTCCCATTAGAGAAACGGCCCTCCAACCTGGAGAGGCAGAAAGGTCCTCTTGTCTAATGGGAACTAGCCTACTCACACTGAAGCAGCTATTTCCCATTAGAGAAACGGCCCTCCGACCTGGAGAGTCATTAAGTTCCTCTCGTCTAATGAGAACTAGCCTACTCACACTGAAGCATCTATTTCCCATTAGAGAAATGGCCCTTCAACCCGGAGAGGCAGAACGTTCCTCTCATCTAATGGGAACTAGTCTACTCACAATGAAGCATCTATTTCCAATTAGAGAAACGGCCCTCCGACCTCGAGAACCAGAAAGTTTCTCTCGTCTAATTGGAGCTAGCCTACTCACACTGAAGCAGCTATTTCCCATTAGAGAAACAGCCCTCTGACCTGAAGAGGCAGAAAGGTCCTCTCGTCTAATGGGAACTAGCGTACTCTCACTGAAGCATCTATTTCCCATTAGAGAAACGGCCCTCTGACCTGGAGAGGCAGAATGGTCCTCTCGTCTAATGGGAACTAATCTACTCACAATATAGCATCTATTTCCCATTAGAGAAACAGCCTGCGACCTGAAGAAGCAGAAAGGTCCTCTCGTCTAATGGGAACTAGCCTACTCATACTGAAGCAGCTATTTCCCATTAGAGAAACGGCCCTCCGACCTGGAGAGTCAGAAAGTTCCTCTCGTCTAATGAGAACTAGCCTACTCACACTGAAGCATCTATTTCCCATTAGAGAAACGGCCCTCCAACCTGGAGAGGCAGAAAGGTCCTCTAGTCTAATGGGAACTAGCCTACTCACACTGACGCAGCTCTTTCCAATTAGAGAAACAGCCCTTGAACCTGGAGAGGCAGAAATGCCCTCTCGTCTAATGGGAACTAGCCTACTCACACTGAAGCAGCTATTTCCCATTAAAGAAACTGCCTCTGACCTGAAGAGCCAGAAAGGTCCTCTCGTCTAATGGGAACTAGCCTACTCTCACTGAAGCATCTATTTCCCATTAGAGAAACGGCCCTCTGACCTGGAGAGGCAAAATGGTCCTCTTGTCTAATGGGAACTAACCTACTCACAATGAAGCATCTATATCCCATTAGAGAAACAGCCCTGCGACCTGAAGAAGCAGAAAGATCCTCTCGTCTAATCGGAACTTGCCTACTCACACTGAAGCAGCTATTTCCCATTTGAGATACGACCCTCCAACCTGGAGATGCAGAAAGGTCCTCTTGTCAAATGGGAACTAGCCTACTCACACAGACGCAGCTCTTTCCCATTAGAAAAGCAGCCCTCCAACTTGGCGAGGCAGAAAGGTCCTCTTGTCTAATGGGAACTAGCCTACTCACACTGAAGCAGCTATTTCCCTTTAGAGAAACGGCCCTCCGACCTTGAGAGTCAGAAAGGTCCTCTCGTCTAATCAGAACTAGCCTACTCACACTGAAGCACCTGTTTCCCATTAGAGAAATGGCCCTTCGACCCGGAGAGGCAGAACGTTCCTCTCATATAATGGGAACTAGTCTATTCACAATGAAGCATCTATTTCCCATTAGAGAAACGACCCTCCAACCTGGAGAGGCAGAAAGGTCCTCTCCTCTAATGGGAAATAGCCTACTCACACTGATGCAGCTCTTTTCCGTTAGAAAAACGGCCCTCCAACTTGGCGAGGCAGAAAGGTCCTCTTGTCTAATGGGAACTAGTCTACTTACAATGAAGCATGTATTTCCCATTAGAGAAACGGCCCTCCAACCTGGAGAGGCCAGAAAGTTCCCCTTGTCTAATGGGAACTAGCCTACTCAAACTGAAGCATCTATTTCCCATTAGAGAAACGACCCTCCAACCTGGAGAGGCAGAAAGGTCCTCTCCTCTAATGGGAAATAGCCTACTCACACTGATGCAGCTCTTTTCCATTAGAAAAACGGCCCTCCAACCTGGAGAGGCAGAAAGGTCCTCTCGTCTAATGGGAACTAGCCTACACACAAGGGAAGCATCTATTTCCCATTAGAGAAACAGACCTGCGACCTGAAGAAGCAGAAAGATCCTCTCGTCTAATGGGAACTAGCCTACTCACACTGAAGCAGCTATTTCCCATTAGAGAAACGACCCTCAAACCTGCAGAGGCAGAAAGGTCCTCTCCTCTAATGGGAACTAGCCTACTCACACCTACGCAGCTCTTTCCCATTAGAAAAACGGCCCTACAACTTGGCGAGGCAGAAAGGTCCTCTTGTCTAATGGGAACTAGCCTACTCACACTGAAGCAGCTATTTCCTATTAGAGAAACGGCCCTCCGACCTGGAGAGTTAGAAAGTTCCTCTCGTCTAATGAGAACTAGCCTACTCACACTGAAGCATCTATTTCCCAATAGAGAAATGGCCCTTCGATCCGGAGAGGCAGAACGTTCCTCTCATCTAATGGGAACTAGTCCACTCACAATGAAGCATCTATTTCCTATTAGAGAAACGGCCTTCCGATCTCGAGAACCAGAAAGTTCCTCTCGTCTAATTGGAACTAGCCTACTCACACTGAAGCATCTATTTCCCATTAGAGAAACGGCCCTCCAACCTGGAGAGGCAGAAAGGTCCTCTTGTCTAATGGGAACTAGCCTACTCACACTGAAGCAGCTATTTCCCATTAGAGAAACGGCCCTCCGACCTGGAGAGTCATTAAGTTCCTCTCGTCTAATGAGAACTAGCCTACTCACACTGAAGCATCTATTTCCCATTAGAGAAATGGCCCTTCAACCCGGAGAGGCAGAACGTTCCTCTCATCTAATGGGAACTAGTCTACTCACAATGAAGCATCTATTTCCAATTAGAGAAACGGCCCTCCGACCTCGAGAACCAGAAAGTTTCTCTCGTCTAATTGGAGCTAGCCTACTCACACTGAAGCAGCTATTTCCCATTAGAGAAACAGCCCTCTGACCTGAAGAGGCAGAAAGGTCCTCTCGTCTAATGGGAACTAGCGTACTCTCACTGAAGCATCTATTTCCCATTAGAGAAACGGCCCTCTGACCTGGAGAGGCAGAATGGTCCTCTCGTCTAATGGGAACTAATCTACTCACAATATAGCATCTATTTCCCATTAGAGAAACAGCCTGCGACCTGAAGAAGCAGAAAGGTCCTCTCGTCTAATGGGAACTAGCCTACTCATACTGAAGCAGCTATTTCCCATTAGAGAAACGGCCCTCCGACCTGGAGAGTCAGAAAGTTCCTCTCGTCTAATGAGAACTAGCCTACTCACACTGAAGCATCTATTTCCCATTAGAGAAACGGCACTCCAACCTGGAGAGGCAGAAAGGTCCTCTAGTCTAATGGGAACTAGCCTACTCACACTGACGCAGCTCTTTCCAATTAGAGAAACAGCCCTTGAACCTGGAGAGGCAGAAATGCCCTCTCGTCTAATGGGAACTAGCCTACTCACACTGAAGCAGCTATTTCCCATTAAAGAAACTGCCTCTGACCTGAAGAGCCAGAAAGGTCCTCTCGTCTAATGGGAACTAGCCTACTCTCACTGAAGCATCTATTTCCCATTAGAGAAACGGCCCTCTGACCTGGAGAGGCAAAATGGTCCTCTTGTCTAATGGGAACTAACCTACTCACAATGAAGCATCTATATCCCATTAGAGAAACAGCCCTGCGACCTGAAGAAGCAGAAAGATCCTCTCGTCTAATCGGAACTAGCCTACTCACACTGAAGCAGCTATTTCCCATTTGAGATACGACCCTCCAACCTGGAGAGGCAGAAAGGTGCTCTCGTCAAATGGGAACTAGCCTACTCACACAGACGCAGCTCTTTCCCATTAGAAAAACAGCCCTCCAACTTGGCGAGGCAGAAAGGTCCTCTTGTCTAATGGGAACTAGCCTACTCACACTGAAGCAGCTATTTCCCTTTAGAGAAACGGCCCTCCGACCTTGAGAGTCAGAAAGGTCCTCTCGTCTAATCAGAACTAGCCTACTCACACTGAAGCACCTGTTTCCCATTAGAGAAATGGCCCTTCGACCCGGAGAGGCAGAACGTTCCTCTCATATAATGGGAACTAGTCTATTCACAATGAAGCATCTATTTCCCATTAGAGAAACGACCCTCCAACCTGGAGAGGCAGAAAGGTCCTCTCCTCTAATGGGAAATAGCCTACTCACACTGATGCAGCTCTTTTCCGTTAGAAAAACGGCCCTCCAACTTGGCGAGGCAGAAAGGTCCTCTTGTCTAATGGGAACTAGTCTACTTACAATGAAGCATGTATTTCCCATTAGAGAAACGGCCCTCCAACCTGGAGAGGCCAGAAAGTTCCCCTTGTCTAATGGGAACTAGCCTACTCAAACTGAAGTATCTATTTCCCATTAGAGAAACGACCCTCCAACCTGGAGAGGCAGAAAGGTCCTCTCCTCTAATGGGAAATAGCCTACTCACACTGATGCAGCTCTTTTCCATTAGAAAAACGGCCCTCCAACCTGGAGAGGCAGAAAGGTCCTCTCGTCTAATGGGAACTAGCCTACACACAAGGGAAGCATCTATTTCCCATTAGAGAAACAGACCTGCGACCTGAAGAAGCAGAAAGATCCTCTCGTCTAATGGGAACTAGCCTACTCACACTGAAGCAGCTATTTCCCATTAGAGAAACGACCCTCAAACCTGCAGAGGCAGAAAGGTCCTCTCCTCTAATGGGAACTAGCCTACTCACACCTACGCAGCTCTTTCCCATTAGAAAAACGGCCCTACAACTTGGCGAGGCAGAAAGGTCCTCTTGTCTAATGGGAACTAGCCTACTCACACTGAAGCAGCTATTTCCTATTAGAGAAACTGCCCTCCGACCTGGAGAGTTAGAAAGTTCCTCTCGTCTAATGAGAACTAGCCTACTCACACTGAAGCATCTATTTCCCAATAGAGAAATGGCCCTTCGATCCGGAGAGGCAGAACGTTCCTCTCATCTAATGGGAACTAGTCCACTCACAATGAAGCATCTATTTCCTATTAGAGAAACGGCCCTCCGATCTCGAGAACCAGAAAGTTCCTCTCGTCTAATTGGAACTAGCCTACTCACACTGAAGCATCTATTTCCCATTAGAGAAACGGCCCTCCAACCTGGAGAGGCAGAAAGGTCCTCTTGTCTAATGGGAACTAGCCTACTCACACTGAAGCAGCTATTTCCCATTAGAGAAACGGCCCTCCGACCTGGAGAGTCATTAAGTTCCTCTCGTCTAATGAGAACTAGCCTACTCACACTGAAGCATCTATTTCCCATTAGAGAAATGGCCCTTCAACCCGGAGAGGCAGAACGTTCCTCTCATCTAATGGGAACTAGTCTACTCACAATGAAGCATCTATTTCCAATTAGAGAAACGGCCCTCCGACCTCGAGAACCAGAAAGTTTCTCTCGTCTAATTGGAGCTAGCCTACTCACACTGAAGCAGCTATTTCCCATTAGAGAAACAGCCCTCTGACCTGAAGAGGCAGAAAGGTCCTCTCGTCTAATGGGAACTAGCGTACTCTCACTGAAGCATCTATTTCCCATTAGAGAAACGGCCCTCTGACCTGGAGAGGCAGAATGGTCCTCTCGTCTAATGGGAACTAATCTACTCACAATATAGCATCTATTTCCCATTAGAGAAACAGCCTGCGACCTGAAGAAGCAGAAAGGTCCTCTCGTCTAATGGGAACTAGCCTACTCATACTGAAGCAGCTATTTCCCATTAGAGAAACGGCCCTCCGACCTGGAGAGTCAGAAAGTTCCTCTCGTCTAATGAGAACTAGCCTACTCACACTGAAGCATCTATTTCCCATTAGAGAAACGGCCCTCCAACCTGGAGAGGCAGAAAGGTCCTCTAGTCTAATGGGAACTAGCCTACTCACACTGACGCAGCTCTTTCCAATTAGAGAAACAGCCCTTGAACCTGGAGAGGCAGAAATGCCCTCTCGTCTAATGGGAACTAGCCTACTCACACTGAAGCAGCTATTTCCCATTAAAGAAACTGCCTCTGACCTGAAGAGCCAGAAAGGTCCTCTCGTCTAATGGGAACTAGCCTACTCTCACTGAAGCATCTATTTCCCATTAGAGAAACGGCCCTCTGACCTGGAGAGGCAAAATGGTCCTCTTGTCTAATGGGAACTAACCTACTCACAATGAAGCATCTATATCCCATTAGAGAAACAGCCCTGCGACCTGAAGAAGCAGAAAGATCCTCTCGTCTAATCGGAACTTGCCTACTCACACTGAAGCAGCTATTTCCCATTTGAGATACGACCCTCCAACCTGGAGATGCAGAAAGGTCCTCTTGTCAAATGGGAACTAGCCTACTCACACAGACGCAGCTCTTTCCCATTAGAAAAGCAGCCCTCCAACTTGGCGAGGCAGAAAGGTCCTCTTGTCTAATGGGAACTAGCCTACTCACACTGAAGCAGCTATTTCCCTTTAGAGAAACGGCCCTCCGACCTTGAGAGTCAGAAAGGTCCTCTCGTCTAATCAGAACTAGCCTACTCACACTGAAGCACCTGTTTCCCATTAGAGAAATGGCCCTTCGACCCGGAGAGGCAGAACGTTCCTCTCATATAATGGGAACTAGTCTATTCACAATGAAGCATCTATTTCCCATTAGAGAAACGACCCTCCAACCTGGAGAGGCAGAAAGGTCCTCTCCTCTAATGGGAAATAGCCTACTCACACTGATGCAGCTCTTTTCCGTTAGAAAAACGGCCCTCCAACTTGGCGAGGCAGAAAGGTCCTCTTGTCTAATGGGAACTAGTCTACTTACAATGAAGCATGTATTTCCCATTAGAGAAACGGCCCTCCAACCTGGAGAGGCCAGAAAGTTCCCCTTGTCTAATGGGAACTAGCCTACTCAAACTGAAGCATCTATTTCCCATTAGAGAAACGACCCTCCAACCTGGAGAGGCAGAAAGGTCCTCTCCTCTAATGGGAAATAGCCTACTCACACTGATGCAGCTCTTTTCCATTAGAAAAACGGCCCTCCAACCTGGAGAGGCAGAAAGGTCCTCTCGTCTAATGGGAACTAGCCTACACACAAGGGAAGCATCTATTTCCCATTAGAGAAACAGACCTGCGACCTGAAGAAGCAGAAAGATCCTCTCGTCTAATGGGAACTAGCCTACTCACACTGAAGCAGCTATTTCCCATTAGAGAAACGACCCTCAAACCTGCAGAGGCAGAAAGGTCCTCTCCTCTAATGGGAACTAGCCTACTCACACCTACGCAGCTCTTTCCCATTAGAAAAACGGCCCTACAACTTGGCGAGGCAGAAAGGTCCTCTTGTCTAATGGGAACTAGCCTACTCACACTGAAGCAGCTATTTCCTATTAGAGAAACGGCCCTCCGACCTGGAGAGTTAGAAAGTTCCTCTCGTCTAATGAGAACTAGCCTACTCACACTGAAGCATCTATTTCCCAATAGAGAAATGGCCCTTCGATCCGGAGAGGCAGAACGTTCCTCTCATCTAATGGGAACTAGTCCACTCACAATGAAGCATCTATTTCCTATTAGAGAAACGGCCTTCCGATCTCGAGAACCAGAAAGTTCCTCTCGTCTAATTGGAACTAGCCTACTCACACTGAAGCATCTATTTCCCATTAGAGAAACGGCCCTCCAACCTGGAGAGGCAGAAAGGTCCTCTTGTCTAATGGGAACTAGCCTACTCACACTGAAGCAGCTATTTCCCATTAGAGAAACGGCCCTCCGACCTGGAGAGTCATTAAGTTCCTCTCGTCTAATGAGAACTAGCCTACTCACACTGAAGCATCTATTTCCCATTAGAGAAATGGCCCTTCAACCCGGAGAGGCAGAACGTTCCTCTCATCTAATGGGAACTAGTCTACTCACAATGAAGCATCTATTTCCAATTAGAGAAACGGCCCTCCGACCTCGAGAACCAGAAAGTTTCTCTCGTCTAATTGGAGCTAGCCTACTCACACTGAAGCAGCTATTTCCCATTAGAGAAACAGCCCTCTGACCTGAAGAGGCAGAAAGGTCCTCTCGTCTAATGGGAACTAGCGTACTCTCACTGAAGCATCTATTTCCCATTAGAGAAACGGCCCTCTGACCTGGAGAGGCAGAATGGTCCTCTCGTCTAATGGGAACTAATCTACTCACAATATAGCATCTATTTCCCATTAGAGAAACAGCCTGCGACCTGAAGAAGCAGAAAGGTCCTCTCGTCTAATGGGAACTAGCCTACTCATACTGAAGCAGCTATTTCCCATTAGAGAAACGGCCCTCCGACCTGGAGAGTCAGAAAGTTCCTCTCGTCTAATGAGAACTAGCCTACTCACACTGAAGCATCTATTTCCCATTAGAGAAACGGCCCTCCAACCTGGAGAGGCAGAAAGGTCCTCTAGTCTAATGGGAACTAGCCTACTCACACTGACGCAGCTCTTTCCAATTAGAGAAACAGCCCTTGAACCTGGAGAGGCAGAAATGCCCTCTCGTCTAATGGGAACTAGCCTACTCACACTGAAGCAGCTATTTCCCATTAAAGAAACTGCCTCTGACCTGAAGAGCCAGAAAGGTCCTCTCGTCTAATGGGAACTAGCCTACTCTCACTGAAGCATCTATTTCCCATTAGAGAAACAGCCCTCTGACCTGGAGAGGCAAAATGGTCCTCTTGTCTAATGGGAACTAACCTACTCACAATGAAGCATCTATATCCCATTAGAGAAACAGCCCTGCGACCTGAAGAAGCAGAAAGATCCTCTCGTCTAATCGGAACTAGCCTACTCACACTGAAGCAGCTATTTCCCATTTGAGATACGACCCTCCAACCTGGAGATGCAGAAAGGTCCTCTTGTCTAAAGGGAAATTGCCTACTCACACTGACGCAGCTCTTTCACATTGGAAAACAGCCCTCCAACTTGGCGAGGCAGAAAGATCCTCTTGTCTAATGGGAACTAGCCTACTCACACTGAAGTAGCTATTTCCCATTAGAGAAATGGCCCTCCGACCTGGAGCGTCAGAAAGGTCCTCTCGTCTAATGGGAACTAGGCAACTCACACTGATGCAGCTCTTTCTTATTAGAGAAACGGCCCTCCAACCTGCAGAGGCCGAAAAGTCCAGTCGTCTAATTGGAACTAGCCTACTCACACTGAAGCATCTATTTCCCATTAGAGAAACGGCCCTCCAACCTGGAGAGGCAGAAGGTCCTCTTGTCTAATGGAAAATTGCCTACTCACACTGATGCAGCTCTTTCACATTGGAAAAACGGCCCTCCAACTTGGCGAGGCAGAAAGATCCTCTTGTCTAATGGGAATTAGCCTACTCACACTGAAGTAGCTATTTCCCATTAGAGAAACGGCCCTCCGACCTGGAGAGTCAGAAAGCTCCTCTCGTCTAATGAGAACTAGCCTACTCACACTGAAGCATCTATTTCCCATTAGAGAAATGGCCCTTCAACCCGGAGAGGCATAACGTTCCTCTCATCTAATGGGAACTAGTCTACTCACAATGAAGCATCTATTTCCAATTAGAGAAACGGCCCTCCGACCTCGAGAACTAGAAAGTTTCTCTCGTCAATTGGAACTAGCCTACTCACACTGAAGCAGCTATTTCCCATTTGAGAAACTGCCCTCTGACCTGTAGAGGCAGAAAGGTCCTCTCGTCTAATGGGAACTAGCCTACTCATACTGAAGCAGCTATTTCCCATTAGACAAACGGCCCTCCGACCTGGAGAGTCAGAAAGTTCCTCTCGTCTAATGAGAACTAGCCTACTCACACTGAAGCATCTATTTCCCATTAGAGAAACGGCCCTCCAACCTGGAGAGGCAGAAAGGTCCTCTAGTCTAATGGGAACTAGCCTACTCACACTGACGCAGCTCTTTCCAATTAGAGAAACAGCCCTCGAACCTGTTGAGGCAGAAATGCCCTCTCGTCTAATGGGAACTAGCCTACTCACACTGAAGCAGCTATTTCCCATTAGAGAAACTGCCCTCTGACCTGAAGAGGCAGAAAGGTCCTCTCGTCTAATGGGAACTAGCCTACTCTCACTGAAGCATCTATTTCCCATTAGAGAAACGGCCCTCTGACCTGGAGAGGCAGAATTGTCCTCTCGTCTAATGGGAACTAACTTACTCACAATGAAGCATCAATTTCCCATCAGAGAAACGGCCCTCCGACCTGGAGAGTCAGAAAGTTCCTCTCGTCTAATGAGAACTAGCCTACTCATACTGAAGCATCTATTTCCCATTAGAGAAATGGCCCTTCAACCCGGAGAGGCAGAATGTTCCTCTCATCTAATGGGAACTAGTCTTCTCACAATGAAGCATCTATTTACAATTAGAGAAACGGCCCTCCGACCTCGAGAACCAGAAAGTTTCTCTCGTTAATTGGAACTAGCCTACTCACACTGAAGCAGCTATTTCCCTTTAGAGAAACTGCCCTCTGACCTGAAGAGGCAGAAAGGTCCTCTCGTCTAATGGGAACTAGCTTACTCTCACTGAAGCATCTATTTCCCATTAGAGAAACGGCCCTCTGACCTGGAGAGGCAGAATGGTCCTCTCGTCTAATGGGAACTAACCTACTCACAATGAAGCATCTATTTCCCATTAGAGAAACAGCCCTGCGACCTGAAGAAGCAGAAAGGTCCTCTCGTCTAATGGGAACTAGCCTACTCATACTGAAGCAGCTATTTCCCATTAGACAAACGGCCCTCCGACCTGGAGAGTCAGAAAGTTCCTCTCGTCTAATGAGAACTAGCCTACTCACACTGAAGCATCTATTTCCCATTAGAGAAACGGCCCTCCAACCTGGAGAGGCAGAAAGGTCCTCTAGTCTAATGGGAACTAGCCTACTCACACTGACGCAACTCTTTCCAATTAGAGAAACAGCCCTCGAACCTGGAGAGGCAGAAATGCCCTCTCGTCTAATGGGAACTAGCCTACTCACACTGAAGCAGCTATTTCCCATTAGAGAAACTGCCCTCTGACCTGAAGAGGCAGAAAGGTCCTCTCGTCTAATGGGAACTAGCCTACTCTCACTGAAGCATCTATTTCCCATTAGAGAAACGGCCCTCTGACCTGGAGAGGCAGAATGGTCCTCTCGTCTAATGAGAACTAACCTACTCACAATGAAGCATCTATTTCCCA
Source organism: Ambystoma mexicanum (assembly GCF_040938575.1). NCBI lineage: Eukaryota > Metazoa > Chordata > Amphibia > Caudata > Ambystomatidae > Ambystoma > Ambystoma mexicanum. Next base: position 278,648,400 of record NC_090938.1, on the reverse strand, counting down.
TTAGAGAAACAGCCCTGCAACCTGAAGAAGCATAAAGATCCTCTCGTCTAATGGGAACTAGCATACTCACACTGAAGCAGCTATTTCCCATTTGAGATACGAACCTCCAACCTGGAGAGGCAGAAAGGTCCTCTTGTCTAATGGGAAATTGCCTACTCACACTGACGCAGCTCTTTCACATTGGAAAAACGGCCCTCCAACTTGGCGAGGCAGAAATATCCTCTTGTCTAGTGGGACCTAGCCTACTCACACTGAAGTAGCTATTTCCCATTAGAGAAATGGCCCTCCGACCTGGAGCGTCAGAAAGGTCCCCTCGTCTAATGGGAACTAGGCAACTCACACTGATGCAGCTCTTTCCAATTAGAGAAACGGCCCTCCAACCTGCAGAGGCCGAAAAGTCCAGTCGTCTAATGGGAACTAGCCTACTCACACTGAAGCAGCTATTTCCCATTAGAGAAACGGCACTCTGACCTGGAGAGGCAGAAAAGCCCTCTCATCTAATGGGAACTAGCCTACTTACACTGAAGCATCTATTTCCCATTAGAGAAACTGCCCTCTGACCTGAACAGGCAGAAAGGTGCTCTCGTCTAATGGGAACTAGCCTACTCACACTGAATCATCTGTTTCCCATTAGAGAAACGTCCCTCTGACCTGGAGAGGCAGAAAGGTCCTCTCGTCTAATGGGAACTAGCCTACTCCCAATGAAGCATCTATTTCCCATTAGAGAAACAGCCCTGTGACCTGAAGAAGCAGAAAGGTCCTGTCGTCTAATGGGAACTAGTCTACTCACACTGAAGCAGCTATTTTCCATTAGAGAAACAACCCTCCAACCTGGAGAGGCAGAAAGGTCCTCTCGTCAAATGGGAACTAGCCTACTCACACTGACACAGCTCTTTCCCATTAGAAAAACAGCCCTCCAACTTGGCGAGGCAGAAAGGTCCTCTTGTCTAATGGGAACTATGTTACGTTCTATGTACCTTTTTATTCCAAAGGTTTGGTGTTTACAGTCCCTACTGCAGATATCAGATAAACAACAAGACAACACTAACCTGGTCCAGTAGGACTTCGTAGAGAAGAATGGAAATCTCACCTAACCTCCTCTCCCCGCGCCGGAGAAACCCAGGTCGAGGCGGGGAAGTCAGGGAAACCCTCGTGGGGGAGAAAACCCTGTTGTGCCAGGAACTCGAAAGAAGCGATGGGCGAGTCTTGATTCCCAGGAGTGACTTCGGGAGTTGGACTTGCGATCGCGAACTATCCTGAAGAGAGAAACCAGGTGGTGTTTAGAAAAGGGAGAGATTGCTGCAGTAGGACTCTGGTGAGCGATATACCTTTAAGTCTGAATGTCTGTTGAAGGGGCGTAAGACGGCTTGCACGAAGGTTGTATTCTGTTCAGCGCGTGGTAGAAAGTAACTCCCTGTCCTTGCTGAAGAGACTGAAGAATGGAGAAAGGTTAGTGATGGAATGAATGAAAGTATGTTGTATGCTGGGGGGGTACAGAACTATACGTACTGCAGAGTGTAGAACCAATGCCTTCGGTGTAAGCGTGGGGAGAGCTGGTAGGGAAGAGGACCAAGAACAGAGGAGTCTGATACTGAGAAAAGGGAGAGACAGTTGAAAGATTACAGACAAGCGGAGTATTCGAAGGGTAAAGAGAGCTATCCTAGAATTACGAACTCACGGAGCGTGGCCTCTGAAAACAGTAGCAACGCGCTGGACCAAAGATGCCGCCGAAGGAAATCCATTCTGTGAGGTTGGGGGCGGAGTCATCCGACACTCTGGGATTCGGAAGGCTGGAGCGCTGCTTTTCCTTGCTACCGCCATGTTGGAGGAGGTAGAGGCGATGCATGAAATTCGTCTCCACCTGTGCCAGAAAGTCCACGTGAGCCGCCCCATAGAGGGAGTTAGCCGCCCCCTAGAGGGAGCGGACGTGACAGCATGCCCCCTCCGAAGGGCGACGAAACCCGGTTTACCAGGATGTAGCCGGTAAAACCTGCTAACCAAACGGGGAGCATGAACCGCTGAGGCGGGTTCCCAAGAACGTTCCGCCTGAGAATATCCCTTCCAGTCTATAAGAAACTGTAGCAACCCTCTTCTATAGCGTGAATCACAGATCGAGGAGACTTCGTATTCCGGTCCTTCACTTGTCAGGACCGGAGGGGGAGTTCCCTTCTTCGACACATGGAATCGGGATTGTACCTCAGGCTTCAACTGAGAAACATGGAATGTAGGGTGTATGCGTTTGCAAGAAAAAGGGAGACGTAACTTGAAAGCAGCCAGACCTTTATTTTCAAGAACCCAAAAGGGTCCAAAGTATCTCGGCGATAATTTTGAAGGTTTCAAACTCTTGGGGAGATATTTACTCGACAACCAGACCTTATCACCAACTTTAATGGAAGGTGTGGGACTCCGATGTTTGTCGGCTTGTATCTTATATCGTTCATGAGCTTCTTTTAGAGCTACCTGTGCATTTCGATGTCCTTGTTGAATGGAGGTTATTAACCCGTCTAAATCCGGATACGAAGTATCCGTGGGAACAGTTGATGGGTACACCTCCGGATGAAATCCAAATGTACTAAAGAAAGGACTAACACGTATGGTGGAATGAACCGCATTATTATAAGCAAATTCTGCTATAGGCAGTAAAGCCTTCCAATTATCTTGTAAAGCTGATATATAACATCTTAGATATGCTTCCAGGGTTTGATTTAAACGTTCAGTCTGGCCGTTGGTCTGAGGGTGGTATCCTGAACTGAGCGCTCTTGAGATCCCTAGTAAACGACAAACATGTTTCCAGTACTGTGACGTGTATTGTGGTCCTCGATCCGAGATAATGACCTCCGGTAGTCCGTGGAGTGCAAAAATGCGTTCCACGAATACCCTGGCCATAACAGGTGCAGATGGAACTGATGGGAGAGGGACGAAATGCGCCAATTCGGTCAAAGAGTCTTTTGTCACCATGATGGTATTACAACCCTCTGACCTTGGTAAATCCACGATAAAGTCAGTTGATATTATTTGCCAAGGTTTCGTACGAATTTGGGTCAGGATATGTTTGCCAATAGGAGAAATCCTTGGGGTCTTGGTTTGTAGACACACCGGACAAGACGCGACATAGTCCATTACATCCTTGCGAAGTGTCGGCCACCAGAAGTGCCGTTGAATTTGTTCTGTAGTATTGAGAGTACCTCTATGCCCGGCTGCCTTGGAGTCATGACACATTTGAAGTACTTCTAATTGTAGTTCTTGATCGGGAAGGTACATCTTGTCTTCCTTGAAAAGAAGACCCCGATCAGCAGTAAGTCCTAGTTCTCACAGGGCATCGTCCTGATCCAAGTCCAGATTTCTTGTCCTTAGTGCTACCTTTTGAAGAAAAGAATGGACAACAGGCACTGTGACCAGGTTGGGAAACATAGGTTCAGGCTGAAAGGGAGCTCCTTTTCGTGGATTACTGTGGGATAAAGCATCTGCTTTGAGATTAGTCTTGCCCGGTATGAAAGTGAATGTAACCCGGAAGGGTGAAAAAAAATGCGCCCATCTAGCTTGTCTACTATTGTTGGTTTGGGCATATTGCAGTGCTCGGAGGTTGTGATGGTCGGTTCTTATTTCAATAGGAAATAATGCTCCCAAAAGTAAATGACGCCATTCTTCAAAGGCCCTCTTGATCGCGAGCAACTCTTTCTCGAGAACCGTGTAATTTACTTCTGCCGGTGACAGAGTCTTCGATAGGTAAGCAATGGGTCTTTCGAACCCCCTGTCGGCAGGTTGTAACAGAACCGTTCCAATACACTGGTCTGAGGCATCTGATTCCACTATGAATCTGTGAAGCTGATCCGGCATTGCCAAGATAGGAGCTCTAGTAAATAGGGCTTTTAGCTCCTGAAAGGATTCCTGAGTTTCATTTGTCCACCGAAATACAACCCCTTTCTTTAGCAGATGAGTGATGGGATGGGTGAGGGTAGAAAAATGAGGAATGAAGCGCCTTTAGAAATTCGCGAAGCCAAGAAATCGCTGTATTTCTTTAACTGACTTGGGGGCTGGCCAATCAAGGATAGCTGACACCTTTGAGGGGTCCATGGAGACTCCTTGATCGGACAGGATATACCCTAGATATGCCACTTTGTTTTTATGGAATTCGCATTTCTCTAATTTACAAAAGAGATGGTTCTTCTGTAGTCTGTGTAAGACCTCTTTAACATGAATGACATGGTCTGCAAGGGTGGATGAAAATACCAAAATGTCATCTAAATAGACAATGACAAAATGTAGGGCTATATCTGCAAAAATGTGGTCCATAAACCTTTGGAATATTGCCGGGGCATTGGCTAATCCAAATGGCATTACACTATATTGGAAATGACCGAATGGTGTCCGAAAGGCGGTCTTCCATTCGTCTCCTTTTCTTATGCGGATGAGGTGATAAGCACCGCGTAGATCCAGTTTAGTGTAGAGTCTAGCTCCTCTAAGCGCTTCCAAGATATCCGGAATAAGCGGCATGGGATACTTGTCCGGCACTGTGATCTTATTTAACCCTCTGAAGTCAATGCAGGGACGTAACTCGGACGTGTTTTTCTTTGGAATAAAGAAGAGTGACGCCGCTGCAGGAGAGGTGGATTCCGTGATTAAGCCATTTTCTAGATTTGTCTTCAGATATTCTTTCAGTGCCTCTTTTTCCTTGGCGGACAATATGTACATGCGGCCAAAGGGGAGAGGACTATTCGGAATCAGATCTTTACAACAGTCATCTCTGCGGTGAGGTGGTAATTCGGTGAATTCTGTTTTTGCAAAGACCTGGTGGAATTCCTGATATTCCTGAGGAAGAGTGTTTACTTCGTTAAGAATCTTATTTGTGACACAAAAAGACTCTTGAGAGTGCTTTTTCTTGGAGGTGGAGGCGACTAAGTTATGGCAGTTGTGAACACAATGTTCTGACCCCAAAAAAAGAGTACCAGCTCTCCAGTTAATAAAGGGGTTGTGAAATCTCAGCCATGGCAATCCTGAGATTACAGGATAATGTGCAGTCTTGATTAAATCTAATTTCAGGATCTCTTGATGTGCCGCTATAGTCATCGTGAGAGGAGAAGTGTGGTCTTTTATGGGACCGGAAGTAAGAGGGCTACCGTGCACACTCTCAACCGGGATCATTAATGCCTTGGGTACTTTTGGAATCCTCTGTTTAGTAGCAAATGTGTCATCTAAAAAATTTCCTGCGGCTCTGCTATCGATAAGTGCGGGCACGTTTTCCAATCTTGTGCTACCCCAGGCTAGCGTAACTTCAAGTACTATCATCTGGTTTTCTGTGGATAAATCTTGTTGAACCCTGGGAATGCTTTGAAGGGAACTAGTAACTCTGGAACCCTGCACCGTCGTTCCCCTTACGGTCGGGCGCTGGCGTTTCCCGCCTTCCTAGGGGGAGTATGGGGACATTCCTTGACCAAGTGAGAGCTCTCTCCACAATACATACAAAGACCCTGAGTACGCCTTCTGGTACGTTCACCCACGGATAAAGGGCCTCTCGTATTCCCTATTTGCATCGGCTCCTCGGAAGGAACTGGTCTAATAGGAGACAGGGTACCTTCGGTGGTTTGTCTGCTCTTTCCTTTTTTTCTTTCCTTCTGTCTTTCTTGCAGTCTATAGTCTAACTGCATAACCAGTGAGATGTATTCCGCCATGTTATGTGGACGTGGGGCTCGGGACACCTCGTCCTTTAAATCCTCTGAAAGTCCTCTTCGGAATATGGTCATCAAAGCTTCATCGGCCCATGCCGTGTCAGAAGCTAGTTGCTTAAAGCGTGTGATATAGGAAAGGAGATCCTGACTACCCTGTTTACAATCCAATAACTTTTCCTGTGAGGCAATGGTTATCTCCTGTCTCCCAAACATACTCTTTATGCTGTTACAGAAAGCAGGGTAGGAATCGAGTATGGGATTGTTACTGGTAACCAAAGGAGTGGCCCAAGCTAATGCAGCCCCTGACATTTGGGCAATCATATGGCCCACCTTGTCTCTATCTGTCGGGAAAAAGGCTGCCTTAAAGGCGAACTGTACAGAACAGGACTCAAGAAATTCCTTGACTGCATGGGGATTACCATCAAAATGTCCTGTGGGTAATGGGCCAGGAGGTACTTCCGAGCTATGGGCTGCTCGACCCACCTGTTGCCTCAAGCTGGTATTCTCTAGCTTCAATTGCTGGACCTCGGATGACAGGGACTAAACCGCTGCCATTAATTGTTGTATTTGTTGGTCCATAATGGATCCTCTGATTCTATCAATAAAGACTGTGAGGCCGGTATAGTCTTGACAAAATTAGGCGTTGCTAACTGTTACGTTCTATGTACCTTTTTATTCCAAAGGTTTGGTGTTCACAGTCCCTACTGCAGATATCAGATAAACAACAAGACAACACTAACCTGGTCCAGTAGGAATTCGTAGAGAAGAATGGAAAGCTCACCTAACCTCCTCTCCCCACGCCGGAGAAACCCAGGTCGAGGAGGGGAAGTCAGGGAAACCCTCGTGGGGGAGAAAACCCTGTTGTGCCAGGAACTCGAAAGAAGCGATGGGCGAGTCTTGATTCCCAGGAGTGACTTCGGGAGTTGGACTTGCGATCGCAAACTATCCTGAAGAGAGAAACCAGGTGGTGTTTAGAAAAGGGAGAGATTGCTGCAGTAGGACTCTGGTGAGCGATATACCTTTAAGTCTGAATGTCTGTTGAAGGGGCGTAAGACGGCTTGCACGAAGGTTGTATTCTGTTCAGCGCGTGGTAGAAAGTAACTCCCTGTCCTTGCTGAAGAGACTGAAGAATGGAGAAAGGTTAGTGATGGAATGAATGAAAGTATGTTGTATGCTGGGGGGGTACGGAACTATACGTACTGCAGAGTGTAGAACCAATGCCTTCGGTGTAAGCGTGGGGAGAGCTGGTAGGGAAGAGGACCAAGAACAGAGGAGTCTGATACTGAGAAAAGGGAGAGACGGTTGAAAGATTACAGACAAGCGGAGTATTCGAAGGGTAAAGAGAGCTATCCTAGAATTACGAACTCACGGAGCGTGGCCTCTGAAAACAGTAGCAACGCGCTGGACCGAAGACGCCGCCGAAGGAAATCCATTCTGCGAGGTTGGGGGCGGAGTCATCCGACACTCTCGGATTTGGAAGGCTGGAGCGCTGCTTTTCCTTGCTACCGCCATGTTGGAGGAGGTAGAGGCGATGCATGAAATTCGTCTCCACCTGTGCCAGAAAGTCCACGTGAGCCGCCCCCTAGAGGGAGTTAGCCGCCCCCTAGAGGGAGCAGACGTGACAAACTAGCCTACTCACACTGAAGCAGCTATTTCCCATTAGAGAAACGGCCCTCCGACCTGGAGAGTCAGAAAGGTCCTCTCGTCTAATCAGAACTAGCCTACTCACACTGAAGCACCTGTTTCCCATTAGAGAAATGGCCCTTCGACCCGGAGAGGCAGAACGTTCCTCTCATCTAATGGGAACTAGTCTATTCACAATGAAGCATCTATTTCCCATTAGAGAAACGACCCTCCAACCGGGAGAGGCAGAAAGGTCCTGTCCTCTAATGGGAAATAGCCTACTCACACTGATGCAGCTCTTTTCCATTAGAAAAACGGCCCTCCAACTTGGCGAGGCAGAAAGGTCCTCTTGTCTAATGTGAACTAGTCTTCTCACAATGAAACATGTATTTCCCATTAGAGAAACGGCCCTCCAACCTGGAGAGGCCAGAAAGTTCCCCTTGTCTAATGGGAACTAGCCTACTCAAACTGAAGCATCTATTTCCCATTAGAGAAACGGCCCCCCAACCTGGAGAGGCAGAAAGGTCCTCTCGTCTAATGGGAACTAGCCTACTCACAAGGAAGCATCTATTTCCCATTAGAGAAACAGCCCTGCGACCTGAAGAAGCAGAAAGATCCTCTCGTCTAATGGGAACTATCCTACTCACACTGAAGCAGCTATTTCCCATTAGAGAAACGACCCTCAAACCTGCAGAGGCAGAAAGGTCCTCTCCTCTAATGGGAACTAGCCTACTCACACTGACGCAGCTCTTTCCCATTAGAAAAACGTCCCTCCGACCTGGAGAGTTAGAAAGTTCCTCTCGTCTAATGAGAACTAGCCTACTCACACTGAAGCATCTATTTCCCAATAGAGAAATGGCCCTTCGACCCGGAGAGGCAGAACGTTCCTCTCATCTAATGGGAACTAGTCCACTCACAATGAAGCATCTATTTCCTATTAGAGAAACGGCCTTCGGATCTCAAGAACCAGAAAGTTCCTCTCGTCTAATTGGAACTAGCCTACTCAAACTGAAGCATCTATTTCCCATTAGAGAAACGGCCCTCCAACCTGGAGAGGCAGAAAGGTCCTCTTGTCTAATGGGAACTAGCCTACTCACACTGAAGCAGCTATTTCCCATTAGCGAAACGGCCCTCCGACCTGGAGAGTCAGAAAGTTCCTCTCGTCTAATGAGAACTAGCCTACTCACACTGAAGCAGCTATTTCCCATTAGAGAAACGACCCTCCAACCTGGAGAGGCAGAAAGGTCCTGTCCTCTAATGGGAAATAGCCTACTCCCACTGATGCAGCTCTTTTCCATTAGAAAAACGGCCCTCCAACTTGGCGAATCAGAAAGGTCCTCTTGTCGAATGGGACCTAGCCTACTCACACTGAAGTAGCTATTTCCCATTAGAGAAATGGCCCTCCGACCTGAAGAAGCAGAAAGATCCTCTCGTCTAATGGGAACTAGCCTACTCACACTGAAGCAGCTATTTCCCATTTGAGATACGAACCTCCAACCTGGAGAGGCAGAAAGGTCCTCTTGTCTAATGGGAAATTGCCTACTCACACTGACGCAGCTCTTTCACATTGGAAAAACGGCCCTCCAACTTGGCGAGGCAGAAATATCCTCTTGTCTAATGGGACCTAGCCCACTCACACTGAAGTAGCTATTTCCCATTAGAGAAATGGCCCTCCGACCTGGAGCGTCAGAAAGGTCCCCTCGTCTAATGGGAACTAGGCAACTCACACTGATGCAGCTCTTTCCAATTAGAGAAACGGCCCTCCAAACCTGCAGAGGCCGAAAAGTCCGGTCGTCTAATTGGAACTAGCCTACTCACACTGAAGCAGCTATTTCCGATTAGAGAAACGGCGCTCTAACTTGGAGAGGCAGAAAAGCCCTCTCATCTAATGGGAACTAGCCTACTCACACTGAATCATCTGTTTCCCATTAGAGAAACATCCCTCTGACCTGGAGAGCCAGAAAGATCCTCTCGTCTAATGGGAACTAGCCTACTCCCAATGAAGCATCTATTTCCCATTAGAGAAACAGCCCTGTGACCTGAAGAAGCAGAAAGTTCCTCTCGTCTAATTGGAACTATCCTACTCACACTGAAGCATCTATTTCCCATTAGAGAAATGGCCCTTCAACCCGGAGAGGCAGAACGTTCCTCTCATCTAATGGGAACTAGTCTACTCACAATGAGCATCTATTTACAATTAGAGAAACGGCCCTCCGACCTCGAGAACCAGAAAGTTTCTCTCGTCTAATTGGAACTAACCTACTCACACTGAAGCAGCTATTTCCCATTAGAGAAACTGCCCTCTGACCTGAAGAGGCAGAAAGGTCCTCTCGTCTAATGGGAACTAGCGTACTCTCACTGAAGCATCTATTTCCCATTAGAGAAACGGCCCTCTTACCTGGAGAGTCAGAAAGTTCCTCTCGTCTAATGAGAACTAGCCTACTCACACTGAAGCATCTATTTCCCATTAGAGAAATGGCCCTTCAACCCAGAGAGGCAGAACGTTCCTCTCATATAAAGGGAACTAGTCTACTCACAATGAGCATCTATTTCCAATTAGAGAAACGGCCCTCCGACCTCGAGAACCAGAAAGTTTCTCTCGTCTAATTGGAACTAGCCTACTCACACTGAAGAAGCTATTTCCCATTAGAGAAACTGCCCTCTGACCTGAAGAGGCAGAAAGGTCCTCTCGTCTAATGGGAACTAGCGTACTCTCACTGAAGCATCTATTTCCCATTAGAGAAACGGCCCTCTGACCTGGAGAGGCAGAATGGTCCTCTCGTCTAATGGGAACTAATCTACTCACAATGAAGCATCTATTTCCCATTAGAGAAACAGCCCTGCGACCTGAAGAAGCAGAAAGGTCCTCTTGTCTAATGGGAACTAGCCTACTCATACTGAAGCAGCTATTTCCCATTAGACAAACGGCCCTCCGACATGGAGAGTCAGAAAGTTCCTCTCGTCTAATGAGAACTAGCCTACTCACACTGAAGCATCTATTTCCCATTAGAGAAACGGCCCTCCAACCTGGAGAGGCAGAAAGGTCCTCTAGTCTAATGGGAACTAGCCTACTCACACTGACGCAGCTTTTTCCAATTAGAGAAACAGCCCTCGAACCTGGAGAGGCAGAAATGCCCTCTCGTCTAATGGGAACTAGCCTACTCACTCTGAAGCAGCTATTTCCCATTAGAGAAACTGCCCTCTGACCTGAAGAGGCAGAAAGGTCCTCTCGTCTAATGGGAACTAGCCTACTCTCACTGAAGCATCTATTTCCCGTTAGAGAAACGGCCCTCTGACCTGGAGAGGCAGAATGGTCCTCTCGTCTAATGGAAACTAACCTACTCACAATGAAGCATCTATTTCCCATTAGAGAAACAGCCCTGCAACCTGAAGAAGCAGAAAGATCCTCTCGTCTAATGGGAACTAGCCTACTCACACTGAAGCAGCTATTTCCCATTTGAGATACGAACCTCCAACCTGGAGAGGCAGAAAGGTCCTCTTGTCTAATGGGAAATTGCCTACTCACACTGACGCAGCTCTTTCAGATTGGAAAAACGGCCCTCCAACTTGGCGAGGCAGAAATATCCTCTTGTCTAATGGGACCTAGCCTATTCACACTGAAGTAGCTATTTCCCATTAGAGAAATGGCCCTCCGACCTGGAGCGTCAGAAAGGTCCCCTCGTATAATGGGAACTAGGCAACTCACACTGATGCAGCTCTTTCCAATTAGAGAAACGGCCCTCCAACCTGCAGAGGCCGAAAAGTCCAGTCGTCTAATGGGAACTAGCCTACTCACACTGAAGCAGCTATTTCCCATTAGAGAAACGGCACTCTGACCTGGAGAGGCAGAAAAGCCCTCTCATCTAATGGGAACTAGCCTACTTACACTGAAGCATCTATTTCCCATTAGAGAAACTGCCCTCTGACCTGAACAGGCAGAAAGGTGCTCTCGTCTAATGGGAACTAGCCTACTCACACTGAATCATCTGTTTCCCATTAGAGAAACGTCCCTCTGACCTGGAGAGCCAGAAAGGTCCTCTCGTCTAATGGGAACTAGCCTACTCACAATGAAGCATCTATTTCCTATTAGAGAAACAGCCCTGTGACCTGAAGACGCAGAAAGGTCCTCTCGTCTAATGGGAACTAGTCTACTCACACTGAAGCAGCTATTTTCCATTAGAGAAACGACCCTCCAACCTGGAGAGGCAGAAAGGTCCTCTCGTCAAATGGGAACTAGCCTACTCACACTGACGCAGCTCTTTCCCATTAGAAAAACAGCCCTCCAACTTGGCGAGGCAGAAAGGTCCTCTTGTCTAATGGGAACTAGCCTACTCACACTGAAGCAGCTATTTCCCATTAGAGAAACGGCCCTCCGACCTGGAGAGTCAGAAAGGTCCTCTCGTCTAATCAGAACTAGCCTACTAACACTGAAGCACCTGTTTCCCATTAGAGAAATGGCCCTTCGACCCGGAGAGGCAGTACGTTCCTCTCATCTAATGGGAACTAGTCTATTCATAATGAAGCATCTATTTCCCATTAGAGAAATGACCCTCCAACCTGGAGAGGCAGAAAGGTCCTCTCCTCTAATGGGAAATAGCCTACTCACACTGATGCAGCTCTTTTCAATTAGAAAAACGGCCCTCCAACTTGGCGAGGCAGAAAGGTCCTCTTGTCTAATGGGAACTAGTCTACTCACAATGAAGCATGTATTTCCCATTAGAGAAACGGCCCTCCAACCTGGAGAGGCCAGAAAGTTCCCCTTGTCTAATGGGAACTCGCCTACTCAAACTGAAGCATCTATTTCCCATTAGAGAAACGACCCTCCAACCTGGAGAGGCAGAAAGGTCCTCTCCTCTAATGGGAAATAGCCTACTCACACTGATGCAGCTCTTTTCCATTAGAAAAACGGCCCTCCAACCTGGAGAGGCAGAAAGGTCCTCTCGTCTAACGGGAACTAGCCTAATCACAAGGGAAGCATCTATTTCCCATTAGAGAAACAGCCCTGCGACCTGAAGAAGCAGAAAGATCCTCTCGTCTAATGGGAACTAGCCTACTCACACTGAAGCAGCTATTTCCCATTAGAGAAACGACCCTCAAACCTGCAGAGGCAGAAAGGTCCTCTCCTCTAATGGGAACTAGCCTACTCACACTGACGCAGCTCTTTCCCATTAGAAAAACGGCCCTACAACTTGGCGAGGCAGAAAGGTCCTCTTGTCTAATGGGAACTAGCCTACTCACACTGAAGCAGCTATTTCCTATTAGAGAAACGGCCCTCCGACCTGGAGAGTTAGAAAGTTCCTCTCGTCTAATGAGAACTAGCCTACTCACACTGAAGCATCTATTTCCCAATAGAGAAATGGCCCTTCGACCCGGAGAGGCAGAACGTTCCTCTCATCTAATGGGAACTAGTCCACTCACAATGAAGCATCTAGTTCCTATTAGAGAAACGGCCTTCCGATCTCGAGAACCAGAAAGTTCCTCTCGTCTAATTGGAACTAGCCTACTCACACTGAAGCATCTATTTCCCATTAGAGAAACGGCCCTCCAACCTGGAGAGGCAGAAAGGTCCTCTTGTCTAATGGGAACTAGCCTACTCACACTGAAGCAGCTATTTCCCATTACAGAAACGGCCCTCCGACCTGGAGAGTCAGAAAGTTCCTCTCGTCTAATGGGAACTAGTCTACACACAATGAAGCATCTATTTCCAATTAGAGAAACGGCCCTCCGACCTCGAGAACCAGAAAGTTCCTCTCGTCTTATTGGAACTAGCCTACTCACACTGAAGCAGCTTTTTCCCATTAGAGAAACTGCCCTCTGACCTGAAGAGGCAGAAATGTCCTCTCGTCTAATGGGAACTAGCGTACTCTCACTGAAGCATCTATTTCCCATTAGAGAACGGCCCTCTGACCTGGAGAGGCAGAATGGTCCTCTCGTCTAATGGGAACTAATCTACTCACAATGAAGCATCTATTTCCCATTAGAGAAACAGCCCTGCGACCTGAAGAAGCAGAAAGGTCCTCTCGTCTAATGGGAACTAGCCTACTCATACTGAAGCAGCTATTTCCCATTAGAGAAACGGCCCTCCGACCTGGAGAGTCAGAAAGTTCCTCTCGTCTAATGAGAACTAGCCTACTCACACTGAAGCATCTATTTCCCATTAGAGAATCGGCCCTCCAACCTGCAGAGGCAGAAAGGTCCTCTAGTCTAATGGGAACTAGCCTACTCACACTGACGCAGCTCTTTCCAATTCGAGAAACAGCCCTCGAACCTGGAGAGGCAGAAATGCCCTCTCGTCTAATGGGAACTAGCCTACTCACACTGAAGCAGCTATTTCCCATTAGAGAAACTGCCCTCTGACCTGAAGAGCCAGAAAGGTCCTCTCGTCTAATGGGAACTAGCCTACTCTCACTGAAGCATCTATTTCCCATTAGAGAAACGGCCCTCTGACCTGGAGAGGCAGAATGGTCCTCTTGTCTAATGGGAACTAACCTACTCACAATGAAGCATCTATTTCCCATTAGAGAAACAGCCCTGCGACCTGAAGAAGCAGAAAGATCCTCTCGTCTAATGGGAACTAGCCTACTCACACTGAAGCAGCTATTTCCCATTTGAGATACGAACCTCCAACCTGGAGAGGCAGAAAGGTCCTCTTGTCTAATGGGAAATTGCCTACTCACACTGACGCAGCTCTTTCACATTGGAAAAATGGCCCTCCAACTTGGCGAGGCAGAAATATCCTCATGTCTAATGGGACCTAGCCTACTCACACTGAAGTAGCTATTTCCCATTAGAGAAATGGCCCTCCGACCTGGAGCGTCAGAAAGGTCCCCTCGTCTAATGGGAACTAGGCAACTCACACTGATGCAGCTCTTTTCAATTAGAGAAACGGCCCTCCAACCTGCAGAAGCCGAAAAGTCCAGTCGTCTAATGGGAACTAGCCTACTCACACTGAAGCAGCTATTTCCCATTAGAGAAACGGCACTCTGACCTGGAGAGCCAGAAAGGTCCTCTCGTCTAATGGGAACTAGCCTACTCACAATGAAGCATCTATTTCCCATTAGAGAAACTGCCCTCTGACCTGAACAGGCAGAAAGGTGCTCTTGTCTAATGGGAACTAGCCTACTCACACTGAATCATCTGTTTCCCATTAGAGAAACGTCCCTCTGACCTGGAGAGCCAGAAAGGTCCTCTCGTCTAATGGGAACTAGCCTACTCACAATGAAGCATCTATTTCCCATTAGAGAAACAGCCCTGTGACCTGAAGAAGCAGAAAGGTCCTCTCGTCTAATGGGAACTAGTCTACTCACACTGAAGCAGCTATTTTCCATTAGAGAAACGACCCTCCAACCTGGAGAGGCAGAAAGGTCCTCTCGTCAAATGGGAACTAGCCTACTCACACTGACGCAGCTCTTTCCCATTAGAAAAACAGCCCTCCAACTTGGCGAGGCAGAAAGGTCCTCTTGTCTAATGGGAACTAGTCTACTCACACTGAAGCAGCTATTTCCCATTTGAGATACGAACCTCCAACCTGGAGAAGCAGAAAGTTCCTCTCGTCTAATGAGAACTAGCCTACTCACACTGAAGCATCTATTTCCCATTAGAGAAATGGCCCTTCAACCCGGAGAGGCAGACCGTTCCTCTCATCTAATGGGAACTAGTCTACACACAATGAAGCATCTATTTCCAATTAGAGAAACGGCCCTCCGACCTCGAGAACCAGAAAGTTCCTCTCGTCTTATTGGAACTAGCCTACTCACACTGAAGCAGCTATTTCCCATTAGAGAAACCGCCCTCTGACCTGAAGAGCCAGAAAGGTCCTCTCGTCTAATGGGAACTAGCCTACTCTCACTGAAGCATCTATTTCCCATTAGAGAAACGGCCCTCTGACCTGGAGAGGCAGAATGGTCCTCTTGTCTAATGGGAACTAACCTACTCACAATGAAGCATCTATTTCCCATTAGAGAAACAGCCCTGCGACCTGAAGAAGCAGAAAGATCCTCTCGTCTAATGGGAACTAGCCTACTCACACTGAAGCAGCTATTTCCCATTTGAGATACGAACCTTCAACCTGGAGAGGCAGAAAGGTCCTCTTGTCTAATGGGAAATTGCCTACTCACACTGACGCAGCTCTTTCACATTGGAAAAATGGCCCTCCAACTTGGCGAGGCAGAAATATCCTCTTGTCTAATGTGACCTAGCCTTCTCACACTGAAGTAGCTATTTCCCATTAGAGAAATGGCCCTCCGACCTGGAGCGTCAGAAAGGTCCCCTCGTCTAATGGGAACTAGGCAACTCACACTGATGCAGCTCTTTCTAATTAGAGAAACGGCCCTCCAACCTGCAGAGGCCGAAAAGTCCAGTCGTCTAATGGGAACTAGCCTACTCACACTGAAGCAGCTATTTCCCATTAGAGAAACGGCACTCTGACCTGGAGAGGCAGAAAAGCCCTCTCATCTAATGGGAACTAGCCTACTTACACTGGAGCATCTATTTCCCATTCGAGAAACTGCCCTCTGACCTGAACAGGCAGAAAGGTGCTCTCGTCTAATGGGAACTAGCCTACTCACACTGAATCATCTGTTTCCCATTAGAGAAACGTCCCTCTGACCTGGAGAGCCAGAAAGGTCCTCTTGTCTAATGGGAACTAGCCTACTCCCAATGAAGCATCTATTTCCCATTAGAGAAACAGCCCTGTGACCTGAAGAAGCAGAAAGGTCCTCTCGTCTAATGGGAACTAGTCTACTCACACTGAAACAGCTATTTTCCATTAGAGAAACGACCCTCCAACCTGGAGAGGCAGAAAGGTCCTCTCGTCAAATGGGAACTAGCCTACTCACACTGACGCAGCTCTTTCCCATTAGAAAAACAGCCCTCCAACTTGGCGAGGCAGAAAGGTCCTCTTGTCTAATGGGAACTAGCCTACCCACACTGAAGCAGCTATTTCCCATTAGAGAAACGGCCCTCCGACCTGGAGAGTCAGAAAGGTCCTCTCGTCTAATCAGAACTAGCCTACTCACACTGAAGCACCTGTTTCCCATTAGAGAAATGGCCCTTCGACCCGGAGAGGCAGAACGTTCCTCTCATCTAATGGGAACTAGTCTATTCACAATGAAGCATCTATTTCTCATTAGAGAAATGACCCTCCAACCTGGAGAGGCAGAAAGGTCCTCTCCTCTAATGGGAAATAGCCTACTCACACTGATGCAGCTCTTTTCCATTAGAAAAACGGCCCTCCAACTTGGCGAGGCAGAAAGGTCCTCTTGTCTAATGGGAACTAGTCTACTCACAATGAAGCATGTATTTCCCATTAGAGAAACGGCCCTCCAACCTGGAGAGGCCAGAAAGTTCCCCTTGTCTAATGGGAACTCGCCTACTCAAACTGAAGCATCTATTTCCCATTAGAGAAACAACCCTCCAACCTGGAGAGGCAGAAAGGTCCTCTCCTCTAATGTGAAATAGCCTACTCACACTGATGCAGCTCTTTTCCATTAGAAAAACGGCCCTCCAACCTGGAGAGGCAGAAAGGTCCTCTCGTCTAATGGGAACTAGCCTACTCACAAGGGAAGCATCTATTTCCCATTACAGAAACAGCCCTGCGACCTGAAGAAGCAGAAAGATCCTCTCGTCTAATGGGAACTAGCCTACTCACACTGAAGCAGCTATTTCCCATTAGAGAAACGACCCTCAAACCTGCAGAGGCAGAAAGGTCCTCTCCTCTAATGGGAACTAGCCTACTCACACTGACGCAGCTCTTTCCCATTAGAAAAATGGCCCTACAACTTGGCGAGGCAGAAAGGTCCTCTTGTCTAATGGGAACTAGCCTACTCACACTGAAGCAGCTATTTCCTATTAGAGAAACGGCCCTCCGACCTGGAGAGTTAGAAAGTTCCTCTCGTCTAATGAGAACTAGCCTACTCACACTGAAGCATCTATTTCCCGATAGAGAAATGGCCCTTCGACCCGGAGAGGCAGAACGTTCCTCTCATCTAATGGGAACTAGTCCACTCACAATGAAGCATCTAGTTCCTATTAGAGAAATGGCCTTCCGATCTCGAGAACCAGAAAGTTCCTCTCGTCTAATTGGAACTAGCCTACTCACACTGAAGCATCTATTTCCCATTAGAGAAACGGCCCTCCAACCTGGAGAGGCAGAAAGGTCCTCTTGTCTAATGGGAACTAGCCTACTCACACTGAAGCAGCTATTTCCCATTAGAGAAACGGCCCTCCGACCTGGAGAGTCAGAAAGTTCCTCTCGTCTAATGAGAACTAGCCTACACACACTGAAGCATCTATTTCCCATTAGAGAAATGGCCCTTCAACCCCGAGAGGCAGAACGTTCCTCTCATCTAATGGGAACTAGTCTACTCACAATGAAGCATCTATTTCCAATTAGAGAAACGGCCCTCCGACCTCGAGAACCAGAAAGTTCCTCTCGTCTTATTGGAACTAGCCTACTCACACTGAAGCAGCTATTTCCCATTAGAGAAACTGCCCTCTGACCTGAAGAGGCAGAAAGGTCCTCTCGTCTAATGGGAACTAATCTACTCACAATGAAGCATCTATTTCCCATTAGAGAAAGGGCCCTCCGACCTGGAGAGGCAGAATGGTCCTCTCGTCTAATGGGAACTAACCTACTCACAATGAAGCATCTATTTCCCATTAGAGAAACAGCCCTGCAACCTGAAGAAGCAGAAAGATCCTCTCGTCTAATGGGAACTAGCCTACTCACACTGAAGCAGCTATTTCCCATTTGAGATACGAACCTCCAACCTGGAGAAGCAGAAAGTTCCTCTCGTCTAATGAGAACTAGCCTACTCACACTGAAGCATCTATTTCCCATTAGAGAAATGGCCCTTCAACCCGGAGAGGCAGACCGTTCCTCTCATCTAATGGGAACTAGTCTACACACAATGAAGCATCTATTTCCAATTAGAGAAACGGCCCTCCGACCTCGAGAACCAGAAAGTTCCTCTCGTCTTATTGGAACTAGCCTACTCACACTGAAGCAGCTATTTCCCATTAGAGAAACCGCCCTCTGACCTGAAGAGCCAGAAAGGTCCTCTCGTCTAATGGGAACTAGCCTACTCTCACTGAAGCATCTATTTCCCATTAGAGAAACGGCCCTCTGACCTGGAGAGGCAGAATGGTCCTCTTGTCTAATGGGAACTAACCTACTCACAATGAAGCATCTATTTCCCATTAGAGAAACAGCCCTGCGACCTGAAGAAGCAGAAAGATCCTCTCGTCTAATGGGAACTAGCCTACTCACACTGAAGCAGCTATTTCCCATTTGAGATACGAACCTTCAACCTGGAGAGGCAGAAAGGTCCTCTTGTCTAATGGGAAATTGCCTACTCACACTGACGCAGCTCTTTCACATTGGAAAAATGGCCCTCCAACTTGGCGAGGCAGAAATATCCTCTTGTCTAATGTGACCTAGCCTTCTCACACTGAAGTAGCTATTTCCCATTAGAGAAATGGCCCTCCGACCTGGAGCGTCAGAAAGGTCCCCTCGTCTAATGGGAACTAGGCAACTCACACTGATGCAGCTCTTTCTAATTAGAGAAACGGCCCTCCAACCTGCAGAGGCCGAAAAGTCCAGTCGTCTAATGGGAACTAGCCTACTCACACTGAAGCAGCTATTTCCCATTAGAGAAACGGCACTCTGACCTGGAGAGGCAGAAAAGCCCTCTCATCTAATGGGAACTAGCCTACTTACACTGAAGCATCTATTTCCCATTCGAGAAACTGCCCTCTGACCTGAACAGGCAGAAAGGTGCTCTCGTCTAATGGGAACTAGCCTACTCACACTGAATCATCTGTTTCCCATTAGAGAAACGTCCCTCTGACCTGGAGAGCCAGAAAGGTCCTCTTGTCTAATGGGAACTAGCCTACTCCCAATGAAGCATCTATTTCCCATTAGAGAAACAGCCCTGTGACCTGAAGAAGCAGAAAGGTCCTCTCGTCTAATGGGAACTAGTCTACTCACACTGAAACAGCTATTTTCCATTAGAGAAACGACCCTCCAACCTGGAGAGGCAGAAAGGTCCTCTCGTCAAATGGGAACTAGCCTACTCACACTGACGCAGCTCTTTCCCATTAGAAAAACAGCCCTCCAACTTGGCGAGGCAGAAAGGTCCTCTTGTCTAATGGGAACTAGCCTACCCACACTGAAGCAGCTATTTCCCATTAGAGAAACGGCCCTCCGACCTGGAGAGTCAGAAAGGTCCTCTCGTCTAATCAGAACTAGCCTACTCACACTGAAGCACCTGTTTCCCATTAGAGAAATGGCCCTTCGACCCGGAGAGGCAGAACGTTCCTCTCATCTAATGGGAACTAGTCTATTCACAATGAAGCATCTATTTCTCATTAGAGAAATGACCCTCCAACCTGGAGAGGCAGAAAGGTCCTCTCCTCTAATGGGAAATAGCCTACTCACACTGATGCAGCTCTTTTCCATTAGAAAAACGGCCCTCCAACTTGGCGAGGCAGAAAGGTCCTCTTGTCTAATGGGAACTAGTCTACTCACAATGAAGCATGTATTTCCCATTAGAGAAACGGCCCTCCAACCTGGAGAGGCCAGAAAGTTCCCCTTGTCTAATGGGAACTCGCCTACTCAAACTGAAGCATCTATTTCCCATTAGAGAAACAACCCTCCAACCTGGAGAGGCAGAAAGGTCCTCTCCTCTAATGTGAAATAGCCTACTCACACTGATGCAGCTCTTTTCCATTAGAAAAACGGCCCTCCAACCTGGAGAGGCAGAAAGGTCCTCTCGTCTAATGGGAACTAGCCTACTCACAAGGGAAGCATCTATTTCCCATTACAGAAACAGCCCTGCGACCTGAAGAAGCAGAAAGATCCTCTCGTCTAATGGGAACTAGCCTACTCACACTGAAGCAGCTATTTCCCATTAGAGAAACGACCCTCAAACCTGCAGAGGCAGAAAGGTCCTCTCCTCTAATGGGAACTAGCCTACTCACACTGACGCAGCTCTTTCCCATTAGAAAAATGGCCCTACAACTTGGCGAGGCAGAAAGGTCCTCTTGTCTAATGGGAACTAGCCTACTCACACTGAAGCAGCTATTTCCTATTAGAGAAACGGCCCTCCGACCTGGAGAGTTAGAAAGTTCCTCTCGTCTAATGAGAACTAGCCTACTCACACTGAAGCATCTATTTCCCGATAGAGAAATGGCCCTTCGACCCGGAGAGGCAGAACGTTCCTCTC
The DNA here is from genome assembly GCF_040938575.1 of Ambystoma mexicanum. NCBI lineage: Eukaryota > Metazoa > Chordata > Amphibia > Caudata > Ambystomatidae > Ambystoma > Ambystoma mexicanum. Next base: position 278,627,885 of record NC_090938.1, on the reverse strand, counting down.
ATCTAATGGGAACTAGTCCACTCACAATGAAGCATCTAGTTCCTATTAGAGAAATGGCCTTCCGATCTCGAGAACCAGAAAGTTCCTCTCGTCTAATTGGAACTAGCCTACTCACACTGAAGCATCTATTTCCCATTAGAGAAACGGCCCTCCAACCTGGAGAGGCAGAAAGGTCCTCTTGTCTAATGGGAACTAGCCTACTCACACTGAAGCAGCTATTTCCCATTAGAGAAACGGCCCTCCGACCTGGAGAGTCAGAAAGTTCCTCTCGTCTAATGAGAACTAGCCTACACACACTGAAGCATCTATTTCCCATTAGAGAAATGGCCCTTCAACCCCGAGAGGCAGAACGTTCCTCTCATCTAATGGGAACTAGTCTACTCACAATGAAGCATCTATTTCCAATTAGAGAAACGGCCCTCCGACCTCGAGAACCAGAAAGTTCCTCTCGTCTTATTGGAACTAGCCTACTCACACTGAAGCAGCTATTTCCCATTAGAGAAACTGCCCTCTGACCTGAAGAGGCAGAAAGGTCCTCTCGTCTAATGGGAACTAATCTACTCACAATGAAGCATCTATTTCCCATTAGAGAAAGGGCCCTCCGACCTGGAGAGGCAGAATGGTCCTCTCGTCTAATGGGAACTAATCTACTCACAATGAAGCATCTATTTCCCATTAGAGAGACAGCCCTGCGACCTGAAGAAGCAGAAAGGTCCTCTCGTCTAATGGGAACTAGCCTACTCATACTGAAGCAGCTATTTCCCATTAGAGAAACGGCCCTCCGACCTGGAGAGTCAGAAAGTTCCTCTCGTCTAATGAGAACTAGCCTACTCACACTGAAGCATCTATTCTCATTAGAGAAATGGCCCTCCAACCTGGAGAGGCAGAAAGGTCCTCTAGTCTAATGGGAACTAGCCTACTCACACTGACGCAGCTCTTTCCAATTAGAGAAACAGCCCTCGAACCTGGAGAGGCAGAAATGCCCTCTCGTCTAATGGGAACTAGCCTACTCACACTGAAGCAGCTATTTCCCATTAGAGAAACGGCCCTCTGACCTGGAGAGGCAGAATGGTCCTCTTGTCTAATGGGAACTAACCCACTCACAATGAAGCATCTATTTCCCATTAGAGAAACAGCCCTGCGACCTGAAGAAGCAGAAAGATCCTCTCGTCTAATGGGAACTAGCCTACTCACACTGAAGCAGCTATTTCCCATTTGAGATACGACCCTCCAACATGGAGATGCAGAAAGGTCCTCTTGTCTAATGGGAAATTGCCTACTCACACTGACGCAGCTCTTTCCCATTAGAAAAACAGCCCTCCAACTTGGCGAGGCAGAAAGGTCCTCTTGTCTAATGGGAACTAGCCTACTCACACTGAAGCAGCTATTTCCTATTAGAGAAACGGCCCTCCGACCTGGAGAGTTAGAAAGTTCCTCTCGTCTAATGAGAACTAGCCTACTCACACTGAAGCATCTATTTCCCAATAGAGAAATGGCCCTTCGACCCGGAGAGGCAGAACGTTCCTCTCATCTAATGGGAACTAGTCCACTCACAATGAAGCATCTAGTTCCTATTAGAGAAACGGCCTTCCGATCTCGAGAACCAGAAAGTTCCTCGCGTCTAATTGGAACTAGCCTACTCACACTGAAGCATCTGTTTCCCATTAGAGAAACGGCCCTCCAACCTGGAGAGGCAGAAAGTTCCTCTTGTCTAATGGGAACTAGCCTACTCACACTGAAGCAGCTATTTCCCATTACAGAAACGGCCCTCCGACCTGGAGAGTCAGAAAGTTCCTCTCGTCTAATGAGAACTAGCCTACTCACACTGAAGCATCTATTTCCCATTAGAGAAATGGCCCTTCAACCCGGAGAGGCAGACCGTTCCTCTCATCTAATGGGAACTAGTCTACACACAATGAAGCATCTATTTCCAATTAGAGAAACGGCCCTCCGACCTCGAGAACCAGAAAGTTCCTCTCGTCTTATTGGAACTAGCCTACTCACACTGAAGCAGCTATTTCCCATTAGAGAAACTGCCCTCTGACCTGAAGAGGCAGAAATGTCCTCTCGTCTAATGGGAACTAGCGTACTGTCACTGAAGCATCTATTTCCCATTAGAGAACGGCCCTCTGACCTGGAGAGGCAGAATGGTCCTCTCGTCTAATGGGAACTAATCTACTCACAATGAAGCATCTATTTCCCATTAGAGAAACAGCCCTGCGACCTGAAGAAGCAGAAAGGTCCTCTCGTCTAATGGGAACTAACCTACTCACAATGAAGCATCTATTTCCCATTAGAGAAACAGCCCTGCGACCTGAAGAAGCAGAAAGATCCTCTCGTCTAATGGGAACTAACCTACTCACAATGAAGCATCTATTTCCCATTAGAGAAACAGCCCTGCAACCTGAAGAAGCAGAAAGATCCTCTCGTCTAATGGGAACTAGCCTACTCACACTGAAGCAGCTATTTCCCATTTGAGATACGAACCTCCAACCTGGAGAAGCAGAAAGTTCCTCTCGTCTAATGAGAACTAGCCTACTCACACTGAAGCATCTATTTCCCATTAGAGAAATGGCCCTTCAACCCGGAGAGGCAGACCGTTCCTCTCATCTAATGGGAACTAGTCTACACACAATGAAGCATCTATTTCCAATTAGAGAAACGGCCCTCCGACCTCGAGAACCAGAAAGTTCCTCTCGTCTTATTGGAACTAGCCTACTCACACTGAAGCAGCTATTTCCCATTAGAGAAACCGCCCTCTGACCTGAAGAGCCAGAAAGGTCCTCTCGTCTAATGGGAACTAGCCTACTCTCACTGAAGCATCTATTTCCCATTAGAGAAACGGCCCTCTGACCTGGAGAGGCAGAATGGTCCTCTTGTCTAATGGGAACTAACCTACTCACAATGAAGCATCTATTTCCCATTAGAGAAACAGCCCTGCGACCTGAAGAAGCAGAAAGATCCTCTCGTCTAATGGGAACTAGCCTACTCACACTGAAGCAGCTATTTCCCATTTGAGATACGAACCTTCAACCTGGAGAGGCAGAAAGGTCCTCTTGTCTAATGGGAAATTGCCTACTCACACTGACGCAGCTCTTTCACATTGGAAAAATGGCCCTCCAACTTGGCGAGGCAGAAATATCCTCTTGTCTAATGTGACCTAGCCTTCTCACACTGAAGTAGCTATTTCCCATTAGAGAAATGGCCCTCCGACCTGGAGCGTCAGAAAGGTCCCCTCGTCTAATGGGAACTAGGCAACTCACACTGATGCAGCTCTTTCTAATTAGAGAAACGGCCCTCCAACCTGCAGAGGCCGAAAAGTCCAGTCGTCTAATGGGAACTAGCCTACTCACACTGAAGCAGCTATTTCCCATTAGAGAAACGGCACTCTGACCTGGAGAGGCAGAAAAGCCCTCTCATCTAATGGGAACTAGCCTACTTACACTGAAGCATCTATTTCCCATTCGAGAAACTGCCCTCTGACCTGAACAGGCAGAAAGGTGCTCTCGTCTAATGGGAACTAGCCTACTCACACTGAATCATCTGTTTCCCATTAGAGAAACGTCCCTCTGACCTGGAGAGCCAGAAAGGTCCTCTTGTCTAATGGGAACTAGCCTACTCCCAATGAAGCATCTATTTCCCATTAGAGAAACAGCCCTGTGACCTGAAGAAGCAGAAAGGTCCTCTCGTCTAATGGGAACTAGTCTACTCACACTGAAACAGCTATTTTCCATTAGAGAAACGACCCTCCAACCTGGAGAGGCAGAAAGGTCCTCTCGTCAAATGGGAACTAGCCTACTCACACTGACGCAGCTCTTTCCCATTAGAAAAACAGCCCTCCAACTTGGCGAGGCAGAAAGGTCCTCTTGTCTAATGGGAACTAGCCTACCCACACTGAAGCAGCTATTTCCCATTAGAGAAACGGCCCTCCGACCTGGAGAGTCAGAAAGGTCCTCTCGTCTAATCAGAACTAGCCTACTCACACTGAAGCACCTGTTTCCCATTAGAGAAATGGCCCTTCGACCCGGAGAGGCAGAACGTTCCTCTCATCTAATGGGAACTAGTCTATTCACAATGAAGCATCTATTTCTCATTAGAGAAATGACCCTCCAACCTGGAGAGGCAGAAAGGTCCTCTCCTCTAATGGGAAATAGCCTACTCACACTGATGCAGCTCTTTTCCATTAGAAAAACGGCCCTCCAACTTGGCGAGGCAGAAAGGTCCTCTTGTCTAATGGGAACTAGTCTACTCACAATGAAGCATGTATTTCCCATTAGAGAAACGGCCCTCCAACCTGGAGAGGCCAGAAAGTTCCCCTTGTCTAATGGGAACTCGCCTACTCAAACTGAAGCATCTATTTCCCATTAGAGAAACAACCCTCCAACCTGGAGAGGCAGAAAGGTCCTCTCCTCTAATGTGAAATAGCCTACTCACACTGATGCAGCTCTTTTCCATTAGAAAAACGGCCCTCCAACCTGGAGAGGCAGAAAGGTCCTCTCGTCTAATGGGAACTAGCCTACTCACAAGGGAAGCATCTATTTCCCATTACAGAAACAGCCCTGCGACCTGAAGAAGCAGAAAGATCCTCTCGTCTAATGGGAACTAGCCTACTCACACTGAAGCAGCTATTTCCCATTAGAGAAACGACCCTCAAACCTGCAGAGGCAGAAAGGTCCTCTCCTCTAATGGGAACTAGCCTACTCACACTGACGCAGCTCTTTCCCATTAGAAAAATGGCCCTACAACTTGGCGAGGCAGAAAGGTCCTCTTGTCTAATGGGAACTAGCCTACTCACACTGAAGCAGCTATTTCCTATTAGAGAAACGGCCCTCCGACCTGGAGAGTTAGAAAGTTCCTCTCGTCTAATGAGAACTAGCCTACTCACACTGAAGCATCTATTTCCCGATAGAGAAATGGCCCTTCGACCCGGAGAGGCAGAACGTTCCTCTCATCTAATGGGAACTAGTCCACTCACAATGAAGCATCTAGTTCCTATTAGAGAAATGGCCTTCCGATCTCGAGAACCAGAAAGTTCCTCTCGTCTAATTGGAACTAGCCTACTCACACTGAAGCATCTATTTCCCATTAGAGAAACGGCCCTCCAACCTGGAGAGGCAGAAAGGTCCTCTTGTCTAATGGGAACTAGCCTACTCACACTGAAGCAGCTATTTCCCATTAGAGAAACGGCCCTCCGACCTGGAGAGTCAGAAAGTTCCTCTCGTCTAATGAGAACTAGCCTACACACACTGAAGCATCTATTTCCCATTAGAGAAATGGCCCTTCAACCCCGAGAGGCAGAACGTTCCTCTCATCTAATGGGAACTAGTCTACTCACAATGAAGCATCTATTTCCAATTAGAGAAATGGCCCTCCGACCTCGAGAACCAGAAAGTTCCTCTCGTCTTATTGGAACTAGCCTACTCACACTGAAGCAGCTATTTCCCATTAGAGAAACTGCCCTCTGACCTGAAGAGGCAGAAAGGTCCTCTCGTCTAATGGGAACTAATCTACTCACAATGAAGCATCTATTTCCCATTAGAGAAAGGGCCCTCCGACCTGGAGAGGCAGAATGGTCCTCTCGTCTAATGGGAACTAACCTACTCACAATGAAGCATCTATTTCCCATTAGAGAAACAGCCCTGCAACCTGAAGAAGCAGAAAGATCCTCTCGTCTAATGGGAACTAGCCTACTCACACTGAAGCAGCTATTTCCCATTTGAGATACGAACCTCCAACCTGGAGAAGCAGAAAGTTCCTCTCGTCTAATGAGAACTAGCCTACTCACACTGAAGCATCTATTTCCCATTAGAGAAATGGCCCTTCAACCCGGAGAGGCAGACCGTTCCTCTCATCTAATGGGAACTAGTCTACACACAATGAAGCATCTATTTCCAATTAGAGAAACGGCCCTCCGACCTCGAGAACCAGAAAGTTCCTCTCGTCTTATTGGAACTAGCCTACTCACACTGAAGCAGCTATTTCCCATTAGAGAAACCGCCCTCTGACCTGAAGAGCCAGAAAGGTCCTCTCGTCTAATGGGAACTAGCCTACTCTCACTGAAGCATCTATTTCCCATTAGAGAAACGGCCCTCTGACCTGGAGAGGCAGAATGGTCCTCTTGTCTAATGGGAACTAACCTACTCACAATGAAGCATCTATTTCCCATTAGAGAAACAGCCCTGCGACCTGAAGAAGCAGAAAGATCCTCTCGTCTAATGGGAACTAGCCTACTCACACTGAAGCAGCTATTTCCCATTTGAGATACGAACCTTCAACCTGGAGAGGCAGAAAGGTCCTCTTGTCTAATGGGAAATTGCCTACTCACACTGACGCAGCTCTTTCACATTGGAAAAATGGCCCTCCAACTTGGCGAGGCAGAAATATCCTCTTGTCTAATGTGACCTAGCCTTCTCACACTGAAGTAGCTATTTCCCATTAGAGAAATGGCCCTCCGACCTGGAGCGTCAGAAAGGTCCCCTCGTCTAATGGGAACTAGGCAACTCACACTGATGCAGCTCTTTCTAATTAGAGAAACGGCCCTCCAACCTGCAGAGGCCGAAAAGTCCAGTCGTCTAATGGGAACTAGCCTACTCACACTGAAGCAGCTATTTCCCATTAGAGAAACGGCACTCTGACCTGGAGAGGCAGAAAAGCCCTCTCATCTAATGGGAACTAGCCTACTTACACTGAAGCATCTATTTCCCATTCGAGAAACTGCCCTCTGACCTGAACAGGCAGAAAGGTGCTCTCGTCTAATGGGAACTAGCCTACTCACACTGAATCATCTGTTTCCCATTAGAGAAACGTCCCTCTGACCTGGAGAGCCAGAAAGGTCCTCTTGTCTAATGGGAACTAGCCTACTCCCAATGAAGCATCTATTTCCCATTAGAGAAACAGCCCTGTGACCTGAAGAAGCAGAAAGGTCCTCTCGTCTAATGGGAACTAGTCTACTCACACTGAAACAGCTATTTTCCATTAGAGAAACGACCCTCCAACCTGGAGAGGCAGAAAGGTCCTCTCGTCAAATGGGAACTAGCCTACTCACACTGACGCAGCTCTTTCCCATTAGAAAAACAGCCCTCCAACTTGGCGAGGCAGAAAGGTCCTCTTGTCTAATGGGAACTAGCCTACCCACACTGAAGCAGCTATTTCCCATTAGAGAAACGGCCCTCCGACCTGGAGAGTCAGAAAGGTCCTCTCGTCTAATCAGAACTAGCCTACTCACACTGAAGCACCTGTTTCCCATTAGAGAAATGGCCCTTCGACCCGGAGAGGCAGAACGTTCCTCTCATCTAATGGGAACTAGTCTATTCACAATGAAGCATCTATTTCTCATTAGAGAAATGACCCTCCAACCTGGAGAGGCAGAAAGGTCCTCTCCTCTAATGGGAAATAGCCTACTCACACTGATGCAGCTCTTTTCCATTAGAAAAACGGCCCTCCAACTTGGCGAGGCAGAAAGGTCCTCTTGTCTAATGGGAACTAGTCTACTCACAATGAAGCATGTATTTCCCATTAGAGAAACGGCCCTCCAACCTGGAGAGGCCAGAAAGTTCCCCTTGTCTAATGGGAACTCGCCTACTCAAACTGAAGCATCTATTTCCCATTAGAGAAACAACCCTCCAACCTGGAGAGGCAGAAAGGTCCTCTCCTCTAATGTGAAATAGCCTACTCACACTGATGCAGCTCTTTTCCATTAGAAAAACGGCCCTCCAACCTGGAGAGGCAGAAAGGTCCTCTCGTCTAATGGGAACTAGCCTACTCACAAGGGAAGCATCTATTTCCCATTACAGAAACAGCCCTGCGACCTGAAGAAGCAGAAAGATCCTCTCGTCTAATGGGAACTAGCCTACTCACACTGAAGCAGCTATTTCCCATTAGAGAAACGACCCTCAAACCTGCAGAGGCAGAAAGGTCCTCTCCTCTAATGGGAACTAGCCTACTCACACTGACGCAGCTCTTTCCCATTAGAAAAATGGCCCTACAACTTGGCGAGGCAGAAAGGTCCTCTTGTCTAATGGGAACTAGCCTACTCACACTGAAGCAGCTATTTCCTATTAGAGAAACGGCCCTCCGACCTGGAGAGTTAGAAAGTTCCTCTCGTCTAATGAGAACTAGCCTACTCACACTGAAGCATCTATTTCCCGATAGAGAAATGGCCCTTCGACCCGGAGAGGCAGAACGTTCCTCTCATCTAATGGGAACTAGTCCACTCACAATGAAGCATCTAGTTCCTATTAGAGAAATGGCCTTCCGATCTCGAGAACCAGAAAGTTCCTCTCGTCTAATTGGAACTAGCCTACTCACACTGAAGCATCTATTTCCCATTAGAGAAACGGCCCTCCAACCTGGAGAGGCAGAAAGGTCCTCTTGTCTAATGGGAACTAGCCTACTCACACTGAAGCAGCTATTTCCCATTAGAGAAACGGCCCTCCGACCTGGAGAGTCAGAAAGTTCCTCTCGTCTAATGAGAACTAGCCTACACACACTGAAGCATCTATTTCCCATTAGAGAAATGGCCCTTCAACCCCGAGAGGCAGAACGTTCCTCTCATCTAATGGGAACTAGTCTACTCACAATGAAGCATCTATTTCCAATTAGAGAAACGGCCCTCCGACCTCGAGAACCAGAAAGTTCCTCTCGTCTTATTGGAACTAGCCTACTCACACTGAAGCAGCTATTTCCCATTAGAGAAACTGCCCTCTGACCTGAAGAGGCAGAAAGGTCCTCTCGTCTAATGGGAACTAATCTACTCACAATGAAGCATCTATTTCCCATTAGAGAAAGGGCCCTCCGACCTGGAGAGGCAGAATGGTCCTCTCGTCTAATGGGAACTAATCTACTCACAATGAAGCATCTATTTCCCATTAGAGAGACAGCCCTGCGACCTGAAGAAGCAGAAAGGTCCTCTCGTCTAATGGGAACTAGCCTACTCATACTGAAGCAGCTATTTCCCATTAGAGAAACGGCCCTCCGACCTGGAGAGTCAGAAAGTTCCTCTCGTCTAATGAGAACTAGCCTACTCACACTGAAGCATCTATTCTCATTAGAGAAATGGCCCTCCAACCTGGAGAGGCAGAAAGGTCCTCTAGTCTAATGGGAACTAGCCTACTCACACTGACGCAGCTCTTTCCAATTAGAGAAACAGCCCTCGAACCTGGAGAGGCAGAAATGCCCTCTCGTCTAATGGGAACTAGCCTACTCACACTGAAGCAGCTATTTCCCATTAGAGAAACGGCCCTCTGACCTGGAGAGGCAGAATGGTCCTCTTGTCTAATGGGAACTAACCCACTCACAATGAAGCATCTATTTCCCATTAGAGAAACAGCCCTGCGACCTGAAGAAGCAGAAAGATCCTCTCGTCTAATGGGAACTAGCCTACTCACACTGAAGCAGCTATTTCCCATTTGAGATACGACCCTCCAACATGGAGATGCAGAAAGGTCCTCTTGTCTAATGGGAAATTGCCTACTCACACTGACGCAGCTCTTTCACATTGGAAAAACGGCTCTCCAACTTGGCGAGGCAGAAAGATCCTCTTGTCTAATGGGAACTAGCCTACTCACACTGAAGTAGCTATTTCCCATTAGAGAAATGGCCCTCCGACCTGGAGCGTCAGAAAGGTCCTCTCGTCTAATGGGAACTAGGCAACTCACACTGATGCAGCTCTTTCCAATTAGAGAAACGGCCCTCCAACCTGCAGAGGCTGAAAAGTCCAGTCGTCTAATGGGAACTAGCCTACTCAAACTGAAGCAGCTATTTCCCATTAGAGAAACGGCACTCTGACCTGGAGAGGCAGAAAAGCCCTCTCATCTAATGGGATCTAGCCTACTTACACTGAAGCATCTATTTCCCATTAGAGAAACAGCCCTGTGACCTGAAGAAGCAGAAAGGTCCTCTTGTCTAATGGGAACTAGTCTACTCACACTGAAGCAGCTATTTTCCATTAGAGAAACAACCCTCCAACCTGGAGAGGCAGAAAGGTCCTCTCGTCAAATGGGAACTAGCCTACTCACACTGACGCAGCTCTTTCCCATTAGAAAAACAGCCCTCCAACTTAGCGAGGCAGAAAGGTCCTCTTGTCTAATGGGAACTAGCCTACTCACACTGAAGCAGCTATTTCCCATTAGAGAAACGGCCCTCCGACCTGGAGAGTCAGAAAGGTCCTCTCGTCTAATCAGAACTAGCCTACTCACACTGAAGCACCTGTTTCCCATTAGAGAAATGGCCCTTCGACCCGGAGAGGCAGAACTTTCCTCTCATCTAATGGGAACTAGTCTATTCACAATGAAGCATCTGTTTCCTATTAGAGAAACGGCCCTCCGACCTCGAGAAGCAGAAAGTTCCCCTCGTGTAATTGGAACTAGCCTACTCACACTGAAGCATCTATTTCCCATTAGAGAAATGGCCCTTCAACCTGGAGTGACCGAAAGGTCCTCTTGTCTAATGGGAACTAGCCTACTCACACTGAAGCAGCTATTTCTCATTAGAGAAACGGCCCTCCAACCTGGAGAGGCAGAAAGTTCCTCTCGTTTATTTGGAATTAGTCTACTCAAACTGAAGCATCTATTTCCCATTAGAGAAACGGCCCTCCAACCTGGAGAGGCAGAAAGGTCCTCTTGTCTAATGGGAACTAGCCTACTCACACTGAAGCAGCTTTTTCCCATTAGCGAAACGACACTCCAACCTGGAAAGGCAGAAAGGTCCTCTCGTCTAATGGGAACTAGCACACTCACACTGAAGCAGCTATTTCCCATCTGAGAAAAGACCTTAGCAACCAAAGGTCTGTTTCTTAGATGTGAACTAGTATCCTAATAAGATACAAATTTCAGTTGCCAAGTCTGCTTATTTTAAGCGACTTTGGGCTTTTTTCCCCCCAAATTCGCTTATAATAATGGGAACTAGCCTACTCACATTGAAGCAGTTATTTCCCATTAGAGAAACTGCCCTTCCACTTGGAGAGGCAGAAAGTTCCTCCCGTCTAATGGGAACTAGCCGACTCACACTGAAGCAGCTATTTCCCATTATAGAAACGGCCCTCCAACCTGGAGAGGCAGAAAGGTCCTCTCGTCTAATGCCCACTTACACTGAAGCTGCTATTTTCCATTAGAGAAATGGCCCTCTGACCTGGAGAGGCAGAAAGGTCCTCTCGTCTAATGGGAACTAGCCTACTCACATTGAAGCAGCTATTTCCCATTAGAGAAACTTAACTTCCACTTGGAGAGGCAGAAAGTTCCTCTCCTCTAATGGGAACTAGCCGACTCACACTGAAGCAGCTATTTCCCATTATAGAAATGGCACTCCAACCTGGAGAGGCAGAAAGGTCCTCTCGTCTAATGCCTACTCACACTGAAGCTGCTATTTCCCATTAGAGAAACGGCCCTCTGACCTGGAGAGGCAGAAAGGTCCTCCCGTCTAATGGGAAATAGCCTACTCACATTGAAGCATCTATTTCCCATTAGAGAAACGGCCATCCCACTTGGAGAGGCAGAAAAGTCCACTTGTCTAATGGGAACTAGCCTACTCGCAATTAAACATCTATTTCCCATTAGAGAAACAACCCTCCGACCTGGAGAGGCAAACAGGTCCTCTTGTCTAATGGGAACTAGCCTGCTCACACTGAAGCATCTATTTCCCATTAGAGAGACGACCCTCCGAACTGGAGAGGCAGAAATGTCCCCTCGTCTAATGGGAACTAGCCTACTCACACTGAAGCAGCTATTTCCCATTAGAGAAATGCCCCTCTGACCTGCAGAGGCAGAAAGGTCCTCTCGTCTAATGGGAACTAGGCGACTCACACTGAAGCAGCTATTTCCTATTAGAGAAACGGCCCTACCACCTGGAGAGACGGAAAGGTCCTCTCGTCTAATGGGAACTAGCCTGCTCACACTGAAGCAGCTAGTTCTCATTAGAGAAACAGCACTCCCACCTGGAGAGGCAGAATGGGCTTCTCGTCAAATGGAAACTTGCCTACTCACACTAAAGCATCTATTTCACATTAGAGAAATGGCCCTCCGACATAGAGAAGCAGAAAGGTCCTCTCGTCTAGCATTTATTTCCCATTAGAGAAATGGCCATCTGACCTGGAGTGGCAAAAAGGTCCTCTTGTCTAATGGGAACTAGTCTTCACAGTGAGAATGATCGAAAACCCATCATTATGCAGGACTTAACCACTAGGGGTAAAAAGGGCCATTTCTCTAATGGGAACTAGCCTTCTCAGTGAGAGTAATCTAAAAGCTATTATTATGCAGGACTTGGCCATTAAGGGCGAAAAGGGACAATTCTCTAATGGGAGCTAGCCTACTCACTCTGAAGCAGCTATTTCCCATCTGAGAAAAGACCCTAGCAACCAAAGGTCTGTTTCTTAGATGGGCACTAGTATCCTAATAAAATACGCATTTCAGTTGCCAGTTCTGCTTTTTTTAAGGGACTTTGGGCTTTTTTTCCCCCAAATTCGCTGATAATAATTGGAGTTCGCTTGCCGTGGTTGTTGTCTGCGTATTAGCCCAATGAAGGGCGTATTGTTCCGCTTGTTTTTATTATGTGTCAAAGTGCTGACATCATTCATTTCACACACGCTGTGGCCCTGCCTCTTCATCATAACATGATCGTTCTTAACTGAATCATTCACAGTCTCTGTGGTGCTGGGAGGGGGGAGGGAGGGGGTCACATGGCCAGTGTAGCGGATGAAGAGGCTTGCACTGTGTGGGCTGTTAGTGCAAGTAAGGGAACCGATAGAATCACTTTGTCGATCCATTTTGAGTTCTGATAAGTGGACTGCCACGAGAGTGACAGCTCAATCGTTGGCCTGTGACATGCGGCACACCTACAATTTTCAAGAATCTTGACAAAACCACCTGAGCCCTTCATCCTTATGAGGTTGGTAACTCAATTGCCATTAAATGGGGCGATAATATCAGCTCTATCAGGGCCTGATTTACAAAAGCGTTTCAGTAACGCAAAACCCCCAAAATAAAACACTTGGTAAATCAGTCCCATCTAGTGCCCATAGGCTGTAATGAAGTGCTAGGTAACAGCTTAAACTTATTGCTATCAAAGGGCAGTTTTACAGGTACCATGAAGTAATTCCAGGCCAGACGACCCACCCCACCATTTCCCCTTCATCTCGGAAACATGCCAGAGAGATTGATATGTAAGGGAGATAAACTGTGTGCTGATACAAAGAAATTGCACTCCAGACGCCTGCCCCCTCTCATAAAACACCTGTGTGACAATGGCACCAGGGATGATGGTTAATCCCCCTCACTAACGTGAGAGGGGTGCTAGATTCTATTAAAGACAAGGAGGCGAGTATTATGCATTCATTCTTTACTTCTGACACCACAGCAGCAAAGAAAAAAAAGCTATACAAACAAAAAAGTTTGTTCAACAGAAAACATAAGAGTCAATCACGGGGAAAAACCCCCAATCCAACATGGAGGCCAGGTCTTGCCATGTAGGTAGCCAATGGGCAGGGACCAGCCCCCATATAACTCTTTTACTCCAATCCCAACTCCTCTTCTGCAGCTGCATCGCATCGGACGCCAAACCTGAAGATGAGACTTTGTAGCGCGGGGACAGGATCCATGAGTAGTTCAGAGGATCTCTAACCTGCTGCATCTTGGAGCTGTGGAGAACTCTTCCTGAATGGACTACCTCACCCCAAAGCTGTATGCAAATCAAAAGACAAAGGGTGGACGGGTGTAATAATACTCGCCTTCTTGTCTTTAATAGAATCTAAACCCCCTCTCACGTTAGTGAGGGGGATAAACCATTCTATGTCAAGACACGAGGTTTAATATTATGCAAGTTTAAAGCTCTTGCATCACATTAATTGCAACATGATCAATACGTTTGTGATAAAATGTTTTGAATGTTGATTCCCTAGACCAATCAGCTGCTTTCAAAATGTGTTCAAAGCTACCCTCAGGAAAGCAGCCTTAGAGGTCTTAGCTCCTTTAACTGAATAGGAACCAAAAGAGGAAGTGTCCACCCCGCTTCTTTCATAACCCACTTAATCCATCTGGCTAAAGTGGCAGGAGACACCGGTTTGTGGGGGTTTCCTATTGGAAATGAGCAGATGAGAGGTATTAGGAGGCCAAAGAGCCTCTGGCTTCAACTCAAAACATTTTAAGCATTGTATCAAACACAGCTTGGAATCTTCTGGAAAAGCTGGATAAGAAATGGAGGAAATAAAACCCTTAGTTCTCCTGGAAACAAAGAAAGTAACCCCCTGTGGGGTAAACACCCTGTTATCTACATCCAAAGCCCTAATATCAGAAATCCTCTTAATATAAACAAGGCATAATAACATGGCTAATTTGGAAGATAGTTGTTGCAAAGACAAATCTTCATTAGCAGGACAAGAGCGAAACAGATCCAGAACCATATTAACATCCCATAAAACAGACTACCTAGCTTTAGGCGGAAACTTGATGTGTATAGATTTGAGGGCTTTGCGCACGACGAAGTGTCTACACAATGGTTTACCTTTTCCCAACACATGCGCCGCTGAAATTGCAGATCTAAAACCATTTATAGTTATTTGAGCCTTGCCCTCCTTAAACAACTCCACTAAGAAATTAACCACCTCTATTGGAGGGGCGGAAACGGGACTACACACCAGCAAAACCAGCGGTTCGATGCCGAAGAGTAACCTGGCTTGGTATAGGCCACCAAGCATTCCTTGATAACACAGATAGAGTCTTGCGAAAGTCCCTAGAAGCACCAGGAAGAGCTGAAATGTTCCAAAACCATAAGGGAGAGATGCTCCTGAAGGACCAGCTCGTTAGGGAGACCCGACGGGCCCATCAAGACCGTGGGTGGAGAGGGAGAAGACGAGGAATATCCACCGCCAACTCCCACACAGCTGGAAACCACACATGGGAAGGCCAAAACGGGGTTACCAACATCAGCGTCACCGCCTGTCTGCGCACTTGAACTAGGACCCTGGCTATCATGGCAAAGGGATGGAAGGCATAGGAAAGGGGTCCCGACCAATCCTGGAGGAGCGCGTACGTTTCTAGTGCACTGTGATTCGGTCTCCAACTGTAGAACCAGGGAAATTGACAGTTGAGTCTCGAGGCAAAGAGACCTGAGTCGGACCCCATAGAGACAAGATCCTGGCAAAAAGCGCTTTGGCCAACATCCAGTTGCTCCTGTCCTGGAGATGTCTGGAATTCCAGTCCGCAACAGCGTTGTTGACTCCTGGAAGATACTGCGCTCTTGGGAAGGAACCATGGGGCCACCCTTTCTCTTGCGCCTTTTTGAGGGCGAGTATGAATCCTCTGAACTATCCTCTGACGAAATGGGGGCTGAAGGGGCATTTGCAGGAAGCTGAGAGTTACCCAACAAAGTGGGGACTGACTGGGACTGATGGTACCCCTTCAACTTACGCTTCTGACTCCTTCCCGGGGGAGATACCTGACCAGGGGAGCTAGACGGACTGAGTTGTCCTTGTAAATGTTTGGATTTTCTTGTACACTTACGGGGAACCTGTACCGGTATCTCAGAACCCTCCTCAGGTGAAGCAAGAAAATCAGAAATCTTATTAATAAGCCTATCATAGGCTGAGGTCAACGTAGAATTGAGATCCTGAAGGGCAGTATCTAAGGAAGTATCACTTGAGCCACGGATGGCTGGTTGCGAAGGGATGGATGCCCTGAAGGCCTGTTAACTGCATCCTCCCCCCAACCTCTCACTTTTTTGGAAGGCCCAACCTGTGTGCTGGCATCAGTGGAAGAGGGTCCCTCAGACCCTCTAGTAGCCATGTCAGCGCAAGCACCCAATGTGGGAAAGGGTAAGACAAAACACAACATCACACTTGACAGAAAAATATGTTTCAGTATGTATTTAACTGCAGCCCAGCAGGCAAAGGGTTAATGGAGACTTGAGACACGGCCTACACGCTGCCGTAACAGAAAAAACACTGAGCAGGCGAACTCCAGAAAGCTGCTCACCCCAGCAGGGTGTGGCACTAGCAGTACACGAGGGAAATGCTTCATAATATCACCAGGCAAAGCCTGAGGCCAAGCAGGCTCTGACACGCTAGCAGCGTGGGCTGGGCAGCCAATGCTGTAAAGTACCTCTGAGGTGAGGGCTGAGCATAACAGAATATCAATAATAGACCAGCACGCATCGGGCCTGAATGATAGAATTAGTCAAAGAGGCTCGGGTGCATCTGACCTGCATCACTGGAGTCCCCGCCTGAAGGCAGAGCCCTTCAAGTGCGTGACCGTTACTGCTGTGAAAAAATAAAGCTAAACAGAAATACAATTTATAACAAAGTAATTTATAACAAAGTAACCGCAATAACCCATTACAACAATGGGGAATTCTAAAGAAAGGGCAGCATTAAGTGACTGTTTGTGGGGGTTTCCTATAGGAAATGAGCAGATGAGAGGTATTAGGAGGCCAAAGAGCCTCTGGCTTCAACTCAAAACATTTTATGCATTGTATCAAACACAGCTTGGAATCTTCTGGAAAAGCTGGATAAGAAATGGAGGAAATAAAACCCTTAGTTCTCCTGGAAACAAAGAAAGTAACCCCCTGTGGGGTAAACACCCTGTTATCTACATCCAAAGCCCTAATATCAGAAATCCTCTTAATATAAACAAGGCATAATAACATGGCTAATTTGGAAGATAGTTGTTGCAAAGACAAATCTTCATTAGCAGGACAAGAGCGAAACAGATCCAGAACCATATTAACATCCCATAAAACAGACTACCTAGCTTTAGGCGGAAACTTGATGTGTATAGATTTGAGGGCTTTGCGCACGACGAAGTGTCTACACAATGGTTTACCTTTTCCCAACACATGCGCCGCTGAAATTGCAGATCTAAAACCATTTATAGTTATTTGAGCCTTGCCCTCCTTAAACAACTCCACTAAGAAATTAACCACCTCTATTGGAGGGGCGGAAACGGGACTACACACCAGCAAAACCAGCGGTTCGATGCCGAAGAGTAACCTGGCTTGGTATAGGCCACCAAGCATTCCTTGATAACACAGATAGAGTCTTGCGAAAGTCCCTAGAAGCACCAGGAAGAGCTGAAATGTTCCAAAACCATAAGGGAGAGATGCTCCTGAAGGACCAGCTCGTTAGGGAGACCCGACGGGCCCATCAAGACCGTGGGTGGAGAGGGAGAAGACGAGGAATATCCACCGCCAACTCCCACACAGCTGGAAACCACACATGGGAAGGCCAAAACGGGGTTACCAACATCAGCGTCACCGCCTGTCTGCGCACTTGAACTAGGACCCTGGCTATCATGGCAAAGGGATGGAAGGCATAGGAAAGGGGTCCCGACCAATCCTGGAGGAGCGCGTACGTTTCTAGTGCACTGTGATTCGGTCTCCAACTGTAGAACCAGGGAAATTGACAGTTGAGTCTCGAGGCAAAGAGACCTGAGTCGGACCCCATAGAGACAAGATCCTGGCAAAAAGCGCTTTGGCCAACATCCAGTTGCTCCTGTCCTGGAGATGTCTGGAATTCCAGTCCGCAACAGCGTTGTTGACTCCTGGAAGATACTGCGCTCTTGGGAAGGAACCATGGGGCCACCCTTTCTCTTGCGCCTTTTTGAGGGAGAGTATGAATCCTCTGAACTATCCTCTGACGAAATGGGGGCTGAAGGGGCATTTGCGGGAAGCTGAGAGTTACCCAACAAAGTGGGGACTGACTGGGACTGATGGTACCCCTTCAACTTACGCTTCTGACTCCTTCCCGGGGGAGATACCTGACCAGGGGAGCTAGACGGACTGAGTTGTCCTTGTAAATGTTTGGATTTTCTTGTACACTTACGGGGAACCTGTACCGGTATCTCAGAACCCTCCTCAGGTGAAGCAAGAAAATTAGAAATCTTATTAATAAGCCTATCATAGGCTGAGGTCAACGTAGAATTGAGATCCTGAAGGGCAGTATCTAAGGAAGTATCACTTGAGCCACGGATGGCTGGTTGCGAAGGGATGGATGCCCTGAAGGCCTGTTAACTGCATCCTCCCCCCAACCTCTCACTTTTTTGGAAGGCCTAACCTGTGTGCTGGCATCAGTGGAAGAGGGTCCCTCAGACCCTCTAGTAGCCATGTCAGCGCAAGCACCCAATGTGGGAAAGGGTAAGACAAAACACAACATCACACTTGACAGAAAAATATGTTTCAGTATGTATTTAACTGCAGCCCAGCAGGCAAAGGGTTAATGGAGACTTGAGACACGGCCTACACGCTGCCGTAACAGAAAAAACACTGAGCAGGCGAACTCCAGAAAGCTGCTCACCCCAGCAGGGTGTGGCACTAGCAGTACACGAGGGAAATGCTTCATAATATCACCAGGCAAAGCCTGAGGCCAAGCAGGCTCTGACACGCTAGCAGCGTGGGCTGGGCAGCCAATGCTGTAAAGTACCTCTGAGGTGAGGGCTGAGCATAACAGAATATCAATAATAGACCAGCACGCATCGGGCCTGAATGATAGAATTAGTCAAAGAGGCTCGGGTGCATCTGACCTGCATCACTGGAGTCCCCGCCTGAAGGCAGAGCCCTTCAAGTGCGTGACCGTTACTGCTGTGAAAAAATAAAGCTAAACAGAAATACAATTTATAACAAAGTAATTTATAACAAAGTAACCGCAATAACCCATTACAACAATGGGGAATTCTAAAGAAAGGGCAGCATTAAGTGACTGCGTCACTAGTAATGACAGAATATACAGCGCTACAATGGAATCAAGCACTGACAAACTACTGACGAGCCAGAAAGTTCACAACTATAAGGAGTGACTTAGTTGGTGGCCGCAGCAGCAAAGAAAAGGAGTTGGGATTGGAGTAAAGGACCTATATGGGGATGGGTCCCTACCCATTGGTTACCTACATGGCATGACCTGGCCTCCATGTTGGATTGGGGATTTTTCCCCTTGATTGACTCTTAAGTTATGTTTTCAGTTTTCTGTTGAACAAACATTTTTGTTTGTAAAGTTTTTTTTTCTTTGCAGCTGTGGTGTCAGAAGTAAAGAATTAATGCATAATATGAAGCCTCCTGTCTTGACATAGAATTTGCATGAGGTATGGTGTAGGGGATGGATGCTTGTTCTGTGCAGGGGCCGGTGGTTCAAGGAAGGGAACTTGGGACCTTCAGTTGCTGGCACGCAAACAGGGTAGTGGTTGTTGCCAGGGTTTGGGGTAGAGTTTGGAGGGCTTAGAATGGTCATATTAGGCCACGAGTTCCATTGTGATATCCAGAGTAGAAGCTGTGTAGGTTTGTAATGGGGGCAGGGAAGGCGACGTCAGAAGGAACATGAGGCAATTTAAACAGAGCTAAATATTCAGAGGGGGGATCATAATTTGTTGAATAGATTTGTGGGTCTCGTGTCGGGTTCACTGGGGGTGCTGGCTGGAGTGGAATTATCATGGTGGAAGTGGTGTGCATTCTGGGACTTGTAGTTTGCCTTTGGACGTGTGGAGGTTTCACCCTCGGTGCGATTCGTGTGGCTCGTGTGTTGTCATGTGATCTTGGGATGCAGTCTGTAATGTTGGGGTGGAACTCGATGGGACACTGTTGCCAGGGGCCTTTTTGGTTCAGGCTGTGGGTGGCGTGCGGAGCTTGGAGATAGCGTGGCATGGTTGTAGGCAGGGGAGTATTCAGCATTGCAAGCGTGGGGGGCGAGCCACGAAAAAAGTCCTGCTACTTACCCACCAAATGCAGTGCACGCAATTCCATATGGTCTCATTCACACCCACAAACTGGCCACCCCTGCTACAATCAACTTTTTAGTAACATTAGTGGCAGATGGCATTTTAACCCATAACAAAAAAGAAAAATGCAGGAAATGTACCTCCAAATGTGCATATGGATTGCACCAAGATAAGTGACTTCACAGAAAAGGACATTTCAAGGAGTATCACCAGTCTTTAATACTTGGAGGCACAATGGAAGCAACTTTAGAATAAGTTGCCATAAGTAAGTCAAGTGGCAAATAACTTTGTGGTGCAAAATACCTAAATTGCACTATTTAAGCAATAGGCCCTGAGCGGGGGGGCATCACCACTTCAGGTAATGCAGACAAGCCAACATTCCAACTCACCTGGGCGGGAGATTTCATCAGAGAAATCGGGAGTTGCACATTTTCCCATAGGGATGCATTGGGGCTAGAAGTAATTTAGGCGGGAGAACGTAAAAATAGCGATATTTTTTCACGAAAAGTCGGGAGTCTCCCGTCTAAATCGGGAGGGTTGGCATGTATGGTAATGGCCTGGGACCTATAGTTACAGGCTCAAGCGAAGCGAGAGCCTTATCGAAGGCCCCGGGGCATTACTTGAAGTGGTAATGCCCCCCCTGCAAGGGGCCTATTGCTATCAGTACCCCCAACCATAAGACCGGGGTTCTCAGAGCATTTTGTTTCTGTTCCAAAACACTCCGGGGTTTTGGAACAGAAAATAAATATGTGTCAAAAAAATGCTTACCGGTGAAGGGAAAACGAAATCTGTTTTCCCTTTCCATGGCGGAAATTGAAAATGTATGTAAAAGGTAAACAAACAAAATGGCTGCCATGGAAAGGGAGAAGGGACTACAAGTAGTCCCTTCTCCCTCTCCATGGCAGCCATTCACAAAATAGGGAAAAATGTAAACAAAGAAAATGTCCGCCATGGAAAGGAGAGAAGGGACTACGTGTAGTTCCTTCTCCCTTTCTATGACGGCCTGTCACGGATCGGGAGCGGACATGGTGGGGTCAGAAGTGTTCCCAGCACGTCCGCTCCCGAAATTGACAACAAAGAAGGTAAGTGGGGCTGGGGGGGGGGCTGGGAGGGGATTCTTTGAATTTAGGGGAACCGGGGGGAGGGAACAACAATTAACTCAGGGGAAGATGGCAGCCTCGAGCCGTGTGGGGGCTCATAGTGCGGATTACCCCATTCCAAGCCTCCTCATTGACTGAGTGGCTGCCACACCCCTCTCCCCCTGCCGGGGACAGAAACGAAGGAACGTTATGGGGAGAGGGATTCCCAGTCGGGTAACGCCCCGGCGAAGGCCAATTGAGTGTGACAATCTCATTGTCCCTTGCCTGGTACTAATTAGGCAATATGCCTCGAGACTGCAGGCCATTACCGCATAAGGTAATGCCCCCGGGGCCCATAGTTACAGAAGGCCCCGGACGCATTCCCTTATGAGTAATGGTCCGCAGTCGAGGGGCATATTGCCACTAGTACCCCGGCCCATCCGACCGGGGTTCTAGTTAAAAAAGGCCGCCATGGAAAGAAAACGTAGTGTAAGAAAAAAGGGCCTGATGGGCTGGAAAGGTCATACAGCAGGGCTGTTTTGCACAAAAGAAGGGAAAAAAGATGACAATTCCCATGAGCTTGGGCGGCAGTTACTTAAGAGCTCTTTCGGCCCGTGCGGCCTGTTGGTGATTGTTGGCGTGGCACGGGCCGGAGGGAGCAGATGCTCAGTCGGAGCACGCAAGGAATCTTGGCAGGCAGTACCGGGACCGGCGGTGAGTTCATATGACCCGGGCCCAGCGGTGAAACGCTGCGATGTACAGCAGCTCTTCCTGAGATCAGAGCAGTGCATTGCAGGAGTCCGTTCAATGCAGGATATTTACTGCCTGGGGAGGTGCCTGTGAGCCCCCCAGGCCTCAGATAAGTGCCTGCATGAATGTTTTGTGGCTTTTGTAGATGAGTTCTTGTGAGGATTGCATTTGTCCTATTCAGTAAATGCTTGCTATGAACTACTCAAAACTGTGCTGATTTGGGTACGGTTAGGAAACGCAAATGGTTCACCTTTTTATTGCAACATATCCGCGTGTGAGAATAACGCCAGTGTTTCCAGAACAGTGAAAGATACTCTGCAGGGTGAAAGCAGGTGTCAGCCCCCTGGGGCTGACTCACCCAAAACTCTGGCTTTCGCTCCTCCTCCTCCTCCTCACCTGACAGACGAGAGTCTGAAATTGCAGCCAACTGAAGTCTTCTGGCAAGGTAATCCTTTCTCTTTCTTCTTTCTTCTTTTTTTGTAGAGAGCGTCTCTCTCTCTCTCGGAAGGAAGCCACAGTGAAACGCTACCCAGCAGTGTAACCTGTGACCCCTCTCCCGAAAGGGGCTGCTTGGGAAAAAAGCGTGTAAGGCAAAAAAAAACCCAAGTGGACTACGCTGGTCGAAAG
Organism: Ambystoma mexicanum; assembly: GCF_040938575.1. Taxonomy (NCBI): domain Eukaryota; kingdom Metazoa; phylum Chordata; class Amphibia; order Caudata; family Ambystomatidae; genus Ambystoma; species Ambystoma mexicanum. The sequence continues at coordinate 278,605,744 of NC_090938.1, read as the reverse complement.
GATCCAATGGCACCAATGCTGAGTGGAAAATGAGCTCTGCAGGATCCACGCAATAACAGGTAAATTGTATCGGAATGGGCGACCTAGCTGAAGGCAGCCAGTGCCTGGCAGGGAGAACCACCAGGAGCACGGGAAGGAAGAGACAGTGACAACAGGTAAGGACACTAGCAGCAGAGAGTGTATGGAAATAGTTGTCAATAAATGAAAGAATGACAGAACCCCAGAGCAGAATAGATCTGGAACGAAAGAGCGAGAGGAGGGAGAACAGGAAGATTGAGAGAGAGCGAGAGAGAGAAAGAGCATTCGGGGAACGCAAGGAAAACCAAGGCAATGCAGGGGCCAAGAGAAAATGAGGAGAGAATGTGAACGGAAAAAGGATCGGCAAGGTCCGGAGAAAAGAAAAATGAAACGGGCAGCACAACACACAGAGACCAGCTGAGTAGAGGAGCTGAACAACGGTTGCAACGCGGAGCGCCCTGGGAGGGCGTGGCTAATATGCCTCCGTGGGACGCTACGCATGAAAACTAGACCGCTGATGAAAAGGCAGAAGAACGTAGCGGCACAACTAATGGCCGCTGCTTAGTCTGAAGCGGGGCTATAGACGCCACAAAGCGGAGCACTTGACAGCAGGGCTTTAAGCATATCGTGAAATAACACTATGTTTGTTTGTGGCGACTCCTTGTTCCATTTCATGTTGTATCAATTCATCATGTTTCAAGTCCTGTTCTGTGTCACCAGGAGGTTCATGTGCTGTGATAGGAGCATCAAGGCACACATTGGGGGCATTATTAAATTAGAAGTACTTGCCTGGAAATATCCTCGTTGGGGAATGAGTGTATAAGTGTTATGTTACCATTCATCCATGCTTTATGTGCTTATGTTTATGGCTATCTCAGGAAGTCTGCACACGTGCAGGGTGGAGAGTTGGTATTCTAAATAAGAAGGATACTAACAGTAGGTGTCAGGAAGCAAGACAAGTTATGTTATTTGTTCTTTGGTATGTTATCCAACTCCCCTTTTTCGGTTACACTAAAAACGCCCTCCCTATCCACAACCTCTCCCTAACCTGCTTCCTTCCTTCGGCTGTCTCGGGGTACCTGTGTGTATAACAATCAGGAACCTGTGGCAACCAAGGTGGGAGGGGTCACTACATTTGGCTTCCGTGGCTAGGAAGGAGTTGTGTATACTCCAGGGGTGTGACACGTAGTCCGTTTTCTCTTTCCGTGGAGGGCCATAGTAAATTAAGAAAATGCGGCGGCCTTTGAAGTACATTGAAAAAAAAAGAAAACATAAAAAATGGCGACCATGGAACAGGGAGAAGGGATTATACGTCCTTCTCCCTTTCCATTGCAGCCAGTGGTGGGAAGAACTCCGGGCGCGCAGAGCTCCGAGCCTTCTGGGGCAGGCAAGGCCCTGGCGAGGGCCATTGAGCTTGCGCTTTACTAGCTCATTGACCCTCGCCGGGTACTAATGTTATATATGGAACAACTCTATAGTCAGGCTTTTTTTAAATAGCAGCATGATAAATTAACATAAGCTCTGAAGTGAATCACTTACAGAGCTGCAGATAAGACAGTGTGATTAAATGATCTGCCCAGGATCACACACTTTGATGAAACTAGGATGTGGACAATTTAAGCAACTGAGCAAATCTTCCCGGGTTTAGTCTATATAGATATTTATTAAGGTTTCCCTTTGCATTTCATGTACTTCAACTAATACTTATTTATAGCAATGCCTTGGAAGCAAGGAACATTACACAAAAAATTATCCATTCATAAGTAACTTTACATTACATACATCATAGAAATATGAAGATGGCTTTAGTGTTATTCTCCTCATCCTGCATGCAAAGTCACAATAGCATCATGCAGATTAATGTGAGCCTAACAAATCCCCCTTGGGTAAAGCCATAGTAATTATTTCATAAAGCCTGCAGCATTATGCACCCTTCTCACTGCTGCTCACTCCCTCCCATGCACATTTCTGAAGGGACAAAAGCCCCTGCTAATAGTCCCCCCTACCACCCATCAAGTACCTAATGGCTCACATTCAAATGCTCTGTTTACACAGAGCAACGTGTAAGAGCCCCTCTGCTGCCTGGAAAACTCCTGGGGGCATTTTCCTGGCAGCAGGACACCTCTCCTGTTCGGAAAGGATAAGGTGTCCTGCTGCCATGCCTACGGACATTCTCTCAGTGTGTACTTTGATGCAGTGTCCCGTGGTAGGTGGTGGGACGGCTCCACATGCTCTGGTTCAGGGCTGGCCATTTCTGATGACTCCCTTGCTGGGCCGACGGTCTCTTCATCCCTTTCCTGGTTTCTAGACTGCCGTGGTGTCATCTGGGGGTTGGTCTGGCCTGCGGCTGGTGGTGCTGCTGGAGAGGGACCTTCTTCCCACATGGTAGCCGGGACGTTCCTCGTTACCGACTCTAGTTCTCGTTCTCGTTGGGCTGTTACCATTCCGTGGTCGTTTTTCGTGACTAGTGAAAATAGGGGGGGAAAGGGAGGCACTGCTATATGTTACAAATACATGTTCAATGGAACAACCGTGTGAATGTATAGGGTGGTACACTAATTTGTTTAATAAAGTAAAATAGTATTTCAGGTGTAGCTGGGAAAATCTCGAGGCCACTCGAGATCCAAAATACAAAGGCACAAAACACACCCTGGACGTTGCTGCCCAGGTGCCCAATGCCGCAATCCTAATGGGATAGTATCCCAGGTCAGTTAGCTCAACTAGAGCGGGAAAGAAGACTCAACTGAGTCAGTTATCCACAATAGTTGAGGCGATAAAGTTGCAATTTTTGTGGCGAGTACCATGTCAAGGTGCTCCACAATTTAACAAAATCTTATAGCCATTCAGGTATACACTTCTTTCAATATTTCTGTCTGTCTGCTAGAGTAGAGAAAGAAAAACAACCAGACTAACTAAAGGCAGGTTCAACAGAAAGCTTCAAATGTTTATATTGAAAAGGCTCTGTGCGTTGCACTGTTGATTTCCCACTGTTGATTTCCACAGTGCAGTGTATAAACAGTAGAAAATAGTAAATAATTGTCACAAGACAATGATTAAAAAAAACAACAACAATGGTACAGTTTGAGCTGTAAAAGATTGTGTAAACCAAAATAAGGTCAATCCAATGGGTGTTACAACTTGTATCACAATTACATCATTGATGATAACTTTTAGAACTTCCCACATCAATCTTTTCAAGTTTTCAACATAGAATAAGCACTCCTAGGTAGTGTTGGGTGTCAACGCGTTTCGGATTACATTAATCCATCTTCACGACTGGATGTGCTCATGTTTCAAAATATATTCATAGTGTAGTCTATGGTTAGGTCCTAAACAAAAATTTAGATAAACTCAGCAATGGGTGTTGTATATAATATTCCAGAATAAAAAAAATTAACTGGAAGATATACTAACCTAATGGGTCCAGAAGGCAGGACCCATGAGGTATTATCGAGTCTGGAGTGAGTCTCCTAACCGCCAGACCGCAGGTGAGTGGTGGCAGGATGCAGGTCCCTAGCAGGAATCTGCAAGAGAATGAAAAGCCTCTGTCATGGGAGGTAGAGGACCTGTTGTAAACAAGTTACTGTGTTCAGAATGGTAAGCCCATGTCATGAGAGGTAGAGGAGCTTTTGTAAACAAGTTACTGTATTCAGAATCATGTACTGACGAATTGCTCACAAATATGGGGTAGAGGGACAAGGGTCCCCTGGTGGACGCCTTTTAGTGTCGACTGCTGCAACGGCCGCTGTTCCTGGCCCCATATCCATTGTCAGACGACTGATAGCTGCTTCCATCATGGCTAGCTGGGTTTCCGTTCCTTCTCTCTGGTGCCCGATCTCGAGAATGCAGTCAAATGGAATGTTTCTTTCAGATAGAATGTCTCTCCTTAGCTTCTCAGACGGGACTCTGTAGATGATCTGCTGTCTCACTGAGAATTCTTCATTGGGAAACTCACAACCTATGGCCATTTCATGAATTCTTGAGTGGAAGTCGTTGATTGTTTCTGCAGGCCGTTGCCTTGCTAAGCACAGCTGAAACCGCCCATAGTCGGGATTCAGTTGTGGACGGAATTTTCCATTCAGTGCATTTTTCGCAGTCTGGTAGTTGTCCTCCTGGCCCCTTTTTGGCAGTGTGTTGAAGAGCCGCAGTGCAAGCTTGCCTAGATTTAGCACGAGGAGTGTGCGCTTCTCTTCCTCTACGATGATTCTCTTGGATTTGATGTGTAACTCAAATTGTTGGAGCCAGAGTTCCCACCGAATGGGTGCCACCTACGCATATGAGTCAAATGGTTTCATGAACGCTCCTTGGGCAGCATCATGCCAAATGTTTCTCTCAGGTCATGCAGCCTGCAGGCTTGGGGGGGGTTCTCCTGAGGCCTCAGGGCTAGGGGAGCTAGCAGCCTACTGTCCTTCTGACATGATGTCTACTTGCAGGCTCCTCTCTTTAGTTTGTCGCCTGGCGCAGTTGTGGTTGTGGCCCTTTTTGTGGCGACTCTCTAGTGATGTCCCTGTTTGGGTTAATGTAAGGTGGGCTCCTCCCTTCTTGCTGCTCTTGTGGGCGTCAATGTTCCTGTGTTGTGGTGCACACAGGTATTTCTCACCTGGCCAGGGGGTGGCTTCCACCTGCTTTTTGCCTGGACCAGGCGGTCAGCACCATGCTCCTGTTCTGCACGTGTGCTTGTTTCAGGCCGCTGTGTGGGTGTATTATCTTTTTTGGGTGCGGTGCCGGGTATTCACCACTAGGTGGCACGCTTCCAGTGCTTCTGCTCCTTCACACTGCTGCAGTACTGGGTGAATCTGCTGCTTCTCTGTCGTATTATGCACCCTTGCACACACCGCCTGTGGGCACCTGGCCGTTTCCGCCTCGTCACCAATGTGGTGATCACTGTGTTAGGCCCAGGCGCCGGCTGGGCACAGCATGGAGTGTTGGGGGAGAACAAACAACGCAGACACACTGTTAGCTTCACCACTCCTGACTGTCCCGTTTTCACAGGCAGTTGGGCCTTTTATTTCTTATCCTTGTGTCCTGACGTTGCAACATCAGGACACCTCTGGGTCCTTTTCTCAACATACCATCAGATGGAGGCAGATAAGCTAAAGCCGGGAAGCTTACTGTGAGCTTAGTTACTAGAGATGTGCTGCCCAGGCCCATGTTTAATGCTTGGGGCAGAAGCGGGATGGTAATAGATTTCAGCTGGGCGCTGTGTTTATTGTCTGGTTGATTAAACCCACACGTGGGCGTTGTAGCCAGTGCCTATTGGCATGTGTCACTAATTAGTGCTATGTAGGGAGCTAAAGCCTGGTCAATAAATCAAGTATCACTTTTGTGTTCATTATGTTTGGAAAGGCTAAAAAATAGAGACCCGTGATGCGGGGTAGCCGGCGCCTGTTATTGGCAGAGGGCATGTGCAGTATGATCGTCTCGATCAGCGGGGCATTTACGATGTGGCTTGCTGTTTAATTAAAGTGCCTTTATGCGTTACTCCAGCCCGTGATTCTATGTCAAGACCGGACGCTCGGATAATGCTTTCTCCACAACTTTACTGTTCAGCAGCAAAGAAAAACAGTACCAAATGAACATGAATACAAATCTAATAAAACTACAATAACCATGTTTTTTGAGATTTCGTAGTCCATTTCAATTGGTCCTCGAACTGACCATGTGACAAGTCCATTAACCAATAAACACAGTCCTCAATACACAAAACTCCTGTCCTCTTTCCCTTCCTCCTCTTTCTTTGCTGCTTGGCAGCGAGTTAAGTACAATTTTGTTATTTCTATTACGGGTGTGTGTGAATGTGATTTTGACTAATTTTAGCACGCGAGTGACACGCGCATTGTTTATGTGATTGGCGGAGCATATCCGCTAAGTGCAGGCGGCTCCAGGGAGTTGCGGCCGCGACGGGGCTTGGGCACCGGCGGCCGCAGCTCCTCCGACCCGTCAGAGAGGGCACTGTATAACGGAAGGGAGAGCGCGACGGGATTGCGTAGTTCCGGCGCTCTCTCCTTCGTTTTCATTGCGATTTCGATCTGTTGGTGATACGCATGAGAGATTATTTACTCCAGCGAAAGCTTTATATTAAAAATACGAGTTGCCACAGCACGCATCGTACGAACGTAGCGTCCTGTGGAAGAACTCAACAGCGCCCCTGCAGGGTGTCAGCTGATACCGCACCGCATATGGGCACAGTCCCAGGTAAAACCTGTGTTAATATCAGCATTATATCCGTGATATAATCAGAACCAGGGAGATATTATCAAATTACCTACAATCTCGTACTGAGAAGCCCTGGTATATATTTGAATACTATTTTTCATAACATAAATACTCCCCAGGGCTTGAGAATCATGCGCTCCTCCAGTGATGAGGGAAAGGATAGTGTTAGTCAAAAGAGGAACCATTCAGACATGACTAATGTTTTCCAGAAAGCCCTGGGGGCTTCACTGGGACATAATCCTCAGCAAATAGCGCTGATGGAGGATTGGCTCTGATTCTCTCCGGGTCTGGAGAAGGTCGAAGGCCTTAAGGCACGTATGAAATCTAAAGGGGGCAGTAAATCAGCCCGTAGGGCAGAAGAAGCCCACACCCCCGGGCTCCCCACCAAAGAAGAAAGGTGGTAAAAGGAAGAGAAAGGGTAAGGCGGTGCCTAGCAGGGGACGCGAGTCATCTTCTTATACATCAGATGAGGATGAGAAAGATTGGGAGGAAGAATACCCTGAAGATGAGGAAGTGTTATCAATATCCTCATCAGGGGATGAAAGCCATGAGGCGTTAAAGAAAAGGAAGGAGGAGGAAGATGGTGCTGATGAGGAGGATTTCGATCCGGAAGCACTAATACATCCCAGATCGTCAGAATGGGAACCTCCCAAAAGAATTACGACATACTTAAGAAAGCGCCTGAGGGTGCCTCTAGCCAAAGAGGCTAGAAGCAAGATGAGGGCGGAATGCCCCAGACCACTCCTCCCCGAACATGCGGCAGATACACCTGATATAGATGAGAAGATGATAACTTTTATGAGCAAGTTTACAAAGGATGTGAGGAAGGGTCTTGACAGATCCTGGCGCTCATGTCAGGATAAGATGCTTGATATGACTGGACCCCTCACAAAGATTCTCCAGATGGGAGAAGAAGCGAAAACAAAAGGGGAGCCTATAGACCCGTCAATTCTTATCGGATGGGCCTAAAGGGCGATATGCATGTTGGGGAATGCTAATCATGTTATAACCACGGAAAGGAGGAGATCTTTGTTAGTAAAGATCGACCCTAAGTTAAGCGAATTAGCCTCCTCTGAATCTGCCACATCGGCAAAGGGAAAGCTATTCGGGGACTCCTTTATCAAGGAGCTCACCAAATTCGTAAATTCCTATGTTGCCTTGGATAAGGCTCAAGCCTCACTCAAGAGGGTTTTCGGGAGGCAGATTTTTGGACGGGCCAGCAGAGGAAGGGGTCGTTCGGCTGGCCGGTTCCAATACAATCGATCCTACCAGGACAGAGCTCAATGGAGAGAACAAGAGGACCGTAAACAGACATCTTTCTTCCCATCAAGGGGCAGAGGAAGAGGCGGAATCTGGCGAGGGGAACGTCAGCAAAATAACCCAGGTGAGAATAACATTCCCACATACAAATACCCTAGAAGTAGGGGGGAAGACGGCTCAATTTTTACAAAATTGGTTGAACATATCTGGGGATTCCTGGGTAATACAGACAGCTCAAGGTTTTTATATAGATTTTCTAGATACACCACATCAGGTAAAACCACCAAAAAGATTAGCGATGAACAAGGAAGACAAGAGCTTGCTGGAAAAAGAATTGAGAGGGCTGGAAAGCAAAGGAGCTATTCGACCTGCATCAGGTCAGACTGGAGGTTACATAAGCAATATGTTTCTAGTAAGAGGGAAGCACAAGACAAGACCCATCATAAACCTGAGAGGTTTAAACGATTACGTGATGTACAGACACTTCAAAATGGAAGGGATACATCTGTTAAGGGATACCCTGATTCAGGGAGATTGTTTAGCCAGGATAGACCTAAAAGTCGCATATCTGGCTATTCCCATAGCAGAAGAACACTGCAGATTTCTGAGATTCATCTGGGGAGAATCAACATGGGAGTTCCGATGCCTGCCTTTCGGCCTGGCATTGGCACCATGGTGCTTCACCAAGATGATGAAACCAGTTGTATCACATCTCAGAGCGCAGGGTTAAGACTTATAATATATCTGGACGACATATGTCTGATGTGCAGGAGAAGGAGACCCTGATAGCGCAGGTACAGGTAACGATAGACTTGTTAGAGAGTCTGGGTTTTGTGATAAATTGGGAGAAATCCAGTGTAGTACCTACTCAAGCGATGGAATTCCTGGGTTTCATAGTGGACTCAATCCAGGGAACTCTCAGTCTACCCCTTCACAACGTGAACGATATCAAGAAACAACTGAGGCACACTCTAGCGAAGGGAGAACTCTCATTGAGGGACATTGCGAGACTGGTGGGCCGACTGGCGGCATCAATACAAGCAATCTTCCCAGGACCTCTACACTACAGGGCACTCCAGAGGTTGAAGATATATCACCTCAGGAGGGGCGCTTCATATGAGTCAAGAGTGACTATCTTACAAGAGGTAAGAGAGGAGTTAGAATGGTGGCTCATTCATATGGATGCATGGAATGGGAGAGCAATATTTGGTTCATCCCCAGACCTGATCATAGAATCCGACGCCAGCAGATGGGGCTGGGGAGCCCGATGTGGGAACCTGTCGTCAGGGGGCAGGTGGTCGGATCAGTAGACGAGCCTCCACATAAACTGCCTGGAGTTACTGGCAGGGTCCTTTGCAGTGAAATGCTGGACCCAGGAGAGGATTCAATGCTGCGTTCTGTTAAAAATGGACAATGTCTCAGCAGTCAGATATATCAACAGACTGGGAGGGACAAGATCCAGAATACTAGCAGAACTAGCGAAGGAATTCTGGGAACTCTGTCTGGAGAGAAGAGTTTCAGTGAGGGCGGAGTATCTACCAGGCCAACAAAACTAAGTGGCCGATTGAAACTCCAGATACCTCAGAGACGCCAGCAATTGGAAACTGGACGAAGAGGTGTTTCAGGAACTGATGTCCCGTTGGGGTCCATGTCAGATCGATCTGTTTGCATCGAGACTGAACAGGCAATTACCCCGGTTCTTCAGCTGGAGACCGGACCCAGAAGCAGAGGCGACGGATGCATTTCTGCAGTCCTGGGGCCAACAGAAGAACTATGCGTTTCCTCCCTTCTCCATGATAACGAGGATGCTAGCTCAAGTGAGACGTCAGAGAGCATCTCTAATCCTAATTACACCGGATTGGAGAGGTCAGGTGTGGTTCCCCAGTTTACTGGAATTGACTCATCAGAACCCAGTGGCTTTACCCAACATAGAATTAAACATTCGAGACCCCAGAGGCCTCAGTCACCCTTTGGTGGGGTCAGGAGGACTCAATCTCTTAGCGTGGGTGTTTTCAGGGGATTTTGCGTTAGGCCAGGACTATTGGATGAAGCTGAAAACATCATTAACAAATCCGGGCCCCAGGGACACACAAGGCTTATAGATCAGCTTGGGTTAGATGGAGTAGTTGGTGTTTGGAGAGGAACATTCATCCCGATGGAACGGATATAGTTCATGTGGCAAATTTTTTAGCGCAGATGGCAGCCCAGGGAAAGGCGTATAGAACCATTAACACGGCCAGGTCGGCGATATAGGCAGGACATCCTAGAGTTGAAGGCTTAGCGATTGGGGAACATCCACTAATCTGTAGACTTCTAAGAGGGGTAAAGATGATCAAACCTCCTACCGAGAAATATAGTCAATTATGGGATGTAGATAAGGTCTTGAGGTTATTTTTATCATGGCCAGATAATCAGGATCTGACACGTAAGGCAATTTCAGGCAAGTTAGCCATGCTCTTATGTCTTTTAGCATGTAAGAGATCTTCTGACGTTAGAGCCCTGGAGATTAATAGGAAAAGTATATCACCTAACGGAGTGGCATTCCTCATAACAAAGAGGAGCAAGACAGGGTTGAGATCTATTTCCTATGAGTTTTTTCCAAATCAACCAAAATTATGTCCAGTCAGATGTTTAACGGCATACGAAGATATGACGAGGGAATTAAGACCCCAGGGGGTAACACAATTACTAATAGCAATTTGTAAACCATTTAAAGCGGTTAGGCCGGCTACCATAGCTAGATGGCTTAGATGGGTGATGGTATAAGCAGGCATCGATACTGAGAGATATGGCGCTCATTCAGCTAGAGGAGCGATGGCTACTAAAGCTTATAACATAGGGGCCAGAGTAGAGGACATTATGAGGTCTGCGGATTGGTTGAATGAATCGACTTTCAGAACTTTCTATTTTAAACCCATGGAAAGTGCAACATCGTTAGTGGTAAGTAAGCTTTGAACAAGCATAATCCGAGCCTCCGGTCTTGACATAGAATTCAGATTTTCCACACATTCGTTACAGAAATTCATAATTCTATTAAAGACACTGAGGCGAAGGATTATCCCACCCGATCAATCGTATGAATGAGATATTTACATGTCATGTATTGTTGATATTGATGTTTAAGGAGACATGCAGGATGTATAATAATATTAATATAATAATACTTTATGAAGATATTGTTAATGCTCAATGTGGATACCAATTATTTAATATATAGTTGAGTTTTACGATTGACCCGCCCTATTTTCGGTCTTTAGTCACCTCTCTAATTTATATTTCTATAGGGATGGCGACGGACATCAAACAATCGGGAATATGAACTAGGAGAAGAAAAGCCAAAGATGTTCAGAACTCATCCTCGCAAGAACAAAGAAAGAGGAGGAAGGGAAAGAGGACAGGAGTTTTGTGTATTGAGGACTGTGTTTATTGGTTAATGGACTTGTCACATGGTCAGTTCGAGGAACCAATTGAAATGGACTACGAAAAAAAAATAGTATTCAAATATATACCAGGGCTTCTCAGTACGAGATTGTAGGTAATTTGATAATATCTCCCTGGTTCTGATTATATCACGGATATAATGCTGATATTAACACAGGTTTTACCTGGGACTGTGCCCATATGCGGTGCGGTATCAGCTGACACCCTGCAGGGGCGCTGTTGAGTTCTTCCACAGGACGCTACGTTCGTACGATGCGTGCTGTGGCAACTCGTATTTTTAATATAAAGCTTTCGCTGGAGTAAATAATCTCTCATGCGTATCACCAACAGATGGAAATCGCAATGAAAACGAAGGAGAGAGCGCCGGAACTACGCAATCCCGTCGCGCTCTCCCTTCCGTTATACAGTGCCCTCTCTGACGGGTCGGAGGAGCTGCGGCCGCCGGTGCCCAAGCCCCGTCGCGGCCGCAACTCCCTGGAGCCGCCTGCACTTAGCGGATATGCTCCGCCAATCACATAAACAATGCGCGTGTCACTCGCGTGCTAAAATTAGTCAAAATCACATTCACACACACCCGTAATAGAAATAACAAAATTGTACTTAACTCGCTGCCGAGCAGCAAAGAAAGAGGAGGAAGGGAAAGAGGACAGGAGTTTTGTGTATTGAGGACTGTGTTTATTGGTTAATGGACTTGTCACATGGTCAGTTCGAGGACCAATTGAAATGGACTACGAAATCTCAAAAAACATGGTTATTGTAGTTTTATTAGATTTGTATTCATGTTCATTTGGTACTGTTTTTCTTTGCTGCTGAACAGTAAAGTTGTGGAGAAAGCATAATCCTTCGCCTCCGTGTCTTTAATAGAATTATGACTTTCTGTAACGAATGTGTGGAAAATCTGAATTTTAACTTGTGTTCCACTGAGAAGCGTGATAACCAGTTTCAATAAGACAGCAAGCTGGTTGTAGTTAGCCCAAGATTAGCGCACATGCCCAGGGACGTCATATTACCGAAATGCCAGGGGTAGCAGAAGTGACATCGCTCACCTGATTACCACGGAGGCGCAGGTCTGGCTTCGAGTGCTGATGCCTCTTCTATGGTGAAGCGCAGGACTCTGAAGATGGACTCACTGGCTCGCAGGAATATTCCCCTGTGCGTGAAAAGGGAGTATTACCTACTGACGGAATAAAGCTCAAGCCTCCCACTCCCTTCCAACCCTCCACGATACCCTTCCTCGATTCCCCGTGAAGTCTCACCTTAGGGTCTGGAAGGATGAGTTCTCCATCCTGCTTCTGATGCAGGGGCACGTTGAAACCCAGTTACTTCACTGGATTGAGGTTTGATGGGAGTTCACATAAGCTTGACTATTCAGGTAAGGCGCTGTAAGAGTTCTGTAGCAAGTTCAAAAGTTCAAGCTTAATAATAATGTTCATTGTCTTTTTGCAGCAAGCGCTAACGCTTATGTCTTTTTCCCCTTAAGGGCCGGGGTTCAGAATGCCGGAGATATGGCGCCGACCCGAAGTGAAACGTGCAGTTCCAGTAAATAACAGGTAAGTTCTGGATGAGCGTTCGGGTAATGTCTTTGCATTCGCTCATTCAATGTCTTTGTCTTTTTTCCCCATAGGGGCCGGGGTCCGGAATGCCAGGAAGCGGCAGGACCCGAAATGAAATGTGAATGACCCAACAGGTAAGTCTTAGAAGGAAACTGAGCTTTTCCTATTCCCTTCCTTCTCTCACCTTGTGTTCTTGTCTTTTTCTCTCTAGGCTCTGGGAAGTGGCTGCGGATCGGGATGATCGCTGCTGAAGATGGAGGTGCCCAGGAAAGGTGAGTGAAATGCAGCGCTGCAGCGATCGAAGCGAAATGCTTTTAAAATGATGTCTTCCCTTTCAGGATCTTCGGTGTGAAGTCTCCGTGATGCAGCTTTAGCAGGTAAGGTCTTCTTTCTTTCCAATTCTCTCTTAGCAGGTGACCCATGATGCTGACAGGCGTGGCTGAAGTCCAGATGCAGGAGCTGACACGGTGAGCGTCCAGCTGCGAGGAGCAGAACAACGCGAAGCGTGAGTTGCTGATCAGGCGTGGTTTAAATAGCTTTGGAAGAAGTTCCAGGTATGTATCCTTCCACCAATCAGGTATGTATCCTTCCCCGACCACACCCAGGGGAAAGTAGTTCCACAGGTAAAGTAGTTCCATTCAGGCCTCAAGAGGGCCTGGATGTAGCAGCATGGTCTGCATCAGGTAAGTGCACCTTAAAACACTTGAACACATGTCTAGCTTTATGAGCCTGGCGCCTAAGGCGCCAGGACAGGGGTCCAACATGAGCCTGGTGCCTAAGGCGCCAGGACTGTGTCCAAAGGGCCCCAGCTTGGGCCCGCTGGCACTTCCCTGGGGGAAATGATGCCTGCCTCTGGGGTTGCTGGGTCGGACCTGGCTCCTTGGAGGTAGGCATCATGACAGTACCCCCCCTCAAGGCCCCTCCCAAGGTTGTTCCCTCCAGGGGTTTTGGCGTGTTCAGAAATCTCCAGTGGAACCTTTGTATTAATCGAGGTGCGTGAACATGGTTACTAGGCTCCCATGATCTCTCCTGAGGTCCATATCCTTACAGTCAACAAGATAGAAGAGTTTGGACTTTAACACCTTGGAGTCTAAAATGTCTTTAACTTCGAATTCTAATTCCCCTTCAATTTGAACTGGGTCTGGAGGCTTGGACAGTCGGGTCCCTGGTTGTACTGGCTTCAAAAGTGATGCATGAAAAACTGGATGAATACGCATGTTAGACGGTAAACCCAGTTTAAAGGTCACGGGATTGATTATAGCCTTGATGGGATAAGGTCCTATGAATCTGGGATTGAAGGTTCGCGGGCCCTTGAGGGGTAAATGTTTCGTTGCTAGCCATACCTGATCTCCTACTTGGTAAGGAGGAGTTTTACTTCGGTGCAAATCAGCGTTTTCTTTATACTTTTTCTTGGCTTGCTGTAAATGAGTTGCAGCTTCTTTGAAGGCTCGGGTTATTGTGGAATGCAGATGATTTATTGCGGGCATTTCCAGGGTCAGAGGTGGATCTAGATCAGAGGTCCGAGGATGATGACCATACAAAGTATAAAAAGGAGTTTGTGCGGTTCCAGAATGCACTGAATTGTTGTATGCATATTCTGCGATCCAAAGGATGTCTTTCCAATTTAACTCGGATTGGTGTAACATGCACCGAAGATATTGCTCGAGAGTCTGATTGGTACTCTCGGTTTGTCCGTCGGTCTGGGGGTGGTGGCTGGTGGATAGCCGCACATCTATTTGTGCTAGTTGGCAACACTTCTTCCAAAAATGGGAGATAAATTGACTTCCACGATCCGAGACTAATACGGAAGGGAAACCATGTATGCGAACTATATTCTCCAGAAATTCCTTGGCCAAGGTGGAAGCTGAAGGCAAACCTTTTAAAGGGATAAAGTGGGCCATTTTGGAGAATAGATCCACAATTACAAGGATAGTGTTGTAACCAGCACAAGGAGGCAGGTCAGTTATAAAGTCCATTGACAAGGTGTGCCATGGTGCCGGTGGAATATCCAAGGGTTGAAGTAGGCCGGCTGGCCTTTTCTTTTGACCCTTGTTTTGGGCGCAAATTCCGCAAGACAATACAAAAGACTTTATGTCTTTTCTCTAAGAAGGCCACCAGAAGTGGCGTTTGATTTTTTCCTCCGTTTTAGCGATACCAGGGTGTCCTTCCATTAATGATTCATGATGATGGGCAATAACAAGTTCTTGCAATTCTTTACTAGGCAGAAACAACCGCTCCTGGAAGTAGGGTAAGTCATCCTTAACGGTGTAATGAGGACCCTTTTGACTCCATTCCAGTAAGGCTGAAGAGTCTAGAAGTTGTTTTACATGCGTTTGGATGTCCTCAATAGTTTGCAACGAAGTTAGGCCTAAGATTCTTTGTTCAGGTATGATTGGCACAGGTTCTAAACTCGAATTGGGTTCTTCCATGCCAATCCGGGATAAGGCGTCCGCTTTACCATTCTTGCAGCCAGGGCGATAGGTAATTACAAAATCAAATTCCGCAAAGAATAGAGCCCATCGGAGTTGTCGTGAAGATTGAGCCTTGGCCGTCTTTAAATACTGTAGATTTCTGTGGTCCGTAATTACGGTGATGGTGTGTCTTGCCCCGAGAAGGTAGTGACGCAAAGCCTTGAAAGCAGATTTAATAGCCAGTAACTCTTTGTCGGTAATTGTGTAGTTGATTTCAGGAGGAGAAAATTTCCTGGACCAAAAGGCCACAGGGCTTTAGTTGGTTAGTTTCTGGGTCTCTTTGCGACAGGACAGCTCCCATGGCCGAACTGGATGCGTCGGTTTCCACAATGTAAGGGAGATCTGGGTGCGGGTGCTTCAATATAGGTGCAGAGGTGAATTTGGTTTTCAGGTCCTGAAAGGCTTGTTCGGCCTCAAGAGTCCATTCAAAGCGTTTGTTCTTCTTTAGGAGAGCTGTGATGGGTTGGACTGTTCGGGAAAATTCCGGGATGAATCTTCGATAGAAATTGGCGAAGCCGAGCATGCTCTGAACTCCCTTCACCGAGCTAGGAGATGGCCATTTGAGGATGGCGTCCACCTTTCGCGAGTCCATTCGGACTCCTTGAGGTGTCAGGATGAATCAGAGAAACTCCACTTCTCTGGTATGAAAAACGCATTTTTCGAGCTTTGCAAATAGTCTGTGCTGGCGCAATTTCTCAAGAACTGCCCTAACATGTTTTCTGTGATCGGATTCTGAAGAGGAGTACACCAGGATGTCGTCAATATAAACAATGACACAGATGTCGATAAGTTCCCGAAGAACATCATTCATAAAGTACTGAAAGGCGGCAGGTGCATTGCACAAACCGAAGGGCATCACCTGATATTCGAAGAGCCCAAATTTGGTGCGGAATGCAGTCTTCCATTCGTCGCCTTCTTTTATACGCACCAGGTGATAAGCTCCTCGGAGATCTAACTTGGTGTACACACAAGCGTCTTTCACCTGGTCGATAAGCTCAGGGATCAGGGGCAGAGGATAACGATTCTTAATCGTTATTTGATTTAGGGCGCGATAGTCTATACATGTTCTAAGGTCGCCCTCTTTTTTCGGCATGAAGAACAGAGCTGAGGAGACAGGATACTTGGACGGGCGAATAAAACCATTGGCTAGGTACTGATCTAAATACTGACGCAAATGTAGGTTCTCAGGTTCCGTAAGAGCATAAATCCTACTACAAGGTAGTTGAGCATTGGGTACCAGATCGATTTGGCAATCATAAGACCGATGGGGAGGTAACGTGTTAGCCTGTTCCTTCTGAAAAACGTCTTGGAATTCTTGGTATTCTGACGGTAGCTGTACAGGGGTGGAAGTTGCTGAGGCTAGACCCATAACTGGATTTCATGGGTAACAAGTTGGTTCACAATCAGGAAAACTTATCTTCTTTGCTCGCCAGTCAATTCTGGGATTATGTGTTTCTAACCAAGGAATTCCAAGAATTACTTGAAATTGTGGGGCCTTGATCACATCAAACACGATTGCTTCCCGATGTCCATCCTGACCCACCAGTGTCATTTCAACAGTGGAATGCGTTACAGGCCCTGAGGCTATTTCGGTTCCATCAACTGTAGTAATGACATCTTGGGTTACTTTCGGGCGGAGAGGGAGCTTAATCCTGGAAGCCAATTCACGGTCTATGTAATTTCCAATAGCTCCACTGTCGATGTATGCTTTTATAGCATGCAACAGCTGAGGCTGTTTTGGGTCCACGAGCACCATTGGCATGACAAAATGCGAGGTCAAAGAGTTTGTTTTCAAGCTCGGCAAGCGGACCCCTACGCTTGTCGGGCTAGGTCGTTTCCCGAATCAGGTGTCAATAAATCGTTATCAGTGGCTCCAACCACCTTCTTAGGTGGTTTAACCGGACAATTTCGAAGAAAGTGACCGGAAGTCCCGCAATACAGGCAAAGTTGCATTTGCCGCCTTCTCTCTCGTTCCTTCTGTGTTAATGGTCCTTTAACACCGCCGATTTGCATAGGTTCGGCTACGTTGGTACTCTTGGAGTTAGCGTAGGTTTTGATCGGTACTCGGGTTTCGTACTTGAACCGATCTGCTTTTCTATTTTGAAGTCTGTGATCAAGTTGAACCACCAAGTCTATGTAGTCTGCGCAGACCTGGGGTGGATCTACTATCTGAGCTAGAACATCCTTAAGCTCTCCGCGCAGGCCTCGATGAAACAATGTGATCCTTTTGTTTTCTGGCCATCCAGTTTCCACAACCAGTCTATTAAAGGTGGCAACGTAGGACAGAAGATCCTGATTACCTTGTCATAAGGATAGCAGTTCGTTATCAAGGGCCTGTCCTTGAGAGTGTCGAGCAAACAATCTTTCCATGCTGGCCTGGAAACCCTGAAAATTCTGGAGAATGGGATCATCCTGATTTACCAATGGAATAGACCAATCGGCAGCACTGCCACTGAGGTAAGATAGTATAAAGGCTACCTTGGTCTGGTCGTTAGGGAAGGCCCCGGGTCTGCATAGAAAGTGTAAACGACATTGGTTCATAAAGACGGCATATTTCTTGGGATCCCCCGCAAAACGTTCAGGCGGGGCCAAAGGCATATGTCCAGGTAAATTGATTTGTACCGGGTTATTCAAACCCATTGATGTGGAAGTATCTCCGGAATTAGGTAAAGGAGTGTACCCTGCCTGGGCCTGCAATAACCTTTTGGCCAGGTCATCTGTTCTTTCCTTGGATATGATCAGTTCTCTTTTGAGAGCGTTAGTCTCCTGGCGGGCTGAGTGCACTTCTGCCCGTAATTCCCCCAAAAGCTGGGCCAACTGATCTGTCTCGGAAGTCTCCATAGCGCCCGGGTGGGAAATTGTGGGTAGGCTTCGCGTTCTGTCACGCTCACCTGATTCCCACGGAGGCGCAGGTCTGGCTTCGAGTGCTGATGCTTCTTCTATGGTGAAGCGCAGGACTCTGAAGATGGACTCACTGGCTCGCAGGAATATTCCCCTTTGCGTGAAAAGGGAGTATTACCTACTGACGGAATAAAGCTCAAGCCTCCCACTCCCTTCCAACCCTCCACGATACCCTTCCTCGATTCCCTGTGAAGTCTCACCTTAGGGTCTGGAAGGATGAGTTCTCCATCCTGCTTCTGATGCAGGGGCGCGTTGAAACCCAGTTACTTCACTGGATTGAGGTTTGATGGGAGTTCACATAAGATTCACTATTCAGGTAAGGCGCTGTAAGAGTTCTGTAGCAAGTTCAAAAGTTCAAGCTTAATAATAATGTTCATTGTCTTTTTGCAGCAAGCGCTAACGCTTATGTCTTTTTCCCCTTAGGGGCCGGGGTTCGGAATGCCGGAGATATGGCGCCGACCCGAAGTGAAACGTGCAGTTCCAGTAAATAACAGGTAAGTTCTGGATGAGCGTTCGGGTAATGTCTTTGCATTCGCTCATTCTATGTCTTTGTCTTTTTTCCCCATAGGGGCCGGGGTCCGGAATGCCAGGAAGCGGCAGGACCCGAAATGAAATGGGAATGACCCAACAGGTAAGTCTTAGAAGGAAACTGAGCTTTTCCTATTCCCTTCCTTCTCTCACCTTGTGTTCTTGTCTTTTTCTCTCTAGGCTCTGGGATGTGGCTGCGGATCCGGATGATCGCTGCTGAAGATGGAGGTGTCCAGGAAAGGTGAGTGAAATGCAGCGCTGCAGCGATCGAAGCAAAATGCTTTTAAAATGATGTCTTCCATTTCAGGATCGTCGGTGTGAAGTCTCCGTGATGCAGCTTTAGCAGGTAAGGTCTTCTTTCTTCCCAATTCTCTCTTAGCAGGTGACCCAGGATGCTGACAGGCGTGGCTGAAGTCCAGATGCAGGAGCTGACACGGTGAGCATCCAGCTGCGAGGAGCAGAACAACGCGAAGCGTGAGTTGCTGATCGGGCGTGCTTTAAATAGCTTTGGAAGAAGTTCCAGGTATGTATCCTTCCACCGATCAGGTATGTATCCTTCCCCGACCACACCCAGGGGAAAGTAGTTCCACAGGTAAAGTAGTTCCATTCAGGCCTCCAGAGGGCCTGGATGTAGCAGCATGGTCTGCATCAGGTAAGTGCACCTTAAAACACTTGAACACATGTCTAGCTTTATGAGCCTGGCGCCTAAGGCGCCAGGACAGGGTTCCAACATGAGCCTAGCACCTAAGGCGCCAGGACTGTGTCCAAAGGGCCCCAGCTTGGGCCCGCTGGCACTTCCCTGGGGGAAATGATGCCTGCCTCTGGGGTTGCTGGGTCGGACCTGGCTCCTTGGAAGTAGGCATCATGACAAGAAGTGACATCAAATGACCCATGACCTCTGATTACATCACATGAAGTGTTGTCATTTGACCCCACCCCGAAGTGACATCACGGGAAGCAATGGAACACAACCTTTCACCCCTTTACAAAACAGTAAGTGACATCACATAGCATTGTTCCTAAGTACACTACGAAAAATATGGTCATGGTTTCACTGTAATGTGATATACATTTCATACAAGAATCGATCACCATATGTATTGTTAATATCAGTGTGTATAGGCCCATATTACCAAATGACTGTGAATGCAAGCAGAAGTCCAAGGCTACTGATGTGTTATTATATAGCACTTAAACGCACGTGCTTTATACAGAATGAATACACATACAATATCACCCAACCTGTGTTGGTACACATTTACCAACCTCAAATGGATGAAAGGTTGAGTTGGCCTTGCCCTGATTCAAACCAGCAAGCTGCCGATCACACTCACATCGCTGCAGCGAGCGCTCAACCCACTGAGCTATCTTACCGGCTATAGCTATCTAACCAGCTATAATAAAATGAGCAATTACATGGGACTCATCAGCAGTCTGGCGGTATCACAGTGCAAATAGCGTTACCGCTACTCGGTCCGGCGCGATTAGCGCTGGATCACGAGTAGCGGTTTGGGTGGTTATTGCCCATTCTCCAATGGGGTTGGTAATTCCACCGGCAGTAATAGCACCAAAAATGGGCAGTAAGTGGGAATTTTGACCTACCAGCTTTTTGTTGGAGGTAAAACTTCAACTCACTGCCCAACTTGAGATTGGGCCAGCCCTTAAATGTGGCGGTAATAGCGTTACCGCCGCATTTAAGGACTACCGCCCAACTCATGATGAATCCCATGTTCTCAACATCAGAAAGCAAATTACACTTTCTAGTGATTACCATTAAACTGGTAACCAATTTAACAGCAAGCCAGTTCATCTTCAGGTATGGGCAAACGTTGCCCACGTCATACCTGCGTAGATCTACTTTTCAGGCTTAAGAGGTTGGCATCACACGGCAGCCCGTACTCTGGGCACTCGTTACCTCAAACATGCCAACAAACATCCTGAACAACATGGCATGCAGGTAGGAAAAATAGACACATTACAACAAGGCATTCATTGTGGCACAATGAAATCAAAGGCCATTTTATGAGCTATGGCCAAACATTTCTACACTGAGATGGGATGTCTTGTGATGATCATAACAGAGTCAACAGCAGAAAAAAACATGCTATAACTTACAACTTGCAAAAAGCAAAATACATAGCCCAAAATGGATGCTTATTCTTCTGTAAATGCTTTTTAGATGTTTTTTTCTGCGTTGTGAATTTGAGGTTTTTAAGACCAGACTGAATCAGTGACTCACCCCCTGAAGTGTGCCTGAAATAAACCTTTAATGAGCCTTGCACTTATTGCATAGAATTCCAGAAAGACAAATTACTTGTTATTCCTATTCTTTCTTACTTAGGGCCACGGTTCAAAGTGGTACACTTGTGGAACACCCCTTTTTATTTTTTTTATTTTTTTAGCAAGCCTGAACAAGAAAGCTAGCCACTCAAGAAACAGTGGCTCTGCCCTCTCCTCTGTTCTGCACCTTCCACTTCTCCCCCTTCCATGCACTTTCCCCCCTTTTCCCTTTTCCATGCACTTGCGCGTTCTCAATGTCACTGGGCCTAGTGATATGGTTGTTTTTGTTTCTCCCTTGTTCCCCTCCCTTTGCCTGGTCGCGCTCTGAAACACTTGTGTACGAGCGCGATACAAATAAAATATCATATCATATCATAAAAAGTCACATGGTGCTTGCCCCAGCCCAGAAGCTTCCATTAAAAATAAAGCATATTCTTTGTAGGGGTAGCAAGGGAGACCACAGGGGCAGCAGGGGAGACCTCAGGGAGTGCAGCAACCACCCCTAAATGATGTCCCTGCACATGCCATTGTGTTCCAAATAATTGAAGATAATTATCCATTCATTGCCAGATCGGAGAGCTAGCTGCTCTTTTACTGGCAAGCTGCTTGAGTCATTTGCATATGTTGTTGAATGGCCCGTTTGTGTACGGTTAATCTAATAGTTGAATTTCCCATAGATTCTATATTAGGTTAATGGATCTGTCCATATTGATGGTCGCCCAGCCCGCTGAAACCCCCGGTTGTATACTAATTGACCTTTTCACAATTGACCTCGGGAGAATTGACCTAATTTAGAAGGTCAATTAGGACATAAATGCGGGGGGAAACCCCCTGCAACCCCCCACCCAATCCAAACCCCCCCGCAACCCTCTACCCAATCCCCTCATATTATTTATAATCCAAAAGCAATGCAATACATATATAAAATAACTAAAATAATATAAAGGTCCATTGTGCAGAAGGTCAATTAGGACCACTATAATTAGGTCAATTGTGCAAAAGGTCAATTTTAAAAGGTCAATTTGGGTAATACCGAAACCTCCACTGCAAGCCAACCGGACTCACAGGTAAGCGTCTTAAACAACCAGGCGCTTAAACTTGGAGTAGTTAATTATGGACTAGGACTAAATTTGGCACAACCGCACTTATTGAGGCACTAAATGTTATTAATATTTGTAACCTCGCTTTACACATCCCAGGTATTTTACTGGGGACTAGGCATCCAGGCATGCCCTCCCCTAACCACAACACTCCCCCAAGAAAGGCCATGTTTACTTTGAACAGCTCTTAAAGCGACGCATACGGGCTATACTTATGTAATGACACCAAGCTGTAGACTTTGCGCATGCCAGTTCCCTCACAGCGGACCATGAATCATGGCATGCCCTCACCCAATCACAACACTGGCCAAGACAGGCTATGCAAATCTTGGTAGAGCTAATAAAGTTAAGTTTCACAATTAGGTAAGACATGGAATTGCACTAGGTCCAGCTCCCATGCCGTGGGCGTCACCTATAGGGGAAACCAGGCACGGTTTAATAAACAGCCTTCCTACATGCATCCAGGGAAGGCATTTTGACCGCCAAATAGATATAAGGTGTCCACTCTGTGACCATGAACTATACAGATGTATTTCTGGACGCACATTGTGCCCTACGGGCGTGTTAACAATTTTAGCAATGTGCAAGTATGACCAAGCCCATCTACAGGGGTAACTCTTATCACCTCTCACTCCCGGCACCTACAAGCGCCACAGCAGGACAACAGATCAGAACTGTAGACAACATCCACTCTGCCCGGACACTAGACAGTAATACACCCTAATTTTGTATATTGCTACAATCACGCTAAGTAACTTAATTCTGCTTGAGCCACTGCTGGACCATGATTCCTGACGGTCAACTCTTTCTCCTTAGCTTTGCTAACTAACAAACTGCTGAATAGCACGCCACATTGGGCGTCAGCTGGGGCCGCCGTTCCCTTTTCCTAAACAGGACTATATTGGTAACAGACCATACCGGGGCAAGAACAGGACAATGGACCCGGACCACTTTCCACTACCCTTCAGCAATGACTTCACCATCACACCACTCTGTAAGAACGTGAGCTTACCATTACTCGTCTACGAAAGCAACTAAAGGCCAGAACTCCATCCTCTTAGCTAAACAAAACCTTTTTCTTCCCTGGCGCATTCCATCTTGAGCAACCAATATTGCTCATTTATGAATGTATTAACATGTTGGGAATCACTGATTCTGGTGTTGAATGTATGCACATACACATGGTACTAGGTCACTATATGAATCACAGCCTTGAGAAACACAGCTGAGGGTCGATCCACATGTCGGCTGACTTCTCATAAATATAGCACCAACAAATTGGCTTAAATCCATCTTTTTGCAAATACCTACTGTTTGAAAGAACTCAGTAACTCAGCGCTCAGCTGAAGAGCTCAATATTTATTTATTTATATTTTATTTATTTTATTTGATTGTATAAAGCACACTACAGCCCGTTGGCATTGAGGCGCTATGAAGGACATGTATGAAGGCTTGATTCAAGGTTACATTAATGTGGCCCAAGGGGTTACTTAATGCAGAGTGCTCAGTTACATTTAGTTTAATATCTTCTTTGCAACATACCTTTTGGAGAAAGAAGGGCACTTTCTCATTGGAACCCCATCACTAGCAGCATGATAACTTATCAAGGACCAAGATCAAGCGCAGTGATCTACCTTTTCTAGTGCCCCACAACTACTCCACAGTCTACAATTTGGCGGAGTTACACTTTCTGCAACATCTTCATTGTCACCAATTTAAAACCACATTGGCTCTGAGAACGTTCTAATTCCAATACATGTGCATAGTATGGCAGCAGGAAATCCCTGCTGTCGCCTTTTCCAGCGGCAGAAAAAAGCAACCGTTCGGCACGCACAGTAAATGTTCTCATCAGCAGGCTGGGTCCCCCTGGAAATCACACTCTATTTAAATGGATTTAAACTCCCAATCAGCCCGCTTTATCAAACTATTCATTCTCTTAGAGCTGATGCACAGCCAGGCCATAGTGATACACCTAATTCTCCAAGTCCACATTCTAAAGATTACAGTTTCACTTTCCTATCTTTGTTCCACCATTAAAGAAGGATCCCCTGGGACTGACCTCCTGTTTTGCAATTTTCCAGTTTTTCCGGTTTTCCCAAGGAATATCACATTTCTGGCTTTCCCATTGTGCCAGGGTTCTCAGCCTGTTGTAGAGTGCAACCGCTGTGGCTCTGTGCCTTTATAGCGAGCCAGGAGGAAATGGAGATGTCACTCTCCAAACTGTGCCCCAAGCCTCAGACAACATCAGCCTGGAGGATCCCCATGACCCCGTCTTATACTGCCTTAATCCCCATGATGATGAGGCCTACAACCTCTGCCAGGGGCTGTCATCAAGTACCAGATCTGACAGGGAGAGGATACTGCTGGCCTGACTGCACAGGCTCCGAGATGAGAAGAGACCTGAAAAAGAGAATGAAAAGCACAGAGGCACAGCAGTGTAGAAGAAACAACTGCCCGGAAAGGGGCAATAGCCCCAAAGCTGCAGAGGGGTTAATTGCTCCCAGGTCATCTTCAGAATCTAGCTCAGCTTCAGAAAAAGTGGTTGCATCCTTGGTTTTGTGCATGTCCACTACAGCAGCTTACCTCGCTCAGTGTGAGAGGGATTTATTGGATAAGGTGTAGCCCCTCTTTAAGATTCTCTGTAAGGAATGTAGAGGAAGGCATAGGACCTGGTCCATGAGGGGATGCTGACCTTATACAAAAGCATGCAGTCTACTGTTGACTCTGTTGATGCTAGTTTCCGTGGAATGAACACCAGGGTGGTGCTCAGGTGGCAACCCCGGTTGAAGCTGTCGGGATTCAGGCCAGAGGTGCAGACTAAAATCTGGGAGCTCCCCTTTGACGGTGTGCAGCTGTTCTGGAAAAGCAGTGAAAAGGTGCTCCCCTCGTTTAAGACTGAGACCAAGATGACTTTATCTGCAGGGTGTCGTTGGTGAAGCGATCATCATCGTTGGCTGGCCCACCAAGAGATTGGGGCCATTCATCATCATCTACCTCCCACCAGTTTTCAGTCATGGTACCTGGCGTTCACAGCAAGGTTCGAGCATCACCAAGTTTAGCATGGCCAGAACACTTTTTGTTCACCATAAAGAGCCCACAGAGGAGGTATGTAGAAAGAAGGGTCAGCCCCAACATCCTAACCAGAGCTTATTTTCCACTGGCCCCTCCAACCCGCAGCACCCTGTTGGGAGGAAGTGTCTCTAGCAATTTTAGATCTCGTTAGTTGATAAATGGTGTCAGACATTGTGGCAAGAGTCATTGCTTTTGCATTTGATCAAAGACCCTCCACACTTTACACCACCAAGGGGGTGAAGAGTGCCTAAAGAACCCTGAGTTGTTGGAGGAAGTGGAGCAGATACTACTGAAAGGTGCCATCATGGTGATCCCAGAGGCAGAGAGGAGATAGGTTGTCTACTACAGCTATTTCATCATTGAAAAGAGAGACAAAGGCACAGGTCCATCATGGACCCCATGTGCACCCTCAACAAGTTGATTATGGGAAAAACATTCAAGATGTTGACGCTACAGAAATCAATCCTGCAGGTCTGACAGGGAGCATTTCTCTGTGTCCTGGACCTGAAGGATCCTTATTTCATGTTCCCATCCTACAAAAGCCCTCAAGAGTCCTATGGTTTGAGTTCCTGTGTGCACATTACCGATTCCAAATTCTTCCATTTGGACTCAGGTCAGTGCCCAGGTCCGAACTGGAGGTACTTCCAGCACCCCACCTTCAAAAACTGCCAGTATTACCGGCACCAGTAATGCCGGCGAACTCCACGCATTGAGTCCTATGGGACTCCATGGAAGGGGAAGCAACTGCCATTACTGGCACTTGGAATTTGCTGGTGATTCCGGCAGACCAAGTGCCAGTAACGGTATTACCGTTTGGAGGTGTCCCACCAGATTTACCTGCGTGATACCACTAAACATGTAATGAGGCCCAATGTATTGCTGCTGAGGACTAACCCTTGCTTCATCCCTAAAGTGATGTCAAGTTTTCACATCAGCTAGATCATCTCTTTGCCGGTGTTCTTTCCGAATCTGGCCAGAACAATAGACAGGGCATTGTAGGTGGAGGATGCCAAGATAGCTCTGAGGTTTTACCTAGCCAGCAATGAATCCTTCACACAGTTGTCGCAACTGCTGATCGCCTATATTGATCAGAACAAGGGTCAGGCAACATCGAAGTAAGGCACAGCCCAAATGGATTATCGATTGTATCAATTTTTGTTCTGAAATGGCCAATCTTACAATATAAGAAAACTGTCTGGAATATTACAAAAAACAATTGATTCCACAACGGCTATTTTATTGAATATGACGTTAGAAGAAAAAGGAATAAGACTAATGGCACTTCAAAACAGGATGGCTCTCAATATAATATTAGTTGATCGTGGGGGAGTTTGCAAACTCGTAAAAACTGCATGCTGTGTGTATATAGATGACTACTCCCCTACGATATTTAAAGCGATCCGGAAATTACATGTCATAAGTTCCACACTCTCTACTGAAGAAGGGGGTTGGGGGATAGGATCCTGGTTTTGGGGATTATTGCGGTCTTGGGGATGGAAGTTAATTTCGATACTAATGATGGTACTTGGGATATTCATAACATGCTGCTGTTGCATACAATGCTTACCAATAGTCTGCACTGAAATAACTGATGGATGTACTAAGGGATGTATGCACATGGTGTCGAGAGGAAAACAAACGCATGGCCAAAATAACAGAGACACTGAGGAAACAAAAACAGTAAAACAATTCATGGCGATAGACATTAATGATGAAGATGGTTCAGACATAGATACCCCAGACTTATCCTCATTGGAGGAGGATACAATGAATAAATAAGACATTTGGCATACGGCCAAAAGGAGGTTTGTCAATCTGGAAAAATGAATACCCTTCATTTGAATGATAGATGTAACTTGATGGCCGTGGGCCAACGGTTTTATGCACCGAATTATAGAAATATAAACTGCTATGCTTGACCAACGAGCGGCCATTTTAAATGTAGCAAGAATCGCCATTTTGCTTGTTAACCATTGCTCATTGCTTTCTGTCTAAAAACTGCTTTGCAGCTTGCAATTCTTGCGGATTCTGCTTACTCTGCTCAACTGTTAACATTGTTGTCTGAATATGAAAGGACAAGGTCGCGGGACTGAAGAGTTTGTTGAAACTCCTCATGAGTAGCCCAGAGAGGAATGCCCACACTCCCTCTCTGTAGCGTTGGGAGAGAGCTGCAGGGCATTTAATCACTTCACAGCTGCCAGCCAGTCTCGTACGATGGTAGAATATGTTAGAATAAAACAGCTAAAGGCTTGAATTATGCTCTTCCTACGGCCCCCCTTCGCAAAGCCCTTTAGAACGTGTCGGCTCCCAGGACACAAATAGTACCTCATAGATAGCAAAGCTTGGAATGTGGCTCTTCCCCCGTGTGCAACTTGCTTCCAAGAACAGAACCACCGTGTTCTGTTCAACAACTAAAAGATGCCTCCGCACTTTCTGATTGCACATTGTTACTAGAATAGACATCGAAAGTGTCATAATCGTCATACTCGTCGGATATGTCCATCGTCATCCCGAGTTCAAAGGAACTTAATAAAGAGGGGTGTTAAACATGACATTGTTGATTGTATGATATGCATTTTGTATATATGTAACTGATGTACGTAATTCGCTCTCTTGCGTCTCTCGAGGTCTAGGAAACTCACGTCGCGGGGCGTGAGATCAGAATTGGCCAATTGATACTATTTTTTGCTTGCAATAAACCCTAGCATTGGGAATTTGAACCTAGTGTCTGGCGCATCTTTTCATGTATGGTTATTGCCTTGTTTCCATAGCACGAGGCACCCCTAGGGGCCCCTTTCAGAACATCTCCTGAAATAACTTTGGAGATGGAATTTGGTACCTTGCCCTCAGTGCTTCCAGCATCTCATTTAAAGAGAGAGAATACCTTGTTGCTGATGTTTTAGGACACAGGGATCCTGGGCAGGGACTGTTGAGTAGAATTCTTGTCACCCTAGGCCAAAAACGTGCCATTTTGTTCCCCACTTTATCATGATGCCAGATTTGATGTTCCAGAGCCAAATCATCATCCCTTGGTTCCTCTCTACCGGTGGTGCCCTGGAAAACTGCCCAGAAATACCTTTTTGGAGAACTAGCCATGGTCCTGGATTAACTCGTCCGTGGTAATCAGGTTACACTTTGCTGCTCATATAGCAAAACATTCACTGATGCAAACAGGAGATGGCATCTCAACCGGAGAAGCAAAAAAATACCTTTGAAGAGAGGGGACTTGTGGTGGAGGTTTTTGTCTTGCAATTGAAGCTTCTTGGAGCTGTTTTGGCTATTTTGAGATTTACGTTTAGCTATCTGCTAAGCTTTGACAGCTTTAAAAGCTGGAGACAGCTTCTGAGAAGGATTGGACAGTGTCTGTCATCTTTTGGCTGTAGTCATATTTTACTTTATTTTATTATTTTGGAATTTATTGCAGAACATAGCACTTACAATTAACTATGACATTTTGACAAAAACACCAGATTTCACATCAAAGTTCCATTAGTAGCTGGTATGCACAAGTGTGAATCACAACTGTGTTAGCTTCTTTTAGGGTGTGAGACATATTTTTGCTTGTTATTGAACATTTAACATTTTCTTGAAGTCAAAGAAGGCTTCAAACAAAAACGTAAAATAGTTACAAAACCGAAATATACGCATTGCAAAAGGATATCTTGAGC
This sequence comes from Ambystoma mexicanum, assembly GCF_040938575.1. Lineage (NCBI taxonomy): Eukaryota > Metazoa > Chordata > Amphibia > Caudata > Ambystomatidae > Ambystoma > Ambystoma mexicanum. The sequence continues at coordinate 278,577,236 of NC_090938.1, read as the reverse complement.
TTGCACTTTTGAAACCTGTAGAAAGTTGTGAAGATGCCTACGTTTAAAGCGTGCAGCAAATTCCTGGGGTAAAACAGCAGTCAGGAGGACCTCAATGGCCATTCAGAAAGCTAAAGATTTACCTGATTCCAGACAGTGGTCTACCTTCAGGTGACCCTTCAACACAGCCAAACCTGTAAAGAAGAAACGACAAGACAAGGCCAGACTTGGTAAGTGGCGTGGATGAATAAAGGGCAGAAAGCTGTTCACTGCCGGCATACAGGACATGACCAATTTGTGACTACTTCTTGTGAGACGTTGAGACTCTAACAAATAGCAAGCACTGTTGTAAATGATCATCAACATTGGATACGAAGCATCTGCATAACTGAAGGGGTGGTTGAGCTTGTCAGTGTTCAGTCAGTAGTACGTGGGTTCCTGTAGAGCAGTTAACTATAGATTAGTGCCTTTAGTTATTCAAGAGGCAGAAGGGTCCTAGTTGCATACTTTCCCGCCACATGTTTATGTGATCCAGTTCTCCATCTGTTCCTTCTGTACCCTTCTCTTATGTGCTGAGCCAGAAGTCATTGTAAACTCAACAGTTGGTTGTTTTCTCCACCTACCAATTCTCCATGGGACCCAGAGAGATCTATTATACCATCAAGGTGGTGGATGTCTCCAGAGGACTTCATGCAACTTCTATGGTGGAGTACGAGGGACCTTACAATACCCTACCATTGATGAACACTTGTCACTTGTGTTGGTCAAAAATACCACATCAGATGAGCAAGTATTTGTTCCAGTATCTAACTATGATTAATTTGGTAAAGACCTGACAAGGCACGTTGGGATGTGGAAATGTAGGATTACATATGGAGTATGTTAAAGGATTGATGAATTGCTGGTATATGTTTTTAGGAATTTTATGTGTTTTGTTGGGAGAAGTGTATTTTAATGTATTGAAATTTTAAATCAAGATGTTATGTAAAGGAGTGTGATGATTTTGTGTAAGGTTTTAATGTGGTTCTTTAAATAAATACATAAATAAACATGTCACTTTTAACTGACCAGTCAGCCATCAAGAGCAATGAGCAGTGAGGAGTGGGGACCAACCGTCTCTTTGGAAAGAAAGACTTACCATAAATAAAGATTAATTTCGAGATCAGTAGTAGATCAGAGTACCAAAACAGCTCAGGCCAGTTGGAAGCAATCAGAATCATGTTTCTGAACTTCTGCACATCCTTGAGCAACCTTATTAACAGTGTTGGAATGAAGGTACACAGAAACATACCCAACCAATCCAGAAGAAAGTTCTCCCCAATGAATTATGCTATTTCCCCATCAGTGGTACATAGAAATTATGCTTTGGTTTGTGTCTTGCAGTAAACAAATCGGTCTGAGCGGCACCCCACTCCAGAAAAATGCTATTCACTACCACTCGAAGTTCTCATCCATTACGGGAGTGACAGAGGCTAGTAAATTGTTCTGCCTCGGTGCTGAAAAAACCCTGGGCTTGGAATGTTCCTGGAAAAATATTGCCACAGCTGCACTACAATCAGGCACTGTGAGCAAGAGCGGATCCTCCCCTGCTTGTTCACATAACAGAATGGATTTAGGGGCCAAATTAATGGCCTTCAACTTCAACATGTCTATATAGTTCTTTTTCCATTGTGCAGACAGTGACAGACAGCAGACAGGGTACTTGCAGCGTACCACAGTGGGGACCCCAACCAAGCTCTGAAACATTGTTTTTTAGAAAAACCATAAGGGAATGACTCTTTGCGCTAAGAGATGCAATCCGGTAGCATTTGTGTACACTTGAAGTTGTCTCTGGGGACCCTGGGTGTTGCCATTCAATCAAAGATTTGCATAACTTTGATATCAAACCCGTTTCCCTTGTTGGGATGATGAATCATTCCAAATCTAGTGAAAGCTCTCCAAAATAATTTCTGTTTCCACTTATGCTGAGAAAGTACCCCGTTCACTTGTAAGTAGACAAACAGATAACATTTCACAATATCCAGCTGTTGGTCTAGTAATGTGATAGAACAAACTTTTCTCTCCACAACTGACCTCTCTAAGTATGCTTTCGAACCAAACCTGAACTCTGATGGCATCCTTCAATTCTTCAAGAAATGTGAAGGTCCAAATACAGTGGGATGAGAAAGACAAGAACATAAGTGAAACTGGATATTTATGATCTTGAAGCGGAGGAGCCAAGTTCTGTCCCTACTCTAAATACTCCAGCTGTCCCGTCTATACTCATTTTGTGCCTACATATGTAACGTATTCGGATCAATTGAATCCACAGAGAGCAGCATATGGGATCTGCCCAGTGTCTATCAGAATACCTGCACCTATCAATATGCCGACACCAAAGAGGACCTGGACAGAGAAATATCCATTAAGGAAGCCTTATATGCATTTGAGACCCCAAAGGATAGAGTCAGACAAGGATGTCATTTCACTAGTGCATTAATGACCACGATATGGCAGATATTGAGTGTGAAAAGGAAACTACACAATACATACTGGCCTTCTTCTTTAGGTGGGGTGGAAAGGTACAACAGGTCAATTGTGGATGTATTAAAGAAATGTGTGGCTGAAGCAGGTTCTAGTTGGGATATTCAGCTTCCATTAGTTTTAATGGCCATTAGGTCGACTCCCGCTAAATCAACAAATCTCATCCTCATGAAATAATGACAGGAAGAAAAATGGTGCTGCCTCAGCATCTACTCTACAAGGCCCATGAACAGACATTTTTAAATGCCTCCACAATTTACGAATATATGGAAGAGTTGAGGAAGCACTTACAACACAATATGATATAATATGATTGGTTATTTATAACACACTTAACACCCAGAGGTTTCTAAGCGTGGACCCTGTGATCGAACCTGTGTTGCTCTGTGTCATCTTGCTTCCAAGGTGAGCACTTTGCCCTCGAGCTATCCTCCCGAGACATGCATTTGCATTTGTGCAGCGGAATTTAGAGAAGGCTGCTGACAGTGCAAAAACATATTATGATAGGAAGACATCTGTAAAGGAATACCAGGTAGGAGATCGGGTTAATAAGTTTAATTTTGAAAAGGGCAAGCATAAAAACCCTAAATTTCTTGCAGCGTGGCAGGGGCCATTCATAATAACAGACAAGATCTCACCCGTAGTGTACAGGATAGCTAAAAAGGAGGGTGATGTGACAGTGGTGCAGTTTGTACATGTAAATCAAATAAAACCGTTTCACCCGAAACATGAAGTAAAGAAGCTTAAACACGTTGAAACTAGTTAAAAAAAAAAAAAAAAAGTGCAGGTACTAAGTAGTAATACATGGAAAGTACTATGGGGTTCTGGTATAAGGGCACAATGTGGGGAGATGTATGTTTTTGGAATTGCATGACATGGATGTTTTTGATTTGTATAATGGTACGTTTATTTTCAGGTATTCAAGCGTGGCAGACTTGTACATATGTCTGAATAATGATAACTAATTTTATTTTTAGGTATAATGGCAATTTTATTTGTAGGTGTTTCAGTGAAAGAGGGTTGAAAGATATATTGTGCTAGGTACATAATTTGTCTTTTTCTTTTTACTCCAGATAACAATTTGATTGCCTCGTCAGCACTGGGATTGTGGAGCATTGGACCCCTGGAGGATACCACGGGATCAAAGGCCCTGGGAAGGCCCCCGGACTGAAAAAGGGGGATGAAGGTAAGGAGCCCGAGACGCCATGAAGATTACGCCTTTGGAGGAGGTCCCATGGAGTGCCAAACTGGAAGAACTCTGCCAATGACAGCGTTGAGTGCGACTTTAGTTAATGCACCAGATACACCTGTGGCATAATACCGGGAACTATCTTACCACAGGAGACACACAGATTTTTATTTTTTTATTTTCATTTTCTTTTATTGTTTCTTTACATTTGATTAAATGACATGGATGTGTTGTATGTTGTCTGGAAATGTTAATGATGTAATTGTGCCTGAAACACATTAAAAAAACTATATATAATTGGATCACCAATAAAATATATATATATATATATATATATATATATATATATATATATATATATATATATTCAGTGAAAAAACTTTGTTAAAGGGACGTTATGGTTAAGTTTCGCTACTAAAAACCTATGAAATTCAGTAAAAAAACTTTGTTAAAGGGACGTTATGGTTAAGGTTCGCTACTAAAAACCTATGAAATTCAGTGAAAAACCTTTGTTAAAGGGACGTTATGGTTCAAAGTAAAACCAAAAAACCCCTGAAATTCGGCAGTTATGGTAAGATAAGCAACCATAAATCGCGCCACCGTGCACTGCTAACACCCAGGACATCTAAGATGACATCACAAATGTCATTGATGACATCACTGATGACATCACATGTCTGGCTCTCCCTTTTTTCCCTTTACTGACATATCTAGGCCACATAGTTTTTTTCAGTAACAGTCAGGAAGTAAAAATTGAAAAGGTACTATATTTGTAGACTTAGGGTCAAGTCACATCATATGAAACATATACATAGCGGAAGACACAGGCTTGAAAGAGAGCAATCCTTTCTGTGCATGAAGATAATCATTAGGGTTATCAGCACTTTCTCATAGTTTTATTTTTATTACTCTACCTTCCTTGTATATGCTCATATTTGTATACATTATACTCACTCTCCTTTCCTTTGGGTGCAGTCACATCATGTGATACACATACATATGGTAAGTAGCAGCTTTGAAACAGAGCAATAGTTTCTCTGCATAAAGACAATCAGTTAGGTTAAGAACTCTTTCTGCTACTACGTCTGCTTTTTTGTTTACTTCACTGTCCCTGTATATAGTCATATTTGTATGTGTTGTTGTATCTTTGTGTTTTGTCTGTAATAATTATGTATTAAGTGGTTTTTATTATATACTTATTACATGTTTCACAGTACGCAAAACTCTAATAAGAAAGCAGTTATCATTTCACTATTCAACATGGGAAGATTATGAATATGGCACCTTCATCATGTATGCTGCACACACTGCCTATGTTTCTGCATGAGTAGCTTAGTATACTGGATAGAACTTCATAATAGAATGCTATTTATATCAATGCATTGCTTAATGCACTAATTAGCTCATGATATTTATCCCAATGATCCTTGACAGTTTTTGGTCAGCATTATAAGAATCCCTCGTACAGTGTTTTTATGAAAAGTAAATGCACATGTGATGTCATCAGTGATGTCATCAATGACATTTGTGATGTCATCTTTGATGTCCTGGGTGTTAGTGTTAGCAGTGCACGGTGGCACAAGTTATGGTTGCTTATTTTACCATAACTGCCGAATTTCAGGGGTTTTTCGGTTTTACTTTGAACCATAACGTCCCTTTAACAAAAGTTTTTCACTGAATTTCATAGGTTTTTTAGTAGCGCAACTTAACCATAACGTCCCTTTAACAATGTTTTTTTACTGAATTTCATAGGTTTTTAGTAGCGAAACTTAACCATAACATCCCTTTAACAAAGTGTTTTTACTGAATTTCATAGGGTTTTAGTAGCACAACTTAACCATAATATCCCGACTTTAAATACATGTAACATAGAACATACTGAACTCCTAGCTCGTGATTTCGATGTCCGTGGACTACCGCCATGTCCGCGGACATATAGAAAATCTGAGCGTGGTGAATGTAAATTTAAATAGTGTGCCCCATTTCCCCTTTGAGGTTGGCTCTGAAAAGAGCCGTTTTATTTTATTTTTTTGCAGATGCTTGACAGACACCTGTTATTTTGTATTTCTTTTCTTCTTTTTTTCTTACTTTACTCCTAAAATCTTCACATAACCTTCTCCAAAGCAACCCTTACATTCCAAAACAGCATGGCATTTCCCATAAAAGATAGGGAAATGCCATCTTCTTTAAAATAAACAGCATTACTGGAATCAATATTCTCATTATTACAGAAGAACATACCAGTTCTAAGCATGAAGGCACACATGCCTCGGTTGATTACACACCTAGCATTGTTTTGCTGAGGACAAAAAACTGAACTATTGTCCCATATTGCCCTAGGTAGTAATCCAGAAAAAATTACTTTGGCATTTGGAAGGATGTTCATTACTGCTTGAACCAAGTGTTCCAAATCTGCCAACAAAGTAGGGGCACTGACATAGCCCAAACGGAAAGCACCATAGTGCAAAACTACCACATGGGGACTGTTGATCCTGCCCATATCTTCACAAACTTGTACAATTCCCTGTACATTGCAATCAGGCACAGTGCTCCACATGGCCTCCACTCCTTTAACATCAAAATTCTTTGCAACATGCCTGCATTAAGCATACTGTTGTAAACCATGCACAAACATATCTCCGAGCACCAACACCCTGACTTTCTCCACTTCTGCCATCTTCACTACACACAGTCTCTTTCAACACAAATCACAAACTCAACATCTGATTGGCTGATCCCTACAGTCTTCTTTCCATGCTGGATTTGCTGGAAAACCCCGGATGTAGCACGCCCTGTCCATGGACAGCCGCGGTGTCCGTGGACCGCGTAACTCTTGGACAGCCCTTCTACCATTTCCACTTCACTCTCTGTGCCATTCCCTCATTGCATACAGCTAAGCAGTCACACAATACGGAGAACGTCCTCAGAACACCCCCATTTTGTTTATTTTCGAACATTTCAGGACACCGCGAGTGTTCTTATAACACATGCAACTTGCCAGCGAACAATACGGACAGCGTCTTCAGGACACCCCCTACGAACATTTCAGGACACCGCGAGGGTTCGGAAAGGCGTGCTGTTTGACACAGCGGGGAAAAGCTATGGGCTCCTGCAGGAGGGCGACCAGTTCCCAGCTATGCAACTCACCGGTCCCCGATGCAAGCAGACCCAGGCTTCTCCGCGTCACTTTCAGTGCTGGCAGGTTCAGGGGAGCAGGGGACGTCTCGTCGTCGTGTAGATTCTGCAGCAGCAGAGTTGAGTTGAGGGCATCCCAAACACAGTGAACCCGCACAGTTTGTTACCATAGCAGGGCAACGGAGCGGCTGTGTGTATCTCAGCCAAATGTACATTACTCACTTCAGACCTGGGAATGCCAAGTGTACGAATCGTGTGAGAGTGACAAGGACTCGAAATACAACACAACCTGACGGCGGTTGCAGAGCAAGGCTCCTGGGTAGGCTGGTCAGTCTGCTGGATGGCCCAGAGACACTTCCGAAGGCTTACGTGCCGGAGATGGTGAAGATGCCGAGAATAGCTGTCCCCGCCATTCCAAGGGTCGAAGTACCAGTACAGGCCTTCTGGTTCGATCAGAGGTAGAAAGGGTTTCACAAAGTGACAGCAGTGCAGAGAAGCAGTCCTTCAGTGATTCACCAGCGATTCCTCGGTTCAGCCTCATGGTTGCAGGATACTTGGCTCCTGTATTCCTTTATTCGTAAGAACTCAGGAGATCGACATGGCAGTGGTGTTTCCAGCTCCCTCTTATCCACGGTTCCCTTCGTGCCAAAACGGAGGGGACCCAATGGGAGATCCGCTCATCAAACACTCACTCCATACGTGGACCTATCACGGACCACGGTGGTCCCAGGCATTCATACCACACTAGACTCTCTGGCACCCAGGATGTGTATTGGGACCAGACATCCCAGCCCACATCCTGGAGGCACACTCAAGGCCTGTAGAAGCCAGCGAAAGCATCTGTGTTTCGCGGGAAAGTACATGCCCAAATAAGGAAGGCCCCGGGTCGGCTCGACCTGGGGAAGGTGAAGGGGGCAAGACGGTCAGCGGACAGGACAAAGGAGCCTCGTGGTCTGGCCATTTTGGGAGCCAGGCCACCATTTTGGGCTAAGAGCGAGAAACGCGCTTAAAACGCCAAATGGAGCTCAAAAACACAAGAAACGATTGCTGCAACCATTCCCGTCCATGATTCACTTGCACTGATCATTTACAATCCAAACAGAGTATCTAGGGCCTGTAGAAGACTAGAGACCCAAGAGAGCAGTAACTTAGCTTACAGTGCCCTCTTGTGTCAGGTTGCACGAAAGCTGCAACATGATAAAGAAACTACGGAAAACAGTGTTTCCCGGTACTGACTGTCTTAAGGGCATGTCAGTTTCCCCGTAAGAATGGAGCGAAAGCCCAGAGGAGTGCGGCAGAAGGCTGCACTTCCCTGGCAAAGTCTAGATCATGGTGAAAACAACAGAAAAAAGTTTAGGGGTTGCCACAAGGAAGGAAAATTACCCACAATTAAGAAATCTTTCCTAACACAAATGAAAGGGGAAAATCCTAAACTATTGAGATGGTCGTCAGCCTGCAAGGGTTTGATTTCACCATTGAGCACAGGTCAGGGTAACACCACCAAGATGGTGATGGTATCTCCAGGATGTTTGACTGACTGGAGTAAGGAGATTCATCCAGGAGTGGATTAAATCCTGATGTCCCTTAGTCTGGGGGGGGGGGACGAGTGTTAGGGAGAATTCTCATAAATGTGCTACTTTCCTTTACCTTTTGACACCCCCAGCAACTTTGCTGGATTTCTAGGACTTGCATTTTTACCTGGAACTGGTATGAGCCTTTTTTCTCCCACTCTTTCATGTATTTTGATATGTGTTTTACGTTTCTGTTCTTTGGATATGGAGTTTTAGACAACTCCATAGGCATCATCTTTTTCTTGTGTGTCACATAGCACCCTCAGTGCATTGGCACAGGGATGTCTTTCAGACTTCCCAAGGTTTGAATACCTTCCCTGGGACTATCTACTGTCTCCCAGTGAATGTAAAGTTAAATTGACTTTGTTAGTCTTTTTAAATTGCTAAACCCAGCACACACTGCCTTGCAGCAGAGTGCTGGAGGGAATACCTAATATTCCCTATACCTAGAAAACTCATGTAGCCCTCAAAAGCAACCTTTTCCTCTCAGAATGACTGGTGGCAGTGGAATTCCTATGATTTTCCTGACCACAACCCATTTAAACGCTTCGGTAGCTAAAATCCACCGAAGCCATGTTTTTCAAGATGGAGACTGAGCCCACTCTGTAAAAACAGTTTCCGATCAACTATTTGCCATTTCTTTTTGGAAAGGCCCTTCTAGTGTGTGTCTCTGCGCGCCAAACCAGGTTTGGTCCCTTTGTTCATTTGCCTTTGGCGGCTTCAGTACTGAAGCCCCCCTCTGGTTCCTGAGTGTCTGGGGTGGACAGGATGTGAGGGAGGTGCCCAAAACTCCCTGTGATTAGTCTACTAGGAGAACTGAATGCACTCTGGAGTGATTGGCTGGCTGACTGTCCGGCAAGGACAGCCACCCTGCTGGGTGAGTGGCAGCCAGGCTGGAATGAATGGGAGCAAACTGTTTAAAAGCAGGTCTCTGGGACTTGGAAGGGAGAGTCGATCACTGGAATGAAAGAACCGAAGATGAGTTGAAGGAAGATGACTGCTGCAACTCCTAGACCGTTGGTTTGCCCCGTGAACCCCTGCTGCAGGTCTGAATAGCCTGAAACTCCCTTGACAGAGAAGCCCCTTCAAGGACGAGTTCTTCCCTTGAGCTGGTGGGAACAACCAACTCACAAGTCACCTGGAAACCATCTCCATACTGGTCGAATTTTCTTCAGAGTGCTTTTGAAAACCAGATACCAAGCGAGAAGTATACCCATTTGTGGACTTTAAGGCACTCACACTTTAAACCAATGTTTTGCCAAGCTTCTGGATCCTTCCCCGTGCAGTGCAGGAACCTCTCGACTTTCTCCCTCTTGTCCCCATGACTGAGGCCCAGGAACAGGGAGATCTGCAGGAACTGCCAGGAACAATTGCCTCAGCTACAGCTTTTCTTCATTATAAAGGTACTGTGCAAACGCGGTTGAGAAATCCTCTCTGCCTCAGTGAAAGTTTGTGAAACTTTCCCAACTTTGGAGTCTTGTTCGCTCCTAATCTGACATATAACTCTTTTTCATGCAAACTAATTCTAAGAACATTGGCAAAGACTTAACTGTTTACTACCAGAACTGTGCCATCCTATCCAAGACACTGATCCATTGACTTTGGCCCAGGCCTACTGTATTGAATTGCCTCTTGTAGTGAACTGAAACTATTTGCCATGCCTGAGAAAGTATTTGTGCTTAATTCCTATAACCTGTGTCTTTTTACCCCTTTTTGAAGTTGCTGACGTGCCATTTTGCTCCCACTTCAGGGGAGCCTAACTTGTTCAGAAACGTATTGGTTTGGTACTGGAGTGTATTATAGTGTGATATTGAGCTGTTTATTGCTAGTGGAATGTTTCTAAAGGGCTGTGTAAATACATTAATATTGTTTTACCAAGAAACCTTCAGTAAGTGTTTGTTTGAACCACTGTGATTGCAAGTCCTTTGTGTAACACCTTGTACTGCTCACATCCCTCTTGAGATAATTCTGGCTGCTCAGCCCTACTACTACAAAACTGTGTAGTACAGACTTATACCAAAGTTGAGATTGTGCTTACACCTGTAGTCTTAATTGTGTGTAGTGTTCCCAAAGGGTACTGCATGTAATTCTGCCTAACAACCAGCAGTGATATCCCTGCATGAATTAGACAACTCTGAAGCCAGTAATATGAATGGAAGAGAAACAGATATTTAATGGAGAAGGGCTGACCTGCGCCATTTGGGCATCAACACCACATTGACAGAAGAAAGTGGGGTCAAGCCAACATCAAAATTGGATCCAACCACTGCAGACAATGCCCATTTAGATGTGTTTGTGGACGTAGTAATTGATGACCTAAGGATACTGGAGGGAAAAGAACCAACAGGAAAAAAAAGTCTGTTCTAAATTTAAAAAACAATGGGAAGCTATAAATGCAATAAGAAATGATTACACAATTGTCATAAAACCCTCAGATAAGGGATGGAATGTGGTAGTGATGGACAAACAAGATTAGATGTTGGAAGCAACTCGACAATTGAGGGATTTGAGACACTATCAAAGGCTGGTCTAAAACCCAACTCAAGAATACCGAAAAACATATGAGGAAATGACAAAAGGATGGCTCGAGAATGGGCTATTAGAATAGGAAGAAAGAGAATATCTGAGGGTAAAACATCTGGTGATCCAAACCATGTATGTTGTACCAAAGGTGCATAAGCACTTATACAAACCACATGGAAGATCCATCATTTCAACAATGGGATCATTGTTGTAAAAAAATATATATTGATAAATATCTCTTCCCTTTTGTGTGAACGCTGCCATCATATATCAGAGACACTATGGACTTTCAGAGCAAGATACGCTGGATTCCCTAGAAAGAAACATACCTATTGGCCACACTAAACATAGCGTCATAGAACACCAGCATTGAGCACAAGAATGGAATTGAGGCCGTGCAACATTTCTCATTGACTAAATCTGCAAGTTATAGAGACAACTCGCTTATGCTGATAGAGATGTTAAAATTCTACAACTTGCTTAAGTTGATAGAGATCTTAAAATTCTGCCTATAACACAATGCGTTCTTATTTGATGGAGAATATTACTGTCAGTCCTTTGGCACGGCTATGGGGACAACATATGCGCTTTCATATGCAAATCTATATATGGGAGTTTGGGAAAAAGAAATTTAGCATGCTGAAGATCTGTCAATCTACACATATAAAATATAGCTCTGGACTCGATATATAGACAATGGCTTATAATATGGGAAGGGATATCTAAAGAATGGCTCCAATTTGTATCTATCATTAACGACAATACCAATAATAAAAAGTTCACAGAACAAGATCACACAGAAAGTGCTATATATCTGGATGTAAATATTAAAATAGTGAACAAGAAGATACAAAGCATAATGCACAGAACGGAAACAAGCACAAATGCTGTACTACATGTGAACAGTGGTCATCCTAACAGTCTATATTGGAACATACCCTATGGCAAGTTCATAAGAATTAAAAGAAATTGTTCAGAAGAGAATGAATAAATAAAATGTTCCCATGAAGCTGTTCACAGATTTAGGGAATGAAAGTACCCAAAACAAATTATCGAGACAGCCTATGGAAAAGCCAAAAAATTGAAGAGAGTAATCAAGAATAAGAAGTGCCAAACAGAAGAGAAAAAAGACACATAACAATTAATAACAACATATAACCAACAATCTGGACAAATATAAAAATCTTAGACAAATATTGGAGGATATTAAAACAGGACAAAGACATTGAAGATCAAATAGGAGAAAGAACAATGATAAATTACAGGAAGCCTCTATCGATTAGAAATCTACTAGTCCTGATTTTCCTAGCATCGAAAATCAAAAGAAGGACTGGTTATCTTCAAAAATGTTGGGATTCGTAAAATGCCAAATATATAAAGCATGCAGACATGGGATCAACACAGCAGAATATACAAACCCAAGTACACAAAATAATGTAACAAATAAACAGCAATTTACATGTAGTAGCACACATTTGGTCTATGTGATTAATTACAGATTTAAAAAGTGGTACATAGGGAGTCGATAACTTACGTCCAAATTGAGAATTCTGCAACACCTGCAAGCTATTAATAAAACCATATCCTATCCTCTAGTGAAACATTTTGAAGAAATTCATGTGAGTTGTGTAGAATCATTGCAATACTTTATCATCCATCAGGTGACACAACGTCCAAGAGGAGGAAATAGAGAATTACAACTGAGGCAAAGGGAATAAAGATACATTGGGGATGTGAATACCAAGACACCACATTGGCACAACTTGGATGAAGAAATGTCAATGTTTGTTGGCACAGGATAAGACCGCCCTAGGAAACTTTGAAGACAGTGGGAAACAATATAGATATATGTATACACTTCAGAGAAAACACCACAAAAGTAATTGTTTTTAAAGAAAAGGAACATTTAAAAAATGTTTTGTTTACACTAATTATTTTAATATATAAAGCAAAGCATATCATAGAGGGTGAATTATTACATTGAGACTATACATTTAAAGATCATATAACCATACCATTTTACAGTAATGTCACTTATCAAACTAGATTGGAAAACACTCAGTGTGATATGCAAATCGAGAAAGAGGATTAAATGAGATTCCCACAAAAATTAAGATATTAAGAAGGTGAAGTGCACTATGCACTTTATCCATCAAATAATTTACTTTGTATATATATCAAGGGAGGATGTTGCACAAAAAATGCATCATGCACTTTTGAACCATTTTACAATCTGGTAGGCAATGTCCCATATAGACATTATTAGATGCTGTAAGCGGATGTACATTTATTACATAAGAAGGATGGGCATCATGCAATTACTAACTGCAACAAGCATTGGGTCACTGTATGTACAAATGAGGCACTATGTACTTTCTATATATCGTTTGCAGTTCACACTGTGACAATGTATTAGAGAAATTACAATTTTGAATAAGCTGACAACACACCAATGAGCACTGTCTGGGGAATGCATATTGAACTTTTGCTAAAATATCTTAAATAATGTAAAAGTATTAAGCAGATGCACTTTAAAATGGCTAACTAATGGAAAAATGTTCTAAAAGCACCGAACCCATAACAAGTGACATTATGTAGAGACACTTTAGCACTATGCACTATGCCCTTTACTGTGGAGCAAATGCGAAATGTGTTGAACATGTAAAAATTGTTAGAATTGCAACATGTTGCCAAATTAAGGTGCACGATCCACTTTAATACTAAACACATGTACCCAAACAATGAACAGTTCCAGTCTTTAAAAACACTGGCAAGGCTGCCAAGACAACTACATACCTGGTTTCACCCTTATTAGAGGGTGAAACCAGGTATGCAGTTGTCTTGGCAGCCTTGCAAATGTCTGTCTTGGGTTGATTAAGCTATGTATAAAATAACACTGCCCTCTTAGACATAGACAATTTCCTGGAGAAAAAGGTTTGAATTTTAGTAATTTGCATGTTGTGGCTCAGAACTGGAGTTGAACTTCCAGCGATGGCTACTGGGTGGCATTGTGGAATGTGAGACTTGGCTCAAATGGACGTTTCAATATATATATATTCAGTGAAAAAACATTGTTAAAGGGACGTTTTGGTTAAGTTGCGCTAGTAAAAATCTATCAAATTCAGTGCAAAAACTTTTTTAAAGGGACATTATAGTTACTTTGCACTAATAACAACCTATCCATATTATGGTTACAAGTAAAACCGAAAACCCCCCAGAAATTCGGCAGGTATAGTAAGCTAAGCAATTATAACTCACGGTACCACTGTGCACTGCTACGACTTACACCCAAGACATCAAAGATGACTTCACAAATGGCATTGGTGACATCACTGATGACATCCCATGTCTGGCTTCCAAAAGGGACTATATTTGTAGACTTACTCTTCAAACATGTTCTTATACTACCTTCCTTACTTAGGGTCTAGACACAGCATTTGATACATATAAATGCGGGAATAAGCATGCTTCAAACACAGCAATCATTTCTGTTCATGAAGGTAAATTTATTAACACTTTCTGGTACTACTGCTGTTGGGCAGCAGATCCCTGAAACAGCCTCGCAGGCCATATGCAACACGGCAGACCCTTACCTATCAAGGGTCACTGTTTTGTGCATGTACTGCGACGTGATACTCTGCAGGGGGGAGCAATTTCAAAGTGCTTTTGAGGATTTGGTCCAGCAGCATATAGTGCCCCATACCTAAGTGAGGCCCACCCAACATCTTTCTCTCTCCACTTGCCCTTTCTTATCGCTGTAGTTGGTGCCCCTTCCCTACCCTTCCTTTCCTTATGTGTCATGTATACAAAAACTAAAAAAAATACAAAACAACAACCCCCCAAAAAAAGTCTCTTTTCAGAGCCACCTTTCACAGTTTAAAAATAGAAGTGCCAATGAAATGATACAGGGCCTGAGCATTCTGAGAAGTCCGCGGACAGCGCGGTAGCCCACAGACTTTAAAAAAAATGTAGGGGGTGGCACTTTCAAAAACATTGTACTCTTTTCCGGGAGAAAGTGGTGGCTCTCAAAAGAGCCTTTTTGTGGTGTTTGTTTTTGGAAGGTTGGCATAAGCCAAAACCTACTGGAAAAATGATTCCTATACTTGCAAAAAGTGCTGCAATGCATTTTGGATATTTTGCAGAAAAAGTTGATTACCAGCTCCATCTCTGCGAAAAATGTTCGTGCTACGAAATGTAATATTTTCATTGTGGAAGGACGACATGTAAACATCTCTCAAAAAGGTGCAAACAGTCTTGTTGACATTGCGCCTCGCTTTCTCCATTTGTGGACCAAATGAAGAACAGCAAAGCCACGTCTATCTCTGCACAATGCGAGAAAAATTACTCTGGAGTTTGGAAATATGTCCATGACTTTCGCAAGTGCCTCCTTCAATGCAAACTGCAGTGAGATTGCGGTAACATGTCCTAAACTGTTCCCTCCACAATGAATAATAATAATATTTGGATGATGGTATGTCACCAAAGTGGCACAAAGAGGAACCAAATCCAGCCACTTAATTCCACGCACTCCATACCAATGCACATCCACATGATGGAATCCAAAATGTGCAGCCACTCCACAATGCTTTGCATACACCTGCTACCAGCCTCAAAAGCCTAGATGTGGCACATGCGATCTGCGAACTACCGCGGTATCTGCTGACATATTGTGCATTGCACAGGGGTGGGGGAACACATTTCAACCAGGGTAGGGGATTTTCTCTTTAATGATGGCTCTGAAAAGAGGCTTTATTTCCTTTTTTTAAGGTGATTCAACAAAAAAAACTTTTATTTTGTATTTTTTTTTCTTTTCTTATTTTCCTTCAGATTCCTTTACCCATGTAAAGCATTCCTTATGTTGCAAAATAAAATGGCATTACCCAGTATGGATAAAGAAATGCCATCTGCTTTGAAATAAATAATAATAATTTAATAATAATAATAATTTAGCATTTATATAGCGCTACGAACCCTCAGGTATCTGAGCGCTGCTTATGAAAGGCTGAGTTTGGCCCCGCCGGGATTCGAACCTGCGTCAGCAGGCTCTGCACAGATGTCAAAGCGAGCGCTCTACTCGCTGTGCCACTTGACCGAATGTATCCATTAACAGAATCAATATTCTCATTATTACAAGACAACATCCCAGCTCTGAGCAAGAAAACAGACATACCTTGTTAACCAAACACCTTGGACCATTTTGCTGGGGACAAAAAACATTACAGTTGTCCCATGCTACCCTAGGTAGCATCTCAGAAAAAATAACAGTGGCACTTGGAAGAACCACCATCAATGCCTGAACCAATTTCTGCAGAGCACTCAACAAAGTAGGAACACTGATATATCCCAAATTCACAGCAGCCCAATGTGGTACTACCACACCTGGACTGTTCCAAATGGACATACTCTTACAAACTCCAACCACTGCCTGCATATTGGAGCCAGGAACAGTTGAACACAAAATCTCCACTCCTTCAAAACCAAAATTGGCAGCCACATTATTAGACTTAGCATACCTCTCTAAAACATTTGCAAATAGATCTCCAACTACCAACATCCTGACTTTCTGCACCTCTGCCATCTTCACTACACACAGCCTCTCTTCCTACAAAGCACAACCTCAACACCTTATTGGCTAATTCCCACAGTCCCCTTTCCGTGCCAGGCATCCTGTAAGGATCCGGATGTGGCACGCCGTGTCCGCAGACCACTGCGGTGTCTGCGGACCCCGTAACACAGTGGTAACCCTTCTTCTCTTTCCACATCACTCTCTGCACCACTCCTCATTGGCTACACATAAGAAGTCACACAACCATCCAGCAATCACATCCAAGACCTCTAGATCTACCTCGCTGATCACACTTCAGCACTTTAGATGTACTGTTGAATACTCTGGGTACAAGTCTGCTGTGATTGCAAAGCACCTCCAGAACAAATTACTGTGCAACTCTCCAACATATCTGCTTCCAGATTTATCCACATCTGCACCGGTCAACACAAACTACAGGTATGCATATATTTTGTAAAGTACATTTCCAACTATTTTACAAGTGCATTTGAACAGGGTACCTGCCACTTACCCTGCATAACCTACTCAATAATCATACTGTAATTTATCCCATCTCCTACCATCAAATGGAACTACAATACTGGGTGCTTTCAATATTTTTTTTACCCATATCACCCATTCTAATGTGCAAACTGTTATTCTCTTCATTCCTTCTACCATTTTTACAACCACTTACCCCACCAACCCACCTGCTATAGAATGCCTAGAATGCACACAGAAAATGAAAACTGCATGTATCTTACCAAAGCATAGCGAGTACATAGAGTGCATGCATTTGAACAGTAAGCCTGTCACTTACCCTGCATAACCTACTCAATAAGCATCCAGTAATGTGTCCCATCTCCTGCCATCAATTGACAGTTAAAATGCTGTGTGTTTTCAACATTTTATTTTACCCATGTCAGCCATTGTAATGTGCAAACTATTATTCTCTTCATTCCTTCTGCCATTTTTACAACCACTTCCCCACTAACACACCTGCTATAAAATGCATACAATGCACACTGAAATGGAAAACTGCATTTATTTTACCAAAGCATAGAAAGTACATAGATTGCATGCCTATAGGGTACCTGCCACTTACCTTGCATAACCTTCAAAACTATCATACTGCCATTTGTTCCAACTCCTAACATCAACTGACACTCACAATCACCATTCTCTCTGATGTATTTGTAAATAGAAAAAGAAAACCACATTGGAAACACTTTTGCAGCAAGTTGAAAATGCAGGTCCTATGTGAAATGTCCAGAATGCACACAGAAAAGGGAAACTGCATGTATGTTTGCAAAGCATGGCAAGTACATACTTTGCACAATTGACAGAACACACCATTGCTTGAAAAGCAAACAAATGCATTTGTACATTGGAAACAGTGCCATTTATAAATGTGAATACATACATCAAACAACAGAAAGGATTTTTGCACTCATGTAGCAAGCATCCATGTGCAGGAAAGGTAATGCAATTCCACACACAGAAACATACTCCTTTCCGATCTGTGCATCTTTCTCAGCCTTTTCCTTACCCTACTACAACTTGCACTAATCCATTTCCAAACTAAAAAGTGCAACAGCAACGCACACACTTGCAAAAGAGCACCTCATGGGACACACTTATAAATACACCACTGTCCCGCATAACAACGATACTGATGCTCTCCAGTCCCCATTCATATACAAAGCTGTGCAATTTCACACACCCGCTAACTCTTACTCCCAAGAAATCCTTCTACAACTTTAAATAATGTGTTCTCCAAGTGCAGTTACTGTGCCATTAACACAAATATGTACTAACATCTTTCTTTCACAATTACAATGAAGACCACTCTCCTGAAAGCCAGTGGCATCTCAAGTGGAAAATAGAACCCAGAAGAAACCTACTGTTCACATCCAAGAAAGTAAGTGTAATACTGTCATAGTGTTCTTCCTATTACTCAGACAGTGCAGTGTTCTTGTATTCTAGGCTATACAATTGTATCAAACCAACAGCATTTGATTCACTCTTACTCATTGCACCTCAGCAGGTGCACACTTTGTATTGTCACCGGAACACCAGTATAGTAACAAACAGATTCTAGTACAGCCTTCCCAACCTGAAGTAACAACCCATTCCACAACCACACACCTCTATATATATATGCCTACCCTCATATTCAGACACTCATGCACAGTGCACACATATACATTGCACAACCTCCCAACCCACACTTTCCTTTCTTCTCCAACAGACACTAAAGAATGCCAACCAAAAAGCAACTCTGTAGAAAGCAACGCATAAATAGAGCAGATCAAATTAAAAACATACAAAATAGACATCCGCCTCTAACAGAATTTCTACAAAAAGTTCAAAGAAAACAGCTAATACAGTCACTAAGCAAAGCTGAAGCAGCTTGTAGGAAAGAAACTGTGACTCCTCTATCAAAATGTAAAAATAAAAAGAAATGTATTAAGAAGATTGCAACTATTAATGGTGCTAACACTGCACCTTCAAATGTTAATTTAGATATAAGTAAGCATTCAAAAAAAAAATATTTTACAGAAAATGTTCCACCACAAAGTCCTTCTGAACCTTATAAAAACAGGGGGCAAATCACGCTCAACCCTTAAAATCTACCGCAGAAAACTCATCCTGGAAGATCTCATCGACAGTGCAATCCTTCTCAAAAGGAGATTATTTACATTAGTTTTAAACAGAATGAAACCATCAACAAAACGAGTTACTAAACTACAACAAGTACTTTGCAACAAATGAAATATCAACATAGATACCTTGGCAAATGTCTGTGCAGGTGAGTGGAGTCACACCACCAGCACAAAACCATATTTCAATGAAGACGCATACAAACAAAAGCAAACAAACCAAATTGCCATACATATCAGTGGGCGAGGTTATGAAAAGGATGAATATACCATTATGGAAAAAGAAACAATGCTCACAAGAATATCCCCAGCAAACTTACAAGCAACTCTCCATTCCACCGAACCAATACGTCCAGTCTACAAATGGTCGTGCACATCAATGTGTAACGTGCAAAAAAAATCTTTCACATCTTTACGCCAGTTCCTCAATCAGTAGGTGAAAGGCAAAGACAAATTAAAAATTTAAATATTACAATCTATAGACTCCTGGCCAGTTCGCAAATATACAGGACTACAAGGACATTCCTTAGCCTGTATTTCTGGACCTGCTTGCAAAGGCACCTTCCACCATATAATAAGGTTAGCAACACACCATTCAACAGTACGCAATCTCGTTCACAAACTGTACTATGCAAAAAGTCCTGCTTGAGCACTGGACCATTTAAATGTAATTCTCCTACATGGTACAGGCAAATAACTGCTCGACGAAATAGACCACATCCAAAGCAAATATTTTGAAACTGAAGAGCACTTAGAAAATCCAGTACCTTTAGAAAAGAGTAGCAACAACCTTGTAGATGTCAACCCGCTATTAGACACATACAAAAAAAAAATACGAAAGTTTAAAAGCACATTTGCTGAAGTACCAAACCAAGTTTTTGTGTGTTGCCGCAGAACTTTTTATAAAAAGAGCACCAAAACTGTAGACATAATGTACAAAATAGAAGACAATGAGGAATCCCAGTGGTTCCAATTAGCTCTCTATCTTATAGCATAAAACAAATATGACATTACTAACACGTCAATACTTTGCAGATACTGCACTGCAAAACTTGACAACAACCAAATGCCTTCACAGGCTATAACCAATAACTTGGAAACATTCCCACTGCCAAATCACTCCAACAACTTAACTTGTATGAGAGCATTATAATCCAAACAGTGCACCCATTTTCAAGAAATAATATGCCTTCAACCAAAAACAGCAAAACTGCCTCCCTCTGAATTACTGAAAGGCACTTGTAGCAAAGTAGTTTATTTACCATTAGATCTCAAAGAAAATATAGGCACTCTAGCAGTGCAACGGCTAGTAGATCAATCTTTGATTATCCTAGTGAATGGTGTACCTGCAAACAACAAAAAGAAAATTGGCAGCAACTAGTGGACATTCATAAATTTAGGGAGCCCTGCAATATCTAAAAGACAACAATGAATACTACAAAGAAATAAACATTGAAGAAAATCTGAGGGAAACCACCAAAATAATTCAGGACTCCTCAGGAACTGGCCAATATGAACTTCTAGATCCTACTACAGCCTCCAATATTTTAGACCACTATACAATTCACCCGCTGCACTCCAAAGACACCATAGACGATGCACTGGACACATATCAAATGCGGCAAGCCAAAGGAGCGCCAATCAGCATATGGGAAAAAGTGTAGAAGCACAAGCCTTTCCTCTACTTTTTCCAACTGGAAAAGGTGGAAGGTACAATGAAAGATGAACACAAATAACAGCATCAGAATACCGCTCTTTCCAAATGTATTATGAAGACTCCAGATTCAGACAAAGCCTCATCACGAGTTCGGCGGTAAGCCTTAAATCCGGCGGTAACAGTGTTAGCGCCGCCAATACTGCTCCGCCGGATCACAAGTACAAATCTCGCCAGCGCAATAACAGCGGCTGTAGCACAGCCAGCTGTAATAGCACCGCCTGTAATAGTGCCGGCACCTATTAGCGCTATTACAGAGCCATCACCAGTCTGGCGTAGGCGCATTTAGCACCAGAAAACCGGTGGAAAATCCGCCGAGAATACCCCTAGCCAAATGCTGGAGGTAAAAGAACACAGGAGACTGCAAAATGTGCCCAGGTGAATCCAATGCCAATCAGAGGCCTACAAAGGACCCACCCACCCATGCACAAAACACACTTCCAAACACCATGCTGTGATTTGGAGGCAGAAGCCTTGACGTCTATCTGCTGTGCCTGGAGCTACAGAGGCCAGCCAACAAGGCCAGGGCCCTGGGAGCACAGGGTGCGGTGGGGATGAGAGAAGGAGGAGGAGAGTATCACCAGCAAGGCAGACAGCCATCCCAGGGTCAGGCCAACAGCCTGGGCCCTGACTGATGGGCAGTTGGTGACCGAGTACAGGCGGGTCATGGCAACCATCACACAGTTGCTGGACACAATCCAGGCTGACATAGGCAGCCGTATGGCCATCAGCACTGCAGTGCCCCAGCTCGTGAAGCTTGTGTCTCTGCTACAATACCTTGGGACTGGCAGCTACCAACACACCGTTGCCATGATGCATGCCATGGCCCAGTCCACCTTCAGTGCCGTGCTGGGACAGGTGCTGGATGCACTGCTGCTCCATGTCAATGAGCACATTGCATTGGCAGCCGCACATGCACAAGTGAACCAGCTGAAGGGCCAGTGCCATGCCATTGGACAAGTCATGAACCTCATAGCAGCGGTGGACTGCACACATGTAGCACTAGTAGCACCCAGGGTACATGATGCGGCGTACAGAAACCATAAGAATTACCATTCCATGAATGTGCAGATGACATGTAGACCTGACCTAACCCTCAGCCACTGCTGTGAACGCTATCCAGGATACACCCATGACTCCATGAACCTGCGCAATAGTACCCTTCCAGTGTACATGTAAAGGCACTGAGGCCTCAACACATGGATGCTGGGTGAGTACAAATGAAGTCCGAAATGCATGTCAAATGACATCTGATGGGGGGTGGAGACACACAGTGAAATCCATGCATGCCAGCAGAAGACATAGGCAGCACTAGAACTCCAACTTTCCCATGCATGTCCCTTGTACGAGAACCCTTGGACACGTGGAACATATCAGAACACAGCCAGTCTGTATGGCAAATACATGTGGGAGCACAGTCAGATATGGAAGCCCAACTACCACAATGCATCCTGTGTGTCGCAGTTTTTCTCCCCACCCTGACACATCAGAGACATCCCACCATGGCCACCCGACAGTCATGGCAATGGTGCCCGAAAGTAGGCACATCCACAACAACACAACACACAAGTTGCTCAATCCACAACAATGTACATCCCTGAAACAATGAGTCCTGATTGCCAATCACATGCCTGGATAAGTGTACATAATAGTGACAATCGGCAAACACAACACCACCCAAAGGGAATGCCAATGACACATGGCTGAACAACATGTCACATGCACATACAGATACAAGGGTCCCCTCATCCAGCGACAAGGGACAGACCTGATACATCTAGACACAGGTGTGGTGCTAGCAGTAAGTAGTCAATCGATCCGATGCTGCCCCTTGCATAGCACACACCACAATAGAAGTGACCATATGACAAGTAGTGCACATATACCACATGAGTGTGATACACATGAAGACTCACACATACATCGAAACACAGCTGCATGTCAACCTCAGACCATGCATGTCCTGCAAGACGCAGTGTGCATGGCAACATAGCAATGAGATAGCATGACCTCACACAAACTTCATTCTGCTGCCAATGCCACTTATTACTGAGCCTTGTGCACCCACTGAACCAACCTTGTCCACATACCTGCATTCCCTCCCCTGCAGATGATTCATGATGTCCCCAGTATACATGGTTCATGACCCGTGTGCGTCATCCACACACTCAAGCTGAGCAGCCATACAACATTGCCCATGGACGTACACATATCTGTGTTGAGAGGGCACTTGGACTGCTGATGGCACGCTATTGGTGCCTATACCGTACGAGAGGGGCATTCACATATGCACCTTAAAAAATCTGCAAAGTCGACCTAACATGTGCCATGCTCCACAACATTTGCTCTTGCAGGAATGTGCCACTGCCCCCATGCCGATGTGCAGCCACCTGGGGATGGAAGTCAAGATGATGATGTGCCGAAGCTGGTACACGTGTACACAGGGATGGGGTAGGGGAGGAGAGGTTGGCCAGACAGGGCTTGATTCATAATTGTCTCAGATACAGTTGATGGGTACATGTAACACATATCACTTGTACATTAAAGAGCACATGATCACAATCATGAATGTTCATGCTTTGTATGAATTTTGAACGTGATTTATTAAATTTTTGACTATCCCCTCTCCCCCAGTGAACTCCCCAACACGCAATCCCCCCTCCCCCAGTGAACTCCCCAGCACACAATCCCCCTCCCCCAGTGATCTCCCCAGCACACAATTCCCCCTCCCCCAGCGAACTCCCCAGCACACAATCCCCCCTCCCCCTCCAGTGAACTCCCCAAAACAGTGCAGGTAGGTGCATTTTCTCAGGGCCTGCAAAAACGGTGCCATGTCCATCTATGATGGTCGCGGGCGCTTTCCAAATCTGGGCCCCTCTGGTGAGCGGGCTCTCAGGTCACGCATTGAACAGCGCCTAGGTGAAGGATCCAGGGACCCCTCCGTGGGCATAGTAGAGATCGATGGGATGGCTCCAGTGACCTGCAGCTGCTGGCAGAGAATATTGTTTGATTCCCTTGTCTGCTCTGCATGCGCAGATAGTCCCTCGCACAACTCCCGTACCCTTTCCCCGAAACCTGTCAGGACCGCGGTGCATCCCTCCGCCACTTTCTGGGTCCACGCGTTGTCTCGGCCCATGGACTTAGTGGCATCCCGTATGGCATGGCTGATGGCCCTGATGTGGCGGCTGTGCACTTTGGCCATGGACTTGATTTTCGTCTATTTGGCCTCAGTAACATCCAGACACCCCATCACGGCAGACTTTGGATGTGACAGGGACCGGGCTGACAGCTATGCGCTGCCTTGAAGGGGGGCTGAAGGGGGACATGTTGCCACCTTGGATGGGGCTGCTGCGGTCTGAATGCCTATCCTCTGGGGTACCATAGGATGGTGTATCAACGTCTGGCTCTGGTGTGCGGACACAACACACACGCACACCTGGGGTGTGTGCATCCTTTGCAACTGGCTCTTGGCTTCCCTGAGGTGTCGCCATTCCTTGTGTGTCACTGCGGCTGGGTGAGGTCAACAGTTCAGGTTGTCGTGCAGCTGTTGCTATCTGTCCCTCATCAGGCTCAGACCCATTGGTGGCTCCCTCAACATCCAGTGTTTGCATGGTGGCTTGTGGTGAATGAGGCACTGTCCCCCTGTGGCCTTGTGGGTGCTGCACCCGTCTGGTTGGGCTATGGCGTGGTGATGTGGGATGGGTCCGGAATCGTGTTGTTTTTCCGGCCGGCCCCTTTGCGGGGTGGTGGTGCTGGTAGAAAGGTGTTGCCTCAGGCACCATGGTGTTGTAGCCTCCTCACCGTCATCGTCGGCCTGTGGTGATCGCCGTGTCCCTGTGGAGTACATAGGGTGTGGTATGAGTTCAGGGCAGCCTAGATAAGTATCATGCATATCATACCTTCAAGTGGGTTTGTACACAGTATCAATCATGCATTGCAATTGCATTTTGTTCACACCCCATGTTGTGATTGGTGGAACGTGTCACTGTGGAGGGATACTGCATGGACCTGTTTGCGTTACATCTTCAGATGCCTGCTGTGGATGCACAGTGCCCATGTTGCTGTTTTTTTTTCATGCACACTCACACATCACGTATTTGCATTTATATAGCTGTGCCATGGCCATGGATGTCTGTCCCCTGGCCCTTGTATTGATGCAGTACACGTGCAGGGTAGTCTAGGGGGTGCTACGCTGCGGTACGGTGGTACAAGGGGTCAGTTATGGGTGTCTGCGGTGCCCCCGCACATTGCAATCACATTCATTCACTCAGGGTCTGCATGTGTGGCCTTTACAGGTTCATGAATTTTTAGGGGGGGCTCACCTGCAGCCTACTGGGTACCGGCGCCAGCCTCCGCTCCTCTGACTCCCTCTATGGTGCCCATATCGATGAGTGTAGTCATCTTTTCCTCCCAGGGTGTGAGCTTGGGTGGTGGTGATGCAGGCCCTCCTCCAGTCCCCATGCTTGCACTCCTGTGCTGGGAGAGTAGGCTGCGTACTCGGACCTGCAAGTCATTTAGGCGCTTGCGGCAGTCCTCCCCATCCCAGGGCATGCGCCCCACTGCAGACACCCGGTGGCTGATTTCCCGCCAGTTCTGCGCTCGACACTGCGCACTTGTCTTGTGCTGCAGTCCACCGTATAGCTCTTCCTGGTGGGTCACTGCCTCCTCCACAAGTATGGCCAGCTCCTGGTCATTGAATTTAGGTTTCCTGACCCTGTACAGGGCTGACTTGCCCTGAGATATTTTTCAGTCTTCACAGGGGTGGATGGCTTGCAGGGGCTATAATATTCGCTTTATTTCCCGTTCCGGCAGTGACGCTTTTCCTGTGCGCTATTAGTGTGCGCTATTAGCGCTGCGGCTCGTCGGTAGCACAGAGTGCGATGGATTTACGGGTTCCTGGCCAAATTCTACGCCAGACGCTATTTGCGTTAACACCATGTCCCTGTGTGCGTGCACGCGTACTCGTGATCTGGTGGGCTTTCCGCCAGGGAGCGTGGAGTTAGCGCAAATAGCACTCGGCGTGAAATCTACCAAAATACCGTGATGAGGCCCAAAATGTTGAATACATATTCCACCTCCTCTTTGAAAGTGAACCTCCTCTTTGAAAGTCATCTAGCAACTCTATGTTATGGAGTTGCACACACATTGAAAACAGGTCCCAATTCTCGAAACATGTCTGCTATGCAGCTTCTTCAAAAGGTGCAAGAGAAAGATGACGTTTTACAGTCATGTATTACAAATCTCTTGGCAAACATGTGTGGTACAAAAGAATACTGGTTCTGACATCATGCAGATGTAATCTGTATGATACGCAACCTTGGCCCGCGCACATGGTTTGTGACTTTAAGTTGTGCAGAGTATGATTGGGAAGACTTGCACAATTTCTTACGCATAGCAAATGAAAACAAAGCAGATATAGACATGAAAACACCAAGAGAACTCTGCTCTATTGATCCTGTAAATGTATCAAGGTACTTCCATCATTGCTTTATTGCCATTCTGCACTTCATTTGTAATAAAACACTTCCTCCCCTCAGAGAAGTAGAACACTTCTTTTGGATAAAAGAATATCAAGCCAGTCGAGCACCACACATCCACATGCTTTTGTGGATTAGAAATGCTTCTAAGTTTGGTCAGGACAGCGATGCAATTATTTTTCAGTTAATTCAAAAATATGTCACTTGCGAAATCCCTTCAGAAAGTACACATAATGACCTACATGCAAAAATGTTGCAGTTACAAAGACACAAGTGTGGCAAGTATTGTCGGCGCAAATTTAAAAACAAAGGCAAATACTACACCAAATGCTGCTTTGGTTTCCCTAGACCAGTTTCCCTAGTCCTAGACCTAGTTTCCCTAGTCAGCAACAGGATAAGTAAACAGCTTCATGTCTTAGACACAGTGTGAAAGGCAATCATTGCCCTCCTATGGAATGCAAACATGGATGTGCAGTACATTGCAGAAAATTCCACTGCGGTTGCACGATATGTCACAGCCTACTTGACCAATGCAGAGAAAACAGAGTTCAAAGACCTCTGGGATAACATACCATCTGACAAAACACTTTCACAAAAATCGTACAGCTTTGGTATGAAAATGCTCTCCGATAGAGGATGTGGCTGCTATGAAGCCACAGACCATTTAACAGGCACCACCTTGCATGGGAAATCTAAAAACTAAGCCGTGGTCCTGCTGCATCCAGAAAAAGAGTTCTCAAATCATACCAAGACATAGAGACAATAGCCAAAACCGACCCCAACAGCCAGGACATTTTGAAAAACAACATATTGGAAACATACTACCCAAACAAGAGTACTGCTTAAGAAACCATGTGCCTATACCATATAGCCTAAAATTTCTCACACACAAATAATATTAACCCAGAGGAGAGAAAAGGTAAATACATAGTCAAAGATTGTGAGGGCAGCTTCGTTAATCATATGAAGCTATCATTAAAAACTCCTCAACATAGAGAACTGTACTACATGTCCCTACTCCAACTTTTTAAACCATGGAGAAAAGAAGAAGATTTATTGGACACCAATGAAGACGCTTACAACGCAAATGAAAGCACTACAACAGATATAAACTTTACGCAGTACAACAATATGTTGGACAATGAATGGCAACAAGAAGAACTTCAAGCACAACTATTCATAGACACTCCTGACAGCAGTCAACCTTCTCTTACAGGAAGCCAAGAACCACTTGGACAGCCAAATGAGGCAGAATTAGCCAAGTAGAAAACACCATGTTCCAATATGAGCAATCTGCAAACTTTGGTAGACATTCGTCCAGGGGTAACAACGTTATAAGCCACCCAAAAAGTGCTCTTCCTATGAGATGAGCAACTTAACCATAACTACATGGCCACTACCGCAGGCCCTGTAATATATATATATATATAATGGGTGGATTTCCAGCTAACTCGGAAAGGAGCATTGGCAAATACCTTAAGCATGGTTTTGCAAATGTGCCTGTGTTTCCTTTTTTGACAAGTGTCATAATGTAGGTACAAATAATAGTTATATACCTTTGGTGACTAAGGTATAGCCAGTGGCCAAACCATGAGGGACAACAAATGGGGTTAAAGTTGCCATGTCCACCTGGGACCGGCTATGTGGTAAAGTTATTCAAAAGTAGGATAGGTTTGAAAGGGAAAATAAATGTTCTTGTGGTAATATGGTCATAGGGTTGTCTCTTCGCCTTCTGTAGGCAGCCATGGAAAGGGAAGAGGGGCTCTGTACGGAGCCCCGCCTTCCCTTTCCAAGGTGGCCATCTTGGAAAAGGATTCTCCTTCCTTCAGCGGGATGCTGCAGGCATCCCGGTGTAGAAAGAAAAATCCTTTTTGTGATGTCATCTTTGATGTCCTGGGTGTTGGTTTTAGCAGTGCAAGGTGGTGGCGTGAGTTATGACTGCTTAGCTTACCAAAACTGGTGAATTTCTGAGGTTTTCGGTTTTACTTGTAACCATAACGTCCCATTAACAAAGATGTTTCAGTGAATTTGATAGGTTTTTATTAGTGCAACTTAACCATAACATCCCTTTAACAAAGTTTTTTCAGTGAATGTATTTATATTTATATTTAGTTTTTCAAGGTTATAATGAGCCTCTTTATGAGTTCAACAGAAGATGAAAAAACGCTGGCAAATTTTCAGTAACAAATGTACCGTCACTTTACTGCCACTTTCACACACTATGCTCATTTGAGTTTGGAGGGAAAGTGCAGCATGTGCCTTCAATTTATAGCTGCAGATATATAATCCACCTACCTCCAAAAATCAATTCAATCACCACTGTGGATTTACCGCTCACAATACATCCAACAAAATACCTGCAGAGTCCTATAGTCTCCAAAACATGGGGATGACCACCACCATTCCAACACTCACACTCCAGTAGTAATTCTGCTGAACTGAGTTGCAATAACAGTAACCAAGTTTGGTGGTAATTCCCCCTGAATTACTGCTGAAACTGGTAATGAGGCCCATGAATGTGTTTTATTTAGGTTGTACTTTTCTTTCTTTTATGTGAGCCAAGGTTGCGTATTGTGATCTTTGAACAATGACTGCCATTGCTGTAGTTAACTGTATCTCTTTCAAATCGTTTTGTTATATGATAAAGCATATTGCAATATGTTAGGAACTGTTTTGATAATGTTAATGATGTTTCTCCGTAAGAGATCTCCATGTATGTGTTACTCTCCTGTGTATTCAGCAGTGCTACACTTTTTGCCTAAACCATACCATAATTCAATCGAAAGCAAGCATTTATGATGTGTGGCTACTTAGGCATTTTACTAGGACAACCCACGAATTTAAAATTGGTATGTGTGTGAATTCCAGATATTAGAGCATGTCCACAACCCTGCTGACAGCTCAGGCGATGAAGCTGTACCTCAAGGGGTGGAAGTCGTGGATTGTGGAAATGGGAGACGGAGAACATGTTCAGCATGCTGGTTTTTGTGCTGCCTTTGTGCATTTTCGAACACTGTGTCCCTCATGGCACACAGGTATATCCCCGAATCTTCCACTCTGCTGGCCGCCTTCCTTAGGTGGAATGATAACTTCCCTTTATCGTGATTGGCAGTAAAGTCCTTCCTCGAAACCTGGCCAAGGTCCTGCAACAGGAGCTGGGGAGCATCACCGGGCAGCTGGACATACCAGAACAGATACGCAGTCCCCGAATACGTGTATGTGCAGTTCAGGAGCAGCTCGCTTCCCTCTGAAACGGTTAAGTTCATGGGAGACTGGGACACCGACTGCGACCGACTTGTACCTAAAATAAGAAGTTAGAAGATTACACATTATAAGAAACGCGTTGTTGCTGTGTGTTTCCCTGTCCACGTATTATCTTCGTTGTGGAAATCGTGGCTGTGTATTCTGTGCAGACTGAGGGATTTCGCCTCATTCCGCTGCTCCAGGAGTGCTATACAAATAGTGTACCATGGTACGCGTTTTTCCTAGATATAAATGTATGTATATTTAATTCTCCTATAACTTTCCCATGAACCCGAGCAGGAAAGACTAAAAAAGTACAGCTCTGTAAATATGCAGCTGCTCCTTTTAAGACATGAATCTACCAGATGTTCAGCAGTTTATTCCATGTGTTGCCATGTTCACTGCAATGCATGTGCTCTTTAATGTTCTGATATCCAGCGGTCATATAAGAATGGGAGGCTTTTCGGGCGAAGGCAGCACTCAAACAGTGCAAGATTCTGTGCTTGGCCGTAGTCAGACATAAACAGTGTCCCTGAGTAGGATATGTGGTGCATTCTGTGTAGAACTCTGAAGAGCTATGCTTGGGGATGGTGTTACTTCTGTGGGAGGACTTGTTGATCTTCTTGACCCATACCAGCTTACACAGTTGGCAGTAGATGCCATTACCTGTCTCAGCAATAAGTCCCCCAGCAGACAGGCGAACCTACATGCAAAAATGTATGATGGAGTGCCATTATCTCCTGATATGTTAACAACACTACTATTTGATCTTTAGCAGAAGGTTAAAAAAAAAACCTTTTTCAAGGATGTAGCAGAATTCACTGTGGCCTGATATAAATTTACAGTTTTCATAGAGAGGACTATTTTGAAAATAAATGAAGACAATATAAAATTCAACGCACCTATTATGAAGAGGAGGATGGCCAGCGAGACTGAAGAAGAAGCCATCTGTATTGGAACAATGCAAGATATAGAACTGGTACCTATTGTGCCTGCACTGAGACCACGTGTGCTCAGTACCGCCCTACTGTCAGAACCATATGCCACAGCTGGTACACCCACGGTTTCCTCTTTCCAACAGAGGCCCCTATGCATATGCCCCCTCTACCCCAAATCTACACTCTGACACTCGCCCACAGAATTAAAATCTAGGACAACCTCCAACGTTCACATACCAACAGGAAACATTATACTTTATAACATATATGCATTATATTTTGTTTTTGAGTTTGCATTGCTGAATCTAAATAGTAAATACGAGTGCAGTACACGTAACTTGAGGTAAAAGCGATTTATTTGGAAGAAGAGATTACAGTTAATAGTAGCTCGAATGTACTATTCTACAGAGGTGATATTTACCTAGGATTTATGAAATGTCAGCAGCTTCTTAGCAATACGTTGAAAATAACGTCTGTAACATGCACTACAATAAGTGTGTGACATGTGCTTCTCCTCACTAATTGATTGCTGTACGGCTTCCTTTACCAAGCTCAGAAATGTCAAATAACAGTCAACCCATCAGGACTCCGAGGTCCATAATCATTGGGAGCATTTTCTGCTATTCAGAGTAACAGAAAGAACATCAAAGGATAATCTACTGTGGTATTTGTATTCCAGAAACTCTCCTGAAACTGTGATACATTTTTGGTCACCACTGACAATGTTTAGTACACATTCACAGGAATAATAGTAGGGATTTGCGTTTCTGGTCTGGCACGAAAAACGGTGTTACTCCTGAAATGAAATATGTATGTACTTAAGGAAATGTTTCCCTTTTCAATTCTTAAAATTAATTCCATTTGCTTCTTGTAAATATCATGTAAATCTCTTTCTCATGTTTCCTTTGGTTATTTCATCCCTTTTTTCTAGGCTGTTTGTTTGACTTTTTATTCTGCTCCCACACATTATTGTGCCTTGTCTGCTTTCTCTCACATAACTTTACCAATAGTCAGAAGCAGAATCTTATCTAACGCTGCCAGTGTCTTCGCTCCAAACAGGTAAGCTCATATCGCCGTACATGGGACGCCTGCCTGTGAAAAAGGGCCATTGCCCAAAGAGCATGTCTGAGCTCTTCTAAATGTGTCTAAGCAATACAAAACCGAACGGGTTTATTGAAAAACGTTGTACTTGTACCTTTTCTATTAAACTTGTTCTCGTCAGTCTGTCCCTTGATAGTAAAACACCCGCCATCTTCCCCTTACATCAATAACCATGAGTTTGGAATTTTACAATGCGTGAAACAGTTTTGTTTTAGTGGATCTGTCTCATATTGCACTATAGAAAAAGATAACTATCCTTCATAGTTATTGTCTTCAAAATAATGCTGGTAAATACTTTGAAAACTAAGGCCCTCATTATGAGCTCTGTGTTAAGTGATAACATTGGTCGTAAATCCGTCATCACCTCTTTTACCACTCTGCCAAATTACAGGACATCGAACATGGGTGTTAATTCCACTGGCAGAATTAGCCAGGCGAATTACTGCTGGTGCTAATCCCACCAACAATTGGCGGAATTACCCCTGTCAGAATTACTGCAGGCGGAATTATTACCAGAAACACAAATGCTAATTCTGCCAAATTACAGGAGAAAGTACTGCTGAAATACCACCAAAAATTGGCGGTACTTCTGCCCAAAATACAGTGCAGTTACTGCCACCCAAAAGCAGAGGTAAAAGCATCCAGATGATGGGAATCTAGCATGGGTGCCAGTAATTGCCCCCTAAAGTTTATTTAAGGCACACACCCTCCCCAAACACACTTTTCAGCAACATGCAGCCCCAACCTAACGTGAATTACTGCATTTACAACGTGCTGCTCTTCATTGAGCTCCAGCAGCATGCAGGGCAACTACATGGAAGCATACAGGCTGCGCAAAGACCGAGAAGACGTGTGTTCCAGAGTCTGCCCATACCACGTGTCCGTCCGTCCCCCTGGGCTCTGACTGATGGCCAATTGGTCTTGCTGTATTACTTGGACAGGAATACCATAACAGGGCTGCTGACCCTCATAGAGGCAGAGCTCCAGAGTGCCATATTGTATTGTATTTATTTATTGAGCATTTGTATGGCGCCTACACAGCCAAGGTGTTTCCAAGGCAGGGATGGACGGACAAGGGAGAAAAAACAATAAAGGTCATACTAGGGCTTGTGACAATTCGATTGTGAAAGTGCAGAATAGGAAGTGCAAGGGGAGGAGGCAGGTCAGGGAGGAAGGATGATAAGGGAGAAAGGTGAGGGGGGGGACTGCAGTGGGCCCCCCATGGAGTGGGCAAGTGCTAAGGGAGCCAAGAGGGCAAGTACCAAGGGAACAGGGGTGCGGGTCAACTAGTGCGAGTAGGGGGGTGGGCCAGACTCAGTAGGCTAGCCAGGGAAGTGTGTCCGAGGGCAACTGCTGGCAATAGGAGTGTTGGGGGAGACAAGTCTAGGAGGGCCTAGACCAGTATGACTCATAAGGGACCCGGAACCAGTCGCAAAAGCAGGGGGCATTAGCAATGGAGGGGAGAGAGAAGGAGAAGGAGAAAAGGATGGTCTTGAGGAGCTTCCTTAACTTAAGGAGATTCGGCTCTAGTCTGCGGGGGTATGGGATGCCATTCCAAAGGGAAGCAACTGCCGAAGAGAGATTTACCCCCTATTCTCTGCTTGGAGAACCGTCTGATCTGCAGAGAACTGCAACACATATCAGAACTCCAATCTCACTACTGCATAAGCAGATGTCTATCCTCAACGTCTGTGCCACAGGTGCATTCCATGAGACTGTGGGGATGCTGCATGGCATGTCTCAGCCAACATTCTCAATTGTGCTTGCGCAAGTGTTGGACAAGCTCATGAAGCATGCCCATTGAAACATGTTGCTGCCCACCAGTTGGAGTACGTTTAGTATAGGGTATGTTCAGGTTATCCAGGTGATCGAAAACAGGCTTGGTGTACATATTGTGCAGTGTGGGATAGGGTCAGGACCCTCGTTGGACCCTGTAGGAGACTGGTATGGGGTCCACAGTTTCGCCTCTGATTAAAACCCTGGAGGATCACTCACTCAGGAAGGACTTTACACATGTGGCCACTCCAGATGAGAGGTTGAATGTGGTAATGAGGTGGTGGAAGAGGATGTCATGGTCGATGAGGTTGAAGGCTGGCAGGAAGTCTATTAGCAAGAGGATTGCAAGGTTGCTGTTATCACAGTTGTTGTCGAGTTGGATCTCTAGATCCAGGAAGGCAGATTCAGTGTTATTTCTGGGTCTGAATCCCGACTGACAATGCAGAGTAGGTTGTTGGTTTCTAAGTGGGTTTGGAGCTGTAGATACGCTGTGTGGTCAAGTTCTTTCAAGAGGAAGGCTACTGTCATGATGGGGCAGTAGTTGTTAGGCATGGTGGGGTCAAAGGAGGGTTTTTTCAGCAGTGGTGTGGCCGAGGCTTCTTTGATGGAGTAGGGCACAGTACAGGATCTTAAGGAGGCGTTGATACATTTGGCAATGGTCGGGGTGAGGGGTTCAGCACAGAGCTTGATGTGGCAGGAAGGGTAGATGCTGCCTGTGCAATTGGGTGGTTTGAGGCATTGGAGAGCGTGTCAGCTGGGGAGACCAGGGAGAAATGGAAAGAGGGAGACCTGAATGTGATGGGTAGGGGGATGTCAGAATTGGTGCAGGTGAGCTGTGATTTCTTGAGTATGGTTTTATTTCTAAGGTTTAGGATTGTATTCGCTAGGGAGGATTGTACCAGGGTGCACCCGGTTTTGTCTTTGGGAAATGTTGTGGTAGGCGGACCTCGAGTTTCAAGCTCTTTGAGAATTTTGAAAAGTTCTCTGGTGTTGGAGCTGGTCTCAGCTATGCAGGTGTTGTAGATGCTAGCTTTCATGCTAATGATTGCCGATATGTAGGCAGTAGCCCTGATGCCAAAGGCTTCTGTGTTGGTGGGGGAGGGATTTTCTCACCAGATGTGTTCTTTTGAGTGTTTTGTTTTATGGGGGTTGTTACCTCCTCAGTGAACGAGTTGTGGTGGTAGTCTTTTTTATGGGTAGTTGTTTTGAGGGGGATGTGAGAATCCAGGGCGCAGAGAAGCGAGGAATTGTAAGTCATAAGAATGGCTTCAGGGTTGTTGTTGTCACAACACGAATTGAGGGATGTCCGGATGGTTGGCTCCAGTATTTCTTTGGTTAGTTGTTTGGTGTGTCTCGCAATGATGGGATAAAGGATTATAGTATTGCTGGTTTTGGTGGGTGCAGGGGACATGGTGAAGAGAATCATAAAGTGGTCTGTCAAGGGTACTGGGTTGATGTAGGGAACTTAAGTGTGGACGTTAAGGGGAAGGAGCAAAATCAAGGGACTGGCGTTTGGCATGAGTGGGGGTGCAGATGCTCCCCAGAGGTTAATGTTCTGGAGAGTGGTGGAGAGGACAGTGGCCTCCTGGTCTGCGAGGTCGTTGAGCCCAAGGTTAAAGTCAAGCAATAGTAGAAATGTGGTACTGATCTTCAGGTGGGGGGCAATGAGGAGGGGTAGGTCAGCATCAGGGGAACTGATGCTGTTGGGCTGGCGATAGAAGAGCATCAAATTGATGGTGGTTTCTGGGTCTGACTCGAGCTTGGCAAGTAGGATTTCATGCCCAGGCAGGGAAGGGAGGGGAAGGTTTCTGATGGGAAAGGAGGTTTTGGAGATGATGGCAACTCCTCCGCCTTGACTTCCAACTCTATCAGAACGGGGAATGGAGTAACCTAATGGGAAGGCGAGTGTTAGCCTGGGTCCGGCTGCCTCATGCAGCCAGGTTTCTGTGATGGCAAGTATGTCGAGGTCATTTTTAAGTTGGAGGTCATGGATGTCAAGTGCCTGAGCACAGATGGAGCTAGCGTTTATGAGGGCGCAAGTCAGGAGTTTGGGTGTAGCAGGGGAACTTAGTGCATTAGGGTGAGGGGGCTGCTTGGGAGTAAATGTGTGGGAAGGGTGGTGCATGGGTCTCGGAGCCATAGTTCGGGATCTGAGGTGCTGAAGTCTGGCGGTGCCTGTGCACGTAGGAGGAGCGACTTGCATGTTGGGCAGTGTGGTGTAGAGTCTGCGTAGGCAAGGAATTCCTAGGCAGGAGGCTGTGTACATCTTGGAGTGTTCTGCATGTGTGGGTGGCAAGTGCGAGGTGGTGTTCAGGGTATTGGAGGTGTGTGTTGGCAGTGTCGAGAGGGTTGGGGGACAGATTTGTTTATTCTGTCTGGTGAAGTGGGGGTGGTGGTTTCTGGGGTGGAGTGTGGTGGGGTGGTGGGAATGAGGCAAATGTCTCTAGGTTTGGTCTGGATGTCACTAGATTTGTCTGACAGGTGGGTGTGCCAATCCAAACCAGGGTGGGTAGGCGAGGCAAGGGGGGTGGAATGAGAGTGTTGGGCAGGTGGGCACATTTTGCAGTAATAATATGTGGTGCGCCAGCAGGCAGCAAATGGGTCACAGTAGATCTGGTGAGGGAAATACATTTTTGTGGAAATACACATTGGTTGGGAGTAGCAGATTTGGCAGTAGTAGCGCATGGTGCTCCAATGATGTATGATCTATGGGGCTGAATCTATTGTCTCTACGGCTGCAGCCTGTCATGTATGGAAGGAAGCGCTACATCTTAATGCCCTTAATAGTGGTTCCTAAAGTTTATAAATTAAAGTCTTATATTGTACTTTTAATCATTATTCAGTGCATTTTGTAATTGTATTCATATGCACAGATTTTATATGGACTCAGGTTTTTTAGCATGTTATTTTAATATGTAATTTGACATGTTATTTATAGTCAGACCAACTGACATTTGCTGTAATGTTGATTGAATTTAATTGTGCGAAAGGTTTGTATTTAACCATATGCATGTAAATGAAAAACAAATTTAAAAAAGAAAGGCATTGTTTGGGAGGAGAACATTTGTTCAGAATAATATAAGGTGCGCTAGTAGGCAGCAAGGGGGGTGCATTACAACAACACATGCACGCACTACATTTTCCAGGAAATACACATTGTTCGGGAGGAGCACCTTCATCAGTAATAGTACATGGTGAGCCAGCAGAGAAGTTCCAAGTGATGTTGAACAAATGGCATAGCCCCTCAGGTTGCGAAGAACACCAATGGATGAGGGATCTGAGTCTGAGAGGGGGGGGGGTGCCCGTCTATGCAGGTTGCTCGAGACATTGTGTGCTGGGTAAATGTCAGCTGCGGTTTTGAGTTGATCGAGGTGAGCTAGCGGGGGCATGGATGTAGTCGCCAAACTCATAGGAACAGTGGGCCATATGTTAGTCAAGCATTGTGTACTGAGGCATGCTGATGTTGGTGAGGGCAGGAGGGTGAGTTGGCTGCAGGGAATGGAGATGCACAGCGTGGTACTCTGTAGTGTGGTAGGCGGGTGGCAGATGGGTGGTAGTATATACTTGGTTACATAGGGGTAAAGGGGATTGGAAGGATCAGCGTTATCAGTAACAACAATGGGGGATTGGTGGACGGGGGAAGATAAGGAAGGGCAGCTGTTTTGGTTTGGATGCATTGTGGGAAGAAGAGCGTGGAGGCGATACAGGTGTGCCTCTTACCTGAGAACAGTGGATTGATCCAAAAGCTCAGCATACTTGGTGGAAGTCTTAGCGTGAGTGTAGCAGTAGGGCAAATGCAGGTGACTATATCTGCGGTGCGGTTGTGGGCATCCAGAGGTAGACAGGGGCCTTAGATTCAGGCTTTTGTCCAGGTCCCAGCTTTGCCTCCCAGCTCAGCCAAGCTCATGGATTTGCTGGGGGACATTACACAATCAGCTTGTGGGCTGAGGCTCAATGCAGGAAGAGCTTGGGTGGAAGCAGGCAGGTCGTATGCGGTGGCAGCGGCCATCTTAGTAGTGGGTATTAAACCACACGATTTCAACGTAGCTGCTGTTTCAGGTGTTCGTGCTTTGATGTAAAATGGCACATCATGCTCCTTCAGTTATTTAACCACACAACTTCAACTTGATTTACTTTAGTATGGTGTGCTCTCCTGTATTGTTCTAAGTACTAAGGGGTCACAGGGTGATACAGCATCATGGGGGCCTACTTCATTTGGCAGACAACATTATGGTTTACTGGCTTGGTGGTTGTTGTGCATATGTACAGTCAGCAATGTGTGCCTTGCTTGGACTGTCGTGTCAATGTAGGGCTAGTTCAATGTTGCTTGCATATCCTGTAGTAGTCAGCTGTGGGGTGCCCTGCTAGCTATGGTGGTGTGATTGCAACATTATGCCTTGCAGCTAGTGGTCTGTAGCACTAGTTGTAAAGTTTGAGCCACATATCGAGTGGTGTTGATTAAGTGTCATATGTTAGGTGTGAGCCAGCAGTTGAGGTGATATATTTGTGCATGGGTGCTTGGCATGCTGGCAAGGGGTGGTGGTGAAGTGACATGCCATTGGGTGACTGTCCATGATACTTGCTGTTCCATGGTAGTTGCATGTGTTCTACATCATGGCCTCTTCCTTCTACAAAATGAGTATTTAAGGAGGTTCACACCTTCCATGCCTCCTGATGTACTGTGCTGCAGTGTTGAATTGATTGTTTGTGCATTATCTGGGTTACTCTCAGCTGGATGCATGGAAATATGTGTATGCCAACATGCTACTGGTGTTGTTGTGTAACAGGCACATTATTCACTCATGTATTCTACCGAGTATGCCTGACTGCTGGCTCTGACCTCTGCGGAAACCCACACCCTCCAGGTCGGCATGTGGAAGATGCTGCTCATTGTCTCCTCCCAGGGTGTCAGCTGCAGCGGGGCACACTGTTATTTCACCAATGGCTGATGACCCCCAATGGTGGTTGGAGATAAGGGTGCGTTCTTGGCCTTTGAGATTGTTCCACACTGACCCATTGGACATGTCCTACGGTTACCACCTTGTCCTTGATTTCAGCTCAGATTGCGTTTTTCTGCTTCAGGGACATTTCGCGGTTTTGTGACCTGTACAACTCCTCTGCATGGGGCACCACCTGCTCCACAAGCACACTGAGCTCCTGCTCAGTGAATATCCGATTGCATTGCTGCATATCATGCACCGTTCGCTTGCCTTTGCCTTCTGACATGATTTTTGTGTCTTCTGGGGATGGATGGCACTTCTGTAATGGTGATTTAGAGAGGATTGAGCTTTTAAGGATGGCTGCCAGAGAACTTCTTGTTAGTTTCATGACGACTTCCTGTTTGACTGTAATTCTGCGGGCGGAATTACCATTCTGTAATTACATCAATATACAGGGGTTACAGTATTTCACCCAAAAATTGGCAGAATTACCAATGGTGTTCTGTTTTTTGTTGGTAATTCTGTCAGCAGAATTACTGTTACTGCGGACAGATGGTGATTGATGCTTTTCAAAATGTGTACTGCATCTTTTAAGTTACCTTACATATGTTAATGTATTTGTTTTTCAAAATAAAGAAATTACTATTAAAGATACATGTTTTGTAAAATGGCTTTCAAATTGTCCATACTCTGATTTGTAGGTGGTGTTCCAATGTCTTGTGATGTGCATGCTGTTAACATGAGCAGTGGTATTGTACTTTGGCATGATTACTTGTCTGAGCTGCTGCAGGGATGCAGGTGAAGCACTGGAGGTTTGCGGTTTCTTTATTGTTGCTTTCCCTTGGTTTTGGCATTCACCAGCACTGCTCCACATTCCATTCCTCTGCAGTGCTTTTTTGATTTGCTCACTGATTTACTGAGGCTCTTGTTCTTCATTAGTGGAGCACCTGCCCCTGTTTCCAACCGCCTTGATCATGGAACATTGTGATCTCTGCCTAATGCAAAGAGGGATTTCCTTCCTGGCAGGCCACTAGAGCCGCTATTGACAGGTTATCTGCCCGCGCTTGTCGGGTATCCGATCGGTTGTTGCATCCACTGCATTAGTGTGAGCTCCCCTGTTCTCCATGATTTGCTCACCTGTTCTCAGTGATTTTCTTGTTGGTTTACTGAGGTTCCTGTTGCCCGCCAGCAGAGCACTGTCTTCATTCTCGCAGCTGCTGCAGAGCCTCATGTGAGAACGGGCCATCTTTTATGCTCTGCGCCATTCCCTTGAGAATAAGACTTATATATTTGTAGATTTGGTCCAGAGAGATATCAGTGTGAACTGTGATAGGTGTTCGTTCCAATACAGTATTTATTTATTGTTTCCTTTATTTAGCATTAAAAATAGAAGCACAATGTTTGAGTAGGGAGTAGGGAGGGAGCTTTTGCTGGCACGTCCACTCTAAGTGCCTCCCATCATGTGACCTCCCATGGATATGAATTTGGGGGCAGACTTGTTTTAATAACTGCAAGGGTGTGTGGTTTGGTCCGCCTGAAGTGTACACATATTTACGGCGGGTATGATGGGTCATGGACCACAGCTTCACCGTGAGCAAAGCCATTTCCTAACGAGTATCAGTATGGCATCCTTTCTTCAGCTTTGTGGTCGCTTAGTTACCTTCCCCCTTTCGATTTTGTCATCATAAAACATTCATAGAACCACTAAAGAGAGTATGTATATGTTTTATTTGCCACTCTTGCATTTCTTAGTCCGAGTCTGAGACCAAAAGTAAACACACACAAACACACACATTCACACAGCAATCACTCTATCATTCATACGAGTACCCATCACCACACACTCACTCATAACACAAGCATACACGCATTCATAAACATATTTAAATAATAAATAAATGAACATAAATGTACCTTCTGCAGGGGCCTGCATGTGGGTGCTCAAATGCCCCGTTCCAGGTTGCTTCGCCTGTATGTGCGCGGAGGCTCAAGTGCTCCCCCTCGCACATACAGATATACAGTGCCCCAGCCAGCATTTCCAATGAGCAATGCAAGGCTGGTGAAGCAAAACGTCCCCAGCGTTGCATGGCTCAGTGAGCATGTGCGGCTGGGGAACTGAACTGTCAAAGGGAAACATTGTTTCCTTTTAACAGTTCAGCCAGCCCAGGAGCACTCCCTCAGCTGGAAAAAAAACAGCTGAGGGAGTGCTCAGTGTTTCACTCACCTGTTTGCATTGTGTTCTAGTACTCTGAATGTGCATTATCACCCTCACCTGATTGCATTGTGTTCTAGTACTCTGAATGTGCATTAGCACCCTCACCTGATTGCATTGTGTTCTAGTACTCTGAATGTGCCTTAGCACCCTCACCTGATTGCATTGTGTTCTAGTACTCTGAATGTGCATTAGCACCCTCACCTGATTGCATTGTGCTCTAGTACTCTGAATAGCCCTATCGCATCTCCACTACGTAAATGTACTAAAATGAACTTCCCAGTAACCAGTGCTTTAGGTCTCTGTGCTAAAGTCGATTCTAGATGCCAGTTTGCTTAAATATCTTCACTGCTTCTCCACAACGTAAAGGTACCAATTGTTAGCTCATGGCACCTCCCAGACAATAACGATTTAGGTACTTCACCGAAGTAACTACTTAATCTAGCCTCCTGTGCAGCCTGTGTTGAAATTTGCTCCCGGCCCAAACTGTGCAGCTTGTATTAAAATTCGCACACTGCTTAACTGCCCACCTAGCCATCCGCTATGTCATCCTTCCATAGAGCCACGCTAGCGCTTGCCTCCATCCTTCCTCTAGTCCACACAGGGACACCAGCACCCCCCAACCACTCCCACGCTACCCCACCCTTACCCAAACCCCACTCTCCCTTCACCATCAACCCCACAGTCCATGTCAGCCCTTCTGAATGGATATTACGCTATGCCACACGTCCTACACCTCTTGTCCCACCCCCATTCCACATTCGTAACCAAAGACTCGGCACTCGGCTCACCAAACCCCAAGCCTTTGCCAAGCCCAAAATCACACCCAGCCCCACCCCTCACCACCCACAGGAATTCCAAAACCAGCAATCCCCCACTACTACCTCCTAACCTCAAAGGAGCCCTTATCAACGCTCGGTCTCTTGTGGCACACGCCTCAGAGATCTCGGACATTATCACCCTCAACAGTTTGGACTTCCTAGCAGTAACCGAAACCTGGCTCCACCAGGCAGCAGGCCCTGCTCTCTCATTAGCCCTACCAGAAGGGTACTCCATCATCAGAGCCGATAGAACTTCCAACAAAGGCGGAGGAGTAGCCTTCATCGCCAAGTCCCACCTAGCACTTAGAGCCATACCCCAAATAAACTTCCACTCCGCAGAACTCTTATCCGCGAAACTCTCACTGACACCAACCACCACAATACTCATGCACCTTGTCTACCGGCCCCCCGGCCCATCGTCCACTTTCGAGACCAATATTCTTGACCTCCTCTCCACACACACCAAACTCGCTTCAAAAACCATCCTCCTAGGTGACCTAAACCTTGGCCTCCATGACCCCAACGGCCCACACGCCCTATCCCTGGCCAACTCCATATCCAACCTCAGTTTTGCACACAGAATCTCCACGCCAACCCACTCCAAAGGCAGGACCCTGGACTGGATCGCTGACCTTAACTGTGCCATCACCGTTACCCAAAATGAGCCTGTTGCATGGTCCGACCACCACCTCATCCAGTTCTCCATCCCGGGACCACCCCCCACAAAAACCAACACCGAACCTCCATCGCTAGCCAGAAACTGCCGTAACATCTCCATAGAAAGCCTCCAACCACTCATTAAAAATATTCTTTGCAAACCAAAAGCTAACAACCTCGACCCAACATACCTAGTGGACCTCTACAACAACACCCTCAAGTCAGCCTTAGACACTGTCGCACCCCTCAAACTCAGGAAACCTAAACCCCAAGCACACCTCAACAAATGGTTTACCCCTGAGTTAAAAAACCTTAGATCCTTAAAAAGAGCTGCCGAAACCACCTGGCGAAAAACACTCTCTATCTCCAATAGAACAGCGTTCACGCTAGCATCCGCTACTTACAAAACAGCCATCTTATCAGCCAAAAAACATACCTACGATACTAGAATCCAAAACGCCAATTCCAGAACAAAAGAATTATTTAACATCCTAAAAGAGCTAGAGTCCCCAGCACCCCCTACCCAAGACTGTATCAAAAATGCAGACTGGTGTACCAAAATACAGCAAGCCCTAGCAGACAAAATTACCCTCCTCCAAAACAAAATCAAAGCTAAAAAGACTACCCTTCAAAAGGAACGCCAAGCTGCTAACCTCCACCTCAACAGAACCCCCACCTGTCCACCTTTCACTTTCTCCCAAGTAACACCTAAGGAAGTCGAAAACATTATTAAAAGCCTAAAACCCTCTCACTGCCAAGGTGATGTCTGCCCAGCCACCATCATTAAGGATGGAGCCAAACTCCTTGCCCCCTTCATAACCACTGTGATCAACTCCTCCTTCGCCTCCAATCAGGTACCCCAAAATCTTAAGGAAGCCTGGGTCATGCCACTACTAAAGAAAGCCAATCTGGACCCGAATATTTCCACCAACTACAGGCCTATCACCACAGTCTCCTTTCTCCTAAAGATCCTGGACCATGTGGCATACTTGCAGATCCAGAAACACTTAGATGTGAACAACCTCCTCGGCCTCAGACAATCCGGATTCAGACCTAGACATGGGACTGAGACTGCTCTCCTAGACCTAAAGATTCAAATGGACGAGGCAAAGGATAAAGGCAAACTTGCAATCCTCCTATTACTAGACCTATCTGCAGCTTTTGACCTTGTCGACCACCAAATCCTGACCAAACACCTCTCCACTGCCGCAGCTTTCTCTTCCAATGCATCTGATTGGATCAAATCTTTTCTAGCAGACCGCACCACCAGAGTCTTTTCACCCTCAGCCTCCGCAGACCCAACTCCAATCCTGTGTGGCGTCCCGCAAGGATCGTGTGTGTCACCCACGTTATATAACATCTTTACGAAGCTCCTCTTCGACCGACTTGACAACCTGGGTGTAGTCTATACCAACTACGCTGACGACACCCAAGTCCTCATCCACCTCACCGGCTGTTACGACCATGACTCTAAATTACTCAACAGCATCTATCTCGAAATCCAAGCCTGGATGGCTAACAACGGTCTTTGTCTCAATGACGACAAGACGGAGCTGATGATCGTAGGCTCTCAGGCTCGCCTGAACAAACTTGACTGCAGCTACTCGTCTTTCGCCATTGAC
This sequence comes from Ambystoma mexicanum, assembly GCF_040938575.1. NCBI lineage: Eukaryota > Metazoa > Chordata > Amphibia > Caudata > Ambystomatidae > Ambystoma > Ambystoma mexicanum. The sequence goes on along the minus strand of NC_090938.1, from coordinate 278,533,607 downwards.
AACAACACAATCAGCGTCTCCAAGGAGATAAAAACCCTGGGGGTCTACCTCGATTCAACCCTTTCCCTCAGAAAACAGGTCAACAGCATTGCATCCTCCACAGCCTACACAAACAAACTTATATATAGTTGTAACCCTTCCTATCTACAAGTAGCTGCCTAACTCTAGCCAGAGCACTCACTCTCTCCAAAATTGATTATTGTAACACACTATTCCTCGGCACTTCGGAACATAACCTCAACAAACTTCAGGTGCTCCAGAATAACTCACTAAGAGCAGCTCTCAGCCTCCCGAGATCCTGCCACATCTCTACACACAGACAAAACGCTAACTGGCTGCCCATCCGCGACAGAATCACCTTTCGCACCCTGGCCATCACGCACAAATGCCTCACCAATTCCGCACCGAAATATCTCGCAGACAAACTCTACCCCCACCAACCCACCCGCATCACCAGATCTTCCAATTCTTCAAACCTAATGATCCCAAGATATAACCTTAAATCAGCAGGCGGCGCCAGTTTCCCAGTTCAAGCAGCTAAACGCTGGAACGCCATCCCCATCACCCTCAAACAGGAACCCTCCTTCCTCACCTTCAAAGCCAGCATAAAAACGTGGCTAACCAACAACCCTTCCCAGTAAGGGACCAGCCACCTCAGTTACAGATCCCAATACAACCATCATACACCGTTGCCTATTATCTGTGTATCTTGTGTATCTTGTAAACCGACCCAACTGTAACCAGGGTCACTGTAACTTGTTATCGACCCAACTGTAACCAGGGTCATTCCTTTTGTTATTTATTGGCATAACCTTTTGCAACCTGTAACCTACATTCTCAAGCGCCCAGTTACCCCTCAGTTCGGCGCGCGATACAAGTAATAAACAAATACAAATACAAATACTGGGCTGGCTTCTCGGCTCCTCCATATTGCGTGAGGGGGCCACTGGGGTGATGCCCATTATGGATGAACCACCAGGCTCTGACTCGCCTATAGGGCAATAGGGCGATGCCCGTACCAAAAATGCAAAATGCTAGTGTAGGCCAGTCAAAATGGGCCACTTTTTTGGCCAATGTGGGCCAGTTTGATGAGTGACTTCATTATGCAGCTAGTAGTTTTGACCATTGTTGCTGAATAAATATTGTTTAAATACCACAATTTGCTTACATTTTAACCATTCAAACAATCTGGGTCTAAAGGAATGAATATCCATTTGCAACTGCGGGCCACTTTGCCATTTGTGCCTGAGACAGTTTTATGGTCCAGTCCGATCATGTGAGCCGCCTCTACCCATTTCCTCCAACAACAAAAAAAGAAAAGAAAAAAAGAAAAGGAAAAATTCCAATTCTCAAGAATAATCTGTTACCAACTAATCAAGTCAGTTAAATAGTGAAGCTAAATTTGGTTCAGTTATTAACTATAAGGAAAACATAAGCATTGCCTGTTGGTTTTGAACTTATAATGTGGTTTTCTAGCACACACTACTTCAGCTGTAAGTCTCGTGGGAAGTTTTGTAATTTCCTAAAAAGTACTGCAGTTACATTTTGGAAATATTCATCCACGCGTTTTGAAATTTTAATTCTTTTTTAACAACACAATACTGGAGGGTCACCTGTCAACTCGTGAAGAAGGGTAAAATGAGATTTCGAAACACAGGAAATTCACATGAAACAACCTGAATACGATGTGTTAATTGAATCCTTTGTTGGATTCATACAATTGCTTAATTCCGAACAGATATGCAAATTGGTTCAGTGGTACCACACCTAAAGCTCACATGAATGTTGGTATGTAAATGTGGCAGACAGCGGTTGGCCGTGTTATGGTCATGGGCAGTCACTGTGCTGTGAGTGGGGTGGCACAGACTCAGGCACTGACATCTTCATTGTTGGTCTTCCCACATGCACACACATATTATCTGGAATTTTAAGACATTAGTTTCCTCAGCTCATATTAAAGGCTCCTTGCTTACAGCAGCACAGCTCAATTTTAACTAGCAGTTGCACTGGGGCTAACATTTCACCAGTGCAATGGATTCCCCTTCTTGTTCTATTCCACACCTGCAACACTTATAACTGTTAGGGAGAATTCTCTGATTAGGCTGAATTTCCTAACCGAGTGAGTCCCCCAGCAGCTTTGCTGGATTTCTGGAGTTTGTTTTTTTCCATCCTGCCAAGAGTGAGACTCTTTTCTCCCACTCTTGGACATGCATGTGTGTAATTCCTTTGAAATGTCAATGTGTTCGATGGGCTATGGGGTCTTTTACTCCATAGGGTCTCATATGTTTTTCTATGTGTGTTATACCGCACCCTACGTGTCGTAACACGGGGGCGCCCTAGCGGGTCCCCCACCATAGACTCCATACCCGGGGACTGACTACTGTCTCCCCGGGCATGTAAAGTCACCATTGGCTTTACTAGACCTAAATTTACTAACAGAACTAGTACCAACCATCTTATTATGGACGTACTAGTTGGGGTAATTCGATTACTCCTGGATCTGTTACTCGAGGGGGCACTGTCCCGCCCCCCCTCGTCAAGTTTTGGCTGGTGGCAGTGGAAACTACTTGTTATGTTCGATCCCGAACATAACCCTATGGGATTCGTCCCTGTTAGGAAAGATTTCGTAATTGTAGGGAATTTTCCTTCCATGTGGCAACCCCTAAACTTTTTGCTATTGTTTTTAACCTTGTTCTTGACTTTGCCAGAGAAGTACAGCCTTCTGCCGCACTTCTCTGGGCTTTCGCTCCTTTTCTTATGGGGAAACTGACATGCCCTTAAGAGAGTCAGTACCGGGGAACGCTGTTTCCCGTAGTTTCCTTTATCATGTTGCGGCTTTAGTGCAACATGACACAAGAGGGCACTGTAAGCTAAGTAACAGCTCTCTTGGGTCTCTAGCCTTCTACAGACCCTAGATACTCTTTTAGGATGGTATTTGATCGGTGCAAGTCATTCAGGGACTCGAATGGTGGCAGCGATCGTTTTGTTTATTTTGAGCTCCTTTTGGCGTTCTGAGCACGTTTTTACCCTGAACCCAAAATGGTGGCCTGGCTCTCCAAAATGGCCAGACCACGAGGCTCCTTTGTCTTGTCCACTGACCGTCTTGCTCCCTTCACCTTCCCCAGGTCAGGCGACCCGGGGCCTTCCTTATTTGGGCATGTACTTTCCCGCAAAACGTGGTTGCTTTCGCGGGCTTCTACATGTCGATTGTGTGCCTCCAGGGTGTGGGCTGGGATGTCTGGTCCCAATACACATCCTGGGTGCCAGAGAGTCTGGGGTGGTGTGAATGCCTGGGACCACCGTGGTCCGTGATTGGTCCACGTATGGTATGTGTGTTGATGAGCGGATCTCCCATTGGCTCCCCTCCGTTTTGGCGCGAAGGGAACCGTGGATAAGAGGGAGCTGGAAACACCACTACCATGTCGATCTCCTGAGTTCTCACGAACGAAGGAATACAGGAGCCAAGTATCCTGCAACCAAGAGGCTGGACCGAGGAATCGCTGGTGACCCGCTGAAGGAATCCTCCTTTGCACTGCTGTCGTCCTGTGAAACCCCTTTCCTCCTTGGATCGAACCAGAAGGCCTGTACTGGTGCTTCGACCTTTGGAATAGCAGGAACAGCTATTCCCGGCGACTTCATCATCTCCTGCCAAGTAAGCCTTCGGAAGTGTCTCTGGGCCATCCAGTTGACTGACCAGCTTACAAGGGAGTCCTGCTCTGTAACCGCCGCCAGGTTGTGTTGTATTTCGAGTCCTGGTCACTCTCCCACGCTTCGTACGCTTGGCGTTCCCAAGTCTGAAGGGAGGAGTGTACATTTGGCTTGAATACACACGGCCGCTCCGTTGTCCTGCTGCGGCAACAAACTGCTGGTTTCGTCGATTGGGACATCTTTTTGCTCTACACGACTACGAGGCGTTCCCTGCTCTTCTGAACCTGCCAGCTGCTGAATCTACGTGGAGAAGCCTGGGTCTGCTTGCTTCGGGGACCGGTGAGTAGTTTAGCTAGGATCTGGTCGCCCTCCTGCAGTATCCCATTGCTTTTCCCTGCTGTGTAAAAACAGCACCCTTTTGGCCGTACTCGCGCTCTGCTTCTGCCCGCTGTGGAGGCTGCGCTTGAGTTGCGGAACCTGTTCTCCTTCTGCTGTGCACTAACCCGAACTGCCTGACTTCCTCCGAAGAGCTTCCCCTTTTGCCCGTTGGCACCGGCGTGGCAGGTACTTTGAGCACAAGGCTCCACTCTTCGCAGGGCTCGGACTTCCATCTAGTTAGGTGCCTCTGAAGGCGAACTGAGTCTAAAGCGTTATCGCACTGCCTGTTTTCCTTTCCTTTCAGGTGGACTACATATTTCGTGCTTTAAACGCTTGCGACTGTGTATTTGTATATATATTGTGTTGATATGGTATGTGTTGGTTTAATATTGTGATATTGTGATTTTCTCGCTACGGTCATTATTTTAAAGGCCTTAAAATAAATGTGTATCTATTTTTGATATAACAACTGTTTGGAGTAGTTTGTAAGCGCTCTTGCTTTGTGTGCTCATTGCGGGCTTCCAGTCACCCTCACCCCTCTTGAGACCTAGTCTTGACCGCCGCGATCGCTACCTTGATTGGTCTGGCTTGTCCAGAGGTTACCCTGTTCCAAGTAATTAGGTTGGCCTTCTGAACTTCTGCGCCACCAGGACAGAGTTCAGAAATCCGTCTTAACAAATTGGTGTACAGCGGTGGGATACGACTGAAGGTATCCAGTGTTGCGCTCGAACTAAGGCATTTCAGGTTATTCCAAACAGTACACGTAGTGAATTGTTGTAATATAACTTTAAAAAGGCCATAGTCCTATCAAACAGTATGGAAGCAAATACCTTGTTAACTTTAAATGCTTCCAAATCAGAAACGCTGAAAAAGATGTGTGCGGAGAGAGGTGTTTCCTCTCAAGGCACAAAATTGGAAATGATCCAGAGAATCGTGGCGTGGCAAGAAGCGCAGCTTGACGCTATAACTTCCGAGGACAGTGCAGAAGGTGGTGGGGCTGCTCTCACTGGTAGAACCGATGGTTCTGCCGCTGCACTGATCCATCGCGACCACGAGGACAGGGAGGATGTAATGTCTAATGTTTCCTCTGCCAGTGTTGATGGGGATGCTATGCTTGAATTCAAGAAGCAAGAGCTGCGGTTTAGGCAGCAGGAGCTTGAATTCAGCATAGCAAAACTAAAAATCGAACAGGCAGAAAAACAGAAAGACAGGGATCACCAGTTGGAACTGGCCAAGCTTCAGGTTGCAAATGGGTCCAAGGGTCCTAGACATGGGTCTGGGGCTTCCTCTCATCCACGGTTTCCGAAAGATCTGCTCAGTGTGTATGAAGAAAGGAATGACATTATGGACTGGCTGAATGCGTTTGAGTATGCATGCGAAGTTCAAGAAGTTGACAATGCTGATAAGATTGCGTGGTTGCTCAGTAGACTGCCCCATTCTGGCTGCAGTGCCATTATGGAAATGTCGAAGGCTGAGCGGGCTGATTTCGCAATGTTAAAGCAAACTCTCATTTTAAAGTTTGGGAAGACTCCGGCCCAATATTTAAAGCGTTTTCGAGAGTATAAGAAAAAGGAAGGTGGTACTTGGGTATCTTATGTCGCTGAATCTTTGAAAAACTTAACTGGCTGGGTTGAAGGTTATAAGGTTTCTACCTTCGAAGGCATGATAAATCTTGTCATGCTGGAACATATTTTTGCTTCTTCTTCCCCGGAGCTTAAGCAGCATTTGGCCGATTCGAAGGAGATAGATCCTAAGAAGCTGGCCATTGCAGCAGACTTATGGGTGTCACATCGAGTGTCCCATAAGGACAAAACTCATCCTGGTAAGCAGGAGGAAGGGAGAAAGTCCAAAGATATGGAGGGTGGGGAATCTGCTAAATCTTCTTCCCATAAGGGCCACAAAAAGAAAAACAAGGGTAAGACACAAGAGAACTCACAGGGTAGTGGAGGTCAGCCTCCAAAACAGAACTCTGGTTACAATAAGCCTCCCTACGTAAACAGACCCACTGGGGCTTGTTTTTCTTGTGGAGAAACTGACCATGTGAAGGGGGATCCCCGTTGTAAGGTTAGACCTTTGGGGGTCCACTCCGCTAATCTGGCCTTCTCCTCCTACGAGGAAGAAGAGATTACAGGAGCATCCTTCTCCTCAGACTCATTTCCCAGCGGAATAGAGGCTGAGGTAGTTTTAGTGTCCCTGGGTTCCTGGGAGCCTAAAGTCGCAGAGGCTTATGCTATGATTCCGGATAATACCAAGCACTACTTTAAAGACAGTGTGCTGATCAATGGAGTGGATACTCCAGCTCTTAGGGATAGTGGGTGCAGTCGCACTGTAGTGGATTCTACCTTGGTAGACTCAGAGGAAGTTGCCAGAGCTACTCTGATGCCCACTAAGTTGGCTGACGGCCCCCTCCGTATGTTTCCCGTGATCCCTGTAAATCTTACTTTAAATGGTACAGCAGTCAGGATTCCAGTGAGCATTCAGAGAAACGTCCCGGGAAAGGTCTTGTTGGGCAATGATCTCAGAGCTTTAGGGCTCGTAGGAGACACTGCCGAAAGACCCTACACACGGTCTCAAGCACGGGCAGCATTGGCCAAGCCCAATACGCCGCCCCAGCCGAAGGGGAAACCCAAGGCGAAAGGAGTCTACAAGTCAAGACGAGGGAAAGAGAATATTCCCCCGAGCTCGCCTACCACTGCGGTGGAGGAAGTTGGTCAATCGCCCGGGCCTGACGAGGAGGTGGCGATGCCTGAAGTATTCGACCGCAACGATCATCCTGAACTAAAAGACTTGTTAGTTGAAGGAGGTCCTGATAGGGACGAATTCAGTAAAGGCCAACGTGAGTGCCCATCTCTGGAAGGCCTAAGGAGACAGGCCTGCTCCCAGCTTGAGGGTGAACCTCCTGGGAAGCATAGGATTTATTGGGAAGGTGGACTCCTGTATAGTGAGCCCACAGAGTCTACAGAAGGAGACCCTAGGAGGTTGGTGGTTCCCCTTGCTGTTAGGCCCTTCCTCCTGCAGTTGGCGCATGAAGTTCCCCTTGCTGGTCACCTTGGTATGAAGAGGACCAAGCAAAGGTTATCCATGCACTTCTACTGGCCCAAGATGGGGGTGCAAGTAGAAAGTCACTGCAGGAGTTGTGCCTCCTGCCAGTTGTCTGGTAAGGATGGCGCGACAATCCAAGCTCCGTTGGTACCGCTCCCAGTTGTGGGGGTACCATTTGAAAGGGTAGGGATCGACATCATTGGTCCCCTTGACCCGCAAACATCCTCGGGCAATAGGTTTATCCTGGTGCTGGTCGACCATGCAACCAGGTATCCTGAGGCCATCCCATTGAAAACTGTAACTGCCAAGTCAGTTGCAAAAGCTTTACTCGGCATATTTACTAGGGTTGGCTTCCCTAAAGAAGTTGTGTCAGATCGTGGCAGCAACTTTATGTCGAAGTATATGCAGGCTATGTGGAAAGAATGTGGGGTCACCTACAAGTTCTCTTCTGCATACCACCCCCAGACCAATGGTCTGGTGGAACGTTTCAACAGAACGTTAAAGAGCATGATTGGGGCTCTGGAGGAGCCCCAGAGAAGAAAATGGGATCTTCTTTTACCATGCCTACTGTTTGCCTACCGAGAGGTACCACAGGAGGGTGTTGGCTTCAGCCCCTTCGAACTTCTGTTCGGTCATCCCGTACGGGGACCCTTAGCTATCGTCAAAGAGGGATGGGAGATGCCCACTCCCCCTGTTACTACCAATGTAGTTGACTATGTGCTAGGGCTCAGAAAACGGATGGTACTTCTGATGGGCTTGGCTAGTGATAAATTGAAGGCAGGGCAAGCGCTGGTGAAACATTGGTACGACCAGAAAGCTTCCCTCATCAACTTTACACCTGGTCAGCAAGTCCTGATCATGAATCCAATAAGGCCTCGAGCTTTACAGGACAAATGGTCAGGCCCTTACACAGTGGTGGAGCCCCTGGGTGAGGTGAACTATTTAGTGGACCTTGGAAGGCCTGGACAGGCTCCAAAAGTGTTCCACGTGAATAGGCTGAAGGCTTTCGTCCCAAGAGTCGAAATCGCAGCACTGCTACTGGCTTCAGATGTTGAGGAAGAGGAGTCAGAACCTCTCCCCGACCTGTTCCAAAGCGGTCCTTCAGATAGCTCCGTTGAGGGTGTCCGAGTGGCCCCTCACCTGACTTCTGATCAGCAGGCTGAGGTGAAAAGTTTGCTTAGGCAGTTTTCCCCCCTGTTTTCACAGTCCTTGGTTTGACACCTTGGTGCAAACATAACATTGACACAAGAGACAGTGTACCTACCAAAAGTAGGGGATACAGGATGTCAGATAAAGTACGGTCTTATATTAAGACCGAGGTCAACAAGATGTTAGACCTTGGGGTGATTGAACCCTCTAGTAGTCCTTGGTCCAGTCCTGTGGTTTTGGTTCCAAAAGCAGGCACTTCTGAATTGAGGTTCTGCGTGGATTACAGGGCTCTGAATGCTGTCACCAAGACAGATGCACACCCCTTGCCTCGAACAGATGAGCTGGTGGATACTTTGGGTGCCTCCAAGTACCTCAGCACGTTTGACCTCACTGCTGGCTATTGGCAAATAGCTTTAGCAGAACATGCCAAGGAGAAGACAGCATTTTCTACTCCAGACGGCCTTTACCAATTCCGGGTAATGCCGTTCGGGTTGAAGAATGCACCTGCCACTTTCCAGAGGCTTGTGAATCATGTGTTGAATGGGTTGGACGAATTCTGTCTTGCATATCTGGACGATGTAGCAGTTTTCAGTGCCACCTGGGAAGACCATGTGAAACACCTCAGGATTGTGCTCCAGGCTCTTCAGAAAGCCCACTTGACCATAAAGGCTAGTAAATGCCAGATTGGACAAGGCTCTGTGGTTTACCTTGGACATGAAGTAGGTGGAGGGAGGATACAGCCTCTACCCAGTAAAGTACAAGCAGTACAAGACTGGCCTACCCCCACTACGCAAACCCAAGTGAGAGCCTTCTTAGGACTCACGGGGTATTACCGCAATTTTGTGGCAGACTATGGTACCATAGCTGCTCCTCTGACTGCCCTCACAAATCCGAAGAAACCCAAGAAGGTAACTTGGACTGACGAGTGTGAGAAGGCCTTCAATGGCTTAAAAGACTCCTTGTGCCAGGCCCCTGTGCTCAGGGCCCCTGATTATCAAAGACCTTTTATCGTGCAGACGGATGCCTCTGACACTGGGATAGGAGCTGTACTATCACAAGTAGATGAGAAGGGTAAGGAACACCATATCGGTTTTATTAGTCGCCAGCTTAAGGACAGAGAGCTCAGATGGTCCACGGTAGAGAAAGAATGTTTCTCTGTTGTGTGGGCCCTAAGGAAGCTGAGGCCCTACCTCTATGGGACCCACTTCACTGTGCAGACTGACCATAAGCCGTTAAAGTGGCTAATGAACATGAAGGGGGAGAATCCAAAGTTGCTTAGGTGGTCCATAAGTCTACAAGGCTTCGACTTCACTATTGAGCATAGGCCAGGTGTCCAACATAGCAATGCTGATGGGTTGTCCAGAATGTTTAACCGACCTGAACAAGAGACTCATCCAGGGGTGGATTAGTTCCCCCTGTCCATAGTCTGGGAGGGGCGAGTGTTAGGAAAGATTTCGTAATTGTAGGGAATTTTCCTTCCATGTGGCAACCCCTAAACTTTTTGCTATTGTTTTTAACCTTGTTCTTGACTTTGCCAGAGAAGTACAGCCTTCTGCCGCACTTCTCTGGGCTTTCGCTCCTTTTCTTATGGGGAAACTGACATGCCCTTAAGACAGTCAGTACCGGGGAACGCTGTTTCCCGTAGTTTCCTTTATCATGTTGCGGCTTTAGTGCAACATGACACAAGAGGGCACTGTAAGCTAAGTTACAGCTCTCTTGGGTCTCTAGCCTTCTACAGACCCTAGATACTCTTTTAGGATGGTATTTGATCGGTGCAAGTCATTCAGGGACTCGAATGGTGGCAGCGATCGTTTTGTTTATTTTGAGCTCCTTTTGGCGTTCTGAGCACGTTTTTACCCTGAACCCAAAATGGTGGCCTGGCTCTCCAAAATGGCCAGACCACGAGGCTCCTTTGTCTTGTCCACTGACCGTCTTGCTCCCTTCACCTTCCCCAGGTCAGGCGACCCGGGGCCTTCCTTATTTGGGCATGTACTTTCCCGCGAAACGTGGTTGCTTTCGCGGGCTTCTACATGTCGATTGTGTGCCTCCAGGGTGTGGGCTGGGATGTCTGGTCCCAATACACATCCTGGGTGCCAGAGAGTCTGGGGTGGTGTGAATACCTGGGACCACCGTGGTCCGTGATTGGTCCACGTATGGTATGTGTGTTGATGAGCGGATCTCCCATTGGCTCCCCTCCGTTTTGGCGCGAAGGGAACCGTGGATAAGAGGGAGCTGGAAACACCACTACCATGTCGATCTCCTGAGTTCTCACGAACGAAGGAATACAGGAGCCAAGTATCCTGCAACCAAGAGGCTGGACCGAGGAATCGCTGGTGACCCGCTGAAGGAATCCTCCTTTGCACTGCTGTCGTCCTGTGAAACCCCTTTCCTCCTTGGATCGAACCAGAAGGCCTGTACTGGTGCTTCGACCTTTGGAATAGCAGGAACAGCTATTCCCGGCGACTTCATCATCTCCTGCCAAGTAAGCCTTCGGAAGTGTCTCTGGGCCATCCAGTTGACTGACCAGCTTACAAGGGAGTCCTGCTCTGTAACCGCCGCCAGGTTGTGTTGTATTTCGAGTCCTGGTCACTCTCCCACGCTTCGTACGCTTGGCGTTCCCAAGTCTGAAGGGAGGAGTGTACATTTGGCTTGAATACACACGGCCGCTCCGTTGTCCTGCTGCGGCAACAAACTGCTGGTTTCGTCGATTGGGACATCTTTTTGCTCTACACGACTACGAGGCGTTCCCTGCTCTTCTGAACCTGCCAGCTGCTGAATCTACGTGGAGAAGCCTGGGTCTGCTTGCTTCGGGGACCGGTGAGTAGTTTAGCTAGGATCTGGTCGCCCTCCTGCAGTATCCCATTGCTTTTCCCTGCTGTGTAAAAACAGCACCCTTTTGGCCGTACTCGCGCTCTGCTTCTGCCCGCTGTGGAGGCTGCGCTTGAGTTGCGGAACCTGTTCTCCTTCTGCTGTGCACTAACCCGAACTGCCTGACTTCCTCCGAAGAGCTTCCCCTTTTGCCCGTTGGCACCGGCGTGGCAGGTACTTTGAGCACAAGGCTCCACTCTTCGCAGGGCTCGGACTTCCATCTAGTTAGGTGCCTCTGAAGGCGAACTGAGTCTAAAGCGTTATCGCACTGCCTGTTTTCCTTTCCTTTCAGGTGGACTACATATTTCGTGCTTTAAACGCTTGCGACTGTGTATTTGTATATATATTGTGTTGATATGGTATGTGTTGGTTTAATATTGTGATATTGTGATTTTCTCGCTACGGTCATTATTTTAAAGGCCTTAAAATAAATGTGTATCTATTTTTGATATAACAACTGTTTGGAGTAGTTTGTAAGCGCTCTTGCTTTGTGTGCTCATTGCGGGCTTCCAGTCACCCTCACCCCTCTTGAGACCTAGTCTTGACCGCCGCGATCGCTACCTTGATTGGTCTGGCTTGTCCAGAGGTTACCCTGTTCCAAGTAATTAGGTTGGCCTTCTGAACTTCTGCGCCACCAGGACAGAGTTCAGAAATCCGTCTTAACAGTCCCATTGTTGGAGATTGATACTTTTTCTCATTAATCTCTGACGTACCACTGATCTACTTATCTTAAATAAGTTTATTGAGTGGTATTTTCTGCCAGAACTCGGTTTTAAAATGGCGTCTGTGTTCCTCTCTGTGACTCCTAAACCAAAGGTTGAGCCCTTTGTTCCACTTTTGGCGGGCCTCTGCACAGAGACCCTCCAAAGTGGTGCCATTCTGTCTGGGTTACCTCAGGGGTGTGGGAGGGGGTTTAGGCACCCTGGACCGAGTTGCCTTGCCAACTCAGGTCGCACTCTGGAGTGATTGGCCCAGGTGGTGAGCCTTCCTGCTCACCACTTAGCATGTGTTGATTGACAGCTAGGCTGAATGAATGGGGGTCTTCGGCATAAAAGCAGGGCTTTTGGGACTGGATCTTCAGAAGTCGCCACAGGACCTAAGAATCCGACGAGGGTAACGCTGAGCCGACCTGCAACGACGACACCTCCGGTGGAGCCCTGCTGAGCCGACTCACCACTTCCCGACGACAGAGGAGATCTCCCTGCCGGAGAGTCTCTTCCCCTGACTGGTGGGAACAACCAGTCCCCTTTGCTTTTTATTCGCCTCAGGACGCAGTGGTCGAATTGCCCGTGCAGAGCACTCGGCAACCGGATAGCCACTACCCCTGTACCGCGACCAAAAGGTGGTGCCTTGTAACGGAGCACTCCGCGGTTGGTCTCTTCCCTGGTGGTGCACCGGACTTCACTTTCCTTCGACGACGAGATCATCTCTACTCTTGGCCAAGACCCGACATGCATCCACCACCAGGAACAACTGCCCCCGTCGGAGCTGCCCTCCACAACAAGGTACCGTGTCCGCCTGGCTTCCCTTTCGTTCGGTTCGAGTGAGGTGTCTTAATCCTCTCCGTTCCGCTGGGTCACCTCCAAGCTTTGCTCATTCTTTGTTCTGAACTGGTTCAATCTGCCCATAACAATTTGCTATAAAGACTTGAATGCATCTCCACTAGAGACTTTTTGGGACATCGCGCCTTGCCTCTCTCCGAGTGGGCCTGGCCTCTGAACTTTACGATCTATTGTGATTCTTGCCTTCCTGCCTTGCATTTTATCCGCATAGGATTGAACTGTGTTGATTTCATAACCTGCCGATCTTTTTCTCTCCCGTCCTAACTAATATTCGAGTGTCATCTAGGTTGAGGTATACACCTCTGTCTGAAAATAAGTGGTACCGGTAGAACCTAGAGTTGTCGATATTTTGCTAGGGGGATTGATCGTTTTCTACTTCGTAGATTAATTGTGTTTGATTTGTTTGCCGTGATCTGCTTTAGTGTTTTCCATAGATGTTGTGTTATAAATAAATAACTTACTATCTTTACACTAAGCCTCGTTGCGTGTTTGCTTGTCTTGCTGTGAAGAATTGCCCTATGTTGTATACTCCACATACTGACCAACTTTTCTTGAGAGAAGTCTGACTGCTCAGCCACAGCTACCAAGTGAATCTGTGTGGTACAGACTGCTACCAAGTGGGTTCACCGCCAACGCCTGTAGTCCTAAATCTTTTGCAGTGGTCCCAGAGGGAACTGCACAGGTTTCCGCCTAACACTGGTGTACAGCGGTGGGATTTGTATCGAGTATACAGTTTAGAGTGCTTTTCGACGCTGTAGGATAACTAACCACAAAACTTAGCACTAAAAAGCAACTTTCACAAACATGTCTACGATGGAAACTTACAGTCAAGAATCCTTGTCAGGTGAAAATACTGAGAGTTTGCGAGCTCTCTGTAGGCAAGAGAATCTTTCTGTAAGAGGTAAGAAGTTAGAACTAATAGAGAGATTGCTGGCGAACCAAAGTATGGGTACTGGTTCAGAGGAACCACTCTCCCCAGCGAATGTAGATGACAGTAATGGTGTTGATCTGAATCGTAATTCTGATAATAGCGATGAAGAGGCTGACGAGGACCGAGAGGCTAACGAAACTGTGTCCCCCGCTCCTCTACCTGCCTTACCAGCTGTGCCTACGGGGCCCATACCAGGTCCCACAAGTAACCCTGCTTATTTTGAACTTGAAAAAATGAAGTGCGAATTAGAATATAAACGGTTCTTGGCTCAATCTGAACGAAACCAAGAGCTTGAGTTCAGACGGATGAATGCCCAGGCTGAGCAGAAGCAAGCTGAGTTAAGACTCAGAGAAATAGAACTTAATCATGAGTTAGAAATGAAAAAGTTGTCTATGGAAAATGCTTCTCTCTCCTCTGGTTCCTCTAGGAGCTCCAGTCCCAAAAGACCCCGGATGCCGAAGGAATTAGTGGGTATGTATGAACCGAGATTGGATGTGTTGGATTGGTTGAAACTGTTTGAAAACAATCATGGGCTCCAGGACATCACCGGGAATGCGTTGCTTCCCTGGTTGTTCTCTAGGCTCCCTCCTGTTGCGACTGATGTAGTAATGGAGTTGTGGGGAGGCGGATAAGACGGATTACGAAAGTGTGAAACTAGCTTTGATAGCTAGATTCGGGAAGACCCCTTCCCAGTATCTTAAGAGGTTTAGAACCCTCAAAAAGCATGATGGTACCCCTTGGGCTACCTGGGTGAGTGAAGGGTTGAAAAACTTAGAGGGATGGATTAAGGGTTACAAAGTGAACACTTATGAGGGGATGAGAAATCTTTTTATGTTGGAGTCTATTTATGATGCCTGTTCTCCTGAGCTCAGACAGCACTTGGCTGATTCGAAGGAATTGGATTCCAGGGCACTAGCTAAGGCTGCTGACTTGTGGGTTGCCAACAGGGCTACTCATAAGGATTCTGGGGCAACTCAGAAAAAGGATGAGGGAAAACAGCCTAAAAAAGACTCAAAAGAGAATTCGAATAACTCACATTCCCAAGAGGGCCCCAAACAAAACCAGAAGGGTAAGCCACCGGGAAAACCACAGCAGAATAGTGTGTCTTCTGGTGCCAAACCGGAAGGAGGTCAGAAAAAGTCACCATTCCAGAAAGAATTCGGTAAATGCTTTGTTTGTGGCTCGACTGACCACGTGAAAGGAGATCCCAGATGTAAGGGTAAACCTTCAGGGGTCCAGCTTGTCTCCTTAGCCTTCGCTCCAGAGGAGGAAGTCCAAATGGCAAGTGGAAACTTTCTACTGCTAGCTGACGAACCCATTGGAGTCTCAGCCAGCGTTTCTTTAGTATCTCTGGGGTTGTGGGAACAACAGAATTTAGATGTCTATAATTCTATCCCCGATAATACTAAAGAGTATTATAAGGACAGTGTCCACGTGAATGGTCAGGAGACTCCTGCCATTAGGGACACTGGGGCCAGCATAACTGTGGTGGATAAATCGTTTTTTCAGGCTGAGGATGTTGCTAAGGCACCCAAACGCCTCACCAAGTTTGCTGGAGGGCCTGTGCAGATGCTTCCCCAATTACCAGTTCTCATCCAGTGTAACGATATGACTGTGAAGATACCTGTCAGCATACAGAGTAAGGTACCAGGACGCGTACTGTTGGGTAACGATTTGAAAACTCTCGGAGTTGTATTACATACTCCCAGACCTCCTAGTAAATGGTTACAGGAGCTAACCAGACCCGCAAGAGAGAGGACCATGCGCGGAACTCTCCAGGAGATGATGAAGAAAGATATCACTCCTGCTCCACTGGAATTGTCGGCCGCTGTCTCCAAGAAATCAGAAGCGAAGGGGAAACCTAAGACTTCTATCCCGAAACCAGCCGCCAGCATTCCAGTGCAGCAGACACGGACTTCCCCGCGGTTGTCCAACGTCACACCCGTAACTCCACCTCCAGCCGAGGCTGAGAGGGAGGTACAACCCTGCGTGGTAGAATTAGACTCTGAGGAAGAGCTAATGGAAGGCCAGGAACTCATTGGAGATCTGGATCCTGTTGACCATCCTGAGCTGCAGTCTTTACTGGCAGAAGGTGGACCCAGCAGGGCAGACTTCAGTAAGGGACAGAGGGAATGTCCAACTCTGGAAGGTCTTCGCCATCAGGCAGAAGCTCAGGCTGAAGGGCAAGAGCCTGGGAAATACAGGTTGCATTGGGAAGATGGCCTCTTCTACAGTGAACCGACCGAGTCTGCACCTGGAGACTACAAACGCCTTGTAGTACCCCAAGAGAACAGACCACAGTTCTTGCAGTTAGCCCACGAGATTCCTTTGGCTGGTCACTTGAGTTTCAAGAAGACTAAGGAAAGGCTCTCGCTCTACTTCTATTGGCCAAAGATGGGGGCCGAAGTAGAAAAACACTGCAGGAGCTGCCACACCTGCCAGATCTCTGGTAAGGTTGGATCTAAGAACTTGGCACCGTTAGTGCCTCTCCCGGTTGTGGGAGTCCCATTTGAGAGAGTAGGGATTGACATCGTTGGTCCCCTTGATCCTCCAACCTCCTCAGGCAACAGGTTTATACTTGTTGTAGTAGACCATGCTACTAGGTATCCTGAGGCAATTCCTATGAGGACTGTTACAGCTCCGGCTGTGGCTAAGGCCCTCCTTGGTATTTTTACCAGGGTCGGGTTTCCTAAGGAAGTAATCTCTGACAGGGGGTCAAACTTTATGTCCCACTACATGAAAGCCATGTGGAAAACCTGCAGAGTAACTTACAAGTTCTCAACGGCTTACCACCCACAAACCAATGGGTTGGTAGAACGGTTCAACCGAACCATGAAGAGCATGATAGGTGCTCTAGAGGAACCCCTTAAGCGTAAGTGGGACCTGCTATTGCCATGCCTTCTCTTTGCTGATAGAGAAGTCCCTCAGGAGGGAGTAGGTTACTCTCCCTTCGAACTACTCTATGGTCATCCCGTCAGAGGTCCATTGGCCCTGATTAAGGAGGGTTGGAGAGTGCTCCTTCCCCCAAGCCAGTTAGAGTGACTGACTACGTGATAGGTCTCCGGAGGAGAATGTCGCACATGATGACGGAAGCAAGCGATAACTTGAAAGCTGGACAAGCATTGGTCAAGCACTGGCACGATGAAAAGGCTAACATGGTTGAGTTCGCTCAAGACCAGCTCGTTCTCGTTATGATCCCTACAAGGCAGAGGGCCTTGCAAGATAAGTGGATGGGACCCTACCGAGTAGTGGGTAAACTCGAAGAGGTTAACTATCTGGTGGACTTGGGCAATCCCAAGGAGGCTCCGACAGTCTTTCACACCAACCGACTTAAAGCGTATGTCTCACGACCTGATGTAGGAGCGTTGCTTCTAGCATCATCCGAGGAAGAAGAAGAGAGTGAAGCTCTTCCGGACCTCCTCAGAGGCTTACCTTTAGATGAAAAAATTGAAGGAGTGAATCTCTCCTCCAATCTGACACCCGAGCAACAAGAAGAGTGCAAATCTATGTTGAATCAGTTTGCCTCTCTGTTCTCGCTTTCACCAGGCTTGACCCCTTGGGGCCAGCACGACATACTCACTGGTGACTGTCTGCCGGTCAAAAGCAGAGGATACCGCATGTCAGAAAACGTACAAACCCACATCAAAGGTGAGGTCAGCAAGATGCTTGATCTCGGGGTAACAGAGCCCTCTACTAGTCCAAGGTCTAGCCCAGTTGTGTTAGTACCAAAGGCCGGATCTAAAGAACTTAGATTCTGCATGGATTATAGAGCTCTTAATGCAGTCACCAAGACTGATGCCCACCCTTTGCCAAGAACAGATGAGTTGGTGGATAAACTTGGCGCCGCCAAGTTCCTCAGCACATTTGACTTGACGTCAGGCTATTGGCAAATAGCCCTGACAGACCATGCCAAGGAGAAAACAGCATTTTCTACCTCCGTTGGCTTATACCAGTTTAAGGTAATGCCTTTCGGACTGAAGAATGCACCTGCTACGTTTCAACGGATGGTAAACCAGGTTCTGAATGGGATGGAGGACTTCTGCATGGCATACTTGGATGACATTGCAGTGTTCAGCAATTCCTGGGAAGAACATGTAATCCACCTGAGAGATGTTTTTCAGGCTCTTGGACGAGCCAATCTGACCATAAAGGCGAGTAAATGCCAAATTGGACAGAGTAAGGTAGTCTATCTTGGGCATGAGGTAGGCGGTGGAGAAATAAGGCCTTTGCTCAGTAAGATTGAAGCTGTGCAAAATTGGACAACACCGACTACTGAAACCCAGGTGAGAGCCTTCCTAGGCCTCACTGGGTATTACAGGAATTTCATAGAGAACTATGGGACCATAGCTTCTCCACTGAATGTCATCTCCTCACCCAAATTTCCTAAAAAGGTTAAATGGAACGAGGAGTGCAATCAGGCTTTTGAAAACCTGAAACAGGCTCTTTGCCAAGCCCCAGTACTCAGAGCTCCTGATTACCGCCAACACTTCATTGTTCAGACAGATGCTTCCAATGTAGGGATAGGTGCCGTACTCAGTCAACTGGATGGGAAAGGTAGGGAGCACCCCGTTTGCTTCATCAGCCGCAAGCTGAAGGATCCTGAAACAAGGTGGGCAACAATCGAAAGGGAGTGCTTTGCTATCGTGTGGGCTCTGAAGAAGTTTAGGCCGTACTTGTATGGTTCTACTTTTGTTATTCAGACTGACCACCAACCCTTGAGATGGTTAATGCAAATGAAAGGGGAGAACCCAAAACTATTGAGATGGTCGATCTGCCTGCAAGGGTTTGATTTCACCATTGAGCACAGGTCAGGGTGTCACCACCAAAATGCTGATGGTCTCTCTAGGATGTATGTCATCGACTAGAGTTATGAGATTCATCCAGGAGTGGATTAAATCCTCCTGTCCCTTAGTCTGGGGGGGGCGAGTGTTAGGGAGAATTCTCTGTTTAGGCTGAATTTCCTAACCTAGTGAGTCCCCCAGCAGCTTTGCTGGATTTCTGGAGTTTGTTTTTTTCCATCCTGCCAAGAGTGAGACTCTTTTCTCCCACTCTTGGACATGTATGTGTGTAATTCCTTTGAAATGTCAATGTGTTCGATGGGCTATGGGGTCTTTTACTCCATAGGGTCTCATATGTTTTTCTATGTGTGTTACACCGCACCCTACGTGTCGTAAACACGGGGGCGCCCTAGCGGGTCCCCAACCATAGACTCCATACCCGGGGACTGACTACTGTCTCCCCGGGCATGTAAAGTCACCATTGGCTTTACTAGACCTAAATTTACTAACAGAACTAGTACCAACCATCTTATTATGGACGTACTAGTAGGAGTAATTCGATTACTCCTGGATCTGTTACTCGAGGGGGCACTGTCCCGTCCCCCCTCGTCGAGTTTTGGCTGGTGGCAGTGGAAACTACTTGTTATGTTCGATCCCGAACATAACCCTATGGGATTCGTCCCATTGTTGGAGATTGATACTTTTTCTCATTAATCTCTGACTTACCACCGATCTACTTATCTTAAATAAGTTTATCGAGTGGTATTTTCTGCCAGAACTCGGTTTTAAAATGGCGTCTGTGTTCGTCTCTGTGACTCCTAAACCAAAGGTTTAGCCCTTTGTTCCACTTTTGGCGGGCCTCTGTACAGAGACCCTCCAAAGTGGTGCCATTCTGTCTGGGTTACCTCAGGGGTGTGGGAGGGGGTTTAGGCACCCTGGACCGAGTTGCCTTGCCAACTCAGGTCGCACTCTGGAGTGATTGGCCCAGGTGGTGAGCCTTCCCGCTCACCACTTAGCATGTGTTGATTGACAGCTAGGCTGAATGAATGGGGGTCTTTGGCATAAAAGCAGGGCTTTTGGGACTGGATCTTCAGAAGTCGCCACAGGACCTAAGAATCCGACGAGGGTAACGCTGAGCCGACCTGCAACGACGACACCTCCGGTGGAGCCCTGCTGAGCCGACTCACCACTTCCCGACGACAGAGGAGATCTCCCTGCCGGAGAGTCTCTTCCCCTGACTGGTGGGAACAACCAGTCCCCTTTGCTTTTTATTCGCCTCAGGACGCAGTGGTCGAATTGCCCGTGCAGAGCACTCGGCAACCGGATAGCCACTACCCCTGTACCGCGACCAAAAGGTGGTGCCTTGTAACGGAGCACTCCGCGGTTGGTCTCTTCCCTGGTGGTGCACCGGACTTCACTTTCCTTCGACGACAAGATCATCTCTATTCTTGGCCAAGACCCGACGTGCATCCACCACCAGGAACAACTGCCCCCGCCGGAGCTGCCCTCCACAACAAGGTACCGTGTCCGCCTGGCTTCCCTTTCGTTCGGTTCGAGTGAGGTGTCTTAATCCTCTCCGTTCCGCTGGGTCGCCTCCAAGCTTTGCTCATTCTTTGTTCTGAACTGGTTCAATCTGCCCATAACAATTTGCTATAAAGACTTGAATGCATCTCCACTAGAGACTTTTTGGGACATCGCGCCTTGCCTCTCTCCGAGTGGGCCTGGCCTCTGAACTTTACGATCTATTGTGATTCTTGCCTTCCTGCCTTGCATTTTATCCGCATAGGATTGAACTGTGTTGATTTCATAACCTGCCGATCTTTTTCTCTCCTGTCCTAACTAATATTCGAGTGTCATCTAGGTTGAGGTATACACCTCTGTCTGAAAATAAGTGGTACCGGTAGAACCTAGAGTTGTCGATATTTTGCTAGGGGGATTGATCGTTTTCTACTTCGTAGATTAATTGTGTTTGATTTGTTTGCCGTGATCTGCTTTAGTGTTTTCCATAGATGTTGTGTTATAAATAAATAACTTACTATCTTTACACTAAGCCTCGTTGCGTGTTTGCTTGTCTTGCTGTGAAGAAATGCCCTATGTTGTATACTCCACATACTGACCAACTTTTCTTGAGAGAAGTCTGACTGCTCAGCCACAGCTACCAAGTGAATCTGTGTGGTACAGACTGCTACCAAGTGGGTTCACCGCCAACGCCTGTAGTCCTAAATCTTTTGCAGTGGTCCCAGAGGGAACTGCACAGGTTTCCGCCTAACAATAACATCCTCCTTTCAAACTTTGCAATCTCCTCCTATAGGCACCCTGGTGTCTATAAATGCATAATGCAATGAAGAACAGTAAACACCAATGCTCGTTTATATTTATCGACAGGTGTACGTTGAAATATGGATTGCATTTTTACAGTAGGTTGTGGGGCTGGTGAACCTTTTTTTGGATCTCATGTAGAATGTAAATGATGTCCATCTGTCGCGGATAAAAGCACACATTATAGCCCTTCCTATGCAGTCCAGTACATAATATGTGGCTAAATATAAAGCACAGTTCTGGAGAAAAGTGCTGCATTAATTGGATTGTTCTCCGGTCTCAGTCATATATATGCAGACAAGGATTTGAAGCAATTGAAGTACTGCAACGTAAACATGTTATATCTAAATAGTTTACTAAGTAGTATGAAAGTAATAATTAAGTAGTCGGAAATAGTCTGTCCAGCATGAATTTCCACCACTTTTCTTTTTGATTGAGTCAATGGAAGCCGAGAGCTGATTAATCCGGAGAATGCAAAAATTCACATTGCTTGCTTGCACGCAGGATCATGGAAAATACATACAAATAGCCCATGAAAGTAATATACAGAGGTTAAATCATAGCCAGACGTGTACAGCATCTCCTGGAATTTCCGTGTTCACAGGCTCAAACCTGTTTCTGTTTCTCTTGGTCAGAAGTCCTCTGGAATTTCATGGATGGGTGAAAAAATGCAGAAAATCGATTGTTTTTGTATTTAGATAAAGGGTGTAATGGACGATCTTAAATACATTTTACAGCCGGTAAGATAGCTCAGCGGGTTGAGCGCTAGCTGAATCCCGGCAAGGCCAACTCAGCCTTTCATGCTTCCGAGTTCGATAAATGAGTACCAATTTCGGTTGGGTGATAAGGTATGTAAATATGTGCTCTTTAAAGCGCTTTGGATAAAGGGGTTATATAAATATTTCATCATTATCATTACATTCGCTATGTTCTTCAGACTGCTGGATGAAACTACGGCAATGCTCCTTAATTGCAGTGTTGTTTGTGGCCAGCAGCAACACATGTTCTGATGGAAGTAGGAATGTTGAGGGAATGTTTCAGTATTATTATTATACACACTAATTGTTTGATAAATGTTACTGATATCATTTTCTCTCTATTGAAATGGTTAAAGTGGGAATGATTTAGATTTTTATAGTTGTGTTGCGTTCAAGTCCTCTTCTTCATCCCCAGGGGGGATGGGGAGTTATCCTGTGGGCCAAGTGCAAACACAAGGTAGGTGATGAGGGGTCAGGGTTGGTGTGGAGAAGATGCCCTGGCCAGCGCAATCATGGCGCAGTGAAGTGACAGGGGCTCCTTACACGGCACCATTCAGCGCAACTGTCTTTTTACAGGATTTAAGATCAGTGCTGGTCAGAACGTTGCTCTCGTGCCTTTCAACCCGAATGGTTCCCGCAAGACCCTTTCTACCAGCAAATTGGTGTTACTTGTTACCAGAGCTGCAATTCTTCTGAGAGTCAGAGTCAATGTGAGATGCAGATGTGAGTAAGCAGTGCGATGGTGCTGCATGCCAGCATATCAACAGTCTGCATGAGAGTTCCAATATAGCAACAAGCATTTCAACTCTGTGGGCCAACAAACAGTGCACCTGTGACCAATACTCTTTGCATTTGTTTTTTATTACATTTTTAAAGCGCTTTCACAAAAGCGCTGGACATTAGATTAGAGACCAAGACAAACACATGCCATAGTGAAAGATCAAAGGACAGGCGAGTGAAGAGTAAAATCAACCCTGACCCTGCAGCTGTGACACTTCATGGGAGTACAATCTTCCCTGGTCTCCTGCACAACTACTACATGATCCCAGTCATCTGAGCTCTCATCCTCTTCACCTTCCTGAATGCACAATACCTTCTTCTCCCTACGGCATGAACAGCAAAATCACCCCTAAGGCTGCAATAAGAACATTTTTGATTGATAGCAGGACACAGCGTGGAGCTGGCAAAATGACCCACTAGAGCACACCTGTAGCATCTCCCTTTTTCTCCATCCAAAAATCCCAAGGTCTTCTTTTTTTCACTCCTAACTTCAGCATCCTTCTTTGAGTACTCCTTTTTCACACTGCTTTTCTTGCCTCTTTTAGTAACCAAATTCACCTAACCCTGTCCCTTACTTGAGTCATTTCTGCATGCCTCTACCATGTCACCTTTATCTTCTTCTTTATAGACCGCGGGCAAAGCTGTGTGTGTATAATTTGTTTTGCAATCGCTAGTACTTTCTTGAGGGTTGGATTTCCACACATCCACAACCTCTCTTGAACAATTGGATTATTTGTGTGTATAATGATTTGATCTTTTATAAGCTCATCTGTCCCCATCCTTACCATAAATTCACATGTGTTCGCCGGAGCCCTTAGCGCACTGACATACTCCTCCACCAACTCATTTTCCTCTTGCTTTTGAGGGTAACAATTGTACCAGTTTATAGCTATATTGGTCTTTGGTGCACAGTAAGCATCCAACTGGAGGAGAGTCTTCTAGAACTCATCTAAATCACCTCCCCCTTGAGCGTCAGTTATTGGCGGCAATTCTCTCTATTTATTTGTACCTTCTTAGAAAAGAAAAAAGGAATGCGCAGTGTTGTTAGGCAAAGTTTGCATGCAGTACCCTCTGGGACCACTACGCGCAACTATGACTACAGGTGTAAGCAAAACGAACCTTTGGTGTAAGTCTGTACCACACCGTTTTTGGTAGCAAGCTGAGCAGCCAGGCTTATATCAAGAGGGAATGTGAGCTTGTAAGGGTGTTACACAAAGGTCTACAATGACCAGTATTCAGATAGACATTTGTACTCAAGGTTTCTTGGTAAAAAACTTCTTAATTCATTATACAATCATTTTTAAAGCATTCATTAAATGAGGGAACCAATATCACACAAAAACTATACTACAATACTGATTACTAAGCAGTTGAGCTCCTTCGAAGTCAGAGCAAAATAGCATTGAAGTAGAAGCAAAAAGCCATAAGTTGATCAAACGAATATTACAGTTACTTTAAAACAGTGCAAATAGTTTGAGTTCACCAGAGGAGTTGATTCAATGCAATAGGTAGGCCAAAGTCAATGGGCTAGTGTCATTGTATAAGTAAAAACGGTTCTGGTATTTAAAACAGAAAACCATTTGCCATGGTTCTTAGAAGTAGTTCGCGGAAGAAAGGTTTGACGGGTCACAAGCTGACTAGGCCTGCAAGTTGCCAAAGTTCCACAAACTTTCGTGGTGAGGGGTAAATTCTCTCGGTCAGGTTTTCACAGTACCTTATTTTGAAGAAACAATGCAGCTGAAGAGACTAACCTTTTAAACTGTTTTCTCTCATTCATTCCATCCTAGCTGCCACTCACCTAGCAGGGTGACTGTCCTTGCCGGACAGTCAGCCAGCCAATCACGCCAAAGTGCATTTGGGTCTCCTATGAGACTAATCACAGGGAGTTTCGGGCACCTCCCTCACTTCCTGCCCACCCCAGACACTCAGACGCCATAGGCGGTGTTCAGTCCCGAAGCCCGCCGAAGGCATAGAAACAAAGGGACCAAACCTGTTTTGGCGCGCAGAGACAAAATCTAGAGGGACCTTTCCGCAAAAATAAGGCGAAAAAAGAAGACCAGGACCTGTTTAAACAAAGGGGGCTCAGGCGCCATCTTGAGAAACATGGCTCCCGGGATTTTTAGCTACTGGTGTTCGCGGTCAGGAAAAATCATGGGGTTCGTTGTAAAACCACTGCCACCAGCCATTTCGATAGGAAAGGGTAGCATTTTGACTGCTACATGAGTTTCTAGACATAGGGGATACTAGGTAACCCCTCCAGCACTCTATTGTAAGATAGTGTGTGCTGGGTCCAGGAATTTAAAAAGACTAGTAAAGTCAATTTAACTTTACATTCTCTGGTAAACGGTAGTTTATCCCAGAGAAGGTATTTAAACCTTGGGATAGCCTAAAAGGCTTCACTGTGTCACTGCACTGAGGGTGCTGTATAACACACATGAAAAGATGATGCCTATGGAGTTGTCTTAAAACACCATCATCAAAGAACACAAGAGTAAAAGACACATCAAAATACATGAGAGAGTGGGAAAAAAAGGCTCCAGGTAAAAAAATCTAGTCTGCAAAATCCAGCAAATTTGCTGGGGGTCTCTAAGGTGAAAAGAATTAGCACATTTATGAGAATTCTCCCTAACAAGTGTTTACCTGGTTTGCAATCCTCTAAGGTTTTTTCTTTCTTGTTTCTTTTATTGTTTGGAAAAACATACAGCGACGCGTCTGTTCAAACAATCCCAGAGGAACTGTAAGGAAATTACCAAATCCCTGTCACAGCTGTGAAAAATAAATGAATGCCACACTATAAAGTATTTCACATTTCTAATACGGGCAGAATATCCCCTTGTAGTTCTGCTGTGTTGCTAAACCAGCAAAATCAAATGTGGAGTAAAGTTATTCCGACAATGCGCCAGCCAGCCATGTGCATGGAAAATGTGGAGCCCATTGCGGCTCATAAATGGAAGCTATTCACTAGGACTCAAATGCTTACCAGCTTAACAAGGGCTCCTGCAGCAGCGATTGATGTGCTGTCTGGCACATTCTGAAACTAACAAGCATTGGCAAAGCGAACAGTTTTGTCTTGTGTTAAGTATAAGTATTAGGCATTTGCCAGGCACTGCTGTTAGATGCCCAGACACTCGCAGCATTTTGCACCTGCTAGCATCAATGGGCGGTTAATACCACTATGGCTGTGCCTGGCAAGTGGCTTTACCATACTTACACAAAAGCCCAAATTGTTGGCATTGCCAATGCGTGTTTTAGTGAGC
Organism: Ambystoma mexicanum; assembly: GCF_040938575.1. Lineage (NCBI taxonomy): Eukaryota > Metazoa > Chordata > Amphibia > Caudata > Ambystomatidae > Ambystoma > Ambystoma mexicanum. The sequence continues at coordinate 278,508,137 of NC_090938.1, read as the reverse complement.
CCCTGAGCGCATGTATCAAGCCTTAGGAGCAGTTATGTATTTTTCTAAATGGTGATTTAATCTGTTTTTAAATTATAGGTTATGGCATGAGTGTTTGTGGGTTGGACAGTTTTGTATGTATTTTTCTAGTTACCTGTTAGTGTCATTATATGTGAATGATACAGTGGGCCTCATTCCGAGTAGGACGGTAAGGGCTAACGGTCACCGGTAACGCGACCGGTGCCGTTAAACCCTTACCGCCCTACTACGAGTTCCCTTTGCGGGTCCTTCCTTAACACCTGCTAAAAGCAGGCGTTAAGGACAGGACCTGCAAAGGGACTCCGGGGTCAATAACGGTACCGTAATTTACGGTACCGGTATTGCCGCCTTCCCCCTTCCCATTGAGCCCTTTGGGGGCTCAAATGGGAATGGGGAATGGCCCTGGTGAATGGGGAATTACCGGTCCCTCCGACCTCGGAATGGACCGGTAATTACTCCATTCACCAGGCCGGAGTTTGGACGAGCTCGGAGTCAGCCATGCCGCAAATAGCGGCGTGGTTACTTCCGAACTCGGAATGAGGCCCAGTGAGTGCAAAACGTGGTGTAGAGCCTCCAGAGTAGAACACATGTTCATTCTCACTAGAGGTGTCCCTCACACTTTTGTAAATGAAGTGTCATAATATGGACAGTTAAAAAATGAACAATGGGAAACTCCAATCCCAGAAAAATATAGTAAAGCTCAAATTATTGCACAAAGCAATCTTGGGTAGTATGTCGCCATTAGGGTATTGTTTTCTGCAGTGTTTTAAAGTGAGACGTATACAATATGCATTGGGCATCAACATTGCTTTAATGTGCAGTCTGGTTGGTTAAAATAAAGTTGACACTTACAAGGCCACATTATCTGTGTCCCTGCAGTATTGAGAATCTCGGACTCTGAAATGTTATCACAGTTAAACTAAATCCTTTAGAGCTGTCCACTGTTTTTGTGAGTCATGACAAGTAGTCACTGGCCATTATCTGAAACAAAAGGCACATTTTTAGGTAAAGTAATGGTCAAATACTCTGAGCTAGTAGCGGCCATTGGAACACTTTTCAAATTAAACAGTATATTGTATGTGGAAGGGGCAACTAGATGATAAGGCCACTGCAAGGTCCAGGGAGGTGACAGCTAAAATTGCCTATAATGTGTGTGCACAAAGCACACATTTAGTGCACTGAATTAAAGAGGTAGTTTGTGATAAGACTACCAACATGGATGCAGCAGCCGGGGGTCCACCAAGAGATTCAAGGACCATTTCAACTGAAAGTTGAAAGTCCCTGGTGAATGGGTTTCGAAGGATGAATAAAGGCGGTTCTGCGAGGAAAAGTTGGGGTGTACACAGTGTTCCCATTGGGACCCGCAGAGGGAGCATCCGGGACAAAGTCCCCCACTTTCCTCAGCAGGTTCATCTACATGCTTTGCGGCAGTCAAAGAACTAGGGGAAAGGAAACAAGCATTAGCAAAGTGAACATGTGAAGGACTCGGATGGGCAATGAATAATAAAATGGTCCCTGTAAGTGTAGAGAAATTTCATTATTAAGGAGTAAGTAAACTGAAATATTTTGCCATTTACTGACTCTTACTGAATGTAACCGTTTGAGACTGAGTGTCGCACACCAGCACAGCACATAGATGGAAAAGCTTGTAGTGTGTTTTAAATGGGAAGCCTTTCCAGTCGGAGAGGCAATCAGGGAGTTGGGAGGTGGGAGCAGGGAACAGAAGGAAGGCAAAGGGTGTGGAGAGGGTCGGGCTAAGAGAAGCACTGAAGGTGCTGAGTATTAAAGTTAAAGCTGCGTTGACTCAGGACAATTGCAAAGGCCTCACAGGGTAGTGCAGCAAAACCTACCTGCAAATTGGACGCACTCGGGCAGAGCACCCACATGAGCACAGCACCAATGATTATAAAATTAAATGTGATAAATATATCCTTTTTATAGATAGAGTCCCCATGCGCTGTGATCGAGCATGATCTTGCGCCTTGAAACACTTGTGTATAGGCGCGTTATAATGCCATATCATATCATGCCATAGCATAGGTGCGTTATAATGCCATATCATATCATATCAATTCCATCCTCGATCACAGCATGGCAAGAGTGATTGAATGCTGAATTAAAATGGCTGTCCTCCATACTGAAACACAGACTGTAGAACCAATGGCATCCTCCTGATATCATTATCTGCACAGCCAATCAGGTCATGTTTACATCAGGAGAAACTAGAAACACCACCCACAAATCAGTATATGGAGAATTTGAAAGCCATTTTACAAAGCTCGTATCTTTAACAAGACTTCTTTATTTTGAAGACCTATCCCTGACTGACTTTCAGACAGGCAAATCCAGTACCCTCACTTCAACCTATATTTACTTAAAAATTGGAGATTCCTGGCACAGCTGAACGTGGGAATCCCTCTTGCTTGGTTCGCCCACCCAAGAGGATTGTTACAACCCGAGAAAGCCTGCCAACACTGTCTCAGCCCATCATTCGAGGATCACTCTCCAAAACATCTCTCCCTGGATGTCATTGGATGTCTGCCTAGCACACCCACTCACAGTGTGTTTTATAATCTCCCCCTGACAGTCAAAATAAATCCTTCTTCTCGACCAGATCATACCACTTCGCCCCTCCTGCTCAGTGTTTTTCCTATTGACAATGACTGACCTGCTAAACTACAAATGTAACATATTCTTCATTTTGCTTCCTGCACAAACACAATGGCCTTTTTAGCAACGCATATTTCATATTTGCAGCTTCTGCTATGCTGCACATTTAAAACTCTCATTGAATGAAGCCGCACAGAGCTAACTGCACACTTAAACCTCATTGCAGAAGAGCATTTTCCAAAATCGTTTTCAAGTTATTTCATCTGAACCACTTTGCACTAATTTATATTAAGGACATGTCACAGGTTACTAGGAAGGGGTTAGCATGTTAATTCATATTAATATTTATATTTAGTGCAAACAAGTCAAATGAAATATTATCCTGAAATAAAACACTTTTAAACATGTGCTCTCTGTTCCTGGATGTTTGCATTTCCCATCTGGTGCATGCCTGCTGTATTTGCCACTGCTTACCTGTGTTTCTATCTCCCTGTCTCTACATAAGCCCACTAACACTAAATATGCATATATTTTTGAAGAGATCTTTATCTTTTCATCTTTTTGATCACCATCTTTGATTATTATTTTTTTACTGGTGATCCAATTATTTAAAAAAAATGTAATCGTTGTTTAAGCACAATTAAATCATTAACATTTTCAGACAACATTCAAAACATCTGTGTCATTTAATCAAATAGAAAATCAATAAAAATGATGAAAATAAACAAAACAAAAACACTGCTTTTGATAAAATAAGAGTTTATGTAGATATATCTTGTAGCAAAATATCCTGTGATAGCAATAGTAGAGCAGTCTATGCATCAGGTATATCCTGTCAATGAAAGTTCACGGTACCATCACACAGAACACCGACGTTGGCTGAACTTCTCCAGCCCAGAACCCAATGGGACCTCCTCCAGGGGCGTCATCTCCATGGTGTTTCGTGCTCCTTATCTTCACCCCCTTTTTCGGTCCAGAGGCTTTACACGGGGCTCTAATCCAGTGGTATCCTCCAGAGGTCCAGTGCTCCAAGGATCCGGTGCTGACAAGGAAATTAATTAATTTTCTAGAGTAAAAACAAAAAGACAAATTAATTACCAAGCACAATACATTTTCATACCTTGCCTTTTTCTTCCTTCTGAATACTGCCACTGTTCTGGGGCGATGTCTCAATCTTCCCTCTCATGGAGTCCTTTCTTGTTATGTTATGTTATGTTATGTTATGTTACTTGGCATTTATATAGCGCCTTATGTATCATTGGTGTGATCTCAAAGGGCTGGTAGGTTGAACACCCTCGGGAACTGCAGTTCAATTCAGTAGAGAGAGAAAGAGTCATAAGGTGCGTGGGTGCACCGGATATGTGTGCAGCCGATGTGGCAGTTGCATGATAGCTGCTTCTTAGCGGTAGGTGTGGTGGTTGGGAGGAAAGGTATATGTGTTAATTCTGGAGGGATGACACCAAGACTGATTTGTGGCTTCGTTAGGCCTGAGGAGATGCTTAAGCTAGCGGTGTGTGCTCAGCTAGCTCTGTTTAATTAGGATGATGAGGAGTATGTGGCGCGTGTTAGTATGAGAACAGCTATACCGAATGTGTCATAGTATCGCTGTGTTCTATTTGAGTGTCGGTGTATAGGAGAGAGTAAGCATGGGAGTGGGGAGTGTGATATGGTGGTTATCAGTAAGGCACTTGAGATTGAGCACTTCATCTGTACCATCTATTCTATCCGTTTTTTACTCTGCCCGTTCATTCCACTTCGTCTGTTCATCCATTTTGTCTGTTTCATCCATTTAATCTATTAGTCCTTCCATATTCCATCCACTCAAACTATCGTCCACATAGTCTACTCCATCCATTCCATAGACTCATTTCATCCTTCCCATCCATTTAATGTGTTCTATCCATTTCATCCTTCCTATTCATTCGATCAGCTCCATGTGTTCCACTCATTCCAACAGTTCCATCCACTCAATCCGTTCCATCCGCACCATCCGTTCCATCCACTCCATTCGTTCCATCCACTCGATGTGTTCCATCTACTCGATATGTTCCATTCACTCCGTCTTTTCCATCCACACCATCTGTTCCATCCACTCTGTCCACACCATCTGTTCCATCCACTCTGTCCACACATGTCTTCCTGATCCTCTTCGGTTTCCCAATGCTCCTCACTCCCTTCCTGCTCGTCTTCACTCTCAATCATCTCAAATTCATACTATACATACTGTTTCTCTGGCTCTTCAGTTACTACTTTCACATCGTTTTTGTCATTGCTTTGTCCAAATTTAGTAATCCCACTGCTCAATCGTCAGCGTCTTCCATAGGGCAAGGACTTTCCATCTTCCCGTCTGCCCTTTGCAATTCCTCATCTATCTTATGTATTGCTGCTTTTAAATCTGCTTTTAAATCTGCTTTTAAATCTCTAAGCACTTTATTTTCTATTTTTACTATAGCTTTATCTCGCCTGTGACTAGGCCCACCATTCCTTGAAGTGCGTTTGTTTCTGAATAGGCTGGGGGTTTGTACTGGGGGTTTGTATACCCTGCTACTTAGGGGATAATTTCCACGTGTGTAACAGGCTGTCGGCACGAATAAGTGACTGTATATATTCAACAATCTTGAGCAGATCTTTGATTATAAAAACATTGTGGGGTAATACCAATCAATGTGTGTTTATTGCTGTCTGGCGCTATAGCAGAATACCAATAAGTAACATAAATAATACGTTTACATCCTTTCCCAAAGACTTCATCGTTTGGCACCAACGTACTGTTCCCACCATTATGAACTGTTCAACAGACAGTTAACGTTGCAACTCCTCGTTAGAAACATTACTTGCTTTCCCTTCGACACTTCCCTTGTCATGTCTTGTACATGACCTCATTAGTTCTGCCTTTAATCGTATGAATTGGGGACTAACGTGTCTGTGGACTTCATTTCTTTGCAATGTTATATGTGTTTATAAAGCAAAATAGTATCAATATAATCCTAAATATGACTGTTTGTGTTGGTAGGTACATTCATACATCTTCTTACTAGGTCATCAGTGTCTTATTGATTGTACTGTTTTTGCAATCATGTTTCATATGGCTCCTGTCTGCTTGATTGTACTTCCTTGATGCACATGCTTTCTTAATGCTCATTGTTTTATCTCTACCAAAGTGTGTCCTTCATTGTATCACATTTTGATGTACTGTTTAGGAACATCATTTGTTATATGATTTTTTAACACAGGCTTGGGAACTCAGCTGAACTGATGTTTCTCAACCATTCTGTGAGCAATATCTGTCTGTTAGTTCAAGGGTCTGTTACTTCTTTGTTGCCTTTGCATGATCTCAATGCTGAAAATTCAGAGCTTGAGAATATGTTTGCCAATCTGTCTTAATCGATCACTGTGCAGTATTCAGCCCTGCTGTTTGAGGCTCTGTCTACATGTATGTGTGCTCTTTGTAAAGGCCAAGCTTATTTTTTCTGCTAATTCATGATGATTCTTAGGCTTCAGCATTGGCTGAGTTTTGTCTCAAGACCTACTTATGTATTGTTTATTAAATTAGTGTGAAAGCCGCCTTTCACTTACTACCATGATTAGCACCCCTAATGGTTTATTGATTAGTGTTACATGTCACTATACACGTTAGTAATAGGTGTGTATACTCATGTATAAGGTTTGCATCTTATAGCTTACTTCTCATCTAGGACTTTACTTACTACCACACTATGCTGTTATGCATTGGGCCTACAAAGGGAGTTCTATATGAATGGGGTTGCTTTCTGTACAGTCCTGCCTTGCTTCAAAGGGACTTGTGAAGCTTGTACTTCTGTGCACGTTGGGGGCGTTGGATGTACTCCCTAATAACATGCTCTGTGATTTTTGGCTTATTAGTGAAAAATCAGGTGTCACCATTTATGGTTTTATATTTTCTCAGGAAAATGCAAGTGTCACACCCTTTGATGTGCAGCTCCTTCACAAAACATCAATGGGGGTCATTACGACCCAGGCGGTAAGTACGCCAACTTTACCACCATGGTGTAAACTACGTTTACACCATGGTGGATGGCGGATTTACCGCCCCATTCCAAGGTGAGTGGGGCGGTAAATCCCCATTTCCCATTTTACCCTTCCCCATTCCCATTTTTGCCCCATAGGGCATAATGGGAGTGGGGAAGGCGCTAATTACGCCACCGTAAATTACGGTGGCGTAATTAGCACCAAGGCGGTTTAGCGCCATGGATTTTAACGGCTGCTAAAAGCAGCCGTTAAAATCGGAATCAGGCTTTAAGGGTTAACGACGGCGTTAACCCTTAACGCCTGAGTTGTAATGAGGCCCAATATGTTGTTTTATATTCTCTTGAAAAAGAAAATCACACACCATTATATCTCTTTTGACAAAAAGCAAGTGTTACTCTCTGTGATAAGTTGTAATTGGAAGTAAATTTCAAGTGTCACCATGCTTTTCTTTCCTGTGGAAAAAACAAATGGCTGCTCAGATTCGACTCTAATTCATGATCTAGAATTATGCTCAAATTTTACTATTATTCTAACCTATTACATTAATTTGATTCTAACCAAGTTGTAAACATACTCCCCTTTTCTCCAGTAGCTTGAACAATAATGCTCTGATTACTTACAGGTAATGTTAATTACTACTAGTCCTGCTCTTCCTCGTCGCAGTACTTAACTCTGCGGCCTGCCTCTTTTCTTCAGATGTATAATTCCTCCCACTTACCCATGAGTCCCAGTTACTAATGTCCAAGCCAGAGCATGGTACCCTCCTCCGAAATGGGAGGGAGAGGAGGGATGTCAGTTACTGTGACAAGGAAGAGTAGGATTAGGAGTAATGAAGTTTACCAGTAAGCCATCAGAGCATTAACTCCACGTCTCTATTCCTCGTCCCAAGACTTACCTCTGAGGCATATCAAAGCATAGTCAAAGGGGAGAGGTTCCAATGAGACACAGAGAGATAGAAGTTGGGCATCAGCACCACACCAACCCAATGAACAAGCAGTGCAAGCCCAGAGGCAAACCCCAACCCCAAAGGATCCAATCCAGGGACAACACACGTTAAGCCAGTAGAAACTGCAAACGTCGACCGAGCAGCCCAGGTAGCAGCCCAGCAAAAACCCTTGCAGGGACACACCAAGAGTCTCGGCCCAGAAGCTTGCCAACCCACAGTGGAGCAACCCGGAACATGTACCAGGGACAGGCAATCCAGCCAACATAAGAGCCATGGAGAAAATAGACCTGAATCAACAACAGAGGAACACTCTGTAGGACCACTACCAGAACCCGCCGGGCCAAAGGAAAACAGATGACTGCTGAACCGTTGGAAAAACCCAGTCCAAGATGGGAACCCCAGGACCACCTGTGACAAGCAGAAAACTACCAAGCCTGCAGGAAAACAACCACAGATCAAAAAACCCCAGCGTAGGTAGACCTCGCAACCAGAGAGCCCATGGAAGCATCTGAACAGGGCATTACAGCCCAGCAAGTAGAGGGCAGGGCCACCTAGGAAGCAATTATGGGACCTGAAACCGGATGTACAGGAGAAAAAGGAGCACCTCTGCCCAGGCTAAAGGGGCAAGCAGGGGAAAAAAACCTGCACCTCCAATCCACTGAACAACCAGGGGGAGAGAAATTATAGGAGATAATGCACCCAGGAACCTGCAGAAAGTCCAGAGCAGGTCAACCACCCACCACCCTGCCCCTACCATCCAAAAAAGGAGCAGAAGAGAGGGACCGTCGCTGAAGATGGGAAGGCAAAGACATCCAGAAGCGGGCACCACAATCCCTGGCAGGCCTCCAAGGCCCTGACCAACAGAATCAGAGCTTGTGAGGAGTAGGAACCCCTGCAGAGGAGAAAAACCCAGACGGGGTCCAACCCCTCTCAGAACAGTGACATCCAGAGAGAGCAGATGCCCACGCCCAGCCACCAGAGTTTCCCGAGCATGAAGGGGCCAGCCCCTGAAGGATCACAGAAACCAAAGCAGAAGAGGAGGCAGGCCAGAACCCCACAGCCCAGCACTCCAGCCACTCACCAAAACCAACAGGTGACAACAAGCGGCACACAACCCCTTCAGATGGAAGCCCAGAGAGGCCCCCTGACCACTGGTGACAGAGGGAAGAATGGCACACAAGTGGTGCACCAAATGTAGCCCCACGGAAAGGCCTGGACCACCACAATAGTCCATCAGAAGCCTAAGAATAGGGGAGCCAGTGAACCAGGGGACAGGAGACCAGGGGACGCAGATGGAGACGGGCCCAAGGGACAAGCAAATATAGGTGGCAAGGCGATCCCGAAGAGGCAACAACAGCCGCACCGGAACCCCCTGCTGCCAGAGAACTCCAGAGAGAGAAACCACTGTACCCCACCATGGGCAAGCAGGAATGCCCCACCTGACTGCAAAACCGGGCCCCAAGGAACAACAGGCCCCAGAATGGCACCAAAAGAAACCCACGCCAGGAGAGTCCGGCACACCAACCGAAGAAGTGGAAGGCCCATTCCCTGCAGAGCCGTCCAGACCAGCAAGTCATCCAGACAGGAGAAAAGGAATACCCTGCAAAAGAAGGCACCCCACCATGGGAGCCATGAATGAACCAAAAACCATTGGGTCTGAGATCAACCCAAGGGAAGGACCAGAAACCGAAAAGCCAAACACCCACAGGGATCTGGACCCTGCCCCGAGGAAGGGCGGAGTGCCTCAGGACAATATGTGACCTGGACCCAGGGACGCCAATCAGTCCCACACTGGAACCAGAGGGAGAAGAGTCTGCAGAGCCCCATCTGGAACCCCTCCCCCTGCCTGAAACAGTGCAATGCAGGGAGATCTAGGAAGAGCCTGTATCTCCAAAAGGGACTAGGGACCAAAAAGACCCTAGAGGAAAACCCCAGACCTCATTGGGCCGAGGAACCAGCAGAGAGGCAGCAGACTGCAAACAGTCCCCAACACCAAAGCACGGCGTGCACCTGGACAGAGAGCATGTAGCAGAAGTCCTGACCAGAACAGGAGGCAGGGATAGGACGACCATACAAGAACTGTCATGTATCTCACTAAGAGCCCAGGCATCAGAGGACCACCTGGCCCAAAGGGGCCAGAGACGAACGTCCACTGGCCTGAAGAAACTGACAGGTCTCCCATACCTGCCCCGAAGGGTGAGCAGAGCAAGGGAGGGCATGACACCTCGGTGGCATCTGAAAATACCTGGACCCAGTCCCAGATGGAAGGCTTAAATGTGGAAGAGGAAGAATTCCTTTGTGCACAGGAGGGTTGCAGATGGAAGGCTTCTGGATGGTCATAGGCCAGGAACACCCACCAAACCTTCACCTCCAAGAAGCCACCAAACAGAGCAGCACCACAAAAGGGAACTGCAGAGCTGCCCAAGAGAGAGCCCACCAGGAATAACCCTCAGATATTTGCATCAGAGCCAGGGGAGAACCAGAATGCCCGCTGCCATCCAGAGGGAACCTTGTGAACCACATGAACCCTAACCGCTGCCTCCTCCACCGACCATGAAGACTGGCTTACCAGGCCAGAGAGGAAGTTGCCCACTGCCACAGAGTCCATAAGAGAAAGCCCGCTTCAAGGGAGAGAGAAGAGCCAGAAAGTGGTGCATGGCAAACCCAGAGGTCTCTCCATGCCCTTCGAACAGTCTGTGGAGAGGTAGGACAACGTCCTCAGGGGCTAGCCGATCCCAGGGGTACATCAGCAACATCCAATGGGAGGCACTGAACAATCGCCTCGACCAAAAATGTTGAGCACACACCAGGGGCAGCCCAGTTCCCATATCCACTCCATCAAGGCAAGTCCTCAAGCAGCCATGGAGGGTGCATCCGACGATGAGGGAGCCCTTCACCTCTCATTAATGCTCACAAAGAGCCTGTTCCAACAGCACTGGAAAACGCTGTCTGGCACAAGGAGAATTTGCAGGGCCCACCAGCAGTTGAAGAAGCAGAAGAGGCAGAAGACTCCCACAGCGTCTGAACAAAGTACCTCTGGGTTGCAGAATGCACCCCAGACAACCTAGACGAGGAGAGCAGATGGGGATGGGAGCCCACATGAGAGCCCTGGCCACGGGCACCTAAGACAAGGGCCCAAACAAGGCCACACCAGCCGTGCCTCGCAGTGTCGCATGGGTACCACCACCGCAGCTGGCCGATGCCAACCAGGGCTGCCTCCTGGGGGTGCAGGGGAGGACCCAAACAACACCGGACAGCCGACATGCCACCGGCAACTGTACAGCAGGGAGCATGGACGCAGGGGCCCGTTGGCCAGTACCAGTCATGCCCATTGATGCTCCCTGTCGGGAGGGGGCAGCACCAAAAGAAACATCAGCCAGCTGCAAGGCCGCCGGCAACAATACAAGAGCAGCAGGGAGCCAGGGGCATTGAGCGCCGGAGTAGGCCATGACCAGCCCTGCCCACCAGTGCCGTTGCCCAGGAGGGGGCAGCATCAAACACACCATGGGCAGACGCTTGCCCCGCCGGCACTCACCTGGACGCCTGGAGGCCAGAAGACCTGGGAGCACATCCACACCTGACATTGAGCCCCTCGCCCCACAGGTGAACCCGCCAGGAAATGTTTGCGCTCAACTGGAGCCCCTGCCCCTCAGGAAAACCAGGAGCGATCCCCACAGGAAAGGTACTGTCACCCTGCTGAGGGGCAGAGGCGTAGGCAGGTTAGGGCATGAGTGGGCAAGACCCAGCCAAAATATGCCATTGGTCACTCAACAGCTTTGTGTGGACATTTACATATTTGAATGTCACTGTGGTTAGCCGCAGGGCCCTCTTGTTAGAGAATCCTGGCTATCACTCTGCTGAGGGAGGTTCCAGGGGGCCAGCAGATGGTGTTCTCCGGTGCCCCCTACCAGAAAGAAGGAACCTGGCCAGAGGACAGGACATTTTTTAATGTGGCTTAATGGGTAAGTGAGAGGTATTATCCCTCCGAAGAAAGGAAGGGAAAAGGGGTTCCTGGAATAGAGGCAGGGCCTCAGAGGTAAATACTATGACGAGGAAGAGGGAGATGGAGGTAATCCCACAAACATGCCTCCAGAAATGGCTTTCACATAATTATCATGAACCTTGAAGCATGTGCGTCGAATATGCACAACGTCTAACGTCCAAGAACCGTTTATTTCTGAACCTCAACAAAAGCTTGGCAATTTCTGTTTGGTCGCGTTTGCTCAAATTCGAGAGAATTGAGTTTTGCTCAAAACCGCATACAAATAATTGCTTGGGTGTATACAAAGTTGGAAATAGACACCATGTCAGACATGCCAGTAAATGAGGACCGATTACTGTTCGCTCCTCCGTTTCCACGGCAAAAACGAAGACATAACACTGCTGGTTTGTTTTTGCTCAGCTCTGGGCACATCATGAAACACTGTGTCCCTCACAGCACACAGGTACAGTCCGGAATCTTCAACACTGATGATTGCCTTCGTCAGGTGAAAGGAGGAGGAGTCCTTTTCTTCTCTGACTCTGAATCCCTTCCTCTCCTCGTGGACCAGGCTATTCAGCAGGAGCTCGGGGGCTTCACCACGGAGCTGAACATACCAGAATAGATAAGGGTATCCCGAAACTGTGTAGGTGCAATTCAGGAACAGTTCACTTCCTTGAATGATAGTAATGACCAAGGGATTCTGGGAGATCGTCTGTGCCCAATTGTTGCCTAAAAAAATAATTTTGCAGATTAATCATTTTAAGTGACATATGTACGCAATTGTTGTACAAGCCAACACGACCAGCTCAGACATGTTTATAAAATGATTTAAGACAAAACGTTTGAGTTTTCTTTTAAACCCATTTGCTCTATGTTGCGGTTTGGGGATTTTTAAATGTTTTACTTTTTAATTTTCTGGGTAAACATATATGTGTTAGTTACGTCTTGTGTCAGTATATATAGAAAGAGGTGCTCGCATTATAGATTCGGGGTAGTTCAGTTGTCTGAGTTACATAGGTTGCAGTGTCCTTGAAATGTATCTAAGGTAAAATGTGGATACAATACATTCTAAACACCTATTGCCAAAAGAAGAAAAGTCATCGATAGTGAAGAGTGAGCCATCTCGCTTCAGAACTCGGGTGTCCGCTTCCAGCACTAGGTGTGAATGAGCTCAGCCCCTCCCTGCATCATGAGTACAGCTCTCTCACCTACAGACTGACTTCCTGCTCATAACCACGCCGCCCAACTAACGCATCCATGCACCACACGTGTGAATCTAGGGTAACCTTTATCAATGATAAACAAGTATAGCAGTACAACAAAAGCCAAATTATAAATAAACAGAGGAAGCACCTGTTCGTAAGCAACCACGAGAACTTTGGGGTTGTCATGATAAAACAAGGAACATTTAGTATTGCATTACATTAGCGATACGAGATGTTATTTTTATTCAACTCAATGATACTCATTGTAGCAATTATAGGAAGGTTAAAGAAGGCGTTTACCCTCCATCTACTTAGTTGCAGATTATAGGCATAGGCGCAAGAAGGTCTTCTTTCAACCAACCTAGCTACTGTAGTGGTTGAATGTGCTGTTTTCATTAGTTAAAAGGCAACATGAAGAAAAGTTCAGATCAAAATGCAATGGTAAGATTATGGAGATTCTTTTTGATCTTTGCATTTAAAGTGATCTTGCAATTCTTATTCTTCTATTTGGCACTATTTGGTTGATGCCAGAGTAAGAAAAAAGGTAGTTGCTTGAGGTCCAGCAGTCCTCATTCTCTGTCAGGATTACAAAATTACTTCATGAGTCAAACTTTCTAGACGAGGCATGCCAATCTCCCTTTTGTACAGTTTGTGCGTTTAAAACGCAACAGCAGCACCAGGGAGTCATATGAAACGAGAGCCAATCTATTCATCAATAAACTTGTTAATCAAAGGTACCCATATACACTTGTCATAAGATCTTCAAAAACAGCTTATAATAACAACAGAGAGGCTTTGCTTGAGCAGAAGTCAATTGAAAAAAAAAACAAGGAAGACAAGAAAGAGAATCCATTGGTATTTGTGGGCACCTTCAGCAATCTTTCTTTTAAGATCAAAGTATCATTAATACAAATTGGAAGAAAGTTATGACCAACAATGTACCAATACCTTTGCTTTTGTGAAAAGTACAAATATTCAGAAAATGATTATGAAGAATGACATTGACACAGGCAAAAATATTGAACCCCATCAGGGGACTTTGTGGGGATTACCACGGGTGATAGGACATCACCCCTGTGGCAATTGTGTGATGTGCCCTTTGACTAAGAAAACATTAGCTGTAGATTGTGGGATAACATGAGAGTGGGTGATCAAAGAACACACCAATTGTATCACAGATAATGTTATATATTTGATCTCCTATTCGTGTCCATGTATTTACATTGGAAAAACTAACAGAAAATGCAAAACAGGAACAATCGAGCATAGGAGATGCAGTAAAAATAAAATTGAACAAGTACCCATAGTGAAACATTTTATTGAAAAAGGCCATCCCTATATGAATTTCCAGTGGACTATTCTTTAAAACGTCAAAGGGAATTCACAAGAGGAAGGCAACAAAAAATGACTCAATTTGGAGCAAAAATGTATTTTTATGACTAAAAGCCATATCAGGGGCTTGAATGGGAACCTTGAGCGACATAATGTAGCCTAATGGCCCTCCCATGGTGATCATTCCTGTGTAGCATCTTTCTTGAGTAAGGAGCATGGAATTATTTATGTAAAGTTATCTGTGAATTACAGTGGTTGTAACATATGTTCATGAGGATTATTGATCCAGTACTTATGGTTGCAACAACATTTATCGAGTGACCCTGATGTGTGGAGTCAAGGTTCTGTATCTCCTGGTGTAGTCAGAGAGTAACAATATGTACATAAATGATGATCCACCAGATGTATGATAATAAATATGGATACATGTGGTTATTTGCTTGACATTTAGATTTGAGGCCAGTTCAATTGATGATGATTATATCACAGAGGGTGAAAAGTAAGAAGTTAATATAATGGTTTTTGTATCTGGATGCAATGACAACTTGCTTAATGAAGATTAGAAATGGTTTTGTGGTACCATTGTACCAATATGTTGAAATGGCCATGGTATCTGTGAATAGAGAAAACTATGGAATACCAACTACCATTAATGAAGACACTGTGTAGGTTTATTGAGTTAGTGACATATGGTTGGTGTTATGATTGTGATATTTTGCAAAGCTGTCTTACATGAGGTAGTGTTTTTGGTGTTGATAAATATACACGCATCTACACCATGATCCACATACTTACTCTGGCGGACATTTTTAATAGCCCATGATCGAGCAGGTAAGGTGTAGTAATGGGAACAACCCCCTGATATAGGGAGGATGAGATTAATGAATGACCATACTACCATTGGGACACAATGCAGTGTTGACCAGTGGGCCATATTAAGGAGAGACATGAGATACAAATCTATATATTGTAATCCGGCATAGAATAAGAATCTCATCCAATATTACACTGGGTTAAGATATCATCTTTTAGAATCCTTTTACACTGTTACATTAGATTAGGATGCAAAACCTGTTTCATGCCGTACCGGCACATTGATGACATCAATACGTTGCACAATGTCATCATCATGTGAATTTAAACATGGCAGCCATTTTTTAATGAACGCAAGATTACGGACTAACATGGCAGGCGACTCCACAGCGGAGAATTCCTGGTAGGTAGTTTTCTCTGGCAATATTGTAGATTAGCCAGTGCAGTTTTTCTAATTGTAGATTTGGGCATTGAAGATACTTCCATTCCCTACTGCGTGCTTTGAGCCTACATTTTGAGCTTATAAAAAACAGGAAACACCCTTAATCCACATGATGGAGATATAAGGTTAGGGTTTTCCTTCATTCAAGTAAGTTTGAGACAGAACCGGGCCACAATAACTGTAGCTTCGTAATGACCACAAAAGGTTTAGTGGTTTCCGTCGTTTTTGTTTTTGTTTTTGTTTGTATCGGTTATAGAGCCTTCCATTCATGTGTTGAAGGACGGAGTACACTCAGAGAGAAGTTGATCCTGCACTCCAGAAGAGGTAACATTATAGTGTAGGCATGGGACATTGGGCCTCATTATAAGGCTGGCTCTCCCGTAATGAAGGGGGCTGGTACGGGACCGGCCCCCTTCATTACAGGGGGCGTCGATTACGAGCTTCCCATCGTGGGACCCGGATCGCATGCCTGGTAAAACCAGGCGTGCTTTCCGGGTCCCGCGAGGGGAAGAGGGAGGCAATAAAAGGCCAGTTGTAATCTGCCCGTTATTACCTCCCTCCCCATTCCCATTGAGCACTATGGGGGCTCATATGGGAATGGGGATGGATTCCTGCAAGGAGGACTTACCGGGTCCTCCTATGTCAGAGTAACCCGGTAAATCCCCATTGCAGGAACCCGGTAATGGAGCCCGGAATGGAGCCAGCCATGCAGCTAACAGATCCATGGCTACCTCCATTCTCGTAAGGAGGCCCATTGTGTTTAACAGGTTACAAATGAATCCACAACTATGGAGATTGTCTTGTCTTTTAGGATAGCAAAAGGAAGAAATCCTGGCGTATTCAAAGTGAGGAAGCCATTGATAGCAACACAAGTGGTTGCAGGTGGCCAATAGAAGACATATCAGAAAGACCACTCAGGTATTACACAGCCACGGTAGTGGCTGTGTAGTTATGGTTAAATTGCTAATCCCATTGGAAGAGCACTTTTTGGTGGCTTATAACTTCCCTCTCCCTGGACAAATCCACACCAAACTTTGCAAAAAAAGTATATGGCCCACTCTGAATTCTTTTGCGAAGTCTGGTGAGGTTTGGTCCAGGGGGGGGAAAGGTTATAGGGGGGGTGCCAACATTTCTTTATTTCCCATAGACTGAACGGGGGGAAAACTTTGCGCACTCCTACAGCCCAGACCGCTGGATGGATTAACACCAAATTTGCGGCAGGAGCAGCGGCTTTGTCCCGAAAGCGTGCTTTTGTAAATTTGGATGAAAATCCATCCAGTAGTTTTTTTTAAAACAGTCAAAAAGTAGGTCTAAAAAAATTAGTGCTCTCTATGTCCGCTCCAGGGAGACACTTCCCTGTTCACTCCGTGGACAGGACACCGGTTGGCTAATTGGCTCGCGTCATGTCCGAGGACACGCAACGTGTCTGCCGATTGGCTGCAGTGAGGCGTGATGTGCGTCAGATTTTTCCGATACGCCCGCCATCTTGGATCTGCCGACAGTGCGGCGGCGAACAGAGGCAAAATGCAGTTTTGCAGAGTGTTTTGGTGTGCCAGAGTGCTTGGGGAGGTTTGGGGAGTAAGAGATGGGTGAAATACTGTATTTGTTTAGGTGGCAGGTGCTATTGATGTATTCGCCATGCCCGCGCTGTCCGGGATGTTCGTAATTAGTGAAAATGAGGGGTGTCCTAAGGATAGTATTCCCGTCCGTGCTGTGCGCAGGCAAGTTAAACTGTTCTAAGGACAAGCGCGGTGTCAGCGGAGATTAAAATTGACCATATGCCGCAGTTAAAATGTTTCATTCTATGGGTGTGATATGCTGCAGTGGTTGTGGCCAGGGCCTAGAGTCTTGGGTTCATGGCCGAAGGCCATAAACCTGAGACCGAAGTTATAAGTACTGGAGTTATAAGCCACCATGGGTGTTATATGCTGCGGTGGTTGTGGCCAGGACCTAAAGTCTATCGAAGGTATAAGCACTGAAGTTATAAGCCAGCATGGGTCTGATATGCTGCGGTGGTTGTGGTTGTGATATGCTGCGGTGGTTGTGGCAGGGCCTAGAGTCTTGGGTGCATGGTCAAAGGCCGTAGGCCGTAGGCCAGACATCCAAGACTCTAGGCCCTGGCCACGACCACCACAGCATATCACACCCATAGATCACACCCATAGAATCGAATATCTATCAGGTGGTTGTGGGCAGGGCCTAGAGTCTTGGGTGCATGGCTGAAGGCCATGCACCCAAGACTGAAGTTATAAGCACTGAAGTTATAAGCCAGCATGGGTGTGATATGCTGCGGTGGTTGTGGTTGTGATATGCTGGGGTGGTTGTGGCAGGGCCTTGAGTCTTGGGTGCATGGGCAAAGGCATGCACCCAAGACTGAAGTTATATGCACTGAAGTTATAAGCCACCATGGGTGTGATATGCTGCAGTGGTTGTGGGCAGGGCCTAGAGTCTTGGATGCATGGCCAAAGGCCATGCACCCAAGACCGAAGTTATAAGCACTGAAGTTATGAGCCAGCATGGGTGTGATATGATGTGGTGGTTGTGGGTGTGATATGCTGCAGTGGTTGTGGCCAGGGCCTAGATTCTTGGGTGCATGGGCAATGGCCATGCATCCAAGAATGAAGTTATATGCACTGAAGTTATAAGCCACCATGGGTGACTTACAAATTTGCTCTCCCTGGATGAATTCTCACCAAACTTTGCAGAAAGTGTGATATGGGTGGGCCCAAATAGACAGTTAAAATGTTTGATTCTATGGGTGTGATCTATGGGTGTGATATGCTGTGGTGGTTGTGGCCAGGGCCTAGAGTCTTGCACCCAAGACCTAATTTATAAGCACTGAAGTTATAAGCCAGCATGGGTGTGATATGCTGCGGTGGTTGTGGGTGTGATATGCTGTGGTGGTTGTGACCAGGGTTTAGAGTTTTGGGTGCATGGCTGTTAAGATGGATTTCCGAACTCTGTCCTGGAGGGCAGAGGTTCAGAAGGCCAGCCTAGTTTCTTGGAACAGGGTCACCTCTGGACAAGCCAGACTAATCAAGGTAGCGATCGCGGTGGTCAAGACTAGGTCTGAAGAGGGGTGAGGGTGACTGAAAGGCCGCAATGAGCACACAGAGCAAGGACGCTTACAAATTACTCCAAGCAGGTGTTATATTAAAAATATAGACAAATTTATTACAAGGCCTTTGTAATATCGACCATAGCAAAGAATCACGATAAAACTCAAGTAAACCAACACATCACAATCAAATACAGTATATATACAATTACCGATGGGTCTAAAGAGTTAGGAGCACGAAATATGCAGACCACCTAGATGGGGAGGAAAACAGGCAGTGCAAATAATCGTTTAGACCCAGTTCGCCTTCAGCTTCAGAGGCCACCTAACTAGAAGGAAGTCCGAGCCCTACGAAGAGTGGAGCCTTGTGCTCAAAAGTACCTGCACACGCTGGTGCCGATGGTCCAAGGGGAGTCTCTTCAAGGAAGTCAGGCAGTTCAGAGTGGTGAACAAAGGAGGGCGAACAGATCTCCGCTACTCAAGCGCGGCCTACACTTGCGGGCAGAAGCAGAGCGCGAGTGCGAAAAAGGTGTGCTGTTAACAGCGAGGAAAAGCTACGGGCTACTGCAGGAAGGCGACCAGTTCCTAGCGTTGCTACTCACCGGTCCCCGATGCAGGCAGACCCAGGCTTCTCCGCGTCAGTTTCAGTGCTGGCAGGTTCAGATACGAGCAGGGGATGTCTCGGCATCGTGTAGATTCCGCGGCAGCAGAAGTTAGAGTTGAGGATGTCCCAAACGCAGTGAACCCGCACAGTTTATTACCACAGCAGGGCAACAAAGCGGCTGTGTGTATTTCAGCCCAATGTACACTTCTCACTTCAGACCTGGGAATGCCAAGTGTACGAATCGTGTGACAGTGTCAAGGACTCGGAATACAGCAGCAACCTGACGGCGGTTACAGAGCAAGACTCCTGGGTAAGCTGGTCAGTCCACTGGATGGCCCAGTGACGCTTCTGAAGGCTTACGTGCAGGAGATGATGACGATGCCGAGAATAGTTGTCCTCACTATTCCAAAAGGTCGATGTACCAGTACAGGCCTTCTCGTTTGATCAGAGGCAGAATGGTTTCACAGAGCGACAGCAGTGCAGAGGAGCAGTCCTTCAGCGGGTCACCAGCAATTCCTCGGTTCAGCCTCTTGGTTGCAGGATACTTGGCTCCTGTATCCGTCGTTAGTGAGAACTCAGTAGATCGACATGGTAGTGGTGTTTCCAGCCTCCTCTTATCCAGAGTTCCCTTCGCGCCAAAACGGAGGGGACCCAATGGGAGATCTGCTCAAAAAACACTCATCCAGGGGTGGATTAGATCCCCCTGTCCATAGTCTGGGAGGGGCGAGTGTTAGGAAAGATTTCTTAATTGTGGGTAATTTTCCTTCCAAGTGGCAACCCCTAAACTTTTTGCTGTTGTTTTTCACCATGATCTAGACTTTGCCAGAAAAGCGCAGCCTTCTGCCGCACTCCCCTGGGCTTTCGCTCCATTCTTACGGGGAAACTGACATGCCCTTAAAACAGTCAGTACAGGGAAACGTTGTTTTCCGCAGTTCTTTTATCATGTTGCAGCTTTCGCGCAACATGACACAAGAGGGCACTGTAAGCTAAGTTACTGCTCTCTTGGGTCTCTAGTCACTCTACAGGCCCTAGAAACTCTCATTGGATTGTTAACGAATGGTGCAAGTGAATCACGGACGGGACTGGTGGCAGCAATCGTTTCTTTGTGTTTTGAGCTCCTTTTGGCTGTTTAAGCGCGTTTCTCGCGCTTAGCCCAAAATTCTTTTCGATGTAATTGTTTCTCTGAAAAATAACCCTTTTTGGCTTACTGCACAAAAACCCAGACTCATTTAAAAGTGGAAAAGGTCGCTTTAATGTGACAGGCCAAAGCTTACAATCAAAACGCTTAACTGGCTCCATGGCGTAACAAACTAAAGAAATATTTTAACAACCAATTAAATAAATTAAACATTTTCATTTTCATTTTCCCCCAACAATTAAATAATTAAATAACCCATTTCCTCCCTAATTATCCCTTGGACCCTACCGTCTCCTTGCCCCTTTTCCAGGCATCCCGCTTTCTCCCAGGGGCCATGCCCCTCCAGGCTCAATACCTGTTCCCCGGGGTGACCTGCTTGTGCAAACAGCGCCACCCCATCCTTTCCCGTGTCATTCCCCCATTGTGCTTCCCTCCCCTCACATCAAAAGGGGCCATGCCCCCGGCACCCGACCCACTTCAACACCCTTCAAACTCCCCTCTACACCAAACTCCCCCTTCCTATGACCTGCAGCCAGCCTGACCTGCCACATCAGCAACATATATTACACACAAACTTTCACAATGCCCTGACCTGTCACACAAAACTACCAACCCCTACCATCCTAACAGACCCCAAAACTCATAAAAAACTCACCATGTCATCTAAAACCCCCCGCATAAACCCATGAACAATGGACCCCCCCATATTCCATAACCAGGCACCAGCCTAAAACCAAAATGAAGGGGTGGGAGGGCCGGACAATCACCAAGTCCTAACCGTCGCCTGCCTCCCGAACCTTCCCTGAGCCCTTAAATACCCCCGGGAGGCGCTCTGCCCCCCACGGCCACTCGCTGGCGTGTGCAGCGCCAAAAACTCCCCGGGGAGAAACGCTTCGCGTTCCCACCAGGGCCCCCTTTTTGGCTTAGTGCACAAAAACCCAGACTCATTTAAAAGTGGAAAAGGTCGCTTTAATGTGACAGGCCAAAGCTTACAATCAAAACGCTTAACTGGCTCCATGGCCTAACAAACTAAAGAAATATTTTAACAACCAATTAAATAAATTAAAAATTTTCATTTTCATTTTCCCCCAACAATTAAATAATTAAATAACCCATTTCCTCCCTAATTATCCCTTGGACCCTACCGTCTCCTTGCCCCTTTTCCAGGCGTCCCGCTTTCTCCCAGGGGCCATGCCCCTCCAGGCTCAATACCTGTTCCCCCGGGGTGACCTGCTTGTGCAAACAGCGCCACCCCATCCTTTCCCGTGTCATTCCCCCATTGTGCTTCCCTCCCCCCACATCAAAAGGGGCCATGCCCCCGGCACCAGAAAAACCCTCCCCCGAGGAGTTCTTTCTGCCCCACCCCCCCACCCCCCAATTTTTTCTACCTCCAACTTTTTACCCAGTCTCCCAGCCAAGAACCCAAGTCCGCCAGGTAGTGATTATTCCCATACACGGACAAGTGTACCCCATCCTCTCTAAAGATAAGGAGACTCTCATATGTTATTTCCTTATGGTCCATGACCTGCACCGCCACCGAGGCACAAAATTTGACCATTTCTCTGTTTATCCCCTTCCTGGCCCGCTCTATTGCTTCCTCACTTCTCGCTCCCCTCCAAACTCTTCGCGGCAACAACTTAGTCCACACCACCACTGCTTGAGGCCACATTTCCCGCACCCACACTAAGTCCCTCTTCATTTTCTTTAGCAGAGCCACCCCCGTGTCTCTCACCAGGTCATTCTCCCCTGCATGCATAATCACCACCTCTGGAACCCCATAGCGTTCCATCATCACTGCCAATATAGGAAGCAGCTGATCCCACCGCAGGCCCCCCAACCCATGCCATCTCACCACCACTTCCTTGTAACTGC
This sequence comes from Ambystoma mexicanum, assembly GCF_040938575.1. NCBI lineage: Eukaryota > Metazoa > Chordata > Amphibia > Caudata > Ambystomatidae > Ambystoma > Ambystoma mexicanum. Next base: position 278,486,109 of record NC_090938.1, on the reverse strand, counting down.
ACCCCAGTTGCCTTCCAAACACCCTTTTCTCCACCTCTTTCCCAGCCCACTTAACAATTGAAAGGCCAACAATCCAAACTTGCGCCAACTCCCTCTTCTTTCGCGCAGCATCTGAAAAAGAAATTACAAAATCACTGACAAGTCAAAATATTTCAACAACAACAGTTGGCCCACAAAGTCCTCCACCTTTCTTCAACATTCCCCTTTATCAAACTCCCTGACGTACCCCTTGTATTTCCCAGACCTCCAACGCCCCAATCTTTTCACCTTGTCTTCTGAAAAACCCAGCCTGGTACCCTGTTAAGACGGATTTCTGAACTCTGTCCTGGTGGCGCAGAAGTTCAGAAGGCCAACCTAATTACTTGGAACAGGGTAACCTCTGGACGAGCCAGACCAATCAAGGTAGCGATCGCGGCGGTCAAGACTAGGTCTCAAGAGGGGTGACGGTGACTGAAAGCCCGCAATGAGCACACAAAGCAAGATCACTTACAAACTACTCCAAACAGTTGTTATATTAAAAATATATACACATTTATTTCAAGGCCTTTAAAACAATGACCGTAGCGGGAAAATCACAATATAACGATAGTAAACCAACACATACCATATCAACACAATATATATACAAATACAACAAGTCTTAAGCGTTATATGCACGAAATGTGTAGTCCACATAAAAGGGAGGGAAAACAGGCAGTGCGCAATAATGCTTAGACCCAGTTCGCCTTCAGAGGCACCTAACTAGATGGAAGTCCGAGCCCTGCGAAGAGTGGAGCCTTGTGCTCAAAAGTACCTGCACGCGCTGGTGCCAACGGGCAAAAGGAGAAGCTCTTCGAGGGAAATCAGGCAGTTCAGTTTAGTGCACAAAAGAAGAAGAACAAGTTCCGTGACTCAAGCGCAGCCTCCACAGTGGGGAGAAGCAGAGCGCGAGTACGGAAAAGGGTGCTGTTTGACACAGCGGGGAAAAGCAATGGGCTCCTGCAGGAGGGCGACCAGATCCTAGCTATGCTACTCACCGGTCCCCGATGCAAGCAGACCCAGGCTTCTCCGCGTCCGTTTCAGTAGCTGGCAGGTTCAGAAGAGCAGGGAACGCCTCGTCGTCGTGTTGAGTAAAAAGACGTCCCAATCGAAGAAACCTGCACAGTTTGTTACCACAGCAGGGCAACTGAGCGGCCGTGTGTATCTGAGCCAAATGTACACTACTCACTTCAGACCTGGGAACACCAAGTGTACGAAGCGTGTGAGAGTGACAAGGACTCGAAATACTACACAACCTGGCGGCGGTTACAGAGCAAGACTCCCGTGTAAGCTGGTCAGTCAGCTGGATGGCCCAGAGACGCTTCCGAAGGCTTACTGGCAGGAGATGGTGAAGATGCCGAGAATAGCTGTTCCCGCTATTCCAAGGGTCGAAGTACCAGTACAGGCCTTCTGGTTCGATCAAAGGTGAAAAGGGTTTCACAAGACGACAGCAGTGCAGAGGAGAAGTCCTTCAGCGGGTCACCAGCGATTCCTCGGTTCAGCCTCTTGGTTGCAGGATACTTGGCTCCTGTATTCCTTCGTTCGTGAGAACTCAGCAGATCGACATGGTAGTGGTGTTTCCAGCCCCCTCTTATCCACGGTTCCCTTCGCGCCAAAACAGAGGGGACCCAATGGGAGATCCGCTCATCAACACTCACACCATTCGTGGACCAATCACGGACCACGGTGGTCCCAGGCATTCACACCACCCTAGACTCTCTGGCACCCAGGATGTGTATTGGGACCAGACATCCCAGCCCACATCCTGGAGGCACACACAAGACATGTAGAAGCCCGCGAAAGCATCCGTGTTTCGCGGGAAAGTACATGCCCAAATAAGGAAGGCCCCGGGTCGGCTCGACCTGGGGAAGGTGAAGGGAGCAAGACGGTCAGCGGACAGGACAAAGGAGCCTCGTGGTCTGGCCATTTTGGGAGCCAGGCCACCATTTTGGGTTAAGCGCGAGAAACGCGCTTAGAACGCCAAAAGGAGCTCAAAACACAAGAAACGATCGCTGCCACCATTCCTGTCCCTGAATCACTTGCACCGATCAGATACAATCCTAAACGAGTATCTAGGGCCTGTAGAAGGCTAGAGACCCAAGAGAGCTGTAACTTAGCTTACAGTGCCCTCTTGTGTCATGTTGCACGAAAGCCGCAACATGATAAAAGAAACTACGGGAAACAGCGTTCCCCGGTACTGACTGTCTTAAGGGCATGTCAGTTTCCCCGTAAGAAAGGAGCGAAAGCCCAGAGGAGTGCGGCAGAAGACTGCACTTCTCTGGCAAAGTCAAGAACAAGGTGAAAAACAACAGCAAAAAGTTTAGGGGTTGCCACATGGAAGGAAAATTACCTACAATTACGAAATCTTTCCTAACACTCGCCCCTCCCAGACTATGGACAGGGGGAACTAATCCACCCCTGGATGAGTCTCTTGTTCAGGTCGGTTAAACATTCTGGACAACCCATCAGCATTGCTATGTTGGACACCTGGCCTATGCTCAATAGTGAAGTCGAAGCCTTGTAGACTTATGGACCACCTAAGCAACTTTGGATTCTCCCCCTTCATGTTCATTAGCCACTTTAAGGGTTTATGGTCAGTTTGCACAGTGAAGTGGGTCCCATAGAGGTAGGGCCTCAGCTTCCTTAGGGCCCACACAACAGAGAAACATTCTTTCTCTACCGTGGACCATCTGAGCTCTCTGTCCTTAAGCTGGCGGCTAATAAAACCAATAGGGTGTTCCTTACCCTTCTCATCTACTTGTGATAGTACAGCTCCTATCCTAGTGTCAGAGGCGTCCGTCTGCACGATAAAAGGTCTTTGATAATCAGGGGCCCTGAGGACAGGGGCCTGGCACAAGGAGTCTTTTAAGCCATTGAAGGCCTTCTCACACTCGTCGGTCCAAGTTACCTTCTTGGGTTTCTTCGGAGTTGTGAGGGCAGTCAGAGGGGCAGCTATGGTGCCATAGTCTGCCACAAAATTGCGGTAATACCCAGTGAGTCCTAAGAAGGCTCTCACTTGGGTTTGCGTAGTGGGGGTAGGCCAGTCTTGTACTGCTTGTACTTTACTGGGAAGAGGCTGTATCCTCCCTCCACCTACTTCATGTCCAAGGTAAACCACTGAGCCTTGTCCAATCTGGCATTTACTAGCCTTTATGGTCAGGTGTGCTTTCTGAATAGCCTGGAGCACAATCCCGAGGTGTTTCACATGGTCTTCCCACGTGGCACTGAAAACTGCTATATCGTCCAGATATGCAAGACAGAAGTCGTCCAACCCATTCAACACATGATTCACAAACCTCTGGAAAGTGGCAGGTGCATTCTTCAACCCGAACGGCATTACCCGGAATTGGTAAAGGCCGTCTGGAGTAGAAAATGCTGTCTTCTCCTTGGCATGTTCTGCTAAAGCTATTTGCCAATAGCCAGCAGTGAGGTCAAACGTGCTGAGGTACTTGGAGGCACCCAAAGTATCCACCAGCTCATCTGTTCGAGGCAAGGGGTGAGCATCTGTCTTGGTGACAGCATTCAGAGCCCTGTAATCCACGCAGAACCTCAATTCAGAAGTGCCTGCCTTTGGAACCAAAACCACAGGGCTGGACCAAGGACTACTAGAGGGTTCAATCACCCCAAGGTCTAACATTTTGTTGACCTCGGTCTTAATATAAGACCGTACTTTGTCTGACATCCTGTATCCCCTACTTTTGGTAGGTACACTGTCTCCTGTGTCAATGTTATGTTTGCACCAAGGTGTCAAACCAGGCGACTGTGAAAACAGGGGGGAAAACTGCCTAAGCAAACTTTTCACCTCAGCCTGCTGATCAGAAGTCAGGTGAGGGGCCACTCGGACACCCTCAAAGGAGCTATCTGAAGGACCGCTTTGGAACAGGTCGGGGAGAGGTTCAGACTCCTCTTCCTCAACATCTGAAGCCAGTAGCAGTGCTGCGATTTCGACTCTTGGGACGAAAGCCTTCAGCCTATTCACGTGAAACACTTTTGGAGCCTGTCCAGGCCTTCCAAGGTCCACTAAATAGTTAACCTCACCCAGGGGCTCCACCACTGTGTAAGGGCCTGACCATTTGTCCAGTAAAGCTCGAGGCCTTATGGGATTCATGATCAGGACTTGTTGACCAGGTGTAAAGTTGATGAGGGAAGCTTTCTGGTCGTACCAATGTTTCACCAGCGCTTGTCCTGCCTTCAATTTATCACTAGCCAAGCCCATCAGAAGTACCATCCGTTTTCTGAGCCCTAGCACATAATCAACTACGTTGGTAGTAACAGGGGGAGTGGGCATCTCCCATACCTCTTTGACAATGGCTAAGGGTCCCCGTACGGGATGACCGAACAGAAGTTCGAAGGGGCTGAAGCCAACACCCTCCTGTGGTACCTCTCGGTAGGCAAACAGTAAGCATGGTAAAAGAAGATCCCATTTTCTTCTCTGAGGTTCCTCCAGAGCCCCAATCATGCTTTTTAACGTTCTGTTGAAACGTTCCACCAGACCATTGGTCTGGGGGTGGTATGCAGAAGAGAACTTGTAGGTGACCCCACATTCTTTCCACATAGCCTGCATATACTTCGACATAAAGTTGCTGCCACGATCCGACACAACTTCTTTAGGGAAGCCAACCCTAGTGAATATGCCAAGTAAAGCTTTTGCAACTGACTTGGCAGTTACAGTTTTCAATGGGATGGCCTCAGGATATCTGGTTGCATGGTCGACCAGCACCAGGATAAACCTATTGCCCGAGGATGTTTGCGGGTCAAGGGGACCAACGATGTCGATCCCTACCTTTTCAAATGGTACCCCCACAACTGGGAGCGGTACCAACGGAGCTTGGATTGTCGCGCCAACCTTACCAGACAACTGGCAGGAGGCACAACTCCTGCAGTGACTTTCTACTTGCACCCCCATCTTGGGCCAGTAGAAGTGCATGGATAACCTTTGCTTGGTCCTCTTCATACCAAGGTGACCAGCAAGGGGAACTTCATGTGCCAACTGCAGGAGGAAGGGCCTAACAGCAAGGGGAACCACCAACCTCCTATGGTCTCCTTCTGTAGACTCTGTGGGCTCACTATACAGGAGTCCACCTTCCCAATAAATCCTATGCGTCCCAGGAGGTTCACCCTCAAGCTGGGAGCAGGCCTGTCTCTTTAGGCCTTCCAGAGATGGGCACTCACGTTGGCCTTTACTGAATTCGTCCCTATCAGGACCTCCTTCAACTAACAAGTCTTTTAGTTGAGGATGATCGTTGGGGTCAAATACTTCAGGCATCACCACCTCCTCGTCAGGCCCGGGCGATTGACCAACTTCCTCCACCGCAGTGGTAGGCGAGCTCGGGGGAATATTCTCTTTCCCTCGTCTTGACTTGTCGACTCCTTTTGCCTTGGGTTTCCCCTTCGGCTGGGGCGGCGTATTGGTCTTGGCCAATGCTGCCCGTGCTTGAGACCGTGTGTAGGGTCTTTCGGCAGTGCCTCCTATGAGCCCTAAAGCTCTGAGATCATTACCTAACAAGACCTTTCCCGGGACGTTTCTCTGAATGCTCACTGGAATCCTGACTGCTGTATCATTTAAAGTAAGATTTACAGGTATTACTGGGAACATACGGAGTGGGCCGTCAGCCAACTTAGTGGGCATCAGAGTAGCTCTGGCAACTTCCTCTGAGTCTACCAAGGTAGAATCCACTACAGTGCGACTGCACCCACTATCCCTAAGAGCTGGAGTATCTACTCCATTGATCAGCACACTGTCTTTAAAGTAGTGCTTGGTATTATCCGGAATCCTAGCATAAGCCTCTGCGACTTTAGGCTCCCAGGAACCCAGGGACACTAAAACTACCTCAGTCTCTATCCCGCTGGGAAATGAGTCTGAGGAGAAGGATGCTCCTGTAATCTCTTCTTCCTCTTAGGCGGAGAAGGCCAGATTAGCAGAGTGGACCCCCAAAGGTCTAACCTTACACCGGGGATCCCCCTTCACGTGGTCAGTTGCTCCACAAGCAAAACAAGATCCATTGGGTCTGTTTACATAGGGAGGCTTATTGTAACCAGAGTTCTGTTTCGGAGGCTGACCTCCACTACCCTGTGAGTTCTCTTGTGTCTTACCCTTATTTTTCTTTTTGTGGCCCTTATGAGAAGAAGATTTATCAGATTCTCCACCCTCCTTATCTTTGGACTTTTTCCCTTCCTCCTGCTTACCAGGATGAGTTTTGTCCTTATGGGACACTCGATGTGACACCCATAAGTCGGCTGCAATGGCCAGCTTCTTAGGATCTATCTCCTTCGAATCGGCCAAATGCTGCTTAAGCTCCGGGGAAGAAGATGCAAAAATGTGTTCCAGCATGACAAGATTTATCATGCCTTCGAAGGTAGAAACCTTATAACCTTCAACCCAGCCAGTTAAGTTTTTCAAGGACTCAGTGACATAAGATACCCAAGTACCACCTTCCTTTTTCTTATACTCTCTGAAACGTTTCAAATATTGGGCCGGAGTCTTCCCAAACTTTAAAATGAGAGTTTGCTTTAACATTGCGAAATCAGCTCGCTCAGCCTTCGACATTTCCATAATGGCACTACAGCCAGAATGGGGCAGTCTGCTGAGTAACCAGGCAATCTTATCAGCATTGTCAACTTGTTGAACTTCGCATGCATACTCAAATGCATTCAGCCAGTCCATAATGTCATTCCTTTCCTCATACACACTGAGCAGATCTTTCGGAAACCGTGGATGAGAGGAGGCCCCAGACCCATGTCCAGGACCCTTGGACCCATTTGCAAACTGAAGCTTGGCCAGTTCCAACTGGTGATCCCTGTCTTTTTGTTTTCTGCCTGTTCGATTTTTAGTTTGGCTATGCTGAATTCAAGCTCCTGCTGCCTAAACCGCAGCTCTTGCTTCTTGAATTCAAGCATAGCCTCCCCATCAGCACTGGCAGAGGAAACATTAGACATCTCGTCCTCCCTGTCCTCGTGGTCGCGATGGATCAGTGCAGCAGCAGAACCGTCGGTTCTACCAGTGAGAGCAGCCCCACCTCCTTCCGCACTGTCCTCAGAAGTTATAGCGTCAAGCTGCGCTTCTTGCCACGCCACGATTCTTTGGATCATTTCCAATTTCGTGCCTTGAGAGGAAACACCTCTCTCCGCACACATCTTTTTCAATGTTTCTGATTTGGAAGCATTTAAAGTTAACAAGGTATTTGTTTCCATACTGTTAGATAGGATTATGGCCTTTTTAAAGTTATACTACAACAATTCACTACGTGTCCTGGTTGGAATAACCTGAAATGCCTTAGTTCGTGCGCAACACTGGATACCTTCAGTCGTATCCCACCGCTGTACACCAATTTGTTAAGACAGATTTCTGAACTCTGTCCTGGTGGCGCAGAAGTTCAGAAGGCCAACCTAATTACTTGGAACAGGGTAACCTCTGGACGAGCCAGACCAATCAAGATAGCGATTGCGGCGGTCAAGACTAGGTCTCAAGAGGGGTGAGGGTGACTGAAAGCCCGCAATGAGCACACAAAGCAAGATCACTTACAAACTACTCCAAACAGTTGTTATATTAAAAATATATACACATTTATTTCAAGGCCTTTAAAACAATGACCGTAGCGAGAAAATCACAATATAACGATAGTAAACCAACACATACCATATCAACACAATATATATACAAATACAACAAGTCTCAAGCGTTATATGCACGAAATGTTTAGTCCACCTAAAAGGGAGGGAAAACAGGCAGTGCGCAATAATGCTTAGACCCAGTTCGCCTTCAGAGGCACCTAACTAGATGGAAGTCCGAGCCCTGCGAAGAGTGGAGCCTTGTGCTCAAAAGTATGTGCACGCGCTGGTGCCAACGGGCAAAAGGAGAAGTTCTTCGAGGGAAATCAGGCAGTTCAGTTTAGTGCACAAAAGAAGAAGAACAAGTTCCGCGACTCAAGCGCAGCCTCCACAGTGGGCAGAAGCAGAGCGCGAGTACGGAAAAGGGTGCTGTTTGACACAGCGGGGAAAAGCAATGGGCTCCTGCAGGAGGGCGACCAGATCCTAGCTATGCTACTCACCGATCCCCGATGCAAGCAGACCCAGGCTTCTCCGCGTCCGTTTCAGTAGCTGGCAGGTTCAGAAGAGCAGGGAACGCCTCGTCGTCGTGTTGAGTAAAAAGACGTCCCAATCGAAGAAACCTGCACAGTTTGTTACCAGAGCAGGGCAACGGAGCGGCCGTGTGTATCTGAGCCAAATGTACACTACTCACTTCAGACCTGGGAACGCCAAGTGTACGAAGCGTGTGAGAGTGACAAGGACTCGAAATACTACACAACCTGGCGGCGGTTACAGAGCAAGACTCCCGTGTAAGCTGGTCAGTCAGCTGGATGGCCCAGAGATTCTTCCGAAGGCTTACTGGAAGGAGATGGTGAAGATGCCGAGAATAGCTGTTCCCGCTATTCCAAGGGTCGAAGTACCAGTACAGGCCTTCTGGTTCGATCAAAGGTGAAAAGGGTTTCACAAGACGACAGCAGTGCAGAGGAGAAGTCTTTCAGCGGGTCACCAGCGATTCCTAGGTTCAGCCTCTTGGTTGCAGGATACTTGGCTCCTGTATTCCTTCGTTCGTGAGAACTCAGGAGATCGACATGGTAGTGGTGTTTCCAGCCCCCTCTTATCCACGGTTCCCTTCGCGCCAAAATGGAGGGGACCCAATGGGAGATCCGCTCATCAGCACTCACACCATTCGTGGACCAATCACGGACCACGGTGGTCCCAGGCATTCACACCACCCTAGACTCTCTGGCACCCAGGATGTGTATTGGGACCAGACATCCCAGCCCACATCCTGAAGGCACACACAAGACATGTAGAAGCCCGCGAAAGCATCCGTGTTTCGTGGGAAAGTACATGCCCAAATAAGGAAGGCCCCGGGTCGGCTCGACCTGGGGAAGGTGAAGGGAGCAAGACGGTCAGCGGACAGGACAAAGGAGCCTCGTGGTCTGGCCATTTTGGGAGCCAGGCCACCATTTCGGGTTAAGCGCGAGAAACGCGCTTAGAACGCCAAAAGGAGCTCAAAACACAAGAAACGATCGCTGCCACCATTCCCGTCCCTGAATCACTTGCACCGATCAGATACAATCCTAAACGAGTATCTAGGGCCTGTAGAAGGCTAGAGACCCAAGAGAGCTGTAAATTAGCTTACAGTGCCCTCTTGTGTCATGTTGCACGAAAGCCGCAACATGATAAAAGAAACTACGGGAAACAGCGTTCCCCGGTACTGACTGTCTTAAGGGCATGTCAGTTTCCCCGTAAGAAAGGAGCGAAAGCCCAGTGGAGTGCGGCAGAAGGCTGCACTTCTCTGGCAAAGTCAAGAACAAGGTGAAAAACAACAGCAAAAAGTTTAGGGGTTGCCACATGGAAGGAAAATTACCCACAATTACGAAATCTTTCCTAACACACCCTCAGATGCTGCGCCCATCCTAAAGGAATGAGTCCCAAAATCCTCTGCCTTTTCTCCCACTGCCACCAGCGCCTTCCGCAATACCCCTAGCACCTGGGCCGCTGAAACCGGCGATCCATCCGCATGCTGAAAAACCAAGCCTGTCTTACCCCCACAGCGCTCCTTCCACACCTTGCCTGCCTGAACTGGGCATAAAACCTTGCTTACTCGACTCCGGAGAACCCAAGAGCCCCTTCACTTCAGATCCGTCTTAGACCTTTTTATCTTGATGTCTAAACCTTCTTCTGTAATTTGAACATCTTCCCATTGCAGTCCCCCTACCCCTCCTTTTCCCCCGACCAACTCAGAAAACCTGAAAGCCCCAAAGAATAACCACGTAAAACAAGTCGCAAACAGCTCCCCTTCCCATACCGACCAGCAAACTCCCCCCACCACCTCAATCAACCTCTGCAGCAATTCCTCCGATATCGGCCTCCTCTTATCCTTGTCCCTCTTACTCTCCCTTGCCCATCCTTCCAACATCCTACTCGCCATTTCCCAATCACTTGGCTGAAAACCCCAAAACCATTTCCCATAAAAGGCAATCCCTGCTAGCTTTCCCGCTATCGTTGCCCTTGACCAGCCCCTGTCCATGCACCTCAGGAGGAAATTTGTGACATCATCCCTCCTCCGCTCTTCCGCATCCCATCTACCCTTCCAACTACAAGCTCCTCCTCTAATAAAATCCTCCCAGGCCCTCCTGTATGACTTCTTAGACGCCGAGGCCAATGAACCCTCCACCAAAGCCAGCGCTCTCAGCTTCCTATCTTCCACAGCTCCTCCGGAATCTGCTGTCCCTCCTGATCTGCATCTGGAGCCAATCCATGGAATCTCTGCCATTGAAAACGAGATAATGCATCAGCGATGCCATTATCCTTCCCCGGCACATGTGTTGCCTTAAACACCACATTCCATTCCATGCAACGCAGAACAAATTCTCTCATCAGTCTTGCCACTCTCTGATCCCTAGCTGACTGCCTGTTCACCACATGGACCACGCATTCGTTGTCAACATTGAAGTTCACCTTCTTGTTTTGCAACTCCTTCCCCCACAACTCCAATGCCACTAGTAATGGAAAAAATTCAAGAAATGCTATACTCCTCCCTTCCTTCAACCACCGCGCTGGCCACTTCTCCGCACACCACTTTCCCCCCCAAAACACTCCGAAACCTGCGGCCCCTGCTGCATCCGAAAATATCTGAACTTCCCATGTCACCGGGTCTCCTTGCAACCACATTGACACTCCATTGAAACTCTCCAAAAAGCGCAGCCAAATTCTGCAATCCTCCCTCACTGCCCCCGATACTCTTATCCGATGATGTGGGCACTTTGCTCCCGCCATGGCCCTTGCCATGTTCCTGCAAAACGTCCGCCCTGGGGCCACCACCTTACATGCAAAATTCAGATGCCCAACCAATCTCTGCATCTCCACCAACATCATTTTCTTGGCCCCCACCGCTTTCTCCAACAGTACCACCAATTTGCTCACCTTGTCGTGCGGCCACTGAATCCAGTTAAATTCCTAGAAATGTTAACACCACTGCCGGCCCTTCTGTTTTGTCTTCGGCTAAGGGTACACCCAGCTCCTCCATCAATTCCTGAAACAACTTTAGCATTTCTTTGCAGTCCTCCTCTCTTTTTGCCCCGCTAATGAACAGAAAATCATCCAGATAGTGCAGCACACTCTCCCAACCCGAGCTGAATGAGAAAACCCACTGTAGAAAAGAGCTGAACCGTTCAAACAAAGCACAGGAAATTGCGCACCCCATTGGCAATGCTTTGTCTATGTATATGCGGTCCTCAAACTGCAAACCCAACAACCAAAAATCCTCCGGGTGCACCGGCAATAACCTGAAAGCCGCCTTGATATCGCACTTGGCCATGAAGGCCCCTCGCACTTCCTTCCTTATCAGCTCAACCGCCTGGTCAACACTTGCATACACAACCCCACATTCTTCCGGGGCAATGAAATCATTAACTGACATACCCTCCGGCCATGACAAATGATGAATCAGTCTGAACTCCCCTGGAGCTTTCTTGGGCACCACCCCCAATGGGGATATCACTAAATCACCCGGCATGTCATCAAATGGGCCCACTATCCTTCCTGCCGCTATTTCCTTGTTCAATTTTTGTCTTACCACCTCAACATTCTCTCTCGCCGACTTCAAATTTTCAGCCCACCGACGCACCCTTGGGCCCTGGTAACCTCATCTGAACCCCTGACAAAACCCCTCACTCAAAATCTTAGCCCCTTCCCTATCCGGATAAAATTGCAACCATTTTTCCAACACACCCACTTTAATTGGAGTAAAAGCTTTTCCCCACAACCCCTTTTCCTGAACCTCTCCCCCTCCCCCTGTCTCCCTGTTGGAAACACTGAGTGAGAGGGTGTTTTCCACCACACTTGCTACACTCGTGCCTGAACCTACATAGGGTCCTTGTGCAGCCGTCCTTATTATACCCCCAGCACGCTGCTGAGGACTGACCCCTGCCTCCTCCCCCCGCTCCCTCATGGGCGGGGCGACCAAGAAAGGGCCGGAAAGGCACAGGCAGCCCCCTTGCTGTGTGCAATGTCGGGGCAGGCCTCGTTGGGGCCATCCATTGCAGCCAGAGATCCATGTCTATCTCCCCCCAGACCGCCTGACTGTCCTCTGCCATTCTCGCTCTGAATTCCTCATCATACCTTACCCAGGCAAAGCCCCCAAAACTCGTGAAAGCCTTCCTTATTACATCCATATATTTAAGCAGGGCCACGCAACGCTCCGGGAATTTTTCACAATACACACTGGCATAAATGATAAATGCCGATGTCCAATTCTCAATAGTCACCGGGACCCTTGGGCGTGAAGCCAGTTCCCTCTCTTCCTCCTTAGACCCCTCCTTTGCTCTCACTTCCATATGGAGCAATTTAAAGACATCCACAAATTCCCCCGCCTGAATCTTCTCCCTGGTCGCTGCCATCAAGTGCGCCCCCAATAGTTTTGTTATCCCCATGTATGGCAATTTTTTCTCCTTTCCTTTCACTTCAACCTCCTTATCTTTTCCAGCTTGCACTTTGAGCACCAATGGCTCCACCACCTTGTCCGTTTGGACCTCCACTGAGCAAATGCTCTTCTCAACCCCTGCGGCTCCAATGGCCTGCACACCAACTTCTTTCCTTACACCTTGCAGTCCAGACCCTTCATCCCCTGTCCCCCTTCTTGTGACCCCTCTCTGCCATGCAGATGACCATTCCCTTTTCCGCTCACCTCTTTCCACACCTGCCGACTGTGGTCTGGCGTCCACACTGATGCTCCTCCTCTCCTTTCTTAGAGGGCTCCTACTGCGGGGACAAAACATGTCAGCACACTCACCCAGCCAATAGTTCCCTTGACCCCTTCCCCCCGTCCACCCTGCACTTCCCTTTCCATATCCCACCTCAAACTTCTTCTCTCCTCCCCCCTTTCCCTTTCCGCCCTATAATCTTCCACTTCCCATTGCCCCACATATTCCTCCCATCTAACTTCATCACCCCTTAAATACCATTGCGGATGCGAGCTCATGCCCGAGTTGAGTTGATGATCTTCTTGCGAGACCGGGGCGTCCGTCCCGCCACTCCTTTGACGTCTTCTCGGCGGGGTTGTGGAAACCCCGGCCTAGTCCTCTTCTCTCGGGCGAGGCGTTCCGTCCTCCACCCTGGAATCCTCACTGCTAGGGGCTGTGCTGCGCCCTCTAGGCTCTCCTTGCGCTGACCGAGGAGGGGCTGTACTGAAACCCTCTACCTCCACCTGACCAGCGGGGGCTGCGCAGCGCCCTCCGCCCTCACTCCTCCTACCCGGGGGGGCCGTTCCACGCCCCACTCTAACCTCCTCAAATGACGGTGACCTCTCCCTCCTTCTCCCACCTGCACTCTTCTGCAGGTATTTACCCCCTCTTCCCCTTTGCCCTGTCAGCCCCCTCTGCACCCCTTCACTGGCTCCACTCTGATTCCTTTGAGGGACCTCCATCTGAGAATTACTATCTTCTCTAGAACTATTACTCGCTCCCTCCCTCCATGGCTGCCCACCCGAAATCATTTCTCCCCCTGACGCCCTCCTGTCTATCTCCTTCCTCAACTTCCTGCCCCTAGTTTCCCAAACCTCCCCTCTCCCCGCCGATGGGGTGCAAGCCACCACTGCCGTGAGAGCCCCATCTGCTGCTGCTCTACGCTGCGGCCTACCACCACTTATCTCCCCCTCCCCCATGACCTCTCCGCCAGTGATCTCCCCCACTGCCCCCTCCAACTGGGCCCTAGATGCCATACTAATTATTTCCAAAGCCTCCCTCAGAGCCTTATCATCAACCAGACCCTTCTTGCTGGCTCCCTGGCCCACCATCGTGCACTACTAATCTGGTTGTGCACTACAATATATATGCCCCCTGAAAATGAACCTAGCAAACCTAAGCCCCCAAGCCAAAAACTACCCGTGGACCTATCCCCCAATTGACAACTGCTAACTTTGAAACAAGTTTTTTTTTTTTCATTTTTTTTTTATTTACCTCTATTTACCCCCTAGATACTGCCCTAGCCCCTGTAACCCCCTGCCCTGGCAAAGAAGTGCCACAAGAAAAAGAAATCCCCAAAACCAGAAGCCCAACTAAAATAGGGGCCGAGATGCTTCCTTGTCACACTACCCCCTGGCGGCGTGTAAGCACCACCGCACCTCAAACTAACAAATGAACGAGGCCCCTTTAATGGGAGCACACTGCCCCCTCTGTCACACGACGGACACAGCGCAAAGAATTCCCCTCTCCCAGCCGAACAACACGGGACCAGGTGCTCCCCACCTAATAAACCCCACAACAACCCGAGGGCAAGAGGCACAGACCCAAACTCCAGCTAAACCCGCCCTCTCTCCCCACGGACTGCGTTCCCCTGCACCCTACCTAACCCCCGCCCCCTACATCACTGGACAAAAATGCCGTGACCTAAGAAAAAAACCCCTACACCCGAAGTTCCCGGACCACTGTAACCAGAGACAGGTAAGGTAAGAGGGGGTACCTTATCTACGGTACCCCCGGCTATAGCAGACAATTTATGCACAGTAAAAGTTAATAGCTAACTATAACTAACCTCCCCCCAATCTGCTAAATGCTATCCCTCTCACCTACGCTAACCTGCAGCACAGAAGGCCCAGCTATCAGGGAAGGCTCGGGAGCAGGCGACAGGACTGACAATCACCAAGTCCTAACCGTCGCCTGCCTCCCGAACCTTCCCTGAGCCCTTAAATACCCCCGGGAGGCGCTCTGCCCCCCACGGCCACTCGCTGGCCGTGTGCAGCGCCAAAAACTCCCGTGGGGGAAACGCTTTGCGTTCCCCCCGGGGCCCCCCTTGTAATTGTTTTTGTTACAATCACTGGATACCGGAGCAACCTCATTACAAAATAAACAAAATGTGAAAGGTGAAGAAGTACCATTTTGACAGAGAGTTGCAAAAATAACCATGCTGGAAAAATATCAAACAACCCCATGGCAGCTTATTTTGGCATATATTTGGAGCACAAACCCTTTTATCTCATGGTGCAGTTGGCAATTATCTTGGGGATGCACTGATATGCGTCCATGCCATGTTTTACAGGATGACGGCTTCCCTGTTTGCCCCATAACCTAAAGTAGGTCTCAGTTTGGATGTCTTCGTGGGATGAAGGACTTGATAATGTGGAGAAGAAAGATTTGATACCACGTTGTATGAGCCCTTTGCGCAATGTGTTGTAGGAAGGATTGATTGTTATCCTCAATGAAGCCTATGGATTTTGCTGATTTAGTGAGTTGAGGGTTGAAGCGATCCAATTGCATGTCTTACAGCCAGCTTTGAGTGGGTTCGAGTTTGGAGGCATGGCCCAGTCGTGCACATTTGGTTTTGGTGAGGTTAAGCTTAAGAAGTCACTTGTCATTCACATAGGAAAGGATGTAAAAAATGAGGGAAACTGGGCAATATCTTGTGGGCGCTTGTCCTTTAGATACAACTGTATTCATATGCATACAGGTGTATCATGATCTTGGGGTCACCTAGAAGTGAACCCAGCAGTTCCATATAAATGTTAAGGATGACCAGGGAGAAGATAGAATTCTGAGGGACTCCATAGGTGACCAGTGTGTATTCTGATCTTAAGGAGCCTTTGTAGACAGCTAGGTGCCAACCAAATAGGAAGGATGTGAACCATTTAGCAGAAGTTGAAATTAAGATTAGATGAGCAGGAGCTAAAAGCAGCTCCTGGGTATCCACCATTGACCTGTGAGCAGGAGCTACCACTGGGGAACTAGGAGCTAGTACATAATGTTCCGCAAATCTAACTTCAACATAAAATGCAAACTTACTGTTTTTTTAATGAACCCATATGGTTTAAATGTCAAATTGATGTGCCATTATGCTTATTTATAGGCTGTGCCAAATGCACATAGTTAAATTCACATAAATTTGCTTGTTTGGCATCAGTTGCCTGGGGAGCCAAAGGTAGCTCCTGATAGCTGTTGGTGCCAAGCTAACTAGGCTCTTCTAGGCTACAAGCAGGAGCTAAATAGCTCCCAGCTCCCCTCAATGTAGTACCGTGATTTTGGGACGGTGCCAGAGAACCCCATCCTGTGTTCAAGGAGTGTTAGTTGTATATGATGGATGACTGTGTCGAACGCAGCCAAGAGGTCAAGGAGGCCTAGCATGCATATGTCCGATGTGTTAAAAATGTGTAGGCCACCCGCACCCAGCAGGATCATGACTGTTTCAGTGCTAAATTTGGAACTGAACCTGGATTGGAAATCCCAGAGCTAAGGGAGTTTCCTGATGTGTATAAGTAGTTGATTAGTGTTAGGAAAGATTTCGTAATTGTGGGTAATTTTCCTTCCATGTGGCAACCCCTAAACTTTTTGCTGTTGTTTTTCACCTTGTTCTCGACTTTGCCAGAGAAGTGCAGCCTTCTGCCGCACTCCTCTGGGCTTTCGCTCCATTCTCACAGGGAAACTGACATGTCCTTAAGACAGTCAGTACCGGGAAACGCTGTTTTCCGTAGTTTCTTTTATCATGTTGCGGCTTCCGTGCAACATGACACAAGAGGGCACTGTAAGCTAAGTTACTGCTCTCTTGGGTCTCTAGCCTTCTACAGGCCCTAGATACTCTTTTCGGATTGTAACTGATCGGTGCAAGTGATTCACGGACGGGAATAGTGGCAGCAATCGTTTCTTGTGTTTTGAGCTCCTTTTGGCGTTTTAAGCACGTTTCTCGCGCTTATCCCAAAATGGTGGCCTGGCTCCCAAAATGGCCAGACCACGAGGCTCCTTTGTCCTGTCCGCTGACCGTCTTGCTCCCTTCACCTTCCCCAGGTCGAGCCGACCCGGGGCCTTCCTTATTTGGGCATGTACTTTCCCGCAAAACATGGATGCTTTCGTGGGCTTCTACAGGCCTTGTGTGTGCCTCCAGGATGTGGGCTGGGATGTCTGGTCCCAATACACATCCTGGGTGCCAGAGAGTCTAGGGTGGTGTGAATGCCTGGGACCACCGTGGTCCGTGATAGGTCCACGTATGGTGTGAGTGTTGATGAGTGGATCTCCCATTGGGTCCCCTCCGTTTTGGCGCGAAGGGAACCGTGGATAAGAGGGGGCTGGAAACACCACTACCATGTCGATCTCCTGAGTTCTCACGAACGAAGGAATACAGGAGCCAAGTATCCTGCAACCACGAGGCTGAACCGAGGAATCGCTGGTGACCCGCTGAAGGACTGCTCCTCTGCACTGCTGTCGCCTTGTGAAACCCTTTTTACCTCTGATCGAACCAGAAGGCCTGTACTGGTACTTCGACTCTTGGAATAGCGGGAACAGCTATTCTCGGCATCTTCACCATCTCCTGCTCGTAAGCCTTCGGAAGCGTCTCTGGGCCATCCAGCAGACTGACCAGCCTACACAGGAGTCTTGCTCTATAACCGCCGCCAGGTTGTGTAGTATTTCGAGTCCTTGTCACTCTCACACGATTCGTACACTTGGCGTTCCCAGGTCTGAAGTGAGTAGTGTACATTTGGCTGAGGTACACACGGCCGCTCCGTTGCCTTGCTGTGGTAACAAACTGTGCGGGTTCCCTTCGTTTGGGACATCTTTAACTCAACTCTGCTGCTGCAGAATCAACACGACGACGAGACGTCCCCTGCTCTCCTGAACCTGCAAGCGACTGAAACTGAAGCGGAGAAGCCTGGGTCTGCTTGCATCGGGGACCGGTGAGTAGCATAGCTAGGAACTGGTCAACCTCCTGCAGGAGCCCATAGCTTTTCCCTGCTGTGTCAAAACAGCACGCCTTTCCGTACTCGCGCTCTGCTTCTGCCTACAGTGGAGGCTGCGCTTGAGTCGCGGAACTCTGTTCTTCTTCATTTGTGCACTAAACTGAACTGCCTGATTCCCTCGAAGAGACTCCCCTTTTTGCCCATTGGCACCAGCGTGTGCAGGTACTTTTGAGCACAAGGCTCCACTCTTCGTAGGGCTCGGACTTCCTTTTAGTTAGGTGCCTCTGAAGGCGGACTGGGTCTAAGCATTATTTCGCACTGCCTGTTTTCCTTCCCTTTTAGGTCGACTACACATTTCGTGCATCTAACGCTTGAGACTTGTTTGTATTTGTATATATATTGTATTGGTATGGTATGTGTTGGTTTACTAGAGTTGTATTGTGATTTCTCAATACGGTCATTGTTTTAAAGGCCTTGGAATAAATGTGTATATATTTTTAATATAACACCTGTTTGGAGTAGTTTGTAAGTGTCCTTGTTTTGTGTGCTCATTGCGGGCTTTCAGTCACCCTCACCCCTCTTGAGACCTAGTCTTGACCGCCGCGATCGCTACCCTGATTGGTCTGGCTTGTCCAGAGGTTACCCTGTTCCAAGTAATTAGGTTGGCCTTCTGAACTTCTGCACCGCCAGGACAGAGTTCAGAAATCTGTCTTAACAAATTGGTGTACACCGGTGGGATACGACTGAAGGTATCCAGTGTTGCGCACGAACTAAGGCATTTCAAGTTATTCCTACCAGGACATGTAGTGAATTGTTATAGTTTAACTTTAAAAAGGCCATAGTCCTATCTAACAGTATGGAAACAAATACCTTGTTAACTTTAAATGCTTCCAAATCAGAAACATTGAAAAAGATGTGTGTACGGAGAGAGGTGTTTCCTCTCAAGGCACGAAATTGGATATGATCCAAAGAATCGTGGCGTGGCAAGAAGCGCAGCTTGACGCTATAACTTCTGAGGACAGTGCGGAAGGAGGTGGGGCTGCTCTCACTGGTAGAACCAACGTTTCTGCCGCTGCACTGATCCACCGCGACCACGAGGACAGGGAGGATGAGATGTCTAATGTTTCCTCTGCCAGTGCTGATGGGGAGGCTATGCTTGAATTCAAGAAGCAAGAGCTGCGTTTTAGGCAGAAGGAGCTTGAATTCAGCATAGCCAAACTAAAAATCGAACAGGCAGAAAAACAGAAAGACAGGGATGCAAATGGATCCAAGGGTCCTGGACATGGGTCTGGGGCCTCCTCTCATCCACGGTTTCCGAAAGATCTGCTCAGTGTGTATGAGGAAAGGAATGACATTATGGAGTGGCTGAATGCGTTTGAGTATGCATGCGAAGTTCAACAAGTTGACAATGCTGATAAGATTGCCTGGTTACTCAGCAGACTGCCCCATTCTGGCTGTAGTGCCATTATGGAAATGTCGAAGGCTGAGCGAGCTGATTTCGCAATGTTAAAGCAAACTCTCATTTTAAAGTTTGGGAAGACTCCGGCCCAATATTTGAAACGATTCAGAGAGTATAAGACAAAAGAAGGTGGTACTTGGGTATCTTATGTAACTGAATCCTTAAAAAACTTAACTGGCTGGGTCGAAGGTTATAAGGTTTCTACCTTCGAAGGCATGATAAATCTTGTCATGCTGGAACACATTTTTGCATCTTCTTCCCCGGAGCTTAAGCAGCATTTGGCCGATTCGAAGGAGATAGATCCTAAGAAGCTGGCCATTGCAGCAGACTTATGGGTGTCACATCGAGTGTCCCATAAGGACAAAACTCATCCTGGTAAGCAGGAGGAAGGGAAAAAGTCCAAAGATAAGGAGGGTGGAGAATCTGATAAATCTTCTTCTCAAAAGGGCCACAAAAAGAAAAATAAGGGTAAGACACAAGAGAACTCACAGGGTAGTGGAGGTCAGACTCCGAAACAGAACTCTGGTTACAATAAGCCTCCCTATGTAAACAGACCCAATGGATCTTGTTTTGCTTGTGGAGCAACTGACCACATGAAGGGGGATCCCCAGTGGAAGGTTAGACCTTTGGGGGTCCACTCCGCTAATCTGGCCTTCTCCTCCTACGAGGAAGAAGAGATTACAGGAGCATCCTTCTCCTCAGACTCATTTCCCAGCGGGATAGAAGCTGAGGTAGTTTTAGTTTCCCTGGGTTCCTGGGAGCCTAAAGTCGCAGAGGCTTATGCTAGGATTCCAGATAATACCAAGCACTACTTTAAAGGCAGTGTGCTGATCAATGGAGTAGATACTCCAGCTCTTAGGGATAGTGGGTGCAGTCGAACTGTAGTGGATTCTACCTTGGTAGACTCAGAGGAAGTTGCCAGAGCTACTCTGATGCCCACTAAGTTGGCTGACGGCCCACTCCGTATGTTCCCAGTAATACCTGTAAATCTTACTTTAAATGGTACAGCAGTCAGGATTCCAGTGAGCATTCAGAGAAACGTCCCAGGAAAGATCTTGTTAGGTAATGATCTCAGAACTTTAGGGCTCGTAGGAGACACTGCCGAAAGACCCTACACACGGTCTCAAGCACGGGCAGCATTGGCCAGGACCAATACGCCGCCCCAGCCGAAGGGGAAACACAAGGCGAAAGGAGTAAACAAGTCAAGTCGAGGGAAAGAGAATATTCCCCCGAGCTCGCCTACCACTGCGGTGGAGGAAGTTGGTCAATTGCCCGGGCCTGACGAGGAGGTGGCGATGCCTGAAGTATTTGACCCCAACGACCATCCTGAACTAAAAGACTTGTTAGTAGAAGGTGGTCCTGATAGGGACGAATTCAGTAAAGGCCAACGTGAGTGCCCATCTCTGGAAGGCCTAAGGAGACAGACCTGCTCCCAGCTTGAGGGTGAACCTCCTGGGACGCATCGGATTTATTGGGAAGGTGGACTCCTGTATAGTGAGCCCACAGAGTCTACAGAAGGAGACCATAGGAGGTTGGTGGTTCCCCTTGCTGTAAGACCCTTCCTCCTGCAGTTGATGCATGAAGTGCCCCTTGCTGGTCACCTTGGTATTAAGAGGACCAAGCAAAGGTTATCCATGCACTTCTACTGGCCCAAGATGGGGGCGCAAGTAGAAAGTCACTGCAGGAGTTGTGCCTCCTGCCAGTTATCTGGTAAGGTTGGCTCGACAATCCAAGCTCCATTGGTACCACTCCCAGTTGTGGGAATACCATTCGAAAGGGTAGGGATCGACATCGTTGGTCCCCTTGACCCGCAAACATCCTCAGGCAATAGGTTTATCCTGGTGCTGGTCGACCATGCAACCAGATATCCTGAGGCCATCCCATTGAAAACTGTAACTGCCAAGTCAGTTGCAAAAGCGTTACTTGGCATATTTACTAGGGTTGGCTTCCCTAAAGAAGTTGTGTCGGATCGTGGCAGCAACTTTATGTCGAAGTATATGCAGGCTATGTGGAAAGAATGTGGGGTCACCTACAAGTTCTCTTCTGCATACCACGCCCAGACCAATGGTCTGGTGGAACGTTTCAACAGAACGTTAAAGAGCATGATTGGGGCTCTGGAAGAACCTCAGAAAAGAAAATGGGATCTTCTTTTACCATGCTTACTGTTTGCCTACCAGAGGTACCACAGGAGGGTGTTGGCTTCAGCCCCTTCGAACTTCTGTTCGGTCATCCTGTACGGGGACCCTTAGCCATAGTCAAAGAAGGATGGGAGATGCCCACTCCCCCTGTTACTACCAACGTAGTAGATTATGTGCTAGGGCTCAGAAAATGGATGGTACTTCTGATGGGCTTGGCTAGTGATAAATTGAAGGCAGGACAAGTGCTGGTGAAACATTGGTACGACCAGAAAGCTTCCCTCATCAACTTTACACCTGGTCAGCAAGTCCTGATCATGAATCCCATAAGGCCTCGAGCTTTACAGGACAAATGGTCAGGCCCTTACACAGTGGTGGAGCCCCTGGGTGAGGTTAACTATTTAGTGGACCTTGGAAGGCCTGGACAGGCTGCCAAAGTGTTTCACGTAAATAGGCTGAAGGCTTTCGTCCCAAGAGTCGAAATCGCAGCACTGCTGCTGGCTTCAGATGTTGAGGAAGAGGAGTCTGAACCTCTCCCCGACCTGTTCCAAAGTGGTCCTTCAGATAGCTCCTTTGAGGGTGTCCGAGTGGCCCCTCACCTGACTTCTAATCAGCAGGCTGAGGTGAAAAGTTTGCTTAGGCAGTTTTCCCCCCTGTTTTCACAGTCGCCTGGTTTGACACCTTGGTGCAAACATAACATAGACACAGGCGACAGTGTACCTACCAAAAGTAGGGGATACAGGATTTCAGACAAAGCACGGTCTTATATTAAGACCGAGGTCAACAAGATGTTAGAACTTGGGGTGATTGAACCCTCTAGTAGTCCTTGGTCCAGCCCTGTGGTTTTGGTTCCAAAGGCAGGCACTTCTGAATTGAGGTTCTGCGTGGATTACAGGGCTCTGAATGCTGTCACCAAGACAGATGCACACCCCTTGCCTCGAACAGATGAGCTGGTGGATACTTTGGGTGCCTTCAAGTACCTCAGCACGTTTGACCTCACTGCTGGCTATTGGCAAATAGCTTTAGCAGAACATGCCAAGGAGAAGACAGCGTTTTCTACTACAGACGGCCTTTACCAATTCTGGGTAATGCCGTTCGGGTTGAAAAATGCACCTGCCACTTTCCAGAGGCTTGTGAATCATGTGTTGAATGGGTTGGACGAATTCTGTCTTGCATATCTGGACGATATAGCAGTTTTCAGTGCCACCTGGGAAGACCATGTGAAACACCTCGGGATTGTGCTCCAGGCTCTTCAGAAAGCACACTTGACCATAAAGGCTAGTAAATGCCAGATTGGACAAGGCTCAGTGGTTTACCTTGGACATGAAGTAGGTGGAGGGAGGATACAGCCTCTACCCAGTAAAGTACAAGCAGTACAAGACTGGCCTACCCCCACTACACAGACCCAAGTGAGAGCCTTTTTAGGACTCCCGGGGTATTACCGCAACTTCGTGGCAGACTATGGCACCATAGCTGCCCCTCTGACTGCCCTCACCACTCCGAAGAAACCCAAGAAGGTAACTTGGACCGACGAGTGTGAGAAGGCCTTCAACGGCTTAAAAGACTCCTTGTGCCAGGCCCCTGTCCTCAGGGCCCCTGATTATCAAAGACCTTTTATCGTGCAGACGGACGCCTCTGTCACTGGGATAGGAGCTGTACTATCGCCAGTAGATGAGAAGGGTAAGGAACACCCTATTGGTATTATTAGCCGCCAGCTTAAGGACAGAGAGCTCAGATGGTCCACGGTAGAGAAAGAATGTTTCTCTGTTGTGTGGGCCCTAAGGAAGCTGAGGCCCTACCACTATGGGACCCACTTCACTGTGCAAACTGACCATAAGCCCTTAAAGTGACTAATGAACATGAAGGAGGAGAATCCAAAGGTGGTCCATAAGTCTACAAGGCTTCGACTTCACTATTGAGCATAGGCCAGGTGTCCAACATAGCAATGCTGATGGGTTGTCCAGAATATTTAACCGACCTGAACAAGAGACTCATCCAGGGGTGGATTAGTTCCCCCTGTCCATAGTCTGGGAGGGGCGAGTGTTAGGACAGATTTCGTAATTGTGGGTAATTTTCCTTCCATGTGGCAACCCCTAAACTATTTGCTGTTGTTTTTCACCTTGTTCTCGACTTTGCCAGAGAAGTGCAGCCTTCTGCCGCACTCCTCTGGGCTTTCGCTCCATTCTTACGGGGAAAATGCCATGCCCTTAAGACAGTCAGTACCGGGAAACGCTGTTTCCCGTAGTTTCTTTTATCATGTTGCGGCTTTCGTGCAACATGACACAAGAGGGCACTGTAAGCTAAGTTACTGCTCTCTTGGGTCTCTAGCCTTCTACAGGCCCTAGATACTCTTTTCGGATTGTAACTGATCAGTGCAAGTGATTCACGGACGGGAATGGTGGCAGCGATCGTTTCTTGTATTTTGAGCTCCATTTCGCGTTTTAAGCGTGTTTCTCGCGCTTATCCCAAAAGGGTGGCCTGGCTCCCAAAATGGCCAGACCACGAGGCTCCTTTGTCCTGTCCGCTGACCGTCTTGCTCCCTTCACCTTCCCCAGGTCGAGCCGACCCGGGGCCTTCCTTATTTGGGCATGTACTTTCCTGCAAAACATGGATGCTTTTGCGGGCTTCTACAGGCCTTGTGTGTGCCTCCAGGATGTGGGCTGGGATGTCTGGTCCCAATACACATCCTGGGTGCCAGAGAGTCTAGGGTGGTGTGAATGCCTGGGACCACCGTGGTCCGTGATAGGTCCCCGTATGGTGTGAGTGTTCATGAGCGGATCTCCCATTGGGTCCCCTCTGTTTTGGCGCGAAGGGAACCGTGGATAAGAGGGGGCTGGAAACACCACTACCATGTCGATCTCCTGAGTTCTCACGAACGAAGGAATACAGGAGCCAAGTATCCTGTGTAAGAGGATTCAATTCAACACTACAGCTAAGTCAATGCCTAGTCTGGGATACTGAATGGAAACCCTTATTGATATATCTTTATGTCCAGTTCATGAGTTCTGGATGACTACCCCTATATAACACCCCTCTCTTGGAATCCCCCTGACCCCACTGAGCCAAGAAGTAGTTCTGTTTTGCAAGTTAAAAGGTTTATATGAGAATTTAAACAATATATATATATATCACACTTTATAATAAATTAATAATTGAATATCACACTTAATCTGAGCAGTAATCAATAATGGATAGTCTGGCACTAGCACACTTCTTTATAATCAATGATGAGTGGTTATAGGATGGATAAGATAGCAGCAATACTTTTATGGTTTCAAATGGATGCAAGGTGGAATGAAAATGCAGTACAGAAAAAAAACTTGATAGGATTTCAGCAAAAGACAATGTAATCACTTTTCACAGGCAATTCACTCCCCCCCTTTAAGCAATGCAAGGAAATGGAAGGAAAGCACACAGTTCTCAGTAATGCAATCAAATGTAATTCAGTTCACCCCAGCAAGCTTAGCGAAAACAGGTATGAGTTTGAAATACAGGCAAAAGTGCTTTGAATATGGTGACAATGCAGTGAGAAATATGCTGAAAATGCTTTAATTCCCTTCAGGAGGTTCAGGGTGAGTGGTATCTAGTTAATATGAGTTCAGGCTCACTCTAGCAATGATTCAGGGATGGTTCTTAAGAGGCAAACGAAATTTAGCAGTTCATGCAAAAGCAGCTACCTTTTTAAAAGTAAAGAAATCGGGCCAAATTGCAAATCGCGGCAAAGTTTGCGAGTGCGGGAATCGTGATTACGGCAAAAGTATAAGGAGTAGCAAGTCGGTTCCAAACTTGTTGAAAAGCTGAGATTCTAAGCTTTCAGAGGAAAGTTAAACCAAGTTCCTAGCACAAACGGTTCCAGAAATACGGACGATTAAATAAAGGTTGTTTTTCGGATTTGAAATTTTAAAAGTTCAAAGCGACAGGTTACAGCTTGCAGCTAGAAAATGACAGGTGACAGCTTTGCAAATGACAGGTGACAGTTAGGAGGCAGTTCTGGTTAGATTAAAATAGATTGAATTATATTATTTTAACTAAGAGATTGGTTCTGCACAGTTCTGCTAGGTACACACAATATATCTTGAAATAGGCCTCCCCAGGGATCTGGTCAGGTTTTGGACTGGACTCCGGTTCTGGTCTCGGCACTTCACAGTGATCTGGGTCAGCTCTCTGGTTCTGCTAACAGCGGTCTGGTTCACTCTGGATCTCTGGCCTCTGGTTCTGGATACTGCTCTGCTTTCTCTGGGTACAGCACTGCTTCTGGATCTTTCTGCACAGCTTTCTCTGGACCCAGCGCTGATCTGCACGGCTCCTGGATACTGCTACCGCTGTTAGGTTTGCTGGATGCTGAGGCCTACTGAGAAGAGGTCTCAGTTTGCGGGTTTAGGCCCTTGCTTTGAGTTCTGAATCAAGTTCTTTGGAGTTTTAAAGTCTAAGTGTTGAATCTGGTATCTTCTGGATGTTGTATGGTCCGGCAGAGCGCGTTGCAGCAACTGAATTTGAATGTCTCTACCTGTCCCAGCAGTCTCTTTTTATGTGTTTTGAAAGTGGGTGGAGAGGCTAGTTTCTAGGCCCAACCCCTTCAGAGTTCTGATAGGTTGGAGAATTCTTTGCATTCTCACTGGAGAGCAGGATTGTGTGTCAGAATGATGTCATTTAATGGCTTGCAGAAAGGACACTCCCCCGTCAGATTACACACAAATCTATATTTGACCTAAAGACATATTTGCACAGGTACACATTTGTTTAAAATTACATGCACCCATCACATATCACATGAGGTATACTCTGTTCAAACTCTGCTCTTCCTGGGGGCTTGCATTCAGAAATGGCAACATTTTGTGCTTTTTAGTGGGTTTTGCAACATCAGATTTTTCTCCAGATTTATGCACATGTACACCCCCCTCCCACACATATCTCAGTAACTTTCCAGGTCGCTGGCTTAAACACAGAGTATGTGGTGTCAATAAATAGCAGGGTTTTGCCCCAGGACATCACACAAATTCCCAACGCGTCTTAAAACGTGCACAGAAAAATCACAAGAATTATGGTATCATTTAAATAATTTTGACAAGTCCGCACTGTGAGTTATACATCTTTCTTAAAATCATATTCTGGCCAACAGGGGTGTGTCTTTTCAGGTCACATGGTGTAGAAACCAGTTTATCCAGTTTCTGCCAAGCTCAGAGACCCTGCCCCTCCCAGCTTCTGCCAAGAGGAAGCCATTTTACGGCCACCCTAATAAACCATCTGCCTGGGCCCAGGACAGGTTTTTGTTCAACTCCCAGTAGCTGCTCCACCCCTAATCTAATCAGAGAGGTGACAACTCCTTTTGTCAAGGGGAAGAGTGGCTGAGCAGGTATTAGCTCCTGTGGGGGTAGATGTCAGGCAGAATTTAGTTTCATTAAGCCAGGTTTCAGATAAAATGTCACCTTTTGTTCCCAAGTTTAAGTCAAGACAATTTTTACATATGCAGCTAGAATGCTGATTCTAAGTTCAAAACTATGACATTTTAACAGTTACAAACTATGTGACACTCAAAAGTAGGTCACTCAGTTAATTTAAACATTTTCAATTTTTGGTAGTTTTAAATCCAGTTTCAGTTAGGCTGCTGCAGACCTGCAGAGCTCAGCCAGTCTTGTTATGAACATTGTTTTGGGGCTCTTCAACTTCCCAGATTTAGTATGCACACATACTTCATTCTGCCAGATGTCCGCTGGTGTTCAGTGAGATTTTTGGATGTGTTGCAATGTTTGAAAATAGGTATTTTGAGCTGGCATTCAGAGAAACAAAAGGTGATTTTAAAGTGCGTTTTTTCCTTTGGCACACATTTCACTCATGGCACCCCGGCCCATCCTGCTTGCACTGGTGGGTGGCAAGTTAGGCAACCATTTTAGTGTGCACAAACTGCGTGGTTCTCCAGGATTCTGGCGCACATATGGGCTTTTTGGCCATCTTGTATTTTCTAAGCCCACAGCACCAAATGTTGCAGCATGATAGCTCAAACGTGGGTCAGGACACCCAACAAAGCCCCCCCACGTGACTGCACTTTGAATTTGAGTCGATGGGGAGTCGGGTGCACAGAAGGTGATGACCCACGCACTGGTATGTCCGCATAATCTTCTTCCAATTCTGCAAATCCGGTACTGATCGATAGGTTCTCCTCGCCGGTCCTGATGGGAATATTGGGCGGTACCCTGGGCCCCTCGGGTCTCGGCTCCCGGTCCCCGGATCGTCCTCCTTGGCCCGTCTCCAGGTTTTCTTTCTCCTAGGACGACAAAGGAAAAGCGGCAATACCTATTCATGGACATTTCTCCCCCACCATTGATATAGTGGGGTGACATATATATTTTAGAACTCAACAGATATGAACATGCTCATTTTTTTTAATTAAGCGACAGGAACACATAAACTTGAGAAACACAGAATTTGATAGGTTATATGTAGGATAGGTTATATGTAGGATATTTTAAGTTAGAACTGAATTAATCTGAGACAGTACCCTCTAGGATTCCAGAGGATTCCTCCAGTTGTTGCAGAGTGTGCCTGGGATGGCAACACTTCAACTGGTTAATGTGGACCCACTTGTCTTCCCCCTCTGCCAAACCGCCTTTGGGGATGCGGATCTTGTAGGCCACAGGGGAGATTTTGTCTATAATCTCATAGGGTCCCTTCCATGTAGGCAAAAATGTTCGCTGTTTAGCCTGGTTTCTTTGGAAGTTGTATAAATAGACCCGGTCCCCCACTTGATATTCCTTCCTGGAAGTTTTCAGGTCATAGTGGGTCTTCATGCTATCAGCTGATCTTTCTAGATTCCGCTGAGCATAAGCAAAAGCATGTTGAAGGTGTTTCCTTAAATTCTCCACATACTCGTGAGTTGTGGAGGCATTTATTAGGGTCTGCTCTTGGGTCCTGTAGAGCAAATGCTGAGGAAGCACCATCTTGCGCCCAGTCATCAACTCAAATGGTGACATTTTGGTTGCAGATGAAGGGGTAGATCTGATGGCCATTAGGACCAGAGGTAATCGGATATCCCAACTTGGCCCAGAATCTGCCACAAACATTTTTAAGATGCTCACAATTGTCCGGTTGTAGCGTTCTACTGCTCCAGAAGAAGCTGGCCTGTAAGCAATGTGTAGCTTTCTCTTGACCCCCAGTATCTCCCACATCTTTGTCATCACTTCACTGGTGAAGTGGCTACCTCTGTCTGACTCAATCCTTTGAGGTAGACCAAAACGGGAAAAGATGTGGTTAATCATCAAGGCAGCTGCTGTTTCTGCCTTGCAGTTTGGGGCTGGGAGACATTCCACCCACTTGGTAAACAAGCATGTCACAGTCAACATGTACTTATTCCCCTTAGTGGAGCGAATCACGGGGCCTACAAAGTCGATTTGTAAATCTGACCATGGGAGTGTCATTCCCCTCTTTTGGAGAGGCGCCCGGTGTGTGAGGGATGTTGGCTGAAATTGTGCACATACAAGACAACCCTTCAAATATTGGTTGAGGTCCTGGCCCATGTGTGGCCAGTATGCAACCTCTCTTAAGATTTCCAGTGTTGTGTGAAACCCCCTATGACCGGCGGTGGCCGCATCATGGGCGTGACTTAACATCAGGCTTCGGAATGAGGTAGGAACCACCCACTGATCATGGCCAGCTTTGGATTTCCTTACCAGCAAACCGTCATGGATTCGGAACATTTTTGGACATTTCATCAACACTCTTAGGTCCTCTTTCCCAAGGTAATCGGTATCCGTCAGGGGAAAGTTCTCAGAGTCCTCACGGTGTTGGTAAAACTTACCAATAATTGGATCCCCCTTCTGAGCTGTAATCAAATCAGCATCAGGGGTCTCCTTGCTCCATTGGGCAGTTGAAAGATCATTGTGAGCATTTGTCTGGGATCTAGTGATAGCAGTGACCTGGATTTCCCCCAACAGGGACTCAATCTCAATTAGATCCCCTTGGATGGCCCCGGTTTTGGCCAGCTGATCAGCTAAGTCATTTCCAGTTTTGTCTGGTCCCTCTACTTTGGAATGACCCTTGATCTTTTTCCAGTAGATGTTCATCCCATTCGATGTGACCAGATCATCAATGTTTTGGATCAACTTCCCATGTTTCAAGGGTTTGTTGTTAGCACATAACATGCCTCTGGTTTTCCAATTAACCAGGTGCTCCACGAACCCGTTCCGTACATAATCAGAATCTGTGATTATGAACAGTTCGTGGAGTTGATGCTGGACAGCAGTGTGGATGGCCTGATGCACAGCCATCAATTCTGCCACCTGACTACTTCGGGGACCAATTTTGTATCCAGCGGAGGGTTCTGGGGACTCATTCACCCATCCATTCCCTACGCCGGCCACCATTTCTTTCTCCCCGTTGTTGTCAACATGGTAAGAGCATCCATCCACATAGACAGTGGGCATTCCCTCACACTTGTCCTCTTCAAAGACTTTGTGTGGGGAATTAAGGTATGCCTCCGTGTTGTCCTTGATTTTTAGACTTTCGTCCTCGAGACAGTTTTCTCTGGCACAATCATGCAAGTCAGCCAGACCTTGCGCGAGGGGACTCTTCTTGTTTTGGCCACATCTGACCTCCACAGGAAAGCTTTGCATTGACAGAATCCAGGAAGTAATTCGGGAATTAATCACATTTCCGGCCCGGATTCTGTCACTTTGGAGATATTGAAGAGGCTGGTGTGGATTCTCCACGATGATGTGTTCCCCCTGGATAAATGGGCGGTAATTCTTCAATGCCCACACCGTTGCCAGGAGTACCTTCTCCCAATCGTTGAATTTTTCCTCCACAGAGGATAAAGTTTTGCTCGCATAGGAGATTACTTTATTGACCTTGTCATGCTTTTGGTATAATACTGCCGTCAAGCACGTATTAGAGAACCCCGTCTCCAGGAAGAATTCCTTGTTTCTGACAGGGTAAGCTAGGCAAGGCGCTTGTGAGAGGCTTCTTTTGAGTTGTTTTACCGCCTCGGCTTGTTCTGGACCCCATTCCCACTTGACCCCCCCTTCAGGAGATGAATCAGGGGTCTGGTGATCTCTGCGTAGCCCTCAATGAACTTTCTGCTGTAATTAGTCAGTCCAAGGAGGCTCCTTAGTTCACGCAGAGTTGTGGGGTCTTTCAGTTTCAGAAGTGCTTCCACTTTCTTTTCCTGGGGACAGAGACCCTGAGGAGTAATCTCATGCCCCAAGAAATTAACACGGGTTCTACACCACTGTGCTTTCTGAAAGGAAAGTTTTGCTCCGGCGGCCCTCAACTGGGTCAGAACATAACGGATCTCCGCTATGTGTTCCTCCACAGATGAACTTTTGATGAGGACATCATCTACATAAGCCAGGTCACCCCTTGCACCCAGGTCGGGCATGGCCTTGTGTAGGAAAATGTTGAATTCATTGCCGGAGTTGAGGTATCCGAAGGGAGTCCGGGTCCATGTGTACTGCTGGCCCCCAAAGGTAAAAGCCAACTTGTATTGGTCTTCCCTACTGACAGGCACAGTCCAGTATCCATTGGTCAGGTCTATTGCAGTGAATACCTGTGACCCCTGGATCTGGGCCAGCCCTTGGTCAATGTAGGGCAGAGGCCATCGGGAAGTATGGACCCGTTTGTTGAGCTCCCTGAGGTCGGTGCAGAGTCTCCACTGGCCGTTTGGCTTCAATATTCCCAGCACCGGATTATTGAAAGTGCTGTGGACTGGACGGATTATTCCCCGGGACTCAAGGTTCTTAATTATTTCAGTAAGGGACTCCATTGATGCGAGAGGCAAGCAATATTGCTTCACAAACACTGGAGTCATGCCAGGGTCCGTGGGGATTGTTGTTGTGTGGATGTCGGTGCGGCCACAGTCATATGAGTCTACCGCAAAGAGATCTTGGAAATCCGAGAAAACTTGTTTCAACTTTTGCTTCTGTTCCAGAGTCACACAGGCATCAGCTAGGTTGACTCTCTCTTCCACCATCTGCCTGAAGCCTGGAAAGACTTCTGGTTTGGCTATCTCAGCGGCCTCCTCCAGCTGGGTGGAGAAGTCCCTGGTCAGAGTGCTGATTTGGACTGGAGGCCTCAGGTGGGAAAGGCAACCCTCACCGACCTGGAAAATCACCTCATCCCTCCTGAAGTCACAAGTCACATCTTCCTTACCATAGGGGCAGGAAGTGTACACCAGGAAGTTCCCCCCATGCCGGGTAAAAATCCTGTCTGGTGTTGTATTGTCCTCACTGTCACTGTCAAAACAGTCCTTGGGGATTGGTCCTAACAGTTCATTTCCTAGATCAATGGAAAAATGTCGGTCATCAACCGCCATTCCAATAATGGTGCCTGCGGCTAGAGTAATACTCTTTAAGTCGCTGTTATCCACCTCTATTGGAATGGTGTCATGTTCTATGTTGACTAATGGAGTTGGGTTTACCCCCAACCCTTGCTGTTGGAGAGAAGCATTTAGATGTATATAAGCATCAGGGTTTTGCAAATATTGTCCTCTTTTAACTTTCACTTCCAGGGAGAATTGTCGGGTCCTTTCTGGGATGGCGACTTCCTCTTTAATCTGAATTTCAACTGCATAAGGCAGCAATTGAGCTGACCTAAATGCTTTTTCTGGATCATCAAAGCCCATGGGATTATCCGCTAATCGGGACCAAGCTTTGAAGTTTATTAGGTCCAAACTAATGGCAAAGCGATTGAGAATGTCACTGCCTAAGTAAAAAGCGGCAGTGACGTCTCGCACAACCCAACAATTGTGGACTATGCTCTTGTTGCCAATGGAGATTTTGAGCATACACCTGCTTGGCAGGAGATGGTTGGAATTGGGTGCTTCCAGGTCCATTTCCCATTTGTCTATCAGTTTGAATGTGGGAATGGCTGGATCTTTTGGGAGTTGGCGGAACATTGCTTCGCTGATGAAGCTCTTACCGTTGTTCACGCACACTCGAGCGAGAACAGAGTCCTTCCCATCATTTAACTGAACAGGGATGAACAACTGCTCTCCAATTTGCTGAATATCAGCCAGGCTCTGAGCTGATTTCACATCTTTCTGGACTTTAGGAGTGGGAGTTTCTGATTGTGGATTAGTAAAGAATTTCAGGGTGTTTCCTTCCAGTGTGGAATACCACTTCAAACTGGAAGGAAGGTTGATTTTCAGAAATAGAGAGGACCCCCCATCACCCGTCTGTTGTCCTACTGCTATTACTGTCACGTCTGGAATTTGGTTGTTCTGGAAGTGAAATTGTACTTGGTCAGATTTTTGTTCAACCATGTGGCAGGTACCGTTTAAACTAACATGGTTGACACTCTGTTTTAATTTTATTGGTCGGCTAGTCTGGGTCCAGAGGACCTTGTTTACACAATCTATTAGGGGTGACAACCTTCTCAGGAGGTCATTCCCTAGTAAAGAAGGGGTGCCCTCTGGAGTCACTACTATGACCGGGTGTTTCACCTTGTGTCGCCCAATTTTAATGTCCAAGTCTGCAGTCCCCTGAACGGGAATTTCCTTCCCGTCAAAGTTCTGCAGTTGTCCAGGAAGAGAGGTGAGAGGAATACGGTAATTCTCCCCCCTTCTGGCATTTAGTTCCTCAAAGGCCCTTTTGGACAGAAGGGTAGCTTGGGATCCAGTGTCCACCAGTGCCAAAATTGTACCCTGCCCCTGTACTTGTACCGGGGCATAGTATCTTCCCTCCTTCTCCTCAAGGGGGCACAGATAATGCACATTTTTGGACAACTGGTGGGCTAACTTTCTGGTTTTGGACATTGCTAGAGAAGAGATTTGGGCAGAATTCTGTGGAGAGTCTTGGGAATCTGAAAGAAAAAGTTGGCAACTGGAGAACAGAGCCATTGTGGGTTCCCCTGGTTCCGGTTCTGGGCCGCCCCCCCCTTTTTGGAGGCAGTCACCAGGATGGGTTTGAACCAGGGGATTTTGGCATTGTGGGTTCTGGGATGAGATGATGGGCGGCGGTAGCTCAGTTTCCATATCTCCCCAGTCTGGATTGGAATCCCTTGGGACCCATTTTTCTTTGGGAGGAGTTCCCCCATCTCTGAAGGAGAAGATCCTTTTCCCAGGATCTTCTGAGGATCCCTCTCCCTCAAATTGGAAGACCTGTACCTCCTCCACAAAGTGGGTCTGTTTGGGTCCTTTGTTTCTCGTACCCCCCCTCTGCTCCTTGGGAGGCAGGCTTTCAGGGGTAGGAGATTTTGTTTCCGGTTCCTGGTTTTCCAGGGGCTGTTTACAAGTTGGGAAGGAAGCTTCCTCCAAGGCTTTACACCCCCCTTCCCCTTGTGCCTCCTCCCTGGGAACCGGTGTGTTATCGGGGTGCTGCCCCGTCATTGTTCTGGAGTACCAGGTCCAGAGTTTGGGGCATTCTGCGGCGGCACGCTCATCTGAGGGTTCTGTTGAGCCCTCAGTATGTGACCCAGATCCCGTGCCATATTTTGGACCTGGCGCTCTAACTGGGAAACCCGCTCAGGCTGATACGGGGCTCTATTTTCTCCCCTGGGCTGATCCCGGGAAGGGTAGCTATCCCTTCTCTGGTAGTACCCCTGGTTGGGAAGATTTTGGTACCCCTCCACCCTTGGCCTCCCCTCTCCCGGATTAGGTTGTCTGAGCTCAGGGAATTGGGGAAAGAAGGATGGATGATTTTGGGGCTGGAAATTGGGTGGATACCTGGGGAAAAAGTTCTGCCCAGGATTTGGAGAATTTCTGCCCTCCTGGGGGAAGTTAGGAGGGAAGTTCCCCGGGTCAGGTGCTTGGCTGGATCCCCCCTTGGGCTGGAGGAGTCCACACATAACCCAGGATTGGTCGGTTTCCCTTGTAGCGGGGACTTACATAGTCAGGGGAGCGGGGGACCCCATTTGTGGGACTACCTCCTCGACTCCCTGTCTGTGACTGGCCCGAGGGATTTCTGGGCTTAGGATTATTAGGTGCAGGTAGGTTTTTAGGCCCCCCCATCTCCAAGTCTTAAACGGGGGCAACCTTTACCTCTGCCACCTTGGCAGCAGCAGGGGTGCTGTTGGTTTTGGGGTTTTTGGGCGCATTATTTTTATTTTCTATGGGCTTCTGCACCTCATGGATCTGGGTAGCCTGTTCAATGACCCAGTCTAAAGATCTTTTCTCGTGAAAATCTCTCACGAGCTGGGTCATGATGTATTTGGGCAAGGCATGGAAAAATGTATTGACAAATTCTCTGCTGTCTGTGCGCACCCTTCTGGTGGTCTGCGCAAAGGCACGTTTCAGTTCTTGCACAAATTCTTGTCGGGCCTGATCCTCCCCACATTGCAAATTGTAGGCTGCCTTGCGAGCCTCTTGAGGATTTCTGTGAACAGAAAAATGTTTCAAGATGGCCGCCTTATAGGTGGACCATCTTAAATAATTTTGGTCCTCCAGCCCCGCAAAGAAACTGGAGTATTCTGGTGAGAAGGTCCACTTTACATATTGAATACAGCTTTGGCTGTCCTTCAAATGGAAAGTCTCCATCATTTGCTCGTAAAGCTCCAAGTGTTCCCAAACCAAATACTTGGCGTTCTTGTGATAAGGCGTGATGACACTCCTTATTGCCTTTATTTGCTTCAATGGGTCCTTAAGCAAGGCCCTTTTTGCCTTATTGGCCTTTTTGGTTCGGGTAACCCTGGTCCATTCATCCTCTGACTCAGAGGCACTGCTCCCAGAGGTTCCTGTCTGCCCTTCCAGGTTTTCCCGGATTCTGCGAGCCTGGGATTGGCTGGCAGAATGTGGGGACCTGGTCTCCTGTGTCCTGCGCCGTTCAGAGGAGTCTTCAGATTCCTCCTTGCTGCCAGGATTTGATGGGTACCCCCCCCACTGTCCTAACTGGGCAGACGTTTTCAGGATGCCCTTAATGGGCCTATTCTCCTGGGGTTCCCCACTAAATTGCACTGTGCTTGGGTGCCCATACCCGGATGCCCGCCCATCCATTCCTGGGAGGTACTGGCCTATGAGACCCATGCTTCTGGCTGGATAGTAATCTGCCATCCTTGTGGCCCGGTGCTCATGTGCGCCAGGGGACATGGGGGTGGCAGAGTCCAGGGACTGAGAGAAATAAAGGCCTCTGGTATTAGGGCTCCTGAGGTTATGCTCAGGAGTTTCCCTTTCCCAGCGAACCTGGTCTCTATCCGCCCCTGCTCCCTGTTGCAATGCAAGAGCCTGCGCTTTCAGTTCCTCAGCTAAGGCCTTACTAGACTCTATCAGTCGCTCCTGCATCGCTATCTGTTGTTGGAGCCTATCATTGTGCTGACAGAGAGCCTCATTTTCTCTCTGTGCCTCCTGATTGGTCCTGCAGTACTGGGCCAGTCTCTGCTGCAGGAGGGTTACCTCCTGAGCTGTGTCCCTATTGGCCTG
Source organism: Ambystoma mexicanum (assembly GCF_040938575.1). Classification (NCBI taxonomy): domain Eukaryota; kingdom Metazoa; phylum Chordata; class Amphibia; order Caudata; family Ambystomatidae; genus Ambystoma; species Ambystoma mexicanum. The sequence goes on along the minus strand of NC_090938.1, from coordinate 278,450,464 downwards.
CTCCTTTCTTACCAGAGCATCCTCCACCCTCCTGGTGTGCTCGAACAAGTTCTGGTGTTCTTTTTGGAGGTCACCCAGTCCCTGGAGGGCCAGGTGATTTTCTTCCATTTTCCTTTTTAAGTGGCAGACTTCCTGGCCTAAGGTATCCCTTTCCTGACTAAGAGCCTGCATCTGTGCCGCCAGGTCATCCCTTTGCCTTTGGAAGGCACCAGTTTTCTGGCGCTCCTGGTCAAACTCTGCCTGGGTATCCAGGTCTTTCAAAATCAGTTTATTGCTCTCTGCCTTCTCCCTATCTAGGTGGCTTTGCAGGGTGACTACCTGCTCAGCACATGCCCAATTGAAGTCTAACTGTTGCTCCAGCTTTTTCTGGCTCTGCAGTAGGGAGTCCAAACCTTCTTGGTACTCCTTCTGCAAGGCCAGAAATCTGGTATCCTGGTCCGTCTTTTCCTGTTGCAGCACATCCATATCCTCCTTTATTTTAGTGATGTACCGTCTGCTGTCATTTTCTGACTCCTGGCTCCTGAGCAGCCTCTGCTCAGAAGAGTCCAGATCAGATTGGGCCTTCTGTAGTGCCAGCAGTTGTCTACTCGCCAGATCTTGGCCTTCAGCACATTTGTCCTGCATGGCTCCCATATGTAAATATACATATGCAGCTACCCTGGCAATCTTGTGGTGCTCATCCTTAGCCTTAGGGGCCATATGTAGTTCACTCAGGGCCACATGTAGGGGACCCTGATCTCCTCATATAACTGACCCTGTTTCAGTGACCTGTTGCGCGATTGCCTGCAACCAGACCGTTTGGTCCTGATGAGTCCACTCACCTCTCACAAATAGCTTATGTAAGAAGTGTTCTCTGGCTATTTTGATGTCTACCAGTGTCGTCATTCTGGAATTTGAGTTCCTTCCTGACTTACAGAAGTTTGTATTTTATTTTTGCAAAACAGACCGTTTCCTTAGAGCTTTCCTTTGAGGAGTGCTTTACAGCGTAACACAGCGTGGTGATCCGAACGGATGTATGTCTCCTGTCAGTTAGCACACTGTATTAATCTGCACAAGTGATAATTCTAACCCAGACGTCCGGCTCGAGCCCCCACTTTGTAAGAGGATTCAATTCAACACTACAGCTAAGTCAATGCCTAGTCTGGGATACTGAATGGAAACCCTTATTGATATATCTTTATGTCCAGTTCATGAGTTCTGGATGACTACCCCTATATAACACCCCTCTCTTGGGATCCCCCTGACCCCACTGAGCCAAGAAGTAGTTCTGTTTTGCAAGTTAAAAGGTTTATATGAGAATTTAAACAATATATATATATATCACACTTTATAATAAATTAATAATTGAATATCACACTTAATCTGAGCAGTAATCAATAATGGATAGTCTGGCACTAGCACACTTCTTTATAATCAATGATGAGTGGTTATAGGATGGATAAGATAGCAGCAATACTTTTATGGTTTCAAATGGATGCAAGGTGGAATGAAAATGCAGTACAGAAAAAAAACTTGATAGGATTTCAGCAAAAGACAATGTAATCACTTTTCACAGGCAATTCACTCCCCCCTTTAAGCAATGCAAGGAAATGGAAGGAAAGCACACAGTTCTCAGTAATGCAATCAAATGTAATTCAGTTCACCCCAGCAAGCTTAGAGAAAACAGGTATGAGTTTGAAATACAGGCAAAAGTGCTTTGAATATGGTGACAATGCAGTGAGAAATATGCTGAAAATGCTTTAATTCCCTTCAGGAGGTTCAGGGTGAGTGGTATCTAGTTAATATGAGTTCAGGATCACTCTAGCAATGATTCAGGGATGGTTCTTAAGAGGCAAACGAAATTTGGCAGTTCATGCCAAAGCAGCTATCTTTTTACAAGTAAAGAAATCGGGCCAAATTGCAAATCGCGGCAAAATTTGCGAGTGCGAGAATCGCGATTACGCGAGAATCGTGTTACGGCAAAAGTATAAGGAGTAGCAAGTCGGTTCTAAGCTTGTTGAAAAGCTGAGATTCTAAGCTTTCAGAGGAAAGTTAAACCAAGTTCCTAGCACGAGATACAGATGATTAAATAAAGGTCGTTTTTCGGATTTGAAATTTTAAAAGTTCAAAGCGACAGGTTACAGCTTGCAGCTAGAAAATGACAGGTGACAGCTTTGCAAATGACAGGTGACAGTTAGGAGGCAGTTCTGGTTAGATTAAAATAGATTGAATTATATTATTTTAACTAAGAGATTGGTTCTGCACAGTTCTGCTAGGTACTCACAATATATCTTGAAATAGGCCTCCCCACGGATCTGGTCAGGTTTTGGACTGGACTCCGGTTCTGGTCTCGGCACTTCACAGTGATCTGGGTCAGCTCTCTGGTTCTGCTAACAGCGGTCTGGGTCACTCTGGATCTCTGGCCTCTGGTTCTGGATACTGCTCTGCTTTCTCTGGGTACAGCACTGCTTCTGGATCTTTCTGCACAGCTTTCTCTGGACCCAGCGCTGATCTGCACGGCTCCTGGATACTGCTACCGCTGTTAGGTTTGCTGGATGCTGAGGCCTACTGAGAAGAGTTCTCAGTTTGAGGGTTTAGGCCCTTGCTTTGAGTTCTGAATCAAGTTCTTTGGAGTTTTAAAGTCTAAGTGTTGAATCTGGTATCTTCTGGATGTTGTATGGTCCGGCAGAGCGCGTTGCAGCAACTGAATTTGAATGTCTCTACCTGTCCCAGCAGTCTCTTTTATGTGTTTTGAAAGTGGGTGGAGAGGCTAGCTTTCTAGGCCCAAGCCCTTCAGAGTTCTGATAGGTTGGAGAATTCTTTGCGTTCTCACTGGAGAGCAGGATTGTGTGTCAGAATGATGCCATTTAATGGCTTGCAGAAAGGACACTCCCCCGTCAGATTACACACAAATCTATATTTGACCTAAAGACATATTTGCACAGGTACACATTTGTTTAAAATTACATGCACCCATCACATATCACATGAGGTATACTCTGTTCAAACTCTGCTCTTCCTGGGGGCTTGCATTCAGAAATGGCAACATTTTGTGCTTTTTAGTGGGTTTTGCAACATCAGATTTTTCTCCAGATTTATGCACATGTACACCCCCCTCCCACACATATCTCAGTAACTTTCCAGGTCGCTGGCTTAAACAAAGAGTATGTGGTGTCAATAAATAGTGGGGTTTTGCCCCAGAACATCACACAAATTTCCAACGCGTCTTAAAACGTGCACAGAAAAATCACAAGAATTATGGTATCATTTAAATAATTTTGACAAGTCCGCACTGTGAGTTATACATCTTTCTTAAAATCATATTCTGGCCAACAGGGGTGTGTCTTTTCAGGTCACATGGTGTAGAAACCAGTTTATCCAGTTTCTGCCAAGCTCAGAGACCCTGCCCCTCCCAGCTTCTGCCAAGAGGAAGCTATTTTACGGCCACCCTAATAAACCATCTGCCTGGGCCCAGGACAGGCCTTTGTTCAACTCCCTGTAGCTGCTCCACCCCTAATCTAATCAGAGAGGTGACAACTCTTTTTGGCAAGGGGAAGAGTGGCTGAGCAGGTTTTAACTCCTGTGGGGGTAGATGTCAGGCAGAATTCAGTTTCATTAAGCCAGGTTTCAGATAAAATGTCACTTTTTGTTCCCAAGTTTAAGTCAAGACAATTTTTACATATGCAGCTAGAATGCTGATTCTAAGTTCAAAACTATGACATTTCAACAGTGACAAACTATGTGACACTCAAAAGTAGGTCACTCAGTTAATTTAAACATTTTCGATTTGTGGTAGTTTTAAATCCAGTTTCAGTTAGGCTGCTGCAGACCTGCAGAGCTCAGCCAGTCTTGTTATGAACATTGTTTTGGGGCTCTTCAACTTCCCAGATTTAGTATGCACACATACTTCATTCTGCCAGATGTCCGCTGGTGTTCAGTGAGATTTTTGGATGTGTTGCAATGTTTGAAAATTGGCATTTTGAGCTGGCATTCAGAGAAACAAAAGGTGATTTTAAAGTGCGGTTTTTCCTTTGGCACACATTTCACTCATGGCACCCCGGCCCATCCTGCTCGCACTGGTGGGTGGCAAGTTAGGCAACCATTTTAGTGTGCACAAACTGCGTGGTTCTCCTGGATTCTGGCGCACATGTGGGCTTTTTGGCCATCTTGGATTTTCTAAGCCCACAGTACCAAATGTTGCAGCATGATAGCTCAAACGTGGGTCAGGACACCCAACACCTGCAACCACGAGGCTGTACTTAGGAATCGCTGGTGACCCGCTGAAGGACTGCTCCTCTGCACTGCTGTCGCCTTGTGAAACCCTTTTTACCTCTGATCGAACCAGAAGGCCTGTACTGGTACTTCGACCCTTGGAATAGCGGGAACAGCTATTCTCGGCATCTTCACCACCTCCTGCTCGTAAGCCTTCGGAAGCGTCTCTGGACCATCCAGCAGACTGACCAGCCCACACAGGAGTCTTGCTCTGTAACCGCTGCCAGGTTGTGTAGTATTTCGAGTCCTTTTCACTCTCACACGATTCGTACACTTGGCGTTCCCAGGTCTGAAGTGAGTAGTGTACATTTGGCTGAGGTACACACGGCCGCTCCGTTGCCCTGCTGTGGTAACAAACTGTGCAGGTTCACTTCATTTGGGACATCTTTAACTCAACTTTGCTGCTGCAGAATCAACACGACGACGAGACGTCCCCTGCTCTCCTGAACCTGCCAGCGACTGAAACTGACGCGGAGAAGCCTGGGTCTGCTTGCATCGGGGACCGGTGAGTAGCATAGCTAGGAACTGGTCGCCCTCCTGCAGGAGCCCATAGCTTTTCCCCGCTGTGTCAAAACAGCACGCCTTTCCGTATTCGTGCTCTGCTTCTGCCCACAGTGGAGGCTGCGCTTGAGTCGCGGAACTCTGTTCTTCTTCATTTGTGCACTAAACTGAACTGCCTGATTCCCTCGAAGAGACTCCCCTTTTTGCCCGTTGGCACCAGCGTGTGCAGGTACTTTTGAGCACAAGGCTCAACTCTTCGTAGGGCTCGGACTTCCTTTTAGCAGGTGCCTCTGAAGGTGGACTTGGTCTAAGCATTATTTCGCACTGCCTGTTTTCCTTCCCTTTTAGGTGGACTACACATTTCGTGCATCTAACGCTTGAGACTTGTTTGTATTTGTATATATATTGTATTGGTATGGTATGTGTTGGTTTACTAGAGTTGTATTGTGATTTCTCGCTACGGTCATTGTTTTAAAGGCCTTGGAATAAATGTATATATATTTTTAATATAACACCTGCTTGGAGTAGTTTGTAAGTGTCCTTGCTTTGTGTGCTCATTGCAGGCTTTCAGTCACCCTCACCCCTCTTGAGACCTAGTCTTGACCGCCGCGATCGCTACCCTGATTGGTCTGGCTTGTCCAGAGGTTACCCTGTTCCAAGTAATTAGGTTGGCCTTCTGAACTTCTGCGCCGCCAGGACAGAGTTCAGAAATCCGTCTTAACAATTAGCAATTACCCTCCCAATGATTTTGTCCAAACTCTATGGCGAGAATTTCAAATTCAGGAGGCAGAGCTCTCAAGTTGTGCTTCATATTGTTATGAGTGTCACACCAACGAGTACACCATCCAAACAAGAGTAGTTCACTGACACCATTTTTTTGTTGTACTTCTTGTATTGCATGTTCATTACAAATTACAGGAATGCAAGTTGCGGGATTAAGAGGAAACCACTACTTGTTTAAGTCACTCACACCTGCCCAGTGCCAACTTAAAATCATTGTGATCCATTTGAGCCACACCAACCACTTAATCCACCACACCACTTTTCTCACTTGTTAAAGCCCTTTGACAAATTATCCACCAAATAATACTGAAGTTCACTGATTGTGACAGAGGCTGGTTTGGAATTGAAGAGAAGGAGTGTATGATCTCATTCGGAGTTTGGCAGTAACTTGCCAGTAAATCAGCCAGATTGCTGGTAAAATCGGTTACTGTTACCGTCACTCAGTGCTGTGGATTTAGCAAGAGATTCCGAGTGGTGGTGTGGTGGTATTAGTCCCCTTTCCTTTTTTGACTCCATAGGGTTTTGGTGGGTTTACTGCGAGCAGTAATTCCATCACAGTAAATCTGCATATGTTTGGCATTCACATGAAGGATTTACCTGCAGCATAATTCTGAAGGTAAATCCTCCACTTCAAGGAAAATTGGCAATAATTCCATTACCGCCAAACAAAAGAACAGTAACGGAATGACTGCCATTTTTTGGCAGCACCGCCAGACTTAGAATAAGGTCCATGGTGCTTTAATTACAACACTGAAGTGCATCCAGCAGATTATTATTCATTGCTGCTAGCATAGGATATTGTGCACTGCTGAAACTGTAGTGCAGCACTGTGCTCCATTGCGCAGTAATATAGTCCTGAGTCATGCATATTCGTGTGGCTCAGGTGCAGGGATGTGTGTTTGTTCTCTGTTTGCAACACCATTGTGATTTCCCTCTCCTGACTGATGCCACTCGTGCTCCGTGTCAGGATATGTTCTGGTGGTCTGCCATAGCCCTGCTTATACCACTGCAGGCTGTACTCCGACCCCTCGTAGCTGCAGTTTAACTGAACAGGACCCCCTTCAGCAACAAACATATTTTCAGCCTGCAAGACTTTGTACTGCCCCAAAACACCTGTGAAAACAGAGAATATGTGAAGTTAATTCAAATCAAACCGTATGCCAATACCCTGTTTTGCGAGCGCCTCCGGAAGCCTAAACATAGCTAGACATGTGTGTAGATATAGTAGATGAATAAAGGCCAGAGTTATACATGCCAGGATGCTAACATGCGATTTCAAGTTAAACACTGATCTTTGAAATAAGATCACTCGCTAAGCTATCTAAGTGGCTAGGCCACTCTGAATACCTCAGAAATAGCATAGCAATGTACATTTTCATAGTACCTGGCAGTGTTGAAATGATGAGGGCGAGCACTGACATTTTGCAGGCTGGGGAATGAGGTTTTGTGGTGCTTGCATAACGTTTTGTAGCACTCCATGTTCTGCCCCCGCCCCCACAGTTCAGCACTAGTAATGTAAAAAATAAATAAAAAAGAGAAATATCGTCAAGTATGACAACATAACACAGTGTCAGAAGCTCGTTTCCGGCTTTTGGACAAAACTATTTTTAAAACCTTCATAACCATAGAGTTGTTCTTGATTTAGAGGGCCTATGGCAGAAGACCATGCAGGCTCATTATGAGTCTGGTGGCATATGGTAAATGACGCCACTTTTAGCATACCGCTGAATCAGAAGTCGTTTCTAATTCCGCCAGCAGAATTAGCGCCAGAGGAAATAACTCAAACATGTGATGACATGATCCCCTGTGGAATCATAGTCAAGATACAAAATGGTATTTCTGCTGTATTACAAGTTGAGATACCACCAAAAATGGGTGGTAATTCCAACAAAAACACAGTGCAGTTACCTCCACCTGGTAGGAGGAGCTCAATGCATACAGCTGAATATAATTAGGCCACAGGTGCACCCAATCCACTCAGGAAGCGGACATAAGGCCCACACCTGCCTCAAACACACTTTCCACCACCATGTTGCCACTAGCTGTTGCGTATTTGGACATGCAGCTGTTCCTGCTCCGCATTGAGCTGCAGAGGTTGGAAGAGCAGTGTTAGGGAGAATTCTCTGTTTAGGCTGATTTTCCTAACCTAGTGAGTCCCCCAGCAGCTTTGCTGGATTTTTGGGGTTTATTTTTTTCTCCTGCCAAGAGTGAGACTCTTTTACCCTCACTCTTGGACATGATTTGAGTGTGTTTCTTTGGATCTAGAAGTGTTTAATGGGCTATGGGGTCTTTTACTCCATAGGGTTTCATGTGTTTTTGTGATATGTGTTACACAGCACCCTCAGTGCAGTAACTACGGGGTGTCATAGTGACCCCCAGTATAGACTCCATACCCTGGGACTGACTACTGTCTCCCAGGGCATGTAAAGTCACCATTGACTTTACTAGTCTTAAATTCTGAGCAGAACCAGTACCAACCATCATATTGTGGACGTACTGGCTGGGGCAATTCGATTGCCCCAGGGTCTGTTAGTCGAGGGGGCACGTCTCCGTCCCCCCTGATCGAGTTTTGGCTGGTGGCAGTGGATACTACTTTTTATATTCAACCGCAAATATTTTCCCATGGGATTTCCCATTGTTTTAGGCTACTATCTTTATTTAATTATTTACGGTAGCCTCGAACATACCGCCGGTTTATTTATTTAATATTAATTCTCCGGTTGGTATTTTTTGCCAAAACTTGATTCTAAAATGGCGTTTGTGTTCTCTTCTGTGACTCCAACCCAAGTTGAGCCCTTTGTTACACTTTTTGGCGGGCTTCTCCACAGAAGCCCTCCAAAGTGGTGCCACTATGTCTGGGGTACTTAGGAGGGGTGGAGGGGAATTTAGGCACCCTGGGCTGAGTTGCCTAGGCAACTCAAGTCGCACTCCGTCCTGATTGGCCCAAGTGGTGAGCCGGCCGGCTCACCACTTAGCATGTTTGAGTGACAGCTAGGCTGAGTGAATGGGGGTTTGCTGCATAAAAGCAGGGCTTTGGGGACTGGAACTTCAGAAGTCGCCACAGGACCTAACAATCCGACGAGGGAGAAGCTGAGCTGACCTGCCACGACACCACCACCGGTGGAGCCCTGCTGGACTGCCTCACCACTTTTCCCAACGACAGAGGAGATCTCCCGCCGGAGAGTCTTCTTCCTTTGACTGGTGGGGATAACCAGTTTCACCGTCTTTTCGCTTTCCCGACGTACCTCGTGGCCGCCTTGCCTGTGCCAAGCACCCCGGCAACCGGGATACCACGTTTTACCACGACCGCGAGACAAAGGTACCACCTTTAACCGGAAAACTCCACGGCTGGTTTCTGCCCTGGTAGTGCAACGACCTTCATCTTTCCTCCAAGTCGAGATCTTCTCTTCCCCTGGACGATGACGCAACTTGCACCCACTACCAGGAACAACTGCCACCGCTGGAGGATCCTTCCCACTTAAGGTACTGTGTCCCGCCTGGCTTCCCTTGCTACCGACTGTACGGGGTAGATTTAGCCCCCGGCTTTCGAACCTGGGTTAGCCTGGGACACCTTGGCTAAACTTTTCTAAGCCTCTCTAAATGCTTTTCTGAACCCTCTGCAAGACTTTCTAAGCCTAGTGTAACTGTGTGATCTTGGGCGCATTTGTGCTCTGCTCTCTCTAAGAGTGGGCCCAGCCTTTGGACTTTGGCTCACCAGTGACTTTTTGCTCTCTGCCTTGCTAACAGTGTTCTGGAATCGTAGAGTGGTGTACCTTTTCATATTCTGTCTCCCCCCCCCCCTTTTTCACAAACTTATTAGAGTGCAATCTAGTTAAGCGCTCACCTCTGTATGAAAATAAGTGGTGTTTTACTGTGACTTTCTAATATGGAAAAAGGGGTGTATATATCATAATAGTAACTGTGTTTATAATATTTTACAATAAGAGTGCTGGAGTGTTTCAACTGTGTGTTTTTAAATAAATAATTATATACTTTGATACCAAAGCTCTGGTCAGTGTTTGCTTGTATTATTGTATCTGAGTGCCTATTGAGTATACTTTGCATACTGCCTAACTCTTCTTGAGGGAAGTCTGACTGCTCAGCCACAGCTACCAGGTAAATCTGGGTGGTACAGACTGCTACCAAGTGGGTTTACTGCCAACACCTGTAGTCTTAAATCTTTTGCAGTGGTCCCTAAGGGAACTGCACAGGTTTCTGCCTAACACTGGTGGCAGCGGTGGGATTTGTATTGAGTATACACTTTAGAGTGCTTGAGGATACCTTAGTACAACTAACCACAAAGCTTAGCACTGAAAAAGTAATCTTTCTAACATGTCAACTATGGAAACTTATAGTCAAGAGTCCCTTGCTACAAAAACTGCTGATTGTTTAAGAGTATTGTGTAAGCATAAGAACCTCCTGACTAAAGGCAAGAAAATGGAGTTAATAGAAAGGTTGTTAGCTAACCAAAGTCTGGATGATGGGTCTGAGGAACCTAACATGCCAGAAAATGTAGATAACAGTATAGAAATTGATATTGATCCAAATGTTGATAATCTTGAGGAAGAGTCAGAAGAGGAGGGTGAGGCTGCTGTGACTGTCCCCCCTAGGCCCCTGTCTGCTCTACTTGCTGTACCTACTGGGCCTTTGCCAAGTCCCACACTTAGTCCTCAATATCTCGAATTAGAGAAAATGAAACTTGAACTAGAGTTCAAAAGACTGAATACTCTGGCTGAACAGAGACATCAGGAAATGAATCAAGAACTAAGGCTAAGGGAAATGGAGCTCAAGCATGAGCTAGAAATGAAGAAATTATCTGTCGAAAATGCTTCTCTCTCTGGCTCCTCTAGAAGTTCCAGTCCTAAAAGACCCCGGATGCCTAAAGAATTGGTTGGTATGTATGAGCTTAAGTTGGATGTGTTGGACTGGTTGTCTCTGTTTGAATATAATCATGGGCTCCAGAACATCACAGGAAATGACTTACTCACCTGGTTGTTCTCTAGGCTTCCCCCTGTTGCAACTGATGTGGTAATGGAGTTGGGGGAGGAGGATAGGAAAGAGTATGAATGTGTGAAACTAGCTCTGATAGCTAGATCTGGGAAGACCCCTTCCCAGTATCTTAAGAGGTTTAGGACCCTCAAAAAGAATGATGGTACCCCTTGGGCTAACTGGCTGAGTGAGTGTTTGAAAAACTTAGAGAGATGGATTAAGGGTTACAAAGTGAACACTTATGAAGGTATGAAGAATCTTTTTATGTTGGAGTCAATTTATGATGCCTGCTCTCTTGAGCTCAGACAGCACTTGGCTGATTCAAATGATTTAGATTCCAGGAGACTAGCTAAGGCTGCTGACTTGTGGGTTGCCAACAGGGCCACTCACAAGGATTCAGGGGTCACTCAGAAAAAGGATGAGGGAAAGCAGCCACCTAAAGTGAATCCAGAGAATTCTAATACCTCCCATCCCAAAGAGGGCCACAAACAACAAAATAACCAGGGTAAGCCCCAGGGTAAACCGAATCAGGCTAGTGTACCTTCTGGTCAACAACCAGAAGGAGGTCAGAACAAGCCACCCTTTCAGAGAGCATTTGGACAATGCTATATCTGTAAGGCTACTGACCATATCAAAGGGGATCCCAGATGCAAGGGTTAACCTGCAGGGATCAGCACAGTCTCCTTAGCCTTCACTCCTGAGGATGAAGTACAGATGGCTAGTGCCCACTTTGAACTCTTTGCTGAAGAACCCTTGGGTCTTCAAGCAACTGTAAACTTATAGCCTAAGGGTCTGGTTAGTCCCCAGAATAGGGTGGTGTATAACTCCCTACCTGTTAGCTCTAAGGTGTATTATGTGGACAGTGTTCTTGTCAATGGTCAGGATACTCCTGCCAGGAGAGACACTGGGGCCAGCAGAACAGTAGTGGATGAAAGCTTCCTTCACCCTGAGGATGTGGCAAAATCACCCAAAGGTCCCACTAAGATGTCTGGAGGCCCTGTCCAAATGGTTCCTATTCTACCAGCCCTTATTCAGTGTAACAACATGACAGTAAGGATCCCTGTCAGTGTTCAGACTGAGGTGCCTGGGAAGGTCCTGTTGGGGAATGACCTGAGAACTCTAGAAGTAGTGTCACATACCCCCAGGCCTCCCAGTATGGAGAACCAGAACCTAACCAAATTGGCTAGAGAGGCCACCTTAAGGGACCACTCTAAGCCTGTGGGAACCTCTACTGAGACCCCCACTACAAGCCCTGGTGTTAGTAAGTTGACCTCTAACCCAGGCACATTTCAGGCTAGTACATTAGGGAAATGGGAGCCCCAACCAAGCTCCATCATTGTTCCCCCAGTTTCAGAGTCTGTGACTCCCCCTGCTTCAGAGGAAGAGGTGGATAAACCTACTGGGTCCTTACCTAGGCCTAAGAGAACTGGTATTTCTCAATGCTGGTGGAAAACCAGGAAAGTAAAAGTCTAAGGCCAAAAACCTTCAGACTGTTGGACCTTCTACTGAAGACCCCAACTCAAAACCTAGTATTAGGGGGGAAACTCCTAAAGTAGGTAAGGTTAAATCTAAGAGGAAGGGGAAGCAGGTACATTGCCTAACCCCAACCCCTCCAACCAAGAGGCCTAAAACCCAACCTGCTCCCCCAAGAGAGGTGGTGAGGAACCTTGGAGGCCCCTCTAGATCTAAGGGAATCCTTTATAAGGACCCCTTGAAAAAGCATAACACAGGTTCAGAAGTTGTACCAACTTCTGAGGGACTGGTCAACCAGATCCCCTATAACTTTAAAAAGACTGATGTTCCTCAAAGGGTTTGTAGGTCATATAGCTTACAAAGGAAAACCTTTGATTGGGCCATAGAACATAGGTCAAGGTGTCACCATCAAAATGCTGATGGACTCTCTAGGATGTATGTCATCGACTAGAGGTATGAGGTTCATCCAGGAGTGGATTAAATCCTCCTGTCCCTTAGTCTAGGGGGGGGCGAGTGTTAGGGAGAATTCTCTGTTTAGGCTGAATTTCCTAACCTAGTGAGTCCCCCAGCAGCTTTGCTGGATTTTTGGGGTTTATTTTTTTCTCCTGCCAAGAGTGAGACTCTTTTACCCTCACTCTTGGACATGATTTGGGTGTGTTTCTTTGGATCTAGAAGTGTTTAATGGGCTATGGAGTCTTTTACTCCATAGGGTTTCATGTGTTTTTGTGATATTTGTTACACAGCACCCTCAGTGCAGTAACACAGGGGTGTCATAGTGACCCCCCAGTATAGACTCCATACCCTGGGACTGACTACTGTCTCCCAGGGCATGTAAAGTCAACATTGACTTTACTAGTCTTAAATTCTGAGCAGAACCAGTACCAACCATCATATTGTGGACGTACTGGCTGGGGCAATTCGATTGCCCCAGGGTCTGTTAGTCGAGGGGGCACGTCTCCGTCCCCCCTGATCGAGTTTTGGCTGGTGGCAGTGGATACTACTTTTTATATTCAACCGCGAATATTTTCCCATGGGATTTCCCATTGTTTTAGGCTACTATCTTTATTTAATTATTTACGGTAGCCTCGAACATACCGCCGGTTTATTTAATTAATATTAATTCTCCGGTTGGTATTTTTTGCCAAAACTTGATTCTAAAATGGCGTTTGTGTTCTCTTCTGTGACTCCAACCCAAGTCGAGCCCTTTGTTCCACTTTTTGGCGGGCTTCTCCACAGAAGCCCTCCAAAGTGGTGCCACTATGTCTGGGGTACTTAGGAGGGGTGGAGGGGAATTTAGGCACCCTGGGCTGAGTTGCCTAGGCAACTCAAGTCGCACTCCGTCCTGATTGGCCCAAGTGGTGAGCCGGCCGGCTCACCACTTAGCATGTTTGAGTGACAGCTAGGCTGAGTGAATGGGGGGTTGCTGCATAAAAGCAGGGCTTTGGGGACTGGAACTTCAGAAGTCGTCACAGGACCTAAGAATCAGACGAGGGAGAAGCTGAGCCGACCTGCCACGACACCACCACCGGTGGAGCCCTGCTGGACTGCCTCACCACTTTTCCCAACGACAGAGGAGATCTCCCGCCGGAGAGTCTTCTTCCTTTGACTGGTGGGGATAACCAGTTTCACCGTCTTTTTCGCTTTCCTGACATACCTCATGGCCGCCTTGCCCGTGCCAAGCACCCTGGCAACCGGGATACCACGTTTTACCACGACCGTGAGACAAAGGTACCACCTATAACCGGAAAACTCCGCGGCTGGTTTCTGCCCTGGTAGTGCAACGGCCTTCATCTTTCCTCCAAGTCGAGATCTTCTCTTCCCCTGGACGACGATGCAACTTGCACCCACTACCAGGAACAACTGCCACCGCTGGAGGATCCTTCCCACTTAAGGTACCGTGTCCCGCCTGGCTTCCCTTGCTACCGACTGTACGGGGTAGATTTAGCCCCCGGCTTTCGAACCTGGGTTAGCCTGGGACACCTTGGCTAAACTTTTCTAAGCCTCTCTAAATGCTTTTCTGAACCCTCTGCAAGACTTTCTAAGCCTAGTGTAACTGTGTGATCTTGGGCGCATTTGTGCTCTGCTCTCTCTAAGAGTGGGCCCAGCCTTTGGACTTTGGCTCACCAGTGACTTTTTGCTCTCTGCCTTGCTAACAGTGTTCTGGAATCGTAGAGTGGTGTACCTTTTCATATTCTGTCTCCCCCCCCCCCTTTTTCACAAACTTATTAGAGTGCAATCTAGTTAAGCGCTCACCTCTGTATGAAAATAAGTGGTGTTTTACTGTGATTTTCTAATAGGGAAAAAGGGGTGTATATATCATAATAACTATGTTTAGAATATTTTACAATAAGAGTGCTGGAGTGTTTCAACTGTGTGTTTTTAAATAAATAATTATATACTTTGATACCAAAGCTCTGGTCAGTGTTTGCTTGTATTATTGTATCTGAGTGCCTATTGAGTATACTTTGCATACTGCCTAACTCTTCTTGAGGGAAGTCTGACTGCTCAGCCACAGCTACCAGGTAAATCTGGGTGGTACAGACTGCTACCAAGTGGGTTTACTGCAAAGACCTGTAGTCTTAAATCTTTTGCAGTGGCCCCTAAGGGAACTGCACAGGTTTCTGCCTAACAAGCAGCACAGGGTACAGGGGGCAGAGAGGAAGGGATGCCATGCAAGGCAAGCACATATAACCCGTGTCAGGCCCTCACCCTGGACCTTGACTGATAAACAGCTAATAACCCTGTACCGGCTGAAAATGGAGATCAATGCTGAGCTGTTCATCCTGACTCAGAATGACAGAGAGCAGTATCAACATAAGATCAGCCTTACCCAAGCCGCTGAAGCTTGTGTCAATCCTACATTTCTTGGCAACTTGCACCTTCCAGCACACCGTGGGCATGCTCCATGGCATTTCCCAGCCTGCATTTTCTAATGTGCTTGTGCAGGTGCTGGAAGCTCTCTTGCGCCATATATCCTGAGACATCTCCCTGCCCACCACCCAGCACAGGAGAATGCCATGAAGGCATTTTCTGTATGCAGAAGCCCACATGTCCAACTGATTGCTGCTCTGTACTGCACCCATGTGGCATGGTGGCCCCCCAGGCATCTGAATAGGTATACCACACCATAATGCAATATTGCTCCCTGTATGTCCAGGTCACCTGCAATCCTGACCTCCTCCTTACACACTGCTGTGTTCACTGCCTGAGTTCCACCCACGATGCCATGGTCCTGAAGAACAGCACACAGACTGGGTACATGGAGAGGCACAGAGGGCAATGGACATGGATACTGGGTGAGTACAAGTGCCATAGCACACACTGATCTTGCAGCACTGGTGAAATGCCATGCGAAGGGGGAGATGTTACCACAACTGAACAAAGGATGCCCTTTCAAGTCCCTGTACATGTAGGACCTGCCCTCTCACCCCTTTGACCCGTGAAACTGTGCAAGGCCCTGATCAAAATATGGAAGTGGCCATCGTGAAACACGTACCCTCTTGTTCAGTTCTCTTGAGTCTGCACACAAACACCATTGATTTTAGCACACCAAATATGGGAGTATGTGATGCACTATGAATAGGCCTAATGATTCCTCTAGATTCAACATTTTTGATCATTTCAGCCAGTGACTCCATTAATGCCAGTGGCAACCTATATTTCTGCACACATACCGTCTCCCTCCCATGTCCTTCTGGTAGTATGGCAACATGCAAATCGGTCAGCCCACAGTCGTAGGCATCTTTGGCAAAAACCTGTTTGAACTCAAAAATATTTTCCTCAATTGGTCTTTTTCTTCTTCATTTGTGCAAGCATCTGCAAGTTGAATCTGCTCCTCTATCATTTTAGCAAACTCTTGGAAGTTGTTAGGGAGAATTCTCATTTATGGCTAATTTCCCTCACCTAGTGAGTCCCCCAGCAGCTTTGCTGGACTTCTGGAGTTTATTTATTTCCTCGTGGTATGAGTGAGAGCATTTCCCCCACTCTTACCTGTGTTTTGCTATGTGTTTCCATCTGTTTTTGTGATTGTGGGCTCTGGAATACACCACTTCAGTAGGCCCCTTCTTTGTGTGTGTCACACGGCACCTTCAGTGCCGTGGCAAGTGTTGTCTTTGAGACTTCCCTCAATTCCATTTCTGAGGCGACTACTGTCCCCCAGAAAAGGGTAAAGTTACCATTAACTTAAACAAAGGGATTGTGGGGGTAGGGCCCTATTCAGGAGTGCGCACACCTGGAAGTCTAAATGGATGATCAGATCAGATATTGGTAAAGCTGCTGTCGTGTGGATGGTGAGGTGATCTCGCACTATCACCTGGACTAAATCAAATTGTAAGGGGTAACCATCTGCACAGGCTGCGCTTGTTACCTGTAGTATGCTCACTAGGTGTGATAAGTTTGAACAGAGTGGATGAGGAGTGTTCACAAAAAAAGACACAACTGATTTATGGTGCAATTGATTAGTGAATCAAAGAGCCCAGCTTTAATTCCTCAAGTCAATACTAGGACATCTTGATTTAAAGTGCCCCAAAAACAAATGATACATTCTTGGTACACATGGGTACACATTTCGTGTCCAAAACAAAGTACATGCATAGAATGCCAAAAGTAGAGAAAATGCCAAACAAATGTCAAAAAAATGCAGAAAATGCCTCAGATGTCAAGAAATACAGAAAATGCCGTCAGTAAATGCGAAAAAATGCCAACAAATGTCAAATAATGCAGAAGATGCCTCAGATATTAAGAAATACAGAAAATGCTGTCAGGAAATGCGAAAAAATGCCAACACGTGTTTCAACCAATGAGGTCGTCATCAGGGCATGTAGATACATATAGTACATTGGGCTATAGTGCTGATACTAAATCCTGAACTGTGTGCATTTTAGAAACCTGCCAGGGGGGGGGGGGAAGGGTGTCAAAGCAAGGAGCAATTGGAAATGGGAGAGAAAAGAAGAAAAAAGATGAAAAACATACTGTTTAAATTCCTGCGTGCATAGCATGACTCTGAAGGTAAATATGTAGGCTATGAAAAATAAAGCATACCTTATTGTAATTGTTCTCTGTCAAACTATAGAAAAAATGGAGCAACGGACGGTTCCAAAAGCATGTTACTGGTCAGTTCAGTGTACTGTGAAATATAAAGCATATAGAGCGTATTTAGTCTATTCAGAAAAGCTTGCTTAGGTAGATAATATAATCACCGATTGTTAGTATCATGTGCAATAAATGAAAGGCAAAGAGTTATTACCTTTACTTCTAGACAGGTCGTGGTATATTGCTCGGCAGAAAAGCCGTTGGTGTGGCAATAATGCAGTAAACAGGTTCGTGTTGGGTGTGCTGATTCCGGATATCTGGCCGTAATCTGTGAAATGAATATAACACCGTGTTTATGTGAGATGGGTTTAAATGCGAGCCGTGTAAGTTGCTAAAAGCGATAATAAATGCTTACCGGCTTGTGAATTAGACGTGCTCAGTGGCAGGCAGTTTCTCCAGTGCTGAAGGCAATCTCAGTTACGAGGGGTTACTATAGTAACCTCTGCAGGGTCAGTCAGGTGACATAGTCACCTGACCTGGTTGCTAAGACTTGGGCTGGGGAACCAATTAATGAGTTGTGTGTAGGGTGCCATCACACTTGTGTCTTGTAGTATTAATAGGATTAGGCAAGGTACTTTTGGTAGTGTTGATATAAGAAATATGTATAAAAAATGTGTATAAGGACATGTCACAAGCCGGTAAGCATTTATTATTGCTTTTAGCAACTTACACGGCTCGCATTTAAACCCATCTCACATAAACACGGTGTTATATTCATTTCACAGATTACGGCCAGATATCCGGAATCAGCACACCCAACACGAACCTGTTTACTGCATTATTGCCACACCAACGGCTTTTCTGCCGAGCAATATACCACGACCTGTCTAGAAGTAAAGGTAATAACTCTTTGCCTTTCATTTATTGCACATGATACTAACAATCGGTGATTATATTATCTACCTAAGCAAGCTTTTCTGAATAGACTAAATACGCTCTATATGCTTTATATTTCACAGTACACTGAACTGACCAGTAACATGCTTTTGGAACCGTCCGTTGCTCCATTTTTTCTATAGTTTGACAGAGAACAATTACAATAAGGTATGCTTTATTTTTCATAGCCTACATATTTACCTTCAGAGTCATGCTATGCACGCAGGAATTTAAACAGTATGCTTTTCATCTTTTTTCTTCTTTTCTCTCCCATTTCCAATTGCTCCTTGCTTTGACACCCTCCCCCCCCCCCCCTGGCAGGTTTCTAAAATGCACACAGTTCAGGATTTAGTATCAGCACTATAGCCCAATGTACTATATGTATCTACATGCCCTGATGACGACCTCATTGGTTGAAACACGTGTTGGCATTTTTTCGCATTTACTGACGGCATTTTCTGTATTTCTTGACATCTGAGGCATTTTCTGCATTTTTTTGACATTTGTTTGGCATTTTCTCTACTTTTGGCATTCTATGCATGTACTTTGTTTTGGACACGAAATGTGTACCCATGTGTACCAAGAATGTATCATTTGTTTTTGGGGCACTTTAAATCAAGATGTCCTAGTATTGACTTGAGGAATTAAAGCTGGGCTCTTTGATTCACTAATCAATTGCACCATAAATCAGTTGTGTCTTTTTTTGTGAACACTCCTCATCCACTCTGTTCAAACTTATCACACCTAGTGAGCATACTACAGGTAACAAGCGCAGCCTGTGCAGATGGTTACCCCTTACCATTAACTTAGTCAATCTACCAAAGATCCAGTACACCCCATCTTCCATGGAGTACTGGGAAGGGTTAACTCGTATCCCTTTTTATCTGTACCTCGTAGAGCATTGTTTTGCTCTTTTAACATTTAGACTTGGCTGGTGGCAGTGGTATCTACCCTAACTTTTCTACCGCAATTATATTGGATAAACGTGGTACTGTTCTTGGCTATTATATTAGCCTCGAACATAAACCCGCTTGACCAAATCATCTTTCTTTTGGCTCAGGTTGGGTTTATTCACCATTTCTTTTTGTTAAAGTCCTTCTTGTGTTTTACTTTGCACCGCAAACGAGGTTCGCCTTCTTTGTTCACTGTCTTTTGGCGAGCTTCTGCCCAGAAGCCCTCCTCAAGGCGCCTGTGTGTCTAGGTGGGCTGAATGTGAGGGAGGGGTGTAGTCACCCCCTGCACAGGGTATCCTAGGAAATCCAAGTCGCATTTTATCATGATTGGCCAGGGTAGTTGTCCGGGCTGGACAACCCCCCTGCTGGGGGATTGACAGCCAGGTTGCGTGAATGGGGGTTTTTCACATAAAAGGCAGGTCTCTTGGGCTAGAAGTCAGAGAGTCGCTACTGGAACTACAAGGAACCGAAGAGAAGTGGAGAGAATGACGGCTGCTGCAACTACCCTGTCCCGGTGAAGCCCTGCTGCAGTCCTGAGCTATCTGCCCTTCAACGACTCAGAGAAGATCCAGTCCGGAGTCTTCTTCCCTTGAGCTTGGTGGGGATAACCAGCTCATCTTCTACAGCCAGAGGATCCTCTTCCGTGGTTGAAATCGCTGCACACTTCTGTAGTGGTCCGGATAGGCACCTGAAGAGCCTCTCCTGTTTTTAAGGAGCGCACCTTTTATTCTGTGTCGCTGCTGCCGGCCTCATCCCTGTGTGGTGCAGACCCCCTTCAGACGTCCTCCTTCTCGACGAAGCTCCAGGAATCATGGGTCTGTGGGAAACCAACAGGAACAACTGCCAGGGCACCAGCTGCACCATTGGAACAAGGTACTGTGTTTTGTTGAGGAAATTGGGTGAATCCCTTTTTATTCATTTCCAAGGCTTGACCTTGTCTTCGCTCCTTCTTATAACTTTTTCTTCCGAACATTGACAATATCCAAGTACTTTTGGCTTTGTTGAATCGTGAACTGTTAGACCGTGTGATCTTCGGCAACTGGCCCCGGTGTCTTCGACCCTGGCTTTGACTTTTGAACTCCTGTCTCTGAGTGTTTCTTGATTCTGCCTGCCTAACCAAAATATTGCCTGTGATTTTTGCCTCCAACTCCCTCTGGGTATCTCAGGTGCTAAGTGTGTATTTGCCCCAGTAGCATTTCATGTCACGGATACCCGTTTGTTTAATAGACCGAACTGTCAAAAAGTTATCGCTTTGATATCCGCGGTAAAGTGTTTTTGTGCCTAACACAGGTTCATTCCAACACAGGGTACTTACCTTGAGACTTTCTGTACAAAGTGAATTGGTTAGTTGTAGTATATTTAACATGTGGTTTTTATTGAAGTTTAATATAAGTTTTGTGTTTATAACGAATGGTTTAAAAATAAATGTTCTTATATTTTTCTACCTGAAACCTTGAGTCAGTGTTTGCTTGAGTCACAGTAATTGTGGTCCCTTTGTGTAATCTCTGCTACTACTCATGTACTCTTGAGATAAGCCTGGCTGCTCTGCCACTGCTACCACTATGACATAGTAGTACAGGCTTGTACCAAAGGTAAAACTTGTATCACCACCTGTAGTCTTAATTGTGTGTAGTGGTCCCTAAGGGCACTGCACAGGATTCTGCCTAGCAGAAGTACTTTCCTCTAAACATGTGGCAGTGTCTCTTTGGAGAGACGCTACCCTCAAATATTTTGGAATATCAACCTCCACTTCAATATGCTGCTCTTCTCTTTGAGAATCACCTAATTAGAATAGTACAAAATCATCCTGATGACAGCATAAGATTTCACTTGGCTCATAAGGATACCTAGACTGAACTTTAAAGATTCCCTTTGGCTTAGAATCCAATGATTCTGGTAATTCATCCTGTGCAGTCACATATCTTTCAGGAATGTTCCCGATCACTGGGTTACTGAAATCAGCAGTATAGGAAGATCCTTGCACTGCTATTCCTAATGTTGTATTTTCTTCCAAATTAATGTCTCGACCCCCTTTATTGTCCACCAGGATTTGATTGGATCCATCCGCAATCCCTTTGAATAATGTATATTAAGGAGACATCATGCAAGACTCAGATTGCCCTAGTAGAAAAGAAAAGAGACAAATTAATATCTCACAGATTCACAGCACAAATGAGTAGGACATTTGCACTAGGGCAAATGTCCCAATGCTACTTACACTTGTGCAAAGTTTCTGTAATACTGCCCCAGGGGTGGTATTGTGGAAACCTTGCAGGTGTGAAAGTACAATTATCACTAAGGCAACAAGGTTCTGGTGCAACAACCATATTTTTTCCATGCATATTTGAAACCCGAGCTATATTTGCCATAGTCATTTTCTGGATGCAAAAACTGTTAATTGCAATCGTTTGTAATTTGAATAGTGCTTTCACCAAAGTGCAAGTATTTCACAAAGAACATATTTACATATAATTATCAGCCAGCCTAAGTTGGTACTCTTTTATTGACCTCAGAAGGATTAGAGGTTTAGTTGGCCTTAAAGGGATTCAAACCTGCAACCTGCAGATATCACACAGATCGCAGCAGCAAGCGCTGAACCCGCTGAATTATCTTACTGTTAAAAGAATCTGTTTTATGCACTTATTTATTTTTTGCCATACTTCTTATTGAACTTGCACTGGTGCAATGCCAATTTTTTGAAGTCACAGCATACGCAGAAAAGACCAGGGGCCTCTTTCTATAAGCTTTGTATTGGTTAATGTGCAATTGTGAACGTTATTTGCACTCAGGCAAACATTGCTCTAATGCAAATAAACTTAAATTTAATGCATATTTTGATCAGGGCAATTGCATGTCCTACGCTCATATGAGCACTGCGGCAAACATTCTCCTGCTGCTAGAATGCATTGAAAGAATATGTGTTTTACAGTAGGCCAATTTTATCCTAGTTCAACTACCATGCAAAATTGCATTTGCCTCAGTACACAGTTTCCGTAATGAGGCCCAAGTTATTAAATCCTGTGTGAAAGTGGAGAGTTCCCGGGAGACCAGAGTGTGTGGAGCACAGGATAGGAATGATACATGGTGGAAGGAAGGACACAGGCCCCTGAGAGAGAACAGGTAATACTAATGCAGGAGCTACCAAGTGTCACACTGTTTCTCAAGGCTGAGTGGAAGATAGTTTGACTGACATGTATAGGTAGTACTGCTGGCTCATCTCACTGCTCAGTGGTTTTCTACTGTGTCGGAAATGGGATCCCAGGATCCCACCGCATCTTTGGTTCACCTTTCACAGACATGGCCCAGAGTAGCTTAGTATGAATCAGCGTGTGCAGGACACTACAACACAGAAGCTTATATGATTATTCTCAGATGCAATAAATATCAATGACCAGAGGTATTTACTTATATAACTAAGACCACTAAAGTGATTAGGCAATGTGAAAAAACAGCGTCAGAATCTCGTGGTCAGGCTTTGGGACTAAACTGTTTTTTTAAAGCGTTCATACTCGTAGCACTGCAGTTCTTGAAGCAGAGGGCCCGTTAACGACCCGGTTGGTCAGGAAACCAGGCTGGTGTTGGGTGGCTAGGGGCCTATACATCTACGCGGATTTTTGCCATGGAATCACTGTCAAGGTTACCTGTCATTAGATACGGGAAACACATTGATGCATGTTCGCTATTGAATGACGTGTGTCACTCTAGTCCCAATATGTACCAGTGATGCAATGGCTTCACAAATCAGCTCCATAGAAAGTAGAGTGTCATGGAAATCTACCCCGGATCCATACATGCCAACATTCTGTGACCAAAAATCTGTAGGAATCTTAAAGTTTCAAAAATATTGAAAAAATCGGTATTTGTTGCCACTAAATCGGTAGGCGGTAGGACTGCTTAAAAAGCAGTATCCTACCACCTAAATAGGTAGGACTGGCAAGTATGTAGCAGGTGCCGTAGAGAGGGGAGCTGCGTTGTGCAGCTAATCTGAAGAAATAGCATATTGCACTTGCAGGTGGGTGGAAGTGGCGGGACTCGCGCAGGGCGGGGCTGAAACGTGCGGTTTCCCCCCGGCTCCTGGTGCAAGCTCACACCTGCCAGAACTCATTAGGAGGAGTGGCTCGCCATTGCTTCAGCGGCTTGCCCCAGCATGTAGATGACTGGCACCGGGGAGCTGAGGTACGGTGAACCATGTGGCTGTTGATATCCAGAAGTGCTGGAGCGGATTTCAGGGGCGCCTCTGACAGTCTGGGGAGGTTGCACTGGCACACTGGTCTGATAACTGCTGCCAGTAAGAACACACCATTATTAAAGCAGCAGCTTGGACACATCCCCACTGAAGAACGTTCCTCGGATTCTGTGTACTTGCGCACCCTGCAACCATGGCTGAACAGGCTGCTAAATACAGGCCAACATTTAAAAAAAAAAAAGAAATCTGTATTTGTTGCCAACAAATCGGTAGGCGGTAGGACAACTTAAAAAGTGGTATCCTACCACCTAAATCAGTAGGGTTGGCAAGTATGCGGATCCTGTAACACTGCCCCTCGATTATTCGGGGTACCCAGCTGAATTGTTCCTCCCATAATTTTCAATAGTTCTGGTTTTTAGAAGTATATGGAAGCCCAGCAATTACCTCCTTTCCATTGTAGTGTTTCCAGAATCTGGCACCAAATTCACTATGTTTCATATTAGCTAAATTCTGGCCTGGAGTCAGAAAAATAAAAAACCTATTTTTCAGCCCAAATCTGATAAATCTACATACTGTCTATGAAGCTAGGGGAAAAAAGGAAGTAGGGAAAAATTTAAAAGAAGTTTTCAGGAGGTTGAAGAAGGAAGGACAGGGAAGGGGTAAGTACAAAGAGTCATATGGGGGTGGAACAACAAGAGGTATTTTTCTGAGAAACATTTACATCGAAAAAATCCATTTGGGTCCCCCGATTCCTCCTGTTTCCCTATGCTTATAACACCACCCCAACACCCTCCCCACCCGTTATCACCTCTTACCCCAACCCCATGTATATAGATACATTTTTAAACATTCTGTATTCTTTTCGATGTAATTGTTTCTCTGAAAAATACCCCTTTGTAATTGTTTTTGTTAAAATCACTGGATACCGGAACAGCCTTGTTAGGCAGAAACCTGTGCAGTTCCCTTAGGGACCACTGCAAAAGATTTAAGACTACAGGTGTTGGCAGTAAACCCACTTGGTAGCAGTCTGCACCACCCAGATTTACCTGGTAGCTGTGGCTGAGCAGTCAGACTTCCCTCAAGAAGAGTTAGGCAGTATGCAAAGTATACTCAATAGGCACTCAGATACAATAAGCAAACACTGACCAGAGCTTTGGTGTCAGAGTATATCATTATTTATTTAAAAACACACAGTTGAAACACTCCAGCACTCTTATTGTAAAATATTCTAAACACAGTTACTATTATGATATATACACCCCTTTTTCCCTATTAGAAAATCACAGTAAAACACCACTTATTTTCATACAGAGGTGAGCGCTTAACTAGATTGCACTCTAATAAGTTTGTGATAAAGGGAGGGAAAAAGACAGAATAAGCAGAGGTACACCACTCTACAATTCCAGAACACTGTTAGCAAGGCAGAGAGCAAAAAGTCACTGGTGAGCCAAAGTCCAAAGGCTGGGCCCACTCTTAGAGAGAGCAGAGCACAAATGCGCCCAAGATCACACAGTTACACTAGGCTTAGAAAGTCTTGCAGAGGGTTCAGCAAAGCGTTTAGAGAGGCTTAGAAAAGTTTAGCCACGGTGTCCCAGGCTAACCAAGGTTCGAAAGCCGGGGGCTAAATCTACCCCGTGCAGTCGGTAGCAAGGGAAGCCAGGCGGGACACGGTACCTTAAGTGGGAAGGATCCTCCAGCAGTGGCAGTTGTTCCTGGTAGTGGATGCAAGTTCCGTCGTCGTCCAGGGGAAGAGAAGATCTCGACTTGGAGGAAAGATGAAGGTCGTTGCACTACCAGGGCAGAGACCAGCCGCGGAGTTTTCCGGTTAAAGGTGGTACCTTGGTTTCGCAGTCGTGGTAAAACGTGGTATCCCGGTTGCCGGGGTGCTTGGCACGGGCAAGGCGGCCACGAGATACGTCGGGAAAGCGAAAAGACGGTGAAACTGGTTATCCCCACCAGTTAAAGGAAGAAGACTCTCCGGCGGGAGATCTCCTCTGTCGTTGGGAAAAAGTGGTGAGACGGTCCAGCAGGGCTCCACCGGTCGTGGTGTCGTGGCAGGTCAGCTCAGCTTCTCCCTCGTCGGATTCTTAGGTCCTGTGGCGACTTCTGAAGTTCCAGTCCCCAAAGCCCTGCTTTTATGCAGCAAACCCCCATTCACTCAGCCTAGCTATCACTCAAACATGCTAAGTGGTGAGCCGGTCGGCTCACCACTTGGGCCAATCAGGATGGAGTGCGACTTGAGTTGCCTAGGCAACTCAGTCCAGGGTGCCTAAATTTCCCTCCACCCCTCCTAAGTACCCCAGAGTGGCCCACTTTGGAGGGCTTCTGTGGAGAAGCCCGCCAAAAAGTGGAACAAAGGGCTCGACTTGGGTTGGAGCCACAGAAGAGAACACAAACGCCATTTTAGAATCAAGTTTTGGCAAAAAATACCAACCTGAGAATTAATATTAATTAAATAAACCGGCGGTATGTTCGAGGCTACCGTAAATAATTAAATGAAGATAGTAGCCTAAAACAATGGGAAATCACATAGGAAAATATTCGCGGATGAATATAAAAAGTAGTATCCACTGCCACCAGCCAAAACTCGATCAGGGGGGACGGAGACGTGCCCCCTCGACTAACAGACCCCGGGGCAATTGAATTGCCCCAGCCAGTGCGTCCACAATATGATGGTTTGTACTGGTTCTGTTCAGAATTTAAGACTAGTAAAGTCAATGGTGACTTTACATGCCCTGGGAGACAGTAGTCAGTCCCAGGGTATGGAGTCTATACTGGGGGGTCACTATGACACCCCTGTGTCACTGCACTGAGGGTGCTGTCTAACACACATCACAAAAACACATGAAGCCCTATGGAGTAATATACCCCATAGCCCATTAAACACATCTAGATTCAAAGAAACACACTCAAATCATGCCCAAGAGTGAGGGTAAAAGAGTCTCACTCTTGGCAGGAGAAAAAAATAAACCCCAAAAATCCAGCAAAGCTGCTGGGGGACTCACTAGGTTAGGAAATTCAGCCTAAACAGAGAATTCTCCCTAACAAACCTCATTACAAAAAAAACAAAATGTGAATGGTGAAGAAGTACCATTTTGACAGAGAGTTGCAAAAATAACCATGCTGGAAAACTATCAAACAACCCCAAGGCAGCTTATTTTGGCATATATTTGGAGCACAAACCCTTTTATCTCATGGTGCAGTTGGCAATTATCTTGGGGTTGCACTGATATTCGTCCATGCCATGTTTTGCAGGATGTCAGCTCCCTGTTTGCCCCATAACCTAAAGTCAGTCCCAGTTTGGATATCCTTGTGGGATGAAGGGCTTAATCATGTGGAGAAGAGAGATTTGATACCACGTTGTATGAGCCCTTTGTGCAATGTGTTGTAGGAAGGATTGATTGTTATCCTCAATGAAGCCTATGGATTTTGCTGATTCAGTGAGGTGAGGGTTGGAGCGATCCAATTGCATGTCTTACAGCCAGCTTTGAGTGGGTTCGTGTTTGGAGGCACGGGCCAGTCGTACACATTTGGTTTTGGTGAGGTAAGCTTTAAGAAGTCACTTGTTATTCACATAGGAAAGGATGTACAAAATGAGGGAAACGGGGCAATATCTTGTGGGCTCTTGTCCTTTAGGTACAACTGAATTTCATATGCGTACAGGTGTATCATGATCTTGGGGTCACCTAGAAGTGAACCCAGCAGTTACATAAAAATGTTAAGGATGACCAGGGAGAAGATAGAATTCTGAGGGACTCCATAGGTGACCAATCTGTATTCTGATCTTGAGGAACCATTTTGCAGAAGTCGAAATTAAGATTAGATGAGCAGGAGCTAAAAGCAGTTCTAGGGTATCCGGGATTAACCCGTGAGCAGAAGCTACTGCTGGGGAACTAGGAGCTAGTACATAATGTTCCGCAAATCTAACTTCAACATAAAATGCAAAGTTAGGTTTTTTTTAATGAACCCATATGGTTTAAATGTAAAATTGATGTGCCCTACTGCTTATTTATAGACTGTGCCAAATGCACATAGTTAAATTCACATATGTTTGCTTGTTTGGCATCAGTTGGCCTAGGGAGCCAAAGGTAGCTCCTGATAGCTGTTGGTGCCAATGTAACTAGGCTCTTCTAGGCTACAAGCAGGAGCTAAATAGCTCCCAGCTCCTCTCAATGTAGTACCCTGATTTTGGGACGGTGCCAGAGAACCCCATCCTGTGTTCAAGTAGTGTTAGTTGTATATGATGGATGACTGTGTTGAACGCAGCCAAGAGGTCAAGGAGGCCTAGCACGCATATGTCCCATGTGTTAAAAATGTGTAGGCCACCCACACCCACCAGGATCATGACTGTTTCAGTGCTAAATTTGGAACTGAACCTGGATTGGAAATCCCGGAGCCAAGGGAGTTTCCTGATTTGTATAAGTAGTTGATTAGCAATTACCCTCCCAATGATTTTGTCCAAACTCTATGGCGAGAATTTCAAATTCAGGAGGCAAAGCTCTCAAGTTGTGCTTGATATTGTTATGAGTGTCACACCAACGAGTACACCATCCAAACAAGAGTAGTTTACTGACACCATTTTTTTGTTGTACTTCTTGTATTGCCTGTTCATTATAAATTACAGGAATGCAAGTTGCAGGTTTAAGAGGAAACCACTACTTGTTTAAGTCACTCACACCTGGCCAGTGGCGACTTAAAATCACTGTGGTCCATTTTAGCCATACCACCCACTTTGTACACCACACCCCTTTTCTGACTTGTTAAAGCCCTTTGACAAATTATCCACCAAATTAATACTGAAGTTCATTGATTGTGACAGAGGCTGGTTTGGAATTGAAGAGTAGGAAATTATGATCTCATTCGGAGTTTGGCGGTAACTTGCCAGTAAATCAGCCAGATTACTGGTAAAATCGATTACTGTTACCGCCACTCGGTGCCGTGGATTTAGCAAGAGATTCCAAGTGATGGTGTGGTGGTATTAGTCCCCTTTCCTTTTTTTCGACTCCATAGGGCTTTGGTGGATTTCCTGCAAGCAGTAATTCCATCCCAGTAAATCTGCATATTTTTGGCATTTACTTGAAGGATCTTCACTTCAAGAAAAATTGGCAACAATTCCATTACCGCCAAACAAAAGAACAGTAACGGAATTACTGCCACTTTTTTTCCACTCCGCCAGACTTGGAATAAGGTCCATGGTGCTTTAATTACAACACTGAAGTGCATCCAGCAGTTTATTATTCATTGCTGCTAGCATAGGATATTGTGCACTGCTGAAACTGTAGTGCAGCACTGTGCTCCATTGCGCAGTAATAGAGTCCGGAGTCATGCATTTTGGTGCGGCTCAGGCGCAGGGATGTGTGTTTGTTCTCTGTTTGCAACACCATTGTGACTTCTCCCTCCTGACTGATGCCACTGGTGCTCCGTGTCAGGATATGTTCGGGTGGTCTGCCATAGCCCTGCTTATACCACTGCAGGGTGTACTCCGACCCCTCGTAGCTGCAGTTTAACTGAACAGGACCCCCTTCAGCAACAAACATATTTTCAGCCTGCAAGACTTTGTACTGCCCCAGAACACCTGTGAAAACAGAAACATGCCCATTTAATACAAATCAAACCGTGTGCCAAGACCCTCTTTTGCGAGCTCCTCCGGAAGCCTAAACATAGCTAGATATGTGTATAGATATAGTCGATGAATAAAGGCCAGAGTTATACATGCCAGGATGCTAAGATGCGATTGCAAGTTAAACACTGATCTTTGAAATAAGATCACTCGCTAAGCTATCTAAGTGGCTAGCCCACTCTGAATACCTCAGAAATAGCATAGCAATGTACATTTTCATAGTACCTGGCAGTGTTAAAATGATGAGGGCGAGCACAGACATTTTGCAGGCTGGGGAATGAGGTTTTGTGGTGCTTGCATAACGTTTTGTAGCACTCCATGTTCTGCCCCCGCCCCCACAGTTCAGCACTAGCGGCGGTTTGTGGTAGACACAGAAATTATCCATCATGTCTCCTTCGGGCTCACTTGAGCTCAACAGGATGCAGACTCTCTTCCATATGCTGTGGGACTCGACTTCGAGACAAAATATCTTGGCGGGTGGTGGGTTGTGATCTTGCCGTAAGAGTGTGCAGTGAAATAAATGCCTTTTGTACTCCCCCAGTTACAAGGCATCACACCTTCCTTAAATTATAGCAAGGTCACTTAGATGTGCTCACAGCACTACTTTAAGTGTGTCATCACTTAGTGGTGATCAAAAGTTGCCCCGTGCACTGGGGACTGGGTGGATTTTGGAAGTAATGGGTAATAAAACTAAATAACTTGACTGTGCATGGAAGACCTAGCTCTGTCTTACAGTAACTGGTGCAAGAGCAAAAAGCACTAGGACACACATTTCCCTAATGCAAAAAACTATCTCAAAATGCATTTTTGCATGAAGGAAATATGTGCCCTAGTGCTATTCCTTGCATAAGTATGACGTTTGTGCTACGGCAATTTTTGTCACAGTGCCACCTGCTCTTGTGCAAAGTTTCTGTAACACTGTCACAGGGGTGGTATTGTAAAAACATTGCAGCTGTGTAAGTACAATTAACACTATGGCAAGGATGGTTCCGGTGCAAAAAATATATTCGTGCAACGCTTTTTGACACGGGGCAAGGGGCAATGTTTTCCCTAGTCTTTTGCCGGGATGCAAAAAGCGTTAATGGGAATGAGTTGTTATTTATATAGCGCTTTTGCCAAAGGGCTAGCGCTGCACATAGAACATATTTAATGATAATAATGTGTTATAAAGTGCCTTTATCCAATGCGCTTTACAGAGCACATATCTACATACAATATCATCCAACCGAAATTGCGACCTAGGAAGACTGAGTTGGCGTTGCGGGGACTCAAACCTGCGACCTGCAGATCATGCTTAGATCGCTGCACCAAGCGCTCAACCCGCTGAGCCATTTTACCAGCAATGCAATAACTTATAATTATCACCCAACCTAAGTTTTTACTCATGTATTGACCTCAGAAGGATGAGGGGCTTAGTTGGCCTTAAAGGGATTCAAACCTGCGACCTGCAGATATCGCACAGATCGCAGCAGCAGACACACAACCCGTTTATTTATCTTACCGGTAAAAGAAACTGTTTTGTGCACTAGGATCACTTTCTGCACTTGAACTGGTGCAATGTAAATTCTTTGAAGGCGGAGCATATGCAGAAAAGACCAGGGCCTCTTCGTAGAAGCTTTGCATTGGTTATTTGTGCAATTGCGTATGCTATTTGTACTAGCGCAAAAACTGCTCTAATCCAAATAAATATTCTTTCAATGCATTTTTTGACCAGGGCAATTGCCTGTCCTAGCACTGATGAAGTTCCATATTAGAACTCGGGAAAACATTATCCTGGTGTTAAAATGCAATGAAAAAATAAGTTTTTTACACTAGGGCAATGTTATCCTAGTCCAACTACCATGCAACATTCCATTTGCATCAGTACACAGTTTCTGTAATGAGGCCCAAGTTATTAAATCCGGTGGGAAAGTGGAGAGTTCACGGGAGACCAGAGTGTGTGGAGCAGAGGATAGGAATGATACATGGTGGAAGGAAGGACACAGGCCCCTGGGGGAGAACAGGTAATACTAATGCAGGAGCTACCAAGTGTCACACTGTTTCTCAATGCTGAGTGGAAGATGGTTTGACTGACATGTATAGGTAGTACTGCTGGCTCATCTCACTGCTCAGTGGTTTTCTACTGTGTTGGAAATGGGATCCCAGGATCCCACAGCATCCTTGGCTCACCTTTCACAGACATGGCCCAGAGTAGCTTAGTATTAATCAGCGTGTGCAGGACACTACAACACACAAGCTTATATGATTATTCTCAGATGCAATAAATATCAATGACCAGAGGAATTTACTTATATAACAAAATCGTTCTTTAATCACTTAATTAAGACCACTAAAGTGATTATCAATGTGAAAAAACAGTGTCAGAATCTTCGTGGTCAGGCTTTGGGACTAAACTGTTTTTTTAAAGCGTTCATACTCATAGCACTGCAGTTCTTGATGTAGAGGGCCTCGTCACGACCAGGTTGGTCAGGAAACCAGGCTGGTGTTGGATGGCTAGGGGCCTATACATCTACGCGGATGTTTGCCATGGAATCACTGCCAAGGTTACCTGTCATTCGATACGGGAAACACATTGATGCATGTTCGCTATTGAATGACGGGTGTCATTCTAGTCCCAATATGTACCAGTGATGCAATGGCTTCACAAATCAGCTCCATCGAAATTAGAGTGTCATGGAAATCTACCCCGGATCCTGTAACACTGCCCCTCAATTATTCGGGGTACCCAGCTGACCAGTTCCTCCCATAATTTTCAATGGTCCTGGTTTTTAGAAGTATATGGAAGCCCAGCAATTACCTCCTTTCTATTGTAGTGTTTCTGAGAATCTGGCACCAAATTCACTATGTTTCATATTAGCTTAATTTTGGCCTGACCTGCAGTCAGAAAAATAAAAACCCTATTTTCTCAGTCCAAATCTGATAAATCTACATACTGTCTATGAACTTAGGGAAAAAAAGGTGTTAGGCGGAAACCTGTGCAGTTCCCTCTGGGACCACTGCAAAAGATTTAGGACTACAGGCGTTGGCGGTGAACCCACTTGGTAGCAGTCTGCACCACACAGATTCACGTGGTAGCTGTGGCTGAGCAGTCAGACTTATCTCAAGAAAAGTTGAGCAGTATGTGGAGTATACAAAATAGGGCAATTCTTCACAGCAAGACAAGCAAACACGCAACGAGGCTTAGTGTAAAGATATTAAGGTATTTATTTATAACAAAATGTCTATGAAAAACACTAAGGCATATCACGGCAAACAAATCAAACACAATTACTCTACGGAGTAGACGATCAATCCCCCTAGCAATATCGACAACTCTAGGTTCTACTGGTACCACTTATTTTCAGACAGAGGTGTATACCTCAACCCAGATGACACTCGAATATTAGTTAGGACGGGAGAGAAAAAGATAGCCAGGTTACGAAACCAACACAGTTCGATCCTATCGGATAAAATGCAAGGCAGGAAGGCAAGAATCACAATAGATCGTAAAGTTCAGAGGCCAGGCCCACTCGGAGAGAGGCAAGGCGCGCTGTCCCAAAAAGTCTCTAGTGGAGATGCATTCAAGTCTGTATTGCAAATGGTTATCGGTGGATTGAACCAGTTCAGAACAAAGAATGAGAAAAGCTTGGAGGCGACCCAACGGAACGGAGAGGATTAAGACACCTCACTCGAACCGATCGAAAGGGAAGCCAGGCGGACACGGTACCTTGTTGTGGAGGGCAGCTCCGGCGGGGGCAGTTGTTCCTGGTGGTGGATGCACGTTGGTTCTTTGCCAAGAGCAGAGATGATCTCGTCGTCGAAGAAAATGAAGTCCGGTGCACCACCAGGGAAGAGACCAGCCGCGGAGTGCTCCGTCACAAGGCACCAACTTTTGGTCTGTTGGGTGTTCTGACCCACGTTTGGACTATTATGCTACAACATTTGGTGCTGTGGGCTTAGGAAATCCAAGATGGCCGAAAAAGCCCACATGTGCGCCAGAATCTATGAAAACCGCGCAGTTGTGCACACTAAAATGGTTGCCTAACTTGCCACCCACCAGTGCGAGCAGGATGGGCCGGGGTGCCATGAGTGAAATGTGTGCCAAAGGAAAAACCGCACTTTAAAATCACCTTTTGTTTCTCTGAATGCCAGCTCAAAATGCCTATTTGCAACACATCCAAAAATCTCACTGAACACCAGCGGACATCTGGCAGAATAAAGTCTTGTGGGCATACAAAATCTGGAAAGAGGATGAGCCTAAAACAATGTTCATCACAAAACTGGCTGAGCTATGCATGTCAGCAGCCTAACTGAAACTGGATTAAAACCACCAAAATCGAAATGTTTAAATTAAATGAGTGACCTACTTTTGAGTGTCACATAGGTTGCAATTGTTTAAATGTCATAGTTTTGAACTTAGAATCAGCATTCTAGCTGCATATGTAAAAATTGTCTTGACTTAAACTGGGGAACAAAAAGTGACATTTTATCTGAAACCTGGCTTAAGGAACTGAATTCTGCCCACCAGCTACCCCCGACAGGAGTTGAGACTTGCACAACAGCTGTGTTCCCAGGCCTAGCTGCCCTTTTGCTGCTCCCATCAAAAGGGATATGGCATTTCTCTGATTGAATTACCTGGGCTCTGCAGGAAATTGAACAAAGCCCTGTCCTGACTCAGGCAAATGTTTTATTATGGGGGCCATAAATGGCTTCCTCTTGAACAATGGGCCTTCCAGGGCCCAGGCAGATGGTTTATTGCAGGTGTCGTAAAACAGCTTCCTCTTGGCAGAAGCTGGGAGGGGCAGGGTCTCTGAGCTTGGCAGAAACTGGAAAGACTGGTTTCTGTACCATGTGACCTGAAAAGACACACCCCTGTAGCCAGAATATGGTTTTAGAAAAAGATGAATAACTCATAGTACGGACTTGTGAAAATTATTTAAATGATACCATGATTCTTGTGATTTTTCTGCCCACATTTTAAGAGGTTTTTAGAACCGGTGGCATGATCTGGGGGCAAGCTAGCAGTTAAGAGGGTATTACTTAAAATGTATGCATGTTAAAAATCTGACACTTCATCAATTAATGTCCATACCCCTTGCGCACATGTGTATAAATTTGGGGTAATGTCCGATATTGCGAAACCAGTTAAAAAGTGCAAATGTCGCCATTTCTGAATGCAAGCTCCCAGGAAGAGCAGATTTGGAAAGGGTATACCTCCTGTGATATGTGAGGGGTGCATGTAATTTTAAACAAATGTGTACCTGTGAAATATGTATTTGGTTCAAATCTAGATTTGTGTGCAAGTTGACAGGAGGAGTGGACTTTCTGCAGGCTGTAAAATGACATCACTCTGACACAACTTAGCTCCCCCAATCAGGGGAGAAATGAAAGCTTGACCAATGACAAGTGAGAGGGGCAAGTTTAGTTATGACCAATGCACACACCCACATTCTAAACAGATAAAAGCAGACAGTCAGGACAGATAGGGACCTTCAAATCCATTTGCTGCGGGACGCTCTGCCGGGAAAATCCATACTTTACCTCCATCAACCTTCAGAGAGCCAACATAGAGACTTCAAATCTATCAATATCCAGAACCAGAGGCAGAGCAGAGAGAGCTGACCCAGACCACTGTTAGCAGAACCAGAGAGCTGACCCAGATCACTGTGAAGTGCCGAGACCAGAATACAGTCCAGTCTAAAACCTGACCAGATCCGTGGCGAGGCCCATTCTATTTCTAAATATATTGTGAGTACCCAGCAGAACTGTGTAGAACCAATCTCTTAGTTAAAATAATATAATTCAATCTATTTTAATCTAACCAGAACTGCCTCCTAACTGTCACCTGTCATTTTCTAGTTGCTAGCTGTCACTTGTCTTTTTGAACTTTAAAATTTCAAATCTGAAAAACGACCTTTACCATATCGCTCATATCTCCATGACCGTTTGTCCTAGAGACTTGCAGTAACTTTCATCTGGAAGCTGAGATCCTACGCTGTCCTACGATCCCAAAACGATAGTGCTAGTCCTTGTAGTTCCTCTGTAATCGCGAAAAACGCACGCGCGAATTTTACCGCGATTTGAAAATTTCTCCACGTGTGAAAACAGAAGATTCTTTGCTTTCCTTGCTAAAAATTCGTTTGCCTCTTAAGAACCATCCTTGTATCATTGCTAGAGTGAGCCTGGACTAATATTAACTAGATACCACTCACCCTGAACCTCTAGGGGGAATTAAAAGCATTTTAGCATATTTTTCACTTCATTGTCAGCACATGTAAAAGCATTTTGGGCCTGTGTTTAAAACTCCGATCTGTAGTCTAAGCTTGCTGGGTGAACTGAATTACATTTGATTGCATTTCTGAGAACTGTGTGCTTTCCTTCCATTTCCTTGCATTGCATAAAAGGGGGGAGGGGATTGCCAGAGAAAAGTGATTACATTGTTTTGTTGAAATCATATTGAGTATTTTCTGTATTGCATTTTCATTCAACATTACATCCATCTGAACTTATATAAAGCATTCTCTACCACCGTCTTCTTCTGTTCCTATTCACAAGTGTGCTAGTGCCAGATTCTCCGTTGTTAATCTTTATCATATCAGATTAAGTGTGATATCCAATTATTAATTTATTATAAAGTGTGATATATATATCTATTGTTTAAATTATAAAATAAACCTTTTAAACTTGCAAAACAGAACTACTTCTTGGCTCAGTGGGGTCAGGAGGATTCCAAGAGAGGGGTGTTATATAGGGGTAGTCATCCAGAACGCATGAACTGGACATAAAGATATTTCAATAAGGGTTTCCATTCAGTATCCCAGACTAGGCATTGACTTAGCTGTAGTGTTGAATTGAATCCTCTTACAAATTGGGGGCTCGGGCCGGACGTTTGGGTTAGATCTATCACTTGTGCAGATAAATACAGTGTGCCAGCTGACCAGATACACATATCCGGTCGGATCACCACGCTGTGTTACGCTGTAAAGCACTCCTCAAATGAACGCTCTAAGGAAAAGGTCTGTTTTGCAAAAATAAAATACAAACCTCTGTAAGTCAGGAAGGAACTCAAATCTCTAGAATGACGACCTTAGTAGACATGAAAATAGCCAGAGAGCACTTCTTACATAAGTTATTTGTGAGAGGTGAGTGGACTCATCAGGACCAGACGGTCTGGTTGCAAGCAATCGCACCCCAGATCACGGAAACAGGGTCAGATATATGGAGAGACCAGGGTCCCTTACATGTGGCCCTGAGTGAACTATATTTGGCCCCGAAGGCCAAGGATGAGCACCACAAAATTGCCAGGGTAGCGGCATATTTATATTTACATATGGGAGCCATGCAGGACAAATGTGCTGAAGGCCAAGATCTGGCGAGTAGGCAACTGCTGGCATTACAGAAGGCCCAATCTGATCTGGACTCTTCTGAGCAGAGGCTGCAGAGGAGCCAGGAGTCAGAAAATGACAGCATACAGTATATCATTAAAATAAAAGAGGACATGGATATACTGCAACAGGAAAAGACAGACCAGGATGCCAGAATTCTGGCTTTGCAGAAGGAACGCCAAGACAGTTTGGACTCCCTACTGCAGAGCCAGAAAAAGCTGGAGCAACAGATCAATTTCAACAGGGCATGCACAGAGCAGGTAGCCACCCTGCAAATCCAACTAGACAGAGAGAAAGAGGAGAGCAATAAACTGATCCTGAAAGACCTGGATACCCAGGCAGAGTTTGATCAGGAGCGCCAGAAAGCTGGTGCCTTCCAAAGGCAAAGGGACGACCTGGCGTCACAAATTCAAGCTCTTGGTCAGGAAAGGGACACCTTAGGCCAGGAAGTCTGCCACTTAACAAGAAAAATGGAAGAAAATCACCTGGCCCACCAGGGACTAGGTGACCTCCAAAAAGAACACCAGGACTTGCTAGAGCACACCAGGAGGGTGGAGGAGGCTCTGGCAAGACAGGAGCAGGCCAGTAGGGATGGGACTCAGGAGGTAACCCTCCTGCAGCAAAGACTGGCCCAGTGCTCCAGGACCAATCAGGAAACGCAGAGAGAGAATGAGGCCCTCTGCCAGCATAATGATAGGCTCCAGCAACAGGTAGCGATGCAGGAGAGACTGATAGAGTCGAGTAAGGCCTTAACTGAGGAACTGAAAGCGCAAGCTCTTGCATTGCAACAGGGAGCAGGGGCGGATAGAGACCAGGTTCGCTGGGAGAGGGAGACTCATGAGCATAACCTCAGGAGCCCTAGTACCAGAGGCCTTTATATCTCTCAGTCCCTGGACTCTGCCACCCCCATGTCTCCTGGCGCCATGAGCACCGGGCCACAGGGATGGCAGATTACTATCCAGCCAGAAGCATGGGGCTCATAGGCCAGTACCTCCCAGGAATGGATGGGCGGGCATCCAGGTATGGGCACCCAAGCACAGTGCAATTTGATGGGGAGCCCCAGGAGAGTAGGCCCATTAAGGGCATCCTGAAAACCTCTGCCCAGTTAGGTCAGTGGGGGGGGGGTACCCATCAAATCCTGGCAGCAAGGAGGGATCTGAAGACTCCTCTGAGTGGTACAGGACACAGGAGACCAGGTCCCCACATTCTGCCAGCCATTCCCAGGCTCGCAGAATCCGGGAAAACCTGGAAGAACAGACAGGAACCTCTGGGAGCAGTGCCTCTGAGTCAGAAGATGAATGGACCAGGGTTACCCGGACCAAAAGGGCCAATAAGACAAAAAGGGCCTTGCTTAAGGACCCCTTAAAGCAGATTAAGGCAATCAGGAGCGTCATCACGCCTTATCATAAGAACGCCAAGTATTCTGTTTGGGAGCACTTAGAGTTGTTTGAGCAAATGATGGAGACTTTCCATTTGAAGGACAGCCAAAGCTGTATTCAATATGTAAAGTGGACCTTCTCCCCGGAATACTCCAGTTTCTTTGCGGGGCTGGAGGACCAAAATCATTTAAGATGGTCCACCTATAAGGCGGCCATCTTGAAACATTTTTCTACTCATAGAAATCCTCAAGAGGCTCGCAAGGCAGCCTACAATTTACAATATGGGGAGGATCAGGCCCCACAAGAGTTTGTGCAGGAGTTAAAGCGTGCTTTTGCACAGACCACAAGAAGGGTGCGCACGGATAGCAGAGAATTTATTAATACGTTTTTCCATGCCTTGCCCAAATACATAATGACCCAGCTCGTGAGGGATTTTCACGAGAAAAGATCTTTAGACTGGGTCATTGAACAGGCGACCCGGATCTATGAGGTGCAGAAGCCAATAGAAAATAAAAATAATGCGCCCAAAAACCCCAAAGCCAACAACACCCCTGCTGCTGCCAAGGTGGCAGAGGTAAAGGTCACCCCCGTTTTAGAGTTGGAGATGGGGGGCCTAAAAACCTACCTGCACCTAATAATGCTAGGCCCAGAAGGTCCTCGGGCCAGTCACAGACAGGGGGCCAGGGAGGCAGCCCCACAAATGGGGTCCCTCGCTCTCCTGATTATGTAAGCCCCCGGTACAAGGGAAACAGACCCATTCTGGGTTATGTGTGGACTCCTCCAGCCCAAGGGGGGGGATCCAGCCAAGCACCTAACCCAGAGAACTTCCCTCCCAACTTCTCACAGGAGGGCAGAAACTCACCAAACCCTGGGCAGAACTTCTTCCCCAGGTATCCACCCAATTTCCAACCCCAAAATCATCCATCCTTCTTTCCCCAATTCCCTGAGCCCAGACAACCTAATCCGGGAGAGGGGAGGCCAAGGGTGGAGGGGTACCCAAATCTTCCCAACCAGGGGTACTACCAAAGAAGGGATAGCTACCCTTCCCGGGATCAGCCCAGGGGAGAAAACAGGGCCCCGTATCAGCCTGAGCGGGTTTCCCAGTTAGAGCGCCAGGTTCAAAACATGGCGCGGGATCTGGGTCACATACTGAGGGCTCAGCAGAACCCTCAGATCGGCATGCCGGCGCAGAACGCACCCAACTCTGGACCTGGTGCTCCAGAACAATGATGGGGGCAGCACCCCGATAACTCACCGGTTCCCAGGGAGGAGGCACAAGGGGAAAGGTGGTGTAAAGCCTTGGAGGAAGCTTCCTTCCTCACTTGTAAACAGCCCCTGGAAACCCAGGAACCGGAAACAAAATCTCTTGCCCCTGAAAGTCTGCCTCCTAAGGAGCAGAGGGGGGGTAGGAGAAACAAAAGACCCAAACAGACTCAGTTTGAGGAGAAAGTACAGATCTTCCAATTTGAGGGAGAGGGATCCTCAGAGGATCCTGGGAAAAGGATCTTCTTCTTCAGAGAGGGGGGAACTCCTCCCAAAGAAAAATGGGTCCCTAGGGATGCAAATCCAGACTGGGGAGATGTGGAGACTGAGCTACCGCCGCCCACTATCTTACCCCAGAACCAACAATACCAAAATCCCCTGGTTCAAACCCATCCTGATGACTGCCTCCAAAAAGGGGGGGGGCGTCCCAGAACCGGAACCAGGGGAACCCACAATGGCTCTGATCTCCAGTTGCCAACTTTTTCTTTCAGATTCCCAAGGCTCTCCACAGAATTCTGCCCAAATCTCTTCGCTAGCGATGTCCAAAACCAGAAAGTTAGCCCACCAGTTGTCCAAAAATGTGCATTATCTGTGCCCCCTTGAGGAGAAGGAGGGAAGATACTATGCCCCGGTACAAGTACAGGGGCAGGGTACAATTTTGGCACTGGTGGACACTGAATCTCAGGCTACCCTTCTGTCCAGAAGGGCCTTTGACGAACTGAATGCAGGAAGGGGAGAGAATTACCAAATTCCTCTCACCTCTCTTCCTGGACAACTGCAGAACTTTGACGGGAAGGAAATTCCCATTGAGGGGACTGCAGACTTGGACATTAAGATCGGGCGACACAAGTTGAAACACCCGGTCATAGTAGTGACTCCAGAGGGCACCCCTTGTTTACTAGGGAATGACCTCCTGAGAAGGTTGTCACCCCTAATAGATTGTGTCAACAAGGTCCTCTGGACCCAGACTAGCCGACCAATAAAATTAAAACAGAGTGTCAACCATGTTAGTTTAAACGGCACCTGCCACATGGTTGAACAAAAATCTGACCAAGTAGAATTTCACTTCCAGAATAGCCAAATTCCAGACGTGACAGTAATAGCAGTAGGACAACAGACTGGTGATGGGGGGTCCTCTCTATTTCTGAAAATCAACCTTCCTTCCAGTCTAAAGTGGTACTCCACGCTGGAAGGAAACACTCTGAGATTCTATACTAATCCACAATCAGAAACTCCCACTCGTATAGTCCAGAAAGATGTGAAATCAGCTCAGAGCCTGGCTGATATTCAGCAAATTGGAGAGCAGTTGTTCATCCCTGTCCAATTAAATGATGGGAAGGACTCTGTTCTCGCTCGAGTGTGTGTGAACAACGGTAAGAGCTTCATCAGCGAAGCCATGTTCCGCCAACTCCCAAAAGATCCAGCCATTCCCACATTCAAACTGATAGACAAATGGGAAATGGACCTGGAAGCACCTAATTCCAAACATCTTCTGCCAAGCAGGTGTATGCTCAAAATCTCCATTGGCAACAAGAGCATAGTCCACAATTGTTGGGTCGTGCGAGACGTCCCTGCCGCCTTTTACTTAGGCAGTGACATTCTCAATCGCTTTGCCATTAGTTTGGACCTAATAAACTTCAAAGCTTGGTCCCGATTAGCGGATAACCCCATGGGCTTTGATGATCCAGAAAAAGCATTTAGGTCAGCTCAATTGCTACCTTATGCAGTTGAAATTCAGATCAAAGAGGAAGTCACCATCCCAGAAAGGACCCGACAATTCTCCCTGGAAGTGAAAGTTAAAAGAGGACAACATTTGAAAAACCCTGATGCTTACATACATCTAAATGCTTCTCTCCAACAGCAAGGGTTGGGGGTAAACCCAACTCCATTAGTCAACATAGAACATGACACCATTCCAATAGAGGTGGATAACAGCGACTTAAAGAGTATTACTCTAGCCGCAGGCACCATTATTGGAATGGCGGTTGATGACCGACATTTTTCCATAGATTTAGGTAATGAACTGTTAGGGCCAATCCCCAAGGACTGCTTTGACAGTGACAGTGATGACAATACAACACCAGACAGGATTTTTACCCGGCATGTTGGGAACTTCCTGGTGTACACTTCTTGCCCTTATGGTAAGGAAGATGTGACTTGTGACTTCAGGAGGGATGAGGTGATTTTCCAGGTCCATGAGGGCTGCCTTTCCCACCTGAAGCCTCCAGTCCAAATCAGCACTCTGACCAGGGACTTCTCTACCCAGCTGGAGGAGGCCGCTGAAATAGCCAAACCAGAAGTCTTTCCAGGCTTCAGGCAGATGGTGGAAGAGAGAGTCAACCTAGCTGATGCCTGTGTGACTCTGGAACAAAAGCAAAAGTTGAAACAAGTTTTCTTGGATTTCCAAGATCTCTTTGCGGTAGACTCATATGACTGTGGTCGCACCGACATCCACACAACAACAATCCCCACTGACCCTGGCATGACTCCTGTGTTTGTGAAGCAATACCGCTTGCCTCTCGCATCAATGGAGTCCCTTACTGAAATAATTAAGAACCTTGAGTCCCGGGGAATAATCCGTCCAGTCCACAGCACCTTCAATAATCCGGTGCTGGGAATATTGAAGCCAAACGGCCAGTGGAGACTCTGCGCCGACCTCAGGGAGCTCAACAAACGGGTCCACACTTCCCGATGGCCTCTGCCCTACATTGACCAAGGGCTGTCCCAGATCCAGGGGTCACAGGTATTCACTGCAATAGACCTGACCAATGGATACTGGACCGTGCCGGTCAGTAGGGAGGACCAATACAAGCTGGCTTTTACCTTTGGGGGCCAGCAGTACACATGGACCCGGACTCCCTTCGGATACCTCAACTCCGATAATGAGTTCAATATTTTCCTACATAAGGCCATGCCCGACCTGGGAGCGAGGGGTAACCTGGCTTATGTAGATGATGTCCTCATCAAAAGTTCATCTGTGGAGGAACACATAGCGGAGATCCGTTATGTTCTGACGCAGTTGAGGGCCGCCGGAGCAAAACCTTCCTTTCAGAAAGCACAGTGGTGTAGAACCCGTGTTAATTTCTTGGGGCATGAGATTACTCCTCAGGGTCTCTGTCCCCAGGAAAAGAAAGTGGAAGCACTTCAGAAACTGAAAGACCCCATAACTCTGCGGGAACTAAGGAGCCTCCTTGGACTGACTAATTACAGCAGAAAGTTCATTGAGGGCTACGC
This sequence comes from Ambystoma mexicanum, assembly GCF_040938575.1. Classification (NCBI taxonomy): domain Eukaryota; kingdom Metazoa; phylum Chordata; class Amphibia; order Caudata; family Ambystomatidae; genus Ambystoma; species Ambystoma mexicanum. The sequence goes on along the minus strand of NC_090938.1, from coordinate 278,408,501 downwards.
AGAAATCACCAGACCCCTGATTCATCTCTTGAAGGGGGGGTCAAGTGGGAATGGGGTCCAGAACAAGCCGAGGCAGTAAGACAACTCAAAAGAAGCCTCTCACAAGCGCCCTGCCTAGCTTACCCTGTCAGAAACAAGGAGTTCTTCCTGGAGACGGGGTTCTCTAATACGTGCTTGACAGCAGTATTATACCAAAAGCATGACAAGGTCAATAAAGTAATCTCCTATGCGAGCAAAACTTTATCCTCTGTGGAGGAAAAATTCAACGATTGTGAGAAGGCACTCCTGGCAACGGTGTGGGCATTGAAGAATTACCGCCCGTTTATCCAGGGGGAACACATCATCGTGGAGAATCCACACCAGCCTCTTCAATATCTCCAAAGTGACAGAATCCGGGCCGGAAATGTGATTAATTCCCGAATTACTTCCTGGATTCTGTCAATGCAAGGCTTTCCTGTGGAGGTCAGATATGGCCAAAACAAGAAGAGTCCCCTCGCGCAAGGTCTGGCTGACTTGCATGATTGTGCCAGAGAAAGCTGTCTCAAGGACGAAAGTCTAAAAATCAAGGACAACATGGAGGCATACCTTAATTCCCCACACAAAGTCTTTGAAGAGGACAAGTGTGAGGGAATGCCCACTGTCTATGTGGATGGATGCTCTTACCATGTTGACAACAACGGGGAAAAAGAACTGGTGGCCATCGTAGGGAATGCATGGGTGAAGGAGTTCCCAGAACCCTCCGCTGGGTACAAAATTGGTCCCCGAAGTAGTCAGGTGGCAGAATTGATGGCTGTGCATCAGGCCATCCTCACTGCTGTCCAGCATCAACTCCACGAACTGGTCATAATCACAGATTCGGATTATGTACGGAACGGGTTCGTGGAGCACCTGGTTAATTGGAAAACCAGAGGCATGTTATGTGCTAACAACAAACCCTTGAAACATGGGAAGTTGATCCAAAACATTGATGATCTGGTCACCTCGAATGAGATGACCATCTATTGGAAAAAGATCAAGGGTCATTCCAAAGTAGAGGGACCAGACAAAACTGGAAATGACTTAGCTGATCAGCTGGCCAAAACCGAGGCCATCCAAGGGGATCTAATTGAGATTGAGTCCCTGTTGGGGGAAATCCAGGTCACTGCTATCACTAGGTCCCAGACAAATGCTCACAACGACCTTTCAATTGCACAATGGAGCAAGGAGACCCCTGATGCTGATTTGATTACCGCTCAGAAGGGGGATCCAATAATTGGTAAATTTTACCAGCACATTGAGGATCCTGAGAACTTTCCCCTGACGGATACCGATTACATTGGGAAAGAGGACCTAAGAGTGTTGATGAAATGTCCAAAAATGTTCCGAATCCAAGACGGTTTGCTGGTAAGGAAATCCAAAGCGGGCCACGATCAGTGGGTTGTTCCTACCTCATTCCGAAGCCTGATGTTAAGTCACGCCCATGATGCGGCCACCGCCGGTCATAGGGGGTTTCACACAACATTGGAAATCTTAAGAGAGGTTACATACTGGCCACACATGGGGCAGGACCTCGACCAATACTTGAAGGGGTGTCTTGTGTGTGCACAATTTCAGCCATCATCCCTCACGCACCGTGCGCCTCTCCAAAAGAGGGGGATGACACTGCCATGGTCAGATTTACAAATCGACTTTGTAGGCCCTGTGATTCGCTCTGCTAGGGGGAATAAGTACATGTTGACTGTGACATGCTTGTTTACCAAGTGGGTGGAATGTCTCCCAGCCCCAAATTGCAAGGCAGAAACTGCAGCTGCCCTGATGATTAACCACATCTTTTCCCGTTTTGGTCTACCTCAAAGGATTGAGTCAGACAGGGGTAGCCACTTCACCAGTGAAGTAATGACAAAGATGTGGGAAATACTGGGGGTCAAAAGGAAGTTGCATATTGCTTACAGGCCAGCTTCTTCTGGAGCAGTGGAACGCTACAACTGGACAATTGTGAGCATCTTAAAAAAGTTTGTGGCAGATTCTGGGCCAAGTTGGGATATCCGATTACCTCTGGTCCTAATGGCCATCAGATCTACCCCTTCATCTGCAACCAAAATGTCACCATTTGAGTTGATGACTGGGCGCAAGATGGTGCTTCCCCAGCATTTGCTCTACAGGACCCAAGAGCAGACACTGATAAATGCCTCCACAACTCATGAGTATGTGGAGAATTTAAGGAAATACCTTCAACATGCTTTTGCTTATGCTCAGCGGAATCTAGAAAGATCAGCTGATAGCATGAAGACCCACTATGACCTGAAGACTTCCAGGAAGGAATATCAGGTGGGGGACCGGGTCTATCTATACAATTTCCAAAGGAACCAGGCCAAACAGCGAAAATGTTTGCCTACATGGAAGGGACCCTTTGAGATTATAGACAAAATCTCCCCTGTGGCCTACAAGATCTGCATCCCCAAAGGCGGTTTGGCAGGGGGGGAAGACAAGTGGGTCCACATTAACCAGTTGAAGTGTTGCCATCCCAGGCACACTCTGCAACAACTGGAGGAATCCTCTGGAATCCTAGAGGGTACTGTCTCAGATTAATTCAGTTCTAACTTAAAAGATCCTACATATAGCCTATCAAATTCTGTGTTTCTCAAGTTTATGTGTTCCTGTCTCTTAATTTAAAAAAATGTGCATGTTCATATCTGTTGAGTTCTAAAATATATATGCCACCCCACTATATCAATGGTGGGGAGAAATGTCCATGAATAGGTATTGCCGCTCTTCCTTTGTCGTCCTAGGAGAAAGAAAACCTGGAGACGGGCCAAGGAGGGCGATCCGGAGACCGGGAGCAGAGACGCGAGGGGCCCGGGGTACCGCCCAATATTCCCATCAGGACCGGCGAGGAGAACCGATCGATCAGTACCGGATGGAGGAAAAGATGCTGAACTGTGCCATTTGCAGAATTGGAAGAAGATTATGCGGACATACGAGTGCGTGGGTCAAAACCCTTGTGCACCCGACATCCCCTCGACTCAATCCAAGTGCCGTCTGGCGGGGGGGTTTGTTGGGTGTTCTGACCCACGTTTGGACTATTATGCTACAACATTTGGTGCTGTGGGCTTAGGAAATCCAAGATGGCCGAAAAAGCCCACATGTGCGCCAGAATCTATGAAAACCGCGCAGTTGTGCACACTAAAATGGTTGCCTAACTTGCCACCCACCAGTGCGAGCAGGATGGGCCGGGGTGCCATGAGTGAAATGTGTGCCAAAGGAAAAACCGCACTTTAAAATCACCTTTTGTTTCTCTGAATGCCAGCTCAAAATGCCTATTTGCAATACATCCAAAAATCTCACTGAACACCAGCGGACATCTGGCAGAATAAAGTCTTGTGGGCATACACAATCTGGAAAGAGGATGAGCCTAAAACAATGTTCATCACAAAACTGGCTGAGCTATGCATGTCAGCAGCCTAACTGAAACTGGATTAAAACCACCAAAATCGAAATGTTTAAATTAAATGAGTGACCTACTTTTGAGTGTCACATAGGTTGCAATTGTTTAAATGTCATAGTTTTGAACTTAGAATCAGCATTCTAGCTGCATATGTAAAAATTGTCTTGACTTAAACTGGGGAACAAAAAGTGACATTTTATCTGAAACCTGGTTTAAGGAACTGAATTCTGCCCACCAGCTACCCCCGACAGGAGTTGAGACTTGCACAACAGCTGTGTTCCCAGGCCTAGCTGCCCTTTTGCTGCTCCCATCAAAAGGGATATGACATTTCTCTGATTGAATTACCTGGGCTCTGCAGGAAATTGAACAAAGCCCTGTCCTGACTCAGGCAAATGTTTTATTATGGGGGCCATAAATGGCTTCCTCTTGAACAATGGGCCTTCCAGGGCCCAGGCAGATGGTTTATTGCAGGTGTCGTAAAACAGCTTCCTCTTGGCAGAAGCTGGGAGGGGCAGGGTCTCTGAGCTTGGCAGAAACTGGAAAGACTGGTTTCTGTACCATGTGACCTGAAAAGACACACCCCTGTAACCAGAATATGGTTTTAGAAAAAGATGAATAACTCATAGTACGGACTTGTGAAAATTATTTAAATGATACCATGATTCTTGTGATTTTCCTGCCCACATTTTAAGAGGTTTTTAGAACCGGTGGCATGATCTGGGGGCAAGCTAGCAGTTAAGAGGGTATTACTTAAAATGTATGCATGTTAAATATCTGACACTTCATCAATTAATGTCCATACCCCTTGCGCACATGTGTATAAATTTGGGGTAATGTCCGATATTGCGAAACCAGTTAAAAAGTGCAAATGTCGCCATTTCTGAATGCAAGCTCCCAGGAAGAGCAGAGTTGGACAGGGTATACCTCCTGTGATATGTGAGGGGTGCATGTAATTTTAAACAAATGTGTACCTGTGAAATATGTATTTGGTTCAAATCTAGATTTGTGTGCAAGTTGACAGGAGGAGTGGACTTTCTGCAGGCTGTAAAATGACATCACTCTGACACAACTTAGCTCCCCCAATCAGGGGACAAATGAAAGCTTGACCAATGACAAGTGAGAGGGGCAAGTTTAGTTATGACCAACGCACACACCCACATTCTAAACAGATAAAAGCAGACATCAGGACAGATAGGGATCTTCAAATCCATTTGCTGCGGGACGCTCTGCCGGGAAAATCCATACTTTACCTCCATCAACCTTCAGAGAGCCAACATAGAGACTTCAAATCTATCAATATCCAGAACCAGAGGCAGAGCAGAGAGAGCTGACCCAGACCACTGTTAGCAGAACCAGAGAGCTGACCCAGATCACTGTGAAGTGCCGAGACCAGACCACAGTCCAGTCTAAAACCTGACCAGATCCGTGGCGAGGCCCATTCTATTTCTAAATATATTGTGAGTACCCAGCAGAACTGTGTAGAACCAATCTCTTAGTTAAAATAATATAATTCAATCTATTTTAATCTAACCAGAACTGCCTCCTAACTGTCACCTGTCATTTTCTAGTTGCTAGCTGTCACTTCTCTTTTTGAACTTTAAAATTTCAAATCTGAAAAACGACCTTTACCATATCGCTCATATCTCCATGACCGTTTGTCCTAGAGACTTGCAGTAACTTTCATCTGGAAGCTGAGATCCTACGCTGCCCTAGGACCCCAAAACAATAGTGCTAGTCCTTGTAGTTCCTCTGTAATCGCGAAAAACGCACGCGTGAATTTTACCGCGATTTGAAAATTTCTCCACGTGTGAAAACAGAAGATTCTTTGCTTTCCTTGCTAAAAATTCGTTTGCCTCTTAAGAACCATCCCTGTATCATTGCTAGAGTGAGCCTGGACTAATATTAACTAGATACCACTCACCCTGAACCTCTAGGGGGAATTAAAAGCATTTTAGCATATTTTTCACTTCATTGCCAGCACATGTAAAAGCATTTTGGGCCTGTGTTTAAAACTCCGATCTGTAGTCTAAGCTTGCTGGGTGAACTGAATTACATTTGATTGCATTTCTGAGAACTGTGTGCTTTCCTTCCATTTCCTTGCATTGCATAAAAGGGGGGAGGGGATTGCCAGAGAAAAGTGATTACATTGTTTTGTTGAAATCGTATTGAGTATTTTCTGTATTGCATTTTCATTCAACATTACATCCATCTGAACTTATATAAAGCATTCTCTACCACCTTCTTCTTCTGTTCCTATTCACAAGTGTGCTAGTGCCAGATTCTCCGTTGTTAATCTTTATCATATCAGATTAAGTGTGATATCCAATTATTAATTTATTATAAAGTGTGATATATATATCTATTGTTTAAATTATAAAATAAACCTTTTAAACTTGCAAAACAGAACTACTTCTTGGCTCAGTGGGGTCAGGAGGATTCCAAGAGAGGGGTGTTATATAGGGGTAGTCATCCAGAACGCATGAACTGGACATAAAGATATATCAATAAGGGTTTCCATTCAGTATCCCAGACTAGGCATTTTCTTAGCTGTAGTGTTGAATTGAATCCTCTTACAGGTCGCGGTTCAGGGGTAGTGGCTATCCGGTTGCCGACGTGCTTCTGCACGGGCAATTCGACCACCGCGTCCTGAGGCGAATAAAAAGCAAAGGGGACTGGTTGTTCCCACCAGTCAGGGGAAGAGACTCTCCGGCCGGGAGATCTCCTCTGTCGTCGGGAAGTGGTGAGTCGGTTCCGCAGGGCTCCACCGGAGGTGTCGTCGTGCAGGTCGGCTCAGCGTTACCCTCGTCGGATTCTTAGGTCCTGTGGTGACTTCTGAAGATCCAGTCCCAAAAGCCCCATTCATTCAGCCTAGCTGTCAATCAACACATGCTAAGTGGTGAGCGGGAAGGCTCACCACCTGGGCCAATCACTCCAGAGTGCGACCGGAGTTGGCAAGGCAACTCGGTCCAGGGTGCCTAAACCCCCTCCCACACCCCTGTGGTAACCCAGACAGAATGGCACCACTTTGGAGGGTCTCTGTACAGAGCCCGCCAAAAGTGGAACAAAGGGCTTGACCTTTGGTTTAGGAGTCACAGAGACGAACACAGACGCCATTTTACAAACCAAGTTCTGGCAGAAAATACCACTCGATAAACCTATTTAAGATAAGTAGATCGGTGGTACGTCAGAGATTAATGAGAAAAAGTATCCATCTCCAACAATGGGACGAGTCCCATGGGGTTATGTTCGGGGACGAACATAACAAGTAGTTTCCACTGCCACCAGCCAAAACTCGATGAGGGGGGACGGGACAGTGCCCCCTCGAGTAACAGATCCAGGAGTAATCGAATTACCCCTACTAGTACGTCCACAATAAGATGGTTTGTACTAGTTTTGTTAGTAAATTTAGGTCTAGTAAAGCCAATGGTGACTTTACATGCCCGGGGAGACAGTAGTCAGTCCCCGGGTATGGAGTCTATGGTGGGGGACCCGCTAGGGCGCCCCCGTGTTACGGCACGTAGGGTGCGGTGTAACACACATAGAAAAACATATGAGACCCTATGGAGTAAAAGACCCCATAGCCCATCAAACACATTGACATTTCAAAAGGAATTACACACATACATGTCCAAGAGTGGGAGAAAAGAGTCTCACTCTTGGCAGGATGGAAAAAACAAACTCCAGAAATCCAGCAAAGCTGCTGGGGGACTCACTAGGTTAGGAAATTCAGCCTAAACAGAGAATTCTCCCTAACACTCGCCCCCCCAGACTAAGGGACAGGAGGATTTAATCCACTCCTGAATGAATCTCATACCTCTAGTCGATGACATACATCCTAGAGAGACCATCAGCATTTTGGTGGTGACACCCTGACCTGTGCTCAATGGTGAAATCAAACCCTTGCAGGCAGATCGACCATCTCAGTAGTTTTGGGTTTTCCCCTTTCATTTGCATTAACCATCTCAAGGGTTGGTGGTCAGTCTGAATGACGAAAGTAGAACCATACAAGTACGGCCTAAACTTCTTCAGAGCCCACACGATAGCAAAGCACTCTCTTTCGATTGTTGCCCACCTTGTTTCAGGATCCTTCAGCTTGCAGCTGATGAAGCAAACGGGGTGCTCCCTACCTTTCCCATCCAGTTGACTGAGTACGGCACCTATTCCTACATTTGAAGCATCTGTCTGCACAATGAAGTGTTGGCGGTAATCAGGAGCTCGGAGTACTGGGGCTTGGCAAAGAGCCTTTTTCAGGTTTTCAAAAGCTTGATGGCACTCCTCGTTCCATTTAACCTTTTTAGGAAATTTGGGCGAGGAGATAACATTCAGTGGAGAAGCTATGGTCCCATAGTTCTCTATGAAATTCCTGTAATACCCAGTGAGGCCTAGGAAGGCTCTCACCTGGGTTTGAGTAGTCGGTGTTGTCCAATTTTGCACAGCTTCAATCTTACTGAGCAAAGGCCTTATTTCTCCACCGCCTACCTCATGCCCAAGATAGACTACCTTATTCTGTCCAATTTGGCATTTGCTTGCCTTTATGGTCAGATTGGCTCGTCCAAGAGCCTGCAAAACATCTCTCAAGTGGGTTACATGTTCTTCCCAGGAATTGCTGAACACTGCGATGTCATCCAAGTATGCCATGCAGAAGTCCTCCATCCCATTTAGAACCTGGTTTACCATCCGTTGAAACGTAGCAGGTGCATTCTTCAGTCCGAAAGGCATTACCTTAAACTGGTATAAGCCAACGGGGGTAGAAAATGCAGTTTTCTTCTTGGCATGGTCTGTCAGGGCTATTTGCCAATAGCCTGACGTCAAGTCAAATGTGCTGAGGAACTTGGCAGCGCCAAGTTTATCCACCAACTCATCTGTTCTTGGCAAAGGGTGGGCATCAGTCTTGGTGACTGCATTAAGAGCTCTATAGTCCACGCAGAATCTAAGCTCTTTAGATCCGGCCTTTGGTACTAACACAACTGGGCTAGACCATGGACTAGTAGAGGGCTCTATTACCCCGAGATCGAGCATCTTGCTGACCTCACCTTTGATGTAGGTTCGTACGTTTTCTGACATGCGGTATCCTCTGCTTTTGACTGGCAGACAGTAACCAGTGAGTATGTCGTGCTGGCCCCAAGGGGTCAAACCTGGTGAAAGCGAGAACAGGGAGGCAAACTGATTCAACATAGATTTGCACTCTTCTTGTTGCTCGGGTGTCAGATTGGAGGAGAGATTCACTCCTTCAATTTTTTCATCTAAAGGTAAGCCTCTGAGGAGATCCGGAAGAGCTTCACTCTCTTCTTCTTCCTCGGATGATACTAGAAGCAACGCTCCTACATCAGGTCGCGAGACATACGCTTTAAGTCGGTTGGTGTGAAAGACTGTCGGAGCCTCCTTGGGATTGCCCAAGTCCACCAGATAGTTAACCTCTCCGAGTTTACCCACTACTCGGAAGGGTCCCATCCACTTATCCTGCAAGGCCCTCTGCCTTGTTGGGATCATAACGAGAACGAGCTGGTCTTGAGCGAACTCAACCATGTTAGCCTTTTGATCGTGCCAGTGCTTGACCAATGCTTGTCCAGCTTTCAAGTTATCGCTTGCTTCCGTCATCATGTGCGACATTCTCCTCCGGAGACCTATCACATAGTCAGTCACTCTGACTGGCTTGGGGGAAGGAGCACTCTCCAACCCCTCCTTAATCAGGGCCAATGGACCTCTGACGGGATGACCATAGAGTAGTTCGAAGGGAGAGTAACCTACTCCCTCCTGAGGAACTTCTCTATAAGCAAAGGGAAGGCATGGCAGTAGAAGGTCCCATTTACGCTTAAGGGGTTCCTCTAAAGCACCTATCATGCTCTTCATGGTTCGGTTGAACCGTTCTACCAACCCATTGGTTTGTGGGTGGTAAGCTGTTGAGAACTTGTAAGTAACTCCACAGGTTTTCCACATGGCTTTCATGTAGTGGGACATAAAGTTTGACCCCCTGTCAGAGATGACTTCCTTAGGAAACCCGACCCTAGTAAAAATACCAAGGAGGGCCTTAGCCACAGCCGGAGCTGTAACAGTCCTCATAGGAATTGCCTCAGGATACCTAGTAGCATGGTCTACTACAACAAGTATAAACTTGTTGCCTGAGGAGGTTGGAGGATCAAGGGGACCAACGATGTCAATCCCTACTCTCTCAAATGGGACTCCCACAACTGGGAGAGGCACTAACGGTGCCACATTCTTGGATCCAACCTTACCAGAGATCTGGCAGGTGTGGCAGCTCCTGCAGTGTTTTTCTACTTCGGCCCCCATCTTTGGCCAATAAAAGTAGAGCGAGAGCCTTTCCTTAGTCTTCTTGAAACTCAAGTGACCAGCCAAAGGAATCTTGTGGGCTAACTGCAAGAACTGTGGTCTGTTCTCTTGGGGTACTACAAGTCGTTTGTAGTCTCCAGGTGCAGACTCGGTCGGTTCACTGTAGAAGAGGCCATTTTCCCAGTGCAACCTGTATTTCCCAGGCTCTTGCCCTTCAGCCTGAGCTTCTGCCTGGTGGCGAAGACCTTCCAGAGTTGGACATTCTCTCTGTCCCTTACTGAAGTCTGCCCTGTTGGGTCCACCTTCTGCCAGTAAAGACTGCAGCTCAGGATGGTCAACAGGATCCAGATCTCCAATGAGTTCCTGGCCTTCCATTAGCTCTTCCTCAGAGTCTAATTCTACCACACAGGGTTGTACCTCCCTCTCAGCCTCGGCTGGAGGTGGAGTTACGGGTGTAACTTTGGACAACCGACGGGAAGTCCGTGTTGGCTGCAATGGAATGCTGGCTGCGGGTTTCGGGATAGAAGTCTTAGGTTTCCCTTTCGCTTCTGATTTCTTGGAGACAGCGGCCGTCAATTCCAGTGGAGCAGGAGTGATATCTTTCTTCATCATCTCCTGGAGAGTTCCGCGCATGGTCCTCTCTCTTGCGGGTCTGGTTAGCTCCTGTAACCGTTTACTAGGAGGTCTGGGAGTATGCGATACAACTCCGAGAGTTTTCAAATCGTTACCCAACAGTACGCGTCCTGGTACCTCACTCTGTATGCTGACAGGTATCTTCACAGTCATGTCATTACACTGGATGAGAACTGGTAATTGGGGAAGCATCTGCACAGGCCCTCCAGCTAACTTGGTGAGGCATTTGGGTGCATTAGCAACATCCTCGGCCTGAAAAAATGATTTATCCACCACAGTTATGCTGGCCCCAGTGTCCCTAATGGCAGGAGTCTCCTGACCATTCACCTGAACACTGTCCTTATAATACTCTTTAGTATTATCGGGGATAGAATTATAGACATCTAAATTCTGTTGTTCCCACAACCCCAGAGATACTAAAGAAACGCTGGCTGAGACTCCAATGGGTTGGTTAGCTAGCAGTAGAAAGTTTCCACTTGATATTTGGACTTCCTCCTCTGGAGCGAAGGCTAAGGAGACAAGCTGGACCCCTGAAGGTTTACCCTTACATCTGGGATCTCCTTTCACGTGATCAGTCGAGCAACAAACAAAGCATTTACCGAATGCTTTCTGGAATGATGGCTTGTTCTGACCTCCTTCCGGTTTGGCACCAGAAGACACACTATTCTGCTGTGGTTTTCCCGGTGGCTTACCCTTCTGGTTTTGTTTGGGGCCCTCTTTGGAATGTGAGTTATTCGAATTCTCTTTTGAGTCTTTTTTAGGCTGTTTTCCCTCATCCTTTTTCTGAGTTGCCCCAGAATCCTTATGAGTAGCCCTGTTGGCAACCCACAAGTCAGCAGCCTTAGCTAGCTCCCTGGAATCCAATTCCTTCGAATCAGCCAAGTGCTGTCTGAGCTCAGGAGAACAGGCATCATAAATAGACTCCAACATAAAAAGATTTCTCATACCCTCAAAAGTGTTCACTTTGTAACCCTTAATCCATCCCTCTAAGTTTTTCAACCCTTCACTCACCCAGGTAGCCCAAGGGGTACCATCATGCTTTTTGAGGGTTCTAAACCTCTTAAGATACTGGGACGGGGTCTTCCCAAATCTAGCTATTAAAGCTAGTTTCACACTTTCGTAATCCATCTTATCCGCCTCCCCCAACTCCATCACCACATCAGTCGCAACAGGAGGGAGCCTAGAGAACAACCAGGGGAGCAACGCATTCCCTGTGATGTCCTGGAGCCCATGATTGTATTCAAACAGTTTCAACCAATCCAACACATCCATCCTCGGTTCATACATATCCACTAATTCCTTCGGCATCCGTGGTCTTTTGGGACTGGAGCTCCTAGAGGAACCAGAGGAGAGAGAAGCTTTTTCCATAGACAACTTTTTCATCTCTAACTCGTGATTAAGTTCTATTTCTCTGAGTCTTAACTCGGCTTGCTTCTGCTCAGCCTGGGCATTCATCCGTCTGAACTCGAGCTCTTGGTTTCGTTCAGATTGAGCCAAGAACCGTTTATATTCTAGTTCGAGCTTCATTTTTTCAAGTTCAAAATAAGCAGGGTTACTTGTGGGACCTGGTATGGGCCCTGTAGGCACAGCTGGTAAGGCAGGTAGAGGAGCAGGGGAGACAGTTTCGTTAGCCTCTCCGTCCTCGTCAGCCTCTTCATCGCTATCATCAGAATCACGATTCAGATCAACACCATTGCTGTTTTCTACAGTTGCTGGAGAGATTGGTTCCTCTGAACCAGTACCCAGACTTTGGTTCGCCAGCAATCTCTCGATTAGTTCTAACTTCTTGCCTCTACAGGAAGATTCTCTTGCCTACAGAGAGCTCGCAGACTCTCAGTATTTTCACTTGACAAAGACTCTTGACTGTAAGTTTCCATCGTAGACATGTTTTTTTGAAAGTTGCTTTTTGTGCAAAGTTTTGTGGTTAGTTATCCTACAGTGTCGAAAAGCACTCTAAACTGTATACTCGATACAAATCCCACCGCTGTACACCAGTGTTAGGCGGAAACCTGTGCAGTTCCCTCTGGGACCACTGCAAAAGATTTAGGACTACAGGCGTTGGCGGTGAACCCACTTGGTAGCAGTCTGCACCACACAGATTCACGTGGTAGCTGTGGCTGAGCAGTTAGACTTCTCTCAAGAAAAGTTGAGCAGTATGTGGAGTATACAAAATAGGGCAATTCTTCACAGCAAGACAAGCAAACACGCAACGAGGCTTAGTGTAAAGATATTAAGGTATTTATTTATAACAAAATGTCTATGAAAAACACTAAGGCATATCACGGCAAACAAATCAAACACAATTACTCTACGGAGTAGACAATCAATCCCCCTAGCAATATCGACAACTCTAGGTTCTACTGGTACCACTTATTTTCAGACAGAGGTGTATACCTCAACCCAGATGACACTCGAATATTAGTTAGGACGGGAGAGAAAAAGATAGGCAGGTTACGAAACCAACACAGTTCGATCCTATCGGATAAAATGCAAGGCAGGAAGGCAAGAATCACAATAGATCGTAAAGTTCAGAGGCCAGGCCCACTCGGAGAGAGGCAAGGCGCGCTGTCCCAAAAAGTCTCTAGTGGAGATGCATTCAAGTCTGTATTGCAAATGGTTATCGGTGGATTGAACCAGTTCAGAACAAAGAATGAGAAAAGCTTGGAGGCGACCCAACGGAACGGAGAGGATTAAGACACCTCACTCGAACCGATCGAAAGGGAAGCCAGGCAAATACGGTACCTTGTTGTGGAGGGCAGCTCCGGAGGGGGCAGTTGTTCCTGGTGGTGGATGCACGTTTGTTCTTTGCCAAGAGTAGAGATGATCTCGTCGTCGAAGAAAATGAAGTCCGGTGCACCACCAGGGAAGAGACCAGCTGCGGAGTGCTCCGTCACAAGGCACCACCTTTTGGTCGCGGTTCAGGGGTAGTGGCTATCCGGTTGCCGAGGTGCTTCTGCACGGGCAATTCGACCACCGCGTCCTGAGGCGAATAAAAAGCAAAGGGGACTGGTTGTTCCCACCAGTCATGCGAAGAGACTCTCCGGCCGGGAGATCTCCTCTGTCGTCGGGAAGTGGTGAGTCGGTTCCGCAGGGCTCCACCGGAGGTGTCGTCGTGCAGGTCGGCTCAGCGTTACCCTCGTCGGATTCTTAGGTCGTGTGGCGACTTCTGAAGATCCAGTCCCAAAAGCCCTGCTTTTATGCAGAAAACCCCCATTCATTCAGCCTAGCTGTCAATCAACACATGCTAAGTGGTGAGCGGGAAGGCTCACCACCTGGGCCAATCACTCCAGAGTGCGACCGGAGTTGGCAAGGCAACTCGGTCCAGGGTGCCTAAACCCCCTCCCACACCCCATGTGGTAACCCAGACAGAATGGCACCACTTTGGAGGGTCTCTGTACAGAGCCCGCCAAAAGTGGAACAAAGGGATCGACCTTTGGTTTAGGAATCACAGAGACGAACACAGATGCCATTTTACAAACCGAGTTCTGGCAGAAAATACCACTCGATAAACCTATTTAAGATAAGTAGATCGGTGGTACGTCAGAGATTAATGAGAAAAATTATCCATCTCCAACAATGGGACGAGTCCCATGGGGTTATGTTCGGGGACGAACATAACAAGTAGTTTCCACTGCCACCAGGGACAGTGCCCCCTCGCGTAACAGATCCAGGAGTAATCGAATTACCCCTACTAGTATGTCCACAATAAGATGGTTTGTACTAGTTCTGTTAGTAAATTTAGGTCTAGTAAAGCCAATGGTGACTTTACATGCCGGGGAGACAGTAGTCAGTCCCCGGGTATGGAGTCCATGGTGGGGGACACGCTAGGGCGCCCCCGTGTTACGGCACGTAGGGTGCGGTGTAACACACATAGAAAAACATATGAGACCCTATGGAGTAAAAGACCCCATAGCCCATCGAACACATTGACATTTCAAAAGGAATTACACACATACATGTCCAAGAGTGGGAGAAAAGAGTCTCACTCTTGGCAGGATGGAAAAAACAAACTCCAGAAATCCAGCAAAGCTGCTGGGGGACTCACTAGGTTAGGAAATTCAGCCTAAACAGAGAATTCTCCCTAACAAAAGGAAGTGGGGAAAAATTAAAAAAAAGGTTTCAGGAGGATGAAGAAGGAAGGACAGGGAAGGAGTAAGTATAAAGAGTCATATGGGGGTGGAACAACAAGAGGTATTTTTCTGAGAAACATTTACATCAAAAAAATCCATTTGGGTCCCTCGATTACCCCTGTTTCCCACCACCCCAACACCCTCCCCACCTGTTATCACCTCTTACCCCAACCCCATATATATATATATATTCAATGAAAAAACTTTGTTCATGGGACGTTATGGTTAGGTTGCTCTACTAAAAACCTATGAAATTCAGTGAAAAAACGTTGTTAAAGGGACGTTATGGTTCCAAGTAAAAACGAAAAACCCCTGAAATTCACCAGTTATGGTAAGCTAAGCAACCATAACTCGCGCCACCACCGTGCACTGCTAAGACTAACACCTAGGACACCAAAGATGGCATCACAAATGTCATTGATGACATCACTGATGACACCACATGTGCATTTACCTTTCATGAAAAGTCTGTACAAGGGATTCTTATGGTAATGTTAATAAAAAAGTGTCAATGATCATTGGAATACATATCATGAGGTATGTAGTGCATTAAGTAATGCATTAATCCAAATAGCATTGTATTATGAAGTTTTTTTCCAATATACTAAGGTACACATGTAGTAATATAGGCATAGTTTTAAATACTAAAATTATAAATGCTTTCTTATTAGAGTCTTGCATACTGTGAAACAATTAATAAGTACCTAATCAAACCCACTCACTACATTATTGCATTGCTGCACACAAAACACAAACAGACAACAACACATATAAATAGAGCATATAAAGGGAAAGTGAAGTAAACAAAAAAACAGCAGTATTACCTGACAATCTTCATAACCTAACTGATTATCTTCATGCACAGAAATGATTGCTCTGCTTCAAAGCTACTACTTTACTATGTATAACTATCACATATTGTGACTAGACCCTAAGGAAAGTAGTGTAAGTGCAATGTGTACAAATATGAGCAAATCCAGGGAAAGTACAGTAATAAAAAACAACAGAACTATAAGACAGTGTTGATAACCTTACTAATCATATTCATACATAGAAAGCATTGCTGTCTTCCAAGTCTGTGTTTTCCCATTTGTATATGTTTCATATGCTTTGAGTGGACCCTAAGTGAATTACTGTAAGAATATGTTTGAAGTATAAGTCTACAAATATAGTACTTTGTACTATAGTATAGTGATTTTTTAGTAGCTGACTGTTACTGGCCTAGATATATCAGTAAAGGAAAAAAGAGTGAGCCAGACATGTGATATCATCAGTGATGTCATCAATGACATTTGTGATGTCATCTTTGATGTCCTGGGTGTTAGTCTTAGCAGTGCACGGTGCTGGCACGATTTATGGTTGCTTAGCTTACCATAACTGGCGAATTTCAGGGGGTTTTCGGTTTTACTTGGAACCATAACGTCCATTTTAACAATGTTTTTCCACTGAATTCCATAGGTTTTTAGTAGCGTAACTTAACCATAACGTCCCCTTAACAATGTTTTTTCAGTGAATTTCATTGGTTTTTATTAGTGCAACTTAACCATAACGTCCCCTTAACAAGGTTTTTTCATTGAATTTCATAGGTTTTTATTAGTGCAACTTAACCATAATGTCTACGAACATCTGACTTCATTGCAGACCTTCCGGAGAGTGGCACATGACCATATGCTGGTGCGCAGCATGATGACGTGTCCGAGAACCCATACGCACTTCACTATAAGATCTGTGCTTCGCGGACAGTTCGGAACTGCATTTTCTACTGATCTAGGAACTTTCAACTTCAAAATTTCTCTTGCACAGCTCCAACACCTATACCTACTCATCCATTAACAATCTAGTACACAGTACATACCTTTAGCAAAACTGCTATTTATCTTAAAATAGAATCAGCTAATGCCATCCCTCCTCCCCAAGAGACACCACCACTGCTGTAATCAAGGAGCATGAGAACCCCACGCGCAACATTTTCCCCTGTCCACCTGCCCTCGATATTAGTGTTTGGTGCCTCTTCCCTCATTTCCCTCCCCACCTTTCTTTCTAAGCTCTCCTGCCCAAAAAATAAAAATTCATCTAAAAACAAAATAAATGTTCCTTTAGGAACCACCTTTCACAGTTAAAAAATACAACTAAAACAAAACGTATAGACTCCATCTACTTTATATTTCTCAGTAAAGTACATAGACTCAATAAGATTTTCCAACATTTCCATTTGCATTTTGTCTTATGCTAATGGGAATATTGTGGCGTTCATCCTCCGTTCCAGGGACTGGAATGGTGGATACCGGCCCAGCAGCCCAAGTTATCAGCCCAAGCGAAGCGAGGGTGGATAACAAGGTCTCGGGACCATTATCCCCCCATCCCAACCCCTGAAATGGGGGATGAAGGCCATTAGCAGCCTAGGTTCCCAAAGCGGAAACCCAGAGTACTAAAAAAGAGGATTTTTTTCTTCCTACACCGGGACGCCTGTGGCGTCCGGGTGTAGGAAGGAAAATCCTTTTCCAAGATGGCCACCATGGAAAGGGAAGGCGGGGGTTCCATACAGGACCCTCTTTGCTTTCCATGGCATCCTGCAGAAGGCAAAAAGAGAACCCTATGACCATATTACCATGAACACATTTTTCTTCCCTTTCAGATCTATCCTAATTTAGAATAATTTCACCACAAAGCCAGTCCCAGGTGGATATGGCCACTTTAATCCTATGTTTTGTCCCTTGTGGTCATGGCCAGTAGCCAGATTGTCCGGATAATAACCTTATTCCATGAACTGGACAATCTGATCACTGCCCATGGCCACAGGCTACCCCTCAGTCACTAAAGGTATACCTCTTTTTTTTGTAACTACATTATGACAATTGTCAAATAATAAAACACTGGCACATTTGCAAAACCATGCTTGTAGGTCCTTGCCAATGCGCCTTACGCATGTTTGCTGGAAATGCACCCACGTTTAATTTTTTCAAAAGTGTCAAATGAATGCACATACAATCGTCATATAACCTAGCCCCCAATTGACAAAATCCATTCAGACTTTACGAAAACATTTATATCTAGATCTATAATCTTTTTGCAAACCTTTGTGTAGATTTGTCAAATGGAACCACATTTATAAGCCTTTACATTATTTTGGGACCCCCCCTCTAATTTTCCCCCCTCATGACAGAATCCCACCAAACTTTGTAAACTCATTCGGAATCGGGTCAGAATTATCCCATCCCATCCTCATCACCCCTCTACTCCCCAGAGATTATTTGATAAGTTTGACAAGTGCAATGCTCAGAAAATATTATTGTCCCGAGGGTTCGGGCATGTATTTTTATACATACTTTGATCGATCGCACAAACATTTCCAATGCACCTTACCTTAGTTTGCCTCTTTTGTAAACATGCGAAATCTGGCAGCAGGGCGCGGCCACCTTGTGCTAATCTTATCCGTTGCTGCATCGGCCTAAGGTGAACTGCCCTGATGTCACTAAATCATATGCCCCGCCCCTGAGCCTTACATCACCAAACCTAGTGATATTCTCCACCTTTCTCAGTGACGTTCCTCGGCAGCGTAGCCAAATGCGCCCATAATCACCTATGTGACGTGACACAGAACCCGAAAATCAACACACATCGTCTCACAACACAGCATGTCACAATTCGGAATAATAAACCGTACTTTAAAAGGAAACAACAAGACTGTACAATTTGTAAAGTACTTTTATTTTACAATAAACGCTCTGAGAACATCCGACTATTGCCATATTCAATCAAATTAAAAATGTGTTTCTTCGCTCGCGATCCAAAATGTTTATCGTGAGTCACGCGTTGTTCTTTTTGCGTACACAAGGTGTTGGTTTTCGGTAAAAGAAGCGATTGGCCCGCACAGTGAATTCCAGGGCTTGTGCATCAACTTGAGGCTAGACCACCGTAAAGGATGTTATGTTGCTCCTAATCGCTAGTACAGCGTAAGGGCATATGGGCCCTTGACGATCGTCCCAAATAAGAGTCACATATATCAAGTGGTTTACAAGTATCTGCAGCTGGCGGTTAAAGAACCTGTCAGTTGGCATCTGGAATCTATGACTGGAATCTATGACAATCGTGGAATGGCAGGATGTACCTGTTTCGAAAACATAATAGAAATGTGTCTCACTAGCCAATCTTTATTACAATTTATCTATTGACTTATTAATTCGGCATAGAGTTTAAACTAACGATTAGCACAGACATGAAACAATCTCAACAGAGAGAAAATAATGTGGAAAGTGGTACACAATTTGCTTCTGAGGACATTACTATGTAGTATGATCAACTCTAAACGGGATACGGAAGCTGACGCTACAATTCGAGGTGCTCATAAATGGAATTTTAATAAAATATTAGCATTGAACCTGGGGGAACTGAGTGATGATCTACATGCACCTCGATGCTGGACTGCCCATGTGCAAGTTAGAAAGACCACTACACACATAGGTTGTACTTGCGTTTCATTGCAATATGCCACACAGAACAAACTAGTAGAATGTAACCCAGAAATAATGGTTAGATAATGATAAGTTGATGCTCGTTCGGGTATAAAATCGTTGAAAATCAAACTTACATTATATTCACCATTTCTATTCTCTTGGCATAACTCAGACCGTAACGCAGACTCTGTTCGCACCAACGATTTTTATAAACTGAATTAACATGTTCCTTAGTCCAGTTTTGGAATGCATAACGTTATCATATCTTATATTATTAAAACCCTCCTTTCATTCAATTCCTTTCGGAATGGTCCCTTTCTCTCAAGGTCAAAAAACAATTGAACCTTATACTATGTGTCCGATGCGTGGGCTTCCTTAGCTCGCAAGCAAAAATTCAAAGCTGATGACCTTCACTCAGAATCAACATACATTCTTAGTTTGCAACCAATTGCCTCACCGCATCCATGAGAACTGTAATTCTGATGCACGTGCAGGGCCGGTCTTTGCATCAGGCAGTGCAGGTGGCTGCCTGAGGTGCCAGGCTCTAGGGGCGCCAGTCTGACTCCATTATTATTTTAATTACATTTTAACACAGACATGAATAGCCCTTTCTTTGCTGCGCTCTGGGTGTAGCACAAGCACATCAATTTATAAACATCAAGTGTTTTCATTAAGAGTGTAAAATAACCTGAAATTGCTTCTATTTAATATTAATAAATATTTGCCAACCAATATAAACAATATAGAGGAACGGGCATTCGGAATGTAGTATTACTCTGTGATACCACAAGGTAAGGGTAGGGTTGCAGACTGCAGACGCAACAATCTATGTTTACAATTCCACCATTTACGTTTCTGCCTCACCATCTGTGTTGTCACTGAAATAATGCAATCAACTTGAAAATTAGTGAAGGTTGCAGGCTAAAAGCACTGTGTAGAGAAGTGATACAGCACCCACACACGGTTATATATTTTGTGGGTCGTCCTCCCTTCCCTAGCACTCTGCAATATGGCTTAAATGTGCCCCAAGTCAGGCTTCCCCATGCTGCTTGGTTTTGCTAAGAGACTGCACAGGACACAAACAGACACAAAGCTGCACCCATCATTGTGTTGCACCCAGTCTCATGCCGAGGCACACACAGGCACTGAAGAAGCACCAGATCACCCACAAATGAGAGGGTGTGGATAAATGGTGGGCACAGCCACCGGTTAGAATGACCACCCACCCACACATGTGCACCCAACCCCTCACCTTGAGTGAATCAAGCAGAGCCCAGTCAAATACCCATGATCAGCTTCAGTGATACTCTTCCGTTCTTCATGTTTGGTAAGATGAACAGAGCCGTAGAAGGACAAGGCACAGAAAATTAATGGTGGTGGCAGCAACACATTTACCAAATGACTGGCAATAGGCAATGTAAAACATTGTATTGTTAGCACCTGCAATCGTATGCATACATTTTTAGGCAATTGAAATCAGATGAGTGTTCATTCTTGCATGTCAGGGGAGTGATTGTAAGTGTAGGGGCAGGAGGCCGTTCATTTTCACAGCAGAGCTTAAATGTGTGGCTTCTGAGTGGTTTTATAAGTGAAAGAGAGATATAACTGATTGTAACATTGAAGCTGCACTAGAATAGTCTCATTAGAATTTATAAAGAAGTTAGATACCCCCACACAAGTAAGTTTGCCCCTCCCCATCGTCTCTGAAGTTAGCACCTCTGCCAAAATTTTGGGGGGTGCCAATGATGCTTCCTACCTGGGGTGCCATCTGATCTAAGACCGGCCCTGTGCACGTGCACAGTAGGAGAAATGTGGGGGCTGCCCTTGCTCGATGATCGTGGTGCTGCTAATCTAGGTCTCATCCCTTTTGTGGGATTGTAAGGTTATTGTAAAAAGTGGAATAGTTGAAAAAAAAAATTAACAAAGAGGATACATTTTAACAGATAAATTGAATGCTTTATTTGGACACTTCTTAAAAACATAGTTGATCAAAAAAACAGGTGGTAATCATTTGTACCTGAATTTGAACTGTTCCACGAGCTCTGTTTTAGGTGGACAGAGCACGCTGGCAATGTTTTCTGACAATGTATGTATACTCGGAACAAAATCGCATGCAATTACATGATTATACATCTCCATCCCTTGAATGCCGAAAAGCAATCTCTTTGGCCTGTACTTTAGGCACATATTGTGGAATACCTCCAAATCTACCGTGTGATAAAATGCTGTGAGTCCCATCAGATCTCTTGAGAGTTTTATCAAACACAATCTTCTCAAGTGCTTTGTGTGGAAGCGAAGATGGAATCAACCACTTCTTCTTCCGTTCCTGCACAGGACTGTTCACGAACATCCTGACTGTTCGGACTTTCGTGACAAAAAAAACACCTGTTTTTTGCTTCTTGCAGCCATATCCCATCCCATCCTCATCACCCCTCACCTCCCCAGAGATTATTTGATAAGTTTGACAAGTGCAATGTTGTGTTTTTTATTATGATTTACTGCGGTGTCCGCGGACACCAAACATGGATCCAAGATGGCAGGCGCATCGAAACAATCGACGCACCTCACGCTTCATCCCAGCCAATCAGCGAACATGTTCATGTCCGCGGACATGATGCAAGGCGATTAGCCAATCGGTGTCCTGTCCGCGGAGCGAGCAGGGAAGTGTGTCTGTGGAGCGGACATAGATATCGCTAATTTTTTGTGACCTACTTTTTAGTCGTTTTAAAAAAAACTACTAGTTGGATTTTCACCAAATTTACAAAAGCACGCTTTTGGGACCAAGCCGCTGCTCCTGCCGCAAATTTGGTGAAAATCCGTCCAGCGGTTTGGGCTCTAGGCGTGAGCAAAGTTTTTTCCGCAGTCAGTCTATGGGAAAAAAAAGAAATTTTGGGACCCCCATATAACTTTGCCCCCCCTGGACCAAACCTCACCAATCTTTGCAAACACATTCAGAGTGGGCCATATACTTCATTTGCAAAGTTTGGTGAGGATTCGTCCAGAGGAAACAAAGTTATAAGCCACCCAAAAAGTGCTCTTCCTATGGGATTAGCAATTTAACCATAACTACACAGCCACTAACGTGGCTGTGTGATATATTTTTAAACATTCTGTATTCTTTTCAATGTAATTATTTCTCTGAAAAATACCTCTTTGTAATTGTTTTTGTTAAAATCACTGGATACCGGAACAACCTCATTACAAAACAAACAACATGTGAATGGTGAAGAAGTACCATTTTGACAGAGAGTTGCAAAAATAACCATGCTGGACAACGATCAAACAACCCCATGGCAGCTTATTTTGGCATATATTTGGAGCACAAACCCTTTTATCTCATGGTGCGGTTGGCAATCATCTTGGGGATGCACTGATATTCGTCCATGCCATGTTTTGCAGGATGTCAGCTTCCCTGTTTGCCCCATAACCTAAAGTCAGTCCCAGTTTGGATGTCCTTGTGGGATGAAGGGCTTGATCATGTGGAGAAGAGAGATTTGATACCACGTTGTATTAGCCCATTGCGCAATGTGTTGTAGGAAGGAGTGATTGTTATCCTCAATGAAGCCTATGGATTTCGCTGATTCGGTGAGGTGAGGGTTGGAGCAATCCAATTGCATGTCTTACAGCCAGCTTTGAGTGGGTTCGTGTTTGGAGGCACGGCCCAGTCGTAGACATTTAAGAAGGTACTTGTCATTCACATAGGAAAGGATGTACAAAATGAGGGAAACTGGGCAATATCTTGTGGGCTCTTGTGCTTTGGGTACAACTGTATTTCATATGCGTACAGGTGTATCATGATGTTGGGGTCACCTCGAAGTGAATCCAGCAGTTCCACATAAATGTTAAGGATGAACAGGGAGAAGATAGAATTCTGAGGGACTCCATAGGTGACCAGTTTGTATTCTGATTTTAAGGAGCCTTTGTAGACAGCCCATATGGTTTAAATGTTAAATTGATGTGCCCTAATGCTTATTTATAGGCTATGCCAAATGCACATAGTTAAATTCACATACGTTTGCTTGTTTGGCATCAGTTGGCCTGGGGAGCCAAAGGTAGCTCCTGATAGCTGTTGGTGCCAAGCTAACTAGGCTCTTTAAGGCTACAAGCAGGAGCTAAATAGCTCCCAGCTCCCCTCAATGTAGTACCCTGATTTTGGGACGGTGCCAGAGAACCCCATCCTGTGTTCAAGGAGTGTTACTTGTATATGATGGATGACTGTGTCGAACGCAGCCAAGAGGTCAAGGAGGCCTAGCACGCATATGTCCCATGTGTTAAAAATGTGTAGGTCACTCACACCCACCAGGATCTGACTGTTTCAGTGCTAAATTTGGAACTGAACCTGGATTGGAAATCCCATAGCCAAGGGAGTTTCCTGATGTGTATAAGTAGTTGATTAGCAATTACACTCCCAATGATTTTGTCCAAACTCTATGGCGAGAATTTCAAATTCAGGAGGCAAAGCTCTCAAGTTGTGCTTGATATTGTTATGATTGTCACACCAACGAGTACACCATCCAAACAAGAGTAGTTCACTGACACAATTTTTTTGCTGTGCTTCTTGTATTGCCTGTTCGTTACAAATTACAGGAATGCAAGTTGCAGGATTAAGAGGAAACCACTACTTGTTTAAGTCACTCACACCTGGCCAGTGGCGAATTAAAATCACTGTGATCCATTTGAGCCACACCAACCACTTTGTACACCACACCCCTTTTCTGAGTTGTTAAAGCCCTTTGACAAATTATCCACCAACTTAATACTGAAGTTCACTGATTGTGAAAGAGGCTGGTTTGGAATTGAAGAGTGTAAGTGACTTCAATCAAGCACTCCAACTAAGTCAATGCCTAGACTGGGATGCCCAATGGAAGCCCTTATTCATATATTTTTATGTCAAGTTCTTAAATCTGGATGATAAACCCTTATATAACGCCCCTCTCTTTGAATCCCCCTGACCTCACTGAGCCAAGAAGTAGGTTTTGCAAATTAAAAGGTTTATTGGAAAAATTAAACAATATATATATCACACTTTTATGAATGAATTAATATTTGATAGCACACTTATGAATATGACAGTGATCAACAATGGATAATATTACAGTAGCACAATCCTTTAATTACTTAGGAGTTGGTATAGAAAGGATAAGGTAGCAGAGAATACTTTGTATGGTTTCAAGGAAAAGCAATGATGGATAGAATGCAGCACAGAAATAAACTGGATATGGTTTCAACAAGAGATAATCTGATCACTTTTTCCCTTGTGACAACTCACTCCCCCCCTCATGAAATATAAAGAATATAAAGGAGAGCACACAGTTTTCAGGAATACAATCAAAATGCAGTTCAAATTCCAGTTTCCCCCAGCAAGCTTAGAGCAACCGGTATGCTTTTAAACAGGCAAAAATACTTTTACATGTGATTTGCAATGAAGTGAAAAATATGCTGAAAATGATTTTAATTCACTATAGGAGATTCAGGGTAGGTGATAGCTACTTTGAATTAGTTCAGGTCAACACTAACAATGATTCATCAATGATTATCAGAGTGAAAACGAATTTCAGCAGTTGAAAGCAAGAAGCAGCTATTTTCACAAGTGGTGAAATTGAGCCAAATTGCAATTCGTGGCACTTTCTCTGAGTGCGTAAACCACGATTACTGAAAAAGTATAAGGCGTTGGAAGGTCGTTTTGGGTATGTTGGAAAATTTAGGTTCTTAGCTTTAAAATGACAGTTAAATCTCGCTTCTAGGACATACGATTCAAAAGATACGGATGTTTTTGTGGAGGTAGATTTTCAGAAATGAAGTCAAGATTTCACAATGACAGATGACACTTTTACCGCTTTGAAATCACAGAATGGACACACGATTTCTATGCAGTTCTGGACCAGTTGAAATGGATGGGATAAGATTACTTTAAACTAAGAGATGGGTTCTGGAGAGTTCTAGATACTCACTCCTAGTTTTGGAAGGGAATGGACCTCGTCACAGATCTGGTCAGGTTTGGGCTGCGGTTCTCTCGCCACAGGACGGTCTCTGGCACTGGTTCTGCTCACAGCGGGGCCTCTGGTCTGCTATCGGCACTGCACAGCGGTCTGGTCTGGGTCTGCCCGGTTCTGGGTACAGCTCTGCTTTCTGGGTCTGGATATGGTTCTGGCACAGGGTTCTAGCCAGATTCAAACAGCTTGCCCGGCTGTTGAATAGTTTGGTTAGGTTGCTGGATTCTGGGGCCCCTGAAAAGAGTTCAGCTTTTGGGTTTGGCCCCTGCTTACGGTTCTAGAGTTTAGTTCTAGAGTTTGGTTCTGGAGTCTATCTGGAGTCTAAGTTCTGGAGCCTCAGGAGTCTGGAGTTTTTTTTCTGGATATGGTCGGGCAGCGTGCTGCGCAGGAATCGATGAGTAGTGGAAAAGTTAGTGTTCCTATCTGGGTCTCAGCAGTCTCTTTTTTATGTGGTCTCAAAGGGGGTGTGGAGGCTGACTTCCTATGCCCAACCCTCTGAGAATCCTGATAGGTTAAAGGATTTACTGTCCTCTGACTGGAGAACGGAGTTGTGAGTCAGAATGAGTCATCAGGTATCATCTTTATGGCTCAAGAAAAGGACACTCCCCTTTGTGTCCGTACAGCATATCTTCTTTTCATAAAACACATATTTGCAATATACCCCACTTGTTAATATTACCTAAATTGCATGACAGATTGCTTAAGGTACAGTTTGGTTCAAGTCACATGTTTCTACGAGCTTGGGTTCAGAAATGACAACATTTTGCGCTTTTAGTGGGTTTTGCCATAATGGTTTTGCAACAAATCTTACACGGAGGTACACCCCCTCTCTGCGCATATTACAGTAAGTTTTCATTTTCCTAGAATAAACACTGTGCCTGCAATATTCATAATTACGGGGCTTGGCCTCAGAACATCCCACAGCGTCCAGCTTAGTCTCAAATTGTGAGTGCATTTTTCATATTAAGAATCTCCAAATTGTACATTTTTGTCCGCTTGGTATAATTAGTTATCAGTATTCTCATAAAACATATATTTGCTGGACTCTCTGAATCCACAGTCGTTTGTCTCCGCCCCTAGAAACTTGGCTTGACTCAGAGATCAGATGTCTTGCCTTCCCCCAGAGCAGTGTTGTTCAGGCACACCCAAATCAGCATATCCTATTCAGCTGAAAGAATCCTTTGTCTTGTTTCTCCAGCTGCAGGGAAATTCTCCTCCCTCTTAATCAACAGGACCGTGTGATTTCCTGTGCTGTTGCTGTGAAGGCTAGGTGTGAAGGCTTCACATGAACAGCCAGCCTTTTGAAGTCTCAGCTAACTCAGGTTCCTGTTTAGCTTCAGAAATACAGGTCTCCTGTCAGAATTTAGATCGCTAGCACCGGTCAGTGTCAAGCACTGGTATTGCACCCATTTTCGACAGCTGCCTTACCAGTAAGCAATCCTCAAAATATACTTTGTTCAAATATGGATGCACTTCTGTGGAACTCAGATTCATGTAGATGCTTGCGGGAGAATGATGTTGACCCCCCAACAAGGAGGTGAGATCTTTTTAATTGTTTTGTGAGCCATGATTTTAGCAATTTTTGACATCAAGATAATGAATTCCCAACAGCTCTGGGTTGCTTTTGGCAATCAGTATTGCTATTCCCAAATGGTTTCAGGCTACTGTGTGTGTAGCCCAATGGTGGTTTTACGCAGTGACCTCCTGTGCTCACTAATATAGGTAAAAGTGGGTGGCAGCCTATTCTTCAGATTTTTACTGTGCATTTTTGGATGATTTCTGGCAAGCAGCATGCTTTCCGTTGGCCCTTCTGCTGTTTCTGCTACCAGTAATGCACAATGATTTTGCAGGGCTTGGATGAGTGGGTTCAAACATCCCACAAGAGTAGGAATGTATGATCTCATTCGGAGTTTGGCAGTAATTTGCCAGTAAATCAGCCAGATTACTGGTAAAATCGGTTACTGTTACCGCCACTCAGTGCTGTGGATTTAGCATGAGATTCCGAGTGGTGGTGTGGTGGTATTAGTCCCCTTTCTTTTTTTCGACTCCATAGGGTTTTGGTGGGTTTACTGCGAGCAGTAATTCGATCACAGTAAATCTGCATATGTTCGGCATTAACATAAAGGATTTACATCCAACAGAATGCTGGAGGTAAATCCTCCACTTCAAGAAAAATTGGCAATAATTCCATTACCGCCAAACAAAAGAACAGTAACGGAATGACTGCCATTTTTTGGCAGCACCGCCAGACTTGGAATAAAGTCCATGGTGCTTTAATTACAACACTGAAGTGCATCCAGCAGATTATTATTCATTGCTGCTAGCATAGGATATTGTGCACTGCTGAAACTGTAGTGCAGCACTGTGCTCCATTGCGCAGTAATAGAGTCCGGAGTCATGCATTTTGGTGCGGCTCAGGCGCAGGGATGTGTGTTTGTTCTCTGTTTGCAACACCATTGTGACTTCCCCCTCCTGACTGATGCCACTCGTTCTCCGTGTCAGGATATGTTCGGGTGGTCTGCCAAAGCCCTGCTTATACCACTGCAGGCTGTACTCTGACCCCTCGTAGCTGCAGTTTAACTGAACAGGACCCCCTTCAGCAACAAACATATTTTCAGCCTGCAAGACTTTGTACTGCCCCAGAACACCTGTGAAAACAGAGAATATGTCCATTTAATACAAATCAAACCGTGTGCCAAGACCCTCTTTTGCGAGCTCCTCCGGAAGCCTAAACATAGCTAGATATGTGTGTAGATATAGTCGATGAATAAAGGCCAGAGTTATACATGCCAGGATGCTAACATGCGATTGCAAGTTAAACACTGATCTTTGAAATCAGATCACTCGCTATACTATCTAAGTGGCTAGTCCACTCTGACTACCTCAGAAATAGCATAGCAATGTACATTTTCATAGTACCTGGCAGTGTTGAAATGATGAGGGCGAGCACTGACATTTTGCAGGCTGGGGAATGAGGTTTTGTGGTGCTTGCATAACGTTTTGTAGCACTCCATGTTCTGCCCCCGCCCCCACAGTTCAGCACTAGTGGTGGCTTGTGGTAGACACAGAAATGATCCATCATGTCTCCTTCGGGCTCACTTGAGCTCAACAGGATGCAGACTCTCTTTCATATGCTGTGGGCCTCGACTTCGAGACAAAATATCTTGGCGGGTGGTGGGTTGTGATCTTGCCGTAAGAGTGTGTAGTGAAATACATGCCTTTTGTACTCCCCCAGTTACAAGGCATCACACCTTCCTTAAATTATTGCAAGGTCACTTAGATGTGCTCACAGCGCTGCTGTGAGTGTGTCATCTCTTAGGGGTGATCAAAAGTTGCCCCGTGCACTGGGGGACTGGGTGGATTTTGGAAGTAATGGGTAATAAAACTAAATAACTTAACTGTGCATGGAAGACCTAGCTCTGTCTTACAGGAACTGGTGCAAGAGCAAAAAGCACTAGGACACACATTTCCCTAATGCAAAAAACTATCTCAAAATGCATTTTTGCATGAAGGAAATATGTGCCCTAGTGCTATTCCTTGCAAAAGTATGACGTTTGTGCTACGGCAATTTTTGTCACAGTGCCACCTGCTCTTGTGCAAAGTTTCTGTAATACTGTCACAGGGGTGGTATTGTAAAAACATTGCAGCTGTGCAAGTACAATTAACACTATGGCAAGGATGCTTCCAGTGCAAAAAATATATTCGTGCAGTGCATTTTTGACACGGGGCAAGGGGCAATGTTTTCCCT
Organism: Ambystoma mexicanum; assembly: GCF_040938575.1. Taxonomy (NCBI): domain Eukaryota; kingdom Metazoa; phylum Chordata; class Amphibia; order Caudata; family Ambystomatidae; genus Ambystoma; species Ambystoma mexicanum. The sequence goes on along the minus strand of NC_090938.1, from coordinate 278,379,831 downwards.
AGTCTTTTGCCGGGATGCAAAAAGCGTTAACGGGAATGAGTTGTTATTTATATAGCGCTTTTGCCAAAGGGCTAGCGCTGCACATAGAACATATTTAATGACAATGATATGTTATTTATATAGCACCTTTATCCAAAGCGCTTTACAGAGCACATATTTACATTCAATATCACCCAACCGAAATTGGTACTCATTTATCAACCTCGGAAAGAGGAAAGACTGAGTTGGCGTTGCCGGGGTTCAAACCTGCAACCTGCAGATCATGCTCAGATCGCAGCAGCAAGCGCTCAACCCTCTGACCTATCGTACTAGCGATCCAATTACATATAATTATCACCCAACCTATGTTTTTACTCATGTATTGACCTCAGAAGGATGAGGGGCTTAGTTGGCCTTAAAGGGATTCAAACCTGCGACCTGCAGATATCGCACAGATCGCAGCCGCAGGAACACAACCAGTTTATTGATCTTACCGGTAAAAGAAACTGTTTTGTGCACTAGGATCACTTTCTGCGCTTGAACTGGTGAAATGTAAATTATTTGAAGGCGGAGCATATGCAGAAAAGACCAGGGCCTCTTCGTAGCAGCTTTGCATTGGTTATTTGTGCAATTGTGTATGCTATTTGCACTAGCGAAAAAACTGCTCTAATCCAAATAAATATTCTTTCAATGCATGTTTTGACCAGGGCAATTGCCTGTCCTAGCACTAATGAAGTTCCATATTAGAACTCGGGAAAACATTATCCTGGTGGTAAAATGCATTGATGGAATATGTTTTTTACGCTAGGGCAATGTTATCCTAGTCCAACTACCATGCAAAATTCCATTTGCATCAGTACGCAATTTCCGTAATGAGGCCCAAGTTATTAAATCCCGTGTGAAAGTGGAGAGTTCATGGGAGACCAGAGTGTGTGGAACACAGGATAGGAATGATACATGGTGGAAGGAAGGACACAGGCCCCTGAGAGAGAACAGGTAATACTAATGCAGGAGCAACCAAGTGTCAGACTGTTTCTCAAGGCCGAGTGGAAGATAGTTTGACTGACATGTATAGGTAGTACTGCTGGCTCATCTCACTGCTCGGTGGTTTTCTACTGTGTCGGAAATGGGATCCCAGGATCCCACAGTATCCTTGTCTCACCTTTCACAGACATGGCCCAGAGTAGTTTAGTACTAATCAGCATGTGTTGGACAGCACAACACACAAGGTATTATGATTATTCTCAGATGCAATAAATATCAGTTATCAGCCAGAGGTATTTACATATATAAAAAAAACTTGCTCTTTAATCACTTAACGAACACCTTAAAATTCATTAGGTAATGTAAAAAATAAATAAAAAAGAGAAATATCGTCAAGTATGACAACATAACACAGTGTCAGAAGCTCGTTTCCGGCTTTTGGACAAAACTATTTTTAAAACCTTCATAACCATAGAGTTGTTCTTGATTTAGAGGGCCTATGGCAGAAGACCATGCAGGCTCATTATGAGTCTGGTGGTATATGGTAAATGATGCCACTTTTAGCATACCGCTGAATCAGAAGTCGTTTCTAATTCCGCCAGCAGAATTAGCGCCAGAGGAAATAACGCTAACATGTGATTACATGATCCCCGGTGGAATCATAGTAAAGATACAAAATGGTATTTCTGCTGTATTACAAGTTGAAATACCACCAAAAATGGGTGGTAATCCCACCAAAAACACAGTGCAGTTACCTCCACCTGGTAGGAGGAGGTCAATGAATACAGCTGAATATAATTAGGCCACAGGTGCACCCAATCCACTCAGGAAGCGGACATAAGGCCCATACCTGCCTCAAACACACTTTCCATCACCATGTTGCCACTAGCTGTTGCGATTTTGGACATGCAGCTGTTCCTGCTCCGCATTGAGCTGCACAGGCTGGAAGAGCAGCACGGGGTACAGGGAGCAGAGAGGAAGAGACGCCATGCAAGGCAAGCACATATACCCTGTGTCAGGCCCTCACCCTGGACCTTGACTGACAACCAGCTAATAACCCTGTACCGGCTGAAAATGGAGATCATTGCTGAGCTGTTCATCCTGACTCAGAATGACAGAGAGCAGTATCAACATAAGATCAGCCTTACCCAAGCTGCTGAAGTTTGTGTCGATCCTACATTTCTTGGCAACTTGCACCTTCCAGCACACTGTGGGCATACTCCATGGCATTTTCCACACTGCATTTTCTAATGTGCTTGTGCAGGTGCTGGAAGCTCTCTTGTGCCATATCTCCTGGGACATCTTCCTGCCCACCACCCGGCACAGGAGAATGCCATGAAGGCATTTTTTGTATGCAGAAGCCCACATGCCCAACTGATTGCTGCTCTGCACTGCACCGATGTGGCGTTGGTGGCCCCCCAGGCATCTGAAGAGGTATACCACAACATAATGCAAGATTGCTCCCTGTATGTCCAGGTCACCTGCAATCCTGACCTCCTCCTTACACACTGCTGTGTTCACTGCCTGAGTTCCACCCACGATGCCATGGTCCTGCAGAACAGCACACTGACTGGGTACATGGAGAGGCAAAGAGGGCAATGGACATGGATACTGGGTGAATACAAGTGCCATAGCACACACTGATCTTGCAGCACCAGTGAAATGCCATGTGAAGGGGGAGACATTACCACAACTGAACAATGGATGCCCTTTCAAGTCCCTGTACATGTAGGACCTGCCCTCTCACCCCTATGACCCGTGAACCTGTGCAAGGCCCTGATCAATAAATGGAAGCGGCCATCGTGAAACAGGTACCCTCTTGTTCAATTCTCTTGAGTCTGCACACAAACGCCATTGGCCATTGGGTTTTAGCACACCAAATATGGGAGTATGTGATGCACTATGAATAGGCCTAATGATTCCTCTAGATTCAACATTTTTGATCATTTCAGCCAGTGACTTCAGACATGCCAGGGGCAACCTATATTTCCGCACAAATACTGGCTCCCGCCCATGTCCTTCTGGTAGTGTGGCAACATGCAAATCGGTCAGCCCACAGTCGTAGGCATCTTTGGCAAAAACCTGTTTGAACTCAATAAATATTTTCCTCAATTGGTCTTTTTCTTCTTCATTTGTGCAAGCATCTGCAGCTTGAATCTGCTCCTCTATCATTTTAGAAAACTCTGGGAAGTCCTCCAAAGAAGGAACCTCTGTACTTTCCTCTAACCATGTGGCAATGTCTCTTTGGAGAGCCGCTACCCTCAAATGTTTTGGAATATCAACCTCCACTTCAATATGCTGCTATTCTCTTTGAGAATCGCCTAATTTGAATAGTACACAATCATCCTGATGACAGCATAAGATTTCACTTGGCTCATAAGGGTACCTAGACTGAACTTTAAAGATTCCCTTTGGCTTAGAATCCAATGTTTCTGGTAATTCATCATGTGCAGTCACATAGCTTTCAGGAATGTTCCCGATCACTGGGTTACTGAAATCAGCAGTATAGGAAGATCCTTGCACTGCCATTCCTAATGTTGTATTTTCTTCCAAATTAATGTCTCGACCCCGTTTATTGTCCACCAGGATTTGATTGGATCCATCCGCAATCCCTTTAACTAATGTATATTTGCATTCAAATTCTTGCTGCTTTATGGATTAATTTAGGAAAACAAATGCATCAGAATCGCATATGGCATCATTTGGGCACAATGATTTGTCTTCAAATGTGGGTGCAGCTCCACCCTATCTGGACCAGACCTTTTGATTTAGAAAATCTAACACCATACACATTCTGTGCATGATGTCCTTTCCCAAATAGATTTTTTTTTGTGTTCCGCTCACGATCCACACATTGTGATGAATGCTTTTAGAGCCAATTGTAATCTTTAGCGTGCACCTTCCCATAATTCTTTGTCCCAATTCAGGGTCATCTAGGCCAAATATATGTTGATTTTATATTTTAACCTTTGGGATCTCCTCTCTGTCAAGTATTTGACTGAGTACCTTTTCACTAATGAAACTCTTTCCATGCTCAAGTGCCAGATTGGCTTCAATCATTTAAGAATGTCCATTCACATGGATAGGGATCCATGGATGCCCTTCTCCCATGTGTATTTCTGCAATTGTTGAAATGCCTCTTTCCTGATCTAACTCTGGAGTAATATTTGGTTTGTATTTGTCTTCATTTAGATAAAAACGCCACATATTTTCATCTATTTCTGTTTGCCAGTTTTTCTTAGGGTCGAAACAAATCCCCAAACACTGCTTATCTTTTTCTCCTCGCATTTCATCCTGACACATGATAATGACACTAGTCACACAGCCATTTTGAAGATATACTTCCACTGCACTTTATGATTTAGCAACGGTGTGGCATTCTTTTACACTGTTGCTTTGGTTCATTATTTTCTTAAGTTTCAATGGCTTTTTGGCTAAGGACCACAATAACCCATTAAAAAAAAGAAAACATTAAATAACCCATTTACCCCATCAATGAGGGGCTCAGGCAATTTGTTCCCATGAGGAGGGGTATTTAATTAATGGGTGTAACCAACAATTCTTGTCTCATCCTATTCTTGCCTATCTTTGTGTTAACCTCTGTGACACCTTCAATAGGTTTTTATTCCACATCGAAATTGTGCACAGGCCTTCATTTTGTCTCATCTTTACATGTTTTTTGGGGATGTCCCTTTGTTGATACTTTGCATCAGTCCCTTTGACATTATTGTTGCTTGGGCACCTAGGTCAATCATTGAAAATGCATTGCATTTTTCTTCAATTGTGATATGAACATACTACGTGTCGTCAACATCTTCTATTATGCATAAAAAATGAAAATGTTAACAAATTTTGGGACTTAATTATCTTAGGTCATTTTGAATTTTTGCTAGGCAAAAATACATATGAAATGATAGTTTACCCTCCTCTTGCCCACCTGGTTTGGAATTTCTTTGTCTATTTTCCATGGCTCAGAACCCAGTGTAGCCACTGACTGCCCTTCTGACTTGGGACTACTAGTGTTCACACCCCAATTCCTCATTGTGCCTTCCCCATTGTCTAGGTCTTCTCTGCTTACGTCCACACTGCAACCTATTGGCTGTGTATTTTCAGAATTGTCACATGATAGCATGTCAGTTTCTTGTGTGTGACACTTATCTGCATTTTGTACGGTGCCTGTCATTTCTGTCCCTTGTGATATCTGTGGCTCAAAATACTCCTCAGGTGACTGACCTGCAACTGCCTTTTGGGAAATAGATTTTTCTGTGGGGGTATCAACAGTATTTTGATGATCAATTAAGGATAAACTATCTGTTGATCCTGACTCTTTATTTTGTGTTTCATTGTCACATTGCATATTCTTTTTTAATCCACTTCTCTGTTCTGTGAGTTCTCCTTGTTCATATTCCCCTTTTTGCTCTTTATCTTCACACATCTGAATGGTTGGGTTCAACTCCAAGATAAACCAAACTCCCTTTTTGTGTGTGTTATAATTCCCTGTCTCACTTTCATTTGTTTGTTTTCTTGGGTATATCGTTCTTTCGTCGATGGGTGTAGTTTCAATGTTTTTTATGAGTATTTTTTACTCAAAAAACTCCTCGAAATATGTAGGGGGTTAGGAAAGTGTATATAAGGTGTGGGAAGGTTGGCAATAGTTGAAAAGAAATAGGGGATGTGGGACTGGGGGGGGGGGGCCCAAAAATAAAAACAAATACATTTCAATGAGTTTTTTCAGTAAAAAATGCTCATTAAAAAACACATAGAAATTACACCCGTTGATGAAATAACATAGAAACGTTTTATTGTTTTTAAATCGGCAAGCAATTCAGTATTTTTATTCAAAGGTGTTTCATGGGCATCTGTGTGTTCAAAATGGCTGAGATGATTAGCTGGTCACTTGTCGCTACGTACAAGATCTCTCCTATGACTTTCTGCACCTTCACTTGGTTTTTGCTTTTGAACTGCACATCATTTTCCTATTTGCTCAGACAACATTTTAACTTGGGCCTCTACGCATTGGAATGTGCCCATGTCTCTGAATTTTTCTCTTTGTGGTCTTTGTCGGTAATGATTACATGTGCCCTGATTAGGCCTGTTCTGGTATCTTTCCAGAGATTGATTTCTGTTTGTGTTACCTCTGAATTCATGTGACACAGGAGGTGGGGAATGTGGAGTGACCATCCTTTGACCATGGTCAACCTTTGGTTGGGACTTATTATATTGGTGAAGTACATAACTCATATTTTGTCTTTCATTTGGTGGGAACTGTTCCCTATGCTGATTTCTATTTTCAATGAATCTATCCACATATCTTGATCTTTCTTGGTGGCCATATACCATTGTGTTTGGGTCACATCTACTCTGGGCCCCTAATGTCTGGTATGGGCCGTTGCATATTTGATTTTGATTATTATTTAGACCTGGCATATCATGGCAAAATCCCACTCTGGGGGAACTACCAAGGTAACAAGGACTAATGTAAAACTGTCCGTCACTAGGATCAATGAATTGGAACATAGGAGTCTGGGGTGATGTTCTCTGTTGAACCACGGCCCTTTGAATATGTATCATGTCATTCTTTGCCTGAGTTTGGGCTGATTGTAGCAGCATCTTTACTGACTTTACCTACATAATTGTGGGTGTGGATTCCTTAGACTTTGATTTTGCCTCTTTATTCCTAGGCCCCTCTTCTTTCAGGTTTAAATATCACCTCATACTGTTTGCTTGCCTGTTCAATTATCCATTTGTTAGGATGTGCAGTGTTTCCAATGTTTACCTGTTAAACCATGAGTGTATAATATTTCCTTCACTATGTCTATTGTCACTTAGATACTATAGAACATAGAACTGCATCTTATGTAGCAGCGTTCCAAGGAGAGCCAGTGAAGAAGCAGGGCCTTAGTGGGAAGATTGTACTCCTCCTGCTGGGGGTCGTCTTATGTCATCAACTTGCAAATAAAAGGTTCTTTACCTTTAAACTACTGGTTATGTGAAAGCCTCCCTTTGTACATAACATTTGGCGACGAGGATTTTGACTGGGACCCGGAGGACGACCCCCAGCGCCTTTTCTACAGATCTAGTGTGCTGGCTGTGGAGCGGAGCCAGCCTGACTTGCCTGAGGGAGGGCCTTTTTCAGTGGATTATTGACGGCCTGACATCCAGTGTGTGGCATCCACCGGAGGGACATTGCTAGCGCCAGAGGTAAACCCCTGGAGGCTCCGTGGTCTGTGGGAGCTGGAATTGGACCCCTGCAATTTTGTTGAACTTGTGGAGACCGGGCTGGCAAAGACACGGCTTTGGCACTTTTATAATTGGATTTTGGGTTGTGTGTTTTCCGAGCGGCCATTGGACACCCTGGCCCCACACTGAGCAAGGTTGAGAAAGGAGTCGCCGCCGATGACCCTGGTGAGGCGCTCCAGGGTGAGTACATAACCAAGCAGCTATCTTTTAATTAGTGTCACCTACCTGTTTGGGTGGGAGCTCTATTGGTTAAACCAGAATTGCAAGCTTGTTATTCTATTCTGCAACTTTGAGACATGGCAAATGTGCCTGCTCCTGTGTTTTTTCTGGCAGTGCCAGGTGAACCCAGGGTTAGATGGGAAGACTGGAAGGAAGGATTCAGCAAATATGCCTTAGCAGTGTTTGGTGCCAACTACTCCAATGAGCGCAAGGAGGCATTGCTATTTCACTGTTTGGGAACTGCAGGCCAAGAGGTCTTAAAGAGATTGCCGGAGCCTTCTGACATTTTGGATGCTGGTCCATATGAAAGGACATTAGCCAAACTGGATAGGCATTTTAGAGTGGAGGAGAACATTATATTGGAAAGATATAAATTTGCCACGAGAGAGCAGAAGAATGGGGAAAGTATCGAGGATTTTGTCACGGCTTTAAGGGGCTTAGCAGTGAAATGCAAATTCACTCACTGTCAGGATGAGCACTTGAGAGACCAGCTAATGATTAAATGTTCCAATGACAGTATTAGGAAAGAACTATGGAAAGAGAGGAACCCCACTTTGGATCGAGCAATTGAGATAGCGAAAATGGTGGAACACACAGTTAAGTGCATTGAAGTTCTTCAATCGGATACTGTGAACAATGGTAAACCCAAGTTGGATGAGAGTCAGGGTTCAGTGCTGAAGGTGTCAAAGGTTGTTCAGAGGCAGAGTACGTGGAATCCAAGACGTGCCTCGCAGAATGCTAAAAGGAGCGAAGAGAACAGACCGGCAACTGGCAGAGGATGGCGTCAATGGGTTCCTGCAAAAGATAGCAGAGGGATTCCCAAAGACATGAATTCTTTCAAGATGGTTAGGGATTCAGGACAATCCAGAGGTTTTCCAGGGAGAAGATGCTTTAGATGTGTAAGCTTGTCGCATATAGCCTCGGATAAGGATTGCTTTGCTATTCATATCATATGCAATGAGTGTGGTGTGAGAGGGCACATTGCCCGATGTTGTAGAAATTTTAATGCTGGGTCAAATCAAGTGCATGAAATAAGTGCAAGTTATGAAGATGAGTCATATTGTGAGGATGGCAGAGAAGTGGTATTTACAGTGAATGCTGTCAATGGCAGAGTGAAAATGCAGAAACCTTATGCTGAGGTTGTAATTCGAGGTGTACCCGTACGCATGCTAATGGATAGTGGTGCTGACTACACCTTGATAAGTGTGGAAGTGTGGAGGAACAAATTCGATAGTTGTACTCTGTGGGAAAATACTGTTAAAGCAAATGCTTATGGAGATGTTCCCATAGATATTATAGGTTGCTTTGATGCTGAATTACAGTTTAAGGACAGGAAGGCCAAAGGTTGTGTGTATGTTACCAACAGAGGGGGTGAATTGTTGTCATGGAGTGATCAAGCTGAATTGAAGATAAGGCTTGAGGCAAGTCATCCCGAGCAGGTAAAGTCTGTTGCGGGAGGAGAGCCCACAGAGATACAAACCACGTTATCTGGGAAATTGGGGTGTCTTAAGGGCTTTGTACATGTAATTCGCCTAAAGAAAGGAGCTGTCCCTAAGATTGCAAAACTGCGAACTATTCCTCTTGCTCTTAGAGGAGATGTAGAGGAAGAACTCAAGAGAATGGAAAGAGATGGTGTCATTGAAAAGATAGAAGCATCTGAATGGGTCAGTCCTATAGTTGTAGTCAGAAAAGGCAATGGGTCTTTGAGGCTCTGTATAGATCTTAGACATCTAAACAGCATGATTGTGGCAGACAGGTTTCCTCTTCCCCGAATAGATGATTTGATGGTGGGAGTAGCTGGGTCAAAAGTGTTCTCCATACTAGATCTTAAATCGGCCTACCATCAGGTTGAATTGCACCCTAATTCCAGGGATCTCACCGCCTTCATCACCCCGATTGGATTGTTCAGGTGTGTTCGCATGCCATTTGGTTTGGTCTCAGCCGCAAGTGTGTTTCAGAGTATTATGCATAAATTACTTGGGGGTGAAAAAGGGGTGATGTGTTATCAGGATGATGTTCTCGTATGTGGGAGCGATGAGAAGGAGCATGATGTTCGTTTGAAAAGAGTTTTGGATATTTTGAAGGAGGCAGGCCTCACCGTTGCCTTGGAAAAATGTACTTTTAAAGCCAACAAAGTGGTGTACCTGGGTCATGAGATCACTGGGGAAGGGGTTAGACCCAAGGAGGAGGCTATTGAGGCCATAAAAAGAATGGAGGAGCCTAAGTCTAAAGGGGACATACTATCATTTTTGGGACTGGTGGAGTTTTACGGCAAATTTGTCAAGGGGTTAGCAGAAATGTCGAGGAATATGAGATTTCTCACTAGCAAGGGAGTCGTTTTTAAATGGTGTGACCGGTGCAAGAAAGAATTTTTGATGATAAAAGAGGCTATTGTCAATGCTCCCATTTTGAAAATATTTGAGGAAAGTAAACCCACATTGCTTTTTGTTGATGCCAGTGATTATGGTGTTGGGGCTGTTCTGATGCAGGAGGATCAGACAGGTTTACAGACTGTGGCTTTTGCGTCCAGGTCTTTGAAGGGCCCAGAATCTAGATATTCAGTTATTGAGAAGGAGGCTCTAGCATGCGTTTGGGGTGTCGAGAAATTTAAAAGATTCTTGTGGGGGAGGAGTTTCACCATTTGCACTGACCATAAACCCTTGGTTGGAATTTTTACGAAAGGTGGTTTGGAGGGAGTGTCAAGACGCATTATGAAATGGGTCACGGCATTGCAAGGGTTACAGTATACCATGCTCCACGTAAAGGGGGAGGTTAATGTGGTTGCAGACGTCTTGTCTAGATCTGTCCAGAGGGAAATTTTTGACGATAGTGACTTTACAAGTTCAGAGGAGAGTGCAGAAATATTCCAGGTGCATGAAACATTAAAGAAAAGTGAGTGGGATGTGTCTTGCACGGAGGATGTTGTATATCAAGGAGTACTTACTCTGGTTGCAGAAGGTAAAATTAAGAGCCACAGGGGCGAGATGAATGGTTTTGCCAAAGTGAGGGAGGAGCTATGGATTCAGGATGGTTATTTATACAAGGGTCACCAGATGGTTGTGCCAGTCGGTATGAGGAAGTCTGTCTTGGAGTTGGCCCATGTTGGGCATTTAGGTCTGGCCAGGACAAAGGGACTGGTGAGGTCTGAATTTTGGTGGCCTGGTATCGACAAGGACATAGAGGAACAAGTCAAAGACTGTGTGGAATGTATTGAGGGAAACAAAGGCTTGAAAGTGCAAAAAGTTCCCATGGTAGTGAGGGAGTCCCCGCGTGTCCCTTGGGACGAAATTGCGTTGGATCTCCTCGGTCCATTTAATATTGGTGGTGGCAGAGATAGCTACCTATTAGTAGTCATGGATTTATTATCAAAATGGCCAGAGGTATGTGTACTCAAGGACATATCCAGTAGTAGTATAATCAGATTTTTGGAACAACTGTTTTGGAGAGAAGGGTTTCCAAGAAAGTGTTTGTCTGACAATGGGACCCAACTTGTTTCCAGAGAGTTTAAAGAATTCTTAGAGAATCATGGGATTGAGCAGGTGAATACTTCTTTATATCATCCCCAGAGTAATGGGTGTGTGGAACGATTTAATGGGACTCTGATGGAGGCTATTAGGATAGCGGTGGCTACTGGAGGAGATTGGGTGAGAACAGTGATGGAACGCACGTTCCAGTATAGGCTAACTACCCATAGTGTCACAGGCGTGAGTCCATTTGAGATCTTGAGAGGAAGAAAACCAAATACTCATTTATGTCCAGGTTGGATGGGCAAATCAAAAATGGTGGATGTGGATCTAGAGAGTGTAAAAAGGAGAATTTTTGAAGCTGGAGTTAGATCCAAGGAGAGGTATGATCAGAAGAATTGTTGTAGGGAACTCAAGGTCAAAGAGGGTGATTGGATTAAAGTCAAGCTCCCCACCAAAGTTCGTAAAGGAGCCTCGTTGTTTTCTGAACCCAAGCAAGTTGTGAAAGACTTGGGTTCGTCAGTGTTGGTCAAAGGAGGAGCTATTTGGAATAAGGAAAGGGTGGCTTTTCCGTTTCAATGTTAATTTGTCTTCAGTTAGTTGGAGACAGGGACTTTCTTGTGACTCTACCTAATCAACCACTAGATGTCATATATCTATGCTCTTGATTTGTGCCAGGACTTGCAGCGCATCCAATGTTTTACCTGTTAAACCACGAGTGTATAATATTTATTTTACAGGTTTCAATTTCAGTTGTTCAATATGTGTTTTACAGGTTTCAATTTTAGTGGGTCCTCACCCACACAGTTACTTGTTATGTTTAAGGAGGAGAGGTGTTAGGATGTGCAGTGTTTCCAATGTTTACCTGTTAAACCATGAGTGTATAATATTTCCTTCACTATGTCTATTGTCACTTAGATACTATAGAACATAGAACTGCATCTTATGTAGCAGGGTTCCAAGGAGAGCCAGTGAAGAAGCAGGGCCTTAGTGGGAAGATTGTACTCCTCCTGCTGGGGGTCGTCTTATGTCATCAACTTGCAAATAAAAGGTTCTTTACCTTTAAACTACTGGTTATGTGAAAGCCTCCCTTTGTACATAACACCATTCTAATGTGCAGCCATGCTATACGCAACTTTCTTGGCTTGCTGTATAGACTGATAGGGTGAGAATTGGTGTCCAATCTCTTCCTGAAAGTCTGCCCATGACACATTTTCCTGCTCATTGAGACCACGGATGATACTAGCAGAAACTGCATCTAGAGTGAGGTGAAAATAACATCCATATTGTTCCCTAAGAATCTTAAGGGTTTTGAATATATCATGGACCACCTCCAAATGATCTTCTATGCAACAATCGCCTCCTTTTTTGAACGGTTTAATCAAGTTCTTGATAGATTTCATAATTTAGTACTGCATGGTGCAACCTGGTTTGTGCCATTTTGTTGCTCATTCCTGTTCTCTTGTGGGTAAGAATGTGTGTGAGTATGTTCAGGTGATTCAGACTCTAATATTGGATCATAACTAGGTCTGGCCATGTGGACAGCTGCTGGTCAATTTCCCTGGCTAGAACTGTGATAACATTCAGCTGCAGTGAATGTGGTACACTGTTGCTTTTCCTGAGACTTCAAATGTTATATTTTCTGTTCTAGGTTTTTGCACTGTCCATGAAGCTGCTCTGCTTCATGACAGAGGGCTGAATTCTTATCCCTGACCTTCTTGCCTTACATCATCTAACACTGTTTTTAAATTGGTTAACTCTTCCACACTTTCATTAAATTGTTTCTCTCTCTGAGCCAATCGTGCATCAAGGTCACTACATCTAGCTTGCAGTTCCGTGTCTGGCTCTCTGCTTTTTTAATTCTGCTTTCAATTGCTCCACCTGATGACATTCATTGTCCAAACTGCACTTGAATTTGCTAATGACCTCAGAATCTTTTTCCCGCAATGTTATGAACTTATGTAGTGAAAATCACAGTTTTGCGGATAATCTAAGGATACAATCTCTCTCATCCTTATACTCTGATGCTTGAAAGAACCTAAGAAGGCATGTCTGGATGAGCTTGCTTTACCAAAAATGTCTTCTGGGGTCTCTCTTCCAACTTCAGTATACATCAAGCCTTTCCATTATATCAGATTTTCAGATGACCCGTTTGCAAAAGCAAAACATTTTGCCTCAACATTGTCCGATAACTCATAAAATTCAGCCTGAATTTGAGACATGGTGGGATTAGTGCTAATGACACAATAGTAAAAGTCAATGGGCCTCATTACGACCCTGGCGCTAAGTGTTTAACGGCGCTGTAAAAGGCTGCGGTGCTGTTAAACACTTAGCGCCTGATTACGTGGTCCCTTTGCGGGACCCGACCTTAACGGCTGGTTTTACCAGCTGTTAAAGTAGGGACCCGCAAAGGGACCTTGGTGCTAAGTACGGTAGCGCAATTTGCGGTACCGTACTTAGCGCCTTCCCCATTCCCATTGAGCCCTATGGGGCCAAAATGGGAATGGGGAAGGGCCATGGAGGAAGGGGAAATTACCGCCCCGCCAACCTTGTAATGGGGTGGTAATTCCCCCTTTCTCCATGGCGGATACCGGCAAGGACCATGGTGCTATTAGCACCATGGTCCCCCGCCTGGGTCGTAATGAGGCCCAAGGTGCCACCAAGGCCCTTCCCCATTCCCATTTTTGCCCCATAAGGCTCAATGGGAATGGGGAAGGCAGCAATTACGGTACCGCTAATTGTGGTACCATAATTGCCTTCAAAGTCCATTTGCGGTTCACTACTTTAACGGCTGGTTGAGACTAGCCGTTAAAGTAGTGACCCACAAATGGACCCGCAGCCTTTTACGGCGCCGTTAAACCCTTAACGCTGGGGTCGTAATGACCCCAAATGTGTACCCAGCACAGTTGTGTTGATTAGAGTTTTAATTCTGAGAATGAGCGCACAATATGGTTATGCCTTATAATGCAAGGCTACGTCCAATAATTATTTTACAGCTTTATGGGCAACGCACCAAGCTATAAGAGATATTTATGGCAGTATGTTTGGTTAGTGGTATTTTCTTTGGTTGGTGGTATTTCTGGTATTTCGTGGTATTTACTGGTATAGTGGTGAGCCTAACTTTATAGTACTGCCTGATAATTGTTCTTATACCAGGATCACTAACAGTAAGCAAATACTGGACTTAGTACACTCTAAACAATTAACTTATTTACAACACCACATCATGCCCTTCTGGCTTGCATCTCAGAATACATTTGCCATGTAAAGGAAACATGAACATTCATTCAGAGATTTTCATAAGAACACAATTTAGAGTGACTAACTTTGCTTTGCATTTTTCCACACATTCTGCAACTATCTGTATGCCAACCCAATAAAACTGAGCACAGAATAAGTACACTGAGGATAATTCACCTTTTTCAAATTGTTATTCTTTATCAGAAGTTAGAAATATGCAAGTTACATGGAATGACATGTACAATGCACAACATCCACGTTGTATTTCAAACATAACCTAAGCCTTTCCCGCAATGGGTTTCAAAACATTCTATTTGCGATAACGCCCAGAGTTCTGCCAGCATTGGCCTTGAACTTCGCAAATAAACATGGCTGAGTACAAGCTTCTGTCATATCTCAATGTTATCGCATTCATGGATAAACATGAACACAGCTGCCTATGTTTAAAATGTACAGTACAACACATAAAAACATGTTTTACCCACTTAAACATTCACTCATTAGCATGCTCATCAAATTAACTGAACACGCAAAGAATAATCTTTAAGTGTGTGTGTGTCCCGAACTGCTCGTGACCCCAGTCTAGTTGTCGGACAGAAGAACTCTTTATCTGGCCCACATCATTTTTGCCTGGAATGAGCCCATAGATTCCTCTACCAGCCTTTCTGCCAAACACTTCTCCCGAATTCAGCCAAATGATAAGAGCACTTGGGACTGCAACCTCTGCTGATACAGCTGCCAGCTCCCGAGCCTGTGAGAGAGATAAAAAGCCCCAGCCCTTTCCTAACCAGTCTTTTTAAGCCCTTTTCTGAGACCTACCCAGAATATAGGTCCTACCTACATAAACTGTAGAAATTCCTGCCCTTTGTGGGACCTCATGTGTCATTCAATCAGCCAGCCCTCTCGAAAGTCCTGACCTTGTTTATCCTGATTGCTTATAATGGTAGCAACATAAGCAAATAGCTACACCTTAGTGCTGTTTTCATGCTCTGAAAGTATTTTAAACAAACAATCCAATGTCTTTAGTAGACCAGATCTCACATTCCACACTTGTGGCTTGTCACGTCTTCATTCAAACACAGCACAGCCTTAATTCTGCACATATTATTTATTGCATATCCAAGCTAACCCTGCACAGACCAAATTCCTTGTACACTGGATTTATCAATCTGCACCAAGCTTATAAAAGGCATGAACTGATTTCGACTGATTGCTAGTATGGAATATGTTATATGTTAGATAGATAAAACATTCTTAATGTTTCATGTTTGTATAGTCTGTCAGCGCTCTGAGGCCTGCGGGCAAGTTGGTGCTTAATATAAACTCTATAGAATTGAATAGAATAGAATAGATAAGGTAAATTGTATATGTTAGTCTCATGTTTTTATTTTAGTGCAACTCTGCATACAACTGTGGTGTAGTGGTGCAAAGTGATAACACCCTGTTAAGCAATGCCCAATTCCAAACTTTTATTTTTTTACCATGTGTTCTGTGCATTCCCAATATTGACATCTACTAGATTCAGCTTGAGCCTCACACATGAGTCTCACACTCTCACTCACCCGAACTGGGACCAATCGTGTAACCTTGTTGAAATGCAGAGTCCTAGTTGAAATTCAAACTACATTTCCCTACAGCTCCATGCAGATTGAGTTTTGTGTAAATCATCTCTTTTACTGTCTTGTTTTTCCTTCCTTCTCCTGTGGTCTTCTGAGTTCTCTCCCTGTTTCTTCTTTCTCTTTCTGCGCTGTCTCCTCTTCTGACTTCTTCGATGGTCTGCAGGGACTAGGGTGCGCAAAAAGACTCTTCCATGTGGTACTGAGTGCCGGTGCCTTTTAGAGGCTTTTGAGAAATTCTGGCAGGAGCACCGAGATCCTGTGAGATCTCGAGCATCTCCCCTGGTCTTCCTGTGTTTTCACAGATGGCAGGGCTGGCTCTCTTCCTCCACAGCCTTACCCGACCTGGCCATGTGGCCCTCCATAGCCTCCCTAATGTACTGGTTTTGGTGAGGGTTGGGATGCCAACTCGGGGTGCCCATAACAAAAACATTTGATCAACATCTCCTAGAGGTACCTGCCTCTCATTTTGTTCATAGAGGTGACAGGCATTTCTCAGTGTTGGGTCCCCACTTATGTAATTCACTCCCTATCAATCTCAGAGTGAAGGACTCTGTAGGAGAAGGAGCTAAGTACCCCCACCACAATTACCTAGCCCATCTTGCCTATATGTTGGGAATCAGAGTGTGAGACATGTGCGGTACCAGTGAAAATACCAATACCAAGGAGAATCCTGGAAGCAAGGTTCCCATTGAGGAAACCATAATTGCATGCAAGACAGTATGATGGACATTTGAATGAAATCTCGGAGGAAGCAGAGCAAATGAATGGCAAAGATGAATGGTGACGTCATGCAGAGTCAAGCTGACGTACATAGAAGAGATGCAGAGACTAGAGAATGCAGATATTCTTTAAGGCATCAAGAAAGTAGCGAAGATAAGTGGAATCTTGGGATCAAGATGAAAAAACATGCTACAGAACAGATGAAGATATCAAGCTGTTTTACATGTTTACAGATGCAAAGAAACACAAGCAGATGAAGTATTCTTGAGGCTAACTAAGTAGTGAATAGATTACGGCATGCGCCAACATATGTGTATATATATATATATATATATATATATATATATATATATATATATATATATATATATATATATATATATAATATATATGAGTAAAGAATGGATGTTTCCACTACATATTTTAGCAGAGCTGGGCTAAAGAAAGAAGGCCTCTTTTCCAGTATGTCACAGTTAGAAAACAAGTGAATTACGTAGTGAATCACAGAAAGGCGAGACTGGATGAGCCAAGAAGCCAAGGTCTTATCAGGCTGGGGTGAGCAGACATTGGATACAATTGTGTGAAATAACGAATCTCCTGTTCAGGAGGCATGGACACAAATAAGGAAGACATCAGAGGTCTATTAGAAAATAGTATTTTAATACACTAGGGCTCGATTTTGTGGTCTTCAGTCATGGGGAGGGATGAAGTTGGACAAACATGATGGTCACACCTACGCATGAGGGCAGAGCGTGCCTTCACTCCCCTGAATTCTCCAGAGCAAAAAACACTCCCAAGGACAAGTTCAAAGCCCTATTTGATAGCAGACCACTGAGGTGGTGATGGGTGAATATGCTAATTGGTGGGCAGTTATGGTTGAAGACTAGCTCACCAGCACCTGGTAGCCCAGTCTGCGTGCTGCTAAAGTAGGTCGCAAAGTACTGACGGGTGTTAGAATGCCAACCAATGGTAGGGGGCCACATGATTAAGGGTCCTATAGTTTGTGTAGCCAATGGGACGTTGTGTATTTAGTGACATTCGTAGTGACCTGTTTAAGGGGAGGGCTTAGTTGCCCCACCTGATGTTAAAAAGCCTATCACTCTTCTTCACTCCTATAGATGAATATGGATCATATACTTAGAGGTTCCATAAGAACCAATCACACTTGTCACTAGGTTTTTGTAGTTTGCCACATGAGATGACATCACCTATGACGATTAATTGCTATAAAAGAATGCTTTTTTTTAGATGCATTGAGAGATCTTATGCTGAGATGTCCGTTGATGTCCGTTGTACTCCCTGTTTTAGATAATTGATATTAAAACAGTTATCCTTTTGCCAACTCCCTGTGTCGTTTCGATTATTGATGTTTGAATAATTTCTGCATCCCCACCCATCTCAAGGGTATTGCTACCTCATCTTAAAGGGCTGGAAGACTCCAGTTCGAGAGAATAGGCTTTTGGGGTCCTGGAAATATTGCACAACCTCTACCATTTGGCTGAAAGGACGTCAAGCTCCCTGTAGATAGCGGTATCAGTTTTTAAACTTTAGACTTGCAATAAAGGGTGAGACGGGTCCCACGGTTTCCACTGAATCCCCTCCTGGCGTCTACAGGAAGTTGAACGGATGGAAGGTTGATATATGGGCCTCCAGATGGACTTAAATTGCAGTGTTGCAGTACGTGGATGACATATTGGTCTGTAGCACCTTAGAGGAAGAGTGCAGACGCGATTCAATCCAGTGAATGATTATTTTTGCAGTAAAGGATATAAAGTAGACAAGGAGCAATTGCAATACTGTCAAGAGGAAATGCTTTACATAGGCCAGCACATTTTGTGTGAAGGAAAGAAAGTTACTCCTGAAAGGGCTGAGGCTATTTTGAAAACAGCAAAGCCACTCACGATAAAGAACATTCAGAGATTTTTGGGACTGTGTAATCATGTAAGAGCATGGGTCATTGATTACAGTTCATACACAAGGTCCGTGTTGCAAGCTCTAAAGAAAGCACAGGTAAATCAGGAAAAAAATTGTTTGGAATGAGGAGATGGAAAAAGGGTTTGACGAGTTGAAAAAGGCAATTTGCACAGCTCCAATTTTAGGAATTCTCAATTATACTGAGGAATTCTTCTTATTTTCGCACACAAATGGCACTGTTATGACAGTTGTACTCAAGCACAGAACCACATTGGGGTACAAGCCCCTTGCATATTAAAGTAGTATTCTAGACCCAGTATTGAGAGGTCACTTTCCGTGCGAACAATATTTGGCAGCCGCCGCGTTTGCCATTGAGAAGGCTGCTAGCATAGTGATGGGATGTTCTATGATGTTATTTCTTGAGCCTGCATTATTTTCTATTTTGGAAAAGCCCAAAGGCATGTTGACATCTTGTTATGACCGGCTCTTGGTCATAGGGTTTACTCCAAGGGACACTCAGGATACACAGGCCAGGTACGCATAGTGGTTACTTTATTAGCTTCTTAGGTTACAGGATCAGATGTCAACAAGTCATTAGGAGATAAAGAGGAAAGGGAC
Source organism: Ambystoma mexicanum (assembly GCF_040938575.1). Taxonomy (NCBI): domain Eukaryota; kingdom Metazoa; phylum Chordata; class Amphibia; order Caudata; family Ambystomatidae; genus Ambystoma; species Ambystoma mexicanum. Next base: position 278,360,834 of record NC_090938.1, on the reverse strand, counting down.
AGGAGCCCACTGGCTCCCACCACCCAGGCTCACATAATCTAACTGCCTGGGTTAGAACCCATTCAACCCCAAACATTCTAATCTCACACTCCAGACTCACAGCCTACATTCTGATGGTGACATCAACCTGGCTCAGCACACATGCAAGTATAAGAGCCAACCCTAACACCTCCTTTCCTACAACAAACAAACACACCTCAAACACACACTTAGAGAAAGCAACCCTAACACCTCCTCCTCTTGCATAAAGAACAACACACACTTTCACAACAGCAAGACACACCTCACTCTCAGCAGAGTTCCGCTAACCCCAGAGATTGAACAAACAGGCGTAACTAACATCCTATGACAGTCCCAGCCGCCACAACTAACATTCCTAACCAATCAAAACATCACAAATCGCCTTCCGTTCCCGCCTGCCACAAAGGAACCTCGAACTGCCACTTTCGAGCACTAACGGCCTACCTCGGCAAACAAACCACAACACTACCAAGACCAACCAACACAAAGCTCCTTCCGTTCCTCTCTGCCACAAAGGAACCTCGGACTGCCACTTCCGAGTACTAACTCCCAAAACCGGGAAAAACCAGGTACTGTCATAACTGCGCAAGATACTTACTAACAACCCAACAATCTACCTGGGTCACCAAGAAACCACAGTCACAACTCATGCCGCTGTCAAATCCATTCCAAAATTCAAGCAACACAGACACACCTAATCACCAGTCACTCACCTCATCACACCAATAAAGAAACGCAACCAGCTGTCACTAAACAACCACCACCAGCATAACGCTACAAATGTTGGCCAGACAAATGAGCCCTTCAAAACCAAATAAACACCCCAAAGTGAACACAGCTGCAGATGAAATGTTGCCAGGCTTCTGAAATTAATCAAGAGCGGACTCAAGAACAATTCCAAAAGTCACCTAAAGTTAAAAGAAAACACTAAATGCAATGTAACTTGCATCTCCAGAATTCCAAGCAATCCCTGGACCTTAACAACTCCAGGGTCACCAAAAACATCAAAGCTTCACACAGCTTCAAGTAAACTCCGCAGAGCTAGACACCTTCAAAAACAACATAGAAGCTTCACACAGCTTCAGGCACTAGTCCCCTGCTAGATGCCTCTGGACTGCTCCGCAGAGCCACAATCCAAAACAACATAAAAGCTTCACTAGGTTTCATGTGAACTCCTCAGAGCCACCAATCATCACAAAAACACAGCTTTGCAAAGCTTATGGTACTAGTCTCCTACTAGGTACCTCTGGACCCCTCAGAGTCACTAACCAATTAATCAAAGTTCCAACTAGCTTCTATACTAGCCTACCACTAGTAACATCACTAACCCCACAGGGCCTCAAAACACCAAACACCTCCAGCTCCGCAGAGTCCCCTTGACCAACCCTGGTCATGTACATCAATTAAAACATATTCCAAAAAACAATAAAAAAGATTTCAAAACCCAACACTGGTCATGCACCAACACAAAAACATTCACATACTGCTACAACGCACACACAAACACAGGATGTTCAAAATACAGACAACCCCGGCATAGAATGTTAACTGCTAAGGAGCGCTGCAGTCACTCTGGCAGTCATCATGGGTTGCACATCCATACATGCACAAACAGAACATCACGCCTACAATGCCTCAAAAATGGTTATAGTAAGCATTGCAATGACATATCAATAATCACATTATAAATTGCAGATCTCATTTCCTAAAAGTCCATGTTGCCAAAGCATGGGCAACTCTAAATGCTGAAATGACTCAAAGATTGTGGTAACCATTAATGACCAACATCACTCTTATTGTGCTTTAAGATCACAAATCTCACACCACACACACACAAGCAAAACATAGTCTTAGGATGATCAGAACATTGAAACATAGTACATCCAAGTCACATTTTCTAAAAGTCCATGTCGCCTTTAAACAGGTAACCTAATATGCTAAAATGCCTCAAAACGTTATACTAAGCATAATAGGATCAACACCCTTTGATTGTCCACCTCAATCAACCTCATATGTGCCACTCACACACAACCCCTGTCACAACACAAATGTGGAAACCAACTTTAAATGAGACCTAAACGTCCATGTTGCCAACTGGGGCCAACTCTAAAACCAACCTGCAATGCCTCAAAATGGTTACATCTAAAATAAAATGCATCTCCTATTCTAAGTGCAACATCATTCTCACTAATACTTCTCATGGTAATTCACTACTAATGCACAACAGTACTCTTCAGTCACTGCTTGCCACATCGTTGCTCAATCCATTATGACATTTTACTTTTAAATGAAACTCCAAAATTTCTTCTGCAAGCATAAACTAATCATCCCCAAAAACTACTATCATACCCAAACCCAAACAGTAACCATTTTCTCATTGCATGGTCCCCACCTCAGACCAAATCAGCATAGCGTCTATTCTCATTAAAACCTTTAGCCTCCAGGTGCATAAAAGGCACAATTACACTTACTTGGCATGGAAATTACACTTCCCCTTTTTAAATAATGCTGGCATTAGTCACTCAGGAAATGGTGGCACACTTGGGCAGCCTCATGCAACCCTGCCAATGTCTCCTCATGTACCAGGGGGCCTGTTCCTGGCAGACTCCAACAGGCCATCCTTGCCCCAGGCTCCATGGGGCAGGATGCTTCTGACACCCCTGGGTGGTCGCCTGCAACAGCCCTGGGTGCTTTCCATTTCTCCAGACTCTTGGACAGCCTCTAATGACTCCTGGCCTCAAACAGGGCACTCTTCCTTCTTCCCAGGGGTCTCCTCTGACAGGCTGTCCCTTCCAGCCCTTGGTGATTTCCATTTCTCCAGACTCTTGGACAGCCTCTAATGACTCCTGGCCTCAAAGAGGGCACTCTACCTTCTTCCCAGGGGTCTCCTCTGACAGGCTGTCCCTTCCAGCCCTGGGTGGACTGGCTCAAACAGCCCTGGGTGCTTTCCTGAACACAGCTGCTGTATCCCATCCTCGTCGCCAATTGTTATGACCGGCTCTTGGTCATAGGGTTCACTCCAAGGGACACTCAGGATACACAGGCCAGGTACGCATAGTGGTTACTTTATTAGCTTCTTAGGTTACAGGATCAGATGTCAACAAGTCATTAGGAGATAAAGAGGAAAGGGACAGGAGCCCACTGGCTCCCACCACCCAGGCTCACATAATCTAACTGCCTGGGTTAGAACCCATTCAACCCCAAACATTCTAATCTCACACTCCAGACTCACAGCCTACATTCTGATGGTGACATCAATCCTGGCTCAGCACACATGCAAGTATAAGAGCCAACCCTAACACATCTCTAAGGGCATCTGCCTATGAGGTAGTCATATCGAACCCAGCAATTAAAATAGTGAGATGCAGAATAGTGAATCCTGCCATGTTTGTAGCAGAACCACTGGCAGAGGACGAGCATGCACATGATTGCTCGAACTATGAGGAATTCTACAATGAATTCTCGACGGTAAAGGAAAATGCGTTGGTAGCTAGGGAGATTTTTTTTGACGGTTCTTTGAGAATCAATCAAAATGATGGACAAAGATATACAGGTGCCGCTGTGGCAAAGCACACGGCCAATGGAGCGTTTGAAGTGTTGATAAGTGCAGGGCTACCGTCTGAGTTTTTGGCACAGGCTGCAGAATTAGTGACGCTGATTATTGCACTCAAGAGACACGCAGATAGGAAGTAACCATGTACAGTGACTCTACCTATGTGACATCGACAGTGCACGCAGGCCTAGCATGTTGGAAAAGGAGGGGCTACCTCAGTGCGGACGGCACTCCAGTGCAGCACGCAGCCTTATTGTACAGACTCATTAAAGCACTACAGCTCCCAGTAGCCATTGCAGTAGTTAAATGGGCAGCACATACTAAGAGAGCAGATTTTATCTCAAGTGGACATCAAAAAGTAGACGAGGAAGCCAAGCGAATTGCATGTTCAGAAACTATCATGTCATTTGATACGTCTGATGTGAATGAAAGTATGGTAGTGATGATGAGTGTGTCTGAATGTTATAATAACTTGTCTAGGACTCAGCTAGCAGAGATCCAAGGGGACGCACCTCAAGATGAGAATGACATGTAGACATGAAGAGGGTGTTCTTTAAACCCCTCTGAAGCATTGTGGCAACAAGACAGCACTGGTAAACCTGTGATGCCTGTACCTTATTAAGGGTGGCATTGGACCAGCTACACCACCCTGTGCAAGTTACTAGAGAGAGCCTCGCCGCAACAATAGCAGAGGATTGCTTTGTTCCAAATTAAGTAGAACACGTTGCATTTTATGTATTAAATTGTATCGTATGTCAAAAGTTTACTGCTGGACACACATTGCGCACAATTAGAGGAGTTATTCCAAGACCTAGTGGACCCTTTCAGCATTTGCATATCGCCTTTGTTGACATGCTGCAAGTATGCAATGGATACAGATATATCATCGTAGTGGTATGTCCTTTTCTGAGGTGGATTGAAGCTGGACCGTGTGCACACCCAGCCACCACCCTGTGCAGCTACATTATTAGCACGAGAAGTGTTTCCTAAATGGGGAATATGTGAAGTATTGAGATCAGATAATGGCCCTCATTTTGTCAATGAAGTCTTTGAGCAAATAAGCTTGTTGCTTAGTATAAAGCAAACACAGAGAGGTGATGGCTGGAAGGTTTAGAATGAATCTTAACCACTGGCATTGCTCTGGGCAACCCTCCAGACCATCGTTCTTCACCTGCCAAGCCATTACAGAAGGGGAAAGACCATATGCAAATCAGGCTTGGCCTCACCCCAAAAGGGGCAGATCAGCCCGGACTGCTAGGTCACATCCCTTCTGCATGAAAACACAAGTAACCCCAGACATGTTTCGGCCTTGTTGGGCGTCATCAGTGAGGAGTAGCTTGGGTCTCTAGGTCCAGCAGGCATGGGGAACCAAGCTGCACCTCACTGAGGAGGCCCAACAAGGTCGAAACATGTCTGGGGTTGCTGGTGTTTCCGTGCAGAGGGGACCTGGCCTAGCAGTTCGGGCCTGGCTGCTACCATTGGTGGCACTACCTGACTGATTTGCATTGGTCTGGACCCCTTTTGCAATGGCTCAGACGGGCTAAAAAACGGTGGTGCACATGTATTCATCAGCGTATCACCTACAAGCAAACAGTATCTGTGAGAGACTCAACGGCTTTCTTAAAGAGAGAATAGCCACATTGAAGCTTACCCTGAAGAAAGGATGGTTTTATTGTCTACCACTGGATTTGAATGTGCTGAGAAATCAGACAGGTTCAGACCACCATCTTACCCCCCACGAGACAGTGACAGGTAGGTGAATGAGGACAACTGTCACACCTCCGTCTAGAACTAGAAGTGATGCCCAGACAACAGCAGAATTGTTAGGAAAGGAGTTACGTGATTATCTTACATGCATGACTGCAAGTTTCTCTGTCATTTCAGATCAGCTCAAGCTAAAGGGTTGTGGGGCAGCACAGAACACAGAAGGAGATGCTACAACAAGTGGAATTGAAACGTTTGTCTTCCCAAACTTTTCCCTGGAGATGCAGTCCTAATTTGCAACTTCATTAGAAGGTGGCATGAGCCTTGTTTTAACGGCCCCTTCATAGTGGAGGACGGGACACCATCTGCAGTCAAAGTACAAGGCAGACGCGCTTGCTTTTTCCTTGGAGATGTGAAAATATATGCTGGAGAACCCCCTTCACTCTCACCCCCTGTTAGGGAGAATTCTCTGTTAAGGCTAATTTCCCAAACCTAGTGAGTCCCCCAGCAGCTTTGCTGGATTTTTTGGGGTTTATTTTTTTTCTCCTTCTAAGAGTGAGACTCTTTTTCTCCCACTCTTAGACATGATTTCCGATATTCTTTGACTTTGTAATGTGTTTTATGGGCTATGGGGTCTTTTTTTTTTTTTTTATTGAAAAACTACAGTTTCTTCTCCTTTCTCCCTCCAACACCAAGGTGGAAGTAAGAAAAGAAAAGAAGACTTTTGTTTCAAATCGTGTAAACTTCCAATACATATTATTGTTACAACATCATCAAAATGTCCTATTATGCTTTCCACATATGAGGCACTTAATGATCAAGCGAACGGACAAACAAAGTCAAATAAACAGTCGACATGTCAATTAATCAATTACACACTTTGAGCATCAACTTAACGCCCCACTTGCTTACGGGGGACATCTCAGGAGAGCGTTCATAAAGTTTACAACCGCACAGACATGTTTAATGTTTTGGCCTGAAGTTATCAGGCACCACCAGGAGTTCATATCATCGTTTAGCGGGGCATATACGCCTAGGTGGACAGAGCGTAAGTTAGCAATTGCTGAACATCTTATAGTCAGGTGTTTCAGTGTTTCAACCGATTCCTCGCAGAAACGGCATAGATTGTTGTTTATAGCAGGCTGCCTTCTTTGGAAAAGAATTTCTTTCGTACGCAACGTATTTAAGCGGAAACGAAGAAATTGCTCTCGATATTGGCGATTGTAGCACTGCAGGAGGTAGGGTTGTTGAAAATTTAATTTTTTCTGGACGTTACCTATCTTATTGGAGAGATCAAGATTTGAGTATCTTTCCACATTTATAATCCATGCCCAGGCTTCAAATTTACTTTTTGCCACTCTTGGGCGTGAGAACAGGTCAAAATAATTGATGTCCGCTGCTACGATCCACTCTTGCACTCTTGAGCTCCATTGTGCCAACAAGATACTACTTTGCGAATCGTCGGGGGCGGTGAGTATTCTGTATGCTGGCGCACCACCCACTTCTCTCATCTTACGCCAAAGTGAGATGGATTTCCAAACTACGTTTGAGAAAAGAGAGTTTAACGAAAGTTCGTGGCGTATTGCAATAATTGGAATACAATTTGGGAGATTAAAAACCCGTCTCCAAAAAAGACCCTCTACAGTATTCCAATTTTGTTCACTGATGTTCCATCCCGCCTCTGCCCCAAACGTTAGAATAGGAACAACCTTTTGGCGGTAGAACGTTATCACCGGCGATAATGAAAATTTACCAAAGTTTTTATTAATCAGGGCTGCTTGCAGTGCCAGTCTTACTGCTTTCAGTTTCAGCATATTTAGCCATTGAACTTCCCTGATTGAGCTGTTAAATTCGATGCCTAGATAGCGAATCGAATTAACAGACGTTAGTTTTTGACCACCTACCGTCCATTTAAATGCACGATCTCTTCTACTCATTAATGAACCAATCGACACAATTTTCGTTTTGTCTGGATTAATGGCCAATTCATTTGCAACTATGTATTCATGCAGACGGTTTAGCAGACGTTGAAGGCCGATTTGTGTTCTGTCAATCAGCACGAGATCGTCAGCATACGCAATATACCGAACTGGAGTTCCGTTTAGTCGTGGTGGAAAACAGTGTGCTTGCTCCAAGAAGAGTGGGAGATCTGCCAAAAATAATTTGAATAGATCCGCGGCCAATGGGCAGCCTTGCTTAACACCCCTTTTCGTTGGTATGCTGTCGGATAATATGCCTTGTTTGTTGAGGCGTACCATGAAAGAGGTCTCCGTATGGAGTGCCATTATTGGGGTGAGAAGGGCCATAGGACATTTCCATTTCATTAGTTTGGCCCATAGCATCTGCCGGTTGACTCCATCAAAAGCTTGCCTCATGTCTATGAAGGCTAAATGCAGTTTGGTTTTACTCTGTAATGCATGATATTTCAGAGCTGTCAGGATCGAGAGATTAACTTCCACACCTGTACCCTTTGAAAATCCGGTTTGCCGGATGTCCATGATCCCCGCCTTTTTAGCCCAACTCGCCAATTTACATCTCAAGTTGGAACCAAAGAGTTTTCCCATGGTGTCTAATAGGGCAATAGGACGATAGTTTTCGGGTGCGTCCCAACAGCCTTTCTTGTGAATTGGAATTACAATTGCTGTTAGCCATGATTTGGGCAAGCACTTTGATTTTGCGATTTTGTGGAACAAACACTCAATGAAAGGTGCCCAGATTTCTGGATTTTTTTTTAGTCGGACGTTACTTATCATATCCGGACCAGCAGCACGAGAGTTTTTTAGGGCCTTAATAGCGTCAATGATGTCTGACAGCGACATCTGGACATCCCAGGAACCCATTCTATCCACTGATTTCCATTTAGGAACCTTCAGCACGCTATTGAATACTGACCCAAAGTGTTTGCACCAGGTATCCCCTGAAATTGTGTTCTGCGTGGAATTGGAGCCGTTGAAGGGGCCTTTATTTAATATTCGCCAGATGTCACGTGTGTTTTTAGTAACCATCAGTTTCATCATGATCTCGGCGGAATCCTGTTCTACAATCGCTTTGTGGGATTTCAACCAGTTTCTGTAGGTAGCTCGTCTGACCTTCACTTTCTCCTGCAATGTCTTGGGTGATGCATTTTTTTGCATTTTTATTTTGCGGACATCTTTTCTTAGAGCTTTCTTATTAGCATCTAGTAATTTACTAAAAGGGTGGGTGTGCGGCTTATGTTGCTGAGCGTTGTCTTTGATCGAGGTGATATGATACTGTAGCAGTGGAGTGTATTCCACATCGTCATTCAGATCACTTAGATGAGCCGTTAGCGCACGGATCTCATTTGCGCTCAGTCTCAATCGATTTCCACCCATATTTACTTCAACTGCTCCTCGGTATGGGGACAAAGTATCAGACACTGCCAGAAGACATTTCACTTTCAACAGCGAATGATCGCTCTTGGTCGTTGTCAGTGTCAGGATCTTTGGCCCCAAGTTACTGGACACCCAGAAGTAATCAATTATACTGTGCATGGATCCACGATGCCAAGTGGCCTGAGCTGGAATATCACCACGCGCATTGCCGTTCAGCAATACGCAGTCAAACGTCTCCATAATATCTGACCAACGTTGTTCTTTTTCGCCTAAGTCGACATATGGAATCTGGCTGTATACTTGATTGGGAAGATCGTAATTAAACCACGAGCCGTTGAGGTCACCACAGCATATGATGCTTAAGTTATTATGTTGCCTGGCTGCCTCTTCCATTAGACAGCTGATTGCTGTGGTGAACTCTGTGACATTTATTTTGGCCGGATTCCAGTAACAATTTATAATCAACAGAGTTGCGATTGTGTTTGGAGTATCTGAACATGCTTGCATGATTAAGCCTTGAATGTAAGGATTGGGATTACGACAGATAGGAGTAGACCATACTCGTGAGATTCGAACCATTGTTAAGAGTCCTGCCGAGGGTCGGCCCTGAGTATTTTGTATTGCAGGATTGATAAAAGTATTGAAGCCATCTCTGATTGGCGCATCAACTAACCAGGTCTCCTGCAAACAAATTACAAACACATCATCCAATGGGATGTCAAATTCCCGGAACAAATGTTGAGAGCCACGAGTGTTCCATGATAGGATCGAGCAGCTTTGTTCCTGTAAGTTCAATCATTGCTAATCCTGCTTCGACTGTCTCTGCCGCCCCAGCTGATTCTCGGACCGACGAGAGTCTACTTGACGTGTTTCAGAAGACATACTGTGACGAACTGATGTCACAGCTGTTTGTTTTTTCGATTTTGAACCAGAAGTTATTTGCACCGGATTTGAACTTCTCCTGTCCACGTCTGGTTCAACTGAAATGTCAAAGCCGAATAACAGAAAGTCTTCAGCTGCCTTGAGAATGGTGTTACGTACCCCAACGGCATCAATATGAAGGAGCACCGCATCAGAGGCGCTTTCTGTCACATACTCGACTATTTTAATGTCATCTGATTCAATCAGTCGAAGGAGTGGAATATGCTTAAATAACCGCAAAACGTTTGCACGGTTGAGGTTCAAGTCATTGTCATCCTTAAGTATGTTTTGCAATCTCAACTTACATCTGTTGTCCTTTGTGCGGTGCAGCAGCTGCTCTTGTGACCTCAGTGGGGAGCAGCGCTGTTTGCTACGTTGATTATATGTGAATTTCGGATTCAGTTTTGAAGAAGTACCCTTTGAAGGCATGACTTCCTTTTTCATAGTAGAGGCACGGCGACCTTGGACTACTTGCCACTCTGAGGTCGGGGAGCTTAGTTTTCTATTGTCAGATTTCATAGGGAGATTGAAATCTAGTTGCTGTTCTTCCATATAATGTTGCGATGTCTCCTCGTCGCTACGATGGGAATATATAGAAATGTCACACAAGTCATGAACGTCAGCTGCCGCCATACTGGCCGACGTGCTATCACTCGAATTTAGACGTCTACGCTTGACACCGTGGTTCAGAGATATAGAAGGTTCGGTATGCTGTGATGGGGGGGGAACCTTTGCTCCGTTTGATGGACGCTTGAACAGTCCCGGCTTTGGTGGAGTCGACATGTTTCTTATAAAGCTCTTTGTTGCAGCATGAGTTGCTAATTTTGTTTTCTTGGTTGTAGACGTCGTTTTGGTGGACTTCGCTTTCTCCTTCAACTTGGCCGTGCAGTTCGGTGCAAAAGATTTAGCCGTACCTACAAAGATGCCAAATGTGGACGGCGCTCCATCCTGGGAAGGAGCTTGTGCTGTTACTTTATGTGCCTGAGTGACATCAGCTGAGGGTACCATTGCGGGACCTATTGGAATGTCTGTGTCAGAAGAGACATGTAGAAGGACGCAGTCAGATGAGTTAGCATCACAGACCGCAGACGATGGTTTGTCGCTGTGGCAGCACATCGGTTTATGTGTTGCACCAACCGTTAGGTCTGTAGTTGTAACCAATTGTTCGATAGTCTGCATCGTAGGCCTAGACCCTTGCTCAGAATTTTGTAATGGGGCGGCACATTGTACATCAGATATGGGCCGGTTAGGACTATAGCCGGACTTTAACAGAGGTACTAGTTCGGACAGTACCTCTAAGAGACATTTTAGCTGTAAGTCATGTCGATCTTGTTGCAGGTCACTAGATCATTAAGACGAGATTGCCAGAATGAACTTGTGTCTTTCCCGTCTTGAACATCGAGTTGGATAAGCTTGGTAAAAGACTCTATTTGATCCAATTTCGTAGAGAGATTCAGAATGAGAGCGCCTTGATCTCTTAAAGTCTCATTTAAGGTCTCATACAGCTTTACGAAGGGAATCATCGCTTGAGATGATGCAGCGAGAACATTAGTGTGTAGTTGAAAGGCTGCACCTGCAGACAGGTTTATTTTCGAGGTCGGTGTTTTCAAAAAGTCTTTGCCCGGAGTTTGATTTAGTGATAACTCATTCACAGAAATTGTGCTTTTTGCCGGAGTAGCTGGCGCTGTGGATGGAGCATTCATTTTTAGCAGGATATCAGTTGCGTTGTGCCTTTTTGTGGTGCTGTTGTCTTCAGATAAGATCACCGTTCCTAAAGAATGGCGAACTGACCCTTGGTCCTGCGCTCCAGAACATTCCAGTCGTGATTTTGATAATAGCGGTGCTGACCTCAAGGAAGACAAAAGCACCTGCTTTTTCTGCGACGGGCAGGACGGACTGACACTGCACTTCGTACGGTCATTGAGCGAAAGCTGCAGCAGAGAAGTATCGTGTGCTATCTTGTTTTGGGCGGTTACGCCAGCAGGCTTGCATTAGGAGACCGTGTTGAGGTAGTGCAGGAGTTGCTGGAAGGCGTTGGATTCGAGTCTTCATCGGACATTTTTGGCCTTTCAGGGGCTTTGCTCAAGGCACTATCGGCCCATGTCGTCAGAGTTGACTTTTGTGAAATTAAAGGTGCATTGAGCTTAAGTTCAAAGTGATCGACACCTTCTGTGCTTTTTAAGCATGGCACTGAACTTTCTGGAGCCACCCCAGATTGCTCCGGCGAGGCCGTTCCACTTTCCTGATGGTCACTGAGGACACTTAAGACTCCAGTGCTTGCGGCACTAGGGACGGAGTCAGTCAGGGAACGACCTCCCTTGGAGTGGACAATCGTCTGCATTGGAGGGGCAGCATGATCAGTAGTCTTTAGTCGCATGGTTGAAGTATGTACTCGAACCGGCGAACTCTCATTAACATTGAGCTTTTCCTGTGTGGCCGAAATCGCATTTATTATTTCCGCATCCGTCAAATCAAAAGGCGAGAACATTTTGAAAGGATGAGAGTGCGTGGTCGGGGCCACTTTTGATAGCACGTGCTCTGTTGATGGCGATTTCGGCAGCGGGAGTGGCATCGGCACAAGGTCATCAAGTGAAAGCATAGATAGTGGTTTTACCAAGGGCTTATGTATAGACGCGCTAAGCGTATTATGGTCCAGACTGGTGCTTGCAGACACCGCTGTATCAATGACATTGGCCGCACAGCTATCAACCAAGGGGGCGACGTAGTGATGAACCTGTGCAGTTGTTTGTATCAATTGGGTTGGCGCTGCCGTAGGATTCGCAAGCGCTGAGGGGGCCGCCTTCAAGCAAGTAGCCGGCTTACCTTGTATCTTCTGGCCAACCACTGCATTGTTTGTCAGGGGAGTCCATGGATTAAGCATCCGACGCTGTAGCAAAGTCTTATGACGTGTCTGAGGCCCCCCCGACGCAGGGGCCTTCTGCATTGCAGCCATCGGTCCTTGAAGGTAGAGTTGGTCCCAGCCCTCAGACGCACACAGAGACTCTGGGCAAACTGGGACTCAGCCGGGACTCCGCGCCGCGCTCCGCGCGGCAATGCAGTCTTTATGCAAATCCACTAGTAGAAGCAGAAAAAGGACTCACAAGTCGCTGCAGCTCCTCACAGTGTTACACACACAGAGACTCTGGGCAAACTGGGACTCAGCCGGGATCTTTTACTCCATAGGGCTTTGTGTGTTTTGGGATGTGTGTTACACAGCACCCTCAGTGCAGTAACACATGGGTCTCATAGTGACCCCCAAACATAGACTCCATACCCTGGGACTGACTACTGTCTCCCAGGGCATGTACAGTCACCAATGGCTTTATTAGTCCAAATTTGTGAACAGAACCAGTACAAACCATCATATTGTGGAAGTACTGGAAGGGGTTAATTAAATTACCCCTGGGTCTGTTTTCAAGGGGGCACTGTGCAGTCCCCCCTTGTCGAGTTTCTGGCTGGTGGCAGTGGTTACCACGCAAAATATTCCTTAAGAATATTTCCTATGGGATTTTCCATTCATTTTAAACGCACCACTTTTTGGTGCAATGTTAAAGATACCGCCGGGTTATTTATTTAATATTTATTCCCCGGTTGGGTCTTTTTGCCAGGACTCGGTTTTAAAATGGCGTTTGTGTTCGCCTCTGTAACTCCAAACCCAAGTCGAGCCCTTTGTTCTGCTTTTGGCAGGCTTCTACACAGAAGCCTCCAAAAGTGGTGCCACTCTGGGTTTACAGGATGTGTGGGAGGGGGGTTTAGGCACCCTGGACTGAGTTTCCTTGGCAACTCAAGTTGCACTCTTGTATGATTGGCCCAGCGGTGAGCCGCCTGGCTCACCACTTAGCATGTTTGATTGACAGCTAGGACTGGTGAATGGGGGTTTTCTGCATAAAAGCAGGGCTTTGGGGACTGGGACTTCAGACATCGCCTGTTAGGCAGAAACCTGTGCAGTTCCCTTAGGGAACACTGCAAAAGATTTAAGACTACAGGTGTTGGCAGTAAACCCACTTGGTAGCAGTCTGTACCACCCAGATTTACCTGGTAGCTGTGGCTGAGCAGTCAGACTTCCCTCAAGAAGAGTTAGGCAGTATGCAAAGTATACTCAATAGGCACTCAGATACAATAATACAAGCAAACACTGACCAGAGCTTTGGTATCAAAGTATATAATCATTTATTTAAAAACACACAGTTGAAACACTCCAGCACTCTTATTGTAAACTTATCCTAAACACAGTTACTATTATGATATATACACCCCTTTTTCCCTATTAGATAAATCACAGTAAAACACCACTTATTTTCATACAGAGGTGAGCGCTTAACTAGATTGCACTCTAATAAGTTTGTGAGAAAGGGAGGGAAAAAGACAGAATATGAAGAGGTACACCACTCTATGATTCAGGAACACTGTTAGCAAGGCAGAGAGCAAAAAGTCACTGGTGAGCCAAAGTCCAAAGGCTGGGCCCACTCTTAGAGAGAGCAGAGCACAAATGCACCCAAGATCACACAGTTACACTAGGCTTAGAAAGTCTTGCAGAGGGTTCAAGAAAAGTTTAGAGAGGCTTAGAAAAGTTTAGCCAAGGTATCCCAGGCTAACCCAGATTCAAAAGCCGGGGGCTAAATCTACCGCGTACAGTCAGTAGCAAGGGAAGCCAGGCGGGACACGGTACCTTAAGTGGGAAGGATCCTCCAGCGGTGGCGGTTGTTCCGGGTAGTGGGTGCAAGTTGCGTCGTCGTCCAGGGGAAGAGAAGATCTCGACTTGGAAGAAAGAGGAAGGTCGTTGCACTACCAGGGAAGAAACCAGCCACAGAGTTTTCCGGTTAAAGGTGGTACCTTGGTTTCGCGGTTGTGGTAAAACGTGGTATCCCGGTTGCCGGGGTGCTTGGCACGGGCAAGGCAGCCACGAGGTACGTCGGGAAAGTGAAAAGACGGTGAAACTGGTTATCCCCACCAGTTAAAGGAAGAAGACTCTCCGGCGGGAGATCTCCTCTGTCGTTGGGAAAAGTGGTGAGGCGGTCCAGCAGGGCTCCACCGGTGGTGGTGTCGTGGCAGGTCGGCCCAGCTTCTCCCTCGTCGGATTCTTAGGTCCTGTGGCGACTTCTGAAGTTCCAGTCCCCAAAGCCCTGCTTTTATGCAGCAAACCCCCATTCACTCAGCCTAGCTGTCACTCAAACATGCTAAGTGGTGAGCCGGCCGGCTCACCACTTGGGCCAATCAGGATGGAGTGCGACATGAGTTGCCTAGGCAACTCAGTCCAGGGTGCCTAAATTCCCCTCCACCCCTCCTAAGTACCCCATACATAGTGGCACCACTTTGGAGGGCTTCTGTGGAGAAGCCCGCCAAAAAGTGGAACAAAGGGCTCGACTTGGGTTGGAGTCACAGAAGAGAACACAAACGCCATTTTAGAATCAAGTTTTGGCGAAAAATACCAACCAGAGAATTAATATTAATTAAATGAACCTGCGGTATGTTCGAGGCTACCGTAAATAATTAAATAAAGATAGTAGCCTAAAACAATGGGAAATCCCGTAGGAAAATATTCGCGGTTGAATATAAAAAGTAGTATCCACTGCCACCAGCCAAAACTCGATCAGGGGGGACGGAGACGTGCCCCCTCGACTAACAGACCCTGGGGCAATCGAATTGCCCCAGCCAGTACATCCACAATATGATGGTTTGTACTGGTTCTGTTCAGAATTTAAGACTAGTAAAGTCAATGGTGACTTTACATGCCCTGGGAGACAGTAGTCAGTCCCAGGGTATGGAGTCTATACTGGGGGGTCACTAAGACACCCCTGTGTCACTGCACTGAGGGTGCTGTGTAACACATATCACAAAAACACATGAAACCCTATGGAGTAAAAGACCCCATAGCCCATTTAACATTTCTAGATCCAACGAAACACACTCAAATCATGTCCAAGAGTGAGGGTAAAAGAGTCTCAATCTTGGCAGGAGAAAAAAATAAACCCCAAAAATCTAGCAAAGCTGCTGGGGGACTCACTAGGTTAGGAAATTCAGCCTAAACAGAGAATTCTCCCTAACACTCGCCCCCCCCAGACTAAGGGACAGGAGGATTTAATCCACTCCTGGATGAACCTCATACCTCTAGTCGATGACATACATCCTAGAGAGTCCATCAGCATTTTGATGGTGACACCCTGACCTGTGCTCAATGGTGAAATCAAACCCTTGCAAGCAGATTGACCATCTCAATAGTTTTGGATTTTCTCCCTTCATTTGCATTAACCATCTCAAGGGTTGGTGGTCAGTCTGAATGACAAAAGTAGAACCATACAAGAATGGCCTAAACTTCTTCAGTGCCCACACAATAGCAAAGCATTCTCTTTCTATTGTTGCCCACCTTGTTTCAGGATCCTTCAGCTTACGGCTGATGAAGCAAATTGGGTGCTCCCTACCCTTCTCATCCAGTTGGCTTAGAACTGCACCTATACCTACATTGGAAGCATCAGTTTGTACAATGAAAGTTTGGTGGTAGTCAGGAGCTCTCAATACTGGAGCTTGGCAAAGAGCTTTCTTCAGTTTTTCAAAGGCCTGATTGCACTCCTCATTCCATGTGACCTTTTTAGGGAATTTTGGAGAGGAGATTACATTCAGGGGAGAAGCTATGGTCCCATAGTTCTCAATGAAATTCCTGTAATACCCAGTGAGGCCTAGGAAGGCTCTCACTTGGGTTTGAGTAGTAGGTGTTGTCCAATTTTGCACAGCTTCAATCTTGCTGAGCAAAGGCCTTATTTCTCCACCTCCTACCTCTTGTCCAAGGTAGACCACCTTACTTTGACCTATCTGGCATTTACTTGCCTTGATAGTCAAATTGGCCTGTCCAAGAGCCTGCAAAACATGTCCTAGGTGGTACACATGATCCTCCCAGGAGTGGCTGAAGACTGCATTGTCATCCAAGTATGCCATGCAGAAGTCCTCCATCCCAGCTAGAACTTGGTTCACCATCCTTTGGAATGTAGCAGGTGCATTTTTTAATCCAAAAGGCATGACCTTAAATTGGTACAAGCCAACTGGGGTGGAAAATGCAGTTTTCTCCTTGGCATGGTCTGTCAAGGCTATTTGCCAATAGCCTGACGTAAGGTCAAATGTGCTGAGGTACTTGGCTGCACCAAGTTTATCCACCAACTCATCTGTCCTGGGTAAAGGGTGGGCATCAGTCATGATGACTGCATTAAGAGCTCTATAGTCCACACAGAATCTCAAGTCTTTGGATCCTGCATTTGGTACTAACACCACTTGGCTAGACCATGGACTAGTAGAGGGTTCTATTACCCCGAGATCAAGCATCTTCTTGTCCTCCCCCTTAATATGGGTTCTCACATTTTCTGACATTCGGTATCCTCTGCTTTTGACTGGCAAACAGTCACCAGTGAGTATCTCGTGCTGTCCCCAAGGGGTCAAGCCTAGTGAGAGTGAGAACAGGGAGGCAAACTGATTTAACATAGATTTGCACTCCTCTTGGTGCTCAGGTGTCAGATCTGAAGAGAGATTGACTCCTTCAATTTTTTCATCTAAAGGTACACCTCTGAGGAGATCAGGGAGAGACTCACTCTCTTCTTCCTCTGCTGCTAAAGCTAGAAGCAAGGCTCCTACTTCAGGTCTGGAGATGTACACTTTCAGTCGGTTGGTGTGGAAGACTCTAGGAGCTTCCCTGGGTCTGCCCAGATCCACCAGATAGGTGACCTCTCCAAGTTTTCCCACAACTTTGAAGGGTCCCATCCATTTGTCTTGCAAGGCCCTCTGCCTTGTTGGGAGCATAACGAGAACTAGCTGGTCTTGAGTGAAATCAACCATGTTAGCCTTTTGATCATGCCAATGCTTGACCAAAGCTTGTCCAGCTTTCAGGTTATCACTAGCTTCTGCCATCATGTGTGACATTCTCCTTCGGAGACCTATCACATAGTCAGTCACTCTGACTGGCTTGAGGGGAGGAGCGCCTTCCAACCCCTCCTTAATCAGGGCCAATGGACCTCTGACCGGATGGCCATAGAGAAGTTAAAAGGGAGAATAACCTACTCCTCCTGAGGGACTTCTCTATAAGCAAAGAGAAGGCATGGCAGTACAAGGTACCACTTTCTTTTCAAGGGTTCCTCTAAAGCACCTATCATGCTCTTCATGGTTCTGTTAAATCTTTCCACCAGCCCATTGGTTTGGGGGTGGTAGGCGGTTGAGAACTTGTAAGTAACTCCACAGGTTTTCCACATGGCTTTCATGTAGTGGGACATAAAGTTTGACCCCCTGTCGGATATCACTTCCTTAGGAAACCCAACCCTGGTAAAAATACCAAGGAGGGCCTTAGCCACAGCAGGAGCTGTAACAGTTCTCATAGGTATTGCCTCAGGGTATCTAGTAGCATGGTCTACTACAACAAGGATAAACCTGTTGCCTGAGGAAGTAGGGGGATCAAGGGGACCAACAATGTCAATCCCTACCCTCTCAAATGGGACTCCCACAACTGGGAGAGGCACTATTGGTGCCACATTCTTGGCGCCAACCTTACCAGAAGTTTGGCAGGTATGGCAGCTCTTGCAGAACTTATCTACTTCGGCCCCCATTTTTGGCCAGTAGAAGTAGAGTGAGAGCCTTTCCTTGGTCTTCTTGAAACTCACGTGACCAGCCAAAGGAATCTCGTGGGCTAAGTGCAAGAACTGTTGTCTGTTTTCTTGAGGTACTACAAGGCGTTTGTAGTCTCCAGCTTCAGACTCAGTTGGTTCACTGTAGAAGAGGCCATCTTCCCAGTGCAACCTATACTTCCCAGGCTCTTGCCCATCAGCCTGAGCAGCTGCCTGTAGGCGGAGACCCTCCAGAGTTGGGCATTCTCTTTGTCCCTTACGGAAAGCTGCCCTGCTGGGTCCACCTTCTACCAGTAAAGACTGCAGCTCAGGATGGTCCTCAGGGTCTAGATCTCCAATAAGTTATTGGCCTCCCACTAGCTCTTCTTCAGAGTCTAGTTCAACCATACAGGGTTGTACCTCCCTCTCAGCCTCAGCTGGAGGTGGAGTTACAGGTGTAACTGTTGGAAGCACTGGAGTGCTTGCTGCTGACTTCTTCCTAGGAGTCTTGGGTTGCCCCTTTGCTCCTGATCTGGTAGTTACTGCAGTGAGTTGTTCCAGTGGTAAAGGAGTGATCTCTGTCATCATCTCCTGAGATAACCCTCTCAGGGTTTTTTCTCTTGCAGGTTTTGTGAGCTCCTGTAACCTTTTACTAGTTGGTCTGGGGGTATGTGACACAACTCCAAGAGCTTTTAGGTCATTACCCAACAGAACCCTACCTGGCACTTCACATTGTACACTGACAGGTATTTTTACAGCCATGTCATTACATTGGATGAGAACTGGTAACTGGGGACACATCTGCACAGGCCCTCCAGCTAACTTGGTGAGGCATTTGGGTGCCTTAGCAACATCCTCTGCCTTGAAAAATGATTCATCCACCACAGTTATGCTGGCCCCAGTGTCTCTAATGGCAGGAGTCTCCTGACCATTCACCTGGACACTGTCTTTATAATACTCTTTAGTATTATCTGGGATAGAATTATACACATCTAAATTCTGTTGTTCCCACAACCCCAGAGAGACTAAAGAAACACTGGCTGAGACTCCAATGGGTTCATCAGCCAGCAGTAGAAAGTTTCCACTTGCCATAGGGACTTCCTCTTCTGGAGCGAAGGCTAAGGAGGCAAGTTGGATCCCTGAAGGTTTACCCTTGCATCTGGGATCTCCTTTCACATGGTCAGTAGAACCACAAACAAAGCATTTTCCAAATGCCTTCTGGAGTGGAGGCTTGTTCTGACCTCCCTCTGGTTTGGCACCAGAGGAGACACTATTCTGCTGTGGTTTCCCTGGTGGCTTACCCTTCCGGTTTTGTTTGGGGCCCTCTTTGGAATTTGCAGTATTAGAATTCTCTTTGGAGTCCTTTTTAGGGTGTTTCCCCTCATCCTTTTTCTGAGTTACCCCAGAATCCTTGTGAGTGGCCCTGTTGGCAACCCACAAGTCAGCAGCCTTAGCTAGCTTTCGGGAATCTAATTCCTTTGAATCAGCCAAGTGCTGTCTGAGCTCAGGAGAGCAGGCATCATAAATTGACTCCAACATGAAAAGATTCTTCATACCTTCATAAGTGTTCACTTTGTAACCCTTAATCCATCCCTCTAAGTTTTTCAACCCTTCACTCAACCAGGTAGCCCAAGGGGTACCATCATGCTTTTTGAGGGTCCTAAACCTCTTAAGATACTGGTAAGGGGTCTTCCCAAACCTAGCTATCAAAGCTAGTTTTACACATTCATACTCTTTCCTATACTCCTCCCCCAACTCCATTACCACATCAGTTGCAACAGGGGGAAGCCTAGAGAACAACCAGGTGAGCAAGTCATTTCCTGTGATGTTCTGGAGCCCATGATTATATTCAAACAGAGACAACCAATCCAACACATCCAATTTAGACTCATACATACCAACCAATTCTTTAGGCATCCGGGGTCTTTTAGGACTGGAACTTCTAGAGGAGCCAGAGAGAGAAGCATTTTCGACAGATAATTTCTTCATTTCTAGCTCATGCTTGAGCTCCATTTCCCTTAGCCTTAGTTCTTGATTCATTTCCTGATGTCTCTGTTCAGCCAGAGTATTCAGCCTCTTGAACTCTAGTTCAAGTTTCATTTTCTCTAATTCGAGATATTGAGGACTTAGTGTGGGACTTGGTAAAGGCCCAGTAGGTACAGCAGGTAGAGCAGACAGAGGCCTAGGGGGGGCAGTCAAAGCAGCCTCACCCTCCTCTTCTGACTCTTCCTCAAGATTATCAACATTTGGATCAATATCAATTTCTATACTGTTATCTACATTTTCTGGCATGTTAGGTTCCTCAGACCCATCATCCAGACTTTGGTTAGCTAACAATCTTTCTATTAACTCCATTTTTTTGCCTTTAGTCAGGAGGTTCTTATGCTTACACAATACTCTTAAACAATCAGCAGTTTTTGTAGCAAGGGACTCTTGACTATAAGTTTCCATAGTTGACATGTTAGAAAGATTACTTTTTCAGTGCTAAGCTTTGTGGTTAGTTGCACTAAGGTATCCTAAAGCACTCTAAAGTGTATACATAATACAAATCCCACCGCTGTACACCAGTGTTAGGCAGAAACCTGTGCAGTTCCCTTAGGGAACACTGCAAAAGATTTAAGACTACAGGTGTTGGCAGTAAACCCACTTGGTAGCAGTCTGTACAACCCAGATTTACCTGCTAGCTGTGGCTGAGCAGTCAGACTTCCCTCAAGAAGAGTTAGGCAGTATGCAAAGTATACTCAATAGGCACTCAGATACAATAATACAAGCAAACACTGACCAGAGCTTTGGTATCAAAGTATATAATTATTTATTTAAAAACACACAGTTGAAACACTCCAGCACTCTTATTGTAAACTTATCCTAAACACAGTTACTATTATGATATATACACCCCTTTTCCCCTATTAGATAAATCACAGTAAAACACCACTTATTTTCATACAGAGGTGAGCGCTTAACTAGATTGCACTCTAATAAGTTTGTGAGAAAGGGAGGGAAAAAGACAGAATATGAATAGGTACACCACTCTATGATTCAGGAACACTGTTAGCAAGGCAGAGAGCAAAAAGTCACTGGTGAGCCAAAGTCCAAAGGCCGGGCCCACTCTTAGAGAGAGCAGAGCACAAATGCGCCCAAGATCACAAAGTTACACTAGGCTTAGAAAGTCTTGCAGAGGGTTCAAGAAGAGTTTAGAGAGGCTTAGAAAAGTTTAGCCAAGGTATCCCAGGCTAACCCAGGTTCGAAAGCCGGGGGCTAAATCTACCCCGGACAGTCGGTAGCAAGGGAAGCCAGGCGGGACACGGTACCTTAAGTGGGAAGGATCCTCCAGCGGTGGCGGTTGTTCTGGGTAGTGGGTGCAAGTTGTGTCATCGTCCAGGGGAAGAGAAGATCTCGACTTGGAGGAAAGAGGAAGGTCGTTGCACTACCAGGGAAGTAACCAGCCGCAGAGTTTTCCGGTTAAAGGTGGTACCTTGGTTTCGTGGTCGTGGTAAAACGTGGTATCCCGGTTGCCGAGGTGCTTGGCACGGGCAAGGCGGCCATGAAGTACGTCGGGAAAGCGAAAAGACGGTGAAACTGGTTATCCCCACCAGTCAAAGGAAGAAGACTCTCCGGCGGGAGATCTCCTCTGTCGTTGGGAAAAGTGGTGAGGCGGTCCAGCAGGGCTCCACCGGTGGCAGTGTCGTGGCAGGTCAGCTCAGCTTCTCCCTCGTCGGATTCTTAGGTCCTGTGGCGACTTCTGAAGTTCCAATCCCCAAAGCCCTGCTTTTATGCAGCAAACCCCCATTCACTCAGCCTAGCTGTCACTCAAACATGCTAAGTGGTGAGCCGGCCGGCTCACCACTTGGGCCAATCAGGATGGAGTGCGACATGAGTTGCCTAGGCAACTCAGTCCAGGGTGCCTAAATTCCCCTCCACCCCTCCTAAGTACCCCAGACATAGTGGCACCACTTTGGAGGGCTTCTGTGGAGAAGCCCGCCAAAAAGTGGAACAAAGGGCTCGACTTGGGTTGGAGTCACAGAAGAGAACACAAACGCCATTTTAGAATCAAGTTTTGGCGAAAAATACCAACCAGAGAATTAATATTAATTAAATAAACCGGCGGTATGTTCGAGGCTACCGTAAATAATTAAATAAAGATAGTAGCCTAAAACAATGGGAAATCCCATAGGAAAATATTCGCGGTTGAATATAAAAAGTAGTATCCACTGCCACCAGCCAAAACTCGATCAGGGGGGATGGAGACGTGCCCCCTCGACTAACAGACCCGGGGCAATTGAATTGCCCCAGCCAGTACGTCCACAATATGATGGTTTGTACTGGTTCTGTTCAGAATTTAAGACTAGTAAAGTCAATGGTGACTTTACATGCCCTGGGAGACAGTAGTCAGTCCCAGGGTATGGAGTCTATACTGGGGGGGTCACTAAGACACCCCTGTGTCACTGCACTGAGGGTGCTGTGTAACACATATCACAAAAACACATGAAACCCTATGGAGTAAAAGACCCCATAGCCCATTAAACACTTCTAGATCCAAAGAAATACGCTCAAATAATGTCCAAGAGTGAGGGTAAAAGAGTCTCACTCTTGGCAGGAGAAAAAAATAAACCCCAAAAATCCAGCAAAGCTGCTGGGGGACTCACTAGGTTAGGAAATTCAGCCTAAACAGAGAATTCTCCCTCACATCGCCACAGGACCAAAGAATCCGAAGAGGGAGAAGCTGAGCCAACCTGCAATGACGACACTACCGGTGGAGCCCTGCTGAACCGACTCACCACTTCTTCCAACGACAGAGGAGATCTTCATCCCGAAGAGTCTTCTTCCTTTGACTGGTGGGGATAACCAGTTTGCCCGCCTTTTCACCTTCCCGGATCATCTCGTGGCTGCCTTGCCTGTGCCAAGCACCCCGGCAACCGGGATACCATGTTTTACCATGACCGCGAATAAAAGGGTAGTACCTTTTAACCGGAGAACTCTGCGGCTGCTTTCTTCCCTGGCAGTGCAACGACCTTCAGCTTTCCTCCACGTCGAGATCTTCTCTTCCTCTGGACGACGCCGCGAATTGCACCCGCTGCCAGGAACAACTGCCCCCGCTGGAGGATTCTCTCCACTTTCAAGGTACTGTGTCCGGCTGGCCTCCCTCGCAGCGGTCTGTGTGGGGTGTCTCTTAAATCCTCAATTTACCACTTGGGTTGGCCCTAGGCTGGCTAACTGAACTTTTCTGAGCTGAACTCATTTCTTTTTAAACTCTCTACAAGACTTTTCAAGCCTTTTAAACTGTGTGATCTTGGCCGCATTGGTGTTCTACTCTCTCTAAGAGGGAGCCGGGCCTCTGAACTTTTTGCTCACAAGTAGACTTTGACTTTCCTGCCTTGCTGAGTACTTCTAAAGTATTTTGTTGTGTGCTTTCCTAATTCCTACCTTTTCCCTCCCTTTTGTGATAACTTATTGGAGTGCCATCTTTAGTTAAGCGCTCACCTCTGTCTGGAAATAAGTGGTGTTAACTAAGACGTGTCTAATAAGGAATAAGGGAAGTGTGTATATTTCTAAGTGACTGTGTTTGGAACTTACTTGCCATATTAGTGTTAGTGTATTTTTACAAGTGTGTTTTTAAATAAATAATTATATACTTTTATACCAAAGCTCTGGTCAGTGTTTGCTTGTGCTACTGTATTTCTGTACCTAATGTGTATACTCTACATACTGTCTAACTCTTCTTGAGAGAAGTCTGACTGCTCAGCCACTGCTACCAGGTAAATCTGGGTGGTGCAGACTGCTACCAATTGGGTTTACTGCCAACACCTATAGTCCTAAGCCTTTTGCAGTGGTCCCTAAGGGAACTGCACAGGTTTCTGCCTAACACCCCCATCAAAAGAAAGCATCGGGTAAGAACCACAGCACGTGCAGACTAGGTCTATGATGAGGAAGAAAGACGCAGAAGCTGTTGAATAAAGATAAAGAATATATTGGACTGTGGCTTATTTCGGGACACTCTTTTCAGTCACTAAAAAAAATTGAAGGGAAGCTATTTTGTTCTTGAGCCACAGGAGTTTGTTGACATTGGACTGAGGCATGCTTAAGCCTCGATTGAAAAACAAAAATATGCCAGATCTGGAGTTCTTTTTTGACGACTGCAAGAGGGAGCAGTTCCCCGATTCCTTTCTCACTGAATTTCTGTTTGGAGGGGCCTATGGTGGTGCCCAATGCCAACGTTTCATGGATCGTTATTGCAGTTTTTCTGTTCATTTTGCGCGCGTAGCCTGCGCTTGTGGGGAGAACTACTAGCGTTCATCTGTGCTTGCAAGATTCTAAGAATGGTCTAATCGTGAGGAGATTGCTTGCAGCCATCACTGAGCAAATTCTCCAGCTTCCTGAGTACAGTGGGGAAAACACAAATGCCCCTATAACCGTATAATGCACATAGACTGGTCAGTTGGGTGTTCTACTATCTGATTGAGGAATGTACGCATCTTGTTGGGAGACAAACTGATGTCAGAACCTTCCTGAGAGAGCCAAGGAACAATGCAGCGCTTAATGAAATATTGAGGGACATCATAATACAAGTGAACAGGTACTCAGAGAGAACACTGAGAACTGAATGAGACTTTCGAGGGAGAAGATCCAAAAGTCTACTGGTTGAGGAACTTTGTTTCATGCTGAAGGAGAATCTTCATGTCGTCTGGTAAAAGGCCAATTCGTGGTCTTCATTGGAAACTTTTGTTCATCATCGTATAGCCAGCTGGAGCTGATCGAGGAACTTGTGGAGCCGATTCAGCAGCTTCCATACATAGTGCATGATGTTGCACGTTAAAGATTTATTTTTCCTTCCTTAAAAGTCAAATGGACGGCATCAATAGCAACTTTATAATGGCAGATAACGAGAGACGTCCACGTTGTGCAAAAAGCTATTGCTGCAAGTTGTCTTATTTGTGTGTAATTTACTCTTGCATCTTGTTTATAGTGATGCTGCTCTCACTTACAGTATGCACTGCTTACTATATAGACTCAAGTGGAGCAAAGATTCCTGTGTATCCTCCTATACAAGAAAAGGGTACAGATGTGGCAACTACAATGCAGCAAAGACCCTATTTAGTCATTCCTATTCCAGTAGATGGTGTAAAATTCCCTGGATCTATTGAAAATGTCAATAGACATATTTTGTTAGAAAAAAGTGTTGTGGAGATTGTTCCTTAGCACCAGAAACAGACTCAAAAGGAGAGACAAAGGAAGAGATTGACTAGGAGTGAACCTACACAGGTAGAACATGTAAAACACCAAGTCCACTGACAAATGTTCCTATAATTGGTCCAGTAAGGAAGAGTTATGTTGACATACTTCATGAGGTGATTATAGAGGCTCATAAGAAAAAAACAAGATCTAAGAGAAGTGCTAGGGAGGATGATCATGAACTGAATGGTTACCTGGATAGCACTGCACATTTGGGGAATGACATATGTTATCAGCATATGAAAGAAGTGGGAAGAAGATCCTCAAAGGAGGAATGCTTTGTATGTGCACTCCAGCCTCATAGCATGGGGAAGTCTAAGATCTGCATAGCTATTGAAATAGATGTCCAGACTGCACATTATCTATAGCACATAGCATTCTGTCATACAAGAGGCAAGTTCATGGGCCGAGATGCCTATCTCAAATGGGCAACTGAATGGACAGATCCAGATGAAGATTACTATGTCCAAGATACGAAGACAAGAAATAGGGTGCATACGAGGAATCACGTGATCAGATACGTAAAGCCCAGAGTGAAAGGAGCTGGAATCAGATGGGAAGTAAACAGAAGACTTGTGAGTCCAGGAAAATCTGCAGAAGACATTCGAATTTGGAAGAACAGAGGCCAGATGCAGATTTGGGGATCAGTGTTATCACCAGATGGCTGGGAAGAAGGAGTGGTTATCTGCAGAGCCTGGATGTTAGTTGATCGTCCTGAATCAACTATTTGGAATGCACAAGTGCTATGCGAGCCATTACAGCGAAACTTGCTAAGATACTGACCTGTGTCAAAGACAGAGGAGGACCCTTGCGGATAGTGCCTTTAGAGAGTGCAAAGCTGTGCTTCAGAAACAATGGCACAAGTTAAGTTGGAGTGAATCAGAACTGTAGTCGTGTCTTTGATACATTAGGAATGAACATTGGGACAGCAGTGATCATGGATCAGTATTGGGCATGTGGATCTAAAGCTTATATGAAGTTACCCATTGGTGATTCCTAAAAGTGATTTGAACCTTGACAGTTTCCCAAAAACAGATGCTCACCTGAGGAAGAAGAGATCTGTGGAGCTGATTAATGGAATGAAGAGGGAGAACAATTTCTCTGCCAAGTCAAGAGAAGCTTTTGACTCTATCCCGTATGAGCTCAGACTGTTCAGTCAGACTTCATCAGTATTCATGTTGATCTTCATGCCGAGAATCCAAGTTGGAGCAAATACCAAATGGCTGCAGATTACCAGATGGGCATTGCTGCAGACGATCAACACAACCGTAATGCTATCAGAGAAGAGATGAAAGCCATACGACTGATGACTCTTCAGAATAGATACGTCCTGGATATAATCACAGCTATGGATGGAGGTGTTTGTGCAAAAATCGGAGAATCATGTTGCACATTCATACCTTCTCACAATGACGAGAATGGCACCTTGACAGAGGCCATAGAGATGCTGACAAAGCTACACGTCCAGATGATAGACAAAGTAGAAGACATTGCTGATGACAGCTGGTTTGGATGACTTTTCTCTTGGGTTCCACAATAGATGGCAGACATGTTCAAGTTCCTTGGAGCCCAAATCGTTTTGGTGTTGCTCAGATTTTGTGTGATCAAGATAATAATCACACAATGCAAGAAGACAGCAAAGAAAGACATGGGGATGAAAATCATGATCGATGTTGAATCAGGATGGAAGACTAGAGACTTGACAGACGAAGAAATCAGAGACTTTGTGAAGGCCTGTATCCATGCACCTGAGGGAACGAAGTTCTTGTATCCAAAGAACCATAAGAAGGATGTGGGAAGTTGGATCTTTTGCAGACCAAGAGGACAGTGCATGCTCATGACTTGGAACAAGGATGAGCATGTGAAATCAGCTGGATGCCTGAAGGGAGTCATAAAGGTATGGATCCCAAAAAAGCATTTCTTCAGACAAGGATGTCTAGATGTGAAGGATGATGGCAGAGTGGTTGATTAATCGCCCAGAGGGGGGAGTGTAGAGAAGGAGCTAAGTACCCCCACCTCAATCACCTTACCCATCTTGCCTATATGTTGGGAACCAGAGGGTAAGACACGTGCAGTACCAGTGAAAATACCAATACCAAGGAGGATCCTGGAAGCAAGGTTCCCATTGAGGAACCATACTTGCATATGAGACAGTATGATGGACATTTGAATGAAATCCCAGAAGAAGCAGAGCAAATGAATGGCAAAGATGAATGGTGACGTCATGCAGAGTCGAGGTGACGTACATAGAAGATATGCAGAGACTAGAGAATGCAGATATTCTATAATGCATCAAGAAAGTATCGAAGATAAGTGGCATCTTGGGATCAAGATGAAGAAATGTATGCTACAGAACAGATGAAGATGTCAAGCTGTTTTACACGTGTACAGATGCAAAGAAACGCAAGCAGATGAAGTATTCTTGAGGCTAGCTAAGTAGTGAATAGATTGCGGCATGCACCACCATATACATATATATATCTATAAGTGAGTAAAGAATGGATGTTTCCACTACGTATTCTCGCAGAGCTGGGCTAAAGAAGGAAGGCCTCTTTTCTAGTGTGTCGCAGTTAGAAAACAAGTGAATTATGAAGTGAATCTCAGAAAGGCGAGACTAAATGAGCCAAGAAGCCAAGGTCTTCTCACGCTGGGATGAGCAGACATTGGATAAAAATCATGTGAAAGAACGAAGTTCCTGTTCAGCAGGTATGGACACAAACAAGGAAAACGTCAGAGGTCTAATAGAAAATAGAATTTTAATACACTAGGGCTCGATTTTGTGGTCTTCAGTCACATGGAGGGATGAAGTTGGACGAACATGATGGTCACACCTACACATGAGGGCAGAGCGTGCCTTCACTCCCCTGAATTCTCCAGAGCAAAGAACACTCCCAAGGACAAGTTTAAAGCCCTAATTGACAGCAGACCACTGAGGTGATGATGGATGAATAGGCTAGTTGGTGGGAAGCTATGGTTGAAGACTAGCTAA
The DNA here is from genome assembly GCF_040938575.1 of Ambystoma mexicanum. Taxonomy (NCBI): domain Eukaryota; kingdom Metazoa; phylum Chordata; class Amphibia; order Caudata; family Ambystomatidae; genus Ambystoma; species Ambystoma mexicanum. Next base: position 278,332,487 of record NC_090938.1, on the reverse strand, counting down.
CCAGTACTTGGTAGCCCAGTCTGCGTGCTGCTAATTTAGGTGGAAAAGTACTGACAGAGTTTAGAGTGCCAACCAATGGTAGGGGGCCGCATGATTAAGGGTTTGTGTAGCCAATGGGACGTTGTGTATTTAGTGACGTTCATAGTGACCTGTTTAAGGGGAGGGCTTAGTTGCCCCAGCTGATGTTAAGAAGCCTATCACTATTCTTCACTCCTGTAGACGAGTATGGATCGTATACTTAGAAGTTCCTCAAGAAACAATCACACTTGTCAGTAGGTTTTTGTAGTTTGCCACATAGGATGACGTTAGTAATACGTAGGTTGAAATCACCTATGATGCTTTGTTGCTTTAAAAGAATGCTTTTTTTTAGATGCATTGAGAGATCTTACACTGAGACGTTGTTGATGTATGTTGTACTCCCTGTTTTAGATAATTGATATTAAAACAGTTATCCTTTTGCCAACTACCTGAGTTGTTTCAATTATTGATTTTTGACTAATTTCTGCATCCCCATCCATCTCAAGGGTATTGCTAACTCATCTTAAAGGGCTGGAGGACTCCAGTTCAACTCTTACTTATTATGTCAAAAAAACCTTAAAACTCTTTCATTAACTGATTTAATTTCTATTTTCTATACAGAGTTGCAAAAACCCTGCAAAATTGATGCCCGGCTGCAGTTCAGTCATCCTGGTTCCTCTCTGTAAGGAGGATATGTGCTTTACAAATAAATTCAAATTCAAATTCAAAAGTCTTTTAAGGGATTTTCAATTACGGATATGGAGAGTTTGCACTCTTCTATGCACCTGGGATTTGTAACTCCACCTCTCCTTAGGTAGACCACCCAGAGGGTGCCTGGAAACTACCTTTCACCCTTGAATTGTACACTGCTGGGGTTTGCAGTACATGTGTGCGATGAAATGACTACTTACTCACTGAAATACAAGGGTAGTGGCTAAACTGCCTACTCAGCTCTCTGAATTTTACAAAATAACCCTGAGTCCAATCATAAAGGCAAAACAGGAACAGATAAGAGATGTACCTCCTTTGCCTTTTGTGGTAATTTTGGCAGAGGGTAGGCTATACTCTTACGACAGGAGGGAATGTGCGACAGTAGCATCCCAAATAGCAATAATACAACAATACAAAATAAAGGCATGCCCAATCAAGGTTCTATAAACACATCAATATACAATAGAAATGAACGGTACTGGAAAACCCTTGTAAAGTAAGACAGTGAAATGCTGAATGCATTGGTGCAAGCACTCAGTATAATTAGCAGGGAGGATAAGGCAATAAATAACATCAGTTTTGGTAAAAAGGAAATGTCATTGGGGAAAAGGTGCAAAAGGGGGTTTACCCAGGCTCTAGGGTCACAGAACCAGTGTACTAGGGGGCCTTCGGCCTTCCAATGGTACCTTTTTAGTTGTTGGTGGTTCAACAGAATAGAACCAAGCTTTTTGCCTTTGTGTGGGTGGGCCAAACCAGGTTTGATGTAGTGAGTTGCAGTGATCGAGACAGGGGGCAGGCATTGAGTTGAGTTCAAACTGAAGCTTATTGCGGTTCAATGCAGTTCAATGCAGTGTTTGAAGTGTGCTGGCCAAAGTTGACACTAATGATTGTTTGCATTAGAACTTGAGTTAGTGAGGAAAATGCTGGCGGTTCAATGTGCTGTTAGAAATGCTGTGGGTCAAAGCATTCATCAGATGCATGCTTCTTGTTTGAGCCAGGCCAATCGACGTGCTCAGCTGTCATACTGCAGCAGCAAACTAGCTCGAAGAGCAGCACAGTGGTTTAAAGAAGTCCGAAGACGTGCCAGAGACAGCACCATGGGTTATTTTGTGTGAAATGCTTTGAAACGTGGTCAAAGATGGTTTAATATGGTTCAATGTAGTAGAAAGGCTGAAGACCAGCTACTCTGTTTCTTCAGTTGATGTGAGTCCAAAACCTGGGGCTCAGGGACAAGATGAATCCTTGTTTTTGGTCTCCCAACACAGGGGATGCTGTATAACACCTGAATGGGTCAATCACCTCCACTGAATTCCTGGGTAGTGGTGATGCTGGCAGAAGCAGGTCTTGCTTTGTGTTCTTGGGTTCAGCCTGCAACACCTTCAAAAAGAAACTACCAAGGCCCTCATTACAAGTCAGGCGGTGGACCATGGTGCTATTAGCACCATGGTCCATGCCGGATTCCGCCATGGTGGATGGCGGAATTACCGCCCCATTCCAAGGTGAGTGGGGCGGTAATTCCCCATTCACCATTTGCCCTTCCCCATTCCTATTTTTGTCCCATAGGGCATAATGGGGATGGGGAAGGCGCTAATTACGGCACCGTAAATTACGGTGCCGTAATTAGCACGAAGGTCGCTTAGCGCCTTCGACTTTAACGCCTGCAAAAAGCAGGCGTTAAAGTGTGAATCAGGCGTTAAGGGTTAACGGTGCCGACGGCGCCGTTAAACCCTTAACGCCTGACTTGTAATGAGGGCCTAAGTCTAATTTTTGCTTGTGTTCCAAATTTAGGGACCCTCAACTCCAGGCATAAAGCACAGATGGGCATTTCCCGAGGGGAAGCCAGACAACCGCTTCAAGATTCTGTTTTGGATGACTTCCTGCAGCAAACCCAAAGTTCTTTTTTGTTTAGGATGCGTGACGGCAGGACAGGAAGGAAAAAGAAGCCCACAGAAATTCATGATAGTGGAACCACTTCTTGCTTATGCTCTGCCCTGCCTGTTTGTATAAACCAACCCTCTTCTCTAACCGAGCACTTCAAAAGCCCTTTGGTGTTTCACACCCTTTTGTGAGGCAGACCTTTGTTATGGAATTAACTCTTTGATGCCAGGGTGCATGGATATCTCAAGCTGCGAGATCCCAGGTCTGACAAAAAAGGTGTTACATTTCCTCCCAGAGAGTCAATTGAGGCATGCATCTTGTCCATTGTCCGATTGACTGAAATGCTGCCAGTCACGTGTCTGAAATCCACATAGCCTCCCAAGCTGTCTGTGCTCACAGGGAGGACACTAGTATGCTACAAATCAGATGTGGATTTTAATTATTAGATAAACCATCACCCAATGCAGAAAAAACGTAGGCATAGCATGTGTTTCCAGATTATCCTGCCACCAGTGAGAGTTTATCGTAATATTTGGAACATAGATATAGATTTAATTGTAGCATCTGCACTGTGGTGACTTTGCTGTCACAACAGCTGTCAAATAGGACGCCTGTGACTTCTGTACCTCCTTTGTGCTACGGAAGAGCAGGTGCTGCAGATCAGGATATTGATGCTGCAGGGCACAGGTGTACTCTATGCTTTTGGCATGGAGTTTACTGAAAGGTGGGTCTGATCAGCAGACCAGCCTTTTTGAGATGGAATTACAGACTCTGTTTTATTATTTAAAAAACATCAAAAAAGCAAGGGCGTTTACCCCCTTACCAGATGACTATTCCCCCATAATGTGTGGTGATGCCCTTGCCAGGTTCACTCATGAATGTGGCAACAGAGCTGTCGTAGTGTCACTGGAGGCATATAAAGCCCAAGCAAGGCAAGCAGCATTGTATGGGATGGAATTGTGGGGCCTATCTAATGTTAACAGTTTGGCGTTGGCGGGGCATACATTCTTGAAAAGTTTCTTGGGCATCCAAGCACTGCCTCAAATGTACCGGTCTTGCTAGAAACTGGCTTTCAGGGAATAGAAACTATTTGTCAGTTGCGCCCAGTGTTTTATTTGGTCCACCTGTGGACAAGTGTAGAGCTTTCAAAATACAGAGAAGCGATGATGGATGTCTTGTCGCAGCAAGGGGGCACCTCTCTGAAATGGGCAACCCATGATAAAAGTCTGCTGGGGATGCTTGGGTTTAGGGATCTCTGGTCGAATCCAAATGGCATGGATTCCAGGTCCAAGTTTGTGGTGAAAAGGGTCATGTTGATCAAAGGGGGCCGGGACATAGATCTGAAAGCTCAGGCCTCGTAACCCTGGCCTGCTACCTCATTATAAAAAAAGATGGTGTCTGTGAAGACTACTTGAACTACATTACTCCTAAAAACGAGAAGTCTAAGTATATAAAGTTCAGTTTAGGAATTTTACCAAATGCAGTATTGTTACACAAATAGAACTCTGGAGTATCTGCTAAGTGTATTTTATGTGGTGACTCAGATGAGGATCCCCCCCATTTAATATTGTTATGTCCTGTTACCAAAGCGCTGAGGGAATGCTTTATTAATCCTCTTTTTGTAAGCCGTAGCTGCAGGACTATAAGTGGGGTTATGAACATGTGCTGGACTCTTCTGATGTTCCTGTAGTCTTTGCAACCAGTACATACCTGAAGTGGGTATGGAGGATTCGTGCAAAGAAAATGAGAGCCCTACTGTAGCTCTGCTTCTTATTTGTTAACTGGTTGCTGGCTTAGGGCAGAGGCACGTACTGTGTTTTAATTACTGTTATGATGAGCCTTGACCTGATCAACTGATCTTTTTGTTTTATGCTGATGAATTATTTTATGTATTGTGGCATTTATGACTTTGTGTCGAAATAAAACATTTGAATTGGAATTGGCTCTTCTCCACAATGTGTGCTACTTAAGTGGTAGAGATCACAACCAAAGCTAGATTGCCAATATGAATGCTGTGATAATGTAACAGATACCCATTTTTTTTGTATCTCTTTTAAGACTTATGACAGTTTTTTGTGTATAGTAGTTTTGTTAGAACACATGTAGTTTTTGGAGGTCTTTACTTTTTGTACTTTAACACTGTGTTTTTAGATATCTGTGAGGACAAAAAACAATTTACATTTTTATCATCTCTGTGAAAATAAATGACCATGGACATCATTCCGAGTCCGGCAGTAATACTGCCGTTGCTACCGCCGGGTTGCCACTGGACTCGGAATGAATTACAGTGTCTGACTTCCCAGTGCCACTAGGCTATTCCAAGTCCGGCGGCCAGGAAATCAGGCACTGGTAATTTTGACATTAGGCCTTAGGTGAAGTCTCCAGCACACCCAAACCCCCCTCTAAGAAGAGAAGGGAGTTGACAAGGAAAGCCAGAGAGGCAACCTTAAAGGATTGCCCATCTGAGACCAAGGGGAAACCTAGAGCCTCTAAAGGAAAGAAGGGCCCCAAGCCCCAAACCTACACTAGGAAAAAGGTCCTTGTTGAAAGTCTAGGTGTTACCCCTGTGACCCCACCACCAGCTGAGGGTGAGTTGGTGCCAAATGAATCCCCAGAAGAACCCTCTTCTGATGAGTCAGAGGAGGAGGATATTCAACCTTGTCTAGAAGATCTGGATCCAAGAGACCATCCTGAGCTGCAGACTTTACTTTGAGAAGGACCCCCAAGGACAGACATCAGTAGGGGACAAAGTGAGGATCACACTCTAGAAGGTCTGCATCAGCAGGCCGCTTCCCAGAGTGAAGGGCAAGATCCTGGGAAGCATAGGCTTTACTGGGAAGATGGACTTCTATACGGTGAGCCTACGGAGTCTATTTCAGGAGACCTAAGGTGAATGGTGGTACCTCAGGAATTGAGACCCAAATTCCAATAGTTAGCACATAAAGTCCCCCTGGCTGGTCACTTAGGCTCTAATAGGACAAAGGAGAGGATTTAATTGTACTTTTACTGGCCCAAGATGGGTGCAGAGATTGAACAACACTGTAGGAGTTGTCACACCTGCCAGTTATCTGGCAAGAGTGGAGCCAAGAATGTGGCACCCTTAGTGCCTCTCCAAGTTGTGGGAGTTCCTTTTCAGAGGGTGGGATTGACATTGTTTTTTCCCCTAGACCTTCCAACATCTTCAACCAATTTATATTGGTTGTGGTGGACCATGCCACCAGGTACCCTGAAGCTATTCCGATGATAACTGTTACTGCTCAAGAAGTGGCTAAGGCCCTACTTTGTATTTTTACCAGAGTAGGATTTCCTAAGGAGGTTGTATCGACAAGGCATCAAAATGTATTTCCCACTACATGCAAACCATGTGGAAAACCTGTGGGGTCACACCTGCCTATCACCCTCAGACAAATGGTTTGGTAGATAGGTTTTATAGAACCATGAAGAGCATGATTGGAGCTTTGGAAGAACTACTTAAAAGAAAGTGGGACCTTCTTCTGCCATGCCTTTTATTTGCCTACAGAGAAGTTCCTTAAGCTGGAGTGGGCTTTATCCCCTTTGAGGTAATTTACGATCATCCAGTCAGAGGCCCTTTGCCCGTGATTAAAGAGGGTCTGGAGAGTGCTCCTTCCCTCAAGCCAGCAAGGATTACTGACTATGTGCTTGGCCTCAGACAGAGAATGGCACTCATGGTGACAGAGGCTACTGAGAATGTTAAAGCTTGTCAAGCTCTGTTTAAGCATTGGCATGACCAGAGGAAAACATGGTGGAGTTCACTCCAGACCAACAAGTTCTCATCATGGGGCCTCATTACAATTGTTCCAGTCCGGAAACAATGGTGCTGGTAAGCCTACCGGCACTGTTTTTCCGGCAAACTACAACTCTGCGGGAGGGTGCTGTCATGCCCGCCAGGGTCAGACCTGCTGGGCGGGATGGCACCCACTTGCAGAGTTGTCACAGGAGCACTGGTACTGTTGTTAACGGTGCTGGTGTTCCCGCATCCCCATTCCCATGGAGTTCTATGTGACTCCATGGGAATGGGGACTAACAAAATTTCTGGAGCCTGACTTCCCGGCCACCAGACTTGGAATAGCCCAGTGGCACCGGGAAGTCAGGCAGCAGTCATTTTTTTTATGGGTCCGGCAGCAACCTGCCGGTTGCACTGGCACGGTTACTGCGGAACCCGTAATGAGGCCCATGGTCCCAGTAAGACAGAGAGTCTTAAAGCACAAATGGCAGGACCCTTCAAAGTTATAGGAAAACATGGAGAGGTAAATTATTTGGTAGACTTGGGCAACCACAAGGAGGCACCCAAGGTCTTTCATTCTAACCGTCTGAATTCTTTTTATTTTTTATTTTTTTTTTATTTATTTATTTACAAGTATATACAAAAACCACATCATAGTACAGAGGAACAACAAGGAATGGAAAAAAAAACGGATTACATAAAATCATTGAACATGTTCCAAATCTTTTCATATGAAGACAACTTACATTTCAATTTGTAGATCATTTTTTCTGTTCTAGACAGGCTATGCATTTCTTGAACCCATTCCTCAAATGACGGACGGGTCCGGCCTTTCCATCCTCGAAGGATCAACCTTTTAGCAACAATGGTTGCTCTGAAAAGCCATTTCTTGAGGGGAGCGCTGACTTCAGCCAGCTCAGAATCTTCCCCTAGGATCATTGTCTTAAAGTCCAGGACACACCCTTCACCCAAAATTCTGACACACACATCACAAATATCACTCCAGAAAGCCCTGACTCGCACGCAGCTCCATAGCATGTGTTCCAATGATCCCACTTCCTGAGCACAACCCCAACAATCCGCATTGTCAGTCAAGCCCCTTTTATGTAACGTTTCCGGACACCAATACACACGGTTCAGGATCTTAATTTGTCTAGACCTTTCGCCCAGATTCAGCGAACATAATGAGACATTTCCGCATATATTCTGCCAGGCCTCAAGATCAATATCAGACCCGATTCTCTCGCTCCACACTACCCGTAAATTGTCATTGCTCCGAAAATACGACACAAAAAGTTTGTACAACCTACTGGCTAAACCACCTCCCTGCCCATTAGAATCCGTCAGAAAAATAGTTATGTCAAAGGAGTCAGTCCAGTCCACCTCACCAACAGACCTCTTGAGTCGTCTATAAGCCGAGTCCGACAAGTCCTCAAAACTCCATCTCTCTCTCAGCTCAGCTGCAGTCAGCCACCGAACATCATTCCCCAAGTCAGAGACCTTTTTAACATTCATTAGGAACCATTCGGGCCAAAAAATTGTCCTGGAGTTATCTCTAATCCTAGGATTCAGCCAGATAGAGGCATTCTTATACTTAAAAGCATCCCTACCTAGCAATGTCAAGACCTCAATCCAAGAGTTGCGCAAAAAGGACGTAGTTAACAAACTACCACCCAGAATCTTTGTGTTAGTGGTCAACAGTGCCTCCGGGCCGAGTGGCCCATATGCATTCGACTCCGCCACCGCCCATCTGTCCAGCTTACCATCCAAAAACGGAACAAAAGAATGAGCAGAAAATGCTAAATGGTAGGCCTTAAAATTCGGAACTCCTAGACCACCAAAATAAATCGGACGCTGCAATTTCCATAGACTAAGTCTGGGCGGTTTCCTGTCCCATAAAAATTCTTGAACAAGGCGGTCTAGATCTTTCCAATAACTACACTTTATTCTTAGAGGAAGCATACTAGTTATAAAGTTTATCCTGGGAGCCAAATTCATTTTCAGGGCATTGCCTTTACCCCATAGTGAAAGATTAAGCAAAAACCACCTTTCCAAAACCAATTTGCAATCTCGTACCACCACACTCATGTTTTCATCAACCATACGGGAGACTGGAACTGTCAACCATACCCCTAAGTAGCGTAAGCGCCTATCACACCAAGTAAACCCCAGCCCCTCAACCAGGGATTTATCACATCTGCTGGACAGAGGCAACACTTCTGACTTCAGGTGGTTAACCTTGTATCCCGAACAATCATGAAAATTCGCCAATATCCTCGTCAGGCATGGCAGTGACATGTTCAAATTCTGCAACACCAACAAGAGGTCATCAGCATAAAGCCATGCCTTTTGCACCACACCCCAACAGTCAATGCCCTGTAAATTTGGTTCATTCTTTACGCAGATAGCGAGAGGTTCAATCGCTAAAATGAATAACAGAGGAGAAAAAGGACAACCCTGTCTCGTGCCCCGCTTCAAACGAAAAGGTTCAGACACCACTCCATTAGTCTTAACGTCGGCCGTTGGACTGGCATATAAAAGAGCTACCCAGGAAATAAAATCCTCCCCCAGATTCATCTCCCTCAATACCGAATATAAATAATTCCAATTAACTCTGTCAAAAGCTTTTTCAGCATCTAAGGACAGGATGGCTGCATCACCGACCAATCTGTCCGCCATTTCCATAGTTACCAACAATTTCCTGATATTACTGGGCGTACGCCGACCCCTCATGAAACCAGATTGTTCCTCCCCAATCAAAACCGGCATGAACTGTCCTAAGCGTATAGCAAGAACCTTGGCTAAGATCTTGTTATCTGTATTGATAAGGCTGATCGGACGATAACTAGCTGGCTGATTGCAATCCTTATCCTTTTTTAAAAAGACCGAAATCGACGCATGGTTAGTACTCTTAGGTAACGACCCAACCATTCTGCTCGTCACATACATATCTCTCATGAGTTCCAAAGCCGAGTTCGGGAGGACCCTGTAAAACTCACATGGAAGGCCATCGGCCCCGGAGATTTACCCACATTCAGCCCAGAAATTGCACCTTTAATCTCATCAATTGTTATCATTTCACCAAGAAGGTCACGCTCAGCATCCTGGATCCTAGGCAAATTTAAATTACCAAAAAACCTCTCACCCCTACCTGTAATACCAGCCTCATCGCCATACAGATTCTAATAAAAATCGCGGAAAATTGAGTTAATTTTGACCGGATCAAAAGTGATTCTACCCTCCTTGTCAATCATAGAAGCTATCGCCGACTCTGAGATCCTCTTTCGCAGCCGGTATGCCAGCCATCTGTCGCAACGCTCCCCTTTCTCAAAATATGTACACCTAGAATAGAACAAACTACGTTCGGACCTCAGTGACAAAAAATCTTCCATTTCTTTTTTGAATTTTTTCAACTCAGCAAGTTTCACTGAGTCTGTTGGATCGAGCATCAGATCCCGAGAAATTTCCCCAATACGTAAGTCAAGCTCACGCCTCTTACCCTCTTCTCTCTTCTGTTTACCACTAGACAGCCCTAAACACACACCACGCATACAGCATTTAAAGGCCTCCCAAATATTTGCCACACTGATCTCTTCTGAGCGATTCTCCCTTACGAAATAATCAGCTTCAGTAATGATCCGGTCCAAAATATCATCATCCAATAGAATAGAGGTATTCATTTTCCATGAGAAGCTTCTTTTACACTGAAATTTAAGTCTCAATTGCATCACAACAGGGACATGATCACTCAATACGATGTTACCTATATCGGTAGAGACCTGACTATCTGATACAAACCCACCAGTGAAAAACATGTCCAGTCTAGAAAACACCGCATGTGCACTGGAATAAAAACTGTATTGCCTCTTGTCCGGATTCTTTAGACGCCATATGTCATTCAAATTATGTTCCTCTAAAAGTGACCTGAGTGCCCGGTGATGAAAATCGCAACGAAGTACACGGCAGTTCTGACTTTAATCCATTTTCGGATCAATCACTGTATTAAAATCACCACCAAGCAGAACATTAGTATTATTCAACTCTAAAAGAGTCTGTGCCACCATTCTGAAAAAGGATCCATCATCCACCGTAGGAGCATACACATTGCAGAGAGTTAACAATTCTCCCTGAATCTCAATCAATAACGCAATCATTCGACCTTCTTTGTCTGCAATTTTGCGTATAACTTTCATAGGCAATTTCTTTCTAAACAAAATGACCACCCCCCTCGATCTGGATGAAAAGGAAGAGCCAACAGCAATACCAACCCACTCCCTCTCCAACCTAGAGATTTCATCCTCCAATATGTGAGTCTCCTGTAAGAAACATATGTCTGCATACATGTCTTGCAACATTTGAAACACTTTCTTTTTCTTGAACAGGTTATTGATCCCATTCACATTCCAGGAGATAATACATAAGTCATCAGAAGCCCCACCTGAGCGGGAAGTCATCATCACACTCTGAATATCTAAGACATCAAATGTAAAAAAAACACAAAGACAACTTAAACAAATATGCAAAAAATAAAAAGAACGAACAAGACAGTGAAGTCTATTCAGCCAAAAAAGGAAATCTGAACAACATTGAGAACCATCCCCAGGACCCCTCCCAATGATACAATAAAACCATCCATATATTCATCAGAAAAACCGTTTCAAGAAAAGATAGCAATATTAGTAAATAAAAGAAAAACCCAACACCCCCAATCAATCCCCAAAAACCCCACCAACATGAAATCTTGAAAGGCAAATCACAGAATCACAGAATAGGTACCCCTAAACATCACCACCGCGAAAATTCTAACCCCACCTCCGGACGCAACCAATTCCAGAACAGAAGATATGGAACCAAATCCAGTACCCACCCCCAACATTGAAAAATCAGGAAAAAAAATATAAGAAGGCCATAGAAGGCCTATATATACTATGTAGAGCACGGTGGCCATAGAGTTTACTGTTGTCCAGACAATGTCATGAAGCCTCAATTAGTAGTGACAATACAAGGAACCACGGCTCACCAAAATACCCCACCATAATAGAGCGATTTCAATAAACTAACGGTGTATAAGACAGAAGAGAACCAGCAAGGAAGATTGAACATCCACATATAACACAGTTCACATCTGCTCCCTACACTGTGTGTGACAGGCGCATCAAAACACAAATGTCTCACATATCTACTGGAAAGAGTTATTGAGTGAGACAGGAAAAACAGGCGCTGAAAAAAAAAAACTGAGGCTACCATAGTCACATCGGTAATACATAAATTACATGAGAAGAAAGTTCAATACATTACAATACTACTTCTTATGCAGGCTCTGGTCTGTGCATGTAACAGTCTTAAAAATTCACAAACCTTCCAGCTGCTTGAAGAACAGGAATGCAATATTGGCCAAACACCCGCCCAGTGCATCTAAAGCTAAGAGGGCAGCGTTTTCTGCTAGTTCTGCAAGCCATAGCTATGATTGCACACCCAAGTCCAGCAGTGACTGGCAACCTCACATCTGTTTAAGTCTTCGATCCTGAACAACCCCCAGAGTCACACTCAAGGCACCAGCTGCGAAGTTGTGATAGCGGCGCCAAAAGGGAAGAACCGCCTCTCGGACAGCTCCTCCCCGATGTAACACCGCTGCCATGGTCCAGGAAGTCATCCGGAGTGAAATGTCTCAGTGGCCGAGTCTAAACATGGCCCCACCGCTCAAAACAGGAAGCGGGGCGGGCGGAGTAGGAGGGGGGAGCACATGTGGATGTATCACGTTCCTTCGTCTACTACTGAGTATCCGCAGCGCACGCGCCGGCTACACATACCTCCGAAGTTCGTCCGGCAGTTCAATATCTGCGAACTGAAGTCGTGTGAAACGGAGCTTCCCCTCCGTTCGGGTCCCGTCAGCAACGTGATCGGCGACAACGTGATGACGCATTCACGCACACATCTAGTGCGTCAGAGTGCGAGGTCCCTTTCTCTCGCTGATCTCGACCGGCGAATATCCAGAAACACACAGTTCCATCAAATGAACATGACGGTGGGGGTTCTAAGTAATTTCAAAAAACGCAAACTGCCGAATCCGGCGGCGCCATTTTAAGAACCGAAAAAAGGAAAAAAAAAGAAGAAAAAAAAAAATAACGTAAAAAGAACAGGCACGGTGGTGGGGGGGAGACTAATAATAATGTCACTCACTGTTCATAGGTGGTGCTGGCAGGCCCCTTTTGTATGTTTCTAGCCAGTCCAAAGCTAGTGCAGGATCAGCTGTGTTTCTGTCCCCATCAGGAAACACAATAGTTAGGACGTTATTCCTGCTAAGAAAGGCTTTTAAAGTGAGCTGACTAGCCAGTTCTTTAGCACTCCGGAAAGATCTTCTTCTATGCAGGATCTCCTTAGGATAGTCAGGGTAGATATAGACAGATCTACCTTTAAATAGGGCATTCCCAACCTGTCTGGCTGCTCTCATCACACGCTCTTTTGATCTTATATGTACAAAGGTGACCAAAACATGCCGAGCCCGATTCCCTTGATGTTTACCAATCCGGAATATATTATCAATGTCCTCAATCCTGATTACAGAGCACTGGAAACTATCTTTAAAAACTTGTAATACCAGGGAAGGCAAGTCTTCCTCATCTCCATTTGACTCCTCCACACCGACCAGCCTGATGTTTCTAGCCCTGATTCTCATCTCCAAATCCAAGCGTTGTTCCCTTTCAGTCTTCAAGTCAGATTGTAGGTTCTTATAAGCATGGAAGCTCCCCGCAATCTCAGAGCTCATAGTTGAAGAGGATTTTTCCAGTTCTGTGACTCTGCCATCCAGCTGACCGGTCTTCAGATTGAGTTCAGCCATTGTCAGTTTAATATCACTGACATCCTGGGCCACCTGAAGAATGGTTTTGTAGACATCTCCAAGGCTAGGGGTTTCTTCCATCTCAGAAACCTGCTTAGATTTCTTTGAGGCTGGGTTTTCTGCTTTCACAATCTTCTTCTTGGAACTCATTATAATTTCAATATAAATAGCTTCAGGGAGAGGTCCAGAGCAGTTGAGTTAAGCTGCTACTCCACTGCCAGCCATTCTAGAATCAACCGTCTGAATTCTTATGTTTCTAGACCAGAGATATGAGCTTTGCTCTTAACTTCTGATCAAGAAGAAGAAGAAAGTGAGCCTCTCCCAGATCTTCTAAGGCATGGGTGCACAACATACGGCCCGCGGGCCAGTTGCGGCCCGCCATGCCCCTTTGACTGGCCCGCGAGGCACAAAGACTTTCCTAATGGAGGGCGGCCCGCGGCCGCCCTCCATTAGGAAAGTCTTTGTTGTCTTCCGGGCCGGTGAAAACACTGGCCCTCATTGGCTCAGCACACACACGCATCACGTCGCTCCTGCGAACCACGTAATGCGTGTGTGCTGCACCAATGGAGGGCCAGCACTACGGCTGTCGTGGTCTATAATGCTTGATGCCAGAAGGCATTTCAGCCTTGGACCACGCCAGTCGTAGTGCGATTCCGGCGTTCCAGCTTACCTGCCTGCCTTCCAGCACGTTTCCGGTAAGTGTTCTGTTTGTGTTTGTGTGTCGGGTTTGTTTTGCTTTATTGGGGGGGGGGTATTTGAATGTATTTTGTGTGTATGTTGAGATGCGGAGGTGGGGGTGTGTGTCGGATGTGTATGAATGTTTGTGTTTGAATGTATTTTGTGTGTAAGTTGAGAATGTATTTTGTGTGTAAGTTGAGATGCGGGGGTGGGGGGGTGTGTCGGATGTGTATGAATGTTTGTGTTTGAATGTATTTTGTGTGTATGTTGAGATGCGGGGGTGGGGGGGTGTGTCGGATGTGTATGAATGTTTGTGTTTGAATGTATTTTGTGTGTATGTTGAGATGCGGGGGTGGGGGTGTGTGTCGGATGTGTATGAATGTTTGTATTTTAATGTATTTTGTGTGTAAGTTGAGATGCAGGGGTGGGGTGGTGTGTTGGATGTGTATGAATGTTTGTGTTTGAATGTATTTTGTGTGTATGTTGAGATGCGGTGGTGGGGGGGTGTGTCGGATGTGTATGAATGTTTGTGTTTGAATGTATTTTGTGTGTATGTTGAGATGCGGGGGTGGGGGGGTGTGTCGGATGTGTGTGAATGTTTGTATTTGAATGTATTTTGTGTGTATGTTGAGATGCGGGGGTGGGGGGTGTGTCGGATGTGTATGAATGTTTGTGTTTGAATGTATTTTGTGTGTAAGTTGAGATGCGGGGGTGGGGGTGTGTGTCGGATGTGTATGAATGTTTGTGTTTGAATGTATTTTGTGTGTATGTTGAGATGCAGGGGTGGGGGGGTGTCGGATGTGTATGAATGTTTGTATTTTAATGTATTTTGTGTGTATGTTGAGATGCGGGGGTGGGGGGTGTGTCGGATGTGTATAAATGTTTGTGTTTGAATGTATTTTGTGTGTATGTTGAGATGCGGGGGTGGGGGGGTGTGTCGGATGTGTATGAATGTTTGTATTTGAATGTATTTTGTGTGTAAGTTGAGATGCAGGGGTGGGGGGGTGTGTCGGATGTGTATGAATGTTTGTGTTTGAATGTATTTTGTGTGTATGTTGAGATGCGGTGGTGGGGGGGTGTGTCGGATGTGTATGAATGTTTGTGTTTGAATGTACTTTGTGTGTATGTTGAGATGCGGGGGTGGGGGGTGTGTCGGATGTGTGTGAATGTTTGTATTTGAATGTATTTTGTGTGTATGTTGAGATGCGGGGGTGGGGGGTGTGTCGGATGTGTATGAATGTTTGTGTTTGAATGTATTTTGTTTGTAAGTTGAGATGCGGGGGGGGTGTGTCAGATGTGTATGAATGTTTGTGTTTGAATGTATTTTGTGTGTATGTTGAGATGCGGGGGTGGGGGGTGTCGGATGTGTATGAATGTTTGTATTTTAATGTATTTTGTGTGTATGTTGAGATGCGGGGGTGGGGGGGTGTGTCGGATGTGTATGAATGTTTGTGTTTGAATGTATTTTGTGTGTATGTTGAGATGCGGGGTGGGGGGGTGTGTCGGATGTGTATGAATGTTTGTGTTTGAATGTATTTTGTGTGTATGTTGAGATGCGGGGGTGGAGGGGTGTGTCGGATGTGTATGAATGTTTGTATTTTAATGTATTTTGTGTGTAAGTTGAGATGCAGGGGTGGGGGGGTGTGTCGGATGTGTATGAATGTTTGTGTTTGAATGTACTTTGTGTGTATGTTGAGATGCGGGGGCGGAGGTGTGTCGGATGTGTATGAATGTTTGTGTTTGAATATATTTTGTGTATATGTTGAGATGCGGGGGTGGGGGGTGTGTCGGATGTGTATGAATGTTTGTGTTTGAATGTATTTTGTGTGTATGTTGAGATGGGTGTGTGTGTCAGATGTGTATGAATGTTTGTATTTGAATGTGTTTTGTGTGTATGTTGAGATGTGGGGGTGGGGGGTGTGTCGGATGTGTATGAATGTTTGTATTTGAATGTATTTTGTGTGTATGTTGAGATGCGGGGGTGGGGGGTGTGTCGGATGTGTATGAATGTTTGTGTTTGAATGTATTTTGTGTGTATGTTGAGATGCGGGTTTGGGGGGGTGTCGGATGTGTATGAATGTATTTGAATGTATTTTGTGTATATGTTGAGATGTGGGGGGGTGTGTGAATGTTTGTATTTGAATGTATTTTGTGTGTATGTTGAGATGTGGGGCGGTGTGTGAATGTTTGTATTTGAATGTATTTTGTGTGCATGTTGAGATGCGGGGGTGGGGGGTGTGTCGGATGTGTATGAATGTTTGTGTTTGAATGTATTTTGTGTGTATGTTGAGATGCGGGGGTGGGGGGGTGTCGGATGTGTATGAATGTATTTGAATGTATTTTGTGTGTATGTTGAGATGTGGGGGGGTGTGTGAATGTTTGTATTTGAATGTATTTTGTGTGTATGTTGAGATGTGGGGCGGTGTTTGAATGTTTGTATTTGAATGTATTTTGTGTGTATGTTGAGATGCGGGGGTGGGGGGTTGTCGGATGTGTATGAATGTTTTGATTTGAATGTTTTTTGTGTGCTGAGTTGGGGGTGGGGGTTCGGGTCTGTATGGGTGCTTGTTTGAGAGTTTGCTGATTTGGGGGTGTGGGGGGTTCGGGTCTGTATGGGTGCATGTTTGTGTGTGTGCTGAGTTGGGGGGGTGGGGGGTTCGGGTCTGTATGGGTGCATGCTTTAGTGTGTGTGTGCTGAGTTGGGGGTGGGGGTTTGGAGTTGGGGGTGGGGGGTTCGGGTCTGTATGGGTGCATGTTTGTGTGTGCTGATTTGGGGGGTGGGGGTTCGGGTCTGTATGGGTGCATGTTTGTGTGTGCTGAGTTGGGAGGTGGGGGGTTCGGGTCTGTATGGGTGCATGTTTGTGTGTGTGCTGAGTTGGGGGGTGGGGGGTTCGGGTCTGTATGGGTGCATGTTTGTGTGTGTGCTGAGTTGGGGGGTGGGGTGTTCGGGTCTGTATGGGTGCATGTTTGTGTGCTGGGGTGGGGGGTTCGGGTCTGTATGGGTGTATGTTTGTGTGTGTGCTGAGTTGGGGGGTTTGGTTGGGGGTGAGGGGGCCATGGGGCATAGTGTTTGGTTGGGGTGAGGAGGCCATGGGGCATAGTGTTTGGTTGGGGGTGAGGGGGCCATGGGGCATAGTGTTTGGTTGGGGGTGAGGGACATGGGGCATAGTGTTTGGTTGGGGGTGAGGGGGCCATGGGGCATAGTGTTTGGTTGGGGGTGAGGGGGCCATGGGGCATAGTGTTTGGTTGGGGGTGAGGAGGCCATGGGGCATAGTGTTTGTTTGGGGGTGAGGGGGCCATGGGGCATAGTGTTTGGTTGGGGGTGAGGGACATGGGGCATAGTGTTTGGTTGGGGGTGAGAGGGCCATGGGGCATAGTGTTTGGTTGGGGGTGAGGGGGCCATGGGGCATAGTGTTTGGTTGGGGGTGAGGGACATGGGGCATAGTGTTTGGTTGGGAGTGAGAGGGACATGGGGCATAGTGTTTGGTTGGGGGTGAGGGGGCCATGGGGCAGAGTGTTTGGTTGGGGGTGAGGGGGCCATGGGGCATAATGTTTGGTTGGGGGTGAGGGGGCCATGGGGCATAGTGTTTGGTTGGGGGTGAGGGGGCCATGGGGCATAGTGTTTGGTTGGGGGTAAGGGGGCCATGGGGCATAGTGTTTGGTTGGGGGTGAGGGACATGGGGCATAGTGTTTGGTTGGGGGTGAGGGGGCCATGGGGCATAGTGTGTGGTTGGGGGTGAGGGGGCCATGGGGCATAGTGTTTGGTTGGGGGTGAGGGACATGGGGCATAGTGTTTGGTTGGGGGTGAGGGCCATGGGGCATAGTGTTTGGTTGGGGGTGAGGGGGCCATGGGGCATAGTGTTTGGTTGGGGGTGAGGGGGCCATGGGGCATAGTGTTTGGTTGGGGGTGAGGGGGCCATGGGGCATAGTGTTTGGTTGGGGGTGAAGGGGACATGGGGCATAGTGTTTGGTTGGGGTGAGGGGGCCATGGGGCATAGTGTTTGGTGAGGGTGAGGAGGCCATGGGGCATAGTGTTTGGTTGGGGGTGAGGGGGCCATGGGGCATAGTGTTTGGTTGGGGGTGAGGGGCCATGGGGCATAGTGTTGGTTGGGGGTGAGGGACATGGGGCATAGTGTTTGGTTGGGGGTGAGGGGGCCATGGGGCATAGTGTTTGTTTGGGGGTGAGGGGGCCATGGGGCATAGTGTTTGGTTGGGGGTGAGGGGGCCATGGGGCATAGTGTTTGGTTGGGGGTGAGGGACATGGGGCATAGTGTTTGGTTGGGGGTGAGGGGGCCATGGGGCATAGTGTTTGGTTGGGGGTGAGGGGGCCATGGGGCATAGTGTTTGGTTGGGGGTGAGGGACATGGGGCATAGTGTTTGGTTGGGGTGAGGGGGCCATGGGGCATAGTGTATCTAGGGTCAATAAAATATATATAAGTTAATTAAACAGGCGAGATACAATAACTAAATAGAAATAAATTATAACAATGGAAAATGTGTAGTACAAAATGTAAGTTTGAAATGCAAATAAAAATCGTTACCCCTCAAAAACATTCTTTTTCCATGTGTTTAGTACAAATTGGGGGTTTAAAAAGCCTCCTGCCATGCCCCGCCTACCGCCCCGCCCACATTTACTTTTCGGCCCACTATTGCCCTCATGTAAGGTACTTTCGGCCCTCTGTCAAAATCAGTTGTGCACCCCTGTTCTAAGGGAACACCCTTCAGATGGGTCAGTAGAAGGGTTAAAACTCTCTACTAATCTGACAATGCAGCAACAGGAGGAGTGCAAAGCTTTGCTAGCTCACTTTGGCCTTCTGTTTTCACTTACACCAGGCTTGACCCCTTGGGGCCAGCATGATATAGACACTAGTGATAGTTTACCTGTTAAAAGCAAAGAGGTAAATAAAATGTGCGACCTTGGAGTGATTGAAACTTCCACAATTCCATGCGCTAGCCCAGGTGTGTTAGTACCAAAGGCAGGACCTATGGAACTTAGATTCTGCGTGGACTATAGGGCATTAAATGCAGTCACCAAGACCGATGCCCATCCCTTGCCAAGGACAGATGAACTGGTGGGTGCTGACCAGTCCAAGTTTAGTTTAGTTTATTTATTTATTTGTATTGCGCACCTGGCCAAAGGCATCTGGGCGCATTTCTTCAATGTACGAGGTTACTGAAAACAAAACAGTGCAAGGTGGCTGATGCCGCTGTATGTACAGGATGGAATTTACAGGTATACAGGTAAAAAATTGCATACAATACACTCTTGATGTTGATATGATAAGGTAGCAGGAAAATACAAGATAAGTACAAAAGTAGGTGAGCAGACTGTGCACATATTTACAGTGGGATACAGATGTTATGTAGTAAACGTACGCGGTGACCTAAGTTAGACGCATGTGGGAGCATGGTCCTGTGCAAAGAGCCAAGTTTTTGCTTTACTCTTGAATGAGTGGTAACACTGTTCGGCTCTGAGTGGGTTGGGAAGTGTATTCCATAATTTGGCCGCAAAGACTGAGAAGCTAGACCCGCCTGCTTTTTGCAGATTAAACCTGGGCGTGGATAAGGTGTGGGCTTGGGCTGATCTCAGCGGGCGGGATGAGGAGTGGGGTATTAAGCGGTTGGCAAGGTACGCAGGGGACAGATTAGACTGGCACTTGTGGGTGAGCAAGGTAAAGATAGGGCAAGAAAAGGGGCCTTCTCTTTTGTTATAGGGTGGCTTGACTCAAGAAGGCAGTTAACATAAGGGAAAAAGAAGGAGTCAACAGTTCCCCTCTTCAACCGTGTAAAAAGGTAAGCCTAGAGAAGCAGGTAGCTAGTGTGTACAAATACTAGTTGTTGGAGGTCATAGACTGGTTTGGAAATAATTTTTTGGATAATTCAATTTATTCATACGTTTAGACACACATCTAAAATCTGTAGGTTCACAAAAACACAATTGAACCTTAAAAAAACACACATTTGAGCCCTATTGGGCAAACAAAAGAGTTAGGAACTGTTTTATACTCCACAGTCAAGTGAGGGTTAGTAACATAAATATATGGTGCGAGTTCAAATACTACTTATAGAATGGTACTATGTTATTGTTGTCGACACATAGTGATGTCATCAATGACATTTGTGATGTCATCTTTGATGTCCTGGGTGTTAGTCTTATCAGTGCACCTAGGTGGTGCGAGTTATGGTTGCTTAGCTGACCATAACTAGCGAATGTCAAGGGTTTTATCGGTTTTACTTTGAACCATAACATACCTTTAACAAAGGTTTTTAATGATATATATATATATATCAGTGAAAAAAACTTTGGTAAAGGGACGTTATGGTTAAGTTGCGCTAGTAAAAACCTATGAAATTCAGTGAAAAAACTTTGTTAAAGGGACGTTATGGTTCCAAGTAAAACCGAAAAACCCTTGAAATTCGCCAGTTATGGTAAGCTAAGCAACCATAACTCACGCCACCACCGTGCTCTGCTAAGACTAACACCCAGGACATCAAAGATGACATCACAAATGTCATTGATGACATCACTGATGACATCACATGTCTGGTTCCGCCTTTTTTCCTTTACTGACATATCTAGGCCACATGGTTTTCTTCAGTAACAGTCAGGAATTAAAAGTGGAAATGGTAGTATATTTGTAGACTTATCCTTCAAGTATGTTCTTACAATAATTCCCTTAGGATCCAGTCATATCATATGAAACATATAAATAGGGGAAGACACAAGTTGGAAAGACAGCAATCCTTTCTGTGCATTAAAATAATCAGTAGAGTTGTCAGCACTGTCTGATAGTTCTGTTGTTTTTTTATTACTGTACTTTCCCTGTATATGCTCATATTTTTATATCTTGTATTCACACTACTTTCCTTGGAGACCAGGCACATCATGTGATATATATATATAGGGTAAGTAGCAGCTTTGAAACAGAGCAATCATTTCTCTGCATAAAGGTAATCAGTTAGGTTATGAACACTTTTTGCACCTACTTCAATTTCCTTGTATATACTCATATTTGTATGTGGTGTTGTCTCGTTGTGTTTTATTATCTACTTATCACATGTTTCACAGTATGCAAAAGTCTAATAAGAAAACAGTTATCATTTCTCTATTCAACATGGCAAGTTTATGAATATTGCACCTCCATCATGTATGCTGCACACAATGCCTATGTTTCTACATGAGCACCTTAGTATACTGGATGGACTAAATAGCCCTTGATATTTATTCCAATGATCATTGACACTTTTTTTAAAATTAACATTACAATAAGAAACCCTTGTACAGACTTTTCATGAAAGGTAAATGCACATGTGATGTCATCAGTGATGTCATCAATGACATTTGTGATGTCATCTTTGATGTCCTGGGTGTTAATCTTAGCAGAGCACGGTGGTGGCGCGAGTTATGGTTGCTTAGCTTACCATAACTGGCGAATTTCAAGGGTTTTTCGGTTTTACTTGGAACCATAACGTCCTTTTAACAATGTTTTTTCACTGAATTTCATAGGTTTTTAGTAGCGCAACTTAACCATAACGTCCCTTTAACAACGTTTTTTTCACTGAATTTCATAGGTTTTTAGTAGCGCAACTTAACCATAACGTCCCTTTAACAAAGTTTTTTCACGGAATTTCATAGGTTTTTAGTAGCAAAACTTAACAATAATGACTTTGACTTTATATACATGTCATATGGAACTGACTAGATCTCTTCTTATGAACTTGATGTCCGCGAAATTGTTTAATGTTCGCGGACATGTTCGGAGAACAGTACCACTACCTAAAAACTTTGGGGGGGGGTATGTTTGATTGTTATATCATAATATAAGAACATTTAACAAATTCAAAAAGCAGCACACAAACACATTATATATACTAATACATAAGAAATGTAACCCATATATGTAACACACTAACCATTCATTTAAATACAATATGTTCTGAAATGGAATATACCACAAGAACATAAATTGGCTTCCAACATAATTACCTCACAGACACAACAGAACTGAGAACAAGACCAGACCCACTGAATACATAGGACTTATCTTACCAGAAATAGTAAGTGTACTTCATGTTACTCATATATTTATAAACTTTCTGTATTAGATTAAAAAATATATTATCTTTTCTTTTTTTTTCTCACAGAAATGTCTAGTACTCTGGAATGGCTAGAGGACAATTTCCCACATGAAGAAATGTCACAAGATAGTAAAACTAATGGTAAACACTTTATAATATAAACCATTTAAATATTATTATTTTGTATACATTTAACATATATATATTTTTTTTATACAGAGCATAACAAAATAGAAACTACCCCTGAAGAAGCTGTTATGGAAAACACGCTTGACAACATAAAAGAAAAAATTGATTTACTGTTGACCAATTTTAATAATTTAAAAACTTTTGTTGAAGATCATTTTAAAACGAAAACGTCATACCATTGCCCCACATGTACTTGTCCCTCCTCACCATATCCCAGTCAATTATCCCCAAACCCTCTCCATAATCCAAAACGTTTTGATGAGATTTCCATCCCTTCCTCACCTAATACCAATCATGTTGAAACCCCAAATTCTCCTGTTTTTGTTTCTGTTTCTGCCTCACCTTCTCTGTCATAAATTATTAATATATGTTAAATAAAGTTTAATTTTTATATTGTATTGTGAACAGTTTCCGTTTTTTTTTTAAAAACAATAAAAGTGTCTGCGGACAGTGCGAGTGTTCTGAAATGTTCGTACATAAACGAAAATGGAGGTGTCCTGAAGAACACCACACCTGTTCGTAATGTTCGCTAGCAAGTTGAAACTGTTCTAAGAACACACGTGGTGTCCTGAAATGTTCGTAAAGAAACAAAAATTAAAGTGTTCTAAAGAACACTATATCTGTCCTTAATGTTCGCTATCAACCTAAAACTGTCCTAAGAACACAATTGCTGTCCTGAAATGTTCCTAAATACACGAAAATGATGTGTCCTGAACAACAGTACAACTGTTCGTAGTGTTCGCTACCCAATTGAAAGTGTTCTAAGAACACAATTGGTGTCCTGAAATGTTCCTACATAAACTAAATTACACGTGTCCTGAAGAACACTATATCTGTCCTTACTGTTCGCTACCAAGTTTAAACTGTTCTAAGAAGACACGCGGTGTCCTGAAATATTCGTTTCACGTGTGACGCACTTTTAATTACTTCAGAACCCGAACAGTGTCCGTAGGACATCAATGCGCATGCGCTAACCAATCTCCGTGCACTTGGTGTCCTGCGGACAGGCGCTTCCTTCGCAGACTAGTTCGCAAACAGATCATATGACCGCACCCACGCTCATCGTGTGTCCTGAAATGCGGACACTGTTCGTGTACCCGAACAATTTAAAAGTACATTTTCAGTTAATCCATAATATTTTTCAATAAAATCTCACCATGCCACAAGTCCCACAAAGCAATCTTGACTTTCTATATACCTTTTGAAACTTTCCGATCCTTTTTTTGTGTTCGATCTGTCCGTGCACAGTGCGCATGTCCGTGGACCGTGCACAAGCACCCCTATAAAAGACCACGCCCAAGAGCTTATTCCCATTGTGTTTCTGGCTATTCTTCAGAACACAGTGATTTTTGCTGCCACCTGCAGACTGCACCATCATCGACATGGCATCCTTGGCTGCTGAACTGCCACTTGGTGCTGCACCTCCTTCAGCACCACCACCACCCCTTCCACCACCACCACCTCCCCAAGGGCCTGAAGAGGGGAACAGGAGTGAGGATGCGGAGGAGGAAGAAGAGGATGATGAGAATGAGGTAGAGGAAATCCCTACTACCCGCACTAGGCGTGAGTCTTGGGTGTGGCGGTTATTTACCATTCATGGGAATGGTCCTAAGGCTCGTGCAAACCATGTTACCTGCAATGAGTGCAAAATGATACTCAGTCGCGCGAAGCACGGTAACTACAGCTTTGGGACCACTACTATGAAGCGACACCTGAGGTCATTTCACTCTGGGGCTATTCGCAGGGTTGTACCTTGCGAAGAACGTAGCAGGTTGATTTCCTCTACTTCATCCTCTGTTTCTGATCCTGTCACCACAATGACCACCTCTGTGGGACAGCGTCTTTCTGAAGCTGCCTCATAGGCCATACAGAATTCTGATGACCCTTACCTTTCGAGGGTCACAGTTGTATGTATGTACTGTGACACACTACTCTGCAGGGGGGAGCGACTTCGGAGTGCTTTTGAGACTATCGTCTCAGAGCACGAGAAGACCTGCTCACTACCCAAATAAAACCCACTCTACATCTTCCTCTCTCAGCTCGCCCTTTCTTATCCCTGTGGTTGGTGTCCCCCCCTTTACCCTCCTTTACCCTCCTCTCCTACTGTGTCGTGTCTGAAAAACCAAAAAAATACAAAATTACAAAAATAAAAAAAAAATAAGGCTCTTTTCAGAGCCGCCTTTCCCAGTTAAAAAATAGAAGTGAAAATAAATGAAGCAGGGCTCTTTGTATTTTTTAGAAGTCCGCGAACAGTTCGCGAACATTAAAAAAATTGGGTTACTACTCCATCACAAACATTGTAATTTTCTCTGGAAAGAAGTGGTGGCTCTGAAAAGAGCCTTTGGGTGGTGTTTTTAAGTCAAAAATTGTAAATGCTTAACATCTACTTCAAAATCGTTGTTGTAATTCCAAAAAAGGTCGCAATGCATTTTGTACATTTCTCAGAAAAATCTGATTGCCAGCATAAGTAAGATGGACTCCATCTCTGCGAAAAATGTATGTACTACAAAACATAATATTTTCATTGTGAAAAGAAGACATGCCAAAATCTCTTAGAAAGCCACAAACAGCCTTATTAACATTGCACCTTGCTTTTTCCATTTGTGGACCAAATGAAGAAGAACAAAGCCACATTTGTCTCTGCGCAATCCATGAAAATATCACTTGCGAATTAGGAAACATGTCCATAACCTTCCTCAGTCATTCTTTCGTAGCAAATTGCAAAAAAATTCCAGTCACATGCCCTAAACTGTTCCCTCCACAATGAATTACAATTATGTCTGGATGTTGCTCTGTCTCCAAAGTAGCACAGAGAGGTAGCAAATCCAACCACTTCATTCCACGTACTCCATGCCAGTGTACTTCCACATGTGGGAATCCAAGATCTACAGCTACTCCACAGCTTTCTGCATGCACCTTCAACCAATGTATCCACGAATCTCCTAAAATCCAAACAATCTGTTTTCTGAAACACACAGCCATAGCTATCTTTTGTTCTCTCAGCAAAAAGAGTATCTCAAAAAATCTCTCCTGGCACAACACACCCACCAACCTTTCCTGACCAATCCCTTTCAGTGCTTATTCTCATTTGCATGACTTCTGAACCCAAAAATCCCCGGATGTAACTCCTGATGTCCTGGAACTACCGCCATGTCCGCGGACATATCGTAACATGAACAGCCCTTCTACCATTTCCCCTACACTCTCTCTGCCAATCCCTCATTGGATGTACCTCAAAAATCACATGACCATGCACCAATCACATTCAAGACCTCTACATCTAACTGCATCATCATAGATCAGCACTGCAAATGTACTCTGAATCTCTCTGAGTACAAGTGTCATATCATTGGCAAGCAGCATCTACCATAAATACTGTACTAGTCTTCAAGATTTCTACTTGCAGCTCCACGCATATCCATATGCATGAACACAAACTTCAGGTATGCATATTTTCTGTATACTACATGACATGGCTCTCAACCATTTTTGTTTTACAGGCGGGTGAAATCACCCGATTTTGTTTTTAGCGGGTGAGACGCCCATTGGAATGAATGGGCGTGCAGGAGGCTTGGCGGGTGAGTCTGCCCTTTACAAGGCGTGTGACACCGGCCAAAAGCGTGTGACTTGAGAGCTATGGTAGATGAACACATTTTCAAACAGACTTTTACCTTGTAAAATCTGTTAAATGAATTTACTGTACTTTTTTCAATTTCCTAAAATCAACTACCACTTATACACCTTTATACTTTTTACTTTCTTTAAACACACACACTCAAATCATGTTAAACTAACATTTTTTAAATGAAATGTATAGACTACATATATTCAAACAAAATTGCATGCAAACACAATCTATGTTTAAACCTTTATAAAAATACTTATACAATTTCATATGTTTTTATTTATTTATTTATTTATTTAATTACTTTAAATTAGACATGACATTGAGGCGCTATTACCTAGAACAGTTTACTTACAGAAATAGTGGTATTCACTAATATATTATAAATTTCACAAGACATAGTAAAGATATTTTATTTTTGCTAGTTAGTCATTCAATACAATTTGTTCATTAAGAACATATCATATACACTGAACTGATGCAATGTATCTTATGTAAATAAATTAGTTTAATAGTTTTACAGAAGGCACTGAGGATTTCAATTAAAAAAATCAATATCTAAATTAAAAACAGTGCTATATACAAACAAAGTTACTAATTTGAAGCTTTCACAGTTGCAGTGAAGACCAGTTTCCTGAAAAGAAGCAGCCGAATTCGAAGAAGAAAGAAAAACTAAGAAGTTACCTGTTAATTAAAAAAAAAAAGTAAGTAAAATATCACCATATTATTTATATTATTAATCAAATATACTATAACATTAATACCAGCTATTTTGGTTTCTTAAAATAGAGATTTTGTACCATTTTGTCCAAAAATTTCCGTCGTAAACAGCGATTTACAACCAGAATGGCCCACAAATTTCCATTTTTGGACACACAAATTAGCCAACTGAACCACTACAATTTTCATATTATAGAACAAACAACTGTTTTAATTGTATACATTACATTTACTATTTGTACTTTTCCACACCACTAGCTTACTTTTTTTTTGTCATCTGAACCCCAGTTTAGTGACACATAAATTCAAGAATACCTACCCCTACTAGTTTTAGTTCTCAATGCACAATCACACACCATTACATACATCTTTATCATCTTACTCAAACACTCATGCACACAGCACACATATATTCCAGAACACCCCAACCCATATCTTCTTTATTTTTTTCAACAGACCCTAAAGAATGCCTACCAAAAGACAACTCCATAGAAAGCAACGCAAAATTAGAGCAAATGAAAATAAAGGTGTCCAACATAAGCATCCATCTCTAGCAGAATTTGTAAAAAAAGTTGAAACAAAACAGCTAATACAATCATTTAGTGAAACACAAAAAGTTTCAAGTACAACAACTTCGCTTCCTCTATCAAAATGTAAAACAAACCAAAAAACAATTAACAGAAAATCACCTATCAGTACAGATAAAACTACTTCTTCAAATTTTAATATAGTGCAAAGTAAGCATACCAAGAAAAGTATTTTAGCCAAAATATACCGTCACAAAGTCCTTCAAAATCTTATAAAAACAGTAGAGAAATCAGGTTCAAAGCTTAAAACCTATCGTAGGAAATTAATCTTAGAAGCATTGATGGACAGTGCAATTCTTCTCAAAAGAAATGTATTTATTTTACTGTTAAACAAAATGAAACCACTAACAAAACTAATAACTAAATTACAAAAAAGACTTCTCAATAAGCGAAAAGTCAACAGAAAGAACTTCTTAAGTGTCTGCGGAGGTGAATGGAATCACACTACAAGCACAGAACCATATTTTAATGAACAAGCGTACAAACAAAAGCAAACGAATACAATTGCCATAAATAGCAGTGGTCGAGGTTATGAAAAAGTGAATAATACCATAATGGAACAAGAAGTACTCCTTACAAAAATATGCCCTGAAAACTTAGAATTACCCCTCCATTCAACTGAATCAGAACGTCTAGTGTACAAATGGCCATGCACGTCAATGTGTAACATTCCCAAACAATGTTTCAAATCTTTACACCAATTCCTCAATAAATATGTAAAAAGCAAAGACAAAATCAAAATTAAATTACTGCAAAATATTTTTTTTTTTTTTTTTCTTTTTTTATTTTGGTTGGCTGAAAGCATTCAACCTTTCAAAAATTTCTTCATTACAAAATACATTAATTTTTTCCAATTTTACAAATTTACATGTATCATTTTTACAAACTTTATATCACTTTTCCAATTTTACGCTTGTTCACACTTTCCATAGCCTATATACATGTTTGATTGATTTGATAAGTTTTACAGATTTGTTTCGGAAATAGTAAACAGTGTAAATTACTGCAAAATATAGATACCTGTCCAGTGCGCAAGTACACAGGACTACAAGGACATTCATTGGCCTGCATTACAGGACCTACTTGTAAAACCACTTTCCATGATATCAAAAGGATATCAACACATCATTCAACTATACGAAATCTAGTCTATAAACTGTACTATGCTAAAAGTCCTGCTTTAGCACTAGCAAAGTTAAATAACATCCTTCTACATGGTACAGAAAAAGACCTACTTGAAGAAATTCACTATATCCAGAAAAAATATTTTGTAAGTGAAAGGCATTTACAGAATGAAATAGCTTTAAACCAATTAAGCAACAATTCTACACATGGAAACCTTTTGCTAAACACATACAAAAAAGAAATACTAAAATTTAAAAGTACATCAGCTGAAGTACCAAACCATGTATGTGTAAGTTGCCGTATAATTTTTTATAAAAGTAACACAAAAACTGTGGACCTATCATACAAAATAGAACACAATGAAGATTCTAAATGGTTTGAATTAGCTCTCTACCTTCTAGCAGAAAACAAATATGAAATAACTGAGCCCTTAATACTTTGCAGTTATTGCACCACAAAACTTGACAACAACCAAACTCCTTCATGTTCTATCACAAATAATTTGGAATTATACCCAGTACCAAAACCTCTACAACAACTTAATTTATATGAGAGCATCATAATTCAAACAGTACACCCATTTCAAGCAATAATACGCCTTCAACCAAAAACAGCAAAATTACCTCCCTCTGATTTGGTAAAAGGCATTCGTGGAAAAGTAGTTTATTTACCATTAAATCTAAAAGAAAATGTGCATACTCTAGGAGTGCAACGTCCAATGCACCAATCTTTAATTATATTAGTAAATGGAGTACCTACAAAAGACAAAAAAATATGGCAACAGCTGGTAGATTTATATAAAGTTAGACAAGCCTTCCAATATTTTAAAGAGAATAATGAATATTACAAAGAAATTAATATTGAAGAAAACTTGAAAGATACAACTGAAATAATTCAAGAAACAGAAGAAGCTGGTCAATTTGAGCTACTAGATCCTGCTACAATATCAAATACTTTAGACCAGTATACAATTCATCCTTTGCACTGTAATGACACCGTACAAGATGTACTGGAAACTTACCAAATGCGTCAAACAAAAGGATCGCCAATCAGTATATGGGAAAAAAGTATAGAAGCACGTGCTTTTCCTCTACTCTTTCCAACTGGCAAAGGAGGAAGATATGATGATAGACCTATTCAAATATCAGCTTCAGAATACCGCTCATTACGGATGTATTCTGAAGATCCCAGATTTAGACAAAATGTGGAATACATATTCCACCTACTCTTTGAAAGTGAACTAGCAACTTTATGTTACGGAGTTGCACACATATTAAAATCACGATCACACTTTCAAAATATGACAGCTACACAATTATTAGAGAAAGTGCAACAAAAGGATGAGATTTTACAATCAAATATTACAAATCTATTAGCAAATATGCGTGGTACTAAAGAGTACTGGTTTCGACGTCATGGAGATGTACGTTGTATGATCAGAAACCTTGGCCCACCCACTTGGTTTGTTACATTAAGTTGTGCAGAATATGCATGGGAAGATTTACATGATTTCCTACGCATATCAAATAAAAACAAAACAAACATAGATATTCTAACACCTGGAGAACTTTGTTCTTTGGATCCTGTTAATGTTTCAAGATATTTTCACCATCGCTTCATTGCTATGCTACATTTTATTTGGAATAAAACTGTTCCTCCCCTTGGAGAAGTGCAACACTTCTTTTGGAGAAAAGAATACCAAGCCAGAGGAGCACCACATATCCACATGCTTTTATGGATTAAAGATGCTCCTAAATTTGGTCAAGACAGTGATGCCACTGTTTTCCAGTTTATTGAAAAATATGTCACTTGTCAAATTCCATCAGAAGCCACAAATAGTGATCTTTGTGCACAAATTTTACAATTTCAAAGACACAAATGTGGAAAATATTGTCGTCGCAAATACAAAAACAAAGGTAAATACTACACCAAATGCCGATTTGGTTTCCCTAGACCAGTTACAAATACAGGTCAAGTAAACAACCTCATGTCTACAGTTAGACATACTGTTAAAGGAAAGTCACCTAAAAATACATATTACATAAAAAGAAAAGAAGAAGAAAAATATATCAATGATTATAATGCAATCATTGCCCACTTATGGAATGCAAACATAGATGTGCAGTACATTGCAGACAATTCTACTGCAGTTGCACGATATGTCACAGCATACTTAACTAAAGCAGAAAAGACAGAGCTCCAAGACCTCAGGAATGACCTGTCATCAGATAAAACAGTACCTCAGAAATTATACAGCTTGGGCATAAAAATGCTCACCCATAGAGAATGTGGATCTTATGAAGCAGCTGATCGTTTAACTGGTACTTCATTGTATGGTAAATCTGAAAATATAGTATGGCTAAGTCTTGGTCCAGCTAAATCTAGAAAAAGAGTTCTAAAATCATATGAAGATATAGAAACAATAGCCAAACATGATCCCAACAGCCAAGACATTTTAAAAAACAATTTATTGGACACATACTACCCAAACAGAAGTAATACTTTGGAAAACATGTGCCTATACCAAATAGCCCAAAACTACACATACAAAAATAATATGAAACCCGATGAAAAAAAAGGTAAATATAGAGTGACAGACTGTGAAGGCAGCTTAGTTAAACTCACTAAACCAAATTTAATTAATCATATCAAATTGTCATTGAAGACTCCTCAACATAAAGAAGTATATTACATGTCCCTGCTACAACTCTTCAAACCATGGAGAAAAGAAGAACAATTACTAGATAACTATGACTCATATGAGGATGCTTTCAAAGCAAATGAAAGCTCTATAACTGATGTAAACTTTACACAGTACAAAACAATGTTGCACAATGAACAGCAACATGAAGAAGAACTCCAAGCTCAACTAGATAAGGATACTCCTGACAGTAGTCAACATTCTGTAACAGGAAGCCAAGAACCACTGGGAGAACCACTAATAACAAATGAGGCAGAATTAGCTATGATAGAAGTAGAAAACACCATGTATCAGTATGAAGACAAGGAAGACTTAACTATACTACAATCAAAACTAAACAATGAGCAAAGTAGCATTTTTCAAGAAGTAACAAAACAAATTGCACATGGTGTAAAACATGAAAATAAAGAATGTTCCTGCCATAATTATAAACCTATACTACTGTACGTCAGTGGTGAAGCTGGTTCTGGCAAAACATTCCTAATCAAAATCATTAGTAAGTTCCTTCAACAATTGACAAACAACAAACTGTCAGCTGTTGTCACTGCCCCCACAGGTTTAGCTGCCTACAATATAGGTGGTGTTACATTACACCGATTACTACTATTACCAGTAGAACACCAGAACAAATTAGACTATTACAAACTTTCTGCAGAAGCTGCAATGGAATTACGCAGAGTATTGAAACAAATGAAAATGCTACTAATAGATGAAGTGAGCATGGTCTCCAACCTGATAGCTTTGATTCACCTCAGATTACAAGAAGTACTCAAAACAGACTATGAAGAGCTCTTTGCAGGAAAACACATTATTGTTTTTGGAGATCTGCTTCAATTAACACCAGTAAAAGGTGAACCTATTTTTAAAACATTAGGGCACAAACTCTGCCGTAAAACTGTTGGCAGCATTGGAAATGTCAACCTTTGGCAACATTTCCAATATAGAGAATTAACAGAAAACATGCGCCAATCTGCAGATCTCACTTATGCCAACATTTTAAAAAGTTTGAGAGTTGGTATACTTTCTAAAGAAGCAGAAGCAACATTGAAAACCCAGCACATTAATGCACTTTATGGCGATAATGCATGTGCTACAGATGTTATGGAACAATTAGCCCACAAAAATGTCAATTGTATGGCCTTAATGCCAACTCTTGCATGCTGTTTCAAATTCAATGAAATCATGCTAAGTAAAGAAATGCAACCAATAATGGAAATTAGCGCCACAGACAAACTAGATGTACATGGTATGACACTACCCATGTGTGACCAAGCCACAACAAGACGAAAAACATTTAGAAAAATCAATCTCAAACACAGCAGGCTTAGAAAAGATGTTAAAATTATCCTTAAATTGCAGAGTAATGCTTAAACGTAACCTTGACGTCGACCAAGGACTAGTTAATAGAGCACTGGGTACAGTTGTTGGCTTTCAAACATACCCACGTGACAACAAAATTCAGTTTGTCAATATACTCTTTGACAAACTTTCAGAAGTAAAACGGATAGGATGCTCAACAGCTAGATTCCTTCTCTTCAAAGATATGTATGTACGCAGAGAACAATTTTCTCTAACTCTTGCATACGCAGTCACAATTCATAAATCACAAGGTCTTACCCTAGACAAAGCAATGATAGATATTGGTAACACAGTCTTTAAAGAAGGCATGAGCTACGTAGCACTATCACGCTTACGTACATTTGACCGTCTATTTCTAATCAACTTTGATGCAAGTAAAGTAAACGCTGATATTCCTTGCATTTTAGAATATAATAGACTTCGCTCACTATACACTCCCCATCTAAACACATATTCTGTTCCACAAAAACTAAAACGTTGTAAAAGAAAACTAAATCAAACTGAAATGCAACAGGACGTCACTGGAAATCCTCCAAAGAGAGTAAAAGAAACTAATACTCCATCAAGTACCACAAACAAAAAAGAATCAATTAGAGAAAGTAAACCAGGTACTTCTTTAAAGAAGGAAGACAAACTCCAAAAAAAGCAGTTAGTTACAGAACTACCTGGACCATTTAAATTCTCAAATATAGTTGGTGTAAGTTGCTATGCAAATGTAGCAATGAATATTCTATTTCAATTACCACCAATTGTTGACAACATTTACTCACACAGTACAAACCCATTGTGTTTGCAAATGTTAGTACTTCACAGAAATGCAGCAAACAATCCTGACAACACATATAGTGTTTTTGGAATAAGACGACAATTGGACTACTGTGCTGGAATGGTGAAATTCACTATAAACTCACAGGAAGATCCACAAGAATTTCTAATGTACTTACTACAAGTACTGGAAAACAAAAACATACCTATAAATGAAATCTTTCAGATTTCATACATGTGGAAACATACATGCACTCTCTGCAACAATGTGACACAAGAAGAAATCCCCAATGAACGCTTCATATATATGTCAATACCAAATTGTGAATCCATTCCATTTCAGCAACTTGTACAAAATGCAAACCATGGTAGATTATGCTCTACCTGCATTTCAGATAATCGCTCCACGTTAGTAATACAAACACATAGTAAATACGTAATACTAATGCTTCTACGTTACAATGCAGATGGTACCAAAAACAACTGCAAGCTGACTGGATTCACACATGGTCAAATATCACTTGGTAAGAAAACCTTCACAACAATAGGTATAATCTACCACGCAGGAGCCACAACCAATTCAGGGCACTACACTGCATACATAAAAAAGAAATGTGGATGGTTTGAATGTAATGATAGTACCATTACTCTAAAGCAGAGATTACCAGCAAATCTTACAAACGCTTATTTGATGTTCTTAAAACCAAAATTTGATAAATAAACTGTATTTAAACCTTTAAGTAAATTTGTGTTACAAAAATATGAACTGTTAGAATACTCCAAAAGCTATCTAACTGCTCAAAGATTCTACAACAACTAATCAGATAAATGAATACCACTAAATTAGACCAAAAAATACACAGTTAGAATACGCCAATTGGTATCTAACTGTCCCAAAATTATAAATGTGTGTTAAAATAATATAAACTGTTAGAATACTCCAAAAGCTATCTAACAGCTCAAAGATTCTACAACAACTAATCAGATAAATGAATACCACTAAATTAGGCCAAAAAATACACAGTTAGAATACGCCAATTGGTATCTAACTGTCCCAAAATTTAACAATATCCAAATAGGTAAATGAAAACCACTACAATATATTAAAAAAAATAGACAGTTGGAATACGCCAATTGGTATCTAACTGCTCCAAAATTTTATAATATCAAAACAAATGAAGAATCTGTTAATGTTCCAAAAGAAATACAACAAAGCTAAGTATAAAGCATTAGCCAGAAACAACAAGTGAACACTGAAAACAAACAAACAAATAAACTGTAGCATAACAGAAAAAGGGTTTTTTTTAAATCCAACATGGATTTTTTTTTCTCCCACAGACCCAATGATTTTTGCAACAAATACAGAAACTGAGCAAATTGCACAGTACTCTGATTTGTACTCTACTAAATATGAGGGTCGAAAAAAAATAAAAGTATATTGCTTATACAATGTAATAAGTCATTACAAAATACTAATACTAACATGCTATTTTCTTTTATCACAGAAATGAAGAAAAAAACATGGACTCCCATTACTAGACCAATCAGTAAGTATACAATAATAAGGACAACCATAGCAGCACATCACATCCATAGTATATAATACCTTTGTTCCTTATACATTTGTTTTTCACCCAAAGTTATAAACAAATATGAATGTGATATGCTACGGTGGTTGTTGCCAGGGCATAGAGTCTTGGGTGCATGGCCACATCCATAGAGTCAAACATTTCAACTATGATCTATGGGAAACTTTTAATGTCTGCGAACAATGTGAGTGTTCTTAGAACACTTTGAACTTGCTTTGAACTTGCCAGCGAACAATACGGACACCGTTTTCAGGACACCCCCTACGAACATTTCAAAACAACGCAATAGTTCTTAGAACACTTTCAACTTAACAACGAACAATACGGACACCGTCCTAAGGACACCCCCTACGAACATTCCAGGACACCGGGAGGGTTCTCAAAAACGTCTTCAGAACACCCCCATCTTGTTTATTTGCGAACAATTCAGGACACCGCGAGTGTTCTTAGGACACATTCAACTTGACAGAGAACAATATGGACAGCGTCCTCAGGACACCTCCTACGAACATTCCAGGACACCGGGAGTGTTCTCAAAAACGTCTTCAGAACACCCCATCTTGTTTATTTGCGAACATTTCAGGACACCGCGAGTGTTCTTAGGACACATTCAACTTGACAAAGAACAATACGGACAGCGTCCTCAGGACACCCCCTACGAACACGCCCCGGACACCGGGAGTGTTCTTAGAAGCGTCTTCAGAACAACCCCATTTTCTTTACTTGCGAACATTTCAGGACACCGCGAGTGTTATTAGGACAGACTCAACTTGACAGAGAACAATACGGACAGCGTCCTCAGGACACCCCCTACGAACACTCCCCGGACACCGCGAGTGTTCTTAGAAGCGTCTTCATAACACTCCCATTTTGTTTATTTGCAAACATTTCAGGACACCGTGCGTGTTCTTAGAACACATTCAACTTGACAGAGAACAATACGGACAGCGTCCTCAGGACACCACCTACGAACACTCCCCGGACACCGCGAGTGTTCTTGGAACAGTTTCACTTTGCTTGCGAACAAAACAGACACATTTTGACTCCTTAGAACACCCCCTAGTCAGTTTATTTAGAACATTTCAGATCACCCGTGATGTCCGCAAACAAATCGAACACAAAAAGAACGTCTAACACATAAAAAACACAACTTTCATCCTATCTCACACACTCCCACCCTCCCCAAACACTCCTACACACCAACACACTCTACAAAATACACATTTTGAATAAAGTTTCACCGCGCTGTCCGGGGACGTCCGCGAATCCAATATGGCGGGCGCTACTGAAAAATCTGACGCGCTTCACACTCCACGCCATCCAATCAGCGAACACTTTGCAAATCAGGACACTTTCCGCGGAGCGAACAGGGAAGTGTATCCGCAAACCGAACACAGATATCACTAATTTTTTTTTACCTACTTTTTGGTCATTTTAAAAAAAAACTACTGGACGAATTTTCACCAAATTGGCAAAAGCACGCTTTCGGGACCAAGCCGCTGCTCCTGGTCCAAATTTGGTGAAAATCCGTCCAGCGGTTTGGGCTGTAGACGCGAGCAAAATATTTTTCCCATTCACTCTATGGAGAGTGAATATAATGTATACAAATATGAGCATATAGAGGGAAGGTAGAGTAATAAAAATAAAACTATGACAAAGAGCTGATAACCATAATGATTATCTTCATGCACAGAAAGGATTCCTCTCTTTCAAGCCTGTATCTTCCGCTATGTACAGGTTTCATATATGATGTGACAGGACCCCAAGTCTACAAATATAGTACCTTTTCAATTTTTACTTCCTGACTGTTAATGTAGAAAACTATGTGGCTTCAATATGTCAGTAAAGGATAAAAAGGGAGAGCCAGCCAAGTGATGTCATCAGTTATGTCATCAATGTCATTTGTGATGTCATCTTTGATGTCCTGGGTGTTAGTGTTAGCAGTACACGGTGGCGCGAGTTATGGTTGCTTATGTTACCATAACTGGCGAATTTCAAGGGTTTTTCGGTTTTACTTGGAACCATAACGTCCCTTTAACAAAGTTTTTTCACTGAATTTCATAGGTTTTTAGTAACACAACTTAACCATAATATCCCTGACATGTAACATAGAACATACTAACCCCCTCGTAGTGATTTTCATGTCCGCGGACTACCGCCATGTCCGCGGACACATCGAAAATCTGAGCGTGGTTAATGTAAATTTAAATAGTGTGCCCCATTTCCCCTTGTAAGTTGGCTCTGAAAAGAGACGTTTTTTTTTTTTTACAGATGCTTGACAGACACCTGTTATTTTATATTTTTTTTCTTGTTTTTTTTTCTTACTTTACTCCTAAAATCTTCACATAATCTTCTCCAAAGCAACCCTTACATTCCAAAATAAAAAAGCATTTCTGGTAAAAGATAAAGAAATGCCATCTTCTTTAAAATTAACAGCATTACTGGCATCAATATTCTCATTGTTACAGAAGAACATACCAGCTCTAAGCATGAAGGCACACATGCCTCGGTTGATGACACACCTAGCAATGTTTTGCTGAGGACAAAAAACTGAACTATTGTCCCATATTGCCCTAGGTAGTAATCCAGAAAAAATTAATTTCGCATTTGGAAGGATCTTCACTACGGCTTGAACCAAGCGTTCCAAATCAGCCAACAAAGTAGGGGCACTGACGTTGCCCAAATGGAAAGCACCATAGTGCAAAACTACCACATGCGGACTGTTCATCGTGGCCATATCCGCACAAACTTGTACAATTCCTTGTACATTGCAATCAGGCACAGTGCTCCACACCACCTCCACTCCTTGGACATCAAAGTTCTTTGCAACATGCCTGTATTGAGCAAACTGCTGTAAACCATGCACAAACATATCTCCGAGCACCAACACCCTGACTTTCTCCACTTCTGCCATCTTCACCACACACAGTCTCTTTCAACACAAATCCACAACCTCGACATCTGATTGGCTGATCCGTACAGTCTTCTTTCCATGTTGGATTTCCTGGAAAAACCCGGATTTACCACGCCCTGTCCACGAACAGCCGCGGTGTCCTCGGACGGCGTCCACTTTACTCTCTGTACCATTCCCTCATTGCATACAGCTAAGCAATCACACAATACGAATAACGTCCTCAGAACACCCCCATTTTGTGAATTTTCCAACATTTCAGGACAATTATCATTTCATTATTCTAAATATAAACATTAAAAATAATATACATTTATCTTGTAATCTGAACACAATGCTATCTTTCTCCATTAGCAGCTCAGTATACTAGATAGAATCCCATAATACAATGCTATTTATTCATATAAATGCATCGTTCAAAGCACTAATAACGGTATGATATTTATTGCAATATCCTTGACACTTTTTTCGGAACATTATAATGAAAATCCCTAGTACACAAATTCCATAAAAAGTACATACACATGTGATGTCATCAGTGATTTCATCAATGACATTTGCGATGTCATCTTTGATGTCCTGGGTGTTAGTCTTAGCAGTGCATGGTGTTGGCGCGAGTTATTTTTCATAGCTTACCATAACTTGCTATTTTCAGGGGTCTTTCGGCTGTACTTAGAACCATAACGTCCTTTAAACAAACTTTTTTTAATATCACGCAAACAATATACAAACATGGCGTGCAAAAAACAACTTCTACAGATGGCTTTACACAGAATGTTGCAAAGTAAGAATTTATGCTCGTTCACAGTGAAGGTCAGCTGCTTCATTTTTTTCTCGGGCCCCGGAGAGGCTCACGAAGCAGACTATAAGGTTGTATTGTGTTTTGACCTTGACAGACAGAGATTGTGATGAAAGACTTCTCTTGAAGGAGTGTTGCTAAAACGTAAGAGAAGATAAAGATGAAATTTCTGAAACGAAACCACTTTTACATATTATATCACTATGCGAAAGATCGTTGGCACACGCGGAGTCGTATTTTCGGACTGCACCACTCGTAGACAATGGAAATTGCAATTGTACTGTAAGTAACCCTTTACATTACTTTATACCAAATATAATTACAATAGCGTAGCATTGAAGACCGCTGAAGTTGAACTTGTTCGTTGAAAGTGGCATAATGTTTTCTACCGTGCACTATCACCGCCGAATTGATCCCCTGTCGTTTAGAGGGCTCTGAAAAAGGCAGACGACACAGAGTGGGTTAATATAAATAATTTAACCGGTCTATAGGCGGTCAAGCGCTCTACTCGCTGTGCCACTTCACTGTAGCCTGTCAAGTGGCACAGCAAGTACAGCGCTCGCTTTGACATCCGTGCACAGCTTGCTAACGCAAGTTTGAATCCCGGCAAGCCCAAACTCAGCCTTTCATCCTTCCGTGGTCGATAAATGAGCACCACACACCGTGGTTAATAATAAGCACCGCTTAGATACCTCACAGTTCTTAGCGCTATATGAATGGGAAAATATTATTATTTTATTATTAACATACTCTGTTGCACTATCTTCGATAGCAAATAGTTTCACGCCCTAATAAATAAAATGATGATTTTTAATGAAGATCGGCTGGTGAGACTAATTTATGTTTTTTAAAACAGGTACGTGGCCCCGTTTTGTCTATGTCACGATTTACAGACTCCAGCGGATGGGGTCTTCAAGTGCCAGGTGCAAGTCCAAATATGCAACTTCATGACTCTCACCATTTTATGGGACAATCGCCAAGGACCAATATGCCCTTACGCAGTACTAGCGGCTACTAACAACATACCAACCAATACGGTGGTCTAATGGCTCGTTGTTGGAGCAACCTTCCGATTATCAGAGAGATCATTTACTGCTTTTATCATAAACCAACAGCCTATCTACCGTAAAGGAACAACGCGTTGCTCCAAATAAACTTTTGCTGATCGACTGCAGAGACAATAGCAAATTGCTGAATATTCACTAAACATTTCATGTGAAATAAATGTACTTTACCAAATGTACAATCCTGCTGTTTACTTTTAAACCACAGTTTCATATTCCGAATTGTGGCGCACTGAGTTGTAACCTGATCTAACACTCTCTGTACCGCAAAGGAACATCGCGTGTCTCAACATGAACTTTTGCGGATCGACAACAAAGACAAATGCAAATTGCTGAATATTCTCTAAACATTTGATGTCAAATAAATGTACTTTACAACATTTACAATCTTGCGCTTTGCTTTTAAATCACAGTTTCATATTCTGAATTGTGGCGCGCTGTGTTGTGACATAATGTGTGTTGTCTTCCGGGTTCTGTGTAAAGTCGCGTAGTACTGGAGACGACTGGGCTCATTTCATTACGCACCCTGTAACGTCACGGAGAAAGGCGGGGAATATGAATGCTTTGATAATATCAGGCTTAGTGGCGGGAGATATGATTTAGTGTCGCAAAAGCAAGTCAGCCAGGTCAATAGCGCCAGTCATAGGATTATCACATAATGTCGACGCACACCAGCCGGATTTATCGTTTCTTTAGTGGACAAAAAGTCGGTTGACGCCCCTAGGAAATTGTACTATTAGCGAACAAAAGGAGTGCTCTTAAAACACTTTCACCTTGACAACGAACAATACAAACAATGTTCTCAGAACACCCCCATTTTGTGTAATTGCAACCATTTCGGGACACTGCGAGTGTTCTTAGAACACATTCAACTAGACAGATTACAATACGGACAGCGTCCTGAGAACACCCCCAGTTTGTGTATTTACGAACAATTAAGTACACCGCGAGTGTTCATAGCTCATTTTTACCTTCCTTGCAAACAAAAATGACACATACTCCGTCCTCTAAACACCCCACCATTTAGTTTATTTACAAAATGTCAGAACAGCCGTGTTCTCCGCGGACAAATCGAACGCAACAAAAAGGTCTAGCACATAAAAAAACAAAGCATTGACCTATCTCATACTCCCCCACCCTCCCCAAACACTCTTACACACCAACACACGGCACTAAATACAAATTTTTATCCACGTTTCACTGCGCTGTACGCGGTCGACTGCGAATACAAGATGGCGGGCGCCACAGAAAATCTGACGCGCTCCACGCCCCTCGCCGTCCAATCAGCGAACACGTCGCATGTCCGCGGACATGACGCAAGCCCATGGGCCAATTGGGGTGCTGTCCGCGGAGCGAACAGGGAAGTCCGTCCGCGAAGCGAACGCAGATATCACTAATTTTTTTGCCTTACATTTTAGTCATTTTTAAAAAAACTACTGGACAGATTTACACCAAATTTACAAAAGCACGCTTTTGGGACCAGGCCGCCGCTCCTGCCGCAAATTTGGTGTAAATCCGTCCAGCGGTTCGGGCTGTAGCCGTGCGCAAATTTTTTTCCCATTCAGTCTATGGGAAAAAAAAAAGTTTTGGACCCCCCTGGACGAATCCTCACCAAACTTTGCAAAAAAATTCAGAGTGACCCAACTACTTTTTTTTGCAAAGTTTGGTGAGGATCCGTCCAGGGAGAGCGAAGTTATAAGCCGCCCAAAAAGTGCTCTTCCTATGGAAACAGCAACTTAACCATAACTACATGGCCACTACTGTGGCCATGTATATATATATATATATATATATATATATATATATATATATACATATATATATATATATATATATATATATATATATATATATATATATATATATGGCAGCAAACAAAAACAAAGGGGCTACACATGTGATATCATCAGTGATGTCATCAATGACATTTATGATGCCATCTTTCATGTCCTGGGTGTTAGTGTTAGCAGTGCACAGTGGTGCAGGCAGGTATGGTTGCTTAGGCTACCATAACTGGTGAATTTCAGGGGTTTTTCAGTTTTACTTTGAACCATAATGTCACGTTTCTAAAGTTTCTGTAGTGAATTTCACAGGTTTTTAGTAGCGCAACTTAACCATAACGTCACCCTAATATACATATATACATCTCATGTAAATTCAGGCACTGGATGGTTGCATTGTTGCTGCTTGGCCAAAATACTCACGACTTTTATTAAACATAATTAATTTGACGCATGACAAGAAGGTTGGATAGACGATGATGAGAAACTTTTTCTGACAAACCGCAACCCCTTCCTACCAGCCTTCTACCTTTTACCCAAGATCCACAAAGAGGCAGGTCCATCTGGTCAAGCCATTCCTAATAACATTGTAACCTTCCAGTGCCTAATCTATCGTGATATTTGTCTGTTGCACACTTGCAGTCATGAGGTTTATCCTGTGCTGTTTTAAAATATCACCAACACGATGATACATTCTGGGATTACACTAGCCAACCATCTGCTGTTGCCTATAGTTTGTATATTTCCCACTGTTAATGCATGCTTGCATAATACGTGTCTATGTGTTGTTGTGCAGACAATAGAAAGAGTGGTTTTTCCTAATATGTACTTAATAATTAATTTAGCAATTAATACTTGGCACACAGTTAATTGTTTATACCACAATTACCCTGGGCCTCTTCTCATTTGAGCTCTAATGCCCACTCTACGCTTTCACCATATTCACCAAACCACCTGAGAATATTTCCCATCCCCGCCCTGTTAGTCAGGCGCCTAGACACGTCCGCCACTACCTAGATGCGCATGCGTGATCTTTTTACAGGTAGCGTCTCAGTCAGCCCCTGACCACGCATGCGCACAAACAACATTTCCACATCCTTCCATTAAATCTAGCGGGGACTAGCACACATCCAGTGTGTACAGCTCTTGACGGGAATCCCTT
Source organism: Ambystoma mexicanum (assembly GCF_040938575.1). Lineage (NCBI taxonomy): Eukaryota > Metazoa > Chordata > Amphibia > Caudata > Ambystomatidae > Ambystoma > Ambystoma mexicanum. The sequence goes on along the minus strand of NC_090938.1, from coordinate 278,290,163 downwards.
TCGTTTCTCTTTTGTTCCACTCTATCAAGTAAGAGCCTAAGATCCACAACGGGCAGTCTCGTACTCCATTTAAAGATCTCTGCCAACGCGCACCCTAAACACGTGTGCTTTTCTATTGCATTTAGAAAGCGTATAGGTTGAGACAATCACCTGAATTTCTTCTTAGTGCATGTTACTAGTATTCACAATATTTGTACCATACGTGCATTATTCCTTTAACTGGCACCGGACACCTTGAACCCATACGTGCCAACATTCTGTGACCAAAAATCTGTAGGAATCTTAAAGTTTCAAAAATAGTCAGGCGAGGCGGCAATGATAGGAATAGGGCGCGTCAGCAGCCCATTGTCATTGAATGAGCCCGCCGCCGCGGGTGCATTCAATGACAATGAGGCGCCTGCCACGCCTTCTGCCATCACGCCAGCTCGGGGGAGCCCTTGAAAGACTCACCGGAGTTGACGTGGTAGAGGGCTAATGGCGCCTTTTGTGAAAGGCACTCGCGGCGGAGGGGCGCCCTTAGCCCACCGCCGTGGGCGCCTTTTACATCAAAGGCCTGCATGCTGCACCTTCTCCCGCTACGCCAGCTCGGGGAAGTCCTTGAAAGACTCCCCCGAGCTTGCGTGGTGGGGGGCTAATGGCGCCTTTGGCCAAAAGCCACCCGCGGTGGAGGGGCACTTTTAGCCCACCGCCGTGGGTGCCTTTGACATTAAAAGCCTGCATGCTGCGCCTTCTCCCGCTACGCCAGCACGGGGAAGTCCTTGAAAGACTCCCCCGAGTTGGCGTGGTGGGGGCTAATGGCGCCTTTTGCCAAAGGCACCCGCGGCAGAGGGGCGCTTTTAGCCCACCGCCGTGGGTGCCTTTGACATTAACAGCCTGCATGCCACGCCTTCTCCCGCTACACCAGCTCAGGGAAGTTCCCATACCACCAAGTCGGTGGCGGCACCAACCTCGGAATGAGGGCCTATGTGTCGACAACAATAACATACTACCATTCTATAAGTAGTATTTGAACTTGCACTATATATTTATGTTACTAACCCTCACTTGACTGTGGAGTATAAACAGTTTGTAACTCTTTTGTTTGCCCAATAGGGCTCAAATGTGTGTGTTTTTTAAGGTTCAATTGTGTTTTTGTGAACCTACAGATTTTAGATGTGTGTCTAAACGTATGAATAAACTGAATTATCAAAAAAAACTCTTTCCAAACCAGTCTATGACCCCCAACAGCTAGTATTTGTACAAACTAGGTACCTGCTTCTCTATGCCTACCTTTTTACACGGTTGAAGAGGGGATGCTGATGACTGTTTCTTTTTCCTACTTGTGGGTGAGTGCAAGGGTTTTGAGGGATATTATGTGAGCAACAGGGAGCCAATGTAAGCTGTGCTTGGTGTCAGAGATGTGAAGTTTCCTGGGAATGTTAAGAGCAGCTCTATTGGCATTGTTCTGTGTTACCTGTAGTTTGTTAATGTTCCTTTGGCTGGTCCCAAGATAAAGGGCATTGCAGTAGTCAATGTTTGCCAACATGAGCTTTCTGGCCAAGATGATGCAGTTGGCAGTGGTAAGGAAGGGTCTGCATGCAGTGATGAGTTTGCATGTATAGGCTGAAGCCGAGACCACAGCGTTAGTTTGTCTTGTGAGGTATAAAGTAGAATCAAGATAAATACCTAGAGTTTTAGTATCAATGGATACCTTGATTGTGTTGCCGTCAATGACAAATGATTTGAAGGCGGCATTCAATGTATTAAGTCTGTGGTGGGAGCCTAGTATGAGTAACTCAGTTTTGAGTAAACATCATTAAGGGCTTTTGAGTTGGTCGCGTAGTCAGCAGTGATAGGGATGAGTATCTGGGTGTCATCAGTGTAATTGGTATAGGTGACACCCAGATAGTCAAAAATATCAAAGAGTGGCTTTGTGAAGAAATTGTATAGTGTGGGTGAGACACAAGACCCTTGTGGGACACTACACAAGACTGGAGAGGGTTTGGCAGATGCAGATGGGCAAAAGACCCGGATAGTTCTGTTTGCCAAAAAGTATCTGATCCAGGAGGTGGCTTCATCAGAAAAGTGGGCAGCATTCTAAAGGTGGTGGCAAAGCATTTGGTGGTTGACATCAAAAGCTGCCGATAAGTCTAACAAAAGTAGGAGGGCCATTTTCCACTGTCATTTAGGTCTTCGATTTGTGATTTTAAGTCAATGAGGGCAGTTTCAGTTCCGTGCCTTGGTCCAAATCCAGTTTGTCGTAGGCCAAGGAGTTTATTAGTTTCAAGATGTTCCTGAATTTGTAAATAGGCAGCACGGTCCAAGATTTTCAATAAGAAAGGTACTGTGGTAATAGGTCTGTAGTTGGATGTGTTGTTTGGATCTAGGTGGGTTATTTTATTAATGGGATGACACACATGTCCTTGAGGTTGTCAGGGCCTGGAGAACACAGCATTCTCAACCCCCCAAAGGCTTGTACCAGTTTAAGGTCATGCCCTTTGGTCTAAAGAATGCACCTGCCACATTCCAGGGAATGGTTAACCATGTTATGAATGGGTTAGAGAAATTCTGTATGGCATATTTGGATGACATAGCAGTGTTCAACCCTACCTGGGAAAAACGATCTTGATAACCTGGGACATGTGATACAGGCCCTTCAACTGGCCAATCCGAACATCAAAGCAAGTAAATGCTGAGTTGGTCTGAGTAAATGGTGTACCTTGGTCATGAGGTAGGAAGAGTGGAGATCATGCCTTTACCCAGCAAAGTACAGGCTGTACAAGATTGGGTCTCTCCAGCTACTCAAGCAAAAGAGTCTTCTGAGGACTTACTGGTTATTACAGGAACTTCATTGATAACTATGGTAACATAGCTTCTCCTCTGAATACCATATCCTGTCCCAAGTACCCTAAAAATGCGTTGGTGGAATGAGGACGGTGAAAATGCCTTACAGGGGCTGAATGATGCCCTCTGTAAAGCTCCAGTGATGAGAGCTCCAGATTACACTCAGACCTTCCTAGTCCAAACTGATGCTTCCAACACAGGGATAGGAGCAGTATTGAGCCATCTGCTTTATTAGTAGAACATTAAAAGATTGTGAAAGAAAGTGGGCAACCATTGAACATGAATACGTTTCTATTGTGTGGGCCCTGAAGAAAGTCGGATCATTCCTCCATGAAACTACTTCCAAGATGCAAACTGGCACCAACCCTTATGGGGCTTATGCAGATGAAAGGAAAACAGCCAAAATTGCAAAATTGCTCAGGTGGTCCATAAGCCTACAAAGCTTTGACTTCACTGTTGAGCACAGGTCAGGTACCCAACATAAGCATGCTGATGGTCTCTCCAGAAAGTATGGCCGACTGGATTAAGAGAGCCATCCAGGAGTGGATTAGACCCTCCTCTCCCTAGTCTGGGGGGTACAAGTGTTTGGGAGATGTATCAATGTTATGCTGCATCCCCTCTCCCAGTGAGACCCACAGCACTTTTTGCTGGACTTCTGGACCTTTTTCTTTCAATCCTGAATGAGTCGAGCCTTTTTTTCTCTCATTCATTCTTATGGGCTCTGTCTTTTGGAACTCTATTCTTTGTATTATACCTGTACTATGGAGTATGTCTACTCCATAGCTCTAAAAGGCATCTGTGTTTTTACCACTGCAGCACACAGCTCCTTATGGGCAGTGTTGCTGGGGACCCCTAGGGTCCTCCTTTAAGATAATTTTTCTGTATCCTCAAGTAACTACAGTTCTTAAGGATAGACAGATCCTTAGAATCTCTCCCAAAAATCTATAGTCTCAGCGATTGGCATACACCACCTTTAGTGGAGTGCCAAAGGGATACCTAGTATCCTCCTTCTCTCTGCTCCTGTGACTTTTTAGTCACATAGACAATCACCTAGTTATGGCTGGTGGCACTGATATGATATGATATGATATGGCATTCATAACGCGCCTATACACAAGTGTTTCAAGGTGCGAAAATGGATTTGGACACCGGATGTGTTCTACCAGCTATTGTGTATTTGTTATACAGCAGGCTATGTCCATAGCCTCAGTAGTGCACAATAGGCGCACCCAAGTATCAACATGGGGCTTCCCTTCTTTTTTCACCATTACAAGCATGGTTGTTCTTTTTTAGCTCTTCTTCTACCATCCTGGGAGGGGGAGGTCAGTGTGTGTGTTTTGCCTTTGGCAGGAACCCATAGGTATCCCAGTCTAGGCTCCAGAGTGTCTGGGTAGGCAGAAACTAAGGGAGGAGTTCCCCCCCTGTCCTTTGTCTGCCAGAGTGCCTGAATAGGTCCCACAGGAGGTCAGATTTCCTTATTGGACAACCAAAAACCACTTTCTGTAAAATGCTGAGAGAGATTGCAGAGGAGTGTGTGCTGGAACGGTATAAAAGAAGAGGTTTCTGGAGTGAAAAGCAAGTTGACCACTAGAAACAGAAGTAACCAAATAAGGAGACGAGAAGAGATGACTGCATGACCCTTTGCAACACTGTGAAGTGACCACTGCAGTCCTGACCCTGTTTTCTATGCAACAGAGGAGCTCTGAAAAGGATGACTCCTTCCCTTTGGCTGGGATCAACCAGTCCCAAGAATTACTTTGAAACAAGCCATCTCCCGAGGTCCCAGGAGCTTCCAGAGTTGCGTAACCCTAATACCAGGAGACCTGCTACCGATTTCTTGAGTATCATCGTGGAAAGGCAGAATCCTTCCAAATCTTTGCTGAACCCATAAGGGCACTCCAGAGATCTGATCCAACTTGCCCAGACCCCCTCGCCAGAGTGTTGGACTGCAGGAAGTGAAGAAGATTGACCGGGCGATCCGTGTCTTTTGTTGGTGTGGCAGAAATGGCGCAAAAACCGCAGAGTGAACCAAGAAGTTGCTGAAAGTTGTGCCACAGGTCCTCACTTGAGACTGCTTCTGAGATATCCTATTCATTGTCCTGCCTTCAGTCACCAGACCAAGGTATCAAGAAGTTGGAGCCCAAGCTGCAACATTGCGTATCATCAAGCACAAACATTTTCTTCTAACCTAAGGTACTGTGGGGAAAAAGGTATTGCTTACCTGATTCCAAGAAGTCACTCCAAAGTGTTGAAGTGCATGTAGAGGTGTCCAGGGCAACCCCCTCTTACCTCAGAGCCAAGCCACTGCATGTATCCCCTACTCGAATCATTTTTCAGGTCTCCTTTGTTAGTTGTTAACTTGCTGCTTTAATAACTCTAGACACTGGAAGAAATTCAAAGGAATTCTTCATAACTCTCTGCTTGTCAAGACTTCAACTCATTTCCAAACTGCCTTTAGCAGAATGCTGGCAATTGCATGTTTGATTTTGCTGCTCCAACTCTGCCTTTCTCCGTTCGCTGTCTTCCTTCCACCTCATGCTTCTAAAAAGCCCTTAAGACCTACTTGTTTGCTCCTAGCTAGATTCTTCCTTGATTCTTGGTCTGACCTGGGTTGATGATCTTTCTTCTGCTCTGTGAGGTCTCCCTTTCTGCTCTATCTTCTCTTCCTTCTTAGCGCTCTGAGACCCATGGGCGTATGGCAGTTTTACGAATAATAAATAATATTAATAACAAAAATAATAATACTTTGATGTTTCTATACCGGCCATCAAAACACTGTCATCCATTGCACAGAGAGAAATACAGGGAATTGGTACATACATTGGAGGGCAACAAGAACACACCCATTGGTCATTCTAAAAATCAGTTATCACAACATCTATATTCTAGGTGGGTACCTATGTTCTGCATGCCATAGGGTAATATTGCAACCGCATGCAGTAAGTGTCAAACGATTAGAGGACCATACATTATTTGTGTTACAAAGGAATTTTGGAGAAAACTCATAGTACCTCTGGACCATTACACTTGAACACACTTTCTGCAGACCAAATGGTCATTTTGTAATAGTAAGCAATAATAACTAGCATGGGTTCATTTCAGTACCTACATTGTTTAACCTGTATTCATCAGATTTGGGAGCTTCAATCGTAGATGAGAACATCATTCCTCCAAAACTGGGTGCAACCCCCATGCAGTGGCTGGCCTATGCAGATTACCTGGCCTTGTTAGATCTCACATCAAAAATAAAAACCTAGTAGGTAGTGGGTGCTCTTTGCTCACAATGGAGGGGGACACTCGGTAGGCGTATTGACCAAGCTGTTCCAAGTTAAAATATTACCTATTATGTTGTACAGGGCAGAAGGTTGGGCTTTGAGGAAGCTACCAGAAGAAACAAAATGGGAACATGCCACCTTAAAGAGCCTGCTGAGATTACAGCCATACACTACCATCAAGACACTATGGCCCTCATTACGACCCTGGCGGAAATCGAAAAACGATGGCGGAAATGCAATACCGCCATCGAATAGCGCTCGGTGCGACTATGACCCGTCACCGCAAAGTACGATGCCATTAGCGACACCGTAGTGAACGCCAACGCTAACTGCACCAAGTACGCGCGCGCGCGCGCGCCATGCCAAACCGTAAATACCACCATGGCGCAACGGTACGCGAATTCCGACCCTAGCGGACATGTACCTAATGCCATCAAGCACGGCGGAAAGTACCATTCCGCCATGGTGAGAAGTACGGCATCGCGAATCAACCGTAAACGGCCCCACTGAGTGCCTGTACACCGCTCCCTGGCCACATTGTACAACTCCCCGTAGGTGCAATGAAGTCACAATGCAACCAGTGAAATGTACAAGTCACCCATGCATGCCAACGAACAAAAGAATCTCAAGAGGGGCCAATGGGAGCTGCAGGGCACAGATGGCACGAATACAGAAGCCATTCCAATGGACATGACCTCAGTCTCCCACCAAGAAACGCACGCAAACACAGGCACCTGTGACCAGCAATATTCCGAAAATCACATCATTCCACCAGTCCACCTGGCTGACCGGCATCTGTTACACAAAACCTAATCCCCCGCCCCTGAGCATGACATCATTCAAACAGTCATATTGGCAGCCCTCATCCCTGACCTCACTGGGCTTCGTAGGCAAACGCGCCCAGCACAGTACCACGCAACTATACTCCGAAGCTGGAACCCAATGCAGATCTCCTCACAATACATCGCTCCCCAAATAGGAATATGCCACATCACTTGCAAAGAAGAACGCTACACGGCCCATATCAGAATAGAAATTTAATGCACAACAAATTCACCAAGCCCATACAGCCATTAGGCTATGAACTCCAAAACACATTTCACCATTGTGGGCTGCATCCGCAAGAAATGACCAGCTACTTCTTGTGTGACGCCCTGTTCCTTCATGGTACACAGGGCCACATTCTCGTACGAAAAAGGCAACATGGAAGCGCACAGAACCGCAGGGCCGTCCCAATGGGGAGGCACTAGTCCAGCTGAAAGGCCGAAATGTTGCTCCGAGCCACTAGTACTGCGTAAGGGCATGTGGCCCATTGGCGATCGTCCCATAAGATCGTAATGCTGCTCCACTGATTAACACGAAGCAGCAGGTGTCGGGAGTAAAAGCCATCTGCAGGAGTGGCATACAGATGGCAGTGGCAAAAGGGGAGGAGATACCTGTCAACCAAAAGAAAAGAAAAAGAATAGAATGGCCATCAGAACTACATTTGAACAACTCACTTCAATGATCACACTAAATCCACAGCCATATGCATGCTAGCCCACTCCAAAGGATCATCACCACCCAAAAACCACTTGCGACTCATAACTATCTATATCGAGGTGAAAACACCATCACAAACATGTGTACCTGTGCATGCGTCTGTGAAAACAGAATCCATCAGATGGGATTGGTAACGTGCATGGACACAAGTGTCTGAAGGCGCGTCGAGACAGGGAGGGCTCAACAAGGCCAGATAGATGATGGTCCCACTATGGCAGCCCTGCATCACATAGCGCAGGGGAGGCGGACAGATTCCAAGAAGCCCTGTACATGGCAAACACTGTATCAAATCATCTGTCCATGCATCCATTCATCATTCCCTCATCCCGTAATGATAACGCCTGTTTCCATACTCACATAACATGTGAGAATTCCATTGAGTCTGTGCGTTATGCAGCCTGCAAAATCCACTGTGCCCCAGCCCGTAATTCCAGTGTTGTGAAGTAACATGTATTCGGGAACGTCCGGCCTCATCGTCCACTTCGCTATTGCGCATCCCAAACTATTCATATCAATAATTGCATCCTCGCCATGGCCCCTGTCCCAAGGACATTGAACAATAGAACGTTATATTTGCAGTCAGACCTGTGGGCATCTCCTCGCCGCTAGCTGATAACCGAAAGCGCCGCCCTTCGAATTCCTCATTTGCAACATCACGTCGAAAAGGCATCTGTGGCCGCTTGAAATCACAAATTAATCCATCTAGTGCGGCTGTGTGTGAAAATGGCAACTGCCTTCACTCACAAATGGGACGCCCCGCCCGTCGTTGCAACTCGGTACAGTGATGCATGAGGGTCCACCGTTACTCGAGTACTACGTTCCACTGACCCTTCACAAGTCTGTTCGCGACTGCTAAGATAGTATGTGAAACAATGGGACCATAGCCGAATGAACATATCAACCAATGTTACACGGCCATCGGGTACAAATACATGATTGTAATAGCAAGATGCCATTCCTCGAATTGCAGCATTGTGTGCGGGACGTGCTCGGCCAAAGGGGAGAGCAGCTTGCACAGGTGGAATGAATCACCACAGGTGGAGGCCATACAGCCTGAAAACACATAAATAGCACACCCAGTCTCCTCCCACAACCACACCCACTCCGAAATGCTACCGGCAGGACTCGCGATGTTGGCCCTGTGGGACCTGATAGCACTGCAAGTACTCCAACTCCAAGAAGAAGACGAACACCAACTACAACCGGCTGCACGGAGGAGACGCAGGAGGAGGAGGAGGGCAAGGCAGGGCCAGCAAGGGCCGCCAGCACAGCCACTACCACCACGCAGGCAGCCCGCAATCCCACGCCTCCGAGCACATCCGTTCAACCTCACTGATGAGCAGATCCACACCCTCTACCGTTTGGACCGGGACACCATAGCCGCCATTGTGGACATGACACAGGCTGACCTTGTCAGCATGATAGATAGCCCAACCGCCATCCCACCCCTACTGAAGGTGGTGTCTGTACTCCACTTCCTGGCCACAGGCACCTACCAGCACACAGTCGGACAGTTGCATGGCATTTCTCAGACACTGTTCTCACGGACACTATTGCAAGTGCTCGATGCCCTCCTGCAGCACGCAGACGACTACATCTCTCTACCACGCTCGGAGCAGGAAATTACCAACACAAAAGTGGGATTGCATGCACTTGGCGGCATACCGGGTTGCCTTGGTGCCATCGACTGCACCCATGTGGAATTGGTCGTCCCACATGCCATGGAGGCCCAGTGCCGCAACCGAAAACAATTTCATTCTCTGAATGTACAAATGATGTGTGACTCCAACAGGATCATTACACATTGTTGTGCCCGATTCCCTGGATCAACCCATGATTCTATGGTCTTGAGGAACTCAACAATACCACGCTACATGGAGCGACACGCAGGGTACAGATCCTGGCTACTCGGTGAGTCTCATTTCATGCATGATGATGTGGGGTATGTGATGCGGCAATGACCTGGCAGGAAGGGGGGGGTGCGTACGTAGCAATGGCATTCCACATAATTCGTTTATCGTCCACATACAGGTGATGCCGGATATCCACTGAAGAGATGGCTCCTCACACCAGTCCGGAACCCACGGGACCAGCATGAGGAGGACTACAACCATGCCCACTCACGTACCCGTGTAGTCATTGAACAGGCATTCGGCCTACTGAAGACTCGTTTCCGGTGCCTCAGCAGGTCTGGCGGGGCACTCCTGTACCGCCATGAGAAGGTTGCAAAGATGGTGATGGCATGTGTCATGCTACACAACATTTGCGTACGTAGAAATGTGCCCATGCCCCCTGACGCAGAACTGCAAGCACCTGAAGATGGTCATGATGAGGGTGGGGATGTGGCAGCACCTCAAGGAGTCCGTGAGGCACAGGAGGGCCGTGACATTCGTCAGCATCTCATTGATGCATGCTTCTAGCACTCACGCCTGGTGGCTGATACATGGACACGGGACTCGTGGCACTGTGTGTGTCTGGTACATGCACAATATGGACTGTACGCCTATGATGGCCTAGTACACAAAGATCATTGTCCACACATCTCATTGGTTGATCGTGCATTGTTTATGGCATATGTGATATCATGTTGAACACCCTATCGACCCGCCACCCAAGTGAGCCCAACACACCCCCTCCACCCTCCTACCTCCCCCCCGAACACCAGTGTCCAAAGATGCTCATTGTCAGTGGGCAGTCGCTATTGCAAGCCCCCTCTGCGGGTATCAGGGGCACCCCTGCCTGTGAAGCGCAGGTTCCTCCCAGATCTACGTTGGGGGCTGCCCTGGACGGAACTTGCAACGGATGATGTCTCTGCCTGCTCATGTCCATGCATGTCCCTAAGGGTTTGTGAGAGCTCAGTGAGCACACGGCGCACTGCGGCAAGTTCGGCACATACGTCTTTGGACGTCGCATGCAGTTCCCCCCTCAGGCTCTCGGTGCTTCTCTCCATTTGGACTCTCAGGCTCTCGGTGCTACTCTCCATTTGGACTCTCAGGCACTCGGTGCTACTCTCCATTTGTGCCCTTAGTGTCTCTGTACTTCTCTCCATTTCTGCCCTAAGTGTCTCAGTTGATGTTTCTATGTCTGCCTTAGTGCCCCCACATTCATCGGCATGGTCCTTGAGGAGCGTGGCCAGTTGCTGCTGTTGCACGATTAACTGGTCGAGGGACTGTTGCCTCTGCTGGGCCATGGCCATTTGCGGTGGTGTCACAGAGTGGCTGTTCGCCTCATGTTGCCCTGCCACAGGGCTTGTGGGGGATGGCCAGTCGTCGTCTTGTGGGTGCCCCTGCGTGGTATCCTCATGGTGTACGGGATGGAACAGACAGGGGGATTGGGACAGGTCATGGATGGATCTGACTTCGACATCCCCGTCTTCTGTGTCGGAGCATGCTGCCATTAATGGGGTGTCACCTATGGTGCTGCTGCCACCAGAGGCAGTGCCTTCTGTGGCATCCATTGGGGGGACCTGTGGTGCTGCTGTTGTGGGCATGCTGGCTGCTGGGGTGCCTGTTGAGGTTCCCTCCTCTGTGCTGCCACTTGATTTGTGCTGCTGCCGTGTCTTGATGCGTGCAGCTGAGGTGGAGGGTCTTTGGCCGTTGGTCTTGGCCCTCTTTGCAGGTGTGCTGGTAGGGGTGTCCTGAAGCTCGTCGTTTGGATCGGACCCTGTGGTGGAGTAAAGGAGGGCGAGCGTTATTAATGGGTCTGTGGGAATTGGAATGGCAATGTATCACATGCATTGGGGTGGTACCTGAGGGTGATTTGGGTCGGGGCCTTGGAGGTGCTTTCATTTGTGTGTGGAGTGAGGGTGCAGTTGTTTGGCAGCCTGCAGTTAGGGTGTGCCTGCTGCACGTGTAGTGGGTGTTTTTGGGGTTTTTAATTATTTATGTATTTATTGTGAGTTTTAAAGTGCGCTATCAGGCCAATGTGTGTGGACGTTCTCCTGGCCATGTGTTACTGTTGCGCTATGTGGACACATGTGATTCACATGATTGGACATTGTGGATTTGGCATGGTTTTATTTGGCCCACCTACCGGATTCTCCGGATGTCTGCACTCCTTTCTCCATCCCTCCGACTCCCTCTATGCTCTCCATTCCTATGGTGGAGGCACAGATTTCTTCCCAGGGGGTCAACTTGATGGGTGATTCCGATCCTCCCCCGGTGGCTGTGGCAATGTTGCGGTTGGCAGAAAGTATGCTATGGACGCGTATCCGCAGGTCGTCCCATCGCTTTCTGCATTGCTGTGGGTTGCGGGGTGCGGTCCCCACCGCACTTACCCGCTGTGCCACCAGGGCCCATATGGCCTTCTTGTTCGCAAGTGCCGTCCTGGTCATTTGCGTGGAGAAGACGGCGGCAGCATTCTCCTGGAGGGTCTCTGTGAGCACGGTGAGTTCCTCACGGGAGAAGTGGACCTGCCGCTTGCGGTCGCACGCTTTATTCGCTACTTTTCCCATTTTTCTTGGTTTCACTAGGGTGGATGACGGGTTGGGATGTGTCTCAGGGTAGTGTTTTTAGTGGTTGTGTGGATTTTGTGGTTTTATAGGTGTACGGCGTGTTGTTTCCCGTTCCGGGCCCATGTTTTTACTTCCGTTTCCGTATATTTACGGTCACCGTACTTTCCGGTTGGCGCTCACTGCGGTGTCCGCTAAGATGGGTGGCGGTATTGCACCTAGGGCGCCGTACGGCGGCGGTGTGGGCCGTTTTGGGGTCTTTTCCGCCATCGCGGACTTTGCACTTCCGCCATGCCGTGGTGCTCGTGCCCGATGGGTCGGAATGGGCCGCACTTTGCTCCATCGTGCAATGGCGGAAACGCTTTTTACGCTGTGGCGGTCCGGTCAGTCACTTTCCGCCAGGGTCGTAATGAGGGCCTATATCTAGAATTCAACATTCAGACGATTCTGGTGAAATTTGCTATGCACTGTTTGATCACATATTGGAAGTTGGTCAATGCTCCGGCCAACTCACTGAATCGGTTGAAGTTATTTACTAGGTAGAGTTTTATGTCTGGTAGTTCCCTTGTGCAGATTAAAATCATGGGTTATAGATGATTCAACATAACTCACAGGAATGTACTCCTTTTGCTACTTTTGCAGCACAAGTCAACTATGAAGACGAATTTGTAGCAAGGAGTAAATGCTAGTAAACTTAGCTTCTAAATCTAATGCTGCCAGGTTTTATGAATATATAAGTGAACAAGAGGGCTGGTCAAGTTATAGATTTGTGTAGGGTGGCTGAGTGTAGGGTGGCTGAGAGAAAGTTGAGGACAACAGGTGCACCCTCTGACAAACAGGCCTGCCGCCTTCTCCAAAGGCAATACAGACTCTTTGTCCTTGCTAAGAAGAGAGCGCACATAAAAGCCTACGTCTCTGAGGCGTCTAACAACTCAGACAAACTCTTTAAAATCTGCATGGGGCTGGCCAATCCTGCTGCGGTCTGTACTTCTCCTGTCCCCTCCCAGGCCCTTTGCACTGCCCTGGCTTCTCATTTCATTACTAAAACACAGGGCATCTTGTCCACCGACTCCTCCTTGCATTCCTCCTCCTCCTTTCCTGGCACACCTGTGGCCGCCTCTCCTCTTCCCTTCTTCTCCTTCCCTCTGATCACCCCTGACAATGTTTCTACAGAAGTCCGATCTATGAAAGTCTCATCAAATCAGGTTCTTCCTTGTTCTTCCAAAACCATCAAGGACCACATTGTCACCCTTGCTCCAGCCTTGGCCAATTTCTGCAATCACTCTTTCACCACTGGAACCTTACCCTCCAATCTGAAGCACTCCCTTGTGCACCCCCTTTTTAAGAAACCTGCTGATCCCTCCTGTCCAGCCAACTACGCCTGATCTCCATTACTCATTTCCTGGGCAAACTCCTGGAAAAGCTGGCCATCTCCTAGCTTAACCTTCAAACAGAATCTTTGGTTGTCTCCATGACCATGAGTCTGGCTTCAGAGCGGTCAGAAGAACGGAAACTGCTCTCCTGAACATCTGTGAAGACCTACTCTCAAACATTGATTCTAACCTTCCATTTGTCCTCATTCTCCTCGATCTTTCCTCTGCTTTTGATACGGTCAACCATGCCATCCTGCTCAACCGGCTCCATGATAACCTGAGTATAACTGATCAGGTCCTGGCCTGGCTGACCTGTTTTCTCACTGATCGACCCTCCCAGGTCCAACTGGTGTTCTTCCTCTCCTCTCTCTCTCTCTACCTGTGGTGTAACCCAGGGGTCTAACCTTTCCCCATGGCTTGTCAAACAATACCTGGCTCCTCTTGCCCACCACATAGCCACCCTCTGTTCTGGCTTTCAGTGCTATGTGGTTGGCCCCCAGGTCTCCTTCAGGCTCCCCTCAGCCACCTCTACTCCTTCTCTCATCCCTGAATGTCTTTCCGCAATCTAGGAGTGGTGTGCTTCTAATGATCTCTGCCTTAATACCAGTAAGACCGAAATCCTCCTCATCAGAACACCTTGCCTCTCACTCTATGGCCGCCCACCCCCGGCCCTCTTCTTTCTCCTACTTGTGAGGCTAAGAACCTCTGGGTCATCTTCGACTCCACACTCTCCTTCTCTCCTCACATCTCTGACATCCCTAAGAAGTCAAACTACCAGCTACATCTCCTCAGAGGTATTCTTCCCTTCCTCACTTTCCCCCAGAAGCTCCTTGTCTCAAGAGCTCTGGTTCTCTCTAGGTTGGAATACTGCAACAGCTTCTTTCAAAATCTTCCTCCCTCTAATCTCTGTCCGCTACAACTCATCCAGAACAGGAATGCAAGACTTGTCCTTGGCCTCAAGCCCAGGGATCATATCTCTCCAGCTCTGAAATCCCTTCACTGGATCCCAGTGGTGGGAAGGATCAAGTTAAAGACCCTTTGCATTGTCCACAAGGCTTTCTGGGATCTGAGACCACACTACCTCCAACTCTCTCTTCCCAAATATCTGCCTTCTCAAGCTCTGCGCTGTTCCACCCTCAACTCTCTGAGGGTAAGACGCCTTTCCAAGCAAAGAGTTGGGAGTAGATCTCTTTCTTTGGCTGGGACATCCCTCTGGACCAGCCTCCCTGGCTCTCTGAAACTTGAGCAGAACCATCTCTGGTTCCGAAGCAACCCAAGACCTTTCTCTTTGCTTCTCTCTTCTCTCTTCCTCTACCTTGCTGATCACCTGCCTGTTCTTTGCACTGTTCACCTGGTCACCCTCTGAATTCGGGCCCAGGTCCCTACCTGTCCAGCTGCAATCCTTCACTGCCTCTTGGCTCCCCGGCACTTGTGGTCTGTATCTGTAACCCTACAGTCCCCTCTCTTGCATATACTTGCCACTGGTGGCTGCACTTATGAGTACCCGCACTTGCCACTCGTTGGCTGCACTCTTGTTGTTTATCCTTGTCCCCCACTTCTCCATACCCCCTACCCGCAGCACTTCTCCCTCCCCCTTCCCTGCTCTTGCGCGATCTGAATGACACAAGGCCTAGTAAGATCGTTGTTTTGTCCTCCTTTTTGTTTCCCCTCCTTGTCTTGTCGCACCTAGAAATACTGCGTACAGGCGTGTTATAAATGCCATATCATGTCATATATCATATTCATTTCAGTAAATTTTTTTTTTTTTGGGCAAAACTTTAATTTGGGAGTACTTGAAACTTAAATACAACTGTGCGAAGACGTGTGAAATTATTAGTGCATGGTTTGAAATCCTGACAGAAGGCAGATTCTGCCGCCTTTAAAGGGAGTACTGTGTGGAGTCTGTTCAACATCTACTGACTGCTTGTCCCTCGCTACTGAGATTACAACTCCAGGCACTAAGATCTGCAGGTATGGAGATTGACATTTCTCCTGCCATTCTCTGGAATACCTTCATGGGTGGAAATCATGAGGCTTGTATCTTGAATTGAACCAAATTTTGCAAGAGAATTGTTATCATTTATTTGTTTAGTTATTGTTCATTTGTAAAGCAAATAATACATATAACAGTGAAGATAACACTTTCATGTCTGACGACAATCCTTAGTTTTTCAAAGTGCCTTACACAAATAAGGTAAAGGTGGGTGGGGAGGAGCATGGTAAAAACAGACTGGTTCATATAAAATGTTAAGTTGAAATAGATCAAACAATTATATAGCAGCGGGACATAAATATAGTGGAGGGGGTGGGTGGTTGAGAGAGGAAGGGAAGAGGAGTGTAGGAAAGGTAGACTACTGGGCATTGCTACTCTCTGAGTAGTTAAGCAGTTTTTAAGATATAAGGAAATGGGCTAGTAGGGTGGAGAGGAGAGGAGGATGGGATGAGGGGTTGAAAACAGAAAGGGAGACAATACACTAACAAGGGTGTCAAGGGGCGGGGAGTCGGAGAAACAGGGGACAGGAAGTAGAGACTGCAGAAGGCCATCTAAATTAGATTTTTGGCAGGACAGGTGAAAACACAATCAGCAACTGGGCACAGCTAAATTCGATTTTAGGCAGGAAAGGTGAAAATACAATCAGCTACTGGGAGTGAGAGGTGGGACAGTCACAGGTGTGGAGGAAGAGGGTTGATGAAGTTAGTTGAGGGAACTAACCTTCAGAGAAATGTTAGATGCTCCATTGATTTCTGGTGTCCAGAACATGTGAAGTTCTCCTCAGCCACCATGTGCACCATCATACAGGCAAGTCTAGAGTAATTCTGGAGGGTGTAGATATTGGGTTAGAGTTTTATGGGTGTGACAATGATGGTGCACAATGTAACTATTCAAATTGAAACAGACAGACACTAACATGTTATCTATGATCGTATTGAATGGCTTGTTGTATGCACTCGCCTTGACTCCCAGTTGAAAGCACACTTCTCTCCTGTCTCTCCTTCCAGTGTTTCCATTCTCCTGTCCAAAATTCATCCTACTGCTGCCCCCCGATCTCCTTCCCACCCTCCTTATTCCTAAGATTTACCCTCTCCTCATCCCCTACTCAACCACCTTCTTCAATATTTGTCTCTCCTCAGCGACCTTTCCCTCAGCCTTCAAACATGCTACTATCATCCCCTTCCTGAAGAAACCTTCTGCTAACTCTCTCCTTGCTTCTAACTTGCTTCCTATCTCGCTCCTTCCCTTCCTCTCTAAGCTTCTTGAACGACTAGCTTACTCTCAACTCTCAGCTTTTCTTTCCACTCATTCTCGTCTTCCCCCCTCTCAATCTGTTTTCCGCCCTAAACACTCCACTGAGACTGCTCTCACTTATGTTCTCAACTACCTCCTTACCGCTCGCTATGCTAAGCAATCCTCTGTCCTTATACTCCTTGATCTGCCTGCTGCCTTTGATACCGTTGATCACCCCTTACTCCTCAACACTCTTTCTTCCTTTGGTGGCAAAGGCTCTGTCCTCAATTGGCTCTCCTCCTACCTCTCCAATTGTTCTTTTGCTGTCTCCTGGGGCGGCAGCACCTCCTCCAGCTTCCCCTTGGTCTACGGGGTCCCCCAAGGCTCTGTACTTGGCCCTTTTCTTTTCTCACTCTACACATCTCTTCTTGCTCCCATTATCGCCTCATTCGTTATCTCTCACCATTTATACGCAGACGACACCCAGCCTTTCCTCTCCTTCCCTTCTTTCACTCCTGATCTCTATCTCAATTTATCCTCCTGTCTTACCGCTATCAAAAACTGGATGTCTTCCCACGTTCTCTCCTTCAATACCGACAAAACAGAAGTCTTTTTCTTTCCTTCCAACATACTTCCTCATCCACTTCCCCTCTTTCAATCTCACCATCTCTGCTCACGCTCGTAATCTAGGTCTCCACTTTGACTCCTCCCTCTCCTTTTCCCACCATATTTCTCTCACCTTTCGTACCTGTCGCTACCATCTCTTCAATATTCGAAAGTTCCGCTACTCCCTCACCTTCCACACCTCAAAACTCTTAATCTCCTCTCTCATCTTCTCTCGTCTGTTCTACTGCTCTTCCCTTCTTTTTGGTCTCCCTGCCTCTCATCTTGCCACCCTAAAATCCATTTACGACTCCTCTATCCGTACACTTTGTCTTCTTGCCCCCGTGACTCCATTTCCTCTTTGCTCTCTTACCTAGGCTGGCTTCCCCTCCCCTCCCAACTTAAATTCCAATTCCTCTGTCTTGTATTCAAATCTCTCCACGACCTTGCCCCCCCATATCTCTCTTCCCTCCTCTCATTCTATACTCCCTACCGGCCTCTCCGCTCTGCTGATCTGTTCTTACTTACTGTTCCCCCATCTCCTTGTGCCTCTTCACGATTCCGTTCCTTTCAGCTCTTGGTCCCCCTACATTGGAACTCTTTACCTTCCGCTGCCACTCCATTCCCACATACTCCTCCATCCGCACCTCCTTGAAATCTCTTCTTATCCATTCCCCCCTGATCTCCCTTCCTACCTACCTACTTTCCTACTTCCCTATTCTCCCACCTACCCATCTCCCTTCCCTCTCTTTCCTTATCCCTACTCCTCATCCTTTCCTTAACCCTTCACTTACCTTCCCTTACTTAGGTAAATTGTTCTATATATTGTCTCGCTAGTTTGTCTCATGATTGTTATTATGCTTCATTCATTGTTCTTGTATCCTGTTGTTATATTGTAAAGTGCTTTGGTTAAAGCGCTATTTAAAAATAAAAAAAATACAAATACAAAATAATGTAGTTATGAAGTGTATGGGATTCCCTCTTATGAAATTGTATCTTTTACATTGTAAGAACATTTTTAAAAGTTGACTATGTTAACTATATAATACAACAATTAACTAAAAAATAAATAACTATACTATAGACTAGTTGTAACCTGCCTATGATATGTCAATCTGAAAATCTCTTCCTCATTTTCTCTTTGTCGCTTACTCCCCACGCTGTGCTCTTTCTTGCTGTAGTTCTTAATTGATCTGTATGTCTCTTTCTCTCTCATTCTATTTCTCTGTCTCTTTCTATGTGGGTTACAGTCTCTTAGTCAGATGAGAATTTTTTAGAGCCACCACAGCTGTTGCTGAGAGTAGCGTCACCAGAGTGTGAAAAAACAGACATCTTAAAGGGTGGCTGTGTTTTTGCAAAAGCAGTTTTAAAAATAAAATAAAAGGACATTATTTAATTGCACTGACATTGTTCAATGGCTTTTTTGGAATTTTACAATGTTTATTTTGTGAGATATATGTATATTTTATTATTGTCTCATGCACATATGGCATGCCAATCTTATGCTCCCATCTATACAATCCCAACCACACAATTCCGGGTAAAGAACAGACAGTGAGGTAGTCAAAAATCGAAATGTGTGTAAAAGAAGATGGCAATTAAAAAAAAAAGACTCGGCCCCCAGCTTTAACATGGAAACCACCACAGAAGGGTATGTTTTCAAAGCAAGTACTTACACAAAACACAATTTGACCTGCCTATATGAATCTCACTATTATAAATGTTATATGTGAGGTATTCAGGGATAGCCTTCCTGCGACAGTATTGTGATTTCCTTTAATATATAAACGTATTGAGGTTATCAAGAAAGAAATAGCTGAGATGAACTCGCCTGATGCAACTAAGGAGAAGAATGAACAAAAAATGCATCAAATCCTAAAAGAATATCAAGATGTGTTAAAACTCAGAAAAATTGTGAAATATTTTCGGGATGAGCGGGACTATCAGGAAGATACTTGAAGGACACGACAAGTGTATTGAACATCATTCAAGAACTACAGTGGGAAAAGGATTTTCTGCTGGTAACACCCGATGTTTGTGCACTATATACATCCATCAGACATGATTTGGCAGTTGAAACTATCAGATACATATTCAGAGACAGCTCAGCCTTGCATTATCATCATATCAACATGTTAGCAGAGATGTTAGATGCTACAATCACTCATAACAAGTTTATATTCAATGACCAATACTACCAGCAAATGCAAGGGGTAGCAATGGTTAGAAAATATGCTCCGGCACAGGCCAACCTCTTTAACGGGCTATTTGAGGATACAGTCATCTACACTAATTCAAGATATTCCAAACATGTATTATTTTGGCCCTGATACATTGACGATATGCTAATGATTTGGAAGGGCAACACAAATGAAATGAAGGAATTCATTAAAGATATCAATAACAACAACTGTGGTATCAAGTTCACTTGGACACACAGTGGGAATGAGATAGATTTTTGGGATCTAAAAATCAACGTGGTAGGAAACCAAATTAAGACCAGAACTTTCAGAAAATCATCAGAGGTGAAATCTACATTGTATGCCACTATTTGTCACCAGGACACAGTGGTTTGTAACCTACCGGTGGGAGAATTTGTTAGAGCCAGACCTAATTGTGAAGATCAAGTTACATTTGAGGAAGAATGCCAGCTTTTGAAAGATCACTCTTATGAAAGAGGATATGCGGTGAAGCATGTTAAGAAGGTGGAGGTTAAAGCCAGTGTACGAGAAGGGAAGACACTCCATCTCAAAGGAAGAAGGAGGATTGTGAAAAACAACATACAGAGATTAGATTCATAACAAAATGTTGTCACAACCATTACAGGATTAAAAGAATAATGAACATACATTGGCATTTGTTATCCTTGGATAAAGACTTAACAGGATGTGTAGGTGACAGACCAAAATGTGTGTTTACGAAAGCCAACACTGTTAAGAATGCGTTTAGTCCATCTCTGCTACTGAGCCCTACTCAAGAATCAGGGGTTTCCTGGTTGAATCTCATTAGGGAAGGTTTTTATAAATGTGGCAGGTGCACAATGTGCAGAAATGCAGAAGATATCACAGACAAATTCACTGATTCTCAAGGTACTACGTGGCTGATGACAGACTTTATCAATTGCCAAACGACGTATGTTGTGTATGCGATTAAATTTATATGTGCCAAAATATACATTGGAAGCACTAAATGCACCTTGAGAACAAGAATTAGAGAACACATATCAACAATAAACAGCCACGGTCCAAGAGTCCCAATGGCAATTAACTGGTAGCAGCATCATCAACTGGAGCACAAGGATGACATTAGATTCATGGGGCTAAAGAAAATAACACTCAGAAAAAGAGTGGGAGACAAGGAGAAAACTTTGCGTCAAATGTAAGCGAGATTAATTTGCCAGTTCCGGCCAATGGAAAGAGGACTGAACTTTGACCATGAGCTCAGTGCCTTTCTGTGGAGGAGCTTAAGACAAGGCATCACAAGTATTCTAACAGCACTTGAATATGACAGTAAATCCTCACCATATCCCAAATGTGGTATATGAAGTAGCGGGTAAAGTGTGGTGGAAGTAAAATAATTGGAGAATAATGGTAGGAGAGTGATGTATCAACAGTAACTTAACCATAATGGCAAAAAGTATATTGTGCATTTAAATCATGTGTTCTGATAATCTATGTGATGTATAGGTACGATGCAAATTTTGCCAGTACTAGAATATAATAGGAGCTTACAGTAACTACAATGTGCTATAGGAATTGTGGTGGAAATAAAACAAACTGACAAGAATGGTAGAAGAGCAATTTATAATAAGAAACTTGATTATAATGGTCTAACAAACATTGCATACTTATATCATGAGTTTTGTCAAATCAATGCGATGTACATGTATTATGTGTGATTTACCAATAATAGAATCCAACAGGAACCTACACCACAATGTGCAAAGAACAGACAGTGAGGTAGTCAAAAATCGAAATGTATGTAAAAGAAGATGGCAATTTAAATAAAAACTCGGCCCCCAGCTTTAACATGGAAACCACTACAGAATGGTATGTTTTCAAAACAAGTACTTAAACAAAACACAATTTGACCTGCCTATATGAATCTCACTAATATAAATGTTATATGTGGGGTATTCAGGGATAGCCTTTCTGCAACAGTATTGGGATGCCCTTTAATATATATATATAGATTGAGGTTATCAAGAAAGAAATAGCTGAGATGAACTCGCCTGATGCAACTAAGGAGCAGAATGAACAAAAAATGCATCAAATCCTAAAAGAATATCAAGATCAGTTAAAACTCAGAAAAATTGTGAAATATTTTTGGGATGAGCAGGACTACCAGGAAGATTGTGTATATACTTTCCAAAGTAAATATGACCTCAAGAGCTCATCAATGTCAACGAGTTGTACCCCTAATAAGTAAATGGGGAGTTCAGACAGAGTCTGACCAAGAAAGTGCTGGCTCATAAGAAAATAAGCAAGGGATACATGAATCAAATCAGGAGATTCAGAAAGGGCAACAGAATCATTCCCACAAAGCAAGTCTGTTTTCAGTTACCTCAGAATCCATCTATAATCATCCCAGGTACAGGAAGAGAGGAAGGAGGGAGGGGGGAACGACGAAGCGTAGCCAAATCTCAAAACAGATTCAACAAAAAGGATTACAAGAGCGGGTACTAAGAGTGGAACCAGCAGAAGACCTTGCACAATTTGGTTATCAACCTATCGAAAAGATCTTTGACTAACCATGAATTAAATGCTTTGAATAGGGGCTTATCATTTGCACCCTCATCGGCATTAGATCTGATTGACCTACAGATCGATGTATTTAAATTTATTTGGAAACTAAAGCTAAATAATTTTTTTGCAACTCAGACTACGCAAGCGAAGGAAACAAGTCAACACAGAGAACAAAGTTCTCTAACCTTAACGGACATTGAGAATACATTCTTACTTAGATCACAAGAAGAACATGATGAGTATGATTTGAGGAACCTGATGCAGGAATTGAAGATTCATCCAACTAACATTGTACTTCAAGAATTGAAACTGAATTCCGAATTCTTACCTCAATTAGCTCAAGACAATATCATTGATACATTTTGGAAAGTGATAATTAAAGATATTAACAAGGAGTGTTTGAAATATAGCAAAGATCGGGTCAATCTTCATAAGTATGGTAATCTCTCGCCTCAGGGGAGACAGGCATTACATGCACTCAAAAAAGATGTGTCAATCATCATAAAGGAGACAGACAAAGGCGGAAACATCGTCCTATTGTATAGAGACAAGTACATACAAATGGCAATGTGACATCTAAATACCAAGTGGTGGAACATCTTCAGGTATTGATTACCAAATTGCACAGACAGGGCTTGGTTAAGGATGCGTAGAAAATGTATTTGGTAATAAAGGATCCGGTACTTCCAACAATGTACTTTCTGCCTTAAATCCATAAATAATATGACATAATTGCAGAGGGGAGAACAATCCTTAGCGGGATTGGCTGGGTAACACAACCCCCTGTGGAGTACATTGACAACATGTTAAGTTCTCACGTTAGTAAACTGAAATCATACTTGAAGGACACGACGAGTGTATTTAACATCATTCAAGAACTAAATTGGTACAATGATTTTCTGCTGGTAACACCAGATGTTTGTGCACTATATACATCCATCAGACATGATTTGGTGCTTGAAACTATCAGATACATATTCAGAGACAGCTCAGCCTCGCATTATCATTATATCAACTTGTTAACAGAGATGTTAGATGCTACACTGACTCATAACAAGTTTATATTCAATGACCAATACTACCAGCAAATGCAAGGGGTAGCGATTGGTACAAAGTATGCTCCGGCAATGGCCAACCTCTTTATGGGGCTACTTGAGGATACAGTCATCTACAGCAATTCAAAATATTCCAAAACATGTATTATTATGGGCTAGATACATTGATGATGTGCTAAGGATTTGGAAGGGCAACACAAAGGAAATGGATTAATTCATTAAAGATATCAATAACAACAACTTTGGTAGCAAGTTCACTGGGACACACAGTGGGAATGAGATAGAATTTTGGGATCTAAAAAATTATGTGGTAGGAAACAAACTTAAGACCAGAACTTTCAGAAAATCAACAGAGGTGAACTCTACGTTGTATGCCATGATTTGTCACCAGGACACAGTGGTTCGTAACATACCGGTGGGAGAATTTGTTAGGGCCAAACGTAATTGTGAAGATCGAGCTACATTTGAGGAAGAATGCCAACTTTTGATAGAATGCTTTTATGAAAGAGGGCATGCGGTGAAGCATGTTAAGAAGGTGGAGGTTAAATCCAGTGCATGAGAAGGGAAGACGCCCTCATTACGTCCTTCGCAGAATGGGTTAACGGGCTCCGCTAATGGAGGCGGACCCGTTAAACCCGTTCTGCGAAATTACGAGGTGCCCTCGCGGGACCCGGTAAGGATGCCTGGTAAAACCAGGCGTTGTTACCGGGTCCCGCAAGGGGAAGAGGGAATTAACAACGGGCCGGTCGTAATCAGCCCGTTGTTAGCTCCCTCTCCCATTCCCATTGAGCCCTACGAGGGCTCAGATGGGAATGGGGAAGGTCCGGGCCCGGGCTCCCAGAGAGAGGAATTACCGGGCCCTCCGAACTCGGAATGGCCCGGTAATTCCCCATTCTGGGAACCCGGTAAAGGAGCCCCGTTTAGCTAATAGCTCCATGGCTGTTGCAAAACTCGTAATGAGGCCCCCAAAGGAAGGAGGAGGATTGTGAAAAACAACATACATAGACTAGATTCATAACAAAATGTTGTCACAACCATTACAGGATAAAAAAAAATGAAAAGAGTGGCGCTGTGGAGCAGCCAAGATGGCTGCCTAGCTTTTCCGCTCTGTGCGGCCTCGGCGTTCATCTGCTCACATCTGTGGTCCCCGACATTGTGAAGGACTATTGGCTGGCCGTGCTGTTTCTGCTATTGCACTGGACATTTTGTGTGATTTTGGACTCGATCGGTCCACCCGGGACCCGGCTGGCGCCTCTGTTGGATTTGGGCCTAGCATTCCATCCGGCCCCGGCGGTTGCCTAACATCTGGCCCTCCCGCCTGGCCTGCCTAACTCCTGGATCCCCTCCCCCACTTCTGGCTCCCGCCGCTCAGTGGAGTGGGTGCGGCTGCCTGTGCGACCCGCCGCGGATGCCGCCACACTGTGAATGCTACCTGCTGCATCGGCGATCATCGCGCCGACTACACAGAGGATTTATTCACCCCGCGCACCGCGGCGGTCCATGGGGGGCGGGGACTGGAGCGTGTAGGCGGCGAGGCCTCTGCATTATGTGTGTGCGAATTTGCGGGCACCTGCTGGGTACCAAAGCTGTCATAAGGAGGCGTTCCTTACCATACTGTCTGCCCACTTTCCCGCTGGCATTGTCGCCGCCTTCGCTGGCCACCCGTGCAACCTGAACGCACATGGAGGCCGTGGACGCCTGCCATCACAGCTTTGCTGCTCTGCCTAACCCCCTCGGGGCGCCTGCCGGCACAAAAAAGACAGCCCTGCCTTCCCCAGTTCTTCATCCTACTCATAAGCGGGCCCTCTCTGCAACCGGGTCCACTACAGTGACAATGCCTAGCAGACACAAGGCGAGGCCCCCGGGAGGCGCAATGGAAAGGTACACCAAAGCAGTCCCTCGAGATGAGCCAGCCAGCACATCATTGCCCCCGGACGAGCCAGACTTGACCCTGCATCAAGTGGTCGGAACACCTGACCTCACCCTACTAAAGGAATCTATGGCTAAAAACTTCGCCTCCTTCCATGAAAAATTAGACGACATGAATGCTAATGTCGCCTCGCTAAAGACTCGAGTAGACCAGGCGGGATCGAGGATCACCGAGGCTGAAAATAGAATCTCAGTAAACGAAGATGGTATTAACGTGCTCCAAGACACTGTGGCCTCCCTAACGCGCGACATGAAAAGTGTCAAGGCGAAATGCGACGATTTGGAATTGCGCTCTCGCAGGAATAACCTGCGCATCATCGGGGTTCCTGAGAATGCCCTCAAGGGGGAAGACGCAGAGGAGAAACTACTCAAAGACCTGCTGGATGACCCTGCCCTCTCACCATATTTCACAGTCGAGCGGGCTCATCGGGCCCTATCACCACGCCCCAGACCCGGCGACATCCCCAGACCCATTATCGGCAAGATACTCAACTACCACGACAGAGATCTCATCCTCTGCCTGTCGCGGGAAAAGGAAGACCTGCGATTTGAGGCCCATACCATTAGAATCTTCCCGGACTTCTCGCTGGCGGTGGAGCAGGAGAGGCGCCAATTCTTAGGCGTCAAGAAGCTGCTTAGGGAGCGCAACGTCCCCTACGCCATCCTGTTCCCGGCACGGCTAAAGATCACTCATGATGGCAAGATCTTCTTCTTCACTGTCCCGGACGAAGCGGTGAAGTTCATCGAGTTACATATACCTCTTCCTGGGCCGCGGGGCGACCACGCGCCATAGACTGCACAGCCCACAATGTTATAAAGCGTCCACAGATCCATGCCTTATGATGTGTTGATGGCAACCTCCCCGTGTCCACTCAGCAACTGCGGCCTCTTAACATATGTGTGCGGGCCACAGGCTAGCTCCTAAACTGCTTACCTTCTCAGCCACTTGGTTCACAGAGCTATCCCTGTGTCCTACTATCTCCTGCGATGTCAATCAACCAGAGGACACTCTCTGGGCTCAGAGGCTGCCTGTGATACCCGTTTACCGCAGCAATACATTAGGGACAGCATTTGCTGCCCCGCATCAAGTTCCAGATGCCGGCCGCATGGCACCAGCGCCCCCGTTGCAGTTGCAATGTTTGCTTTCAATTTTATTTTGTTCTTTTTAATGACTGGCCCCTGTTGGGCTGGGATGTGGCCCTATCCACGTTGGATCTGATACTCTGACCTTTGGTTTCCGGTTGGAGCAGGCCCAAAGGGCGTCATGTGTGTTTTGGGGTGGGAGGTCTGCACTACATGTTGGGGTTGGGCAGTGAGGGTGGGGGGTGGCAAAGTTGGGGTTGATATAACAGCTAAAAACATGGCTGAGAGATACACGACTTCGACTCAACACTACTGCGCACACGGCAAATGCAAAAGGTGGAATGCTAACGAATACTACCACTGGGATGTTCCATAATGTGTCGCTATGGCTCTGAACATTGTAACATGGAATATCCGTGGTATGAGCAATTTCACTAAAGCCGGCAGGATAACTGCCTATGCCCAGCGACATGGCATCAAAATCCTCTTTCTCCAAGAAACCCACGCCCTTGGGCGCCTAGCAACATGTCTCGCCCCCACGTGGGGCAACAACAGATACTACACGAAGTACTCCACCCAATCCAGGGGGTCCTAACTCTAATCCATAAATCAGTCCAGTTTTCCCTGCGTTCCAGCCATATTGACCCTGAGGGGAGATACGTGATCCTCCATTGCTCACTCGCTAATATGGAATGCCTCCTAGTGAACACATTTGACCCTAATTTTGACGCCCCTGTGTTCTTTGATGCCATCACCGCCACGCTTCTGAAATATATTGGTATTCCCATCATATGGGGTGGGGACATGAATCTGATCCTGGATAAAGACCTGGATAGGTCCGGGACGGCCCGCGGGGCCCCATCACACGCGGCCCATAGGTTACACGCCCACATAGACACACTTGATCTCAGGGATGTATAGAGAGCCCTCAACCCACAGGTTAGCGAGTAAACATTTTCTCATTGGTACATGATAGCCTCTCCAGGATCGACCTTTTCCTAATGTCGAGTTGCATGATCGGCAGGGTCACAGAGACCAAGATATTACCACGCACATTATCCGACCATTCACCGGTAACACTTTGAATTATACTGGGACACGACCAGCCACCTCGCTCCTCTTGGAGATTTAGGTCAGAGGCCCTCCTAGACATAGTCTTCAAAGCCGACATCCTAGCCTACATCAACACCTTCTTTGAGTGCAATAACATGCATGACACCCCCGATGGAGTAGGCTGGGAGGCATTCAAGGTCTTTATCAGAGGGATGTGCATCTCTAGGGAGGCGGGGGTCCTCAAAGCCATAAAAAGTAGCTTCCAGCAGTCGGAAGCGAAATTAAAAGAGCTGGAGAGGGCATATGCCACCGCCCCTTCCCCGAACATACTGGCACAGATCAGAGCGGAATTAGAAACATTTGAATCTCATGCTCTAAGAGAAGTTCGGTACTTCGCCTGTCCTGTAGCGGCCAGGAAGTATGGTAAGGGGGATAGGCCGGGTAGGACACTGTCCAGACTGGTCCGCACTGAGGGGGGCAGGAACCGCATTGATTGCGTCAAAGACACAGGAGGCACCCTGTGCTGGTCCGACCAGGATATCCTTGGGACATTCACCGCGTTCTACACGTCCCTGTATGGCCCCCAGCAAGAACACAGCCTGCAAGACACTGACACCCTGCTAGATCAAATCCCCATGACTCTCCTCTCCTGCGCGACCAGCGATCTACTTGAAGCCACTATCACCCTAGATGAGATAACCACGGTCATCTCAAACTACCCTAGGGTCTAAGCACCAGGCCCGGACGGCCTAACCTCGGAGTTTTATCGGGAACATGTAGCCATCCTGGCACCCAGACTCCTGGAGGTGTGGAATGAATCCCTAGAGTTAAACATCCTACCCCAATCCATGCATGAGGTGCTTATAACTGTACTACCCAAGCCGGGTAAACCGTTGGACGAATGTGGGTCATATAGACCCCTTTCCCTGATTAATACTGACACGAAAATATTTGCCAAGATTATTGCCAATAGGTTTCTCCCCATTATGGCCCATTTAGTCCACCTCGACCAGAGTGGCTTTGTACCCGGCAGATCCACCGCCCTCAATATCCATCGTCTGTTCAATGTTTTGGCTAGAATCGACCCCGACGCACATGCCGTGGCGGTCACCCTCGATGCCCAGAAGGCGTTTGATATGGTGCTATGGCAATATATGTGGGCGGTGCTCCACAAAATGGGAATTGGTCCACGCATGAGATTGTACATAAAACTTCTCTACACAAGCCCCGCAGCCAGAGTCCTGGTCAACTCCAGGGCCTCGGCCCCCTTCGCTCTCCACAGGGGTACCCGCCAGGGCTGCCCGTTCTCTCCGATACTCTTTGCGCTCGCTATAGAACCCATGGCTGACAACGTTAGGGACAAACACACGATAAAGGTATACGTCTTCGTGATACACCCAAGATCATTTCTCTATATGCCGACGACGTGCTTCTATATGTTAGGGACCCGGCTGCCCACCTAGGCCCGATATTGAGAGACATAACCAAAATTGGCACTTTTTCAGGCTTCACCATAAACTATTCCAAATCTGAAATCTTCCCGCTTACCCCGTCCACTACACAACCGCCCTGCCAATTCCCCCTCCGATGGTCACCGGGGGGCATCAGATACCTCGTAGTACACGTGTCCCTCACTAATGATTCACTGTTGGCTGACAACTACGTGGCTGTGGCGGAGCTTGCTGAGGCTCAAATGTTGAAATGGCGCAATCTTCCACTCTCTATGTCGGGTAGACTATCTCTAATCAAAATGATCATGGTCCCCAAATTTCTCTATGTCTTCACTAATGTGCTGATCTGGCCCGGAAACCGATATTTCAGGAACCTGCACGCTGCATGTGCCCCATTTCTATGGCACTCGGGCGCGTTCATAAGAAATAGCAGCACATGACCCTTCCCTATGGAAACGGGGGTTTCACCGCCTCCGACCTCGCTAAATACTGGAAAGACGCGCAGGTCCAACACGCCACATACTGCTACACGTTCTACGACCTTCTCCGCATATGAAGCTCGAGAAACTATCAAGCGAGAGTGTCAACACCCTCTCCCTCATTTTCCATCACACATATCACGCCGATGCCCCGGCCGACCCTGTGGTGGCCACTATCAGGGCCTGGAAATATATCCTGCAGACACAACCCGACCACCACCCATACTACAAATGGCTGCCCATCTGGCAGTTCCCAGGCCTCAGCCCTACACATGATAAACTCTTAATGAAACACTGGCACGACCTGGGCTACCGGGCCCTAACCGACTTTTACCCCGATGGGAAGTTTATCATTCTGCAGACGTGGCGCCCCGGACACCTGGGTACTGCGTTGGAACTGCTGCAATACTATAGGTTGAGGGCGGTGTTCCGCGCCTGGTGGCCCTCATACCCTGATGAGCCCCCAAACTCACCTGAGATTCACTACATATCCAACTCGGCTGGAGCTAGAGGGATAGTGTCCTCGCTGTACAAATTGCTGATGGCCGACCCCACGGACGTACCACTCAAGGCACGGGATACGTGGAGTGAGGAGCTGGGCCTCCCCATCACTGACGCAATGTGGGGGAAAATATGCATACACACCCGAACCACCTCTCTGAATGCCAGACATAGGTGCATACAATACAAGCTCCTGAACAGACTATACTACATGCCTCAAAGACTAGACAGGTTTGCACACACTCAGGCCCGCACCTGCCCTAAATGCAAGTCTCCTGCTGCTGATCACACTCATATGTCTGGTCCTGTGATGCGCTGTGCCCATACTGGAAAGCCATAATTGAAGCTCTCTCAGATATTACAGCGTCCCATATCCCTCCAGATCCCCTAGCTATACTGTTCGGCCTGTGGGATAGCCCTGAATTGAAGAAGATGTCCAGGTTTCTGAATGTTGCCACCATAATAGCCAAAAAATGCATACTACAATGTTGGAAGCACCGATCACCCCCTTCGTTTGAGATGTGGCTTGGGGCCCTCACCTGGGCTCAAGCGTGCGAGGAGGACTATATCAATACCCTCCCACTGACCTCTCGACCCAAGAATGTGTGGACGGAATTTTGCACCTATTTGAATAACAAAGATGACTTAGAAATATTGTCCCCCCCCCCTTCTTGTGAAGTAGACTAATCCATTGTCGCACCGCATAAATCCGAATCATGGTCCTATCTGTCCTTGCTGGCATATCCCATGTATTGCATTACCATTTATGTATCTGATACCCTTGTTATGCTGTACACTGTGTTGATTGTCTGTTCTCTCACCATGCCAATAAAGAAAAGTTAAAAAAAAAAAAAGAAAAGATATTGGCATTTGTTATCCTTGGATGAAGACTTAACAGGATGTGTAGGTGACAGACCAAAATTGGGGTTTACGAAAGCCAACACTCTTAAGAATGCATTGAGTCCATCGCTGCTACCGAGTCCTAGTTAAGAATTAGAGGTTTCCTGGTTGCATCCTATTAGGGAAGGTTTTTATAAATGTGGCAGGTGCACAATGTGCAGCTATGCAGAAAATATCACAGACAAATTCACTGATTCTCAAGGTACTACGTGGCTGATGACAGACTTTATCAATTGCCAAACGACGTATGTTGTGAATGCGATCAAATGTGTATGTGCCACAATATACATTGGAAGCACTAAACGCACCTTGAGAACAAGAATTAGAGAACACATATCAACAATAAACAGCCAGGATCCAAGAGTCCCAATGGCAATTCATTGGCAGCAGCATCATCAACTTGAGCACAAGGGTGACATTAGATTTATGGGGCTAAAGAAAATAACACTCAGAAAAAGAGGGGGAGACAAGGAGAAAACTTTGCGTCAAATGTAAGCGAGATTAATTAGCTATTTCCGGCCAATGGAAAGAGGACTGAACTTTGACGATGATGTTAGGGAGAATTCTCAGAAATGTGCTTATTCCCTTCACCTTAGAGACCCCCAGCAACTGTACTGGATTTTGAGGACTTGTTTTTTTTCCCTGGAGAGACTGTGAACCTTTTTTCCCACTCTCTCTTGAATTTTGATATGTGTTTTACTCTTGTGTTCTTTGGTTATGGAGTTTTAGATAACTCCATAGGCATCATCGTTTTATTGTTGTGTCACACAGCACCTTTAGTGCAGTGGCACAGGGGTGTCCTTTGGACTTCCCAAGGTTTAAATACCTTCTCTGGGATGAACCACTGTTTCCCAGAGAATGTAAAGTTAAATTGACTTTACTAGTCTTTTTAAATCATAGACCAAGCACACACTATCTTTCCATAGACTGTTGTAGGGGTTACTTAGTTTCCCCTATGTCTAAACACTCTTGTAGCTGTCAAAAGCTACCCTTTCCTATTGAAATGGCTGGTGGCAGTGGTTTTATAACAAACTACCATGATTTTTCCCGACCGCGAACACCGGTAGCTAAAAATCGGGGCTGCCATGCTTTTCAATATGGCGCCCAAGACCCCTTTGTAAAAACAGACTCCAGTCATCTTTATTCGCTGTTTCTTTGTGGAAAGGTCCTTCTGGTGTCTAACTCTGCGCGCAAACCAAGTTTGGTCCCTTTGTTTGTGAGCCTTTGGCGGGCTTCAGGACTGAAGTCTGGCCATGGTGTCTGAGTGTCTGGGGTTGGACAGGAAGTGAGGGAGGTGCCCGAAACTCCCTGTGCTTGGTCTCCTAGGAGACCCAAATACACTCTGGTGTGATTGGCTGGGTGACTGTCCGGCAAGGACAGCCACCCTGCTGGGTGAGTGACAGCTAAGCTGGAATGAATAGGAGAAAACTGTTTAAAAGGTAAGTCTCCAGGACTGGAAGGCAGAGTCGACCACTGGAACGAAAGAACCGAAGACAAGCTGAAAGAGGACGGCTGCTTTTTCCACTGGACCGTTGGTTTGCCCGGTGAAGCCCTCCGGCACCTCCGAATCACCAGATCTCCATTTGAAAGAGAAGCTCTATCAAGGACGGCTTCTTCCTTTGAGTTGGAGGCACCAATCATCTCAGAAGACACCTGGATATCATTCTCAATGCTGGTTAATGTTTAGCCAGGAGAGGGAAACCAGTTTGTGTCTTGAAGCAACGGCTACTGAACCAAAGTGACTCAATTTTGTTTGCTCCGATGACGATCCCGCGCAATGCAGGAGTCCCCCGATGTCCTTCCTCTTGTCTGCACGACTGAGGCTCAGGAACAGAGAGATCTGCAGGAACTGCCAGGAACCAACGTCTTCAGCTACATCTTTTTGCTTCCCTTTAAGGTACTCTGCCATCCGTTGAGAGATCCTAACTCTCACGGTGAAAGTTCGTGAAACTTTCCCAACTTTCAGGCCTAATCAGCTGTGACCCAGCATGTCATTTGTTTTCGTCTAAACGACTTCTAAAAACTTTTACAAAGACTTCTCCATCTGTACCAGAACTGTGCTGTCCTATCCAAGAACACTAGACTATTGACTTTGGCCTGGCCTATTGAATTGAACTGACCCTCTTGGTACACTGAAGCTTTGCATTATCTAAAATAAGTGTTTTCTAATCTATTGTAGGAACCTCAGCCTTTTTATTCCTATTTAAAATAAGTGAAGTGCCATTTGGCTCCTTTTTCAGGGGAGCTCCAACTGTCCCTGCAACTAAGAGTTTTGTTCTGTAGTATATTGGTGTTTAATATTGAGTTGATTTCTACTAGTGAATGTTTTCTAAATGAATGTGTAAATAAATGTATTTTTTAACAGGAAACCTTGAGTGTAAGTGTCTACTTCAACCACTGTGATTGTCATACTTCTGTGTAACTTCTTCTACTGCTCACATTCCCTCTTGAGATAAACCTGGCTGCTCAGCTCGCTAGCAAAAGTGTGCGGTACAGACTTATACCAAAGGTTGGTTTTTGCTTACACCTGTAGTCCTAATTATGTGTGGTGTTCCCAGAGGGTACTGCATGCAATTCTGCCTAACACATGAGCTCAGTGCCTTTCTGTGAAGGAGTTTAGGAAAAGGCATCACAAGTACTCTAACAGCACTTGAATATGACACAAAATACTCACCATATCCCTAATGTGGTATTTGAAGTATGGGGTAAAGTGCAGTGGAAGTAAAATAATTGTACAAGAATGGTAGGAGAGTGATGTATAAACAGGAACTTAACCATAATGGCAAAAAGTATATTTTGCATTTAAATCATGTGTTCTGATAATCTATGTGATGTATAGGTACTATACGAAATTTGCCAATACTAGAATACAATAGGATCTTACAGTAACTACAATGTGCTATAGGAATAGAGGTGGAAATGAGACAAATTGACAAGAATGGTAGAAGAGCAATTTATAATAAGGAACTTTATTATAATGGTAGAACAATCATTGCAAACTTATATCATGTGTTTTGACAAATCAATGTGATGTACAGGTGTTATATGTGATCTACCAATAATAGAATCCAACAGGAACCTACACCACAATGTGCTATAAGGATTGGGGATGCAATTTGAGATGTGAGTAAAAATACATTTTTTCGGAAAAAGAATATATATCAAAAAAATGAAAAAAAAAATATATAAAAAGGAAACAAAATGGCAGCTGCGATTCCTACAGGGATCACATCCGCGAGGGGATCTGAGCCCCAGTGAAATTGGTAAGTGCTTGGGAAAACTTGGTTTAATATGCATGCATTTGGGTAACAGAGGAGCTGAATGGGATATTAATAGAAGGGTAATACACAAGTATGCATTTTTTGTCTATTAGTAGTACATCTTGCAATATGGTAATGGCATTTGGGGAAGACTTGGGAATCACTGAGCAGTTTAGACCAAAATGGACACTGACAGAGTGACTAATTAGCTATTGGAAAGAGCATGGAATAACATTGTATGACCATTAGAGGGAATGGGTGAGGGTGAGCGGAAACTGGATATCTCAATAATTTGTGGAGTTAATTATATGTGATGAGGGGTATGCTAGCTGGCGCAATCATTGGTGCTCACACCAGTAATTACAACTGTCGCACCAGCCATTTAGAAATGTAACAATGGGGGAGCACACTCAATCAAGGAGTATTTGATGATTAATGTTCAGTAATAAGTGCATTATGTGCAGTAGTGGTACTTGATGGCTCTTTTAACGCAGACTGTGGGAATTAACCCGGGACAACAAAACGTGACAACTAATCAACACTATTGCATAAAGCAGTATTACAACGCTTTGGGTGAGTAAAACTCGGGACAACGTGAAATGTAGCAGTTGGGGAGGTAAACTGTGCTAATCTTGCCCAATTAAGAATTTGGGCACTAAATAGCAATACTGTTTACAATGGATGAGGGAGGATAGCTCAGGGGCAACGTGCTTGCCTTTTGAAACAAGACGACACAGTGCAACACAGCTTCGGTTCCCAGATCCGCGATTAGAAACCACTGGTTATTAAGCGCATTATAAATATCATATTATATCATATCATGGGATTTTAATGAACAATAGGTCAACACAAATGGAAAGTGGACGTAACCTCTTACTATAATACTAATAGTGAACAGTGAGGCTAATGGGCTTTTTAGTAAAACCTTAAGATATGAATATCAGACACACAGAGGAGATTACGATGTTAATGAATTGATTGGCTACGAGAAATTCAATGAGTATCTAAACATTGCCTTTTTTGTTTGTGTCTGTCTTCCCTTTTTTGTTTGTTAAATGTGTTTCATAATTTTTACTCTTACCGATTGAATCCTACCCTACTCCAATCCCTTACTCTCTGTCTGGGATATGGGTATGTTATGGTGTTGCTAAATGCTTATGATTTGACAGCACATATCCGGTTTGGAAAAAGGCCCCTAGGCCGAAACACATGTTAAC
Organism: Ambystoma mexicanum; assembly: GCF_040938575.1. NCBI lineage: Eukaryota > Metazoa > Chordata > Amphibia > Caudata > Ambystomatidae > Ambystoma > Ambystoma mexicanum. Next base: position 278,255,198 of record NC_090938.1, on the reverse strand, counting down.
CAATGGGTATAAATAACAACACTAAATGAACACGTGGCACATTTCAGAGAGTGTCTTTCTGTTTTCCTCACTATTATAAATCCACAAAGGCATCCACTTTCAATAATGCCATTTGTGATGTCATCTTTGATGTCCTGGATGTAAGACTTAGCAGTGCATGGTGGGGGAGCGAGTTATGATTGCATAGCTTACCATAACTGGCGAATTTCGTGGGTTTTCCAATTTTACTTGTAACCATAATGTCCCTTTAACAAAGTTTTTTCACTGAATTTCAAAGGTTTTTATAAATCAAAATATTTCATAAAGGTGCAGCAGTGTATGGAAGTTATTTATAATTCCTCTTTGAACATATATGACAGTAATATTAACATCCCTTAGATTAAAACATTATTCTACCCACCATGCAGCAGATTAAAAGTCTGCAGACTAATTGTGTCTGCGGAAATACATGGAAGCCGGTGGCTGCAACCGACCCGAAAAACACAGGGGCAACACAATTTTCATGTTTTATTTTCACACAAAAAAATATACAAACACTGACATTACAAGCAATTAATAGAACTCAAACATACATTTACACACACTTGTATGTCCTCAAATATACAAAACATTTTTTTACAAAATCCTCAACATTATGGATTATACCTAATAGTAAACATAACTGTAGACCTTATGTAAGCAATGGACTTCAACACCTTTTAGGAACAGAGCACACAATAGAAGAAAAAAACTCTCTCTGAACCTACCAAGTAAATATTCCCTTCCTTTTTATTCTAAATGGTTTCCATAGGAACTAAATACATTTTCAATAATTTTGCAATAACTAAAACTACTTATTCATATATCTACAGAAATGGCAAACACACTTGAGTGGCTCGAGGCGTGCTTCCCTAATGATGACATGAACAATGAAGAATTAATAATGGTAAATTGACACAAATAGGTTAAAATGCACTCAAAAAATGCATGTTAATAAACCATTATTAAATTACATCTTTTTCGAATATTTTATTTTCCACAAAGTCAAAGAAGAAACAAATGAAGACAGTAATCATGAAGAACCAATTGTAAATAGTAACAATGGACAAACAGAAACTGTTGAAACTATAATTAATAGATTATGGACTCGGATGGCTCAATTACAAAATCAAGTTGCTGAACTCTCTAATTATGTTACAAATCATGTGATAACGTAATATTGATTTTCATTGCTCTACATGTACCTGTGACCCTTTCCCTCAAGAATCACCCCAATCATTTCCAGAGCACTCTCATAATAAACATGTTGATGACATTTATATACCCAATTCCCCCAATCATGAAAATGTTCATCCTCCAAATTCCCCTATTTATGTTTCCTATTCAGATTCCCCATCCCTTTATTGACATAAACAATTATAAATGTAATCTATATGTATTAGTCCCACAAATGATTTTCTTTGTAAATATATCATTGTGTCTCCTTTTGTCCTCCTTCGGCTTCAAAGACTCTGTCCTCTCCTGGATCACCTCTTACCTCTCCAATCGATCCTTCACTGTCTCCTGGGGCGGCCGCACCTCCACCAGCCTCCCCCTGAATTATGGCATCCCTCAGGGTTCCGTACTGGGACCCTTTCTATTCTCTCTCTATACCCCCCTTCTCTCCCCAGTAATTTCCTCTTTCGGCATTCCCCACAACTTCTACGCTGATGACACCCAACTCTTTCTTTCCTTCTCTTCCTTCACATCTGACCTCCACCTCACTCTTTCTTCCTGCCTCACGGCCATAAAAGATTGGATGTCATCCCACTTTCTGTCTCTCAATACTGACAAGACTGAGGTGCTTTTCTTCCCTCCTAACACTCTCTCCCCTTCTCCCCCTCCCTTCATCCACTTTCCTCCTTCCAACCTCCCCATATCTTCGCATGCCCGCAATCTCGGCCTCCACCTTGACTCCTCTCTCTCCTTCTCCAACCACATCTCTCTAACCTCTCGATCTTGTCGCCACCACCTCTATAACATCCGCAAGATCCGCTCCTCTCTCACATTCCATGCTTCCTAATCTCCTCCCTTATTTTCTCCTGCCTCTTCTACTGCTCCTCTCTCCTCTTTGGACTCCGTCTCTCTCACCCAACTACCCTAAAATCCATCGACCACTCCTCTATCCGTACTCTGTCTCCTTGGCCCTCGTGACTCTATTTCTTCCTCTCTCTCTCAACTTACCTGGCTTCCTTTCCTCTCACAACTGAAATTTCAATTCCTCTGTCTTGTCTACAAATCTCTCCATGACCTGGTGCCCCCCTACCTTTCCTCCCTCCTCTCATTTTACTCCCCCTACCGCTCTCTCCGCTCAGCAAACCTCTACCTCCTCACTGTACCCCCAGCCCCATGTGCCTCCTCACGCTTCCGCTCCTTCCAACTCTTGCCCCCCCTACACTGGAACTACCTCCCGCTCCCCATCCACTCCACCCCTACCTACTCATTCTTCCGCCACTCCCCAAAAGCCCATCTTCTTGACTCCCCCTGACTTCCCTTCCCTACCCCTCCCCTCCTACCCTTGCCCCCCCACTCTCCCCATCCTCTCTCCTTCCCCTCTGACCTTAAATTGGTAACAGATACTACTTAAGGGCAATGAGCACACCAGATCACTCCCCCTTTCCCTTCCCCTCCCCCTACCTCAAATCCTACACCGTTACTCCCTTCACCTAACCCCTCCTCTACCTTCCCCCACCCTCTCCCCCCCTTGTAAATAGTTCTACTTATTGTTTTAATTACCTGTTCATGTTTGTAAATATGCTTCTCTCACCTTTGTACCTGTTGTTATATTGTAAAGCGCTTTGGCTTAAAGCGCTATATAAATTCAATCAACATAAACATAAACATAACATATAATGTGAATACAAAAATATAATGTTCCAATGTTTGTAGAAAGGGTTTGTTTAAAAAAAATCCTATTTTGATGTCTGCGGACCATAATAATGTCCTTGTCTTTATATTTATATACCAGTGACGCAGTATGGATGTTTCAGTGTCTGTGAACATACCGCCTAGTCCACAGAGCGAACTACGCACTTTTTACTGTATCCGCAAATGTCATTGTCCGGGTGCGGAAGCCACACCATGCATGCGATATGTCATAGATCACGTGGTAGTTTGTAGATGTCAAGACATCACTGTGGACGTCCCCCGAAACCATCATGTGACTGCACCCGTGCCGCACAATGATGTGGCCAAGATTGATGTTCGCACTTTGCAGACATCTTTAAAGTAGATTTTCGGCCAGGCTAGGGACATTAAAATACAAACTTTGCCCTTGCACACCTCCCAACACAATTGCCAGTGCTTCTATAAACATTTTACGCACTTTTTCCTGTACCGGAAGTCTATGGTCTCATAACATCATCATGGACATCCCCGGACATGGTCACATGACCACACCCATGCAGCGTGATGAAGTGTCTATGGTCGGTGTTTGCGCTTCACTGTCATCTTTATATTCAATTTCCCGCCAGACTAAAGACTTTCAAGTGAAAACCCTGCTGTTTCACAGCTCCCAGAACAATTCCCACTTTATTTCTAAACTTTTTACAAGTTTCAAGGCCTTATTTTGGCAGGGAAGTCCACAAACAGGATGGTAATCCACATACATGTCCTCCAATGGGATCCACCCATTTCTGTTAGTCATTCTCAATCTGGCACACCAGCAGAGAGGACCTCTTTTTGTGAGAGCAGAGAAGGCTAGCTTTTCAATGACAACTGCAATAGCCAGGCCTCCTCCTTCTCCTCAGGGTCCACTACTAGCACCACCACCTGATGAATCTGGACGGAGGAATAGGGGACCTGCAGCAGATGACATGCAGGAAGAAGAGGAAGAAGAAGATGTAGAGGAGGAAATCCCTTCTACGTCGGATGGGCAGAAGAAGTCGTGGGTGTGGAGGTTTTTCACCAGCATTGGAGGAGTACCAAAAGGCTCAGGCTGCCCATGTGCACTACACTGTTTGAAACATTGTACTCAGTCATGGTCAAAAGGGGCAGTACTTCGTTGGCACTACCTTCATGTGCCGACACACTGACACCTTCTATCCGGCGACCGTTAGAAAGTAGATTCCCTACTCAGGAAGTAGGATTACATCAGCCACTACACGCTCTTCAGCCCCTCCAGTCACCACTCAGGACATTGCAGTGGGAGAGACGGTTCCTCCTGCTGTCGCACTTGTGATACAGGAGGCTGTTGACCCATACCTTGTCCTGTCAACAGTAGTTTGTATCCATTATGACACAATCATCTGCATGGGGGAGGGAAACTGAAGCACCTTCGAGGCGGCTATGAAGGTGCATGAAAAGGATTGTCCCCTACCTTAGCTTTTTTGCAGCCCTACTTCTTCCTTTGTCCAGCTGTCCCTCCCTTATGGTCTTTGCTGCCCTTTCCCTCCCTTACCTCCTCCCTACCTCGCTCTCTGCGTTGCGCTCTTTCACTCGAGAGAAAATAAATAAATTAAACCAAAAATAAGGTTCCTCATGGAACCGCTTTCAAAGTTTAAAAATAGAATCAGAAAAAAAAAATCTTATAGACTCCATCTACTTTATACTTTAAGTAGTAAGACTCTATAAGAACATCTAACATTTTAATTAGCATTACGTTTTATGCTAATGAAAATTGTAGACAATTTGCAAAGCAAAGAAAAGGTGACAGTAATACATTTCTGCCCCAACCCCTTTTCTGTGCCATACAAAATGTTAACATAAAGTGTAATTTGCGTAGGAAGTATTTAACCATGATTTAAGGTTTTCACACTTTGCACTCATATTACACTACCACAAAAACATGAGTCACTCCCCTTTTCCACAGCCATGAAGTCAGCGGACAGTTTTACTGTCTGCAGACTTTTCCGGGAATTAGAGGAGGGGGGGTTTTTGTTTGACAATGGTGGCTCCTAAAAGAACCTTTTTCTTTATTTTGTTTTTTAAAATCCCTTTTTGCTCTTTTTGGTTTTATGTACTATATGAACAAATGCTGCACTGTTTTTTATACCTTTTGCAAAAACTGCTTCAAACTTATTTTTATGTTTTTGGTTGTTATGTACTGTACCTACTGACAGATGCTTTACTATATAGTTCAGGTGTTCCCTTTTCATTTTTTTCACAACCACTGTTCCAAGGCATTCTGAACATTGGAAAGAAAAATCTTATTTCCAAAATCTGTGAAATGAACTCCATGTCTACGAAAAATGTTCATGCCATTTAACTTTAAGTTCTCATTGTGGAATGATGCCAATCCTAAGCAAATACAGCCGTATTAACATTCCACCTGGATTTTTCAATTTGTGGACAAAACAAGTTTGAACATTTCCACATTTGCTTTGAGTAATCTGTGAAAAAATAATCTTTGCAGCTGGAAACAGTTCCATTAGTCTTTTACAAGCATCCTTCATGTTAAACTGCAAAGAAACTCCAGTCACATGCACCAAACTGCTCCCTGCACAATACATTATAATAATGTTAGGATGTTTAAACCGAACAATATCCTTGCACAACGGTAACAATGCCACCCAGTTTAATCCTCAAACTCCATACCAGGAAACTTCCACTTCTTCCAATCCAAGATGAGCAGAGACGTCACAGTGATTGGTGTAAACTTCTAAGCAGTGTACTCATGAAGCTCCCAGCATCCACATACTCTGCCTCTTTATAGCCATAGCCATCTTTCCACCACTTCATACAAGTAAGAAAACACATGCTACCCTGTGCTCCTGTACACTTCAACTCCTACTCCACAACCACCAAATCTCATTGGCTAAACCCCCGATGTCCACTGACGTTTGCGACTGTACACGGTCTCCACAGTCCTCTTTCCATGTAGGGTATTCTTAAAAGACCCTGATGGCACGTGTGGGTCAGTGGATTATCGCAGACATCCATGGACACTGTCACCCAGGGCAGCCTTTCAACCCTTTTTACTTGTATCTGTATAACACTCCCTCTTTGGCTACTTTCATACAGTCACACATTCATCCACCAATCACATCCAAAAACTCTACATGTAACCCTGTCACCTCAGTTCATCACTTCAGATGTACATTTCAACTCTCAGAGTATATGTCTCCTGCCATTCAGAGTCTCCTGCATGGAAAACTACTGTGAAACTCTCCAAGATTTCAGTTTGCAGATTCAACAATATCTACCTCTAATAAGAGATAGTACAAGTTTGCTTATATTTTTGTAAATATTTTTTTCAAAATCTTTATAAATATGAATACATGGTTGCTTCCACTTAGCCTGTAATAAATATCTCAATAAGCATATTATCTTTTTAAACACTGCTATGAAATGCAATGTATTGAAACATTGTCACCTGCTCACATTAAGTGGCAGCTACTTACATGCACTGTCAACATATTGGACTTCCTCACACCAACTGCCAATTAACAGTGTTCTACAAACCTTTGCAACTGCACTCCCCTTACTTGCAGAAAAAAGTTACAAACAGTGCAGCTCTAAATGCACATATGCATTTTTAATTTTAAACAAAATTCTCCTAAAAAAGAAATATTTTTGTAACAACACCATTTTCCTTACATATAAATATCATATTTTCCAAACGTTACCATCATGTCCATTATATTGCCACCAATCTTCACCTGCTCACATATGTGTGTATAGTGGCAATGTGTGTATACATGTTTTCACTTTCAATAAATACCCACTACAAACATGGAAACCTAAATGCAACACTTTTCCTTACACCAAAAAGACGAGTCTTTTGCAACCACTACTACAACACACCATATACTAACAACATACACTGCTTCAACTGCAAAGTTCCACGGTATTGCCACTAGGCCACAGTGTGCCACACTCTTTAAAAACATTGTGATACACTATAAATTCATTGCACTATGACAAGTGCACTTTCCATATTAAAAGCATCAGGGTAAGAATTGCCCTATTGCAAAAAGATACTTTTTCCATTGATGTTTACATAAAGGCAAACGTTGCTCTATAGCTAATACCATTCTATATTAGTCCTCCTGCAAACTTTCCTGTGCTGTAAAAATGCACTAAATATGCAGCCCTTTGACAATATGCCAATGTTTACCCTGTTGATTATAATATGCCAAACTGCACTTGTCATAGTGCATTCATTCCAACAACTAAGTTAACATATTTTAGCACTCCACGCATAACACTACTTTATTCACTCTTGTTTCCAATAACTCCTCCTAGCTTAATAAATAACAACCTTTGCAACTGAAACTACTTCACCATTACTACATATACCACTTTTCTTTCTTTTAAATTTACAGGAAAAAAGAAGATTGACAAAGACAATCCGCTCAAGAGGGCACTAATAAACGTAAGATCTTTGGTGGCTCATGCCACAGAGATCGCTGATTTCATTCTGGTAGAAAATCTAGACTTTCTTGCCATCCCTGAGTCCTGGTTGCATGCAGCAGCAGGCCCTATGCTCATGCTAGCAGTTCCCGACGGCTACTCGATCCAAAGACAGGACAGACATGGAGCGCGAGGTGGTGGTATTGCCATCATCTACAAATCCAGCTTATCCTTGAGATTAGCCCCTGCCCATGACATCCAATCCTGCGGAGTTCTCACAGCTAAACTACCTCTAGCTAACTCCCAGTCCCTGACCATCTATCTTATCTATAGACCCCCAGGCCCCACTGGTACATTCGAGGAGGACATTTCCACCATTCTCTCGAATATCCTCAAAAATACGTCACAAGTACTATTACTAGGCGACCTCAACCTGTGCTTCACCGACCCGCTAGATAAACAGGCCTTTACAATTACCAACATCCTTTCGGAACTAGGCCTCACCCAAAGAATCAACGTACCTACTCATAATAAAGGGAGAATACTTAATTGGGGGGCGGACTACAACTGTATCGCTAATATCACCTCAATTTCCTTGCAAGTCTGGTCCGAACATTCCCTCTTGTCATTCACACTCTCCACTACCAGACCCCCCCACTACCCATTCCTACCGCTCCACCTACCTCAACTAAGAACAAAAAGAATATTACAGTGGATAGACTTATACCACTCATTCTTCCCACACTCAACTCCCTACCAGACAGCACCAATCCTGGAAAGCTTGTTGACGAATACAATAAAATCATGACAACCACACTTGATACTATCGCCCCACTTAAATCTAGACAAAGTAAGCCCAAAGACCACCTGGATAAGTGCTTCAACTCACACTTAAAAGAGCTACAACTAAAAAAAGAAGCAGTGAGGCTTTGTGGAAACTACTCCCCTCTGAAGAAAATAGAATCAAACTTACTAAGATCGCCTCCCTCTAAAAAAAAGAAATTTGCGTGGCCAAATGAGAATCGTATAATATCCGTATCTCACAATCTAATTCCAGTATGAAGGAATTATTCATGAACTTAAAAGAACTTGAGACCCCCGGCCACACGCCGGACTCCTGCACTAAAGATAAAACCTGGTGCTCTGAGATCCAGTACGGGTTAACCAACAAAGTGACCACACTCCAAAATAAAATAGCCCAAGAAAAAAGCATCTTTAACCACTCTGATTCCCCAAATATTTCCCCCACCGACTTCAGACATCTCACCTTCCCATTTTAAATTTGCTAAAACCTCAATTCTTGAGGTTGAAAAAGTCATACTATCTCTCAAGCCTTCTAATTGTCAGGGCGACCTCTGCCCAGCTCAGCTTTTCAAGGATGCAGCCAGGGACATAGTTCCCTTCATATCCAAGCTCATCAACGCCTCATTCGCTTCTGGTACTATCCCCAGCAACCTCAAAGAATCGTGGGTACTCCCATTACTAAAAAAACAAACATTAGACCCATCTATCCCAACTAATTACCGGCCCATCACAACAGTACCCTTTCTCTTAAAAATCTGGATCGGATGGCTTGCTTACAAATTCAGAAATTCTTGGAACTACACCACCTTTTAGGAGCTCGCCAATCAGGCTTCCACCCCAACACAGTACTGAAACCGTCCTCATCGATCTGAAGGCCCAAGTCAATGAGCTAAGGGACAAGGGGAAATCAGCCCTCCTCCTCCTCCTCAACCTCTCAGCCGCATTTGACCTTGTGGATCATAAGATATTATGTAGCCATCTAGACTCAGCTGCACACTTCTCCCAGGAAGTCGTACTATGGATTGAGTCATTCCTGAGTAACAGGACCATAAGGGTCTTCTCCCCGTCAGCAGATGCAGACCCAATCCCTATTACCAGGGGTCTTGCGTTTCTCCCACGTTATACAACATATTCACTAAACCCCTTTTCAATGATCTGGACCTTCTTGGTATCACCTACACCAACTATGAAGATGATACTCAGATTCTCCTCCCACTTTCTGGGGATTACGGCAAGGATCTGGCCTAGGTGAATAGGGTATACCTGATCATCCAGGCATGGATGGCAACTCATGGTCTATGCCTGAATGATGACAAAACAGAACTTATCATTCTGAGTATCCCTACCAATGTCAGAAAACTAGGCCACAAATATACCTCCTTTATCATTATTGGCAACAACATCAAAGTTGCCAACGAGGTAAAAACTCTAGGTTTTTAGATCGACTCCACTCTCTTCTTCACCAAACAAGTTAACGCCTTGGCTTCCACCACTGCTTACACTTGTAAATTTATCAGAACCAGCAAACCATTTATTTCCAACAACAGTTGCATCATCTTGGCTAGAGCCCTCATTATGTCTAGGCTGAATTACTGTAATGCCCTTTACATCGGAGCTTACAAACATATCATTAGGAGAATCCAAACACTCCAAAATAATGCCCTCAGAGGGGCCCACTGCATAGCTAGAAGAGCGCATTTATCTGAGATTAGGCGACAAAACAATTGGCTCTCTACTATCGACAAAATCAATTGAAAATCTCATCGCTCACTCACAAATCATTGAATAATGCGGCACCCAGCTATCTCGCCGAGAGATTTCATAGAAGGACCTCTTCTAGACCTTCAAGACAAGTGAATACCAATTGCCTCACTATTCCCAGGTTAAAACGCTCTAAGATTGGGGGCGGAAGCTTTCCGGTCAAAGTGGCCCAGCTTTGGAATTCCCTACCGCCTTCACTCCGTGAGGAGCAATCATACCAGAACTTCAGATACAACTGCATCAACTGGCTAAAGACAACAGACCACTAAGATCTACCACCCTTACTCTTCACTCTTTGTACGATCTGTATTTGCTTTTACCTTCACCACTTGTAAGCCTCATGTCATTTGCTATATTGTGCCTGTCTCTACTATGTATTTACCATGTATAATTTATTCTGTAACTAAGCTGTGAAACTTCCGTGCAACTTCTGTGCCCTGATATCCCTGGGTTGGTGCGAAATACAAATAAAGAAACAAACAAACAAAGAGCTACCGAAAGAAAACTCTTCACATCATCCAAAGTATGTATATTAAAATAGCATGTATATGTCTCTAATTGTAATAATGTACTTTTACTGCATATTAGTCTAAAGTATAATTTTTGACTCAACAATATTGTATTTCACTCTTACTCATTCTATTCCTGCATTCAGACTCTTTCTAATACTATGCCAACATTGTTTTTTATTCAATACACCACCAATTCCTCATTGCCTAAAAACACAACCGTCTCTCATGAACTTCTATACCACAATTTAAGGTTATTATTTTTCCATACCCCTATCCACTTCAAGTCCTCAATTCCAAAGCAACAATTTTCACACTCATTGTATTCCAAATTAATAACACCCATTACCACAGATACACACTCTTCCTCACCCCTTTTCAATTACACCCACACAACCCTCATACCAATACACTCAATCACACCATTACAGCAACCACTGTTTTTCAACACATCATAATATTCCTACTTATTGCATCAACAGTACTAGTTTATTCCCCATTCCCCATCAGATGAATATACATAATGTATACAACACCACACAATTGCAATGTCATATTTACCTAAGCCCATCACACCTCTACAGCTTCTTACTCTTACAACCTTCACAACACACCTATCATCCATCCACACAATTGCACAGCACTCTTTTCATCGCTACAATATTACCCACAAACCCATCATTTGTATACAATATTACATGCATAAACATTCCACAACTTTGAAACACACATTTTCTTTTTTCCCAACAGAAACAACAGAATGCCTACTAAAAACCAACTCTGTAGAAAACAAAGAAAATATAGAGCAGATGAAAATAAGAACAAACCATGTAGTCATCCGCCTCTAAAACAATGTATAGAAAACTTTCAAACAGAACAGCTAGTAACCTCATTCAACAAAAGTAAACTAGCCAGCAGTAAAGAAATTATGTCCCCCTTTTACAAAATAAAATTGAAAAAAAGATGTAGAAATGAAAGCAGACCTTAAAATTAACCTAAACTATACTATATCTATCAATGTTAATGTAGCCACAATAAAACATTCAGAAAGTACATTTTACAAAAGCAATTCAACCATAGAGTTCTAAACAATCTCATGAACAAATCTCAAAAGTCACATTCTATGCTTAAAATTTACAGCAGAAAACAAATCCTCAATGCTTTGATTGACAGCAAATTTCTACTAAAGTTAAAGTTCTTTATATTGATTTGAACCAGACTAAAACCACAAACTAAATTAATCAATACATTACAAAAAGTACTTCTTAACATGCGCAATGCCAATATAGATACCTTTTCAAACTTCTGTGAAGGTGAATGGTTTCACACAAACAGAACAGGAGCATATTTCAACGAAGAGGCTTATAAACAAGAAGAAATAAACCCAATTACCAGAGACGATAATGGGGGCAAGGCTATGCAGTGGTAGGAGACACCATTATGGCAAAAGAAACCCTTATAGAAAAAGCTTTCCCAACAAACTTTCAACCAAATGTTCCTTGTGTCCAAACAAGCCATCCAGTGTACAAATGTACATGCAGCTCAACATGTAATGTATGGCAACAATCATTCAAATCTTTACGACAATTTCTCAATCACTATGTAAAAATAAAAGACGCAAGTAGAATCAAAACTTTACAAACCATGGACTCCTGCCCAGCACACATTGACACTGGACTACGAGGACATCCATTAGCCTGCATTTCAGGAACTACTTGCAAAGCACCTTTCATCACATCAAAATGTTAGTAACACACCATTCCTCTATACAAAACCTTGTCCATAGATTGTACTATGCAAAGAGTCTTGCTCTAGAACTGCAAACATAAAATAACATTCTCCTACATCCAACAGCCAAAGAACTCATTCAAGAAAGAAAACATATCCAAAGTAAATATGCCCGACCTGAAGTTGACTTAGAAAATTCAGGAACTTTAGAAAGCATTAGCCAAAACCTCATAAAAACCAACCTCCTTAAAAACATATACAAAAAAGAAATAGCAAGGTTTCAAAACACATGTGTTGAAATACCAGACAAAGTATCTGTCTGTTTTTACAAAACTTTTTATAAAAAGAGTGCAAACATAGCAGATAAGGCGTACAAAATGGAGCACAATAAGGAATTCCACTGGTTCCAATTAGCTTTATATCTAAGAGCAGAACATGAATACACTGACCTCTCAATAGTTAGCACATACTTCAATACAAAGCTTGACAATAACCAAATGCCATCACAGGGTATCACCAATAACTTGAAACTATAATATGCCTTCAAGCGAAAACAGCCAAATTGCCTTGATCTGAGTTACTAAAAGGCATTTGTGGCAAAGTAGTATATTTGCCATTTGCCATTAGATGTTAAAGGAAATGTAGAAACTCTAGGAGTATGACAGAAAATAGAACAATCTTTTATTGTGCTAGTTAATGGTGTACCAACAAAAGTTAACACAATTTGGCAACCGTTAGTGGACTTAACAGAGGAAAACTTAAGAGAAAGCACCCAAATAATTGAAGATCCGCCACAACTGGCCAATTTGAATGTGTGGATCATGTTACTGCGGCCAACATTTTACACCAGTATAAAATTCACCCACAACATTCCAAAGACACCATAGAAGATGCATTAGAAACATATCAAATGTGTCAAGCCAAAGGATCTCCAATGAGCGTATGGGAGAAAAGTATAGAATCAAGTTATTTTCCTCTACTATTTCCTACAGGAAAACGAGGAAGATATGATGAAAGATCCAGCCAAATCAGTGCATCAGAAAATCGCTCTTTATGATATCATATGATTGGTTATTTATAAGTTGCTTAATATCCAGAGGTTTCTAAGCGCGGACCCGGGGATCGGACCTGTGTTGCTCTGTGTTGTCTTGCAACCAAGGCGAGCACGTTGCGACTGAGCTATCCTCCCGAGACTTGAATGTAAGATTCAGACAAAATATAGAATACATTTTCCACCTTCTGTTCGAAAGCAAATTAACAATTCTATGTTATGGAGTTGCACACACATTAAAAACAAGCTCTCAATTCTTAAACATGTCAGCTACCCAACTGTTTCAAAAGATGAAAGACAAAGATGACATTTTGCAGTCAAGTATCACAAATCTCTTGGCAAACATGCATGTTACAAAAGAATACTGGTCCCAACGTCACACTGATGTACATTGTATGCTGAGCAGCCTAGGCCCTCCCACATGGTCTGGTACTTTAAGCTGTGCCTAATATGCATTGGATGACTTGCATGACTTCTTTCGCACTGCAAACCAAAACGAAGAGCGAATAGACCTAAAAACACTAGGAGAACTCTGTTCTCTTGACCCTGTCAATGTTTTAAAATACTTTCACCATTGCTTCACTGTCATGCTGAACCTAACATGAAATAAAACTACCCCTCCACTCGGAGAAGTAGAACACATATTTTTGAAAAAAGAATATCAAACCATAGAAGCACCAGACATCCACATGCTTTTGGTATATGTGTCTGTTCCTGTCTGACCGTGTTGATTGTGCACCCTGATGCATGCAGGCTTTTGGCACGTTATAAATATATGCTCCCAAAATTTGGCCATGACAGCGATTCCAATGTTTTACAATGTATTCAAAAATACATTACATCTGACATTGCTTCAGAAACCATATATAGTGACCTACGTACGCAAATATTACACTTCCAAAAACATAAGTGTTGCAAATACTGCTGATGTCAAACATAGAATAAAACCTAAGAGAAACCACCCAATTAATTGAAGATTCACCAGAAACTGGCCAATTTGAACATGTTGATCATAATACAGAAGACAATATTTTAGATCAGTATACAATTCACCCACTACATTCCAAAGATACCATTGAAGATGCATAAGAAATATATCAAATGCATCAAGCCAAAGGATTTCCAATGAGCACATGGGAGAATAGTGTAGAAGCACATTCTTTTCCTCTACTCTTTCCTACAGGAAAAGCAGGAAGATATTATGAAAGAGCCACACAAATAGGTGCATCAGAATATCACTAATTAGAAATGTATTGTGAAGATCCAAGTTTCATGTGTTCTCCTGACCCTGTCAATGTTTGAAGATACTTTTACCATCCCTTCATTTCCATGCTGCACTTCATCTCCAATACAACTACCTCTCCACTCAGAGAAGTACAACACTTCTTTTGGAGAAAAGTATATCAATCCAGAGGAGCACCAAACATCCACATGCTTTTGTGGATAAAAGATGCTCCCAAATTTCATCATGACAGTGATGCCACTGTTTTACATTGTATTAAAAAATGCATTACCTGTGACATCACTTCAGAAACCATGCATAGTGACCTATGTACACAAATCTTACGTATCCAAAAACATACGTTTTGCAAATACTGCTGACGTCGATATAAATACTATACCAAATGTCGCTTTCGCTTCCTTAGACCGGTTTACACCAAAGGACAAGTAAATAGCTTGATGTCTTCTGTTAGACACAGTGTAAAAGGGAAATCCCCAGAAAACACATACAACATTAAAAGAGACAAGGCATCCAAGTATATCAATGATTACAATGTGATCATTATCAACTTGTGGAATGCAAATATAGACACACAATACATTACAGACAATTCCACTGCAGTTGCAAGATACATCACAGCCTATCTCACGAAAGCTGAGAAGACAGACCTAAAAGACCTTTGGGATAAGATATCATCCGACAAAACCCTGTCACATAAATTGTACGGCTTTGGTATAAACATGCTGTCACATAGTAGAGAATGCAGGCGCTTCGAAGCTTCAGACAGTTTAACAGGTACACCCTTATATGGTAAATCTGAAAGCATTGTCTGGCTAAACCTTGGTCCAGCTTCATCATGAAAAAGGGTACTACAATCCTACCAAGAGAGAGAAACAATGGCCACAAATGATCCCAACCACCAAGACATTTAAAAAAACAATTTAATTGACACAAATTATCCAAATAGAAGTATAGCTCTGGAAAACATGTGCCTCTAAGACATAGCATCAAACTACTCCTACAAAAACAATGTTATGCCAGATGAGACAACTGGCAAATACTGAGTCTTAACTTGTGAAGGAAGCTTAGTAAAACTTACCAGGCCCTGCCTAATTAAACACATAAAGTTATTGTTTAAATCTCCTTAACATAGGGTCATGATTACATGGCCCTAGTGCTTTTCAAAACCTTGGAGGAAAGAAGAAGAATGATTAGGTGACCATGACACATTTGAAGCTACATTCAAGGCAAATGAAAGCAGTATAACAAATGTCAATTTTAAACATTTTAAACAAATGTTGGATAATGAACGCCAAGAAGAAGAAGAAATTGAAGCTCTACTAGATAAAAGCACTCCTGAACGCAGTAAACTTCTTACAGGAAGCCAAGAACCACTTGGAGAACCACTCATTCTAAATGAAGCAGAAATAGCCCTGACTGAGATAGAAAACACCATATATCAATCCAAACAATCTGAAGACTTGTCAGTGCTCAAATCAGAGCGAAGTGATGAATAACTCACCATTTATCTAGAAGTCACTGAAGAAATTGAACATGAACTTAAACATATAGCTGTAAACATTATAGACCCCTGCTCCTGTATGTAAGTGGTGAAGTGGGTTCTAGAAAAAGCTTCTTAAATAATCAGCACATTTCTAAAAGACTTAATAAACAACAACCTTTCAGCTGATGTAACAGCCCCCACAGGTCTAGCTGCATACAGCATAGGTAGTGAACATTTACACTGACTACTTTTCCTCATAGTAGAACACCAAAAGAAATTAGAATAATACACATTATCAGCATCAGGTGCTACTGAAGTATGCAGAGTTCTGAAACAAATGAAAGCCCTCCTGGTTGATGAAGTAAGCATGGTTTCCAACCTCATGCTGACTTTAATTCATCTCAGAATGCAAGAAGTCCAAATAACCGACTGCGAAGAACTGTTTGGAGGAAAACACGTTATTGTTTTCAGAGACATCCTCCAGTTAACACCATTAAAAGGTCAACCTATTTTAAAAAATGTACACGCAGAGTTGGGCGAGTGCTGTGGTGAGTGCTGTCATTGCTGTCCCTCTCTGCTTGTTACCAGCAGTGTTCTACTCCTACGACCTAACTACTGCTGGAAATATTATTTTTTAAACTATGGCCTGTAATTGGCCTTTGGCACCAGACTCATTCATTCCCTTGGCACAGGGCACAAGACTCATTAATTCTATTGCCCCATACTATGAGCGCACCTCACAGAACTAGAAGTGGATAAATTGGGCAGCCTGCGTGCAGTCGGCGCATGCACATTCGGACGAGTGCTGTGATGAGTGCTGTTGTCGCTGTCTGCGCTGGGGTGCTATTCGCAATGAAAGGATATTAGCAAGTAGACTTTGTGTACCCAACTCTTTTTGCATTTAGATTATGCCATTCCGATTCTATTAACTGGTTTGCATTGGGCGGCTTGGATTATTTTATACCCGACCACTGTGATACCTTACTATGAAGCCTAAGCCTATATGGAGGTTGGGCTTATGTAGTGATACCACAAGAAAGGGGAAGCATTTTCAGAGCCCTCTGCACACTCAAAAAAGACAAAGGGATGCACCTACAATGAAAACAGGGAAGAAAGACATTGGGACTAACGGTTGTGGTGTGGTCAATACACAGCCAAGGATTTCTTGATTCTGCTCTGGAGTGGGTAGTTGTTCTACTAAATTGGCATGCGAGAATTTCCCCGGCAGGTTTGCAATTCCTGGCCCTCAAGCTGATCAATTTGTGGTGCCTCAGTGCCTCCAACCTCAAAGATACTTGAGGCAGTGCCCTAACCCAGCAATGCAGAGATTTGTATTGAGGCTACGGATAAACCAACTTTCTCTGTTGATCATTCGTGGTGCCCAATTTAAGATACCCGTCCATGACAGGGTGTGCCGTATATGTAAGCTACCTGGCACCTTTGAGACAGCAAAGCACCTCTTCATTAAATGCGCATTATTGGGCAATGCATATATGACTACCCTGGCTGGTTTCGTTCACAACTAAGATTCAATAAAGCAGGATGCTTTTTGGAATTACTGCCTCAATACAGAGTCTGAAAGTGTGCTGTAAGGAACTCATGGTGGCAACAGTAAAGACAGACACAAGTGATCAGAGTTCAAGGGTGTTTATTAAACTGTATGCAGGTTGGAAAAATGTCTATTCTAAACTTAAATCTAAGATGGGAGCCAGCGTTGACGATCAAATAAAAATAAGGCACTCCCACTGGCGTTGTGTCAAATAAACAGGGCCTATACTAAGAAACCTATCGCCAAACCTTACAACTGATACAAAAAGGGGTGTGGGATAGTTTTCAAGAAAAGAAAGAAGTGTTCTCAAATAATATGTCAGGATGCAGTAACTAGGTTCTTCCTTCCCCACGTTTTGAGCACGGGTTAATGTGGAATCTTCCCCAGCACGAGTCGACAGCTCTGTTCCAGTTTATCAGGAGCCTAAATGAGCAAGTCTCATTTCTCATCAAAGTCTCTTGCCTTCGAGGGCCTGATGTATTCAAGCAATAAAACAAAAGTTTTTTCAACAAAAATGAAAGTTTGTTTCCTGGTTTCAGTTAGGGTGAGGATTTTTCACCCTTGGGTCCCCCTCTTCCGGGCGCTGCCCCCTAAACAGTCCTTATCAATATCAAGGCCTTCAGTGGTTGAGTCTCCTGTTTCCGAGGGCCTAATGGGTTCACAAAACAATTAATACGCAAAGTTCTGTTCCATATGTCTCTCGTGATGGCTTCACCCCTGGGTCCCCCTATTCTGGGCGCAGACCCCTCTTTGCTTTCAGCCTCCCTCCACCGGGTTCACTATGGCTTTTCTGGGGTGATGGATTCACCTCTGGATCTCCATTGTTCGGTCTCGGATCCCTTTCGAGTGTTGGTCTTTTTACAATGAACTTTCAGTGATAGCTTCACCCCTGGATCTCCCTTGTTCGGGCTCGGACCCTTCTCAAATGTCAATGGGCCTCATCACGACTTGGGCGGTAATGCCGGTGGTATTACCGCCGGCGGTATTAGCCTACCGCCGAACTCACCGGCGCTAATAGCGCCAGATCACGAGTTTGGCGGTAAAATAAATCCCCATTCCCCATTGAGCCCTGTTAGGCGGAAACCTGTGCAGTTCCCTCTGGGACCACTGCAAAAGATTTAGGACTACAGGTGTTTGGCGGTGAACACACTTGGTAGCAGTCTGTACCACACAGATTCACTTGGTAGCTGTGGCTGAGCAGTCAGACTTCCCTCAAGAAGAGTTGAGCAGTATGTGGAGTATACAAAATAGGGCAATTCTTCCCAGCAAGACAAGCAAACACGCAACGAGGCTTAGTGTAAAGATATTAAGGTATTTATTTATAACGAAATCTCTATGAAAAACACTATGGCACTTTCACGGCAAACAAATCAAACACAATTACTCTACGAAGAAGAAACAATCAATCCCCCTAGCAATATTTCGACAAGTCTAGGTTCTACCGGCACCACTTATTTACAGACAGAGGTGTATACCTCAACCTAGATGGCACTCGAATATTAGTTAGGACGGGAGAGAAAAAGATAGGCAGGTTACGAAATCAACACAGTTCAATAATTTCACGGGCAAAATGTACGGTACGAAGGCAAGAACCAAAATAGATCGTAAAGTTCAGAGGCCAGGCCCACTCGGAGAGAGGCAAGGCGCAATGTCCCAAAAAGTCTCTAGTGGAGATGCATTCAAGTCTTTGTAGCAAATTGTTATCGGCAGATTGAACCAGTTCAGAACAATAAATGAGCAAAGCTTGGAGGCGACCCAACGGAAAGGAGAGGATTAAGACATCTCACTCGAACCGATCGGAAGGGAAGCCAGGCGGACACGGTACCTTGTTGTGGAGGGCAGCTTCGGCGGGGGCAGTTGTTCCTGGTGGTGGATGCACGTCGGGTCTTTGCCAAGAGTAGAGAGGTTCTCGTCGTCGAAGAAAAGTGAAGTCCGGTGCACCACCATGGAAGAGACCAGCCGCGGAGTGCTCCGTCACAAGACACCACCTTTTGGTCGCGGTACAGGGGTAGTGGCTATCCGGTTGCCGAGGTGCGCTGCACGGGCAATTCGACCACTGCGTCCTGAGGCGAATAAAAAGCAAAGGGGACTGGTTGTTCCCACCAGTCAGGGGAAGAGACTCTCCGGCAGGGAGATCTCCTGTGTCGTCGGGAAGTGGTGAGTCAGCTCAGCAGGGCTCCACCGGAGGTGTCGTCGTTGCAGGTCGGCTCAGCGTTACCCTCGTCGGATTCTTAGGTCCTGTGGCGACTTCTGAAGATCCAGTCCCAAAAGCCCTGCTTTTATGCAGAAAACCCCCATTCATTCAGCCTAGCTGTCAATCAACACATGCTAAGTGGTGAGTGGGAAGGCTCACCACTTGGGCCAATCACTCCAGAGTGCGACCGGAGTTGGCAAGGCAACTCGGTCCAGGGTGCCTAAACCCCCTCCGACACCCCTGTGGTAACCCAGACAGAATGGCACCACTTTGGAGGGTCTCTGTACAGAGCACACCAAAAGTGGAACAAAGGGCTCAACCTTTGGTTTAGGAGTCACAGAGACGAACACAGACGCCATTTTACAAACCGAGTTCTGGCAGAAAATACCATCCGATAAACCTATTTAAGATAAGTAGATCGGTGGTACGTTAGAGATTAACGAGGAAAAGTATCAATCTCCAACAATGGGACGAATCCCATAGGGTTAGGTTCGGGGTCGAACATAACAAGTAGTTGCCACTGCCACCAGCCAAAACTCGGCGAGGGGGGACGGGACAGTGCCCCCTCGAGTAACAGATCCCGGAGTTTTCGAATTACCCCTACTAGTACGTCCACAATAGGATGGTTTGTACTAGTTCTGTTAGTAAATTTAGGTCTAGTAAAGCCAATGGTGACTTTACATGCCCGGGGAGACAGTAGTCAGTCCCCGGGTATGGAGTCTATGACGGAGGTCCGCTAGGACGCCCCAGTGTTACGGCACGTAGGGTGCGGTGTAACACACATAGGAAAACATATGAGACCCTATGGAGTAAAAGACCCCATAGCCCATAGAACACATTAACATTCAAAGGAATTACACACATTCATGTCCAAGAGTGGGAGAAAAAGAGTCTCACTCTTGGCAGGATGGAAAAAACAAACTCCAGAAATCCAGCAAAGGTGCTGGGGGACTCACTAGGTTAGGAAATTCAGCCTAAACAGAGAATTCTCCCTAACACGGTGCATGCATGGGAGGGTTTTAGTCATATGGGACATGTGTCAATCAAGTACTGTTTCTGTAGCCTCTCAGCCCTAATTGTGTGCCATAGTGCTAATGCCTGTTTCCATTTGTTTTCTTTTATGTCTTTGCAGGGGATGACGCACTTGATACTGCTGGGGTTGTGGAGATGGTGCAGACCCAGGAGGGGTCTGAGGGCCGACCGACCACCAGTGAGGGATGTGGTGTGGTGGTGGATGAGAACCCACAACTGCTGCAGGTCGTGCTCTCAAGGGGTGTCTCTGGCTGCACCTCCCCCGAGCTCTATTCAGGTGTCGATTCGGATGATGAGACCTATGCGCCGTCGCAGGTGAGTGTTCCTGGGAGGGATTCTGTTCTGTACGACCCTCCTGCACCAGGGTTAGAACCCTAAATGGGGATGTCAGTGTTGGCAGGTACGCCTTTGGTGGTTACGGATGCAGGGTCACACTCCGCAACATCTGATCCTGTTCCTGGGCCAGCAGATCAGAGGGGGAATGCAGTCCTGCAGCCTCAGGCAGTGCCAGCACAGCAAGGCGCAGTTTGCCTTGCCCCAGACAGGTGGGGTGCCCGCCGACGTGGTGGCCGTACACCACCTAGCAATACCGCATGGGAGCAATCCATATACGGTATGGCAACCCAACAGGCAGCATCATCAGAGATGATGGCTCAGGCCATGGACAGGGTGGCCACTTCCATTGTTTCCCCAGAAAGGCTGATGGAGCGACTACAGCAGGCAACAGACTCCATCTGCCAGTCACACAGGGAGGACATGTTGGCGTACGACAGGGACAGGAGGGCGGCACTGTCGACTGCGGGAAGCCATTTCCATAGAGTCCCAGGGCCACAGGGAAGCCCTGAGGGTGGAACTCCGTCACCTCAGGACAACTCTTGTTGAGCTTGAGGCTTCAACAAACACGAGGACAGAACAGCAGCTGGAGCGTCTCACACGTACACTCTCAGCTGAGATGCATTGCATGGGGACCTCCGCACGATTATCCTCCAGAACCAGACCTTCCAGACCCGCATGCTTACTGCCATGGAGGACCAGACTAGGGCTTTGCGTGGGCTGCCTCCCATAGTGCCACCACCTCCTGAGGCAGCTGTAGAGTCTGGGGAGAGTGACAGCAGTGATTCTCTCACAATAGGGTAGCCGTGCAGGCCATGAGCCCATGGATGTGTTTTTTTTTTTCAAGATCCACACAGGTGGGTTTTGCTGTGCACCCTGTCCTCGGACCTCCTGGGTGGCCTCCCCCACCCCCCTGGGCCCATTAATGGCCATTTTTGATTTTTTTAAAAAATGTTTTGTTTTTTTTGGGACAGTGTGTTGCCTTGTGTGGCTCCCGTGGGCATATGCTGCATTGTGGCTGGGCACATGCAGGCTTGTCATGAATTTGGTTCAGATGCTTGGGTTATTGTGACACACACCCCTCCTGCTTCCCGTTTCCATGGGCTTGCAAAGGGTGTGCCCAAGTGACATTGACGTACATGGTGACATTGGACTCCCATTCGATGTGTGGGCAGTCTGTAGTCAATACTGTGTATACATTCATAGTGCATATTGTTCTTGTATTGTACACTGTATGGTGTATTGATATGTTCCTCTGCATCCATCTCATCCTCCGAATTGCAGGTCCATTTCTCATGTCTTCACAAGGCGGTCCACCTTGGAACTGGAGTCCATGTTGTATGCAGTGCACCTACACTCTTGCGTGGCGCTAACACTGTATACTTGGAAGTGTTCGAAGTGCTGGCATCATCAGGTAGTGAGGCTAGCAAATGTTTAAGTCTGTAATGTCATGTTTAAGGTAGGTTGGAGGTTGTGTAGGTGATTGGTATTCTTGGTAAGTATTTGGTAAGGTGGGTTGTAGGACCTGCATTACTGTGAGCATTTCATGTGTGGCCATGTTTCCATTAGGGACACTGTAGCTGGTGACACTTGGGGAATGTTGTCGGGATTAATTTGTTTGCTCTCATATTGCATGACATGCCATGGTGTGTTGTGTGGCCGTGCCAGGTAGGGGTTGGGTGACATGGCACTGTTTTCATGTAGTATTTTGCAAGTGGGTATTCATTTCTGCAGCATGGAAGTTTGTCTTTTGATGACACTGCATTGGTGGTGTTTGTGTAGGTAGGGATGCACACATTGTGACACTTCCACATGAACAATCTCAGGCTGCTATGGTTCTGACAGTTGACTGTCCCTTTATTGGTCATAATTGTCAGGTCGAGTCATCATTGCTTATCAGATGGTATGTGCCAGGGCTGTGTGCACTCCACAGGGGTGTGATTTCTATGTGAAGTAATTAGCCACCAGCTGCGTACGGACTGCCTGACCCCGTGCCCTCTCCCCTCCCATGCGCAGCGGGCGTGCATGTGGTTGGGCATGTGGGGGCACCACCATGTCCACAGCCAGGCCCCGGCGTGTTGCAACATTGTGCAGGACACATGCTGCCACAATGATCCTGCACACTACTGGGGGCACTTATAACAGCTGCCCGCCAGAACGGTCAAGGGAGCGAAAGCATGACTTGAGCACTCCGAATGTGCACTCCACTATGCCCCGGGTTGCAATATGGGCTGTGTTGTATCTTACCTCGGGAGTCGTGATGGGGTTCTGAATTGGCGTCATCATGTGGGTGCTCAGAGGGTAGGCACTGTCCCCTGGTGAGGAGGTGAGGGGTATCATTAGTGGGGTAGTGACATAACTCTGCATCTGACATGCATGCATGTGCAGTGGCATTCATACTCACCAAGCAGCCATGTATCGCCATGCTGTCCAGCTTCTAGGTCCCAGTTTAGGGTAGACATTTGGTAAATGAAGCTGTCGTGGGTGGACCCTGGATATTGGCATATACTGAGGTGATGATTCCCTTTGCATTACATGCTACCTGCACATTGATGGAATTCCAGTGCTTGCGGTTCCTATAGATGTGCTCAGATGCCCTGGGGGGACGTAGTGCCACATGGGTGCAGTCAATGGCACCTAGCACTTTGGGGAATTGTGCCACACCGTAGAAATCGAGGGTGGCAGCCTGCCTTTCTGCAGGTGTTCTGGGCAGGTATATGTGCCTACGGACTGATGGGTGTGCAGTGATGATGTTCAAGACCTGGTATAGGCAGCGTGACTGCGTGGCCTGTGACACCCCACCCACTATGGCACTTGTCCGCTGAAATGAACCAGTGGCCAAGAAGTGCAGTACGTTGAGGACCGTCTCTACGGGGCTGAGTGCTTGGGAGCACAGGGTGGGTGATGTGAGGTCATCCTCCCACTCACTGACCAGGTCCAGTATTATGTGTGGTGGAAACCTGTACCTCCCATACACCTGGTCATCAGGAATCCCAAAAAGGCTGGTTCTGGAAGTGAAAATTCGGGCCCTCCCTATCCTCCTCCTCCACCTTTGGTAACCCACGGCCACTGCTGCTAGGAACGGTATATTCATCCTGGCGTCTGAGCTTGTTTGTTGTTTGCGCGCACTTTTATGCTGCGCGGGTCGATGTACGCCTGCTTCATGCTGGCGTACGTGTTTCAGGATTGGACCATTTATTTTTTGGCGCGTCGTAGGCGAACGTGTGAATCTTCCCGCCCACCCCTGGAATACACGTACCCCACTCTCACAGGCCCATTCGCGTGTGGAAGTTCACGCGTACCCCGAAATACACGTACCCAGGGCAATCGTGTGTGGAACTTCCCGCGAACCCCGTAAAACACGTAGCCTGCTGGTATCGCATGTGGAAGTTCACGCGGACCCATGATACACGTACCCTGATGGTATCGCATGGGAGACTAGCTGCGCACCCCAGGGATACACGTACCCAGGCAAATCGCACAGCTGGGGGGTGAGGTTGCAGGGGAACATGAGTGGGTTCCTGGTGGAGGGTGCCCCTGCACTGCTGGGGGGTGGGGGTGGTGGGAGACATGAGTGGGGGCCTGATGGTGGGTGACCCTGCACTGCTGGGGGGTGGGGGTGGTGGGAGACATGAGTTGGACATGAGTGGGGGCCTGGTGGAGGGTGCCCCTGCACTGCTGGGGCGTGGGGTTGCTGGGAGACATGAATTGGACATGAGTGGGGGCCTGGTGGAGGGTGCCCTGCACTGCTGGGGGGTGGGGGTGGTGGGAGACATGAGTGGGGGTCTGGTGGAGGCTGCCCCTGCACTGCTGGGGGGTGGGGGTGGTGGGAGACATGAGTTGGACATGAGGTGGGGCCTGGTGGAGGGTGCCCCTGCACTGCTGGGGCGTGGGGGTGCTGGGAGACATGAGTTGGACATGAGTGGGGGCCTGGTGGAGGGTGCCCTGCACTGCTGGGGGGTGGGGGTGCTGGGAGACATGAATTGGACATGAGTGGGGGCCTGGTGGAGGGTGCCCTGCACTGCTGGGGGGTGGGGGTGGTGGGAGACATGAGTGGGGGTCTGGTGGAGGCTGCCCCTGCACTGCTGGGGGGTGGGGGTGATAGGGGACATGCGTGGGGGCCTGGTGGAGGCTGCCCCTGCACTGCTGGGGGTGGGGGTGATAGGGGACATGAGTGGGGGCCGGGTGGAGGCTGCTCCTGCACTGCTGGGGGGTGGGGGTGGTGGTAGACATGATTGGGGGCCTGGTGGAGGGTGCCCCTGGTAGCTGGGGGGTGGGGGTGGTGGTAGACATGAGTGGGGGCCTGGTGGAGGGTGCCCCTGCACTGCTGGGGGGTGGGGTGGTGGGAGACATGAGTGGGGGCCTGGTGGAGGGTGCCCCTGCACTGCTGGGGAGTGGGGTGGTGGTAGACATGAGTGGGGGCCTGGTGGAGGCTGCCCCTGCACTGCTGGGGGGTGGGGGTGATAGGGGTCATGAGTGGGGGCCTGGTGGAGGCTGCTCCTGCACTGCTGGGGGGGGGTAGTTGAAGACATGAGTGGGGGCCTGGTGGAGGGTGCCACTGGTGGCTGGGGGGTGGGGGTGGTGGTAGACATGAGTGGGGGCCTGGTGGAGGGTGGCCCTGCACTGCTGGGGGTGGGGGTGGTGGGAGACATGAGTGGGGGCCTGGTGGAGGCTGCCCCTGCACTGCTGGGGGGTGGGGGTGATAGGGGACATGAGTGGGGGCCTGGTGGAGGATGCCCCTGGTGGCTGGGGGGTGGGGTGGTGGGAGACATGAGTGGGAGCCTGGTGGTGGGTGCCCCTGCACTGCTGGGGGGTGGGGTGGTGGGAGACATGAGTGGGAGCCTGGTGGAGGGTGCCCCTGGTGGCTGGGGGGTGGGGGTGGTGGGAGACATGAGTGGGGGCCTGGTGGAGGGTGCCCCTGGTGGCTGGGGGGTGGGGGTGGTGGGAGACATGAGTGGGGGCCTGGTGGAGGCTGCCCCTGCACTGCTGGGGGGTCGGGGTGCTGGGAGACATGAGTTGGACATGAGTGGGGGCCTGGTGGAGGGTGCCCTGCACTGCTGGAGGGTGGGGGTGAGAGGGGACATGAGTGGGGGCCTGGTGGAGGCTACTCCTGCACTGCTGGGGGGTGGCGGTGATAGGGGACATGAGTGTGGGCCTGGTGGAGGCTGCTCCTGCACTGCTGGGGGGTGGGGGTGGTAGTAGACATGAGTGGGGGCCTGGTGGAGGGTGTCCCTGGTGGTTGGGGGGTGGGGGTGGTGGGAGACATGAGTGGGGGGCTTGTGGAGGGTGCCCCTGGTGGCTGGGGGTGGTGGGAGACATGAGTGGGGGCCTGGTGGAGGCTGCCCCTGCACTGCTGGGGGTGGGGGAGCTGGGAGACATGAGTTGGACATGAGTGGGGGCCTGGTGGAGGGTGCCCTGCACTGCTGGGGGTGGGGGTGCTGGGAGACATGAGTTGGAGATAAGTGGGGGCCTGGTGGAGGTGTCCTTCACTGCTGGGGGGTGGGGGTGGTGGGAAACATGAGTGGGGGCCTGGTGGAGGGTGCCCCTGGTGGCTGGGGGGTGGGGGTGGTGGGAGACATGAGTGAGGGCCTGGTGGAGGCTGCCCCTGCACTGCTGGGGGGTGGGGGTGCTGGGAGACTTGAGTTGGACATGAGTGGGGGCCTGGTGGAGGGTGCCCTGCACTGCTGGGGGGTGGGGGTGCTGGGAGACATGAGTTGGACATGAGTGGGGGCATGATGAAGGGTGCCCTGCACTGCTGGGGGTGTGGGGGTGGTGGGAGACATGAGTTGGACATGAGTGGGGGCCTGGTGGAGGGTGCCCCTGCACTGCTGGGGGTGGTGGTAGACATAAGTGGGGGCCTGGTGGAGGGTGCCCCTGCACTGCTAGGGGGTGGGGGTGGTGGGAGACATGAGTGGGGGCCTGGTGGAGGCTCCCCTGGTGGCTGGGGGGTGGGGGTGGTGGGAGACATGAGTGGGGGCCTGGTGGGGGGTGCCCCTGCACTGCTGGGGGTTGGGGGTGGTGGTAGACATGAGTGGGGGCCTGGTGGAGGCTGCCCCTGCACTTCTGGGGGGTGGGGGTGATAGGGGACATGAGTGGGGGCCTAGTTGAGGCTGCCCCTGCACTGCTGGGGGGTGGGGGTGATAGGGGACATGAGTGGGGGCCTGGTGGAGGCTGCTCCTGCACTGCTGGGGGGTGGGGTGGTGGTAGACATGAGTGGGGGCCTAGTGGAGGGTGCAACTGGTGGCTGGGGGGTGGGGGTGGTGGTAGACATGAGTGGGGGCCTGGTGGAGGGTGCCCCTGGATGCTGGGGGGTGGGGGTGGTGGGAGACATGAGTGGGGGCCTGGTGGAGGGTGCCCCTGGTGGCTGGGGGGTGGGGGTGGTGGTAGACATGAGTGGGGGCCTGGTGGAGGCTGCCCCTGGATGCTGGGGGGTGGGGGTGCTGGGAGACATGTGTTGGTGATCAGTAGTGCAAGGTGACATGTGGGTTGGCTGGTGGGCATGGCCATAGTGGATGGGTTGCCTGTGGGACATGAGCAGGGGTGCAGGGTAGGCGCCCTTGGTGTGGGCTGCCTGCCGGGGCCATGGAGGGTGTAGAGGGAACACCTGGGAGGACCCACACGGCCAAATCACGTGTAGCATTCCCCGGCACCACTGAAACACACGTACCCTGCTGAAATCGCTTGTGAATCTTCCCGCGCACCTCGGGATACACGTACCCAGGCCAATCGCGTGCGGAACTTTCCGCGCACCCGAAGTACATGTACCCAGTGCAATCGCGTGTGGAACATCCCGCGCACCCCGAAAAACACATGTAGCCAGGCTAATCGCGTGTGGAACTTCCCATGCACCCCGTAGTACACGTACCCAGGCTAATCGCGTGTGGAACTTCCCGCGCACCCCGAAGTACACGTACCCAGGCCAATCACGTGTGGAACTTCCTGCGCACCCGAAACACACGTAGCCAGGCTAATCGCGTGTGGAACTTCCCGCGCACCCCATAGTACACATACCCAGGCCAATCGCGTGTGGAACTTCCCGCGCACCCCGAAACACACGTACCCAGGCTAATCGCGTGTGGAACTTCCCGCACACCCCGTAGTACACATACCCAGGCTAATCGCGTGTGAAACTTCCCGCGCACCCCGAAGTACACGTACCCAGGCCAATCGCGTGTGCAACTTCCCGCGCACCCCGAAACACACGTACTCAGGCTAATCGCGTGTGGAACTTCACACACACCCAGGAACACACGCACACGCTATTTTTCACACAGCGGGTGTCCGTGTTTGTCGGTACCCCTTTGCACCTCATTTGTCCTAGAGGGCCACTGTATGGACCATTCATCATGGCTGTATATGGGTGCTTTTTGTTAGCGCACATTTTGGCGCACTTTTTTTTCAGGCGCAGGGGCGTTACCGCCTGCTTTCTTGTGGCGTAGTTGTTTGGCCCTGTGCGCGTCTTTGACCGTGCGCTGGTTTGCCCTATTCGATTCCATGAATGCGTGTTGTAGGCGAGCGTGTGGGCGTTCCGCGCACTTGCCTCCTGTACTTCCCCCGTGACGCCCATATTTTCACGCGTTGTTCCCCATTCCGAGTGTTACGCCCCGTGTTCCGCCTACTTTTGTGATGTGACGCTGTTGGATGACCTGTGCGCCGGCGTGCGCGGCGCACATTTTTAGCGCACATCCAATGTTTTTCTTGCGCACAGACTTCCATGAATCGATGTGCGCTGGTTTCCCTGCGATTTTCGCACTTTTACTGCGATTTTCGCACTTTTACTGCGATTCGCACGTTTTGGCACCTCTGCGGGGGAATTTGCGGCGCACATTAATTCCATGAATCGACCCCTAAATGTGTTATTAGAATTGGCTAGGAGTGCATAAACAAAACAAAGTAATGTGATATCATTTATATAGTATGTATATGGAGGTTTTATAAGTGCATTGGAATTTTCTTTGGGTTTGTAAAAGTTTGTTTGGAACTGAATACAAATAAATACATTTCCTTTAATTTTCAAAACATTAGGACACAAACAATGCCATAGTACACTTGGCAGCATTGGCAATGTAAATATCTGGCAACATGTTTGCTACAGAGAACTAATTGAAAACATGTGTGAGTCTGCAGATCTAACCTATGCTAATATTTTAAAAAGCATTATAACTGTACTGCCTACTAAATATGCAAAACACATCTTAAAAACTGGAGTAAACCATTAGCTGAACGGACGAAGACATATGCCCATGATATCATAAAACAATTAATTCAACAAAATGCAAAATGCATGTGCGTAATGCCAACGCTTGCAAGCTGTAGCCAATTCAATGATGCAATGTTGAAAAAAGATTTGCAACCCATAGTGCATATCAGCTCTACAGACAAAATATAAAGTGCACAGAATGAAACTCCCTATGTGTCAACAAGCAACAGCACATCTAAATAGCTTTGAAAAATGTCTCTCCAAAACAGATGCATTAGAAAAATTATGAACTCTGTGTCTAAATTGCAGAGTAATTCTAAAACGTAACCTTGACAAAGATCTTAGTCATTGGAGCAATTGGTACAGGTTTTGCATTCCAAATATATCCACATGATACCAACATTCAGTTTGAGAACATCCACTTTGACAAACTTACAGAAGTTAAAAGAATTGACGGCACAATAGCACATTGCGTTTTTTTCAAAGACTTGTATGTACGCAGAGAACAATTCTCTCTATCTCTTTCATAGGCTGTCAATATTCCCAAGTCGCAAGGTCGAACTCTAGACCACGCACTGATCAACATTGGCAGCACAGTCTTCAAACGCCTCCATTCACTTGGTGGTTGTTAAGACGGATTTCTGAACTCTGTCCTGGAGGCGCAGAGGTTCAGAAGGCCAACCTAATTACTTGGAACAGGGTAACCTCTGGACAAGCCAGACCAATCAGGGTAGCGATCGCGGCGGTCAAGACTAGGTCTCAAGAGGGGTGAGGGTGACTGAAAGCCCGCAATGAGCACACAAAGCAAGGACACTTACAAATTACTCCAAACAGGTGTTATATTAAAAATATATACACATTTATTCCAAGGCCTTTGCAACAATGACCGTAGCGAGAAATCACAATAAAACTCTAGTAAAACAACACATACCAAACCAATACAATATATATACAAATACAAACGAGTCTAAAGAGTTAGACGCACAAAATGTGTAGTCCACCTAGAAGGGGAGGAAAACAGGCAGTGCGAAATAATAATTAGACCCAGTCTGCCTTCAGAGGCACCTAACTTAAAGGAGGTCCAAGCCCTACAAAGAGTGGAGCCTTGTGCTCAAAAGTACCTGCACACGCTGGTGCCAACTGGCAAAAAGGGGAGTCTCTTCGAGGGAATCAGACAGTTCAGTTCGGTGCACAAATGAAGATGAACAGAGCTCCGCGACTCAAGCGCAGCCTCCACTGTGGGCAGATGCAGAGCGCGAGTACGGAAAGGCGTGCTGTTTGACACAGCGGGGAAAAGCTATGGGCTCCTGCAGGAGGGCGACCAGTTCCTAGCTATGCTACTCACCGGTCCCCGATGCAAGCAGACCCAGGCTTCTCCGCATCAGTTTCAGTGCTGCAGGTTCAGGGGAGCAGGGGACGTCTCGTCGTCGTGTAGATTCTGCAGCAGCAGAGTTGAGTTGAGGGCGTCCCAAACGCAGTGAACCCGCACAGTTTGTTACCACAGCAGGGCAACGAAGCGGCCGTGTGTATCTCAGCCAAATGTACACTACTCACTTCAGACCTGGGAATGCCAAGTGTACGAATCGTGTGAGAGTGACAAGGACTCGAAATACAACACAACCTGACGGCGGTTACAGAGCAAGGCTCCTGGGTAAGCTGGTCAGTCTGCTGCATGGCCCAGAGACACTTCCGAAGGCTTACTTGCAGGAGATGGTGAAGATGCCGAGAATAGCTGTCCCCGCTATTCCAAGGGTCGAAGTACCAGTGCAGGCCTTCTGGTTCGATCAGAGGTAGAAAGGGTTTCACAAAGCGACAGCAGTGAAGAGGAGCAGTCCTTCAGCGGGTCACCAGCGATTCCTCGGTTCAGCCTCGTGGTTGCAGGATACTTGGCTCCTGTATTCCTTTGTTCGTGAGAACTCAGGAGATCGACATGGTAGTGGCGTTTCCAGCCCCCTCTTATCCATGGTTCCCTTCGCGCTAAAACGGAGGGGACCCAGTGGGAGATCCGCTCATCAAACACTCACACCATACGTGGACCTATCCCGGACCACGGTGGTCCCAGGCATTCACACCACACTAGACTCTCTGGCACCCAGGATCTGTATTGGGACCAGACATCCCAGCCCACATCCTGGAGGCACACACAAGGCCTGTAGAAGCCAGCGAAAGCATCTGTGTTTCACGGGAAAGTACATGCCCAAATAAGGAAGGCCCCGGGTCAGCTCGACCTGGGGAAGGTGAAGGGGGCAAGACGGTCAGCGGACAGGTCAAAGGAGCCTCGTGGTCTGGCCATTTTGGGAGCCAGGCCACCATTTTGGGCTAAGCACGAGAAACGCGCTTAAAACACCAAAAGGAGCTCAAAAACACAAAAAACGATCGCTGCCACCATTCCCGTCCGTGAATCACTTGCACTGATCATTTACAATCCAAACTATCTAGGACCTGTAGAAGACTAGAGACCCAAGAGAGCAGTAACTTAGCTTACAGTGCCCTCTTGTGTCATGTTGCACGAAAGCTGCAACATGATAAAGAAACTACGGAAAACAGTGTTTCCCGGTACTGACTGTCTTAAGGGCATGTCAGTTTCCCCGTAAGAATGGACTGAAAGCCCAGAGGAGTGCGGCAGAAGGCTGCACTTCTCTGGCAAAGTCTAGATCATGGTGAAAACAACAGCAAAAAGTTTAGGGGTTGCCACTGGGAAGGAAAATTACCCACAATTAAGAAATCTTTCCTAACAGTGGTCTATTCCTAGTTAGCTTTGATGTAAACAAAGTGAACACTGATATTCCTTGCATCCTAGAATACAATAGGCTATGTGCACTGTAAACCCCCATCTTGATATATACCCTGTACCTCAAAAAAGAAAACCTTTAAAAAGAAAACTAATAAAAGCAGAAGCTGTACCAGGACAACTGATGCTCCATCAAATAATACTAGCAGAAAATTATCTAGTCCAAAAACAACTGCAAGTCCATCAAAAGACAAAAGGACAAATTTGTCTTTTTGAAAAAGAACTGCAGTCCCATCAAATCATACAGAGGCACAACTCGCTGGTCCAATTAAATTTAGCAACACAACTGGAGTAAATTGCTATCCAAATGTAGTGATCAATCTTCGCTTCCACATTTACTTAAGTGGCTTGGACCAGTTGTGTTGGAAAATGCTTGTCCTTCATACAAATGCCACAAATTGTCAGGGGCAGGCCTTATCTGGACAGTCTTTCTTACAGGTGATTAAAAGAAGTAAGGCCTGTCTTCTCTAGAAGCCACTCAGTGTATTGTAATGGTAGACAGAAGCAAGAGGGGCTGACAGGAAGATCGGTCCAAAATGGGAGGGAAAATCCCTCAAAAAGGGATGAAAAAATCTTTCAGAAGAATATAAGTCGGTAGAGATGCTGCAGTGTCCAATATGATGAAACTTTGCAGGACTTCAAGTAAGCTCTGTCGTTAGAAAGGAGGAATGATGGCAGAGTCTTGACTACGACTTTCTATGCAAATGGGGGCTTCCCAGTGTCAGAACGAGTGGACATAGGCTTGTAGCAGGAGGGTGAATCAGAGCAGAGGCAAGGAGCACAGAGTACTGCCAAGAGCCAGAGAAAAATAGCAGGGAAGAACAATTCAAGCCAGGAGAAAATGATCAGGTTTGGACCCAGTGAGGTTTGCCAGGAAGTAAGTCAACAGGGAAGACAGGGACACAGAGAGCTGTTTCAACAAGGAGAGAGAACTGTTCTGACATGCCGATCTGAACGTGCATCTCCATTATGTAGTTTCACTGTCACTAGGGAGACATGGCATATAGTAGTAGGGCTGTAATGCAGCCATCTTGGTTTGGGCTGCAGTAACTTCCATTGTTGCCATAAGAACCACGAGGAGAAGCGTTTCCAATACCCTAGAAAGCGACTGGAAATGCTGACACAAATAATCCTGACAGCACCTAAAGTGTCTTAGGCATAAGGCAAGAATTGGACTACTGTGCAAGAATGGTAAAATTCACCATAAACACACAGGAAGATCAACAAGAATTCCTAATGTACTTACTACAAGTACTAGAAACCAAAAACATACCTATTGATGAAATCTTCCAGATTTCATACATGTGGAAACATATATGCACTCTCTGCAACCATGTTTCACATGAGCACATCCCTAGTGAAGATGTGTGTATGTATCCATACTAAATTATGAATGCATTCCATGTCACCAGCTTCTGCAGAATGCAAATCATTGCATATTATGCGCTTATGGTTGACTTTTTACTGGTGTGAACTGTGGGAGTTCTAGTTGGTTTTTAGGACTTACTGTATTCTGAGATTAATTAAATCCAGCATTTGGTTGGAAACCATGCTTACTTCATCAACCAGGAAGACTTTAATTTGTTGCAGAATTCTGCATACTTCAGTAGCAACTTCTGCTGAGAATATGTAGTATTCTAATTGGTTTTGGTGTTCTACTGGGAGGAGAAGAAGTAGTTGTAAAGCTATACCTCCTATGTTATAGGCAGCTAGACCTGTAGGGGCTCTTACAACAGCTGAAAGGTTATTTTCTAACTCTTGTAGAAATGTTGTGATTATTTTAATTAAGAGGTTTTTGCCAGAACCAGCTTCCCCGCTAACATACAAGAGCAGAGGTTTATAATTTGTACAGCTTCACGTTTTAGTTTCATGTTCAATTCCATGTTCAATTCTTTCAGTGACTTCTAGGTAAATGGTGAGTTGTTCACCATTTAGCTGTGATTTGAGCACCGACAAGTCTTCTTCAGATTGTTTAGATTGATGGTGTTTTCTACTTCAGTCATGGCTATTTATGCTTCATTTTGAATGAGTGGTTCTCCGAGTGGTTCTTGGCATCCTGTAAGAGAAGGTTGACTGCCTTCAGGAGTGTCTCTATCTAGTGGAGTTTCTATGTCTTCCTCTTGTTGGCGTTCATTGTGCAACATTTGTTTGTATTGTTTGAAATTGACATTTGTTATACTGCTTTCATTTGCCTTGAATGCAGCTTCAAATGTGTCATGGTCTCCTAATCATTCTTATTCTTTTCTCAAAGTGTTTAAAAGTTGCAGTAGGGCCATGTAATAAAGTTCTATCTGTTATGGAGATTTAAACGATAACTTTACTTGTTAATTAGGCTTGGTAAGATTTACTAGGCTTCCTTCACAAGTTGAGACTCAATGTTTGCCAGTTGTCTCATCTGGCATAAAATTGTTTTTGTAGGAGTAGTTTTGGGGTATGTCATACAGGTAGATATTTTTCAAAGCAGTACTTCTGTTTGGATAGTATGTGTCAATTTCATTTTTTCAAATGTCCTGGTTGTCGGGGTCATTTGTGGTTATTGTTTCTATCTCTTTGTAGGATTTTAGTACCCTTATTCGTGATGAAGCAGTACGAAGGTTTAGCCAGACAATATTTTCGGATTTCTCATATAAGGGTATACATGTTAAGCGGTCTGCAGCTTCGTAGCACCTGCATTCCACCTGGGCCAATCACTCCAGAGTGCGACCTGAGTTGGCAAGGCAACTCGGTCCAGGGTGCCTAAACCCCCTCCCACACCCCTGAGGTAACCCAGACAGAATGGCGCCACTTTGGAGGGTCTCTGTCCAGAGGCCCGCCAAAAGTGGAACAAAGGGCTCAACCTTTGGTTTAGGAGTCACAGAGAAAAACACAGACGCCATTTTACAACCCGAGTTCTGGCAGAAAATACCACTCGATAAACCTATTTAAGATAAGTAGATCGGTGGTACGTTGGAGATTAACGAAAAACAGTATCAATCTTCAACAATGGGACGGATCCCATGGGGTTATGCTCGGGGTCGAACATAACAAGTAGTTTCCACTGCCACCAGCCAAAACTCGACGAGGAGGGACGGGACAGTGCCCCCTCGAGTAACAGATCCAGGAGTAATCGAATTACCCCTACTAGTACGTCCACAATAAGATGGTTGGTACTAGTTCTGTTAGTAAATTTAGGTCTAGTAAAGCCAATGGTGACTTTACATGCCCGGGGAGACGGTAGTCAGTCCCCGGGTATGGAGTCTATGGTGGGGGGACCAGCTAGGGTGCCCCCGTGTCACGACACGTAGGGTGCGGAGTGACACACATAGAAAAACTTATGAGACCCTATGGAGTAAAAGACCCCATAGCCCATCGAACACATTGACAATTCAAAGGAATTACACACATACATGTCCAAGAGTGAGAGGAAAAGGGTCACACTCTTGGCAGGATGGAAAAAAACAAACTCCAGAAATCCAGCAAAGCTGCTGGGGGACTCACTAGGTTAGGAAATTCAGCCTAAACAGAGAATTCTCCCTAACACTCGCCCCCCCCAGACTAAGGGACAGGAGGATTTAATCCACTCCTGGATGAATCTCATACCTCTAGTCGATGATATACATCCTAGAGAGACCATCAGCATTTTGGTGGTGACACCCTGACCTGTGCTCAATGGTGAAATCGAACCCTTGCAGGCAGATCGACCATCTCAGTAGTTTCGGGTTTTCCCCTTTCATTTGCATTAACCATCTCAAGGGTTGGTGGTCAGTCTGAATAATAAAAGTAGAACCATACAAGTACGGCCTAAACTTCTTCAGAGCCCACACGATAGCAAAGCATTCTCTTTCGATTGTTGCCCACCTTGTTTCAGGATCCTTCAGCTTGCGGCTGATGTAGCAAACGGGGTGCTCCCTACCTTTCCCATCCAGTTGACTGAGTACGGCACCTATCCCTACATTGGAAGCGTCTGTCTGCACAATGAAGTGTTGGCGGTAATCAGGAGCTCTGAGTACTGGGGCTTGGCAAAGAGCCTTTTTCAGGTTTTCAAAAGCCTGATTGCACTCCTCGTTCCATTTAACCTTTTTAGGGAATTTGGGCGAGGAGATGACATTCAGTGGAGAAGCTATGGTCCCATAGTTCTCTATGAAATTCCTGTAATACCCGGTGAGGCCTAGGAAGGCTCTCACCTGAGTCTGAGTAGTCGGTGTTGTCCAATTTTGCACAGCTTCAATCTTACTGAGTAAGGGCCTTATTTCTCCACCGCCTACCTCATGCCCAAGGTAGACTACCTTACTCTGTCCAATTTGGCATTTACTCGCCTTTATGGTCAGATTGGCTCGTCCAAGAGCCTGCAAAACATCTCTCAGGTGGGTTACATGTTCGTCCCAGGAATTGCTGAACACTGCTATGTCATCCAAGTATGCCATGCAGAAGTCCTCCATCCCGGTTAGAACCTGGTTTACCATCCGTTGAAACGTAGCAGGTGCATTTTTTAGTCCGAAAGGCATTACCGTAAACTGGTATAACCCAACGGGGGTAGAAAATGCAGTTTTCTCCTTGGCATGGTTGGTCAGGGCTATTTGCCAACAGCCTGACGTCAAGTCAAATGTGCTGACGAACTTGGCGGCGCCAAGTTTATCCACCAACTCATCTGTCCTTGGCAAAGGGTGGGCATCAGTCTTGGTGACTGCGTTAAGCGCTCTATAATCCACGCAGAATCTAAGTTCTTTAGATCCGGCCTTTGGTACTAACACAACTGGGCTAGACCATGGACTAGTAGAGGGCTCTATTACCCCGAGATCAAGCATCTTGCTGACCTCGCCTTTGATGTGGGTTCTTACGTTTTCTGACATGCGATATCCTCTGCTTTTGACAGGCAGACAGTCACCAGTGAGTATCTCGTGCTGGCCCCAAGGGGTCAAGCCTGGTGAGAGCGAGAACAGAGAGGCAAACTGATTCAACATAGACTTGCACTCTTCTTGTTGCTCGGGTGTCAGATTGGAGGAGAGATTTACTCCTTCAATTTTTTCATCTAAAGGTAAGCCTCTGAGGAGATCCGGAAGAGCTTCACTCTCTTCTTCTTCCTCGGCCGATGCTAGAAGCAACGCTCCTACATCAGGTCGTGAGACATACGCTTTAAGTCGGTTGGTGTGAAAGACTGTCGGAGCCTCCTTGGGGTTGCCCAAGTCCACCAGATAGTTAACCTCGCCGAGCTTACCCACTACTCGGTAGGGTCCCATCCATTTATCTTGCAAGGCCCTCTGCCTTGTGGGGATCATAACAAGAACAAGCTGGTTTTGAACGAACTCAACCATGTTAGCCTTTTGATCGTGCCAGTGCTTGACCAATGCTTGTCCAGCTTTCAAGTTATCGCTTGCTTCTGTCATCAGGTGCGACATTCTCCTCCGGAGACCTATCACGTAGTCAGTCACTCTGACTGGCTTGGGGGAAGGAGCACTCTCCAACCCCTCCTTAATCAGGGCCAATGGACCTCTGACGGGATGACCATAGAGCAGTTCGAAGGGAGAGTAGCCTACTCCCTCCTGAGGGACTTCTCTATAAGCAAAAAGAAGGCATGGCAATAGAAGGTCCCACTTACGTTTAAGGGGTTCTTCTAGAGCACCTATCATGCTCTTCATGGTTCGGTTGAACCGTTCTACCAACCCATTGGTTTGTGGGTGGTAAGCCGTTGAGAACTTGTAAGTTACCCCGCAGGTTTTCCACATGGCTTTCATGTAGTGGGACATAAAATTTGACCCCCTGTCAGAGATAACTTCCTTAGGAAATCCGACCCTAGTAAAAATACCAAGGAGGGCCTTAGCCACAGCCGGAGCTGTAACAGTCCTCATAGGAATTGCCTCAGGATACCTAGTAGCATGGTCTACTACAACAAGTATAAACCTGTTGCCTGAGGAGGTTGGAGGATCAAGGGGACCAACAATATCAATCCCTACTCTCTCAAATGGGACTCCCACAACGGGAAGAGGCACTAACGGTGCCACATTCTTGGACCCAACCTTACCAGAGATCTGGCAGGTATGGCAGCTTCTGCAGTGTTTTTCTACTTCGGCCCCCATCTTTGGCCAATAGAAGTAGAGCGAGAGCCTTTCCTTAGTCTTCTTGAAACTCAAGTGACCAGCCAAGGGAATCTCGTGGGCTAACTGCAAGAACTGTGGTATGTTCTCTTGGGGTACTACAAGGCGTTTGTAGTCTCCAGGTGCAGACTCGGTCGGTTCACTATAGAAGAGGCCATCTTCCCAGTGCAACCTATGTTTCCCAGGCTCTTGCCCTTCAGCCTGAGTTTCTGCCTGACGGCGAAGACCTTCCAGAGTTGGACATTCTCTCTGTCCCTTACTGAAGTCCGCCCTGCTGGGTCCACCTTCTGCCAGTAACGACTGCAGCTCAGGATGGTCAACAGGATCCAGATCTCCAATGAGTTCTTGGCCTTCCATTAGCTCTTCTTCAGAGTCTAATTCTACCATACAGGGTTGTACTTCCCCCTCAGCCTCAGCTGGAGGTGGAGTTACGGGTGTGACGTTGGACAACCGCGGGGAAGTCCGTGTCGGCTGCATTGGAATGTGGGCTGTTGGTTTCGGTTTAGAAGTTTTAGGTTTCCCTTTTACTTCTGTGTTCCTAGAGACAGCGGCCGCCATTTCCAATGGAGCAGGAGTGATTTCTTTCTTCATCATCTCCCCGAGAGTTCCGCGCAGGGTCCTCTCTCTTGCAGGTCTGGTTAGCTCCTGTAACCGTTTACTAGGAGGTCTGGGAGTATGCGATACAACTCCGAGAGTTTTCAAATCGTTACCCAAAAGTACGCGTCCTGGTACCTCACTCTGTATGCTGACAGGTATCTTTACAGTCATGTTGTTACACTGGATGAGAACTGGTAATTGGGGAAGCATCTGCACAGGCCCTCCAGCGAACTTGGTGAGGCGTTTGGGTGCCTTAGCAACATCCTCAGCCTGAAAAAACGATGTATCCACCACAGTTATGCTGGCCCCAGTGTCCCTAATGGCAGGCGTCTCCTGACCATTCACCTGGACACTGTCCTTATAATACTCTTTAGTATTATCGGGGATAGAATTATAGACAT
The DNA here is from genome assembly GCF_040938575.1 of Ambystoma mexicanum. Lineage (NCBI taxonomy): Eukaryota > Metazoa > Chordata > Amphibia > Caudata > Ambystomatidae > Ambystoma > Ambystoma mexicanum. Next base: position 278,216,140 of record NC_090938.1, on the reverse strand, counting down.
CTAAATTCTGTTGTTCCCACAACCCCAGAGATACTAAAGAAACGCTGGCTGAGACTCCAATGGGTTCGTCAGCTAGCAGTAGAAAGTTTCCACTTGCCATTTGGACTTCCTCCTCTGGAGCGAAGGCTAAGGAGACAAGCTGGACCCCTGAAGGTTTACCCTTACATCTGGGATCTCCTTTCACGTGATCAGTCGAGCCACAAACAAAGCATTTCCCGAATGCTTTCTGGAATGGTGGCTTGTTCTGACCTCCTTCCGGTTTGGCACCAGAAAACATGCTATTCTGCTGTGGTTTTCCCGGTGGCTTACCCTTCTGGTTTTGTTTGGGGCCCTCTTTGGAATGTGAGTTATTCGAATTCTCCTTTGAGTCTTTTTTAGGCTGTTTTCCCTTGTCCTTTTTCTGAGTTGCCCCAGAATCCTTGTGAGTAGCCCTGTTGGCAACCCACAAGTCAGCAGCCTTAGCTAGAGTCCTGGAATCTAATTCCTTCGAGTCAGCCAAGTGCTGTCTGAGCTCGGGAGAACAGGCATCATAAATCGACTCCAACATAAAAAGATTTTGCATACCCTCGTAAGTGTTAACTTTGTAACCCTTAATCCATCCCTCTAAGTTTTTCAACCCTTCACTCACCCAGGTAGCCCAAGGGGTACCATCATGCTTTTTGAGGGTTCTAAACCTCTTAAGATACTGGGAAGGGGTCTTCCCGAATCTAGCTATCAATGCTAGTTTCACACTTTCGTAATCCGTCTTATCCACCTCCCCCAATTCCATTACCACATCAGTCGCAACAGGAGGAAGCCTAGAGAACAACCAGGGAAGCAACGCATTCCCGGTGATGTCCTGGAGCCCATGATTGTATTCAAACAGTTTCAACCAATCCAACACATCCAATCTCGGTTCGTACATACCCACTAATTCCTTCGGCATCCGGGGTCTTTTGGGACTGGAGCTCCTAGAGGAACCAGAGGAGAGAGAAGCATTTTCCATAGACAACTTTTTCATTTGTAACTCATGATTAAGCTCTATTTCCCTGAGTCTTAACTCAGCTTGTTTCTGCTCAGCCTGGGCATTCATTCGTCTGAACTCGAGCTCTTGGTTTCGTTCAGATTGAGCCAAGAACCGTTTATATTCTAATTCGAGCTTCATTTTTTCAAGTTCAAAATAAGCAGGATTACTTGTGGGACCTGGTATTGGCCCCGTAGGCACAGTTGGTAAGGCAGGTAGAGGAACAGGTGAGACAGTTTCGTTAGCCTCGCCGTCCTCGTCAGCCTCTTCATCGCTATCATCAGAATTACGATTCAGATCAACACCATTACTGTTATCTACAGTTGCTGGAGAGTTTGGTTCCTCTGAACCAGTACCCAGACTTTGGTTCGCCAGCAATCTCTCTATCAGTTCTAACTTCTTGCCTTTTACAGGAAGATTCTCTTGTCTACAGAGAGCTCGCAAACTCTCAGTATTTTTATCTGACAAAGACTCTTGGCTGTAAATTTCCATCGTAGACATGTTTTTTGAAAGTTGCTTTTGTAACGTTTTGTGGTTAGTCGTCCTACAGCGTCGAAAAACACTCTAAACTGTATACTCGATACTAATCCCACCGCTGTACACCAGTGTTAGGCGGAAACCTGTGCAGCTCCCTCTGGGACCACTGCAAAAGATTTAGGACTACAGGTGTTGCGATGAACCCACTTGGTAGCAGTCTGTACCACACAGATTCAATTGGTAGCTGTGGCTGAGCAGTCAGACTTCTCTCAAGAAAAGTTGGTCAGTATAGGGAGCATACAAGATAGGGTAATTCTTCGCAGCAAAACGAGTAGACACGCAACCAGGCTTTAGTATAAAGGTAGCAAGTTATTTATTAATAACAGAACATCTACGGAAAGTACTAAAGCGAACCACGGCAAACAAATCAAAATACAATTACTCTGCAGAATGGAATAAAGCTCAATCCCCCAAAACACAATATCGACAACTCCAGGTCCTACGGCACCACTTATTTTCAGACAGAGGTGTATACCTCAACCCAGATGACACTCGAATATTTAGTGAGGAAGGGAGAGAAGAGATAGGCAGGTAATGAAGTCAACACGGTTCGTACTGAAGCAGGTAAAAATGCAAGGCAAGAAGGCATTAATCACACTAGATCATACAGTTCGGCGGCCAGGCCCACTCGGTGAGAGGTATGGCACGATGTCCTGGAAAGTCTCTATGGGTGATGCGTTCAAGTCTTAGTTAGCAGTTTGGTTAGCGACAGGTTGAACCAGTTCAGAACAAAGAGTGAATAAAGCTTGGAGGCAACCCAACGGAACGGAGAGGAATCAGATACCTGACACGAACCGATAGATAAGGGAAGCCAGGCGGTTACGGTACCTTGTTGTGGAAGGCCACTCCAGCGGGGGCAGTTGTTCCTGGTGGTGGATGCACGACGGGTCTTGGCCAAGAGAAGAGATGCTCTCGTCGTCGAAGAGAAGATGTCCGGTGCACCACCAGGGAAGAAACCAGCCGCGGAGGGCTTCGTCACAAGGCACCACCTTTCGATCACGATGCCGGAGTAGTGGCTATCCGGTTGCCGGGTGCTCTGCACGGGCAATTCGACCACTGCGTCCAGGGCGATCAAAAAGCACAAAGAAGAAGAAGACTGGTTGTTCCCACCAGCCAGGGAAAGAGCCTCTCCGGCAGGGAGATCTCTTCTGTCGTCGGGAGATTGTGAGACGGTTCCGCAGGGCTCCACCGGAGGTGTCGTCGTGCAGGTCGGCTCAGCGTTACCCTCGTCGGACTCTTTAGGTCTAGTGGCGACGTTCCTAAGATCCAGTCCCAAAAACCCTGCTTTTATGCAGACGTCCCCCATTCATTCAGCCTAGCTTGTCAATCAATACATGCTAAGTGGTGAGCGGGAAGGCTCACCACCTGGGCCAATCACTCCAGAGTGCGACCTGAGTTGGCAAGGCAACTCGGTCCAGGGTGCCTAAACCCCCTCCCACACCCCTGAGGTAACCCAGACAGAATGGCGCCACTTTGGAGGGTCTCTGTCCAGAGGCCCGCCAAAAGTGGAACAAAGGGCTCAACCTTTGGTTTAGGAGTCACAGAGAAAAACACAGACGCCATTTTACAACCCGAGCTCTGGCAGAAAATACCACTCGATAAACCTATTTAAGATAAGTAGATCGGTGGTACGTTGGAGATTAACGAAAAACAGTATCAATCTTCAACAATGGGACGGATCCCATGGGGTTATGCTCGGGGTCGAACATAACAAGTAGTTTCCACTGCCACCAGCCAAAACTCGACGAGGAGGGACGGGACAGTGCCCCCTCGAGTAACAGATCCAGGAGTAATCGAATTACCCCTACTAGTACGTCCACAATAAGATGGTTGGTACTAGTTCTGTAAGTAAATTTAGGTCTAGTAAAGCCAATGGTGACTTTACATGCCCGGGGAGACGGTAGTCAGTCCCCGGGTATGGAGTCTATGGTGGGGGGACCAGCTAGGGTGCCCCCGTGTCACGACACGTAGGGTGCGGAGTGACACACATAGAAAAACTTATGAGACCCTATGGAGTAAAAGACCCCATAGCCCATCGAACACATTGACAATTCAAAGGAATTACACACATACATGTCCAAGAGTGAGAGGAAAAGGGTCACACTCTTGGCAGGATGGAAAAAACAAACTCCAGAAATCCAGCAAAGCTGCTGGGGGACTCACTAGGTTAGGAAATTCAGCCTAAACAGAGAATTCTCCCTAACAATAGCCCATGATGAAATTTGGTTATTGTCAAGCTTTGTATCACAGTATGCGCAAAATACTGAGGGTTCAGTTATTTGTTGTTTATTTTCAGCTGGTGTAAAGCTAATTGGAACCATTAGGATTCCTCGTTGTCCTGTATTTTGTACGCCATATTTACAATATGTACTCTTTTGATAAAAAAGTCTGCGAAAACAGACACATACTTTGGTATTTCAGAAGATGTGTTTTGAAACTTTGTTGTTTCTTTTTTGTATGTGTTTGTAAGGTGGTTGGTGTTTGTGAGGTTTTCGATAATGTTTTCTAAATTTTCAGAATTTTCAAAGTCAACTTCAGTTCCAAAATATTACCTTTGGATGTGTTCTATTTCTTGAAGGAGTTCTTTGGCTGTTCGATGTAGGAGAATGTTATTTAATGTTTGCAGTTCTGGAGCAGGACTTTTTGCACAGTGCAATTGATTTTATTTTGTTTTGTATTTACTTAGCATGTATAGCAGCGCGCAAAACCCAGAGGCATCTAGGTGCTAGTTACGGTACAAGTGCATTAGAACCATGTACAATGTAGGACTGAGCATGACGTTTGCAGGCAGATGCATTTGCAGCAGAGTGCTGTTTCAATCAAAATAGGTAAGTTGCCTGTAACATCCAAAAAAGCCAAATGCTGTATACAATCAAAATATGTAGGTTTCAGATACCAGTCATTTGCAGCCAAGTGCTGCTTAAGTCAAAATCGGTAGGTTTCAAGTAAACATTCATTTGCCAAAAAGTGCTACGTAGAGTCCAATTAGATAGGTTGAATATAACAATCATTTTCAGCCAGGTGCTGCGTAAGTCAAAATCCGTAGTTTGCGGGCAAACAATCATTTGAAGCAAGTGCTGCTCAGAGTGACAATTAGGTAGGTTGCATGTAACAAGTTGCGGGTAATATTCGTTACAGTCAAATGCAGTATAAGATTAAATTAGGTAGGTTGAAGGTAACAATCATTTCCAGCCAAATGCTGTGTGAAGTCAAATTAGGTAGATTACAGGTTAAGTCAGTTTGCAGCAACAAGCTGCTAAAGTCAAAGTAGGTGGAGTACAGATTGGAAACATGGGGCCTCATTATGACCCAGGCGCTCCCGTAATGAAGGGTGCCGGTACGGGACCGGCACCGTTCATTACGGGACACCCTATTACGAGGTTCCCTTGCGGGACCCGGTAAGGATGCCTAGTAAAACCAGGCGTCATTAACGGGTCTCGCAAGAGGACCAGGGAGCTAATAATGGGCCCGTTATTAACTAGCCCGTTATTAGCTCCCTCCCCATTCCCATTGATCCCTAAGGGGGCTCAAATGGGGATGGGTTTTTTCAATGAGGAATTCCTCATTGAAGAAACCCGGTACTGGAACCCGGTATGGAGGCAGCCATGCCCTTATTAAGGGCATGGCTACCTCCATACTCGTAATGAGGCCCATGGCCTTTATTATCTCTGCCTTTCAGTGCTAGTGACAGAAGTGTCACAAAAGTTAAATAGTTAAATATGAACAAGAACATGTGAGTGGGTTACGATGTGTAGGAATAACTGGGGGCTGTGAGTTACAGGGGTTCATGCATATGTAGTGGTAGTGGGTTTATGTAGAAATACAAACATCATAAATGACAATTGCAGCCGACGCGCATCATAAATGGATATTCACACATTCTTGCAGTGAGCACATGTTTAAAAATGTTCTATTTGAGGGTAACATTCTCAGTAACCTGTAACATCCTTAACATAAATGAGTGCAAATTGGTCCAGATGAAATAACATGAAAACAAGTTTGCAATGCTCTTCTGCAATGAGGTTTAGCTGTGTAGTTTCATTCAATGAGATCTTCTTAAACGTACAGCAGAGCAGCAGTTTGTGTGGCAAGCTGCGTAATTTGAAATATGCGCTGTGGAAGGCAATAAATGAAGCTAAAACGAGAAGTCTGCCCATTAATAGTGTAGTAGAAAGCGATTGGATAATCCATGTAAACAACACTATTGGAGCAAAGGAAGCTGAAGGGGATAGTTACAGTGTAACACAGTCTATTTAGCATGGGAATTTTACTGAGGCCTCATTAAAAAAAATGATTGACAAATTACATTTATCTAGGGCAACTGGCCCCGACGGGACCTGTAATGCCCTATTACGCCGAGCACCTGAGGAATTGGCAAGAGCATTGGTTATCCTGTTCCAATGGATAGGCAAAAATTGGATAATTCCCGAATCATGGCGAAATAGTATCATTCTCCCCGTGCATAAAAAGGGAGAGTGGAAAGATCCCAAAAACTATAGAATGTTAGCTATGCTGGCTATCCCAGCAAAATTTTTTGCAAAGGTTCTGCTACAAGAATTGAATGAGTGGATAACCGAAAAACAGATCCTCCTGAGCAACCAAGCAGGCTTTCGTGCTAAATCCTCTACGTTGCACAACATTCTAAACCTAGTTTCTGCAGTGGAATACTCATGGAAGGTTCGTAAACTCCCGGTATATGTGATATTTATTGATTTCACAGTAGCGTTTGACACTATTGTGAGAGAGAAACTATGGGTAAAACTAACTAGATGGCGGATACCACCTGGACTACTTTATATGATCCAGCTGTTGTACTCTAACACAACAGTGAAAATTCGATTAGATGGTGAAGGTAGCCTACCTGAAGCAATTCCCACAGTGCGTGGTGTGAAACAAGGCTGCAATTTAGCAGCCACGTTATTTAACTTGTATTTAGCTGATTGTTTGAATGAGTTAAGGGTGGCTGCTGACACGGTAAAGATCGGTAATTTCCAGGTATCCTGGTTAGGATACGCAGATGATCTGGTCCTGTTAGATTATACACCAGTTGACCTACAAAATAGGCTAAACTGTTTGATCCAATTTGCTGACAACAATGGATTGGTAATAAATATTTCTAAAACAAAGGTGATGACATTCCTAGGCACTACAAAGCAATCACGCTCAAATAAGTTTAAGTGGACGATAAAGAATGTGGAGATTGAAGTAGTTGAATACTATATATACCTAGGAGTCTTAACAGACTATAAGCTATCATGGAAACCGCACTGGAATGAGATTAAATTTAAATGTTTAAAAATAGCAGGAGTCTCTTTATTGGAAGACAAGGTGGGTTCTCGCTGAACACCATATTATTACTCTACTCAAGCAAAATAATATCGAGCTTGCTATATGCGGCAGAGATATGGGGACCAAGTTCGTAAATGAAATAAGTAAGATGGAAGGGAACATGTTAAAATGGCTTTTTAGACTTCCCACTGGGGTCACACGTGAATATATTTTATTAGAATTCTATTTTATTAGAATGTGATTTTAGATGGGCGAGAGATATTTTAGAGTATAAGGCAGCTATGTTATATGTGAAATTGAGTACCCTGAATATCAATACATTGGTGGTGGATTTGATGAATTGTTTTAAAGAAGGAATGCATTTTTGTAATTTTAATTGAATGTATTGTATCAATCTTATGTTAAATGGGCCAAAGGCAATGAAGAGAGCTGGTTGATGTATTATCATGCAAGAATCAAAAAACTATTACAACTTGATATATATAGAGTTGCCAAAGAAAGAGACATGATATATCTGGCTGCAAAGTCAAATACTGGCCTGTTTTTAGAACAGTGGACATTAGCGACAAAGAAATCTAGATACCAATATGCATATCCCCACCAGGCAATAGTCAGATTATATCTCATGTTTGAATTTAATAGAGGCGAGACAATGGAGATATTAGGAGCCAAAATTGGTATTAAGAAAAACCTGAGACTGTGCAAATTGTGTGGGCTCCTAAATATCGAGACTGCTAAACACTTGATATGTTACTGTGAAAGCCTCAACCGGCTACGGGAAAAATATCTGTTAAGATATAAGAACTCTTGCCTAGAGGAAAGGATTGATAAAATATGGGAAACATTGATGGAAGGGAACGACATGAATTTGATTTATCACATGATGAAATTGTATGAATTGATTTTAACCATTTTAAAAGACTTATCTGATGGGATTTATGTATGATACTCTCTTTTTAATTTTAGAAATGTTGTTAGAAATTGAAAGGTGATTGTGTAACATATGTAAAACCTGATATGGTTATAAACATATTATTAATAAATAAAAAAATAAATAATAACACTATTGTGTTTGAGCAGGAAGAAAATGTTTACATTTGTAGTTAGAAAACTGTTGTTTTCAATGGAAAAAATACTGGATAGGATGGATGAGGTGACATGAGCTAGTCAAAGGGGAAGGATTCTTTATGAGTGGCAGTGGGTGATTTTTAAAAGGAACTTTCTTGAGGGCTTCCCGAGAGCTGGGCTAAGGCAGTGCTGGCAGTTGCTGGGGTCGTGATGTTCTTTATCGGTGGCAAACCAAGTGAGAAGGTTTTCCACGGTCAGCTGTGTCAGGAATCTTGCCAATTTCTAGGTACATATGAGTCATAAGTAAGGATTTGCCGCATGAATGCATGGCAGGTAGCCAGACAGGGTTAGCAGACTGTTTTCATGTATAATGTGTATTAATGTTTAAAACAATACAGTTTCAAATGTCCATTAAAAAAGTTGCTTTGCTGTTGTGAATTTCTCTCTTTCTCTCTCTCTCTCAAACTGCATTTCCTGCCAATTTCTTCCCTTACAAGGACATTGGGTAAGATAATGCTTGGGGGAGCCCTTTGATGGGTGCAAACTTTGTAATGTAAAATATAATCTTCTATTTCTTTTGTGCACATGGCTTATACCGCAAGATGTATTTTATTTGAACAATTCTGAACATCATAAGTATATATAAATGAACCTTAAAACATATGGACTTGGGTTTTCTTTCCATGACTGCACTCATTTGCACAGAGACTGAGAGTTCACAGGGACTAGGCTTATTTTACAAGAGGTGGTAATTCATTTTACCACAGGTGGTCAAATATTAAGTGAGTTTAGGAGTGTATGGTGTGTGTGTATACAGTCACCTGTTGATAACATGATATGTTTTGCACTTTGGTTTCTAGAGCATACCTCAGCATTGTAGATAAGTTGCTTAGAAGAAGTGATACTGTCACATACTAAGTGTAATAAGTCCAGTAGCTGGTATTTTGAAAAACCCTGGGAAAAAGGGCAGGTGTTAGGCTGTAATCTGAGAGAAGTGTTACCACTATAAATAGCAAACCCACCAATGCATCACTATAACAATAATATACCACAATAAGATACCACTATGTATCACAATAATAATACATCCCAAGATTAGGTGTAATCCCTCCAGAAAATATACCTACGCACCAAATATCAAAATAAAACATATTTGGTGGGTTGGCCATTGGGAACTTTAAAATAGTTACTGGGTGTGGCATTGCGTTATGCATAGCCATTCTGTGCACTTAAAAAGCAATTAGTGCTGTGAAGTGATAGTGCAGCTTTGTGTGCAGTGTTACCATATCCCAAGTTGAAGCTGATTTTTCTGATCTGGCAAACTAACTTGAGGTAAAATTCTTTGCTCATGGAGTTTGGTTACAGAAAATGCAACCCTATGGAAAGACAGGATATGCGGGGAAGTGGAGACAGAATTGTTGCAAAATATTTTTGAGGAAGGGAGCATTGTGCAAGTATGCCTTGTGAGACATTTTAGGGCTCCAGACCGAAAGGGGGAGAAGGATTGTCTTTAAAAATGAAAGGAAATCATTCTGAGGTAATTAGTAAGTTGCAGGGCAGTTTGGAGGATGCAGTTAATCAAATACAGTGCCTAAAAGTGGAATCAGAGCAGTCTAATACCGAATTGCAAATTAAATGTAGCAATATGGATACTCAATTGCCTCAGAAGGAAAAACAATTTAATGAGAGTGAGCAAGAATTGATGCACTTAACAGTGATTTTAGATGCAATACGACAAGAAGAAGATGATGCCATTTCAGAATTACAAAAACTTAGAAAGAATAACATGGAGAAAGATAAGGAATTCCGTGCTGTAGAACAAGAAATAGTTAAATTGGTGGAAGAGGATGACAAGAAAGACAAAGCTTGTGACCAATGCCAGGTGCAAATACATGAGCTGCAAGCCATGATGAATAAGATTAGGGATGCGAATTCTAAACTTTGTCATGAGGCAGAATGACTTCATGGACAATGCAAGAATCTGGAACAGGAAATATTTAGTCTAAAATCTCAGGAAAGGCGACAAGGCACTACATTCAGTGGAGTTGAGGTTCACCCCAGCTCTGCTAAAGGGAACAGTGTACCAATAGCTATTCCTTTGGCCAGACCTGAAATATAGCCCATTGGTGGGATATGAATCACCAGCCAGTGGTTACAATCATTCCTGCCCACCAGAGAACAGAAATGAGTGACAGAATAACGCACACCAAAATGCACCATGTAGCCCTATAAAAATCATGAAGTAAATCAAAACTTTGATTAAACCATTCAAAAAGGGATGAGATTGTTGCATGGAAGACCATTCAGAAACCGTCCATGATGTATTCAAAGTCCTCCAGATACCTAGGGAACAGTATAGACAGTACTTTCACCAAACACTTGATTCAGCAGCTTCTAGTGTCATTCGGGGGCTCAATGAACAGGAAAACCTGTCATGGACGGACTTTGAGAAAGAGATTAGACATCAATTGTCAAATTTCCAGTCGATACAAGATGCCAAAAAAGCAGAGTATACAATTACTGTAATGCCAGATATATCACATTGCCAGTTCCTCCAAGAGTTAAAAAGAGCATTTTCCCACTTTGATGTGTCCTTTAATCCTAATTCTGTAGAATTTAAGACTGCATACTTTTATGTTCTCCAAAAAGAAATTGTATCCCAGTTAATTTGTGAATTTGACAGGGAAAAATCATTAGGATGGATAATAGAACAGGGGACCAAACTATATGAAGTAAGATATTGTCAGAGAGAGGAAGGGTCTAAGATTAAAGAGACAAAATCGAAGTCTAAAGAATACACAGCAGCAATAATGGAGGTCAAATCTGCAAAAATGCCACTTGAATCAGCACAAACTCAGACAAGGAACAACAAGACACCCAATCAGAGGAGTATGCCACCACAGAGGCCTCCATCACAAACTCCTGTGTTCCAATCTGTGGATCTGAGCAATAGAGAGTCTTACATTAGCCCTAGATATTTGGGCAATGCTCCCAGGGTGGGGTTTCGCCCTGATGTGTCAGCCAGAAATAACAATCAAAATCAAATGTATAATGGCTTGTAACAGGCACTGGGTCACAGAGCAAATTTGAGCCTTATACAATGGTATATGGTCACCAAGAAAGACCACAGTATGTGGATAGATTAATTGGAAATGGAAATCAGCATAGGGGACAATTCCCACCAAATGAAAGACAAAATATGAACTATGTCCCTCACCATTATAAACAATCACCACCACCAGTCGACCATGGTCAAAGGATGGACACACCGCGTTCCCCATCTCGTATGGCCCATGAGTTCAGAAGTAACACAAATAGAAATCAATCTCCTGAGAGGTTCCAGAATAGGCCTGAACAGGGTGAGTTTAACCAATACCGGCCTAGGTGACAAAGAGAAGAATCCAGAGACATGGATAGGTTTCAATGCCTCGAGGCCCAAGTGAAAATAAATGTTGTCTGAACAAATAGGAACACTTTGTGCAGTTCAAAAACAACAGCCAAGTGAAGGAAGGTGCAGAAAGCCATAGAAGTGATCTTCTGCGTTCTGACAACAAGTGATTACTTAATAGCCCCTTCACTGATAAAAACACAAATTTGTGAATCACCTTTATATAACAGTCCTGAATTGCTTGCTGATTCGAAAATAATAATACAAACGAATGAAAGTGAGACAGGGAATGCCAACACACACAAAAAGGGAGTGTGGTTCAATTTGGAGTTGAATCAGACTATTGAAGTGTGTGAAGAAGAACAAAAAGGGGAAAATGAACAAGAAAAACCTAAAGAACAGAGAGAGACAGATTTAAAAAAGATCTTCGAACGTGATAATAAAACACCAGATGAAGAGGTAGGATTGGTAGTTAGAATATCTTCTCCTAATAGTCAGAATACTGTAGAGCTCGAGAAAGAAAAAAAGGTATTTCAAAAGGAGGGTGCAGATCAGTCACCTGAGGAGTATTTTGAACCACAAATAACCCAAGAGACAGAAAGGACAGGCACCATGCAAATCACAGATAAGTGTCATGTGCCAGGAAATGACAGGCTGACATGTGACACTTGTGAAAATGTTCAGTCAAAAAAGCTGCAGTGTGAACACTGGTAATACCAGGTCAGACGGGCAGTCAGTGGCTACACTCCAGATGGGTTCTGAGACCAGAAAAATAGACAAAGAAATCCAAAATTAAGTGGGCAAAAAGGAGGGAAAAATATAATTGCACATGTCCATGTGTTTAGCAAGGAGTGAAAAGGGGCTAAGAAAGATGAGTCCTGAAATCAGCAAAAACTCACATTATTTTTGTGAGGGCTATAGGAAGTTGAAAGCAGGTACTATGCTACTATCACTGTGGAAGAAAAATATAATGCATTTGCAATGATTGGCACGGGTGACCGGGGCACGATAATGTCAAAGGAGTTGGTCAAAAGTATCAATGATGGGAGATCCCCACAAAATCATATATAAGGAAGCATTGGATGAAACAGGAAGTATTGATCACATCCATCAGTGAAATACAATTTCTCATAGGGACAAATTGCCTGAAGAGGTGGTCACCCCTCATTGATGGGGTAAATAGGGTCTTATGAACCTAGCCAAAAAAACATTGAGTCCAAAGAAAATGAGGACACAAAACAACAAAGTAAGGGAATGCCATGCTGTGGCTAAGTCAGAAAGTGCAGTGGAAGTATATCTTCAGAATGGCTGTGTACGTAGTGTCACTGTCATTTTCATGTCGCGGGAGGATAGCTCAGCGGCAACATGCTCCCCTTGGAAGCAAGACGACACGGAGCAGCACAGGTTTGATCCCCGAGTCCGCGCTTAGAAACCTCTGGGTATTAAGCGCGCTATAAATAACCTTTTATATCATATCATATAATGTGTCAGGGTGAAGTGCCGGGTGAAAAAGAGAAGCAGTCTATAAAGATTTATTTGGATCCCAAGAAAAAATGGCAAACAGAAATAGATGAAAACACATTGTGCTTTTATCTAAAGGAAGAGAAATGCAAGCCAAATGTCACTCCAGAGATAAACACAGAAAAACACCTTTCAACCCTTTCTGAAATACACATGGGAGATGGGCAGCCATAGATCCCTATCCATATAAATGGGCATTCTGAAATGATAGAAGCCACTTTAGCACTTGAGCATTAAAGAAGTTTCATTAATAAGAAAGTATTCCATCAGATAATTGACAGGGAGGAGAGCCCAAAATTCAGAATAAAGAACCAACACATTTTTGGTTTGGATGATCCGGAGTCAGGGCAAAGGGTTGTAGGAAGATAGGAAGATGCATGTTAAAGATTACAATTGTTCATAAGAGTATCCATCACAATGTGTGGGTCATGAGCGGAACACAAAATACATTTTATTTAGGAAATTACATCATGCACAAAATGTGTATGGTGGTAGACTTTTTAAATAAAAAAGGTCAGGTCTAGATTAGGAGGGGCCGCACCTGAATATAAGGACAAAAGACAAGCTTATCATTGTGCGCAGATGGCACCATATGCAGTTGAATTGTAGGTGAGAAAGGATGTTAGCATCCTGCATTCACCAGACAAGTTACAATAGCATTAAAATACAGAAAGGGACAGCAGTTAAAAGATTCTGATGCATTTGTATGTCTAAATGAATCCATGAAGCAGCAAGGGTTAGAATGTGAATATACACCACTGATAGAGATTGGGGATGGACTCATTAAAGTTCTGGTGGACAATAAAGGATGGCAGGACATTCATTTAGAGGAGAGTTCAGCGATAGGAATAGGAATACAAAAGTCTCATAATACTGCAGATTTCAGTAAAGCAGTAATTGGGAACATCGCTGAAATATATGTGACTGCGCAGGGTGAGTTGCCAGAATCTTTAAACTCTCAAGCTAAAGGAATCTTTAAAGTTCAGTCTGTGGGCCTCATCACGAGTTGGGCTGTAATATTGCCGACTGTAATAGCCCTAGCACCGACCGGTCTGGCTGTATTACCGCCGGATCACGATTTGGGTTAACGGTAAATCCCCATTCCCAATTGGGTCCATTGGATTCAATGGGGTATTTTCAGCGCTAATTATGCGGGCTAATACAGACGGCTGTAATACAGCCGAAAACAGGGAATTTTCACCTCCAGAGAAAGGCTGGAGGTGAAACAGCCCATTTAGCACCCAACTCGTGATAGGGCCAGCACTTAAATGCGGCTGTAATACCGTTACCACCGCATTTAAGGGCTACAGCCCAACTCGTGATGAGGCCCCGTATCCTTATGAGTCAAGTGAAATAGTGTGCTGTCATCAAGATAATTGCAACCTATTCGAATTAAATGAAGCTAGAACAGAAAAGCAGCATGTTGAGATGGAAGTCAATATTCCAAAATATTTAAGTGTGTTGACTCTCCAAAGAGACATAGCCACAAGGTTGGAGGAAAGTAGAGAGGTTCATCTGTTAGATGACTTCCCAGAATTCTCTAAAATGGTAGAAGAGCAGATTAAGGCTGCAGATGCATGCACAAATGAAGAATAAAAAGACCAGTTGACAACAATATTTATGGAATTCAAAGAGGTTTTCGCAAAAGACACATATGTTTGTGGATTAACAGATTTGCATGTTGCCACATTACCAGAAGGACATAGAAGTGGGGAACCGGTATTTGGGTGAATATATAGGTTGCCCATGGCATGTTTGGAATCACTAGCTGAAATAATTAAGAATTTTGAATCTAGGGGAATGATTAGGCCCGTTCATAGCACATCAAACACTCCCATATTAGGTGTGTTGAAACCTAATGGCCAATGGCATTTGTGTGCAGATCTACGAGAATTAAACAAAAGAGTACATGTTTCAAGGGGGCCACTTCCATTTATTAATCAAGGTCTTGCACAGGTTCACGGGTCAAAGGTGTTTACCATGTTACATCTCACAGCTGGATACTGGTGTGTACCACTGGCTGAAGATATCCAAATCGCAGTATGCATGGTCCAGACACCTTTTGGATATATCAATAGTGGGAGTGAATTTGGGACATTCCTGAGAGAGGCGCTCCCAGATCCAGCAAAAAGGGGGACAATAGTTTATGTAGATGATGTGCTAATTAAAAATGAGAATCTGAAAACTCATTTCAATGAGATTAGACATATGCTTAGCCAGTTACAGAAGTCTGGAGCAAAAGTATCTTTACAGAAAGCATAATGGTGTAAAAAGAAAGTGAACTTCTTAGGTCATGAGGTGACAGAGAATGCGTAAAACCTGCAAAAGAAGAAAGTGGATGCAATACATAAATTGAAAGATCCTACTAATCTGAAGGGGTTAAAACGTTTATATGGGATGACAGGTTATAACAGGAAATGTATTGAGAATTATGCAAAGATTACACAACCTTTAACGAGATTACTAAAGCAGGGTGTACCCTGGAAGTGGGAAAAGGAACAATATGAAGCAGTGGACAGGCTAAAAGAATGTATTATGAAGGCGCCGTGTCTGGCATATCCCATAAAGAACGAGGATTCTTTTGTAGAGATAGCATTCACTGATCAATGCATGTCAGCAGTATTATATCAAAAGCATGATGTAAATAACAAAACAATTGCATATGCTAGCAAGGCCTTGTCACAGGTTGAAACTAAGTACATTGAATGTGAAAAAGCACTACTAACCACTGTCTGGGTGTTACAACATTTCTGTCCTATAGTTCAAGGAAAAAGAGGAATTATTGAAACAATTCATCAGCCTCTGCAGTTTCTGCACAGTAAGAAAATTAGATCAGGGAATTTGGTGGAGTCCAGAATTACGTCCTGGACATTGGCACTTCAGGGATTTCCTGTGGAAGTAAGATGTGGTCAAAATAAGAAGAGCGCGGTTGCCCAAGGGCTAGCAGATTTGCATGATTATGCAGCAGAATGTGCATCTGAGGCCACGGAAATAGAATCAAGTTTGAATTAATTTGTACAATCCCCAGACAAGGCGTTCAATGAAGAAGTATGTACGGATTTACCAACTGTGTATGTAGATGGTTACCATGTGGAAAATAACACAGAACAAGAGCTTGTGGCAGGGATAGGAAATATCTGGTTTAAATGTGACAACATTCCAAGAGTAAGCATGAGGTTTGGGCCCAGAAGTAGGCAGGTAGCAGAATTTCCCGCTATTTACAAAGCAGTCGCTACCGCAGTAGAAAACCAACTCAAAGAGATAGTGTTAGTAACTGATACTGATTATGCACAAAATAGTTTTGTAGAATATTTACCTGGCTGGAAGGTAGAAGGCATGATCATCTATAACAAAAAAACACTCAAACATGGCAAGATGATTCAAGCCATAAATAAACTTGTGTCAGAAAAGGATGTGATAATACATTGGAGAAAAATCCATGGCCATTTGAAGATGCTAGGTGAGGACAAAGAGGGGAATGACAAGGCGAATCAGTTAGCCAAAATTGGAGCTGTGATGGGAGAGTTGTTTCTTATTTAACACCTGCTTGGTGAAATACAGGTAGATGCGATAACACGCTCCAAATGTCCAAAAGCAGTGGAGAAGCCTGTGGTGCAATGGAGTTTTGATACCCCAGATCACGACCTGGTCAAAGCGCAAAAGAAAGACCTGATTTTAGACATATAGTAAGATCATTGTTTTGTTCTCCCCTGTTCCCCTCCCTTGCCTTGTCGCGCTGTGAAACACTTGTATATGTGCATTATATAAATAAAATATCAATTCAATTCAATTCAAATCAATTCAATTCAATCATCTGTTAGATGCAGAGCAAAATCCTCTGACTAAAGAATATTGTAAAGGGAAAGGGGAGTTGAGGGTATTGCTAAAAAAACAAATAGAAAATTAGGTTACAAGATGAACTGATTGTTAGAGAATCTTTGACAGGTCAAATACAATGGTTAGTGTCCTTGTCATTTCAGGGATTTATGTTACATCATGCCCATGATGCTATAACTTCAGGAAACAGCGATTCACAGAAAACTTTGACATTTTAAAAGATTATGCTTATTGGCCATACATGTCCCAAGATGTTGAACTATACACCAGAAGGTGTCTAATATGTGCACAATTTCAACCTGCTTTACCTACTCATAGAGCACCATTAATGAAAAGGGGTTTGACACTCCCATGGTTTGATTTGCAAATCGACTATGTTAGGCCTGTAAAAAGATCAGCAAGAGGAAACCAATATATGTTAACAGTAGTTTGTTTAATGTCCAAATGGGTGGAGTGCATTCCAGCCCTGGAATGCAGTGCGCAAACGGCGGCCATGTTACTTGTAAATCATATTTTCTCAAGATTTTGTCTACCCCAAAGGACAGAGTCCGACTGGGGAAGTCATTTCACTAGTGCATTGATGACAAAGATATGGCAGATTCTGGGTGTGAAGAAAAAATACACATTTCGTTCCGGCCTTCCTCTTCAGGGGGAGTGGAATGGTATAACAGATCAATAGTGGATATGTTAAAGAAATTTGTGGCCGAAGCAGGTTCTAGTTGGGACCTTGGGCTTCCATTGGAATTAATGGCCATTAGGTCGACTCCTTCTAAATCAACAAATCTCAGCCCTCATGAAATATTGACAGGAAGAAAAATGGTGTTGCCACAGCATTTACTTTACAAGACAAATGAGCAGGTCCTTGTAAATGCTTCCACAATTCACAAATATGTGGAAGAGTTGAGGAAGCACTTACAACATGCGTTTGCATTTGTGCGGTGGAATTTTGAAAATACCGCTGACAGGGCAACACATTTTATGATAGGAAGACATCTGCAAAAGAGTACGAGCTAGGAAATCAGGTGTACAAGCTTAACTTTGGAAAGGGAAGACATACAAACTAAACATGTCTT
This sequence comes from Ambystoma mexicanum, assembly GCF_040938575.1. Lineage (NCBI taxonomy): Eukaryota > Metazoa > Chordata > Amphibia > Caudata > Ambystomatidae > Ambystoma > Ambystoma mexicanum. The sequence goes on along the minus strand of NC_090938.1, from coordinate 278,198,424 downwards.
GCAGCGTGAATAGGGCCACATAAAGTTACAGACGAGATCTCGACCGTAGCATATAAAATAGCTAAAAAGGAAGGTGAGTTGACAGTGGAGCAGTTTGTCCATATTAATCAGATACAACCTTTCCACCCAAAACATGAGGTGAAGCAACTTGAGCAAGTTGAGGCTAGTTAAAAAATAATAATAATAATGAGTGCAAAATGGAAGGTTGCCCTAGCCAGCGGGTTGATGTAAATATTACTGGTACAAGGAAAGAGCTATGGGGTTCTGATATAAAGGTACATTGTGGGGAGGGGTGTAGATATTTTTTTTTAATATCACATTTTATTGGATTTTTAATACTACAATACAAAAACATAAATTACACAAACATGTAACATTGCATACAGACAATGAGGTAGCACAATTGGACCAGGAATATGTATATTGGATGCTTCCAAGCTGGTCATATTCAACGAATGTCAGGTCAGGATACTTCTCCCTGAGGTGTTGGCAGGCTTGTACATCAGTGTCTGTTGGTTCAGTCTATACGTACATTACGCAATTTGTTCCCATTTTCCCCATATCTTATCTGCTTTGCCCGGGCAGCCTCTTGCTTGATAGACACGGCGCTCCATTAGGATGCAAGCGTCCATGTCTGATGTCCATTGGTCATATTGGGGAGTGGATTCTGAACCCCATAGCTGCGCAATGTTTCTTTTGGCAATGCCTGTGGACGTTGAAAACGGAAGATTTTCAAAGCGAGACATTTCCCCTTCCTCTGCAATTCCCAGGAGAAGGAGTTTAGGATCATTTGGAATTGGTCGGCACATGACTCTCGAGAGTCTCTCACTGCATCTTCTCCAAAAGTATTGTATCTTTTTGCATTGCCATAGGATGTGGTAGAAGGTCCCTTCTTCGTGTTTGCAGCGTAGACACTTGGAATCGGTTGTCTTAACCCAGTTGTATAGTGCTACTCGGGGATAGTATATTCCATGAAGTATTTTCAGCTGTATAAGCCGGATTCTAGCAGAGATTGCAGTTTTTCTAGGATACATCAGGGTTGAGATCCAGTCCTCAGGTAGTATCGGGCCCACATCTCTTTCCCATTTCAGCTTTAGGCACGACAGTTCCTTCGTAGCAAAAGAGGAGATAACATTGTACATGGTGGATGTAACCTTGGATTTCACACTATCTATGACTATATTTCTTTCTATGGGCTTGCATTATGGCATATCTAACAGTTGGGCCCTTTGTTTGGTGAGTGCATGATATAGTTGACCATAGTGGTAACTCTCAGTGACAGGTAGATTGTATGTGGCCGAAGTCTCGGCAAACGGAATGATTTGGTTATCTGCATATATTTGCTGAATGGTTTGTATTTTGGCTGCCTCCCTGTTTGGCCATTTGGGGAGTTTACTAAGTCCCACAAGGTCGGCATTATTCCAAATGGGCTGGACTGCGGTGATTGTATTGTCCTAACCGATATGTTTATGTGCTTCTCTCCAAATTTGGGCTGTGTGCGATGCTATTGTGCCTTCAGGGGAGTGGCTCTTTATGTTGTAGAGGCTTTCTATCGGGGACAGGTCGTGTCTTGCTTCTATTTCAGCCCATATGTGTGGGAATTCTGGGTTACCGTGTAGTATGTCATTTACTGTCGCCATCTGCGTCGCCCAGTAATAGGTTTGGATATTCAGGAGTCCTATACCCCCTTTCCACACTGAGCGTTGAAGGGTCTTCAGTGCTATCCGTGAATGTTTCCCAGCCCATAGTAGTTTGCGTGTGATTCTGTCTATTTTATGGAACTCTGCTGCTGGGATGTGGAGGGGGGCGTTTTGTAGGATATACAAGAATCGGGGTAGGGCAAGCTTTTGAAAAGCGCTGCTCTGCCCAGTAGTGTTAATGGCAGTGCTTCCCAGTGGGTCACGTCTTGTACGAATCACTTAACTAATGGATGGTTTTGGCTCAAAGAGCTATGTAGCCTGTTTGTGATCTGGATGCCTAAGTATCGAAACTGTTTGATCTCGATTTGGTATGGGGAACCCTGTGGTGGTATGCAGTCTATCCCTTTCACCGGAAAGAGCACTGATTTGGACCAGTTCACTCTGAGGCCACTGAAGGTTCTGTAGTCTATCAGAATTTGCGTGACTATGGGACAGGAGATCGCCGGTTCGCCTAGGTACATTAGGAGATCGTCTGCATAGAGAGATACCTTATCTTCCCAATCTGAATTCCAGCGGAATCCAGTCCATGTCGTTGTGTCTCTCAGGATGACTGCTAGTGGTTCCATAATCAATGCGAACAGCATTGCTGAGAGCGAGCAGCCCTGCCTAGTTCCCTTCCCCAATTGGATGTTACGAGAGGACCACCCATTCACCCTCACTTCTGCCAACGGGATGTTGTATAGAAGCTGGACCCATTTTATGAATGGCTCACCAAATATCATTTTCCCCATAATTGCCCACAGAGCCTCCCAGCAGACTCAGTCAAAGGCTTTTTTGAAATCTATGGCCAACAGCGTCAGTGATTGTTGTATGGCAGGTGCTCTCTCCAGTGCTAGATGCAGCCTGCGGATGTTCATCCTCGTGGATCTTTGAGGAATAAAGCCGCATTGGTCCAGATGGACCAGTGTTGTGATAATTGTTTGGAGTTTGTTAGCTAGTATTTTCGCTAGTATTTTGGGTTCGCTGTTAATTAAGGATATGGGTCTGTAGGAGCTACATTCGTCAGGGGGTTTGCCTTTTTTGGGAATCACTATGATTGTGGCCTTGCTTAGGTCTGGTGGGGGCCTGCCCATTTCTAGGGAATGTTCAAACATGTTAAGTAGGTGGGTAGATACATCTAGGCGTTTTAACTTTTTCCATGTGTCTAATGGGAAACCATTAGGTCCTGGGGTCTTGCCTACTTGGAGCTGGGTGATGGCTGCTGATATTTCGTCCTCAGTTATTTTAATATCTAACATGTTGGCTTGGTCTATGGTGAGTGTGGGAAGGTCGACTCCATCCAGTATGGTACTGTTCGCTATAACATTAGGGGGTTTGTAAAGCTCTTCATAGAAGTCAGCAAAACAGCTTGCTATCTCTGCGTCGGAGGAGACTGTTTCTGCGTTAGTGTTCTTAACGCTTTTCACCTGTTGGTGTCCTTCATCATGTCTTTCCAACCACGCAAGCAGTTTGCCAGCTTTTTCACCAGTAACATATAGTCGAGCCTTCATAGCACCATGCGCTTTTTGGGCACAGTCCAGGGATAGGTTGTGCAGTTTCTTCTGTGCTAGTATTAAGGCTCTGTTTGTCGCCGGAGTGTCGCTAGCAATATGTTCTGATTCTCTGACTTTAACTAGTTTCTCGGCCTCTACAATCTGTTCACGGTGAACCTTTTTTTTTGCGGTTGTCCACGAGAGGATTTCGCCCCTTAGGACCGGTTTGTATGCCTCCCATAATGTTCCAGGGTCATTGACCGATCCTATGTTAAGTTCGAAGTAGTTGGAGGTGACTGTCTCCAGCTTCTCCTGTAGGTCAGGGAACCCCAGGTAGAAGGAGATAAACCTCCATGTGGGAGGAGGATGCGGTCTTTCTGTTTCTAGTAACAGTGGGGAGTGGTCAGAGATTCCCCGTGGAAGGAAGGACGCGCCACATGCTTTGTGCATAAGTCTATTCTGGACATCGAGACATGCACTCCTGAGTGGAAGGAATATTCGCGCGTGTCACTGTGGAGCTCCCGCCATGTATCTCTCAGCCCCAGTGCAGACGCAAAGGCGGCTAGTTTGGTGGTGGTCACTGGGTTTCTTGCTCTCATGTGCGTACGGTCCAGGGTGTTTTCCATTACTTAATTGAAGTCGCCGCCTATCACCCATGTGTTAGCCGTGTTTGCGGCCAGGATTGGGGTAATGTCTGTTAGCAGGGCATTTAGGAGAGATGGTGGGGGAGTATATTGCCATAATCGCAAGGGTTTGGTTCCAGAGCGTTGCTTGTATTTGTACATATCGTCCAGCTCTGTCCTGCATTATGTGCGAGATCTCTAGTGGAAGCCTTTTATGAACCAATATTAGCACCCCTCTTGCCCCCATGGAGAAGCCTGCGTGCATCGCTGTGCGATAGTTGGATCTTTTGAAGAGATTACAGATCGTTCCTGCAAGATGCGTTTCGGTTAGGAGTACTATGTCCGGTGAGTGCTGGTTTATATATTGCAGTACCACTCTTCTTTTAATGCACGATCCTAGCCCATTCACATTCCACGTCATGGGCTGTAGGCGTCTATTAGTTGAACCAGCGTCAGGAATCATCGGTTGTCTGGATATTGGATTTACAGATGCATCTCATAGGGCGTGAGTGTTTCAAGGTTATTAGGATATGGGATAACTTATTGACCTCCTTGTCCGTCGTGCTTGAAGCGCCATTGTATGCTGAACATTGAATGAGAACATTGCCCCCAACTCCCCCCTCCCTATACTCCAACCCCAACTGAAGCATCTGTCGTCCCTTCATGAACTTGAAAACAGTTAAACTTTAGTTTGCATGTGCCCGCCCCGTGCCAACTGGACTTGCAGTTTGCGTGTAGAGTCCAGAGCTAGGCAGTGTAGCACCCTTGTTTGTTGCTATGAGTTCGTATCCTTGTGAGGGGGGGGCCAACTGCTAAGCTGGCCGCCAGCCATAGTATGCTTTGTGATTTATGTTTTGGTTCGAAGCTTGGGCTCATTTGATTTTTCGTACTATGGTTCCATTGGTTTGAATGTTATTAGATCTTGTTTATTCATTTCCCTGATGCAACATTCTTTCTTGTTGCTGTTGTTGAGGCTCTATGTCTGGTGGGCGCTCAGGATGTGGTCTGTTGCGTTCTCCTCTCTTCTTTCCCACAGTGCTCCAGTTGCCTTCTATATGTCTTTCAGCCCAATTCCACGCCTCCTTAGGATCTGTGAAGTGCACCGTTGTGCCTTTATGGAAAATTTTGAGTTGGGCAGGAAAGATCAGCCCGTATTTGGCTCCCATTGATTGCAGGCGTTTTTTGAGAGGGTCAAAGGATTGGCGCGCTTTCTTAACTTCGCTGGTGAAGTCAGGGAAGAAGGCGATTTTAGATCCGTTGTATGTGACAGCCCCTTTTGATCTTGCCAGCTGTAGCACAGTATCTCTGTCCCTATTGTTTTGTAATCTTGCTATGACTGTGCACGGTGGTGCACCCGGTGTGACCTTACCAGTCGGGATACAGTGAGCCCGCTCGATGGAGAAGAACCTGGAAAAGGATTCCGCATCGTATGTATTCGCAAGCCATTCTTCAAGAAATAGTTCCATGCATGCCCCTTCAGCCTTCTCCGGGAGACCGAGTATGCAAATGTTGTTACGTCTGGATCTGCCTTCACTGTCATCCACTCTTGCTTCCAGGATTTTAATACATTCTAGCATGCCAGACATGTGGCGATTGACCCCACATAGGTTGTCTTCAGTCTTCGAGATGAGTGCTTCGGCCTCCCCAGTGCGGGAGGTTAGTTTTTGAAGGTCGTGTCGCAGTAGAGACACATCAGCACCGATACTGTCCATCTTCTTTTTCATTGATGTTCTGGAGCTGGCTATGGCACTCATCACATCCCTGAGGGAGATGTCATCTGCAACACAGTCGGTTACCAGTGACGTCGACCGTTCCGGTGAGCGAGCCATTGGCGTAGTCGCATATTGCTCTATTCTGCTTTTCTGGTTTTCCTGGGCTTATCCTTCCCCATTTTGCCACTCGTTTTTGTAGTGTCGGAGAATTATATTCTGCGTGCATGGGGGGGGTTGGCGACAGAGCAGGTAGGCAAGTATTTCCTTGAGTCCTGGGGTGATATACACTGGGTCATGAAGTGACGAGGACGGCGGCCACGTGGAGCTCTTTAAAATGGACCTTTGTTGTTCCACCTCCACATTGTGTCAGGAGTGTCCACCCTCTGTGAGGTTCTGTGTGGGATTACACCTGCCAAGGATTTGCACTTCCGTATGTGTTGTTTGTTGTGATCACCTTGCTTGGTTCACGAGTACTGTGCAGTTGCTCTTTTCTCCCCGTCCCTCTGGCTGCAGATAGGCACCTCTGGTGAGTTGTTGCTTGTGGCGGCGGGTTTATTGGGGTTTAAGCCTCACATATGGAGTTGTGGTAATGTGCTCCCAGTGGACCTGGGGATCGTTCATGCACTCCACTGCAGAGGCGTGGCAGCTTCAGTTGCTGTGATGTGTTTAGACTCTTGGTAGCTACAGTTCGTTTAGGATAAGTCATGCGTCTGAATGTGTGGTCGCTGGCCCTGCAGTTAGGTTGGGTGGTTGATGAGATTTGTCTGGCAGTACTGTAGGTAGCGTTGGTTGATCCTTTTAGTACTCATGCACATCGTACTGCTGTATATTTGAGTTGTTGGGTTGTTGGAGGTGTGTCGGGTATACACGTTCACCTTTCATTTCATCTTATGTCCCCAGTGCAGGGGAGTGAGAAGGGCCCATCCCCTGCCTTCCACCTCCAGTGGTGTACGTTCTTTGTTGTGCGCCCTGAGCTGCACAGTGTCCTCTTACAGTCTTTGGTGTGTATGGTGGGGCCACAGGGGTTGCAATGTGTCATTGGGGAATAGACAGAATTTCCGCCCTCTCTGCCCCCACCACCCCACTCCCTGTGTCTCCCTCTCCTTACCGCTACTCTTTGGCCCTCACGTGCAGTCAGGTAGGTGTAGAGTCACTGCTTTGTGGGTCTAGCAGGCGCTCTACGCTGAGCGGAGCGCCCGTGACTACATTGTGGGTCCTGGTGGCCTGACAGCGTTGTGGCTTTGTCTCGGAAGCGGGCTTTGGCGGTTCCCCAATCTCACACACCTCCACGGAGGTAACTCCTGCTGGCCTGCTTGAGCCCCCCAAGATTCAGGATTCCGATTTGATTTAGGAGCGCTCACCACTTGGGTATCTCTGTTTGTTAATGCCGCAGTGCAGCGGAGGGGAAGATCACCCGCACCCAGCTGTTTGCGTGGGCGGGAGGGCCCCAGCAGAGCCGCGCGACCACTCCGACACACGGAGAGTGAGCAGGCGATGGCGGAGGTAGTGGTCTCCCAGCACCCACGCCCACACCAGTCCAGAGTCCACACACACGACTCACCGCTCGCCGTCTCGCTGGTGATGCGGTCCTCACTCTCAGGGTGAGCGCCACGCAGTTGCGCGGCGTCCTCGGCTTAGTTGTTGTAAACGGAGGCCATTTTGGTTGTCTTACGCGGCATGAGCCCGCTTGTTTCAGGCGACGTAGCCGGGGATCCTGGCACCGATTCCAGTCCGAAGTCAGACAGGCGAGTGCAGCATCTGTTCTTGCGTCGCTGAAGCAGTTTCAATCTTCTCCGATTTGTGATTACATCAGGATATCTACAGGATCTGGCTGGCGGCACGGGAGCGATGCAAGATCACGTCCGCATCGTACGTCTGCTCGCCACGCCCCCCAGGGGTGTATATTTTTGAAATTGTTGTGATTGCATGGCATGTTATATCTCTGATTTGCATGTTAATAATCATAGATATATGTTCAGGTGCTCCAGAGTGGCATGCTGTTTTAATAACTTGCATTAAATGATGATAATGAAATTAATTTCAGATGCTCCAGTGGAAGTGGGAATGAAAATTAATTGATTTCCTCATCAGCGCCGGATCCTTGGAGTGCTGCACCCCTGGAGGATGCTACTGGATCAGAGTCCACGGGAAAGCCCGCCGGACTGAAGAAAAGGGGTGAAGATAAGGAGCCCGAAAACACCATGGAGATGGTGCCCCAGGAGGAGGTCCTATGGATTTCCAGACTGGAGGAGTTCTGCCAACGACAGCGTTATATGTATTTGTGGCACAACGATTAATGGACAGGACATACCTGATGCGTAGGTCGTTCAAACTATCTTCTATCTTACTACAGGACATATAGTTTTTACTTTTGTTTATTTTCATTTTTTTAAATTGATGTGTGAATATTATCTGGAAATGTTAATGATTTATATATATATATATTTCTGAGAAATATACAAAATGCATTGCGACCTTTTTTGGAATTACAACAACGATTTTGAAGTAGATGTTAAGCATTTACAATTTTTGACTTACAAACACCACCCAAAGGCTCTTTTCAGAGCCACCACTTCTTTCCAGAGAAAATTACAATGTTTGTGATGGAGTAGCAACCCAATTTTCTTAATGTTCGCGAACTGTCCGCGGACTTCTAAAAAATACAAAGAGCCCTGCTTCATTTATTTTCACTTCTATTTTTTAACTGGGAAAGGCGGCTCTGAAAAGAGCCTTATCTTTTTTTGATTTTTGTAATTTTGTATTTTTTTGGGTTTTTCAGACACGACACACTAGGAGAGGAGGGTAAAGGAGGGTAAAGGGGGGGACACCAACCACAGGGATAAGAAAGGGCGAGCTGAGAGAGGAAGATGTAGAGTGGGTTTTATTTGGGTAGTGAGCAGGTCTTCTCGTGCTCTGAGACGATAGTCTCAAAAGCACTCCGAAGTCGCTCCCCCCTGCAGAGTACTGTGTCACAGTACATACATACAACTGTGACCCTCGAAAGGTAAGGGTTATCAGCATTCTGTATGGCCTGTGAGGCAGCTTGAGGAAGACGCTGTCCCACAGAGGTGGTCCTTGTGGTGACAGGATCAGAAACAGAGGATGAAGTAGAGGAAATCAACCTGCTACGTTCTTCGCAAGGTACAACCCTGCGAATAGCCCCAGAGTGAAATGACCTCAGGTGTCGCTTCATAGTAGTGGTCCCAAAGCTGTACTTACCGTGCTTCCCGCGACTGAGTATCATTTTGCACTCATTGCAGGTAACACGGTTTGCACAAGCCTTAGGAACATTACCATGAATGGTAAATAACCGCCACACCCAAGACTCACGCCTAGTGCGGGTAGTAGGGTTTTCCTCTACCTCATTCTCATCATCCTCTTCTTCCTCCTCCGCATCCTCACTCCTGTTCCCCTCTTCAGGCCCTTGGGGAGGTGGTGGTGGTGGAGGGGGTGGGGGTGGTGCTGAAGCAGGTGCAGCATCAAGTGGCAGTTCAGCAGCCAAGGATGCCATCTCGATGATGGTGTAGTCTGCAGGTGGCAGCAAAAATCACTGTGTTCTGAAGAATAGCCAGAAACACAATGGGAATAAGCTCTTGGGCGTGGTCTTTTATAGGGGTGCTTGTGCACGGGTCGCGGACATGCGCACTGTCCGCGGACAGATCGAACACAAAAAAAGGATCGGAAAGTTTCAAAAGGTATATAGAAACTCAAGATTGCTATGTTGGACTTGTGCCATGGTGAGATTTTATTGCAAAATATTATGGATTAACTGAAAATGTACTTTTAAATTGTTCGGGGACACAAACAGTGTCCGCATTTCAGGACACACGATGAGCTTGTGCGCGGTCATATGATCCATTTGCGAACTAGTCCGCGAAGGAAGCGCCTTTCCGCAGGACACCAAGTGCACGGAGATTGGTTAGCGCATGCGCATTGATGTCCTACGGACACTGTTCGGGTTCTGAAGTAATTAAAAGTGCGTCACACGTGAAACGAACATTTCAGGACACCGCATGTGTTCTTAGAACAGTTTAAACTTGGTAGCGAACAGTAAGGACAGATATAGTGTTCTTCAGGACACGTGTAATTTCGTTTATGTACGAACATTGCAGGACACCAATTGTGTTCTTAGAACAGTTTCAATTGGGTAGCGAACACTACGAACAGGTATAGTGTTCTTCAGGACACCTCCATTTTCGTTTACGTACGAACATTTCAGGACACCAATAGCGTTCTTAGAACAGTTTGAACTTGCTAGCGAACAGTACCGGACAGGTATAGTGTACTTTAGGACACTTTAATTTTTGTTTGTTTACGAACAATTCAGGACACCGGGTGTGTTCTTAGTACAGTTTCATGTTGCTAGCGAACACTACGAACAGTTGTACTGTTGTTCAGGACACATCATTTTTGTTTATTTATGAACATTTCAGGACACCAATTGTGTTCCTAGGACAGTTTTAAGTTGATAGCGAACATTACGGACAAATATATTGTTCTTTAGAACACTTTAATTTTTGTTTCTTTACGAACATTTCAGGACACCACGTGTGTTCTTAGAACAGTTTCAACTTGCTAGCGAACAGTACGAACAGGTGTGGTGTTCTTCAGGACACCTCCATTTTCATTTATGTACGAACATTTCAGAACACTCGCACTGTCCGCGGACACTTTTATTGTTTTTTTTAAAAAAAACGGAAACTATTCACAATACAATATAAAAATTAAACTTTATTTAACATATATTAATAATTTATGACAGAGAAGGTGAGGCAGAAACAGAAACAAAAACAGGAGAATTTGGGGTTTCAACATGATTGGTATTAGGTGAAGAAGGGATGGAAGTCTCATCAAAACGTTTTGGATTATGGAGAGGGTTTGGGGATAATTGACTGGGATATGGTGAGGAGGGACAAGTACATGTGGCGCAATGGTACGAGGTTTTTGGTTTGAAATGATTTTCTACAAAAGTTTTTAAATTATTAAAATTAGCCAACAATACATCAATTTTTTCTTCTGTATTGTGAAGACTGTTATCAATAACAGGGTTTTCTGAAGTTTTTTCTATTTTGGTATGCTCTGTATAAAAAAATAATATATATGTTAAATGTATATAAAAAAATAATAAATAAATGGTTTATATTATAAAGTGTTTACCATTAGTTTCACTATCTTGTGACATTTCTTCATGTGGGAAATTGTCCTCTAGCCATTCCAGAGTACTAGACATTTCTGTGAGAAAAAAAAAAAAGATAATATATTTTTTAATCTAATACAGAAAGTTTATAAATATATGAGTAAAATGAAGTACACTTACTATTTCTGGTAAAATAAGTCCTATGTATTCAGTGGGTCTGGTCTTGTTCTCAGTTCTGTTGTGTCTGTGAGGTATTTATGTTGGAAGCCAATTTATCTTCTTGTGGTATATTCCATTTCAGAACATATTTTATTTAAATGAATGGTTAGTGTGTTACATATATGGGTTACATTTCTTATGTATTACTATATATAATGTGTTTGTGTGCTGCTTTTTGAATCTGTTAAATGTTCCTATATTATGATATAACAATCAAACATACCCCACCACCCCACCCCCCCCCACAGTTTTTAGGTAGTGTTACTGTTCTCCGAACATGTCCGCGAACATTAAATAAGTTTGCGGACATCAAGTTCATAAGAAGAGATCTAGTCAGTTCCATATGACATGTATATAAAGTCAAAGTTATTATTGTTAAGTTGTGCTACTAAAAAACTATGAAATTCAGTGAAAAAACTTTGTTAAAGGGACGTTATGGTTAAGTTGCGCTACTAAAAACCTATGAAATTCAGTGAAAAAAACTTTGTTAAAGGGAATTTATGGTTAAGTTGCTCTACTAAAAACCTATGAAATTCAGTGAAAAAACTTTGTTAAAGGGACGTTATGGTTCCAAGTAAAACCGAAAAACCCTTGAAATTCGCCAGTTATGGTAAGCTAAGCAACCATAACTCGCGCCACCACCGTGCACTGCTAAGACTAACACCCAGGACATCAAAGATGACATCACAAATGTCATTGATGACATCACAAACATTGTAATTTTCTCTGGAAAGAAGTGGTGGCTCTGAAAAGAGCCTTTGGGTGGTGTTTGTAAGTCAAAAATTGTAAATGCTTAACATCTACTTCAAAATCTTTGTTGTAATTCCAAAAAAGGTCGCAATGCATTTTGTACATTTCTCAGAAAAATCTGATTGCCAGCATAAGTAAGATGGACTCCATCTCTGCGAAAAATGTATGTACTACAAAACATAATATTTTCATTGTGAAAAGAAGACATGCCAACATCTCTTAGAAAGGCACAAACAGCCTTATTAACATTGCACCTTGCTTTTTCCATTTGTGGACCAAATGAAGAAGAACGAAGCCACATTTGTCTCTGCGCAATCCGTGAAAATATCACTTGAGAATTAGGAAACATGTCCATAACCTTCCTAAGTCCTTCTTTCATAGCAAATTGCAAAAAAATTGCAGTCACATGCCCTAAACTGTTCCCTCCACAATGAATTACAATTATGTCTGGATGTTGCTCTGTCTCCAAAGTAGCACAGAGAGGTAGCAAGTCCAACCACTTCATTCCACGTACTCCATGCCAGTGTACTTCCACATGTGGGAATCCAAGATCTACAGCTACTCCACAGCTTTCTGCATGCACATTCAACCAATGTATCCACGAATCTCCTAAAATCCAAACAATCTGTTTTCTGAAACACACAGCCATAGCTATCTTTTGTTCTCTCAGCAAAAAGAGTATCTGAGAAAATCTCTCCTGGCACAACACACCCACCAATCTTTCCTGACCAATCCCTTTCAGTGCTTATTCTCATTTGCATGACTTCCGAACCCAAAAATCCCCGGATGTAACTCCCGATGTCCGCGAACTACCGCCATGTCCGCGGACATATCGTAACATGAACAGCCCTTCTACCATTTCCACTACACTCTCTCTGCCATTCCCTCATAGGATGTACCTCAAAAATCACATGTCCATGCACCAATCACATTCAAGACCTCTACATCTAACTGCATCTTCATAGATCAGCACTGCAAATGTACTCTGAATCTCTCTGAGTACAAGTGTCATATCATTGGCAAGCAGCATCTACCAGAAATACTGTACAAGTCTTCAAGATTTCTACTTGCAGCTCCATGCATATCCATATGCATGAACACAAACTTCAGGTATGCATATTTTCTGTATAGTAGATGAACACATTTTCAAACAGACTTTTACCTTGTAAAACCTGTAAAATGAATTTACTGTACTTTTTTCAATTTCCTAAAATCAACTATCACTTATAAACCTTTATACTATTTACTTTCTTTATACACACACACTCAAATCATGTTAAACTAACATTTTTTAAATGAAATATATAGACTACATATATTCAAACAAAATTGCATGCAAACACAATCTATGTTTAAACCTTTATAAAAATACTTATACAATTTCATATTTTTTGTTTTTATTTATTTATTTACTTAATTACTTTAAATTAGACATGACATTGAGGCGCTATTAGATAGAACAGTTTACTTACAGAAATAGTGGTATTCACTAATATATTATAAATTTCACAAGACATAGTAAAGATATTTTTTTTTGCTACAGTTATTCATTCAATACAATGTGTTCATTAAGAACATATCATATGTACTGAACTGATGCAATGTATCTTATGTAAATAAATTAGTTTAATGGTTTTAAAGAAGGCACTGAGGATTTCAATTATAAAAATCAATATCTAAATTAAAAAAAGTGCTATATACAAACAAAGTTACTAATTTGAAGCTTTTACAATTGCAGTGAAGACCAGTTTCCTGAAAAGAAGCAGCCAAATTCGAAGAAGAAAGAAAAACTAAGAAGTTACCTATTAATTTTAAAAAAAAGTAAGTAAAATATCACCATAATATTTGTATTATTAATCAAATATACTATAACATTAATACGAGCTATTTCGGTTTCTAAAAATAGAGATTTTGTACCATTTTGTCCAAAAATTTCCATGTCTTAAACAGCGATTTACAGCCAGAATGGCCCACAAATTTCTATTTTTGGACACACAAATTACCCAACTGAACCACTACAATTTTCATATTATAGAACAAACAACTGTTTTAATTGTATACATTAGATTTACTATTTGTACTTTTCCACACCACAAGCTTACTCTTTTTTTTGTCATCTGAACCCCAGTTTAGTAGCACATAAATTCAAGAATACCTATCCCTACTAGTTTTAGTTCCCAATGCACAATCACACACCATTACATACATCTTTATCATCTTACTCAAACACTCATGCACACAGCACACATACATTCCAGAACACCCCAACCCATATCTTCTTTATTTTTTCAACAGACCCTAAATAAATGCCTACCAAAAGTCAAGTCTGTAGAAAGCAACGCAAAAGTAGAGCAAATGAAAATAAAGGTGTCCAACATAAGCATCCATCTCTAGCAGAATTTGTAAAAAAAAGTTGAAACAAAACAGCTAATACAATCATTTAGTGAAACACAAGAAGTTTCAAGTACAACAACTTCGCTTCCTCTATCAAAATGTAAAACAAACCAAAAAAACAATTAACAGAAAATCAGCTATCAGTACAGATAAAACTACTTCTTCAAATTTTAATATAGTGCAAAGTAAGCATACCAAGAAAAGTATTTTAGCCAAAATATACCGTCACAAAGTCCTTCAAAATCTTATAAAAACAGGAGAGAAATCAGGTTCAAAGCTTAAAACCTATTGTAGGAAATTAATCTCAGAAGCATTGATGGACAGTGCAATTCTTCTCAAAAGAAATGTATTTATTTTACTGTTAAACAAAATGAAACCACTAACAAAACTAATAACTAAATTACAAAAAAGACTTCTCAATAAGCGACATATCAACAGAAAGAACTTCTTAAGTATCAGCGGAGGTGAATGGAATCACACTACAAGCACAGAACCATATTTTAATGAAGAAGCGTACAAACAAAAGCAAACAAATACAATTGCCATACATAGCAGTGGTCGAGGTTATGAAAAAGTGAATAATACCATAATGGAACAAGAAGTACTTCTTACAAAAATATGCCCTGAAAACTGAATTACCCCTCCATTCAACTGAATCAGAACGTCTAGTGTACAAATGGCCATGCACGTCAATGTGTAACATTCCCAAACAATGTTTCAAATCTTTACGCCAATTCCTCAATAAATATGTAAAAAGCAAAGACAAAATCAAAATTAAATTACTGCAAAATATAGATACCTGTCCAGTGCGCAAGTACACAGGACTACAAGGAGATTCATTGGCCTGCATTACAGGAAGTGTATTTTGGAAGTGAAAGCCATTTACAGAATGAAATATCTTTAAACCAATTAAGCAACAATTCTACACATGGCAACCTTTTGCTAAACACATACAAAAAAGAAATACTAAAATTTAAAAGTACATCAGCTGAAGTACCAAACCATGTATGTGTATGTTGCCGTAGAATTTTTTATAAAAGTAACACAAAAACTGTGGACCTATCATACAAAATAGAAGACAATGAAGATTCTAAATGGTTTGAATTAGCTCTCTACCTTGTAGCAGAAAACACATATGAAATAACTGAGCCCTTAATACTTTGCAGTTATTGCACTACAAAACTTGACAACAACCAAACTCCTTCACGTTCTATCACAAATAATTCGGAATTATACCCAGTACCAAAACCTCTACAACAACTTAATTTATATGAGAGCATCATAATTCAAACAGTACACCCATTTCAAGCAATAATACGCCTTCAACCAAAAACAGATAAATTACCTCCCTCTGAATTGGTAAAAGGCATTTGTGGAAAAGTAGTTTATTTACCATTAAATCTAAAAGAAAATGTGCATACTCTAGGAGTGCAACGTCCAATGCAGCAATCTTTAATTATATTAGTAAATGGAGTACCTACAAGACAAAAAAATATGGCAACAGCTGGTAGATTTATATAAAGTTAGACAAGCCTTCCAATATCTTAAAGAGAATAATGAATATTACAAAGAAATTAATATTGAAGAAAACTTGAAAGATACAACTGAAATAATTCATGAAACACAAGAAGCTGGTCAATTTGAGCTACTAGATCCTGCTACAATATCAAATACTTTAGACCATTATACAATTCAGCCGTTGCACTGTAATGACACCGTACAAGATGTACTATAAACTTACCAAATGCGTCAAACAAAAGGATCGCCAATCAGTATATGGGAAAAAAGAATAGAAGCATGTGCTTTTCCTCTACTCTTTCCTACTAGCAAAGGAGGAAGGTATGATGATAGACCTATTCAAATATCAGCTTCAGAATACCGCTCATTACGGATGTATTCTGAAGATCCCAGATTTAGACAAAATGTGGAATACATATTCCACCTACTCTTTGAAAGTGAACTAGCAACTTTATGTTACGGAGTTGCACACATATTAAAATCAGGATCACACTTTCAAAATATGACAGCTACACAATTATTAGAGAAAGTGCAACAAAAGGATGAGGTTTTACAATCAAATATTACAAATCTATTAGCAAATATGCGTGGTACTAAAGAGTACTGGTTTTGACGTCATGGAGATGTACGTTGTATGATCAGAAACCTTGGCCCACCCACTTGGTTTGTTACATTAAGTTGTGCAGAATATGCATGGGAAGATTTACATGATTTCCTACGCATATCAAATAAAAACAAAACAAACATAGATATTCTAACACCTGGAGAACTTTGTTCTTTGGATCCTGTTAATGTTTCAAGATATTTTCACCATCGCTTCATTGCTATGCTACATTTTATTTGTAATAAAACTGTTCCTCCCCTTGGAGAAGTGCAACACTTCTTTTGGAGAAAAGAATACCAAGCCAGAGGAGCACCACATATCCACATGCTTTTATGGATTAAAGATGCTCCTAAATTTGGTCAAGACAGTGATGCCACTGTTTTACAGTTTATTGAAAAATATGTCACTTGTGAAATTCCATTAGAAGCCACAAATAGTGATCTTCATGCACACATTTTACAATTTTAAAGACACAAATGTGGAAAATATTGTCGTCGCAAATACAAAAACAAAGGCAAATACTACACCAAATGCCGATTTGGTTTCCCTAGACCAGTTACAAATACAGGTCAAGTAAACAACCTCACTTCTTCAGTTAGACATAGTGTTAAAGGTAAGTCACCTAAAAATACATATTACATAAAAAGAAAAGAAGAAGAAAAATATATCAATGATTATAATGCAATCATTGCCCACTTATAGAATGCAAACATAGATGTGCAGTACATTGCAGACAATTCTACTGCAGTTGCACGATATGTCACAGCAACTGCATCAGATAAAACCGTATCTCAGAAATTATACAGCTTGGGCATAAAAATGCTCACCCATAGAGAATGTGGATCTTATGAAGCAGCTGATCGTTTAACTGGTACTTCATTGTATGGTAAATCTGAAAATATAGTATGGCTAAGTCTTGGTCCAGCTAAATCTAGAAAAAGAGTTCTAAAATCATATGAAGATATAGAAACAATAGCCAAACATGATCCCAACAGCCAAGACATTTTAAAAAACAATTTATTGGACACATACTACCCAAACAGAAGTAATACTTTGGAAAACATGTGCCTATACCAAATAGCCCAAAACTACACATACAAAAATAATATGAAACCCGATGAAAAAAAAGGTAAATATAGAGTGACAGACTGTGAAGGCAGCTTAGTTAAACTCACTAAACCAAATTTAATTAATCATATCAAATTGTCATTGAAGACTCCTCAACACAAAGAAGTATATTACATGTCCCTGCTACAACTCTTCAAACCATGGAGAAAAGAAGAACAATTACTAGACAACTATGACTCATATGAGGATGCTTTCAAAGCAAATGAAAGCACTATAACTGATGTAAACTTTACACAGTACAAAACAATGTTGCACAATGAACAGCAACATGAAGAAGAACTCCAAGCCCAACTAGATAAGGATACTCCTGACAGTAGTCAACCTTTTGTAACAGGAAGCCAAGAACCACTGGGAGAACCACTAATAACAAATGAGGCAGAATTAGCTATGACAGAAGTAGAAAACACCATGTGTCAGTATGAAGATAAGGAAGACTTAACTATGCTACAATCAAAACTAAACAATGAGCAAAGTAGCATTTTTCAAGAAGTAACAATACAAATTGCACATGGTGTAAAACATGAAAATAAAGAATGTTCCTGCCATAATTATAAACCTATACTACTGTAGGTCAGTGGTGAAGCTGGTTCTGGCAAAACATTCCTAATCAAAATCATTAGTAAGTTCCTTCAACAATTGACAAACAACAAACTGTCAGCTGTTGTCACTGCCCCCACAGGTTTAGCTGCCTACAACATAGGTGGTGTTACATTACACCGATTACTACTATTACCAGTAGAACACCAGAACAAATTAGACTATTACAAACTTTCTGCAGAAGCTGCAATGGAATTACGCAGAGTATTGAAACAAATGAAAATGCTACTAATAGATGAAGTGAGCATGGTCTCCAACCTGATGTTAGCTTTGATTCACCTCAGATTACAAGAAGTACTCAAAACAGAGTATGAAGAGCTCTTTGCAGGAAAACACATTATTGTTTTTGGAGATCTGCTTCAATTAACACCAGTAAAAGGTGAACCTATTTTTAAAACATTAGGGCACAAACTCTGCCGTAAAACTGTTGGCAGCATTGGAAATGTCAACCTTTGGCAACATTTCCAATACAGAGAATTAACAGAAAACATGTGCCAATCTGCAGATCTAACTTATGCCAACATTTTAAAAAGTTTGAGAGTTGGTATACTTTCTAAAGAAGCAGAAGCAACATTGAAAACCCGGCACATTAATGCACTTTTTGGCAATAATGCATGTGCTACAGATGTTATGGAACAATTAGCCCACAAAAATGTCAATTGTATGGCCTTAATGCCAACTCTTGCAAGCTGTCTCAAATTCAATGAAATAATGTTAAGTAAAGAAATGCAACCAATAATGGAAATTAGCGCCACAGACAAACTAGATGTACATGGTATGACACTACCCATGTGTGACCAAGCCACAACAAGACTAAATAATTTAGAAAAATCAATCTCAAACACAGCAGGCTTAGAAAAGATGTTAAAATTATCCTTAAATTGCAGAGTAATGCTTAAACGTAACCTTGACGTGGACCAAGGACTAGTTAATGGAGCACTGGGTACAGTTGTTGGCTTTCAAACATACCCACGTGACAACAAAATTCAGTTTGTCAATATACTCTTTGACAAACTTTCAGAAGTAAAACGGATAGGACGCTCAACAGCTAAATTCCTTCTCTTCAAAGATATGTATGTACGCAGAGAACAATTTTCTCTAACTCTTGCATACGCAGTCACGATTCATAAATCACAAGGTCTTACCCTAGACAAAGCAATGATAGATATTGGTAACACAGTCTTTAAAGAAGGCATGAGCTACGTAGCACTATCACGCTTACGTACACTTTAGGGTCTATTTCTAATCAACTTTGATGCAAGTAAAGTAAACGCTGATATTCCTTGCATTTTAGAATATAATAGACTTCGCTCAGTATACACTCCCCATCTAAACACATATTCTGTTCCACAAAAACTAAAACGTTGTAAAAGAAAACTAAATCAAACAGAAATGCAACAGGACGTCACTGCAAATCCTCCAAAGAGAGTAAAAGAAACTAATACTTCATCAAGTACCACAAACAAAAAAGAATCAATTAGAGAAAGTAAACCAGGTACTTCTTTAAAGAAGGAAGACAAACTCCAAAAAAAGCAGTTAGATACAGAACTACCTGGACCATTTAAATTCTCAAATATAGTTGGTGTAAGTTGCTATGCAAATGTAGCAATGAATATTCTATTTCAATTACCACCATTGTTGACAACATTTACTTACACTTTAGAGACCCATTGTGTATGCAAATGTTAGTACTTCATAGAAACGCAAAAAACAATCCTGACAACACATATAGTGTTTATGGAATAAGACAAGAATTGGAATACTGTGCTGGAATGGCGAAATTCACTATAAACTCACAGGAAGATCCACAAGAATTTTTAATGTACTTACTACAAGTACTGGAAAACAAAAACATACCTATGAAGGAAATCTTCCAGATTTCATACATGTGGAAACATACATGCACTCTGTGCATTAATGTGACACTAGAAGAAATTCCCAATGAACGCTTCATATATATATATCAATACCAAATTGTGAATCCATTCCATTTAAGCAACTTGTACAAAATGCAAACCATGGTAGATTATGCTCTACCTGCAATTCAGATAATCGCTCCACGTTAGTAATACAAACACATAGTAAATACGTAATACTAATGCTTCTACGTTACAATGCAGATGGTACCAAAAACAACTGAAAGCTGACTGGATTCACACATAGTCAAATATCACTTAGTAAGAAAACCTTCACAACAATAGGTATAATCTACCACGCAGGAGCCACAACCAATTCAGGGCACTGCACGGCATATATAAAAAAGAAATGTGGATGGTTTGAATGTAATGATAGTACCATTACTCTAAAGCAGAGATTACCAGCAAATCTTACAAACGCTTATTTGATGTTCTTAAAACCAAAATTTGATAAATAAACTGTATTTAAACCTTTAAGTAAATTTGTGTTAAAAAAATATAAACTGTTAGAATACTCCAAAAGCTATCTAACTGCTCAAAGATTCTACAACAACTAATCAGATAAATGAATACCACTAAATTAGACCAAAAAATACACAGTTAGAATACGCCAGTTGGTATCTAACTGTCCCAAAATTATAAATTTGTGTTAAAATAATATAAACTGTTAGAATACTCCAAAAGCTATCTAACAGCTCAGAGATTCTACAACAACTAATCAGATAAATGAATACCACTAAATTAGGCCAAAAAATACACAGTTAGAATACGCCAATTGGTATCTAACTGTCCCAAAATTTAACAATATCCAAATAGATAAATCAAAACCACTAAAATATATTAAAAAAATAGACAGTTAGAATACGCCAATTGGTATCTAACTGCTCCAAAATTTTATAATATCAAAACAAATGAAGAATCTGTTACTGCTCCAAAAAAAATACAACAAAGCAAAGTATAAAGCATTAGCCAGAAACAACAAGTGAACACTGAAAACAAACAAACAAATAAACTGTAGCATAACAGAAAAAGGGTTTTTTTTTTAATCCAACATGGATTTTTTTTTCTCCCACAGACCCAATGATTTTAGCAACAAATACAGAAACTGAGCAAATTGCATAGTACTCTGATTTGTACTCTACTAAATATGAGGGTCGAACAAAAATAAAAGTATATTGCTTATACAATGTAATAAGTCATTACAAAATACTAATACTAACATGCAATTTTCTTTTATCACAGAAATGAAGAAGAAAAACATGGACTCCCATTACTAGACCAAACAGTAAGTATACAATAATAAGGACAACCATAGCAGCATATCACATCCATAGTATCTAATACCTTTTTTCCTTATACATTTGTTTTTCACCCAAAGTTATAAGCAAATATGAATGTGATATGCTGCGGTGGTTGTTGCCAGGGCATACAGTCTTGGGTGCATGGCCAAATGCCCATGCACCCAAGACTCTATGCCCTGGCAACAACCACCGCAGCATATCACATCCATAGAGTCAAACATTTCAACTATGATCTATGGGAAACTTTTAATGTCCGCGAACAATGTGAGTGTTCTTAGAACACTTTGAACTTGCCAGCGAACAATACGGACACCGTTTTCAGGACACCCCCTACGAACATTTCAGAACAACGCGATAGTTCTTAGAATACTTTCAACTTAACAACGAACAATACGGACAGCGTCCTAAGGACACCCCCTACGAACATTCCAGGACACCAGGAGTGTTCTCAAAAACGTCTTCAGAACACCCCCATTTTGTTTATTTGCGAACATTTCAGGACACCACGGGTGTTCTTAGAACACATTCAACTTGACAGAGAACAATACGGACAGCGTCCTCAGGACACCCCCTACGAACACTCCCCGGACACCGCGAGTGTTCTTAGAAGCGTCTTCAGAACACCACCATCTTGTTTATTTGCGAACATTTCAGGACACCGCGAGTGTTCTTAGGACACATTCAACTTGACAGAGAACAATACGGACAGCGTCCTCAGGACACCCCCTACGAACATTCCAGGACACCGGGAGTGTTCTTAGAAGCTTCTTCAGAACACCACCATCTTGTTTATTTGCGAACATTTCAGAACACCGCGAGTGTTCTTAGGACACATTCAACTTGACAGAGAACAATACGGACAGCGTCCTCAGGACACCCCCTACGAACACTCCCCGGACACCGCGAGTGTTCATAGAAGCGTCTTCAGAACACCATCATCTTGTTTATTTGCGAACATTTCAGGACACCGCAAGTGTTTTAGGACACATTCAACTTGACAGAGAACCATACATTTGTTTTTCACCCAAAGTTATAAGCAAATATGAATGTGATATACTGCGGTGGTTGTTGCCAGGGCATACAGTATTTTATTTATTTATTTATTTTTATTTATTTAAATTTGTATAGCGCGCAAGCAGCCCAGGGGCATTGAGGCGCTGTTACTTGCATGAGCTTAGTTACAGGCATGGTATCAGTAAGAGGCATATTACAGATAGGAACAAGCAAGGTTATCATTACAGCTTATGCGGTTGGTCAATACAACTTAAGCAGTGGGTCCTATGGTTGGTATTATTCTGCCGCGAGGGGCCTTATGAGATGAGGGTGGTTTTCAGTGCTTTGCGGAAGGCTAGGAGGGAGGGCTCACACTGCGGATGGTGGGAGGTAGGGCATTCCAGTGAGTGGGTGCGAGATAGGGGAAGCTGGATCCACCTGCTCTGGATCTTTTTACTAGTGGCACAGAGAGCATGTTGGTGTAGGGTGATCTTGTTGGTCTTGTAGAGGCGACAGAGTGGATTCTTTGTGAGAGGTAGTTGGGGGCAGTGAGATGGATGCATTTGTGTGTCAGTGTGAGCGCTTTGAAAATTATTCTCTCCTTTATTGGGAGCCAGTGGGCTAGTTTTCTGGCTTCCGAGATGTGGTCCCTTTTGGCAATACCTTGGGCTGCTCGGAGAGCACTATTCTGGATGACTTGTAGCCTCTCCAAGTTTCTTTTTGAGGTTCCTAGGAAGAGTATGTTGCAGTAGTCTAGCCTGGAGCCGGTGATGGCTCTGGCTATGTTTGTGCAGTTCTCTTTGGAGAGGAAAGGCCTGACTGCGTTGATCAGTTTAGCATGATATGCGGCTGAGGAGGCAATGGCGTTGACTTGTCTGTCCATGGAAAGGTTAGAGTCTAGATAGACTCCAAGAGTTTTGACTGAGTCTGAAACAGGTATTTTGATGGTGCCGATGGTGAAGTGACTGAATTGGGAGTCAAGTTTTTTTAGCGTTTCGAGGGAACCTACCAGTAGGAGTTCTGTCTTGTCAG
Organism: Ambystoma mexicanum; assembly: GCF_040938575.1. Lineage (NCBI taxonomy): Eukaryota > Metazoa > Chordata > Amphibia > Caudata > Ambystomatidae > Ambystoma > Ambystoma mexicanum. The sequence goes on along the minus strand of NC_090938.1, from coordinate 278,175,328 downwards.
AGTTGAGGCATAGTCCATTGTCTGCCATCCAGGCTTGGATGGTGTTGTAGAGGTTGTTGAGGGTCATGGAATCGGTGTCGTAGTTGCCTGTGAGGGTAAGGAGGATCTGGGTATCGTCCGCGTAGTTAGTGTAGGATATACCCATAGCGTCGAGGATGAGGAAGAGGGGTCGTGTGAAGATGTTGTAGAGTGTGGGGGAGAGGCATGAGCCTTGGGGCACGCCAAAGAGTATGGTAGTGGGTGAGGCAGAGGCTAGGTCGGAGAATACTTGCATGGTTCTGTCTTGTAGGAAGGATGTGATCCATGCTGTGGCGTCAGGGGAGAACTTGGCAGTGGAGGAGAGGTGATGACAAAGGACGTCATGATCTACGAGATCGAACGCTGCAGATAAGTCAAGTAGTAGGAGAAGAGCTGATTTGCCCATGTCTCTGGCATCGTCCATTTGGTTTTTCAGGTCAAGTAGGGCGGTTTCAGTCCCATGTCTAGGGCGGAAGCCAGATTGGCGGAGTCCCAGGAGTTTGTTTTCTTCGATGAAGTGCTGAACCTGCAGATAGGCTGCTTTGTCGAGTATTTTGAGGAGGAAAGGGACAGTGGTGATGGGTCTATAGTTGTTGGGGGAGGTGGGATCGAGAGTTGGTTTTTTTAAGAGGGGGCGGACCCATGCTTCCTTGAGGGAGGTGGGGACTTTCCCTGTTGCGAAGGAGGCATTAACAAATGCTGTCAGGAAGGGAGCAAGCGCTTCAGTGCAGTCCTTGATGAGAGTGGCTGGGCAGGCATCACCTTTACAGTTGGAAGCTTTGATGTTCTTCATTATGTTAATGATGTCCTTTTCCTGTATGGATTTGAAGGAGAAGGGTTGGGGAGGGTCTTGGGCTGGTGGTGGGACAGGGATATGAGTATTGGGCAGGGCTTGTTTGGTGGCTAGTATTTTGCTTTGGAGGCGGCTCAGTTTTGTTAGCATTGCCGTTTGAATTTCGTCGCACCAGGCTTTGTTTTTGGTGAAGTTCTGGGGGGTGGGAGTAGGAGTCTCTAGCTCCCTAAAAATTGTAAAGATTTCTTTTGTGCTGGATTGGGCTTCCGAAATTCTGGATTCAAAAGATTTGGATTTTGCCCGGGTGATAGCTTTTTTGTACTCCGTAAAGCAGGCTTTAAAGATCAGCTTGTCTTTGTCAGTGTGGGACGTTTGCCACTGAGTAAGTGCTGCCTTTTTCTCGTTTCGGAGTGCGAGCAAGTCTGGGGTGAACCAGGAGTTAGAGTGGGTGGTGGGTTTGTATTTACGGGGTTTTAGTGGGGCAATGGAGTTGATAGCTGCTTTAATAGCAGCTTCGTAGGTTGATGCAAGAGTTACTGGGTCTGTGGAAAAAGGTGGTCTGAAGGCTGGGCCTTGGAGGAAGGGCAGTAGTCTTTCCTTAGTGAGCTGGCGGGAGCTTCTTGTGAGGCAAGGTGGTAGGGGTTGGGGTGGCGGGGTAGAGGAGCTGTTGGTGAGGATGCTAAATGTGATGATATGGTGGTCAGACCATGGGGTAGGAGTGTTTCCAGTGATGATGAGTGGGCAGTTGTGCTGAGAAATCCAGTCGAGTGTTCTGCCCTGAGTGTGCGTTGGGCTAAAGATGGTGTTCTTATAGCCTAGTGTTGTTAGGGCTGAGTCAATGGATTTGGCTGCTGGGTCCTTTTTATCCTGGAGGCCTAGGTTGACGTCCCCAAGGAGAATGGCTTTCAAATGTTTTTTGAGGTTGTCAGATAGGAGATGGATGAGGGCGAATTGGAAGTCTTCTATTGGGCCAGGAGGGCGATAGACAATATGAGCGGTAATGGTACAGTTGGGGGAGAGGATAATTTTGACTTGGAGGTAGTTGTAGTTGCTGTGTAGGGATTTTTCTACCTTTCTAATACTATAGCAGTCCTTAGCGATGATTGCGACACCTCCACCTTTAGAGGGGCAATCTTGTCTGGTGATGGAGTAGCCAGAAGGGAGTGCCAGGGAGAGCGCAGGGCCAGAGGCATCGTGTAGCCAGGTTTCTGATATCATGAGCAGGTCAAGGTCATGGGTGGTTATGAGGTCGTGAATGTCTAGAGCGTGGGCGCTGATGGATCTAGCATTGATCATGGCGCATTTGAGGTGGGGTTCTGTGACGACTAGGGAGGGGTCTGTGGGAGGAGAGGGTGAGGTGATGGGCATGGTCGGTGTGGAGCTGGGGGCTCCAGTGGTGTTGTGGTGGGCGGCAGTAGAGGAATTGGATATCATATATTTAGCACTGGGGGGCGCAGTTTTAGAAGTGGTGGGCACAGGTGAGATCACATTTGGAACAATAGCATTCACTATGGGGGTAGAAGAATTGCATATCACACATTTTGCACTGGGGGCGCAGTTTCAGTGGTGGTGGGCACAGGTGAGATCACATTTGGCACAATAGCATTCACTATGGGGTAGAAGAATTGCATATCACACATTTTGCACTGGGGGGCGCAGTTTCAGTGGTGGTGGGCACAGGTGAGATCACATTTGGCACAATAGCATTCACAATGGGGGTAGAAGAATTGCATATCACACATTTTGCACTGGGGGGCGCAGTTTCAGTGGTGGTGGGCACGGATGGGGAGACATTGCGGGTAGAGGTGGTACAATTAGGGGTGGGGTGGAGTGTATCATTTGCTACTGTATAGGGGGTAATTGAGAGGGCTTTAGGCTTTGTGGTTAACCGCCTGAGTATGGCCATGTAAGTGGGTGGGGTGGGTTGCGAGATACGGGAGCATAGCCACGCATTGCGGATGTTAGTGGGAAGGGGATTGGAGCTGATGGTGGGCTCTATAGTGCGAGCACGTAGTCTGGAGCTTCTGGTGGCCAAGTCTTGGTGTAGGAGGAGGCAGTGGGCAAGCTCCTTACCTCTGTGATGTTGCATAGTATCGTGGCAAATGGCAGACGAGCAGCGAAGAGCTGCAAAGAGGAGTGCAGGCCTTGTCCTCTGGCCTTCTCCTCGCGGCTTCGCCTGGCGGTGAGCCCCGTCTCCCTTTATGGTGGGGGGGTGGAGCCGGCAGGGCGGGAAGCCGTATCAGGCTGCGGGCTGCGGGCGGGAAGCGGCATCGATTCGGCAGGAGATTCGAAAGATGCTTTTTCAAAAGCATTGTCGGCGGTGATCATGCCTTCCATGGTGGAGGCCTTTGTAATATGCGCGAGACGCGCTGAATCAGCTGGGGCTCCGAAAAGAAGATGAAAGTCAGCAGACAGCTGATCGAGCACACCTGATGGAGGCACTCGCAGCGGAGCTGCAAAGAGGAGTGCAGGCCTTGTCCTCTGGCCTTCTCCTCGCGGCTTCTCCCAAATGGCCATGCACCCAAGACTCTATGCCCTGGCAACAACCACCGCAGCATATCACATCCATAGAGTCAAACATTTCAACTATGATCTAAGGGAAACTTTTAATGTCCGCGAACAATGTGAGTGTTCTTAGAACACTTTGAACTTGCCAGCGAACAATACGGACACCGTTTTCAGGACACCCCCTACGAACATTTCAGAACAACGCGATAGTTCTTAGAACACTTTCAACTTAACAACGAACAATACGGACAGCGTCCTAAGGACACCCCCTACGAACATTCCAGGACCCCGGAGTGTTCTCAAAAACGTCTTCAGAACACCCCCATTTTGTTTATTTGCGAACATTTCAGGACACCGCGGGTGTTCTTAGAACACATTCAATTTGACAGAGAACAATACGGACAGCGTCCTCAGGACACCCCCTACGAACACTCCCCGGACACCGCGAGTGTTCTTAGAAGCGTCTTCAGAACACCACCATCTTGTTTATTTGTGAACATTTCAGGACACCGCGAGTGTTCTTAGGACACATTCAACTTGACAGAGAACAATACGGACAGCGTCCTCAGGACACCCCCTACGAACATTCCAGGACACCGGGAGTGTTCTTAGAAGCTTCTTCAGAACACCACCATCTTGTTTATTTGCGAACATTTCAGGACACCGCGGGTGTTCTTAGCACACATTCAATTTGACAGAGAACAATACGGACAGCGTCCTCAGGACACCCCCTACGAACACTCCCCAGACACCGCGAGTGTTCTTAGAAGCGTCTTCAGAACACCACCATCTTGTTTATTTGCGAACATTTCAGGACACCGCGAGTGTTCTTAGGACACATTCAACTTGACAGAGAACAATACGGACAGCGTCCTCAGGACACCCCCTACGAACATTCCAGGACACCGGGAGTGTTCTTAGAAGCTTCTTCAGAAAACCACCATCTTGTTTATTTGCGAACATTTCAGGACACCGCGAGTGTTCTTAGGACACATTCAACTTGACAGAGAACAATACGGACAGCGTCCTCAGGACACCCCCTACGAACACTCCCCGGACACCGCAAATGTTCTTAGAAGCATCTTCAGAACACCACCATCTTGTTTATTTGCGAACATTTCAGGACACCGCGAGTGTTCTTAGGACACATTCAACTTGACAGAGAACAATACGGACAGCGTCCTCAGGACACCCCCTATGAACACTCCCCGGACACCGCGAGTGTTCTTAGAAGCGTCTTCAGAACACCCCCATTTTGTTTATTTGCGAACATTTCAGGACACCGCGGGTGTTCTTAGAACACATTCAACTTGACAGAGAACAATACGGACAGCGTCCTCAGGACACCCCCTACGAACATTCCAGGACACCGGGAGTGTTCTTAGAAGCGTCTTCAGAACACCACCATCTTGTTTATTTGCGAACATTTCAGGACACCGCGAGTGTTCTTAGGACACATTCAACTTGACAGAGAACAATATGGACAGCGTCCTCAGGACACCCCCTACGAACACTCCCCAGACACCGCGAGTGTTCTTAGAAGCGTCTTCAGAACACCCCCATTTTGTTTATTTGCAAACATTTAGGACACCGCAGGTGTTCTTAGAACACATTCAACTTGACAGAGAACAATACGGACAGCGTCCTCAGGACACCCCCTGCGAACATTTCAGGACACCGGGAGTGTTCTCAAAAACGTCTTCAGAACACCCCCATTTTGTTTATTTGCGAACATTTCAGGACACTGCGGGTGTTCTTTGAACACATTCAACCTGCCAGAGAACAATACGGACAGCGTCCTCAGGCCACCCCCTACGAACACTCCCCGGACACCGCGAGTGTTCTTAGAACAGTTTCACTTTGCTTGCGAACAAAACGGACACATATTGAGTCCTTAGAACACCCCCCAGTCAGTTTATTTAGAACATTTCAGAACACCCGTGATGTCCGCAAACAAATCGAACACAAAAAGAACGCCTGAAATGTCCTGAAATGTTCGCAAATAAACAAAATGGGGGTGTCCTGAGGACGCTGTCCGTATTGTTCTCTGTCAAGTTGAATGTGTTCTTAGAACACTCATGGTGTCCTGAAATGTCCGCAAATAAACGAAATGGGGGTGTTCTGAGGACACTGTCCGTATTGTTCATTTTCAAGTTGAATGTGTTCTAAGAACACTTGCGGTGTCCTGAAATGTTCGCAAATAAACAAGATGGTGGTGTTCTGAAGACGCTTCTAAGAACACTCGTGGTGTCCGGGGAATGTTCGTAGGGGGTGTCCTGAGGACGCTGTCCGTATTGTTCTCTGTCAAGTTGAATGTGTTCTAAGAACACTCACGGTGTCCTGAAATGTTCGCAAATAAAAAAAATGGGGGTGTTCTGAAGAGGTTTCTAAGAACACTCCCGGTGTCCTGGAATGTTCGTAGGGGGTGTCCTGAAGGCGTAGTCCGTATTGTTCGCTGGCAAGTTGAATGTGTTCTAAGAACACTCGCAGTGTCCTGAAATGTTCGCAAATAAACAAAATGGGGGTGTCCTGAGGACGCTGTCCATATTGTTCTCTGTCAAGTTGAATGTGTTCTTAGAACACTCACGGTATCCTGAAATGTTCGCAAAGAAACGAAATGGGGGTGTTCTGAGGACACTGTCCTTATTGTTCGTTGTCAAGTTGAATGTGCTCTAAGAACACTCGCGGTGTCCTGAAATATTCGCAAATAAACAAGATGGTGTTGTTCTGAAGACGCTTCTAAGAACACTTGCGGTGTCCGGTGAATGTTCGTAGGGGGTGTCCTGAGGACACTGTCCATATTGTTCTCTGTCAAGTTGAATGTGTTCTAAGAACACTCGCGGTGTCCTGAAATGTTCGCAAATAAACAAAATGGGGGTGTTCTGAAGGCGTTTCTAAGAACACTTGCGGTGTCCTGGAATGTTCGAAGGGGGTGTCCTGAAGGCGTAGTCCGTGTTGTTCGCTGGCAAGTTGAATGTGTTCTAAGAACACTCGCAGTGTCCTGAAATGTTTGCAAATAAGCAAAATGGGGGTGTCCTGAGGACACTGTCCGTATTGTTCTTTGTCAAGTTGAAAGTGTTCTAAGAACTATTGCGTTGTTCTGAAATGTTCGTAGGGGGTGTCCTGAAAACACTGTCCGTATTGTTCGCTGGCAAGTTGAAAGTGTTCTAAGAACACTCATATTGTCCGCGGACATTAAAAGTTTCCATAGACCATAGTTGAAATGTTTGACTCTATGGATGTGATATGCTGCGGTGGTTGTTGCCAGGGCATACAGTCTTGGGTGCATGGCCATTTGGCCATGCACCCTAGACTGTATGCCCTGGCAACAACCACCGCAGCATATCACATTCATATTTGCTTATAACTTTGGGTGAAAAACAAATGTATAAGGAACAAAGGTATTAGATACTATGGATGTGATATGCTGCTATGGTTCTCCTTATTATTGTATACTTACTGTTTGGTCTAGTAAAGGGAGTCAATGTTTTTCTTGTTCATTTCTGTGATAAAAGAAAATAGCATGTTAGTATTAGTATTTTGTAATGACTTATTACATTGTATAATCAATATACTTTATTTTTTGGACCCTCATATTTAGTAGATTACAAATCAGAGTACTGTGCAATTTGCCCAGTTTCTGTATTTGTTGCTAAAATCATTTGGGTCTGTGGGAGAAAAAAAAATCCATGTTGGATTAAAAAAAAAACTTTTTCTGTTATGCTACAGTTTATTTGTTTGTTTGTTTTCAGTGTTCACTTGTTGTTTCTGGCTAATGCTTTATACTTTGGCTTGTTGTATTTTTTTGGAGCAGTAACATATTATTTATTTGTTTTGATATTATAAAATTTTGGAGCAGTTAGATACCAATTGGCGTATTCTGTGTATTTTTTGGTCTAATTTAGTGGTATTCATTTATCTGATTAGTTGTTGTAGAATCTTTGAGCAGTTAGAGAGCTTTTGGAGTATTCTAACAGTTTATATTTTTTTAACACAAGTTTACTTAGGGTTTAAATACAGTTTGGTTATCAAATTTTGGTTTTAAGAACATCAAATAAGCGTTTGTAAGATTTCCTGGTAATCTCTGCTTTAGAGTAATGGTACTATCATTACATTCAAACCATCCACATTTCTTTTTTATATATGCAGTGTAGTGCCCTGAATTGGTTGTGGCTCCTGCGTGGTAGATTATACCTATTGTTGTGAAGGTTTTCTTACCAAGTGATATTTGACCATGTGTGAATCCAGTCAGCTTGCAGTTGTTTTTGGTACCATCTGCATTGTAACGTAGAAGCATTAGTATTATGTATTTACTATGTGTTTGTATTACTAACGTGGAGCGATTATTTGAATTACAGGTAGAGCATAATCTACCATGGTTTCCATTTTGTACAATTCGCTGAAATGGAATGGATTCACAATTTGGTATTGATATATATATATATATGAAGCGTTCATTGGGGATTTATTCTTGTGTCACATTGTTGCAGAGCGTGCATGTATGTTTCCACATGTATGAAATCTGAAAGATTTCATTTATAGGTAGGTTTTTGTTTTCTAGTACTTGTAGTAAGTACATTAGAAATTCTTGTGGATCTTCCTGTGAATTTATAGTGAATTTCACCATTCCAGCACAGTAGTCCAATTGTTGTCTTATTCCAAAAACACTATACGTGTTGTCAGGATTGTTTGCTGCATTTCTGTGAAGTACTAACATTTGCAAACACAATGGGTCTGTACTGTGTAAGTAAATGTTGTCAACAATTGGTGGTAATTGAAATGGAATGTTCATTGCTACATTTGCCTAGCAACTTACACCAACTATATTTGAGAATTTAAATGGTCCAGGTAGTTCTGTATCTAACTGCTTTTTTTGGAGTTTGTCTTCCTTTTTTAAAGAAGTACTTGGTTTATTTTCCCTAATTGATTCTTTTTTGCTTGTGGTACTTGATGAAGTATTAGTTTCTTTTACTCTCTTTGGAGGATTTGCAGTGACATCCTGTTGCATTTCTGTTTGATTTATTTTTCTTTTATAACGTTTTACTTTTTGTGGAACAGAATATGTGTTTAGGTGGGGGGTGTATAGTGAGCGAAGTTTATTGTATTCTAAAATGCAAGGAATATCAGCGTTTATTTTACTTGCATCAAAGTTGATTAGAAATAGACCGTCAAGTGTATGTAAGCGTGATAGTGCTACATAGCTCATGCCTTCTTTAAAGACTGTGTTACCAATATCTATCATTGCTTTGTCTAGGGTAAGACCTTGTGATTTAATAATCGTGACTGCGTATGCAAGAGTTAGAGAAAATTGTTCTCTGCGCACATACATATCTTTGAAGAGAAGGAATCTAGCTGTTGAGCGTCCTATCCTTTTTTACTTCTGAAAGTTTGTCAAAGAGTATATTGAAAAACTGAATTTTGTTGTCACGTGGGTATGTTTGAAAGCCAACAACTGTACCCAGTGCTCCATTAACTAGTCCTTGGTCCACGTCAAGGTTACGTTTAAGCATTACTCTGCAATTTAAGGATAATTTTAATATCTTTTCTAAGCCTGCTGTGTTCTGCAGATTGCTCCATTTTTTCTGTTAATTCTCTGTATTGGAAATGTTGCCAACGGTTGACATTTCCAATGCTGCCAACAGTTTTACGGCAGAGTTTGTGTCCTAATGTTTTAAAAATAGTCTCACCTTTTACTGGTGTTAATTGAAGCATATCTCCAAAAACAATAATGTGTTTTCCTGCAAAGAGCTCTTCATAGTCTGTTTTGAGTACTTTTTGTAATCTGAGGTGAATCAAAGCTAACATCAGGTTGGAGACCATGCCCACTTCATCTATTAGTAGCATTTTCATTTGTTTCAATACTCTGCGTAATTCCATTGCAGCTTCTGCAGAAAGTTTGTAATAGTCTAATTTGTTCTGGTGTTCTACTGGTTATAGTAGTAATCGGTGTAATGTAACACCACCTATGTTGTAGCCAGTTAAACTTGTGGGGGCAGTGACAACAGCTGACAGTTTGTTGTTTGTCAATTGTTGAAGGAACTTACTAATGATTTTGTTTAGGAATGTTTTGCCAGAACCAGCTTCACCACTGACGTACAGTAGTATAGGTTTATAATTATGGCAGGAACATTCTTTATTTTCATGTTTTACACCATGTGCAATTTGTTTTGTTACTTCTTGAAAAATGCTACTTTGCTCATTGTTTAGTTTTGATTGTAGTATAGTTAAGTCTCCCTTATCTTCATACTGACACATGCAGGGTAATTCATAGAAATTCACACAAAAGTGGCGCACGTGGCTGGCGCACAGTGTCCCCGTGCGATACACTGCGCCAGCCGCGTGCGATAAAATCCTTTAGATCGCACAGCATATTCATGGATTTTAGCCTCCAAAACCAACCGTGGCGCAGAGTGGTGCAGCGACCCTGCAGCAGCACCAGTTACGCCCCTAAAAACGCCCTCGCGCAAGGAAAAGCCTTCAAAATTCCCAAATCATCGCAAAGGGCTGCGCTAACCTTGGACCAGTTCACAGGGCTGCCAAACAGCAAATGCCAAGCAAGGGAACGTGTATTTCAGTGGTTCTCGGGAAGTTTCACACGTGATTGTCCTGGGTACGTGTACATCAGGGGTGCGCGGGAAGTAACACACGCGATTCCATCAGGGCACGTGTATTCCAGGGGTGCGTGGGAAGTATCACACGCAAAAACAGCAGGGTACGTGCATTTCAGGGCTGCGCGGGAAGTATCACACGCGATTCCATCATGGTACGTGTATTCCAGGGGTGCGCGGGAAATATCACACGCAAAAGCAGCAGGGTACGTGTATTACAGGGGTGCGCGGGAAGTATCACACGCAAAAGCAGCAGGGTACGTGTATTTCAGGGGTGCGCGGGAAGTATCACACGCAATTCCATCAGGGTATGTGTATTTCAAGGGTGCGCGGGAAGTATCACACGCGATTCCATCAGGGTACGTGTATTCCAGGGGTGCGCGGGGAGCACTACACGTGAATTGCCCGTGTGGGTCCTCCCAGGTGTTCCCTCTACACCCTCCACGGCCCCTGCAGGCGGCCCACACCACAGGGGACTACCCTGCACATGTCCCGCAGGCAGCCCATCCACCGTGCCCCGCTCCCCAGCCAACCCACATGTCACCTTGCACTACTGCCCACCAACGCATGTCCCCCTGCACCCCCACCCCCCAGCAGCCAGGGGCACCCTCCACCAGGCCCCCACTCAGGTCCCCCTGCACCCTCACCCCCCAGCATCCAGGGGCACCCTCCACCAGGCCCCCACTCATGTCCCCCTTCACTCCCACCCCCCAGCAGTGCAGGGCACCCTCCACCAGGCCCCCACTCATGTCCCCCTGCACCCACACCCCCAGCAGTCAGGGGCACCCTCCACCAGGCCCCCACTCATGTCCCCCTGCACCCCCACACCCCAGCAGCCAGGGGCACCCTCCACCAGGCCCCCACTCATGTCCAACTCATGTCTCCCAGCACCCCCACCCCACAGCAGTGTAGGGCACCCTCCACCAGGCCCCCACTCATGTCCCCCTGCACCCCCACCCACCAGCAGTCAGGGGCACCCTCCACCAGGCCCCCACTCATGTCCCCCTGCACTCCCACCCCCAGCATCCAGGGGCACCCTCCACCAGGCCCCCACTCATGTCTAACTCATGTCTCCCAGCACCCCCACTCCCCAGCAGTGCAGGGCACCCTCCACCATGCCCCCACTCATGTCCCCCTGCACCCCCACCCACCAGCAGCCAGGAGCACCCACCACCAGGCCCCCACTCATGTCCCCCTGCACCCCCAACCCGCAGCAGCCAGGGGCACCCTCCACCAGGCCCCCACTCATGTCCCCCTGCTCTCCCACCCACCAGCAGCCAGGGGCACCCTCCACCAGGCCCCCACTCATGTCCAACTCATGTCTCCCAGCACCCCCACCCCCCAGCAGTACAGGGCACTCTCCTCCAGGCCCCCACTCATGTCTCCCAGCACCACCACCCCCCAGCATCCAGGGGCACCCTCCACCAGGCCCCCACTCATGTCCAACCCATGTCTCCCAGCACCCCCACCCCCCAGCAGTGCAGGGCACCCTCCACCAGGCCCCCACTCATGTCCCCCTGAACCACCACCCACCAGCAGCAAGGGGCACCCTCCACCAGGCCCCCACTCATGTCCAACTCATGTCTCCCAGCACCCCCACCCCCCAGCAGTGCAGGGCACCCTCCACCAGGCCCCCACTCATGTCCCCCTGCACCCCCACCCCCCAGCATGCAGGGGCACCCTCCACCAGGCCCCCACTCATGTCCAACTCATGTCTCCCAGCACCCCCACCCCCAGAAGTGCAGGGCACCCTCCACCAGGCCCCCACTCATGTCGAACTCATGTCGCCCTGCACCCCCACCCCCCAGCATCCAGGGGCACCCTCCACCAGGCCCCCACTCATGTCCAACTCATGTCTCCCAGCACCCCCACCCCCCAGCAGCCAGGGGCACCCTCCACCAGGCCCCTACTCATATCCCCCTGCAACCCCACCCCCAGCATCCAGGGGCACCCTCCACCAGGCCCCCACTCATGTCCAACTCATGTCTCCCAGAACCCCCACCCCCCAGCATCCAGGGGCACCCTCCACCAGGCCCCCACTCATGTCCCCCTGCACCCCCAGCATCAAGGGGCACCCTCCAGCAGGCCCCCACTCATGTCCAACTCATGTCTCCCAGCACCCCCACCCACCAGCAGCCAGGAGCACCCACCACCAGGCCCCCACTCATGTCCCCCTGCACCCCCACCCCCCAGCAGCCAGGGGCACCCTCCACCAGGCCCCCACTCATGTCCCCCTGCACTCCCACCCACCAGCAGCCAGGGGCACCCTCCACCAGGCCCCCACTCATGTCCAACTCATGTCTCCCAGCACCCCCACCCCCCAGCAGTGCAGGGCACCCTCCTCCAGGCCCCCACTCATGTCTCCCAGCACCACCACCCCCCAGCATCCAGGGGCACCCTCCACCAGGCCCCCACTCATGTCCAACCCATGTCTCCCAGCACCCCCACCCCCCAGCAGTGCAGGGCACCCTCCACCAGGCCCCCACTCATGTCCCCCTGAACCACCACCCACCAGCAGCAAGGGGCACCCTCCACCAGGCCCCCACTCATGTCCAACTCATGTCTCCCAGCACCCCCACCCCCCAGCAGTGCAGGGCACCCTCCACCAGGCACCCACTCATGTCCCCCTGCACCCCCACCCCCACCCCCCAGCATCCAGGGACACCCTCCACCAGGCCCCCACTCATGTCCAACTCATGTCTCCCAGCACCCCCACCCCCCAGCAGTGCAGGGCACCCTCCACCAGGCCCCCACTCATGTCCCCCTGCACCCCCACCCCCCAGCATCCAGGGGCACCCTCCACCAGGCCCCCACTCAAGTCCAACTCATGTCTCCCAGCACCCCCACCCCCAGAAGTGCAGGGCACCCTCCACCAGGCCCCCACTCATGTCGAACTCATGTCTCCCTGCACCCCCACCCCCCAGCATCCAGGGGCACCCTCCACCAGGCCCCCACTCATGTCAAACTCATGTCTCCCAGCACCCCCACCCCCCAGCAGCCAGGGGCACCCTCCACCAGGCCCCTACTCATATCCCCCTGCAACCCCACCCCCAGCATCCAGGGGCACCCTCCACCAGGCCCCCACTCATGTCCAACTCATGTCTCCCAGAACCCCCACCCCCCAGCAGCCAGGGGCACCCTCCACCAGGCCCCCACTCATGTCCCCCTGCACCCCCACCCCCCAGCATCAAGGGGCACCCTCCAGCAGGCCCCCACTCATGTCCAACTCATGTCTCCCAGCACCCCCACCCCCCAGCAGTGCAGGGCACCCTCCACCAGGCCCCCACTCATGTCCAACTCATGTCTCCCAGCACCCCCACCCCCCAGCAGCCAGGGGCACCCTCCACCAGGCCCCCACTCATGTCCCCCTGCACCGCCACCCACCAGCAGCCAGGGGCACCCTCCACCAGGCCCAACTCATGTCCCCCTGCACCCCCAGCCCCCAGCAGCCAGGGGCACCCTCCACCAGGACCCCACTCATGTCCCCCTGCACCCCCACCCACCATCAGCCAGGGGCACCCTCCACCAGGCCCCCACTCATGTCCCCCTGCACCCCCACCCCCCAGCAGCCAGGGGCACCATCCACCAGGCCCCCACTCATGTCCCCTGCACCCCCATCCCCCAGCAGCCAGGGGCACCCTCCACCAGGCCCCCACTCATGTCCCGCTGCACCCCCACCCCCCAGTATCCAGGGGCACCCTCCACCAGGCCCCCACTCATGTCCCCCTGCACTCCCACCCCCCAGCAGTGCAGGGCACCCTCCAGCAGGCCCCCACTCATGTCCCCCTGCACCCACACCCCCCAGCAGTCAGGGGCACCCTCCACCAGGCCCCCACTCATATCCCCTGCACCCCCACCCCCACCAGTCAGGAGCACCCTCCACCAGGCCCCCACTCATGTCCAACTCATGTCTCCTGGCACCCCCACCCCCCAGCAGTGCAGGGCACCCTCCACCAGACCCTCACTCATGTCCCCCTGCACCCCTGCCCCCCAGCATCCAGGGGCACCCTCCACCAGGCCCCCACTCATGTCCAACTCATGTCTCCCAGCACCCCCACCCCCCAGCAGTGCAGGGCACCCTCCACCAGGCCCGCACTCATGTCCCCCTGCGCCCCCACCCACCAGCAGCCAGGGGCACCCTCCACCAAGCCCCCACTCATGTCCCCCTGCACCCCCACCACCCAGCAGCCAGGGGCACCCTCCACCAGGCCCCCACTCATGTCCAACTCATGTCTCCCAGCACCTCCACCCCCCAGCAGTGCAGGGCACCCTCCACCAGGCCCCCACTCATGTCCCCCTGCACCCCCACCCACCAGCAGCCAGGAGCACCCTCCAACAGGCCCCCACTCATGTCCAACTCATGTCTCCCAGCACCCCCACCCCCCAGCAGCCAGGGGCACCCTCCACCAGGCCCCCACTCATGTCCAACCCATGTCTCCCAGCACCCCCACCCCCCAGCAGTGCAGGGCACCTGCCAGCAGGCCACCACACATGTTCCCCAGCCAACACGTCATCACAATCCAGATCCCAGGCTCCTATGCCCACCCAAATCACACCCCACGCCACCGCAGTCCAAACACCCAACCAAGATTTACATCCATTCAAAATTGAAATACCCATTACATGATAGATAACAAATAAGCAGTATGCGCATGAGTACAAGTCCGTCAGACCCACACAATGGCAACACATGACTGTGAAAACCCACATTGTGGCAGGCATGAAACCAATGAGAGAAGTCCACACATTGAAGTAAGAAACAAAAATGTATTACAGTGTAAATGAAGTGAATGAAATCAAAAGAAACAATAATGGCAACACAAATCAAAATGCAGTATGTCCACCAAAATAATAAATAATGAAAATGGGAATCCAAAATAACCATAATGAAATTGTGTCCAAAGTCACCGTCCAACAAAGCAAATCCAAAGGGAAAGTAAAGTGAGAATCCATTGCTCCATGGTGAAAAAATAATAAAAGATGAAGGCCACAAATCCACTGTCAAACTATATACAAAGAGCAAATCCAGGGTCCATGATCCCAACAATGTAAATGAAACCTACAATAAAACCCACCTAATTAATAACTATATACAAAAAAGTGGGGCTTAGTCCAAGCACCCCAAATTAAAAAAAAGAAATAAAACCTAACACTAATTAACTATATACAATGGCAGCGGGCTAGTACAACGGCTCACTTCTGGATGTTGCGGGCCAGGGCATCATCGAACTCCTGCTCAATGTCCTGGAGGCGGTCCTGTTCCATGGCCCCGAGGGTCCGCAGGGACGACGACATGTTCTCCTCCAACTCCCTGCGGATTGCCTTGAGGCACTCGGCCCGCCTCAGGGCCCTCCGCATGGAGTTCTCCGCCCTGACCATCGTGAGCTGTGCCTCTTCTGCCCGCTGCCGCTCCGCATCTATGGCGTGGCCCAACCGCTGCCACACGGAAGACACTTCCCGTCCTGGGTCCTCTTGCCCTCCGGCCGATGCCTGCCCCTCCGATGTCGAAGGCCCCGAGCCATCGTGGCTCCCACCTACAGCATCCTGCTGCTGCTGCTGCTGTCCATGTGCCCTGTCCGATGGTGCCTGCACATCCTCCTCCACCTGGGGTGCAGTTGTTGATGTGGCCACCCCTGCTGGACGTCCGACTCCCGACTGTGGCAGGGATCTGTTGTCCACCAGCCTGGCCACACGGTCAGAGGCAGCTCCACAGGGCACCCAGGTGATACATGTGTGGGAAGATGGCATGGAGGATGACTGGAGCATAGGGGGTTCCGTTGAGGAGGGGGTCGGAACAAGGTCCAGGAAATGGAGGAATCCGGCCATGGTGAGCTGTCCCAGTGGGTCAACGCGGTCAACGAGCCATGCGAGAAGACGTGCAGTCTCATCATGGAAAGACTGCAGGTCAGCTTGCATGGCCCGTTGACGCAACGCCACCCCACCCCGGACAGGCTCAACCTGTTGCAGGATAGCCACATCCGCAGGGAGAGGAAAGCCAGTTGGTGTAAGCCAATCGCCTCCCTGAGAACGGGTCTGGAGGTAGGCATCCCTGCTGGTGCAAGATGATGCAGTGATAGGAGCAGGGACAGGATTGCACACAGGCACCTCCATGGCGTCCTGTGCTGCCACCTGTCCCTGGTCCTGCACTGCACCACTAGCAACAATGGAATCCCCACCTCCAGACCCCGCCTCTGTTGCTTGCGCAGCCTCCTCCTCCACCAAACCCCCCACCAACCTGGATGACTCTGTGCCATCTTCCTCCGTTGGGCCCTGTGGGGTCCCAGCTGCCCTTTCTGCTGCCGAGGAGTCCAACTCCAACCTCCGCCTCCTGGACCTCCTCTCGGCAGCTGCGGCCTCGGACGCGGCACCGAACTCCTCACTCCCCGACGAGATCACAACCTGGGAGGGGAGCCAGGCCTTGCGTCTCCGGCTGGTGGTGCGACCCCTGCCGCTGTGCTCCACAGCACCTTCTCCGCCCTCTTCATCAGTTGACGCTGCAGACAGGGAGAAATAAAACACAGGCATCAGGGCACTGTATAATGGACTCATAAACACATGACAGTTGTACATGAGTGGCATTGGCAAACCTCAGACATGCCATCACAATCCCTAACACACATGTCATTTCAACTTGCACACATGAGCTATACCACAGCCATATCGCAACAGCCAGCACCATCCATACACATACAATAGAATGAGCAGGCAAAGTTGAGCCAGACATCACATGCGACACAGGGAGTGCACTACACATGCACACACACCACCACACTTGCCTGCATGTGTACACCTCCACCAACTGTCGCAGTGTTCAGATCAGCATCCATGTCACACCTGCCAATCATTCTTCCACATCCTTTGCCATGCAAGCCTACACACACAAGCACCATCCATGTGTCACACATGAGAGCCCTTGCATGTGTCAGCCTCACGGTCCTGTATCCCCCCCATACTTGGCCACATAAAACCACATGTGCAACCTGCACACTCCTGCCACACCACCACATGCACAGATTACAATCAGTATGCATGTACACTTACCGCTCGACTCCAGACGGGTCTGCCTCTCAAGGACCTGGACGTGGAGCGCTGGGGATATGCGTTCTAGGACCCTCATCTGATCTTCTGAAAAGTGGCCCTGGCGCCCCTTAGCATCCGCTGCTTTCAGGAGGCGCCGGGCCTTCTTGAGGGTCCTGGACCTGAAGTCCTCCCAGAGCTTCTTCACATGATAGAATAGTCGGACTGCCACCCACTCCGCGTGGATAGCAGTCATGATGTCCGTCCAGATCCGAGTCCGTCCTTCCTTGTCGGCGCGCAACCTTCCAAAGAGGGCATCATACTGCCCCAGGACATGCTCCACCAGGACACCAACTTCGGTGGCAGTGAAGCTGGTGCCCCTCTGCCTCTTTGGCCGGGGGTTGCCACTGGTGCCAGATGTTGCAGTGCCCGACATGGCAACCCCAGAGGCAGGAGTGGGTGGGCAACTGGGTCCTGGGGCTGGGCTGTGGAGCGATGGTATCCCAGTCGGGAGTCTTCGGTTCCAGCAGGGGTGGTCACAGCAAAGCACCCCTGGCTGATGTGCAGGCAGCAAATGGCAGGACACGTGGGCAGCAGGCAGTCAGGCAGCAGCAGATGGCAGGTGGGAGCGTGCTCGGGGCTCTGGGGGGCAGTAATTCAGCCTTCTGGGCAGGAGCGTGGTCTTCCGTGTGCTTACGCGTGGCTAGCTTGATACGGAGTGATTTGGCACGTGAAAATCCAGCATGTCTGCGTGTAATTCGAGGAAAGGCCCTTAGCGCGTAAGCGCGTCAGCACACGTACGTTAATTTATTGGCCCAAAGGCCCCCAGGCGCGTCTATGACATCACGCGCATGGCCGTAGAGAATGGCGCGTGTAAAAAAAAATACACGTCCGAGTGTCAAAGCGTGTAATTGGTGGAAATGGCCTCAGCGCGTATGCGCGTCTGTGACGTGTGTATAAAAGGTACGTGTAGAACACTATTCCCTTGTACGTGCTTTTCGTGGAGAGCGAGTGGGTGAAATCTGTACTTCTTGTCGGTTCACACGCAATTTACTTGATGGCGTTTCAAGTTCGTACTCCCTGTTACCTCTGACAGTTTTTTCTCTTTTCCTCTTTTTCCTGGGCCTGTTTCCTTAAACAGCGTTCCCTTCTACTGTTGTCCTGTCTCCTCAGACAGTGTACAATTCTTCTTTTGGCGGGGGTGTTGCCAACGTGCACACGTGCGTCTTTTTCACGCTTTTTTTCCTGGCAGACGGTGAGTCGCTCACGTATTTAACATCTGTGCTTGCCCCGTGTGTCGCGTACCTCTTCAGAGGTCATTCTAGGCTGTGTGTGACACGCATACGTTCATTCTTGTGTTTCTGGGTGCCACAGCGTAGTGCAGGTTTATTTTTCCACACACGTGGTCTAGGAGGGGTTACGTGCACCTTACTTCCCTTTTTTGGGGTGCCTGTGCGTTGCGTGACTCGTCATCTTTCCCCAGGGGTGACATACAGCCTTGCTAGAGCACTAGGGTACGATTACCATCTGGTACCCAACCCCTTTGACCCCCAATTGCCCAGGACAATAGTTCACAGCGACTCCCATACGCACAATAACATCAGTGCCATGGCTGGGAGGCGAACAAGCCGTAAGGGTGGCAAAGTTGGCCGAGCCCCAAGTGGTGGCCATGGTGGATCCGGTAGGGGACCTGGCCGTGACTTGCAGGGTGTCCCTAGCCCCCCATGTGTAGAGGACCAGTCAGGGACACCCATGCCACCCCCCTGGTTGAGGGTAACGTGGCTGACACCATCCATGCTCAGCCCTTGTTGGACCAGCCCACTGTGGCCCCAGACCTGGCACAGGGTGACTCCATGGCTGACTTCCAGGTCAGCAGGTCTAGGCCACTTGCGCCGGTGCACGTTGGTGTCATCAGGCCACGTGGATCAGGGGCAGCTAGGTCATCTGCTGCCCCGCGTAGGCAGGCTGGGGAGGCTGCAGGGGCAGCTGCGGCTCCCTCCACCCCACCTCTCACACACCCAGCCAGGACAGTGTCGGTCCTAGTCCATCCTGCTGACATTTCCCCTGACACCATCACACTTGAGCTAATGCCTGCACCAACTCCCATGCAGAGTGTGCAATCCCACACTCCTAGTACAGAGTCCACCGGGGCTCCTGCCCCTAGTGTCCAGAGCGGCGTAGGACACTCAGGATCCCCACCACCTTCCAAGCGGAAGAGGAAGAGTGCTCGTCCAGTAGAGGCTGATGCCCCAGACACGGCTACACAGTCCGGCCCGTCAAGGAAGCCCAGCTTCAATGAGGCCGAACTGAATGCACTTGTAGAGTATGTGTCCGCACATGACCGCGAAATGGTGATTGTTGCAGGATCCAAGACCTCACCTGCACAATGTCTGGCACACTGGCAGACCATCGCGGACATCATAAGTGCCCTTGGAATCGTGAGGCGCACAGCTACTGAATGCTAGACGCGCTGGAATGACCTGAAGCGCAGGGCAAAGAATAAGCTGGCCTCAAGTCATGCTGCTACTCTAGTGACTGGAGGTGGGTCTCCAGCAGAGGACATAGAACTCACTCCACATGAGCATGTTGCTGGGACCTACGTCACGGAGGAACAGATCCAAGGTGTGGGAGAACTGGCAGATTACGAGGCATTGTCCGGTGAGTGCACATGCATGTGTGTGTCATCCATGTGCATGGTGTGTGTGTGAGGGCTTCTGTTTGGGTGCCAGGTGAGGGTGTGTGTGCCTGAGTGGTTTGGGTCACCCATGTGCCTCATCCAATACATTCTGCGCACCAGCATTTGGGTATAGCAGTATCCCTTCTGCCAACAGTAGACATATAGCCCAACACCACGCCAGTTGCCCTTGAAGTGTCATCTTGCCACAACATTGTTGCTTATTTTTCTCTGTTTATTCAGGCAGATTGTTTGCATTCCACCACTTTTACTAGGCATTTCTCAGTCCTATTGTCACATGTCTGACATGGCTATGGTACAGTGGACTGACTTTGTTTCCTGGATATCATTTGTTTAGACATGTCCCTGTGCTATAGGACCATTTTGGACTGGCAGCTCCAGGTAAAACATTTGAACCATTTCAATTAAAAAAGCAATTTCATGAGCAAAATAGACCGAATGAACAATTGGTGCTCTCCTCTCCCTCTTCACTTTATGGCTAGGGTACATGCCATCTGTGTGATGGCATGTGTATTTGACCTGCCAATCACAGGCCAATGTGTGATGCCACTGCTAGGCAGAATGCAGCAAATGTGTTCATCTTCCATCTTGGTGTCATCAATGTGTGCCATCTGCCTCCCCTTCATATGCAGTGATGGTTCATGCATGGGAGGGTTTTAGTCATGTGGGACATGTGTCAATCAAGTACTGTTTCTGTAGCTTCTCAGCCCTAATTGTGTGCCATAGTGCTAATGCCATTTTTCATTTCTTTTCTTTTATGTCTTTGCAGGGGATGACGCACTTGATACTGCTGGGGTTGTGGAGATGGTTCAGACCCAGGAGGGGTCTCAGTGCCGACCGACCACCAGTGAGGGACGTGGTGTGGTGGTGGGTGAGAACCCACAACTGCTGCAGGTCGTGCTCTCAAGGGGTGTCTCTGGCTGCACCTCCCCCGAGCTGTATTCAGGTGTCGATTCGGATGATGAGACCTATGTGTCGTCGCAGGTGAGTGTTCCTGGGAGGGATTCTGTTCTGTCCAACCCACCTGCACCAGGGGTAGAACCCTCAATGGGGATGTCAGTGTTGGCAGGTACGTCTTTGGTGGTTACGGATGCAGGGTCACACTCCGCAACATCTGATCCTGTTCCTGGGCCAGCAGATCAGAGGGGGAATGCAGTCCTGCAGCCTCAGGCAGTGCCGGCACAGCAAGGTGCAGTTCGCCTTGCCCCAGACAGGTGTGGTGCCTGCCGACGTGGTGGCCGTATGCCACCTGGCAATACCGCATGGGAGCAATCCATATACGGTATGGCAACCCAACAGGCAGCATCATCAGAGATGATGGCTCAGGCCATGGAGAGGGTGGCCACTTCCATTGTCTCCCCAGAAAGGCTGATGGAGCGACTACAGCAGGCAACAGACTCCATCTGCCAGTCAAACAGGGAGGACATGTTGGCGTCCTACAGGGACAGGCGGGTGGCACTGGCGACTCTGCGGGAAGCCATTTCCATAGAGTGCCAGGGCCACAGGGAAGCCCTGAGGGTGGAACTCCGTCACCTCAGGACGACTCTTGTTGAGCTTGAGGCTTCAACAAACACAAGGACAGAACAGCAGCTGGAGCGTCTCACACGTACGCTCTCAGCTGAGATGCAGGCAACTCGTGAGGAGGTCCGGTCATCCCATGAGTTATTGCATGGGGACCTCTGCACGATTATCCTCCAGAACCAGACCTTCCAGACCCCCATGCTTGCTGCCATGGAGGACCAGACTAGGGCTTTGCGTGGGCTGCCTCCCATAGTGCCACCACCTCCTGAGGCAGCTGCAGAGTCTGGGGAGAACGACAGCAGTGATTCTCTCACAATATGGTAGCCGTGCAGGCCATGAGCCCATGGAGGTGTTTTTTTTCGCAAGATCCACACAGGTGGGTTTTGGTGTGCACCCTGTCCTCGGACCTCCTGGGTGGCCTCCCCCCCCCCCCCCCCCGGGCCCATTAATGGCCATTTTTTTTTTTTTTTTTAATTTTGATTTTTTGGACAGTGTGTTGCCTTGTGTGGCTCCCGTGGGCATACGCTGTATTGTGGCTGGGCACATGCAGGCTTGTCCTGAATTTGGGTCAGATGCTTGGGTTTGTGTGACACACACCCCTCCTGCTTCCCGTTTCCATGGGCTTGCAAAGGGTGTGCCCAAGTGACATTGACGTACACAGTGACGTTGGACTCCCGTTTGATGTGTGGGCAGTCTGTAGTCAATACTGTGTATACATTCCTAGTGCATATTGTTGCTGTATTGTACACTGCATGGTGTATTGATATGTGCTTCTGCATCCATCTCATCCTCCGAATTTGCAGGTCCATTTCTCATGTCTTCACAAGGCGGTCTACTTTGGAACTGGAGTCCATGTTGTAAGCAGTGCAACTACACTCTTGCGTGGCGCTAACACTGTATACTTGGAAGTGTTCGAAGTACTGGCATTATCAGGTAGTGAGGCTACCAATTTTTTAAGTCTGTACTGTCATGTTTATGGTAGGTTGGAGGTTGTGTAGGTGATTGGTATTCTTGGTAAGTATTTGGTAAGGTGTGTTGTTAGTCCTGCATTACTGTGAACATTTCATGTGTGGCCAGTTTCCATTAGGGACACTGTAGTTGGTGACACTTGGGTCATGTTGTGGGGATTAATTTGTTTGCTCTCACATTGCATGATATGCCATGGTGTGTTGTGTGGCGGTGCCGGGGAGGGGTTAGGTGACATGGCACTGTTCTCATGTAGTATTTTGCAAGTGGGTATTCATTTCTGCTGCATGGAAGTGTGTCTTTTGGTGACACTGCATTGGTGGTGTTTGTGTAGGTAGGGATGCACACATTGTGACACTTCCACATGAACAATCTCAAGCTGCTATGGTTCTGACAGTTGACTGTCCCTTTGTTCGTCCGATTTGTCATGTTGAGTCATCATTGCTTATCAGATGGTATGTGCCAGGGCTGTGTGCACTCCACAGGGGTGTGATTTCTATGTGAAGTAATTAGCCACCAGCTGCGTACCGGCTGCCTCACCCCGTGCCCTTTCCCCTCCCATGCGCAGCGGGCATGCATGTGGTTGGGGATATGGGGGCACCACCATGTCCTCAGCCAGGCCCCGGCGTGTTGCAACATTGTGCAGGACACATGCTGCCACTATGATCCTGCACACTACTGGGGGCGCATATAACAGCTGCCCACCAGAACGGTCAAGGGAGCGAAAGCGTGACTTGAGCACTCCGAATGTGCGCTCCACTATGCCCCGGGTTGCAATATGGGCTGTGTTGTATCTTACCTCGGGAGGCGTGATGGGGTTCCGAATTGGTGTCATCATGTGGGTGCTCAGAGGGTAGGCACAGTCCCCTGGTGAGGAGGTGATGGGTATCATTAGTGGGGTAGTGACATAACTCTGCATCTGACATGCATGCATGTGCAGTGGCATTCATACTCACCAAGCAGCCATGTATCGCCATGCCGCCCAGCTTCTAGGTCCCGGCTTAGGGTAGACATTCAGTAAATGAAGCTGTCGTGGGTGGACCCTGGATAGTTGGCATATACTGAGGTGATGATTCCCTTGACATTACATACTACCTGCACATTGATGGAATGCCAGTGCTTGCGGTTCCTATAGATGTGCTCAGATGCCCTGGGGGGACGTAGTGCCACATGGGTGCAGTCAATGGCACCTAGCACTTTGGGGAATTGTGCCACACCTTAGAAATCCAGGGTGGCAGCCTGCCTTTCTGCAGGTGTCCTAGGCAGGTATAAATGCCTGCGGACTGATGGGCATGCAGTGATGATGTTCAAGACCTGGTGTAGGCAGTGTGACTGCGTGGCCTGTGACACCCCACCCACTATGGCACTTGTCCGCTGAAATGATCCAGTGGCCAAGAAGTGCAGTACATTAAGGACCTTCTCCAGGGGGCTGAGTGCTTGGGAGCACAGGGTAGGTGATGTGAGGTCATCCTCCCACTCACTCACCAGGTCCAGTATTATTTGAGGCGTAAACCTGTACCTCCCATACACCTGGTCATCAGGCATCCCAAAAAGGCTGGTTCTGGGTGTGAAAATTCGGGCCCTCGCTATCCTCCTCCTCCTCCTTTGGTAACACACGGCCACTGCTGCTAGGAACGGTATATTCATCCTGGCGTCTGAGCTTGTTTGTTGTTTTCGCGCACTTTTATGCTGCGCGGGTCGACGTACACCTGCTTCCTGCTGGCGTACGTGTTTCCGGATTAGCACGTTTTTTTGTGCGCATGCCTTAGCCCCGTTCAATTCCATGGATACGTGTTGTTGGCGAGCGTATAAAACTTCCCATGCACCCCTGTAATACACGTACCCAAGCAAATCGCGTGTGAGAATTCCCGTGCACCCCTGTAATACGTACCCAAGCAATTCGCATGTGAGAATTCCCGCGCACCCCGGTAATACACGTACCCAAGCAAATCGCGTGTGAGAATTCCCGCGAACCCCTGCAATACACGTACCCAGGCCAATTGCGTGTACGCGCACTTTCATCCAATTACACGCAATGATACTCTGAAGTGCAGTGTTTCCAAGTGTGCTCTGTCATCACGTGCTATGAGGGAAACACCTGCGCGCGTCACATCACAGACGCGCTTACGCGCTGAGGGCCTTTGGTCCAATGGAATCGCGTATGTGTGCTGACGCGCTTACGCGCTAAGGCCCTTTCCTCGAATTTCACATTGACGTGCAGGATTTTCACGTGCCAATTCACTCCGTATCAAGCTGGCCACGCGTAAGTACACGGAAGACCACGCTCCTGCCCAGAAGGCCGAATTACTGCACCCCAGAGCCCCGAGCAGCCTCCCACGAGCCATCTGCTGCCTGACTGCCTGCCTGCTGCCACCGTGCCCTGCCATTTTGTGCCTGCACATCTGCCATCTGCAGGGGTCCAGTTGCTGTGTCCACCCCTGCTGGAACAGAAGACTCCCGACTGGTATACCATCGCTCCACAGCCCAGCCCCAGGACCCAGTTGCCCACCCACTCCTGCCTCTAGGGTTGCCATGTCGGGCACTGCAACATCTGGCACCAGTGGCAACCCCCGGCCAGAGAGGCAGAGGGGCACCAGCTTCAGTGCCACCGAAGTTGGTGTCCTGGTGGAGCAAGTCCTGGGGCAGTATGATGCCCTCTTCGGATCATCACGCGCCAACAAGGAAGGATGGGACAGGATCTGGGACGACTTGGTGGTTGCCATCAACGCGGAGGGGGTGGCATCCCGCAACATCCAGAAAGTCAAGAAGCGCTGGGAGGACTTGAGGTCCAGGACCATCTTGAAGGCCCGGCGCCTCATGGAGGGGGGCTGGGGCCGCATGAGTACCATCCAGCTGAGGGTCCTGGAACATGTAGACCCAGCGCTCCGCGCCCAGATCCTTGCGAGGCAGACCCGTCTGGAGTTGAGCAGTAAGTGGGCAAGCATTGCTGTGTGAGACAGGGCATGTTGCAGTTTGCTGGTTGTCTGATGCTTGTCTGTATGTGTGACATAGGCCATGTACGCATGTATGTGTGCAGGGACATCATGGTCATGCATGTGAGACCAGTAATGTGTGAACCACACGGTTGGTGCATGTGTTTAAATGCAACATGGGGAGCCCTATGCGGATTGAACACATGAGAGCATGCCAGTCTCTGTTCCTGGACATGGGTGGGGGTGAGGGATGGGTGCTGATGCCATGTACATGTATGGTATCCATGTCTGTGTGTCTGACCTGCGGACGAGGGGACCCGTGGCTATATGGAGAAGGTCCTGATTGGTGTTGCGTTGCGCACGGGTGTCATTCGTGATGGCGTGCATGCTTCCCGGGAGGAGCTTGGACGTCATCATGAAGAGCACCGTGCCAACGTGGCCCAGTTGGGATCGGCCATGGTCGGGGGTTTCATACATGTGTCGACCAATCTGGTGGCCCTCTCCTCCTCTGTGGAGACTATACGCCAGTCGTTCTCCATGCCGTCTTCCGGCCCAGATGCCACCAGGGCCCCCTGTGGACCTGCCCTGACCAACGCAGCCAGCTTGGTGGGGATCCCATCCCTGCCACAGTCGGGAGTCAGAGGTCCAGCAGGGGTGGACACCACAGCAACTGGACCCCAGCAGATGGAGGATGTGCCGGCATCATTGGGCAGGGCACGTACACGACGGCGTCGGTGGATTCCATCAGCCTGGATGCCGTCGTGCTGGCAGAGGCAGTTGCGTCGGAGGCAGCAGCGGAGTCAACGTGGGAGGCATCATGGCTCGGGGCAATCTACATCGGAGAGGCAGGCATCGGCCGGAGGGCAGGAGGACCCAGGACGGGAAGTGTCTTCCGTGTGGCAGCGGTTGGGCCAGCAGATAGGTGCGGAGCGGCGGCGGGCAGAAGAGGCGTGACTCACGATGGTCAGGGCGGAGAACTACATG
This sequence comes from Ambystoma mexicanum, assembly GCF_040938575.1. Classification (NCBI taxonomy): domain Eukaryota; kingdom Metazoa; phylum Chordata; class Amphibia; order Caudata; family Ambystomatidae; genus Ambystoma; species Ambystoma mexicanum. The sequence continues at coordinate 278,149,285 of NC_090938.1, read as the reverse complement.
CTGAGGGCCCTGAGGCGGGCCGAGTGCCTCCAGGGAATCCGCAGGGAGTTGGAGGAGGACATGTCGGCGTCCCTGCGGTCCCTCTGGGCCATGGAACAGGACCGCCTCCGGGACATCGAACAGGAGTTCGATGATGCCCTGGCCCGGGACACCACGGAGTGAGCCTCTGGACTAGTCCACCGCCTTTGTACATAGTTAATTAGTGTTAGGTTTTATTTCTTTTTTTTAATTTGGGGCGCTTGGACTATGCCCCACTTTTTTGTATATAGTTATTAGTTAGGTAGGTTTTATTGTAGGCTTCATTTACATAGTTGGGATCATGGACCATGGATTTGCTCTTTGTACATAGTTTGACAGTGGATTTGTGGCCTTCATCTTTTATTATTTTTTTCACCATGGAGCAATGGATTTTCACTTTACTTTGTTGGACAGTGACTTTGGACACAATTTCTTTACGGTTATTTTGGATTCCCATTTTCATTATTTATTATTTTGGTGGACATGCTGCATTTGATTTTTGTTGCCATTATTGTTTCTTTTGATTTCATTCACTTCATTTACACTGTAATACATTTTTGTTTCTTACTTCAATGTGTGTACTTCTCTCATTGGTTTCATGCCTGTCAGAATGTGGGTTTTCACAGTCATGTGTTGCCATTGTGTGGGTCTGACGGACTTGTACTCATGCGCATACTGCTTATTTGTTATCGATCATGTAATGGGTTTTTCCATTTTGAATGGATGTAAAGCTTGGTTGGGTGTTTAGACTGGGGTGGCGTGGGGTGGGATTTGGGTGGGCATAGGAGTCTGGGATCTGGATTGTGATGACGTATTGGCTGGGGGACATGTGTGGGGGCCTGCTGGCAGGTGCCCCTGACTGCTGGGGTGTGGGGGTGGTGGGAGACATTAGTGGGGGCCTGGTGGAGGATGCCCCTGGGTGCTGGTGGGTGGGGTGCAGGGGGACATGAGTGGGGGCCTGGTGGAGGGTGCCCCTGACTGCTGGGGGTTGGAGGTGCAGGGGGACATGAGTTGGACATGAGTGGGGGCCTGGTGGAGGGTGCCCCTGGCTGCTGGGGGGTGGAGTCCAGGGGGACATGAGTGGGGGCCTGGTGGAGGCTGCCCCTGACTGCTGGGGGGTGGGGGTGGTGGGAGACATGTGTGGGGGCCTGGTGGAGGGTGCCCCTGGATGCTGGTGGGTGGGGGTGGTGGGAGACATGTGTGGGGGCCTGGTGGAGGGTGCCCCTGGATGCTGGTGGGTGGAGGAGCAGGGGGACATGAGTGGGGGCCTGGTGGAGGGTACCCCTGACTGCTCAGGGGTGGTGGTGCAGGGGGACATGAGTTGGACATGAGTGAGGGCCTGGTGGAGGGTGCCTGTTAGGCGGAAACCTGTGCAGTTCCCTCTGGGACCACTGCAAAAGATTTAGGACTGCAGGTGTTTGGTAGTAAACCCACTTGGTAGCAGTCTGTACCACACAGATCACTTGGTAGCTGTGGCTGAGCAGTCAGACTTCTCTCAAGAAGAGTTAAGCAGTATGTGGAGTATACAATATAGGGCAATTCTTCACAGTAAGACAAGCAAACATGTACAAGGCTTCAGTGTAAAGATATAAAGGTATTTATTTATAACGGAACATCTATAAAAAACACTCGGACACTATGACGGCAAATAATTCTATTACAATTACTCTACGAAGCAAAAGATCAATCCCCCTAACAATAGCTTGACAAGCCTAGGTTTTACCAGCATCACTTATTTGCAGACAGAGGTGTATGCTGCCACCTAGATGGCAATCTAGTATTCGTTAGGACGGGAGAGAACAATAAGTAGGTTACGAAATCAACACAGTTCAATACTTCACGGGAAAAATGCAAGGCAAGAAGACAAGAACCACAATAGATCATAAAGTTCAGAGGCCAGGCCCACTCGGAGAGAGGCAAGGCGATATGTCCCAAAAAGTCTCTTTGTGGAAATGCGTTCGAGTCTGTGTAGCAAATGGTTATTGGAAGATTAAACCAGTTCAGAACAATACGCTTAGAGAAAGCTTGGAGGCGACCCTATGGAGAGGCGAGGATTAAGACACCTCACTCTATCCGGCAACAAGGGAAGCCAGGCGGACACAGTACCTTGATTGTGGAGAGACAGCTCCGGCGGGGGCAGTTGTTCCTGGTGGTGGATGCACGTCGGGACTTTGCCAAGGGTAGAGATGATCTCGTCGTCGAAGAAAAGTGAAGTCCGGTGCACTACCAGGGAAGAGACCAGCCGCGGAGTGCTCCGTCACAAGGCACCACCTTTTGGTCGCGGTACAGGGGTAGTGGCTATCCGGTTGCCGAGGTGCTCTGCACGGGCAATTCGACCACTGCGTCCTGAGGCGAAGAAAAAGCAAAGGGGACTGGTTGTTCCCACCAGTCGGGGGAAGAGACTCTCCGGCAGGATCTCCTCTGTCGTCGGGCAGTGGTGAGTCGGTTCAGCAGGGCTCCACTGGAGGTGTCGTCGTTGCAGGTTGGCTCAGCTTTAGCCTCGTCGGATTCTTAGGTCCTGTGGCGACTTCTGAAGATCCAGTCCCAAAAGCCCTGCTTTTATGCAGAAACCCCCCGTTCATTCAGCCTAGCTGTCAATCAACACACGATAAGTGGTGAGCGGGGAGGCTCACCACTTGGGCCAATCACACCAGAGTGCGACCGGAGTTGGCAAGGCAACTCGGTCCAAGGTGCCTAAACCCCCTCCCACACCCCTGTGGTAACCCAGACAGAATGGCACCACTTTGGAGGGTCTCTGTACAGTGGCCCGCCAAAAGTGGAACGAGGGGCTCAACCTTTGGTTTAGGAGTCACAGAGACGAACACAGATGCCATTTTAAAAACCGAGTTCTGGCAGAAAATACCATCCGATAGACTTATTTAAGATAAGTAGACCGGTGGTATGTTAGAGACTAACGAGAAAAAGTATCAATCTCCAACAATGGGAAGAATCCCATAGGGTTATATTCGGGATCGAACATAACAAGTAGTTTCCACTGCCACCAGCCAAAACTCGACGAGGGGGGACGGGACAGTGCCCCCTCGAATAACAGACCCAGGAGTAATCGAATTACCCCTACTACTACGTCCACAATAGGATGGTTTGTACTAGTTCTGTTAGTAATTTTAGGTCTAGTAAAGCCAATTGTGACTTTACATGCCCGGGGAGACAGTAGTCAGTCCCCGGGTATGGAGTCTATGACGGAGGTCCGCTAGGACGCCCCAGTGTTACGGCACATAGGGTGCGGTGTAACACACATAGAAAAACATATGAGACACTATGGAGTAAAAGACCCCATAGCCCATAGAACACATTGACATTCAAAGGAATTACACACATTCATGTCCAAGAGTGGGAGAAAATGAGTCTCACTCTTGGCAGGATGGAAAAAACAAACTCCAGAAATCCAGCAAAGCTGCTGGGGGACTCACTAGGTTAGGAAATTCAGCCTAAACAGAGAATTCTCCCTAACACTCGCTTCCCCCCAGACGAAGGGACAGGAATATTTAATCCACTCCTGGATGAATCTCATACCTCTAGTCGATGACATACATCCTAGAGAGACCATCAGCATTTTGGTGGTGACACCCTGACCTGTGCTCAATGGTGAAATCAAACCCTTGCAGGCAGATCGACCATCTCAATAGTTTTGGGTTTTCCCCTTTCATTTGCATTAACCATCTCAAGGGTTGGTGGACAGTCTGAATGACAAAAGTAGAACCATACAAGTACGGCCTAAACTTCTTCAGAGCCCACACGATAGCAAAGCACTCTCTTTCGATTGTTGCCCACCTTGTTTCAGGATCCTTCAGTTTGCGGCTGATGAAGCAAACGGGGTGCTCCCTACCTTTCCCATCCAGTTGACTGAGTACGGCACCTATTCCTACATTTGAAGCATCTGTCTGCACAATGAAGTGTTGGCGGTAATCAGGAGCTCTGAGTACTGGGGCTTGGCAAAGAGCCTTTTTCAGGTTTTCAAAAGCCTGATTGCACTCCTCGTTCCATCTAACCTTCTTAGGAAATTTGGGCGAGGAGATGACATTCATTGGAGAAGCTATGGTCCCATAGTTCTCTATGAAATTCCTGTAGTACCCAGTGAGGCCTAGGAAGGCTCTCACTTGGGTTTGAGTAGTAGGTGTTGTCCAGTGTTGCACAGCTTCAATCTTACTGAGCAAAGGCCTTATTTCTCCACCTCCTACCTCATGTCCAAGATAGACTACCTTACTCTGTCCAATTTGGCATTTACTCGCCTTGATGGTCAGATTGGCTCGTCCAAGAGCCTGCAAAACATCTCTCAGGTGGGTTACATGTTCTTCCCAGGAATTGCTGAACACCGCGATGTCATCCAAGTATGCCATGCAGAAGTCCTCCATCCCATTCAGAACCTGGTTTACCATCCGTTGAAACGTAGCAGGTGCATTCTTCAATCTGAAAGGCATTACCTTAAACTGGTATAAGCCAACGGGGGTAGAAAATGCAGTTTTCTCCTTGGCATGGTCTGTCAGGGCTATTTGCCAATAGCCTGACGTCAAGTCAAATGTGCTGAGGAACTTGGCGGCGCCAAGTTTATCCACCAACTCATCTGTCCTTGGCAAAGGGTGGGCATCAGTCTTGGTGACTGCATTAGAGCTCTATAATCCACGCAGAATCTAAGCTCTTTAGATCCGGCCTTTGGTACTAACACAACTGGGCTAGACCATGGACTAGTAGAGGGCTCTATTATCCCGAGATCGAGCATCTTGCTGACCTCACCTTTGATGTGGGTTCGTACGTTTTCTGACATTCTGTATCCTCTGCTTTTGACCGGCAGACAGTCACCAGTGAGTATGTCGTGCTGGCCCCAAGGGGTCAAGCCTGGCGAAAGCGAGAACAGAGAGGCAAACTGATTCAACATAGATTTGCACTCTTCTTGTTGCTCGGGTGTCAGATTGGAGGAGAGATTTACTCCTTCCATTTTTTCGTCTAAAGGTAAGCCTCTGAGGAGATACGGAAGAGCTTCACTCTCTTCTTCTTCCTCCGATGATGCTAGAAGCAACGCTCCTACATCGGGTCTTGAGACATACGCTTTGAGTCGGTTGGTGTGAAAGACTGTCGGAGCCTCCTTGGGATTGCCCAAGTCCACCAGATAGTTGACCTCTCTGAGTTTACCCACATCTCTGAAGGGTCCCATCCACTTGTCTTGCAAGGCCCTCTGCCTTGTTGGGATCATAACAAGAACAAGCTGGTCTTGAGCGAACTCAACCATGTTAGCCTTTTGATCGTGCCAGTGCTTGACCAATGCTTGTCCAGCTTTCAAGTTATCGCTTGCTTCTGTCATCATGTGTGACATTCTCCTCCAGAGACCTATCACGTAGTCAGTCACTCTGACTGGCTTGGGGGAAGGAGCACTCTCCAACCCCTCCTTAATTAGGGCCAATGGACCTCTGACGGGATGCCCATAGAGAAGTTTGAAGGGAGAGTAACCTACTCCCTCCTGAGGGACTTCTCTATAAGCAAAGAGAAGGCATGGAGTAGAAAGTCCCACTTACGCTTAAGGGGTTCTTCTAAAGCACCTATCATGCTCTTCATGGTTCAGTTGAACCGTTCTACCAACCCATTGGTTTGCGGGTGGTAAGCTGTTGAGAACTTGTAAGTAACTCCACAGGTTTTCCACATGGCTTTCATGTAGTGGGACATAAAGTTTGACCCCCTGTCAGAGATTACTTCCTTAGGAAACCCAACCCTAGTAAAAATACCAAGGGGGGCCTTAGCCACAGCCGGAGCTGTAACAGTCCTCATAGGAATTGCCTCAGGATACCTAGTAGCATGGTCTACTACAACAAGTATAAACCTGTTGACTGAGTAGGTTGGAGGATCAAGGGGACCAACAATGTCAATCCCTACTCTCTCAAATTGGACTCCCACAACTGGGAGAGGCACTAAAGGTGCCACATTCTTGGAGCCTACCTTACCAGAGGTCTGGCAGGTGTGGCAGCTCCTGCAGTGTTTTTCCACTTCGGCCCCCATCTTTGGCCAATAGAAGTAGAGTGAGAGCCTTTCCTTAGTCTTCTTGAAACTCAAGTGACCAGCCAAAGGAATCTTGTGGGCTAACTGCAAGAACTGTGGTCTGTTCTCTTGGGGTACTACAAGTCGTTTGTAGTCTCCAGGTGCAGACTTGGTCGGTTCACTGTAGAAGAGGCCATCTTCCCAGTGTAACCTGTATTTCCCAGGCTCTTGCCCTTCAGCCTGAGCTTCTGCCTGGTGGCGAAGACCTTCCAGAGTTGGATATTCTCTCTGTCCCTTACTGAAGTCTGCCCTGCTGGGTCCACCTTCTGCCAGTAAAGACTGCAGCTCAGGATGGTCAACAGGATCCAGATCTCCAATGAGTTCCTGGCCTTCTATTAGCTCTTCCTCAGAGTCTAATTCTACCACAAAGGGTTGTACCTCCCTCTCAGCCTCAGCTGGAGGTGGAGTTACGGGTGTAACTTTGGACAACCGCGGGGAAGTCCGTGTTGGCTGCACTGAAATGCCGGCTGCGGGTTTCGGGGCAGAAGTCTTAGGTTTCCCTTTCGCTTCTGTTTTCTTTGAGACAGCGGCCGATAATTCCAGTGGAGCAGGAGTGATTTCTCTCTTCATCATCTCCTGGAAAGTACCGCGCATGGTCCTCTCTCTTGCGGGTCTGGTTAGCTCCTGTAACCATTTACTAGGAGGTCTGGGAGTATGCGATACAACTCCGAGAGTTTTCAAATTGTTACCCAACAGTACACGTCCTGGTACCTCACTCTGTATGCTGACAGGTATCTTTACAGTCATGTCGTTACACTGGATGAGAACTGGTATTTGGGGAAGCATCTGCACAGGCCCTCCAGCTAACTTGGTGAGGCGTTTGGGTTCCTTAGCAACATCCTCAGCCTGAAAAAACAATTTATCCACCACAGTTATGCTGGCCCCAGTGTCCCTAATGGCAGGCGTCTCCTGACCATTCACCTGGACACTGTCCTTATAATACTCTTTAGTATTATCGGGGATAGAATTATAGACATCTAAATTCTGTTGTTCCCACAACCCCAGAGATACTTAAGAAACGCTGGCTGAGACTCCAATGGGTTCGTCAGCTAGCAGTAGAAAGTTTCCACTTGCCATTTGGACTTCCTCCTCTGGGGCGAAGGCTAAGGAGACAAGCTGGACCCCTGAAGGTTTTTCCCTTACATCTGGGATCTCCTTTCACGTGGTCAGTCGAGCCACAAACAAAGCATTTACCAAATGCTTTCTGGAATGGTGGCTCGTTCTGGCCTCCTTCCGTTTTTACACCGGAAGAAACACTATTCTGCTGCGGTTTTCCTTGTGGCTTACCCTTCTGGTTTTGTTTGGGGCCCTCTATGGAATTTGAGTTATTAGAATTCTCTTTTGAGTCATTTTTAGGCTGTTTTCCCTCATTCTTTTTCTGAGTTGCCCCAGAATCCTTGTGAGTAGCCCTGTTGGCAACCCACAAGTCAGCAGCCTTCGCCAGATTCTGGGAATCTAATTCCTTCGAATCAACCAAGTGCTGTCTGAGCTCAGGAGAACAGGCATCATAAATCGACTCCAACATAAAAAGATTCTTCATACCCTCATAAGTGTTCACTTTGTAACCCTTAATCCATCCCTCTAAATTCTTCAACCCTTCACTCACCCAGGTAGCCCAAGGGGTACCATCATGATTTTTGAGGGTTCTAAACCTCTTAAGATACCGGGAAGGGGTCTTCCCGAATCTAGCTATTAAAGCTAGTTTCACACTTTCGTAATCCGTCTTATCCGCCTCCCCCAATTCCATTACCACATCAGTCGCAACAGGAGGGAGCCTAGAGAACAACCAGGGAAGTAAATTGTTCCCGGTGATGTCCTGGAGCCCATGATTGTACTCAAACAGTTTTAACCAATCCAACACATCCAATCTCGGTTCATACATACCCACTAATTCCTTCGGCATCCGGGGTCTTTTGGTACTGGAGCTCCTAGAGGAACCAGAGGAGAGAGAAGCATTTTCTATAGACAACTTTTTCATCTCTATCTCGTGATTAAGTTCTATTTCCCTGAGTCTTAACTCAGCTTGCTTCTGCTCAGCCTGGGCATTCATCCGTCTGAACTCGAGCTCTTGGTTTCGTTCAGATTGAGCCAAGAACAGTTTGTATTCTAATTCGAGCTTCATTTTTTCGAGTTCAAAATAAGCAGGGTTACTTGTGGGACCTGGTATGGGCCCCGTAGGTACAGCGGGTAAGGCAGGTAGAGGAGCAGGGGAGACAGTTTCGTTAGCCTCTCCTTCCTCATCAGCCTCTTCATCACTATCATCACAATTATGATTTAGATCAACACCATCACTGTTATCTACATTTGCTGGAGAAATTGGTTCCTCTGAACCAGTACCCAGACTTTGGTTCGCCAGCAATCTCTCTATTAGTTCTAATTTCTTGCCTCTTACAGAAAGATTCTCTTGCCTACAGAGAGCTCGCAAACTCTCAGTATTTTCACCTGACAAGGATTCTTGACTGTAAGTTTCTATCGTAGACATGTTTTTGAAAGTTGCTTTTTAGTGCTAAGCTTTGTGGCTAGTTATCCTAAAGTGTCGAAAAGCACTCTAAACTGTATACTCGATACAAATCCCACCGCTGTACACCAGTGTTAGGCGGAAACCTGTGCAGTTCCCTCTGGGACCACTGCAAAAGATTTAGGACTACAGGTGTTTGGCAGTAAACCCACTTGGTAGCAGTCTGTACCACACAGATTCACTTGGTAGCTGTGGCTGAGCAGTCAGACTTCTCTCAAGAAGAGTTAAGCAGTATGTGGAGTATACAATATAGGGCAATTCTTCACTGTAAGACAAGCAAACACGTACAAGGCTTCAGTGTAAAGATATAAAGGTATTTATTTATAACGAACATCTATAAAAAATATCGGACACTATCACGGCAAATAATTCAATTACAATTACTCTACGAAGCAAAAGATCAATCCCCCTAACAATAGCTCGACAAGCCTAGGTTTTACAAGCATCACTTATTTGCAGACAGAGGTGTATGCTGCCACCTAGATGGCAATCTAGTATTCATTAGGACGGGAGAGAACAATAAGTAGGTTACGAAATCAACACAGTTCAATACTTCACGGGAAAAATGCAAGGCAAGAAGACAAGAACCACAATAGATCATAAAGTTCAGAGGCCAGGCCCACTCGGAGAGAGGCAAGGCGATATGTCCCAAAAAGTCTCTTTGTGGAAATGCGTTTGAGTCTGTGTAGCAAATGGTTATTGGAAGATTGAACCAGTTCAGAACAATACGCTTAGAGAAAGCTTGGAGGCGACCCTATGGAGAGGCGAGGATTAAGACACCTCACTCTATCCGGCAACAAGGGAAGCCAGGCGGACACAGTACCTTGATTGTGGAGAGACAGCTCCGGCGGGGGCAGTTGTTCCTGGTGGTGGATGCACGTCGGGTCTTTGCCAAGAGTAGAGATGATCTCGTCGTCGAAGAAAAGTGAAGTCCGGTGCACCACCAGGGAAGAGACCAGCCGCGGAGTGCTCCGTCACAAGGCACCACCTTTTGGTTGCGGTACAGGGGTAGTGGCTACCGGTTGCCGAGGTGCTCTGCACGGGCAATTTGACTACTGCGTCCTGAGGAGAAGAAAAAGCAAAGGGGACTGGTTGTTCCCACCAGTCAGGGGAAGAGACTCTCCGGCAGGGAGATCTCCTCTGTCGTCGGGAAGTGGTGAGTCGGTTCAGCAGGGCTCCACCGGAGGTGTCATCGTTGCAGGTCGGCTCAGCTTTACCCTCGTCGGATTCTTAGGTCCTGTGGCAACTTCTGAAGATCCAGTCCCAAAAGCCCTGCTTTTATGCAGAAAACCCCCATTCATTCAGCCTAGCTGTCAATCAACACACGCTAAGTGGTGAGCGGGGAGGCTCACCACTTGGGCCAATCACACCAGAGTGCGACCGGAGTTGGCAAGGCAACTCGGTCCAGGGTGCCTAAACCCCCTCCCACACCCCTGTGGTAACCCAGACAGAATGGCACCACTTTGGAGGGTCTCTGTACAGAGGCCCACCAAAGTGGAACAAAGGGCTCAACCTTTGGTTTAGGAGTCACAGAGACGAACACAGACGCCATTTTAAAAACCGAGTTCTGGCAGAAAATACCATCCGATAGACTTATTTAAGATAAGTAGACCGGTGGTATGTAGAGACTAACAAGAAAAAGTATCAATCTCCAACAATGGAAAGAATCCCATAGGGTTATATTCGGGGTCGAACATAGCAAGTAGTTTCCACTGCCACCAGCCAAAACTCGACGAGGGGCGACGGGACAGTGCCCCCTCGAATAACAGACCCAGGAGTAATCGAATTACCCCTACTAGTACGTCCACAATAGGATGGTTTGTACTAGTTCTGTTAGTAATTTTAGGTCTAGTAAAGCCAATGGTGACTTTACATGCCCGGGGATTCAGTAGTCAGTCGATGACGTCTATGGAGTCTATGACGGAGGTCCGCTAGGACGCCCCAGTGTTACGGCACGTAGGGTGCGGTGTAACACACATAGAAAAACATATGAGACCCTATGGAGTAAAAGACCCCATAGCCCATAGAACACATTGACATTCAAAGGAATTACACACATTCATGTCCAAGAGTGGGAGAAAAAGAGTCTCACTCTTGGCAGGATGGAAAAAACAAACTCCAGAAATCCAGCAAAGCTGCTGGGGGACTCACTAGGTTAGGAAATTCAGCCTAAACAGAGAATTCTCCCTAACAGTGCCCCTGACTGCTGGGGGGTGGGGGTGCAGGGGACATGAGTTGGACATGAGTGGGGGCCTGGTGGAGGCTGCCCCTGACTGCTGGGGGGTGGGGGTGGTGGGAGACATGTGTGTGGGCCTGCTGGCAGATGCCCCTGACTGCTGGGGGGTGGAGGTGGTGGGAGACATGTGTGGGTGCCTGGTGGAGGGTGCCCCTGGATGCTGGTGGGTGGGGGTGCAGGGGGACATGAGTGTGGGCCTGGTGGAGGGGGCCCCTGGCTGCTGGGGTGTGGGGGTGCAGGGGGACATGAGTGTGGGCCTGGTGGAGGGTGCCCCTGACTGCTGGGGGGTGGGGGTGCAGGAAGACATGTGTGGGGGCCTGGTGGAGGGTGCCCCTGACTGCTGGGGGGTGGGGGTGGTGGGAGACATGTGTGGGGGCCTGGTGGAGGGTGCCCCTGGCTGCTGGTGGGTGGGAGTGCAGGGGGACATGAGTGGGGGCCTGGTGGAGGCTGCCCCTGACTGCTGGTGGGTGGGGGTGCAGGGGGACATGAGTGGGGGCCTGGTGGAGGCTGCCCCTGACTGCTGGGGGTAGGGGTGCAGGGGGACATGAGTGGGGTCCTGGTGGAGGGTGCCCCTGACTGCTGAGGGTTGGGAGTGCAGGGAGACGTGTGGGGGCCTGGTGGAGGGTGCCCCTGGATGCTGGTGGGTGGGGGAGCAGGGGGACATGAGTGGGGGCCTGGTGAAGGGTACCCCTGACTGCTCGGGGGTGGGAGTGCAGGGGGACATGAGTTGGACATGAGCGAGGGCCTGGTGGAGGGTGCCCCTGACTGCTGGGGGGTGGGGGTGCCGGGGGACATGAGTGGGGGCCTGGTGGAGGCTGCCCCTGACTGCTGGGGGGTGGGGGTGGGAGACATGTGTGTGGGCCTTCTGGCAGGTGCCCCTGACTGCTGGGGGGTTGGGGTGGTGGGAGACATGTGTGGGGGCCTGGTGGAGGGTGCCCCTGGATGCTGGTGGGTGGGGGTGCAGGGGAACGTGAGTGTGGGCCTGGTGGAGGGTGCCCCTGGATGCTGGTGGGTGGGGGTGCAGGGGGACATGAGTGGGGGCCTGGTGGAGGGTGCCCCTGACTGCTGGGGGGTGGGGTGCAGGGGGACATGAGTTCGACATGAGTGGGGGCCTGGTGGAGGGTGCCCCTGGCTGCTGGGGGGTGGAGTTCAGGGGGACATGAGTGGTGGAGTTCAGGGGGTGGGGGTGGTGGGAGACATGTGTGGGGGCCTGGTGGAGGGTGCCCCTGGATGCTGGGGGGTGGGGGTTCAGGGGGACATGAGTGGGGGCCTGGTAGAGGGTGCCCCTGACTGCTGGGGGGTGGGGGTGGTGGGAGACATGTGTGTGGGCCTGCTGGCAGGTGCCCCTGACTGCTGGGGTGTGGGGGTGGTGGGAGACATTTGTGGGGGCCTGGTGGAGGGTGCCCCTTGATGCTGGTGGGTGGGGGAGCAGGGGGACATGAGTGGGGGCCTGGTGGAGGGTACCCCTGACTGCTCGGGGGTGGGGGTGCAGGGGGACATGAGTTGGACATGAGTGAGGGCCTGGTGGAAGGTGCCCTGACTGCTGGGGGGTGGGGGTGCAGGGGGACATGAGTTGGACATGAGTGGGGGCCGTGTGGAGGCTGCCCCTGACTGCTGGGGGGTGGGGGTTCAGGGGGACATGAGTGGGGGCCTGGTAGAGGGTGCCCCTGACTGCTGGGGGGTGGGGGTGGTGGGAGACATGTGTGGGCCTGCTGGCAGGTGCCCCTGACTGCTGGGGGATGGGGGTGGTGGGAGACATGTGTGGGGGCCTGGTGGAGGGTGCCCCTGGATGCTGGTGGGTGGGGGTGCAGGGGGACATGAGTGTGGGCCTGGTGGAGGGTGCCCCTGGCTGCTGGGTTGTGGGGGTGCAGGGGGACATGAGTGGGGGCCTGGTGGAGGGTGCCCCTGACTGCTGGGGGGTGGGGGTGCAGGGAGATGTGTGGGGGCCTGGTGGAGGGTGTCCCTGACTGCTGGGGGGTGGGGGTGGTGGGAGACATGTGTGGGGGCCTGGTGGAGGGTGCCCCTGGCTGCTGGTGGGTGGGGGTGCAGGGGGACATGAGTGGGGGCCTGGTGGAGGCTGCTCCTGGCTGCTGGGAGGTGGGGGTGCAGGGGGACATGAGTGGGGGCCTGGTGGAGGCTGCCCCTGACTGCTCGGGGGTGGGGTGCAGGGGGACATGAGTGGGGGCCTGGTGGAGGGTGCCCCTGACTGCTGGGGGGTGGGGGTGAAGGGAGACATGTGTGGGGGCCTGGTGGAGGGTGCCCCTGACTGCTGGGGGTGGGGGTGGTGGGAGACATGTGTGGGGGCCTGGTGGAGGGTGCCCCTGGCTGCTGGTGGGTGGAGGTGCAGGGGGACATGAGTGGGGGCCTGGTGGAGGCTGCCCCTGACTGCTGGGGGGTGGGGGTGCAGGGGGACATGAGTGGGGGCCTGGTGGTGGCTGCCCCTGACTGCTGGGGGGTGGGGGTGGTGGGAGACATGTGTGTGGGCCTGCTGGCAGGTGCCCCTGACTGCTGGGGGTGGGGGTTCAGGGGGACATGAGTGGGGGCCTGGTAGAGGGTGCCCCTGACTGCTGGGGGTGGGGGTGGTGGGAGACATGTGTGTGGGCCTGCTGGCAGGTGCCCCTGACTGCTGGGGTGTGGGGGTGGTGGGAGACATTTGTGGGGGCCTGGTGGAGGGTGCACCTTGATGCTGGTGGGTGGGGGAGCAGGGGGACATGAGTGGGGGCCTGGTGGAGGGTACCCCTGACTTCTCGGGGGTGGGGGTACAGGGGGACATGAGTTGGACATGAGTGAGGGCCTGGTGGAGGGTGCCCCTGACTGCTGGGGGGTGGGGGTGCAGGGGGACATGAGTTGGACATGAGTGGGGGCCGTGTGGAGGCTGCCCCTGACTGCTGGGGGGTGGGGGTGGTGGGAGACGTGTGTGGGCCTGCTGGCAGGTGCCCCTGACTGCTGGGGGGTGGGGGTGGTGGGAGACATGTGTGGGGGCCTGGTGGAGGGTGCCCCTGGCTGCTGGTGGGTGTGGGTGCAGGGGGACATGAGTGTGGGCCTGGTGGAGGGTGCCCCTGGCTGCTGGGGTGTGGGGGTGCAGGGGGACATGAGTGGGGGCCTGGTGGAGGGTGCCCCTGACTGCTGGGGGGTGGGGGTGCAGGGAGATGTGTGGAGGCCTGGTGGAGGGTGTCCCTGACTGCTGGGGGGTGGGGGTGGTGGGAGACATGTGTGGGGGCCTGGTGGAGGGTGCCCCTGGCTGCTGGTGGGTGGGGGTGCAGGGGGACATGAGTGGGGGCCTGGTGGAGGCTGCCCCTGGCTGCTGGGGGGAAGGGGTGCAGGGGGACATGAGTGGGGGCCTGGTGGAGGCTGCCCCTGACTGCTGGGGGGTGGGGGTGCAGGGGGACATGAGTGGGGGCCTGGTGGAGGGTGCCCCTGACTGCTGGGGGGTGGGGGTGCAGGGAGACATGTGTGGGGGCCTGGTGGAGGGTGCCCCTGACTGCTGGGGGGTGGGGGTGGTGGGAGGCATGTGTGGGGGCCTGGTGGAGGGTGCCCCTGGCTGCTGGTGGGTGGGGGTGCAGGGGGACATGAGTGGGGGCCTGGTTGAGGCTGCCCCTGACTGCTGGGGGGTGGGGGTGCAGGGGGACATGAGTGGGGGCCTGGTGGAGGGTGCCCCTGACTGCTGGGGGGTGGGGGTGGTGGGAGACATGTGTGTGGGCCTTCTGGCAGGTGCCCCTGACTGCTGGGGGGTTGGGGTGGTGGGAGACATGTGTGGGGGCCTGGTCGAGGGTGCCCCTGGATGCTGGTGGGTGGGGGTGCAGGGGGACATGAGTGTGGGCCTGGTGGAGGGTGCCCCTGGATGCTGGTGGGTGGGGGTGCAGGGGGACATGAGTGGAGGCCTGGTGGAAGGTGCCCCTGACTGCTGGGGGGTGGGGTGCAGGGGGACATGAGTTGGACATGAGTGGGGGCCTGGTGGAGGGTGCCCCTGGCTGCTGGGGGGTGGAGTTCAGGGGGACATGAGTGGGGGCCTGGTGGAGGGTGCCCCTGACTGCTGGGGGGTGGGGTGCAGGGGGACATGAGTTGGACATGAGTGGGGGCCTGGTGGAGGGTGCCCCTGACTGCTGGGGGGTGGGCGTGGTGGGAGACATGTGTGGGCCTGGTGGAGGGTGCCCCTGGCTGCTGGTGGGTGGGGGTGCAGGGGGACATGAGTGGGGGCCTGGTGGAGGCTGCCCCTGACTGCTGGGGTGTGGGGGTGCAGGGGGACATGAGTGGGGGCCTGGTGGAGGCTGCCCCTGACTGCTGGGGGGTGGGGGTGGTGGGAGACATGTGTGTGGGCCTGCTGGCAGGTGCCCCTGACTGCTGGGGGGTTGGGGTGGTGGGAGACATGTGTGGGGGCCTGGTGGAGGGTACCCCTGGATGCTGGTGGGTGGGGGTGCAGGGGGACATGAGTGTGGGCCTGGTGGAGGGTACCCCTGGATGCTGGTGGGTGGGGGTGCAGGGGGACATGAGTGGGGGCCTGGTGGAGGCTGCCCCTGACTGCTGGGGGTGGGGGTGGTGGGAGACATGTGTGTGGGCCTGCTGGCAGGTGCCCCTGACTGCTGGGGGGTGGGGGTGGTCGGAGGCATGTGTGGGGGCCTGGTGGAGGCTGCCCATGGCTGCTGGTGGGTGGGGGTGCTGGCGGACATGAGTGGGGGCCTGGTGGAGGGTGCCCCTGACTGCTGGGGGGTGGGGGTGCAGGGGGACATGAGTTGGACATGAGTGGGGGCCTGGTGGAGGCTGCCCCTGACTGCTGGGGGGTGGGGGTGGTGGGAGACATGTGTGTGGGCCTGCTGGCAGATGCCCCTGACTGCTGGGGGGTGGGGGTGGTGGGAGACATGTGTGGGGGCCTGGTGGAGGGTGCCCCTGGATGCTGGGGGGTGGGGGTTCAGGGGGACATGATTGGGGGCCTGGTAGAGAGTGCCGCTGACTGCTGGGGGGTGGGGGTGGTGGGAGACATGTGTGTGTGGGCCTGCTGGCAGGTGCCCCTGACTGCTGGGCTATGGGGGTGGTGGGAGACATGTGTGGGGGCCTGGTGGAGGGTGCCCCTTGATGCTGGTGGGTGGGGGAGCAGGGGGACATGAGTGGGGGCCTGGTGGAGGGTACCCCTGACTGCTCGGGGGTGGGGGTGCAGGGGGACATGAGTTGAACATGAGTGAGGGCCTGGTGGAGGGTGCCCCTGACTGCTGGGGGGTGGGGGTGCAGGGGGACATGCGTTGGACATGAGTGGGGGCCGTGTGGAGGCTGCCCCTGACTGCTGGGGGGTGGGGGTGGTGGGAGACGTGTGTGGGCCTGCTGGCAGGTGCCCCTGACTGCTGGGGGGTGGGGGTGGTGGGAGACATGTGTGGGGGCCTGGTGGAGGGTGCCCCTGGCTGCTGGTGGGTGTGGGTGCAGGGGGACATGAGTGTGGGCCTGGTGGAGGGTGCCCCTGGCTGCTGGGGTGTGGGGGGTGCAGGGGGACATGAGTGGGGGCCTGGTGGAGGGTGCCCCTGACTGCTGGGGGGTGGGGGTGCAGGGAGATGTGTGGAGGCCTGGTGGAGGGTGTCCCTGACTGCTGGGGGGTGGGGGTGGTGGGAGACATGTGTGGGGGCCTGGTGGAGGGTGCCCCTGGCTGCTGGTGGGTGGGGGTGCAGGGGGACATGAGTGGGGGCCTGGTGGAGGCTGCCCCTGGCTGCTGGGGGGAAGGGGTGCAGGGGGACATGAGTGGGGGCCTGGTGGAGGCTGCCCCTGACTGCTCGGGGGTGGGGTGCAGGGGGACATGAGTGGGGGCCTGGTGGAGGGTGCCCCTGACTGCTGGGGGTGGGGGTGAAGGGAGACATGTGTGGGGGCCTGGTGGAGGGTGCCCCTGACTGCTGGGGGTGGGGGTGGTGGGAGACATGTGTGGGGGCCTGGTGGAGGGTGTCCCTGACTGCTGGGGGGTGGGGGTGGTGGGAGACATGTGTGGGGGCCTGGTGGAGGGTGCCCCTGGCTGCTGGTGGGTGGGGGTGCAGGGGGACATGAGTGGGGGCCTGGTGGAGGCTGCTCCTGGCTGCTGGGAGGTGGGGGTGCAGGGGGACATGAGTGGGGGCCTGGTGGAGGCTGCCCCTGACTGCTCGGGGGTGGGGTGCAGGGGGACATGAGTGGGGGCCTGGTGGAGGGTGCCCCTGACTGCTGGGGGGTGGGGGTGAAGGGAGACATGTGTGGGGGCCTGGTGGAGGGTGCCCCTGACTGCTGGGGGTGGGGGTGGTGGGAGACATGTGTGGGGGCCTGGTGGAGGGTGCCCCTGGCTGCTGGTGGGTGGAGGTGCAGGGGGACATGAGTGGGGGCCTGGTGGAGGCTGCCCCTGACTGCTGGGGGGTGGGGGTGCAGGGGGACATGAGTGGGGGCCTGGTGGTGGCTGCCCCTGACTGCTGGGGGGTGGGGGTGGTGGGAGACATGTGTGTGGGCCTGCTGGCAGGTGCCCCTGACTGCTGGGGGTGGGGGTTCAGGGGGACATGAGTGGGGGCCTGGTAGAGGGTGCCCCTGACTGCTGGGGGTGGGGGTGGTGGGAGACATGTGTGTGGGCCTGCTGGCAGGTGCCCCTGACTGCTGGGGTGTGGGGGTGGTGGGAGACATTTGTGGGGGCCTGGTGGAGGGTGCACCTTGATGCTGGTGGGTGGGGGAGCAGGGGGACATGAGTGGGGGCCTGGTGGAGGGTACCCCTGACTTCTCGGGGGTGGGGGTACAGGGGGACATGAGTTGGACATGAGTGAGGGCCTGGTGGAGGGTGCCCCTGACTGCTGGGGGGTGGGGGTGCAGGGGGACATGAGTTGGACATGAGTGGGGGCCGTGTGGAGGCTGCCCCTGACTGCTGGGGGGTGGGGGTGGTGGGAGACGTGTGTGGGCCTGCTGGCAGGTGCCCCTGACTGCTGGGGGGTGGGGGTGGTGGGAGACATGTGTGGGGGCCTGGTGGAGGGTGCCCCTGGCTGCTGGTGGGTGTGGGTGCAGGGGGACATGAGTGTGGGCCTGGTGGAGGGTGCCCCTGGCTGCTGGGGTGTGGGGGTGCAGGGGGACATGAGTGGGGGCCTGGTGGAGGGTGCCCCTGACTGCTGGGGGGTGGGGGTGCAGGGAGATGTGTGGAGGCCTGGTGGAGGGTGTCCCTGACTGCTGGGGGGTGGGGGTGGTGGGAGACATGTGTGGGGGCCTGGTGGAGGGTGCCCCTGGCTGCTGGTGGGTGGGGGTGCAGGGGGACATGAGTGGGGGCCTGGTGGAGGCTGCCCCTGGCTGCTGGGGGGAAGGGGTGCAGGGGGACATGAGTGGGGGCCTGGTGGAGGCTGCCCCTGACTGCTGGGGGGTGGGGGTGCAGGGGGACATGAGTGGGGGCCTGGTGGAGGGTGCCCCTGACTGCTGGGGGGTGGGGGTGCAGGGAGACATGTGTGGGGGCCTGGTGGAGGGTGCCCCTGACTGCTGGGGGGTGGGGGTGGTGGGAGGCATGTGTGGGGGCCTGGTGGAGGGTGCCCCTGGCTGCTGGTGGGTGGGGGTGCAGGGGGACATGAGTGGGGGCCTGGTTGAGGCTGCCCCTGACTGCTGGGGGGTGGGGGTGCAGGGGGACATGAGTGGGGGCCTGGTGGAGGGTGCCCCTGACTGCTGGGGGGTGGGGGTGGTGGGAGACATGTGTGTGGGCCTTCTGGCAGGTGCCCCTGACTGCTGGGGGGTTGGGGTGGTGGGAGACATGTGTGGGGGCCTGGTCGAGGGTGCCCCTGGATGCTGGTGGGTGGGGGTGCAGGGGGACATGAGTGTGGGCCTGGTGGAGGGTGCCCCTGGATGCTGGTGGGTGGGGGTGCAGGGGGACATGAGTGGAGGCCTGGTGGAAGGTGCCCCTGACTGCTGGGGGGTGGGGTGCAGGGGGACATGAGTTGGACATGAGTGGGGGCCTGGTGGAGGGTGCCCCTGGCTGCTGGGGGGTGGAGTTCAGGGGGACATGAGTGGGGGCCTGGTGGAGGGTGCCCCTGACTGCTGGGGGGTGGGGTGCAGGGGGACATGAGTTGGACATGAGTGGGGGCCTGGTGGAGGGTGCCCCTGACTGCTGGGGGGTGGGCGTGGTGGGAGACATGTGTGGGCCTGGTGGAGGGTGCCCCTGGCTGCTGGTGGGTGGGGGTGCAGGGGGACATGAGTGGGGGCCTGGTGGAGGCTGCCCCTGACTGCTGGGGTGTGGGGGTGCAGGGGGACATGAGTGGGGGCCTGGTGGAGGCTGCCCCTGACTGCTGGGGGGTGGGGGTGGTGGGAGACATGTGTGTGGGCCTGCTGGCAGGTGCCCCTGACTGCTGGGGGGTTGGGGTGGTGGGAGACATGTGTGGGGGCCTGGTGGAGGGTACCCCTGGATGCTGGTGGGTGGGGGTGCAGGGGGACATGAGTGTGGGCCTGGTGGAGGGTACCCCTGGATGCTGGTGGGTGGGGGTGCAGGGGGACATGAGTGGGGGCCTGGTGGAGGGTGCCCCTGACTGCTGGGGGGTGGGGTGCAGGGGGACATGAGTTGGACATGAGAGGGGGCCTGGTGGAGGGTGCCCCTGGCTGCTGGGGGGTGGAGTTCAGGGGGACATGAGTGGGGGCCTGGTGGAGGCTGCCCCTGACTGCTGGGGGTGGGGGTGGTGGGAGACATGTGTGTGGGCCTGCTGGCAGGTGCCCCTGACTGCTGGGGGGTGGGGGTGGTCGGAGGCATGTGTGGGGGCCTGGTGGAGGCTGCCCATGGCTGCTGGTGGGTGGGGGTGCTGGCGGACATGAGTGGGGGCCTGGTGGAGGGTGCCCCTGACTGCTGGGGGGTGGGGGTGCAGGGGGACATGAGTTGGACATGAGTGGGGGCCTGGTGGAGGCTGCCCCTGACTGCTGGGGGGTGGGGGTGGTGGGAGACATGTGTGTGGGCCTGCTGGCAGATGCCCCTGACTGCTGGGGGGTGGGGGTGGTGGGAGACATGTGTGGGGGCCTGGTGGAGGGTGCCCCTGGATGCTGGGGGGTGGGGGTTCAGGGGGACATGATTGGGGGCCTGGTAGAGAGTGCCGCTGACTGCTGGGGGGTGGGGGTGGTGGGAGACATGTGTGTGTGGGCCTGCTGGCAGGTGCCCCTGACTGCTGGGCTATGGGGGTGGTGGGAGACATGTGTGGGGGCCTGGTGGAGGGTGCCCCTTGATGCTGGTGGGTGGGGGAGCAGGGGGACATGAGTGGGGGCCTGGTGGAGGGTACCCCTGACTGCTCGGGGGTGGGGGTGCAGGGGGACATGAGTTGAACATGAGTGAGGGCCTGGTGGAGGGTGCCCCTGACTGCTGGGGGGTGGGGGTGCAGGGGGACATGCGTTGGACATGAGTGGGGGCCGTGTGGAGGCTGCCCCTGACTGCTGGGGGGTGGGGGTGGTGGGAGACGTGTGTGGGCCTGCTGGCAGGTGCCCCTGACTGCTGGGGGGTGGGGGTGGTGGGAGACATGTGTGGGGGCCTGGTGGAGGGTGCCCCTGGATGCTGGTGGGTGGGGGTGCAGGGGGACATGAGTGTGGGCCTGGTGGAGGGTGCCCCTGGCTGCTGGGGTGTGGGGGTGCAGGGGGACATGAGTGGGGGCCTGATGGAGGGTGCCCCTGACTGCTGGGGGGTGGGGGTGCAGGGAGATGTGTGGGGGCCTGGTGGAGGGTGTCCCTGACTGCTGGGGGGTGGGGGTGGTGGGAGACATGTGTGGGGGCCTGGTGGAGGGTGCCCCTGGCTGCTGGTGGGTGGGGGTGCAGGGGGACATGAGTGGGGGCCTGGTGGAGGCTGCCCCTGGCTGCTGGGGGGTGGGGGTGCAGGGGGACATGAGTGGGGGCCTGGTGGAGGCTGCCCCTGACTGCTGGGGGGTGGGGGTGCAGGGGGACATGTGTGGGGGCCTGGTGGAGGGTGCCCCTGGCTGCTGGTGGGTGGGGGTGCAGGGGGACATGAGTGGGGCCTGGTGGAGGCTGCCCCTGACTGCTGGGGGCTGGGGGTGCAGGGGGGCATGAGTGGGGGCCTGGTGGAGGCTGCCCCTGACTGCTGGGGGGTGGGGGTGCAGGGGGACATGAGTGGGGGCCTGGTGGAGGGTGCCCCTGACTGCTGGGGGGTGGGGGTGCAGGGAGACATGTGTGGGGGCCTGGTGGAGGGTGCCCCTGACTGCTGGGGGGTGGGGGTGGTGGGAGACATGTGTGGGGGCCTGGTGGAGGGTGCCCCTGGCTGCTGGTGGGTGTGGGTGCAGGGGGACATGAGTGGGGGCCTGGTGGAAGGTGCCCCTGGCTGCTGGGGTGTGGGGGTGCAGGGGGACATGAGTGGGGGCCTGGTGGAGGGTGCCCCTGACTGCTGGTGGGTGGGGGTGCTGGGAGACATGCGTTGGTGATCAGTAGTGCAAGGTGGCCATGGTGGATGGGCTGCCTGCGGGACATCAGCAGGGGTGCAGGATAGTCCCCTGTGGTGTGGGCTGCCTGCAGGGGCCGTGGAGGGTGTAGAGGGAACACCTGGGAGGACCCACATGGTCAATTCACGTGTAGTACAACCCGGCACCCCCGAAATACACGTACCCTGCTGAAATCGCGTGTGGAACTTCCCGCGCACCCCGGAATACACATACCCTGCAGGATTAGCGTGTGGAACTTCACGCGCACCCCGGAATCCACATACCCTGCTGAATTCGCGTGTGGAACTTCCCGCGCACCCCGGAATACACGTACCCTGCAGAATTAGCGTGTGGAACTTCACGCGCACCCCGGAATACACGTACCCTGCAGAATTAGCGTGTGAAATTTCCCGCGCACCCTGGAATACAGGTACCCTGGCCAATCGCGTGTGGGACTTCCCGCGCACCCCGGAATACACGGACCCAGGCAATTTGCGTGTGGGACTTCCCGCGCACCCCGGAATACACGGACCCAGGCAATTTGCGTGTGGAATTTCCCGCGCACCCCGGAATACACGTACCCAGCCAATCGCGTGTGGGACTTCCCGCGCACCCCGGAATATATGTACCCAGGCAAATCGCGTGTGGGACTTTCCGCGCACCCCAGAATACACGTACCCAGGCAAATCGCGTGTGGGACTTTCCGCGCAGCACAGAATACACGCACACGCTATTTTTCACACAGCGGGTATCCGTGTTTGTCACGTACCCCTTTGCACGTCATTTGTCTTAGAGGGCCACAGTATGTGACATTCATCATAGCTGTATATAGGTGCTTTTTGTTGGCGCACATTTTGGTGCACATTTATTTCAGGGGCAGGGACACTACCGCCTGCTTTCTTGTGGCGGACATGTTTGGGCCTGTGCGCTGGTTTGACTGTGCGCTGGTTTGCCCTATTGGATTCCATGAATACGTGTTGTAGGCGAGCGTGTGGGCATTCCGTGCACTTGCCTCCTGTACTTCCCCCGTGACACACACATTTTGACGAGTTGTTCCCCATTCCGAGTGTTACGCCCTGTGTTCTGCCTACTTTTGTTGTGTGCGCCGCGCTATGTGCGATTTCGCTGTGGCCGTGGCGCACGCCGTTAGATATCCTGTGCGCCGGTATGCGCCGTGCACTTTTTCAGCACACATCTGATATTTTTCTCGCGCACGGAGATTTTCGCACTTTTACTGCGAATCGCACATTTTGGCACCTCTGCGCCGGAATTTTCGGCGCACATTAATTCCATGAATCGACACCATGGTGTTTTCTACTTCTATCATAGCTAATTCTGCTTCATTTATTATTAGTGGTTCTCCCAGTGGTTCTTGGCTTCCTGTTACAGAAGGTTGACTACTGTCAGGAGTTTCCTTATCTAGTTGGGCTTGGAGTTCTTCTTCGTGTTGCTGTTCATTGTGCAACATTTTTTTGTACTGTGTAAAGTTTACATCAGTTATAGTGCTTTCATTTGCTTTGAAAACATCCTCATATGAGTCATAGTTATCTAGTAATTGTTCTTCTTTTTTCCATGGTTTGAAGAGTTGTAGCAGGCACATGTAATATACTTCTTTATGTTGAGGAGTCTTTAATGACAATTTGATATGATTAATTAAATTTGGTTTAGTGAGTTTAACTAAGCTGCCTTCACAGTTTGTCACTCTATATTTACCTTTTTTTTCATCAGGTTTCATATTATTTTTGTATGTGTAGTTTTGGGCTATGTGGTATAGACACATGTTTTCCAAAGTATTACTTCTGTTTGGGTAGTATGTGTCTAATAAATTGTTTTTTAAAATGTCTTGGTTGTTGGGATCATGTTTGGCTATTGTTTCTATATCTTCATATGATTTTAGAACTCTTTTTCTAGATTTAGCTGGACCAAGACTTAGCCATACTATATTTTCAGATTTACCATACAATGCAGTACCAGTTAAACAATCAGCTGCTTCATATGATCCACATTCTCTATGGGTGAGCATTTTTATGCCCAAGCTGTATAATTTCTGAGATACTGTTTTATCTGATGACAGGTCATTCCAGAGGTCTTGGAGCTCTGTCTTTTCTGCTTTAGTTAAGTATGCTGTGACATATCGTGCAACTGCAGTAGCATTGTCTGCAATGTACTGCATATCTATGTTTGCATTCCATCAGTGGGCAATGATTGCATTATAATCATTGATATATTTTTCTTCTTCTTTTCTTTTTAAGTAATATGTATTTTTAGGTGACTTAACTTTAACACTATGTCTAACTGAAGACATGAAGATGTTCACTTGACCTGTATTTGTAACTGGTCTAGGGAAACCAAATTGGCATTTGGTGTAGTATTTCCCTTTGTTTTTGTATTTGCGATGACAATATTTTCCACATTTGTGTCTTTGAAATTGTAAAATTTGTGCATGAAGATCACTATTTGTGGCTTCTGATGGAATTTCACAAGTGACATATTTTTCAATAAACTGTAAAACAGTGGCATCACTGTCTTGACCAAATTTAGGAGCATCTTTAATCCATAAAAGCATGTGGATATGTGGTGCTCCTCTGGCTTGGTATTCTTTTCTCCAAAAGAAGTGTTGCACTTCTCCAAGGGGAGGAACAGTTTTATTACAAATAAAATGTGCATAGCAATGAAGCGATGGTGAAAATATCTTGAAACATTAACAGGATCCAAAGAACAAAGTTCTCCAGGTGTTAGTATATCTATGTTTGTTTTGTTTTCATTTTATATGCGTAGGAAATCATGTAAATCGTCCCATGCATATTCTGCACAACTTAATCTAACAAACCAAGTGGGTGGGCCAAGGTTTCTGATCATACAACGTACATCTCCATGACGTCGAAACCAGTATTCTTTAGTACCACGCATATTTGCTAATAGATTTGTAATATTTGATTGTAAAACCTCATCCTTTTGTTGCACTTTTTCTAATAATTGTGTAGCTGTCATATTTTGAAAGTATGATCCTGATTTTAATGTGTGCAACTCCGTAACATAAAGTTGCTAGTTCACTTTCTAAGAGTAGGTGGAATATGTATTCCACATTTTGTCTAAATCTGGGATCTTCAGAATACATCCGTAATGAGCGGTATTCTGAAGCTGATATTTGAATAGGTCTATCATCATACCTTCCTCCTTTGCCAGTAGGAAAGAGTAGAGGAAAAGCATGTGCTTCTATACTTTTTTCCCATATGCTGATTGGCGATCCTTTTGTTTGACGCATTTGGTAAGTTTCCAGTACATCTTCTACAGTGTCATTACAGTGCAAAGGATGAATTGTGTAATGGTCTAAAGTATTTGATATTTTAGCAGGATCTACTAGCTCAAATTGACCAGATTCTTGTGTTTCTTGAATTATTTCAGTTGTATCTTTCAAGTTTTCTTCAATATTAATTTCTTTGTAATATTCATTATTCTCTTTAAGATATTGGAAGGCTTGTCTAACTTTATATAAATCTACCAGCTGTTGCCATATTTTTTTGTCTTTTGTAGTTACTCCATTTACTAAGATAATTAAAGATTGCTGCATTGGACGTTGCACTCCTAGAGTATGCACATTTTCTTTTAGATCTAATGGTAAATAAACTACTTTTCCATGAATGCCTTTTACCAATTCAGAGAGAGGTAATTTTGCTGTTTTTGGATGAAGGCGTATTATTGCTTGAAATGGGTGTACTGTTTGAATTAAGTTGTTGTAGGGGTTTTGGTACTGGGTATAATTCCAAATTATTTGTGATAGCACGTGAAGGAGTTTGGTTGTTGTCAAGTTTTGTAGTGCAGTAACTGCAAAGTATTAAGGGCTCAGTTATTTCGTATTTGTTTTCTGCTACAAGGTAGAGAGCTAATTCAAACCATTTAGAATCTTCATTGTCTTCTATTTTGTATGATAGGTCCACAGTTTTTGTGTTACTTTTATAAAAAATTCTACGGCAACATACACATACATGGTTTGGTACTTCAGCTGATGTACTTTTAAATTTTAGTATTTCTTTTTTGTATGTGTTTAGCAAAAGGTTGCCATATGTAGAATTGTTGCTTAATTGGTTTAAAGCTATTTCATTCTGTAAATGGCTTTCACTTCCAAAATATTTTTTCTGGATATAGTGAATTTCTTCAAGTAGGTCTTTTGCTGTACCATGTAAAAGGATGTTATTTAACTTTGCTAGTGCTAAAGCAGGACTTTTAGCATAGTACAGTTTATAGACTAGATTTCTTATAGTTGAATGATGTGTTGATATCCTTTTGATATCATGGAAAGTGGTTTTACAAGTAGGTCCTGTAATGCAGGCCAATGAATGTCCTTGTAGTTCTGTGTACTTGCGCACTGGACAGGTATCCATATTTTGCAGTAATTTAATTTTGATTTTGTCTTTGCTTTTTACATATTTATTCAGAAATTGGCGTAAAGATTTGAAACATTGTTTGGGAATGTTACACATTGACGTGCATGGCCATTTGTACACTAGACGTTCTGATTCAGTTGAATGGAGGGGTAATTCTAAGTTTTCAGGGCATATTTTTGTAAGGAGTACTTCTTGTTCCATTATGGTATTATTCACTTTTTCATAACCTCGACCACTGCTATGTATGGCAATTGTATTTGTTCGCTTTTGTTTGTACGCTTCTTCATTAAAATATGGTTCTGTGCTCGTAGTGTGATTCCATTCACCTCCGCAGATACTTAAGAAGTTCTTTCTGTTAACATTTCGCTTATTGAGAAGTCTTTTTTGTAATTTAGTTATTAGTTTTGTTAGTGGTTTCATTTTGTTTAACAGTAAAATAAATAACTTTCTTTTCAGAAGAATTGCACTGTCCAGCAACGCTTCTAAGATTAATTTCCTACGATAGGTTTTAAGCATTGAACCTGATTTCTCTCCTGTTTTTATAAGATTTTGAAGGACTTTGTGACAGTAAATTTTGGCTAAAATACTTTTCTTGGTATGCTTACTTTGCACTATATTAAAATTTGAAGAAGTAGTTTTATCTGTAGTGATAGCTGATTTTCTGTTAATTGTTTTTTGTTTGTTTTACATTTTGATAGAGGAGCCAAAGTTTTTGTACTTGAAACTTCTTGTGTTTCACTAAATGACTGTATTAGCTGTTTTGTTTCAACTTATTTTACAAATTCTGCTAGAGATGGATGCTTATGTTGGACACTTTTATTTTCATTTGCTCTACTTTTGCGTTGCTTTCTACGGACTTGACTTTTGGTAGGCATTCTTTAGGGTCTGTTGAAAAAAATAAAGAAGATATGGGTTGGGGTGTTCTGGAATGTATGTGTGCTGTGTGCATGAGTGTTTGAGTAAGATGATAAAGATGTATGTAATGGTGTGTGATTGTGCATTGGCACTACAACTAGTAGGGATAGGTATTCTTGAATTTATGTGTTACTAAACTGGGGTTCAGATGACAAAAAAAAGTAAGCTAGTGGTGTGGAAAAGTACAAATAGTAAATCTAATGTATACAATTAAAACAGTTGTTTGTTCTATAATATGAAAATTGTAGCAGTTCATTTGGGTAATTTGTGTGTCCAAAAATAGGAATTTGTGGGCCATTCTGGCTTTAAATCGCTGTTTAAGACATGGAGATTTTTTGACAAAATGGTACACAATCTCTATTTTAAGGCACCAAAATAGCTTGTATTCACATCATAGTATGTTTGATTAATAATACAAATATTATGGTGATATTCTACATATTTTTTTTCCTAAATTAACAGGTAACTTCTTAGTTCTTTGTTCTTCAAATTCGGCTGCTTCTTTTCAGGAGACTGGTCTTCACTGCAATTGTAAAAGCTTCAAATTAGTAACTTTGTTTGTATATAGCGCTGTTTTAATTTAGATATTGATTGTTTTAATTGAAATCCTCAGTGCCTTCTTTAAAACCATTAAACTAATTTATTTACATAAGATACATTACATCAGTTCAGTACATATGATATGTTCTTAATGAACAAATTGTATTGAATGACTAACTGTATCAAAAAAATATCTTTACTATGTCTTGTGAAATTTATAATATACCAGTGAATACCACTATTTCTGTAAGTAAGCTGTTCTAGGTAATAGCACCTCAATGTCATGTCTAAATTAAAGTAATTAAGTAAATAAATAAATAAAAACAAACAAATATGAAATTGTATAAGTATTTTTTTAAAGATTTAAACATAGATTGTGCTTGCATGCAATTTTGTTTGAATATATGTAGTCTATATATTTCACTTAAAAAATGTTAGTTTAACATGATTTGAGTGTGTGTGTATAAAGAAAGTAAATAGTATAAAGGTTTATGAGTGATAGTTGATTTTAGGAAATTGAAAAAAATACAGTAAATTCATTTTACAGATTACACAAGCTAAAAGTCTGTTTGAAAATGTGTTCATCTACTGTACAGAAAATATGCATACCTGAAGTTTGTGTTCATGCATATGGATATGCATGGAGCTGCAAGTAGAAATCTTGGAGACTTGTACAGTATTTCTGGTAGATGGTGCTTGCCAATGATATGACACTTGTACTCAGAGAGATTCACAGTACATTTGCAGTGCTGATCTATGATGCAGTTAGATCTAGAGTTCTTGAATGTGATTGGTGCATGGTCATGTGATTTTTTAGCTACATCCAATGAGGGAATGGCAGAGAGAGTGAAGGCGAAATAGTAGAAGGGCTGCTCATGTTACGATATGTCCACGGACATGGCGGTAGTTCGCGGACATCAGGAGTTACATCCGGGGATTTTTGGGTTCAGAAGTCATGCAAATGAGAATAAGCACTGAAAGGGATTGGTCAGGAAAGTTTAGTGGGTGTGTTGTGCCAGGAGAGAGTTTCTCAGATACTCTTTTTGCTGAGAGAACAAAAGATAGCTATGGCTGTGTGTTTCAGAAAACAGATTGTTTGGATTTTGGGAGATTCATGGATACATTAGTTGAAGGTGCATGCAGAAAGCTGTGGAGTAGCTGTAGATCTTGGATTCCCACATGTGGAAGTACACTGGCATGGAGTACGTGGAATGAAGTGGTTGGACTTGCTACCTCTCTGTGCTACTTTGGAGACGGAGCAACATCCAGACATAATTGTAATTCATTGTGGAGGGAACAGTTTAGGACATGTGACTGGAATTTTTTTGCAATTTGCTATGAAAGAAGGACTTGGGAAGGTTATGGACATGTTTCCTAATTCTCAAGTGATATTTTCACGGATTGCGCAGAGACAAATGTGGCTTCGTTCTTCTTCATTTGGTCCACAAATGGAAAAAGCAAGGCACAATGTTAATAAGGCTGTTTGTGCCTTTCTAAGAGATTTTGGCATGTCCTCTTTTCACAATGAAAATATTATGTTTCGTAGTACATACATTTTTCGCAGAGATGTAGTCCATCTTACTTATGCTGGCAATCAGATTTTTCTGAGAAATGTACAACAACCATTTTGAAGTAGGTGTTAAGCATTTATAATTTTTGACTTACAAACACCACCCAAAGGCTCTTTTCAGGGCCACCACTTCTTCCCAGAGAAAATGTCAATGTTTGTGATAGGGTAGCAACCCAATTTTTTAAATGTTCGCAAACTGTCCACAGACTTCTAAAAAATACAAAGGGCCCTGCTTCATTTATTTTCACTTCTATTTTTAAACTGTGAAAGGTGGCTCTGAAAAGAGCCTTATTTTTTTATTGATTTTTGATATTTTGTATTTTTTTTGGTTTTTTATACCCGACACACTAGGAGAGGAGGGGAAAGGAAGGTAAAGGGGGGGACACCAACCACAGGGATAAGAAAGGGCGAGCTGAGAGAGGAAGATGTAGAGTGGGTTTTATTTGGGTAGTGAGCAGATCTTCTCGTGCTCTGAGACGATAGTCTCAAAAGCACTACGAAGTTGCTCCCCCCTGCAGAGTACTGTGTCACAGTACATACATACAACTGTGACCCTCGAAAGGTAAGGGTCATCAGCATTCTGTATGGTCTGTGAGGCAGCTTGAGGAAGACACTGTCCCACAGAGGTGGTCCTTGTGGTGACAGGATCAGAAACAGAGGATGAAGTAGAGGAAATCAACCTGCTACGTTCTTCGCAAGGTACAACCCTGCGAATAGCCCCAGAGTGAAATGACCTCAGGTGTCGTTTCATAGTTGTCGTCCCAAAGCTGTACTAACCGTGCTTCCCGCGACTGAGTATCATTTTGCACTCATTGCAGGTAACACGGTTCTCACAAGCCTTAGGAACATTACCATGAATGGTAAATAACCGCCACACCCAAGACTCACGCCTAGTGTGGGTAGTAGGGTTTTCCTCTACCTCATTCTCATCATCCTCTTCTTCCTCCTCCACATCCTCACTCATGTTCCACTCTTCACGCCCCTGGGGAGGTGGTGGTGGTGGAGGGTGTGGGGGTGATGCTGAAGCAGGTGCAGCACCAGGAGGCAGTTCAGCAGCCAGGGATGCCATCTCGATGGTGTAATCAGCAAGTTGCTGGAGAAATAGCTGTGCTCTGAAGAATAGCCAGAAGCACAATGAGAATAAGCTCTAGGGCGTGGTCTTTTATAGGGGTGCTTGTGCGCGGTTCGCGGACATGCGCGCTGTCCGCGGACAGATCGAACACAAAAAAAAGTTTGAAAAGTTTCAAAAGGTATGTAGAAACTCAGGATTACTATGTGGGACTTGTGCCATGATGAGATTTTATTGAAAAATATTATGGATGAATTGAAAATGTACTTTTAATTTGTTCGGGGACCCCAACAGTGTCCGCATTCAGAACACGCGATCAGCGTGGGCGCGGTCATATGATCCATTCGCGAACAAGTCCGCGAAGGAAGCGCATGTCCGCAGGACACCAAATGCACAGAGATTGGCTAGTGCATGCGCGTTGATGTTCTACGGACACTGTTCGGGTCCTGAACTAATTAAAATTGCGTCACATGTGAAACGAACATTTCAGGACACTGCATGTGTTCTTAGAACAGTTTAAATTTGCTAGCGAACAGTAAGGACAGATATAGTGTTCTTCAGGACACGTTCAATTTCGTTTATGTACGAACATTTCAGGACACCAATTGTGTTCTTAGAACATTTTCAACTTGCTCGCGAACAGTACAGACAAGTATAGGGTTCTTTAAGACACCTCTATTTTCGTTTAATTACGAACAATTCAGGACACCGCGTGTGTTCTTAGAACAGTTTGAACTTGCTAGCGAACACTACGGACAGATATAGTGTTCTTTAGGACACTTTAATTTTTTTTTTACGAACATTTCAGGACACCGCCTGTGTTCTTAGAATAGTTTCATCTTGCTAGCCAACAGTACAAACAGGTATAGTGTTCTTCAGGACACCTCCATTTTGGTTTATTTATGAACATTTCAGAACACCTGCACTGTCCGCGGACACCTACATTGTTTTAAAAAAAAAAAAACTATTTACAACACAATATAAAAATTACACTTTATTTAACATATATTAATAATTTATGACAGAGAAGGTGAGGCAGAAACAGAAACAAAAACAGGAGAATTAGGGGCTTCATCATGATTGTTATTAGGTGAAGAAGGGATGGAAGTCTCATCAAAACGTTTTGGGTTATGGAGAGGGTTTGGGGATAATTGACTGGGATATGGTCAGGAGGGACAAGTACATGTGGGGCAATGGTACAAGGTTTTTGGTTTAAAATGATCTTCCAAAAAAGTTTTCAAATTATTAAAATTAGTCAACAATAAATCCATTGTTTCTTCTATACTGTGAAAAGTGTTATCCATAACAGGTTTTTCTGAAGTATTTTCTATTTTGGTATGCTCTGTACAAAAGAAAATATATATATGTTAAATGTATACAAAATGATAATAATTAAATGGTTTATATTATAAAGTGTTTACCTGTTACGCTCACCTGATTCCCACGGGGGCGTCGATCTGGACAGTCCCGCTGATGCTTCCACCAGAGTAACACGTAGAGCCGAGATGACAGACTGGACAGACCCACTTAGCTTCGTTTGTTGGACTCGTACGAATATCTTTCTGCAATGGAGAAAGGGAATTAACCTCCCCTAATCTGAGCGTTAACCCGCCTTCCCACTCCCCTTGTCTGCCCACAGAACACTCCTGAAGTTCCCTCTAAATCTCACCTGAAGATTTGGAAAGATGAGCTCTCCATCCTGCGTCGAGCGCAGGGGCGTGTAGACGACCAGTTACTTCACTGGCGTGGAGGAATTGGTGAGTTCCAGTATTGACTCTAAGTCCAATTGTTCGTAAGAGTTCAAAAGTCTGATCTTTACTCTGCCAGATTCCTTGCAGGTTGCAGATTTAAACCACCAGAAGAGTTCCAAGTGGCAATTGGTAAGATCCTGGTAAGTCTATTGTGGTTCTCCCCTTTGGGGCCGGGGTACAGCGATGATGCAGAATTAACTGCGCCGACCCGAAATGAGGTGAATACCCCCCTGTGGTAAATCAGGTAAGTCTTTGGGGGTGATTTGTATTGTCCTTGTTTTCCCCTTAGGGGCCGGGGTGCGGCAGTGATGCAGAATTGACTACGCCGACCCGAGATGAGGTGAGTACCCCCCTGTGGTAAATCAGGTAAGTCTTTGGGGGTGGTTTGTATTGCCCTTGCTCACTTATCTGTTCTTGTCTCCCCCAGGTGTTGAAGAATGGCCTGGAGATGCTGGATTCGCGATGGAGTAAAGGAATGCAGCCCTGGTTGGTGAGTTCAGCGCGGCTCTGCGAGGTGCGTGGCAATGCACCTGAGAAGGCTTCTCTCTTCCAGATCGACGATGTGCTGGATCAAGGATTCAGGTAAAGGTTTTGTTCTGACCTCTTCTCCTTCTCCTTTTCTTGTTCCGGGTGTCCCAGGGCTGAAGCGGGTGTGGCTGAAGACTGGAGCTGCTGAAGACACGGTGAGCGTTACGCTGCAGCAAGCAGAATAACGCGAAGCACGTGTGGCTGTCCGGGTGTGGCTTAAATAGCCTTGGAAGAAGTCCCAGGTAAGTATTCTTCCACAGCCCCACCCGAGAGGAAAGGAGTCCCTGAGGTAAAGTAGTCCCTTTAAGCCTCATTTGGCTTGTGGCTTCGTGCAGCATGGTCTGCATCAGGTAGGTATGCAGCATGGTCTGCAACAGGTAAGATTTCTGTAATGAGCCTGGCACCATAGGCGCCAGGACTGTAGCCAAAGAGCCCCTAACTGGGGTTTTTGGGCATGCTTCAAGTGGCATGATGCCTGCTTCCGGGGTTGCTGGGCCTGGTCTGGCTTTCCGGGGGCAGGCATCGTGACAGCACTCCCCCTCAAGGCCCCTCCTAAAGCTGTTCTCCCTCTCGGCCTTGGTTTGTCTGGAAATTCTTGGTGGAACCTTTTAACTAATTGAGGTGCATGCACATGGTCACTAGGCTCCCAAGATCTTTCTTGTGGACCATAACCTTTCCAATCAATGAGATAGAAGAGTTTTGATCTCACTCTTTTAGAGTCCAAAATATTCTTGACTTCGAATTCGGGTTCCCCGTCTATGAGGATAGGTTCAGGTGGGGTGGTTAGTCTAGTTCCTGGTTGCGCAGGCTTCAAAAGAGACACGTGAAAAACAGGATGAACACGCATATGACCAGGCAGGTCCAACTTGACGGCCACTGGGTTAATAATAGCCTTAATAGAATAAGGTCCCAAGAACCTGGGGTTAAAAGTCTGTGTTCCCTTGAGTGGTAAGTACTTGGTGGCCAACCATACTTGGTCCCCTACTTGGTATTGTGGTGCTTCACTCCTGTGTTGATCAGCATCCTTCTTGTATTTATCCCTAGCCTTTTGTAAATGTGCAGTCGCCTCTTTAAAGGCTTGTGTGATAACAGCGTGGAGATGGTCCACCGCAGGCATCTCTAAATGCTGGGGAGAATCTAAGTCTGAGGTTCGAGGATGATGACCATATATGGTAAAAAAAAGGGCTTTGTTTAGTTCCTGAGTGTACAGAATTATTGTATGCATACTCGGCGATCCAAAGAATGTTTTTCCAATCCTCCTCAGATTGATGTAGCATACAACGTAGGTATTGCTCAAGAGTCTGGTTGGTTCTCTCAGTTTGACCGTCGGTCTGGGGATGGTGGCTGGTTGAAAGTCTAACATCAATTTGTGCCAGCTGGCAGCACTTCCTCCAAAAATGTGAAATAAATTGACTTCCCCGGTCTGAAATTAACACGGAAGGAAAGCCATGTAGACGGACAACATTTTCAAGGAACTCCTTTGCCAGGATTGAAGCTGAAGGTATTCCTTTTAAAGGAATGAAATGGGCCATTTAGAAAAAAGATCTACAATAACTAGAATGGTGTTATAACCTTTGCACAGGGGTAAATCCGTGATAACGTCTAATGACAAGGTATGCCAAGGAGTAGGTAGTATGTATAACGGTTGTAATAATCCAGCAGGTTTTTTCTTTTCCCCTTTATTTTGAGCGCAAATGCCACAAGACATGACAAACAACTTGACATCTTTTCGCCAGGTGGGCCACCAAAACTGTTTCTTGATTTTGGCTTCAGTTTTAGCAATGCCAGGATGTCCTTCCATCAAGGTGTCGTGGTAATGAGAAATGACAAGTTTCTGTAGTTCCTCTAGTGGCAAATATAGCCGGCCTTGGTAATAAGGTAGATTGTTGGTGACAGAATACTCTGGGCCTTTCCTTGCCCAGCCCTGTAAGGCATCGGAATCAAAGAGTTGATGGACCTTTTCTTGAATGTCCTCCAGAGAGTGTATGGATGTCAGACCAAGGATCCTCTGTTCAGGAATTATGGGTACAGGTTCTAAAGCTCTTTCTGTTTCTCCCATTCCTATTCGGGACAGGGCGTCAGCTTTTCCATTTTTACAACCTGGTCGATAGGTTATTACAAAATCAAACTTGGCGAAGAACAATGCCCAACGGAGTTGGTGTGAAGATTGGGCCTTGGCTACCTTTAGGTATTGTAAGTTGCGGTGATTAGTGATGACCGTAATGGTATGCCTGGCCCCCAGCAGATAGTGCCGCCAAGCCTTGAAGGCGGACTTGATGGCCAACAGTTCCTTGTCTGTTATAGCATAATTTAATTCGGGAGCCGAAAACTTTCTTGACCAAAACGCCACTGGGTGCAGCTGGTTAGTTTCGGGATCCTTTTGGGAGAGCACTGCTCCCATAGCTGAACTGGATGCATCTGTTTCCACTATGTAGGGAAGCTCTGGGCGCGGGTGTCGTAATACAGGAGCGGACGTGAATTTCTTTTTTAACTCTTGGAAGGCGTTCTCGGCTTCTTCTGTCCATGTAAAGCGTTTATTCTTTCGCAATAGTGTTGTAATGGGATGTACAATGTGTGAGAAGTCCGGGATAAACCTGCGGTAGAAATTGGCAAAGCCGAACATGCTTTGAACTCCTTTGACTGAGCTTGGCGAAGGCCAATTAAGAATTGCGTCCACCTTCCGTGTATCCATCCGGATTCCTTTCAGAGTCAGAATAAATCCAAGAAACTCTACTTCCGTAGTGTGAAAGATGCACTTTTCCAGTTTAGCGTATAACTTATACTGGCGTAACTTTTCTAGGACTGCTCGGACGTGCTTTACATGATTGGATTCTGATAGGGAGTATACTAAGATATCGTCGATGTAAACGACTACACAAACATCGATGAGCTTTCGGAAGACATCGTTTATGAAGAACTGGAAGGCTGCTGGTGCGTTACACAGTCCGAAAGGCATCACCTGGTACTCAAATAATCCGTACTTGGTGCGAAAAGCAGTCTTCCATTCGTCACCCTCTTTGACGCGTACCAGATGATATGCCCCCCGAAGGTCTAGTTTTGTGTATATACAAGCGTTCTTTACCTGGTCTAGTAGTTCAGGGATCAAATGCAATGGGTACCGATTCTTGATAGTTATCTGATTCAGCGCGCGGTAGTCAATGCATGTTCTAAGGTCGCCTTCCTTTTTTGGCACGAAGAACAAAGCGGAAGATGCAGGGGACTTGGACGGACGGATGAAGCCATTAGCGAGATACTGGTCTAGGTACTGGCGCAAGTGGAGATTTTCAGGTTCCGTGAGGGCATAGATTCTGCTGCAAGGTGGTTGTGCTCCTGGTATGAGATCTATTTGACAATCATACGATCTGTGCGGTGGTAAGGTGTTTGCCTGCTCCTTTTGAAAGACATCCTGAAAGTCTTGGTATTCAGCAGGTAATTGTATGGCAGCTGGGATTATTGGGGCCAGTCCTGAATTTAGAGTTCTCTTTGGGTAACAGGTGTTAGCACATTCTGGGAAGGTTAGTCTGTTCTCTCGCCAATCAATACAGGGATTGTGTTTTTCCAACCAAGGGATTCCCAGGATCAGTTGAAACTGTGGAGCCTTGATTAAATCAAACACCATAACCTCTCGGTGTCCATCCTGACCCAGCAAAGTCATCTCTGCAGTGGAATGAGTTACGGGCCCAGAGGCAATTTCAATTCCATCAACAGTGGTGACGACATCGGTAGTGGTCTTTCGGGTGAGAGGTAGATTCATCCTGGAAGCCAATCCGTAATCCAAATAGTTTCCTATGGCTCCACTATCTACGTACGCCTTTACTGCGTGCATGCGTGATGGCTGCTCTGGATCTATAAGAACCATGGGTATGGTGAAATGCGAGGTCAGAGTGTCTTTCTTTAAGCTCGGCAAGCTGACCTCTACGCTTGCCGGGCGTGATTGTTTCCCGAGTCAGGTTTCAAGTGGTTTTCGTCTGCTGCTCCTATAGTTTTCTTGGGTGGTTTTACAGGGCAGTTCCGAAGGAAATGACCAGTAGCTCCGCAATATAAACATAATTGCTGTTGCCGTCTTCTTTCCCTTTCCTTCTGGGTTAAGGGTCCTCTAACCCCCCGATTTGCATGGGTTCTGAGGCATCTACCCCCTTCGAGGGTACGTAGGTTTTAACCAAGACCTTGTTTTCAAACTTGGTTCGGTCAGCCTTTCTGGTTTGAAGTCTGTGATCTAACTGGACCAAAAAATCTATATATTCAGCACAGTCTAAAGGCGGGTTCACGACTTGGGCTAAAACATCCTTGAGTTCTCCCCGAAGCCCTCGATGGAATAATGTAATTCGCTTGGCTTCAGGCCATTCGGTTTCCACAACTAATCTATTGAAAGTTGCAATGTAAGATAAAAGATCCTGATTACCTTGCCGTAAGGATAAAAGTTTGTTATCCAAAGCCTGTCCTTGGGAATGTCGGGCGAACAGTCTTTCCATGCTAGTTCGAAAACCTTGGAAATCTCGAAGAATCGTGTCATCCTGATTTACTAGCGGAATGGACCAGTCCGCTGCACTGCCGCTGAGATATGACAGTACAAAAGCTTCCTTGGCTTGATCGTTTGGGAAAGCTCCAGGTCTACATAAAAAGTGTAAGCGACATTGATTCATGAATATAGCAAACCTTTTAGGGTCTCCGGCAAAGCGTTCAGGCGGAGCCAAGGGAACGGCTCCAGGAAGGTTTATCTGCACCGAGTTACTCGGTGGCACCGGAGCTGGGCTGGCCCCGAGTCCAGGTAGAGGTGTTTGTCCAGCCTGGCTTTGTAATAGCTGTCCGGCCAAATCATCAGTTCGTTCTTTTGACACTATCAATTCCCTCCTGAGGGCATTGGTTTCCTGCCGGGCGGAATGCACTTCGGCCCTTAGTTCCCCTAATAATTGGGCCAACTGATCGGTTTCCGAAGTCTCCATGACGCCCAGGTGAGTATTTGTGGGTAGGCTTCACGTTCTGTTATGCTCACCTGATTCCCACAGGGGCGTCGATCTGGACTGGCCCGCTGTTGCTTCCACCAGAGTAACACGTAGAGCCGGGATGACAGACTGGACAGACCCACTTAGCTTCGTTTGTTGGACTCGTACAAATATCTTTCTGCAATGGAGAAAGGGAATTAACCTCCCCTAATCTGAGCGTTAACCCGCCTTCCCACTCCCCTTGTCTGCCCACAGAACACTCCTGAAGTTCCCTCTAAATCTCACATGAAGATTTGGAAAGATGAGCTCTCCATCCTGCGTCAAGCGCAGGGGCGCGTAGACGACCAGTTACTTCACTGGCGTGGAGGAATTGGTGAGTTCCAGTATTGACTCTAAGTCCAATTGTTCGTAAGAGTTCAAAAGTCTGATCTTCACTCTGCCAGATTCCTTGCAGGTTGCGGATTTAAACCACCAGAAGAGTTCCAAGTGGCAATTGGTAAGATCCTGGTAAGTCTATTGTGGTTCTCCCCTTTGGGGCCGGGGTACAGCGATGATGCAGAATTAACTGCGCCGACCCGAAATGAGGTGAGTACCCCCCTGTGGTAAATCAGGTAAGTCTTTGGGGGTGATTTGTATTGTCCTTGTTTTCCCCTTAGGGGCCGGGGTGCGGCAGTGATGCAGAATTGACTACGCCGACCCGAGATGAGGTGAGTACCCCCCTGTGGTAAATCAGGTAAGCCTTTGGGGGTGGTTTGTATTGCCCTTGCTCACTTATCTGTTCTTGTCTCCCCCAGGTGTTGAAGAATGGCCTGGAGATGCTGGATTCGCGATGGAGTAAAGGAATGCGGCCCCGGTTGGTGAGTTCAGCGCGGCTCTGCGAGGTGCATG
Source organism: Ambystoma mexicanum (assembly GCF_040938575.1). Classification (NCBI taxonomy): domain Eukaryota; kingdom Metazoa; phylum Chordata; class Amphibia; order Caudata; family Ambystomatidae; genus Ambystoma; species Ambystoma mexicanum. Next base: position 278,111,527 of record NC_090938.1, on the reverse strand, counting down.
GCAATGCACCTGAGAAGGCTTCTCTCTTCCAGATCGACGATGTGCTGGATCAAGGATTCAGGTAAAGGTTTTGTTCTGACCTCCTCTCCTTCTCCTTTTCTTGTTCCAGGTGTTCCAGGGCTGAAGCGGGTGTGGCTGAAGACTGGAGCTGCTGAAGACACGGTGAGCGTTATGCTGCAGCAAGCAGAATAACGCGAAGCACGTATGGCTGTCCGGGTGTGGCTTAAATAGCCTTGGAAGAAGTCCCAGGTAAGTATTCTTCCACAGCCCCACCCGAGAGGAAAGGAGTCCCTGAGGTAAAGTAGTCCCTTTAAGCCTCATTTGGCTTGTGGCTTCGTGCAGCATGGTCTGCATCAGGTAGGTATGCAGCATGGTCTGCACCAGGTAAGATTTCTGTAATGAGCCCGGCACCATAGGCGCCAGGACTGCAGCCAAAGAGCCCCTAACTGGGGTTTTTGGGCATGCTTCAAGTGGCATGATGCCTGCTTCCGGGGTTGCTGGGCCTGGTCTGGCTTTCCGGGGGCAGGCATCGTGACATTACCATTAGTTTCACTATCTAGTGACATTTCTTCATGTGGGAAATGTTCCTCTAGCCATTCCAGAGTACTAGACATTTCTGTGAGAGAAAAAAAAAGATAATATATTTTTTTATCTAATACAGAAAGTTTATAAATATATGAATAAAATTAAGTACACTTACTATTTCAGGTAAGGTATGTCCTATGTACTCAGTGCGTCTGCTCTTGTTCTCAGTTCTGTTGTGTTTGTGAGGTAATTATGTTGGAAGCCAATTTATTTTCTTGTGGTATATTCCATTTTAGAACATAGTGCATTTAAATGAATGGTTAGTGTGTTGTATATATGGGTTACATTTCTTATGTATTAGTACATATAATGTGTTTGTGTGCTTTTTTTTGAATTTGTTAAATGTTCCTATGTTATGATATAACAATCAAACATCCCCCCCCAGAGTTTTTTAGGTAGTGGTACTGTTCTTCGAACATGTCTGCGAACATTAAATGAGTTCGCGGACATCAAGTACAGTAGAAGAGATTCAGTCAGTTCCATATGTTATGTATATAAATTGAAAGTCATTATTGTTAAGTTGCACTACTAAAAACCTACGAAATTCAATGAAAAAACTTTGTTAAAGGGACGTTATGGTTAAGTTGTGCTGCTAAAAACCTATGAAATTCAGTGAAAAAACTTTGTTAAAGGGACATTATGGTTAAGTTGCGCTACTAAAAACCTATGAAATTCAGTGAAAAAACTTTGTTAAAGGGACGTTATGGTTCAAAGTAAAACCGAAAAACCCTTGAAATTCGCCAGTTATGGTAAGCTAAGCAACCATAACTCGCGCCACCACCGTGCACTGCTAAGACTAACACCCAGGACATCAAAGATGACATCACAAATGTTGAAGGATTAGACTATTGGGTGCATGGCCAAAGGCCATGCACTCAAGAGCCTAGGGCTTTAGCACACCCACCGCAGAAATGCATGTCTGTCTCTGCATCCGGTAGAGGGTGGTGCTTGCATAGTGTGGTGTGTGCAGATTGGTTGGAGTAGGGCCAATGTTGCAAACAGTATCTGGGTAGGTTGGCAGTGACACAATACTTTGTGAATGGAAGTGGATACGGCCGTAGTATGTGAATGAAAGTGCACAAGGGTGCAGGAGACAGTGTTTTTATTCTACATTATGGTAACTGTTGCAATTATTTGCTGCATAGCTCCATGGCGGTGCGCAAGTTGGGTAGGAGTGCTGGTGACAGTGGTGTGTATGTGGATTGTCGTAGTTGGTGACATGGTGACATGCATGGTGCCATTATGTTGCAGTGGGTGTGTGCAAGGCCTAGACTATTTAGTGCATGGCCGAAGGCTGTAGGCCATGCACTCAAGAGCGTAAGGCTTGAGCACACCCATGGCAATAATGCATTTTTGACTCAGTTAGAGGGTGGTGACTTGTACAGAATGAGTGTGGAGCACATTTCAGATGCAATAGAGCAGCAGAAGTGAGCTGTCATGCGTGTATGTTTGGTTTTGCAGATTAGGTAACTGTTAGAACATGGTAATGTTTTTCATGTGTGGTTGGAGATGGTGCAGTGAAAAGTCACGCAGTTTGGGCACTGGGTGCAGTGTTTGCATACTGTCAGTATGATAGATGGTATGGGTGAAGGGCAGCTTATATGTGCTTGGATAGTGTGCTGTGTGCAGATTGCTTGGAGTAGTGGCAATGTTTTGAACATTTTGTGGTTAGGTTGGGAGCGACACAATACTTTCTGAGTGGAAGTGGGTAAGACAATAGTATGTGAATTAAAGGGCATGAGGGCATGGGGGTGCCGGAGACAGTGTAATGTTTTTACATTATGGTAACTGTTGCATTTAACGCTGTACAGCTCCGTTGTGGTGCAGAGGTTGGGTAGGAGTGTGGTTGGAGATGGTGCGTGAAAAAACACACAGTGTGGGCACTGGGTGCAGTGTTTGCATACTGTCAGTATGCTAGAGGGTATGGGTGAAGGGCAGCTTATATGTGCTTGGATAGTGTACTGTGTGCAGATTGCTTGGAGTAGGGCCATGTTCTGAACATTTTGTGGTTAAGTTGGCAGTGACACAATACTTTCTGAGTGGAAGTGGGCAAGACAATAGTATGTGAATGAAAGGGCATAGGGGTGCCGGAGACAGTGTGATGTTTGTACATTATGGTAACTGTTGCATTTAACACTGTATAGCTCCATTGCGGTGCAGAGGTTGGGTAGGAGTGCTGGTGCTAGTGGTGCATATGTGCATAGTGATAGTTGGTGACATGCTGACATGCATGGTTGCATTACGGTGCAGGGAATGTGTGCAATGAGCACACCCACTGCAGCAATACAGGTTTGACAGTGCATCAGGCGCAGGGTCTTTGTGAATGGCAGTGGGTAGGGGTGGTGCAGGCTGTGGTATGTTTGTGGATTCTGCTAATTGTGACACGTTTTCGTGAATGGGTGTTTTGTGGTGTGGGGGAGTTGGGTAGAAGTGCTGCTACGTATGTTACATGTGTGCATAATCTTAGCTGCCCACATGGTCGCATGCATGGATCCATAGTATTGTGGTGGGTGTGTAAGGGCTGCACTGTTGTGTGCATGGACAAAGGTGTGCTGGGTGCGCCTCAGGATCTTTGTGGATGCTGCAATTGTGAATTCTTTTGCAGAAGTTTCTGGTGGAGGGGCTTTGGAATCAAATGAAACGTGTACTGAGAGTGTTTAGGGGTAAATATGGAGTGGTGACCTGAAATGATAGTGTGCAATGCAGAGGTTATGTATGTGATTGCTGCATGAATATTTGAAAATTTGACAGCACCCAATGAGGGAGTGCTGCAAAAATGTATGTGCAAAGGAAAGAATTATTGTGTCTGGTTTACTGGGCCGTGGCCCACACTGTAGATGGGAAAGCGCGTGTGCCACATCCTGCCATTATGCGCATGGTGGCCATGGAAATTTAATTGTGGGAAATAGGCAATTAGGTATTTAGGGTGTGGTTGACAGGAAGGGGCGGTACCATTTCATCCCAATACTGTGTCGTGAGATTGGTCGAGATGGAGAGACGCACAGTGCTTATCGTCGGTGATACCTTTGTGCACCATCTGCACAGGTGTTGTGTGCAAAGAGGCGTTGCTGGTATATTCGTGTTGGAAGGAGTGGATGCTTTCTGGGGCTGTCAGGGTGACTGCAGTTTCGGCGGGATGGTGCGCCTTTGCAGATATCTGGCGTCCGTCACAAACCTTGACTTTTTCGTGGTGCACTATGGAAGTCTACATTTGGGTTACATGTCATATGGACATTTAATCCGTCACCTGACGAGGTTGCTGAACGCAGTGATGCAGATTTTTCCTACTGCCAATGTCGCTTTTCTCATGTATAACACCAAGAGGAGTATAGGCCCATGCTGGTGTAATTTGTCCCCAGCCAGAGGTTCGAAGGTGTTTTATAAACAGAATCATGCGTGAATTTATGCAGACTGCTGGCATGTTCTCCACCCACTATGAGATCATGAGGTCGCAAAATATGCAGTGGTTCCGTAGAAATGGCATTTATTTGAGCGCCATTGGCAATGCCATTTTCTTTTACACTGTGTAAGAAGCATTGACCAGAATGTGGTAAAAATGTGAGGAGAGGCAAACAGAAACACATATAAAGAGAAAAAACAAAAAGAGTTGCTCGCATGCACGTAAAAAAAAAAAAAAGTTATACATCTATGATGGAAGTCCCAATCCTCTACCCAGCTTGCTTTTGCTTCCCCCACCACCCCTCCTCACTATCACGAAAAAGTAGCAGATTCCGCAGTACTTTCAGGAATACACATGCTACATTCTGGGTGGCACTTTGAAATGGACGTGCTATGGAATGGCATGACACTTGTACTGTAAATGTGTAAAGGTATATTTGAAGTGTTGTACAGGAGTGAGAGAGTTGGATGATGGCGGCTTTGATGTGATTGGTGGATGTGTGTGTGCCTATTTACGCGTAACCCAATGAGGTAGTGCTGCAGAGAAGATAGTGCAAGGGAAGAAGGACTGCTCCAGCTTTACAGGGGTGCGGCCCGTGCAGTACTTTGGGAAGCGCATGTGCCACAATCTGCCATTTGCATCATGCAGCCCAATTGACATGGCACTGTGGGGATTATCCAATCAGGTACTGTGGGTGTGGTTCACAGGAAGGGGCAGTCAAACTGCTGTACATTATACTCTGCATACTGAGGGTGGCTGATATGGTGAAACACATTGTGTTGACTGTAGGTGATCCCTCTGTCATAGATCTGCACAACTATGCCCTGGAAAGACACTTTGACAGCAGTTTTGGTTTGGAAGTAGTGGACGCATTGTGTAACGCTGTGTATGAGTGCAATTCTGCCGATATGCATGCACTTTGCAAAGACCTGGCCACTTTTGCAACAGTAGATGTTATCGTCATCCACTACGGCAGCATGCATATGGGTCACGTGGCTTACTTAGATTTGTTCCGTCGACTGAGGAGATTGCTGGGTGTTGTGAAGATGCTTTTTCCCACTGTCAAGGTGCTTTTCTCATCCATAATACCATAAAGAGTATGGGCCACTGCTCATGGATGTTGTTCTGAGCCAGACGCAGGAAGGAGTCTCATCAACAGAAGGATGTATAACTTTGTGTCCACTCGTGGAATGTTCTTCTGCAACAATGACCTCATTAGTTGAGTAGAGTTTTTCCAAGAAAATGGCATTTTGTTGTCACCCATTGGCAATGCAGTTTTGTTTGCCCTTATACAGGATGCGTTGAAGAGTTTACTGTAAAAATGTGAGCACCAGAAAACACAAAAGCAAATAAAAACCGAAAAAAGGTGTTTCTCTAGAAGCATCAAACAAAAACAAAAGGCTCTTTTAAGAGCTGCCCCTTATCACAAACTTCCCCTTCCCTGGTTGCAAGTTATTCCCCCATGCCCACACGTAGCACGAAAGCCACATCCGGGGATTTTGCGGATGGTAGCCATGGAAATGGGACTGTGGGGATTGTCCAATCAGGTGAATAAGGTGTGCGGCAATAGGAAGAAGGACTCCTCCTGCTTTACTATGGTGCGGCCCTCACGGTACTTGGGAAAGCACACGTACCACAATCTGTGCTTCTCACCGTGCTGGCCAATGGAAATGGTACTGTGGGGATTGTCCAATCAGGTGCTCAAGGTGTACGTTACAGGAAAGGGCGGCAATTGGAAGAAGGACTCCTCCTGCTTTACAGGGGCGCAGCCCTCACGGTACTTGGGGAAGCGCACGTGCGTCATTCTACGCTTCTCACCATACTGGCCAATGGAAATTGGACTGTTGGGATTGTCCAATCAGGTGCTCAAGGTGTACGTTACAGGAAAGGGCGGCAATTGGAAGAAGGACTCCTCCTGCTTTACAGGGGCGCAGCCCTCACGGTACTTGGGGAAGCGCACGTGCGTCATTCTACGCTTCTCACCATACTGGCCAATGGAAATTGGACTGTGGGGATTGTCCAATCAGGTGCTCAGGGTGTGCGTCACATGAAAAGGCAGCAATATTTTTTGCAATGGTGTTTATAACAATGGATTGTGTACTGAATTATGCATCTCATGATAGTTTTCGCAATCACCTCTGATAGTTTTGTGGCAACATTATATTGACAATCCCTTGAGGAGGCTTGTTATTAAAACTAACGGCACATGTGATGGCATCAGTGATGTCATCAATGACATTTGTGATGTCATCTTTGAGGTCATGGGTGTTAGTCCTTGCAGTGCACAGTGGTAGCGCGAGTTATGGTTGCGTACCTTACCATATCTGGCGAACTTCTGGGGTTTTTCAGTTTTATCTGTAACCATAATGTCCCTGTAGGAATGATTGCCAATGAATTTTATAGGTTTTTTAGTAGTGCAACTTAACCATAACGTCCCTTTAACAACTTAACCATAACGTTCCTTTAAGAATGTTTTTTGTAAGAATTGTTTCTAATTCTGGATACGAGTTTCTGATCTCTGCTTTGGCTGAGCGTGGAAGATGTTGAATGCCTCACGGAGAGTGTGGTTTTTAATCCTCTGTTTTTTTGGCTAGATATATATATATATATATATATATATATATATATATATATATATATATATATATATATTACACAGCCACGGTAGTGGCTGTGTAGTTATGGTTAAGTTGCTAATCCCATAGGAAGAGCACTTTTTGGGCGGCTTTTAACTTCGCTCCCCCTGGACATATCCTCACCAAACTTTGCAAATGAAGTATATGGCCCACTCTGAAAGTCTGGTGAGGTTTGGTCCGGGGGGGGGCAAAGTTATAGGGGATCCCAAAATTTATTTTTTTCCCATAGACATAATGGGAAAAAACTTTGCTCACGCCTACAGCCCAAACCGCTGGACGGATTTTCACAAAATTTGCGGCAGGAGCAGCGGCTTGGTCCCGAAAGCGTGCTTTTACTAATTTAGTGTAAATCCGTCCAGTAGTTTTTAAAAAACGACCCAAATGTAAGTAAAAAATATTAGTGATATCTATGTCCGCTCCGCAGACACACTTCCCTGTTTGCTCGCGGACAGGACACCGATTGGCTAAACGGCTTGCGTCATGTCCGTGGACACCCGAAGTGTACACTGATTGGTTGGAGTGAAACGTGAGGTGCGTCAGATTTTTGGAAACGCCCGCCATCTTGGATTCGCAGACATCGGCCGATGTCCGCGGACATTGCGGTAAAAATGTATTAAAAAACACACCATTGCACTTGTCAAACTTATCAAATAATCTCTGGGGAGGTGAGGGGTGATTAGGATGGGATGGAATATGGCTGCAAGAAGCAAAAAAACAGGTGTTTTTCGCCACGAAAGTCTGCAAACAGGTTGGATGTCCGTAATTAGCAAAATGGGGGTGTCCTAAGGACACTATACCTGTCCGTACTGTATGCAAGCAAGATGGAACTGTTCTTAGAACATGTGCGGTGTCTGGGATGTCCGTAATTAACTAAAATGGAGGTGTCCTAAGGACACTATACCTGTCCGTACTGTCCGCGAGCAAGATGGAACTGTTCTTAGAACACGCGCAGTGTCTGGGATGTCCGTAATTAGCAAAATGGCGGTGTCCTAAGGACACTATACCTTTCAGTACTGTCCGCAAGCAAGATGGAACTGTTCTTAGAACAATAGCGGTGTCCGGGATGTCTGTAATTAGCAAAATGGCGGTGTACTAAGGACACTATACCTGTCTGTATTGTCCGCAAGCAAGATGGAACTGTTCTTAGAACAATGGCGGTGTCCGGGATGTCCGTAATTAACTAAAATGGAGGTGTCCTAAGGACACCATACCTGTCCGTACCGTCCGCAAGCAAGATGGAACTGTTCTTAGAACACAGGCAGCATCCGGGATGTCCATAATTAACACAAATGGAGGTGTCCTAAGGACACTATGCCTGTCCGTACTGCCTGTAGAACATCTATGCACATGCGCACTACACCCATAAGTCCTACAAACATCGCGCCTGTCCATAACTATCCGTCTCACATGTGTCACACGTTTAATTAGTTTGAGGACCCGAACACTGTCCGTGGAACACCCACACGCATGCGCACGGCCGTTAATGTGCATTTGGTGTCCTGCGGATACCCGTTCCCTTCGCGGACGTGTTTGCGACATCATCATGTTACCGCACCCACGCTGAGCGTGTGTCCTGATATGGGGACACTGTCCGGGTCCCCGAACATTTAAGAATTACTTTTTTAGACAATCCAAAATATTTTACAGTAAAAATTCACCATTGCACATGTCCCAGACAATGACCGTGGCTTTCTACATACTTTTTGGAAGTTTTTGGGCCTTTTTGCGGTGTTTGATCTGTCCGCGCACAGAGCGGCTGTCCTCGAAATGCACACCAGCACCCCTATAAAAGGCCACACCCCAGAGCTCATCTTCATTGTGCTTATGGCTACCTGACAGAGCATTGTCTATATTAGCTTTTGCTGATCTTCCTGATTTTGCTGCTCTTGCCGCTTTCCATCAGACCTGGTGGCATCTATGCTTGCTGCTCCAGCTGGTGCTACTAGTGCCTCAGCACCACCCCCACCCCCTCCACCACCACCACGTCCCCAAGGGCCTGCAGAGGGGAACAGGCTTGAGGATGTAGAGGAGGATGAAGAGGATGAGGTAGAGGAAGTCCCTACTACCAGCACTGGCCGTGAGTCTTGGGTGTGGCGGTTGTTTACCATTCATGGTAATGTACCAAAAGCACATGCGAACAAGGTCACCTGCAACCAGTGCAAAATGGTGCTGAGTCATGGGAGGCCTGATTCGTACAGCTTTGGTACGACATCCATGAAGCGACACCTAAGGTCGTTCCACGGTGGGGCCGTTCACAAGGTTGTACCTTGTGATCAACGTAGTAGGTTGAGTTCCTCTATCACATCCTCCATTTACGCTCCTCTCACCACAAGAGACACTCCTGTGGAAGAGCGCATCTCTCCAGCTGCCTCACAGGCCATTCACGAAGCTGTTGACCCTTACCTTTCGAAGGTCACAATATTGTGTATGTACTGCGACGCAGTACTCTGCAGGGGGGAGAATCTTCGAAGTGCTTTCGAGACTGCGGTCACGGAGCACCAGAAGAACTGCTACCTACCTAAGTAATGCCCACCCTACATCTTCCTCTCTCCACCTTCCCTTTCTTATCCCCATGGTTGGTGTCCCTTCCTTACCCTCCTTTCCCCTCCTATCCTAGTGTGTCGTGTGTAAAAAACCCAAAAAAATATAAAACAACAAAAAAAACCCAAAAAAGGCTCTTTTCAGAGCCGCCTTTCACAGTTTAAAAATAGAAGTGGCAAATAAATGGTGTAGGGCCCTGAGCATTTTTTAGAAGTCCGCGGACAGTTCGCGTACATCTAAAATTTTGGGGTGCTGCCCTAGCAAAACCATTGCACTTTTCTCTGGGAGGAATTGGTGGCTATGAAAAGAGCCTTTTGGTGGAGATTTTTTGTGTTTGAAAAACTTGATTTGGTCAACACCTACTGCAAAATGGATGGCTGTAATTCCATAAATGGCCGCAATGCCTTTTGTGCATTTCTCAGAAAATCTGATTGCCAGCATAAGTAAGATGGACTCAATCTCTGGGAAAAATGTATGTGCTACGAAACATAATATTTTCATTGTGAAAAGAGGACATGCCAACATCTTTGGTGACTAAGGTGTAGCCTGTAGCCATGGGCAGTGGCCAGATTGTCCAGGTCATGGAATAAGGTCATGATCCGGACAATCTGGCTACTGGCCATGACCGCGAGGGACAACACATGGGGTTAAAGTGGCCATGTCCATCTTGGACTGGCTTTGTGGTGAAGTTATTCGAAATTGGGATAGATTTGAAAGGAAAGAAAAATGTGCTTGTGGTAGTAAGGTTATAGGGTTCTCTTTTTGCCTTCTACAGGCTTCATGGAAAGCGAAGAGGGGCCCTGTATAGAACCCCGCCTTCCCTTTCCTTGGTGGCCATCTTGGAAACAGGCTTCCATGGACAGCGAAGAGGGGTCCTCTATGGAACCCCCTCATCCCTTTCGATGGTGGCCATCTTGGAAAAGGATTTTGCTTCCTACACCGAGACGCCACAGGCGTCCCGCTGTAGGAAGAAAAATATTTTTTTTCAGCACCCTGGGTTCCAAGTTTGGGAACCTAGGGTGCTAATGGCCTTCATCCCCCATTACAAGGGCTGGAATGGGGGGATAATGGTCCAGAGACCTCGTTATCCACCCTCGCTTCGCTTGGGCTGATAACTTGGTCCGGGCCGGTATCCACCGTTCCAGTCCCTCGGACACGTCATCATGCCGCGCGCCAGCGTATGGTCATCTGGCACTGTCCGGAAGGTTCTCAATGAAGTCAGATGTTCGTAGACATCCACAGATGCAAAACTAGTTGAAATAGTTGCAAAAAATGTATAGAAGTGTTCAAAATGATTCTAGAAGGTGGGAAATGGCAGAGTTTTAAGGTGACACTTTGTAAATTGGACACAAATATTGCTATATTGGGTAAGTATGATATTAGTAAGTTGTAGGAAAATAGCACGCACTGGTAAAAACCCATGAAATTCAATGAAAAAACTTTGTTAAAGGGACGTTATGGTTAAGTTGCACTAATAAAAACCTATGAAATTCACTGAAAAAACGTTGTTAAAGGGACGTTATGATTAAGTTGGACTAATAAAAACCTATGAAATTCAATGAAAAAACTTTGTTAAAGGGACGTTATGGTTACAAGTAAAACCGAAAAACCCCTGAAATTCGACAGTTATGGTAAGCTAAGCAACCATAACTCGCGCCACCACCGTGCACTTCTAAGACTAACAACCAGGACATAAAAGATGACATCACAAATGTCATTGATTTTTATGAAAACCTTGGCACCAGCAATGAACAGGCTGGAACACAGGAACAGGCATGGGTGGGCTGCGGCCATTGCCTTACAGGGCCAGACAGGACATTCAAAATGAGACCTTGAAAGACGGTCTTTAAAGGGGGCCGGCGTCACCAGCCGGCTCCCTGGAGGAAGCTGCATTTCCCAGCAGCCATCAAATCAGGTTGCACCGAAGGCGGGCTTTCAGGTCTGTGCTCATCATGTGAGGGTATTGTTGTTCTGCATACAGCCATCATGGAAAGGGTCATGGATGCTGTTAAACATAGCCCCACTGGGCTTACCCGACCTTCTAATCCCTCATTGCAGGGATCATGGGGGCACTTCTGGGGTGTGATGTAGCTGCAACAGGGCCAGAAAGAGGATTCACACTGAGGCATTGAAAGACGGCCTTTAAAGGTGTACATCGTCGCAAGCCGACTCCCTGGAGGAAACTGCATTTTGCCAGCAGCCATCTAATCAGGTTGCACCAAAGTCAGGCTTTCGGGACGATGCTCATCGTGTGAGCTTGTCGTTATTCTGCAGGTGGCCATCATGGAAAGGGTTTTAAATGCTCTTAAACATAGCCTCACTGGGCGTACCTGATCTTCTAATCCCTTGTGGCAGGGATCATGGGGGCACTCCTGGGCTGCAATGTAGCTGCAGCAGGGCCAGACAGGGGATTCAATGGACAAAGTTACACATAGCGGAAAGGTGTGTTGCTAACATTTTTATGTGATGAAATGTACTTTTGCAAGCAGTTCCTGAAATGCAGACTAATGAATGTCCTCCTAGTCCAGTGTGGATGCGTACTGGGCAGGAGTCCATGGTTTGTAAAGTTGTGATTCTACTTTTGTCTTTTAGTTTCACATAGTAATTGAGGAATTGTCGTACACATTTAAATGATTGTTGGCATTGTTTAGATATTGAGCTGCAGGTCCATTTGTACACTGGACGGATTGTTTGGACAATAGCAACATTTGGTTGAAAGCTTGTTGTGGCAGTTGTTTTCAATATAAAAAAAACGTTTTCTTTAGTTGAAATGTGCTGTCACTCAGAATTTGAGGATTTGGTTTCTGCTGTAGTTTTTAAGCACAGAACCTGGCTTGTTAGATTTTATAGGAGATTGTTAAGAAGTCTACGGTAGAACCTTTTTTTGTAAAATTGACTTTTTGGAATGTGTTACTGTGGCTACGTTAACATTGGTAGATATATGTTAGGTTCATTTTTAGGTCTAGTTTCATTTCTAAGACCGTTTTAACTTTATGAAAGAGGGGACTTTTTTTTTAGTGCTGACTGGTTTAGTTTTGTTGACTGAGGTTACCAGCTGTTCTGTTTGAATGTTTTCTATACATTGGGCCTCATTACGACCCTGGCGGAAAACCATGGTGCTATTAGCACCATGGTCCATGCCGGTAACTTACCGACTCCGCCATGGAGAAAGGGGGAATTACCACCCCATACAAGGTTGGCGGGGCGGTAATTCCCCCTTCCTCCATGGCCCTTCCCCATTCCCATTTTTGCCCCATAGGACTCAATGGGAATGGGGAAGGCGGTAAGTACTTAGCACCAAGGTCCCTTTGCGGGTCCCTACTTTAACGGCTGGTAAAACCAGCCGTTAATGTCAGGTCCCGCAAAGGGACCTCGTAATTAGGCGCTAATGGGTTAACGGCGCTGCAGCCTTTTTACGGCACTGTTAACCCATTAGCGCCAGGGTCGTAATGAGGCCCATTGTTTTGGTGGTGGGTGATTATATAACTTGTTCTTATTTGTATCTGTTCTATATTTTCTTTGTTTCTATGGAGTTGGTTTTTAATAGGCATTCTGTTGTGTCTGTTGGAAATAAAGCAAGTGTGTGCTTTAAAGTTTTGGATGGTTTATGCATGTATTATTGTATTCAAGGGATGGGTGTGTGGTTGTGATTGTGGAGGGATGAAAACGAGTGATGTGTGATTGTGTAGTGAGATGATAGATTGGGAAGGTTGTAAGAGTAAGATGCAGTATAGGTGTGATGGGTTTGGAAAAATATGACATTGAAAACAAGTGGTATTGTATAAAATAAGTATATTCATATGATGGGAAATGGGTTATAAACTATTGATAGTAGAATGTGTTGAGCAATACTGATGTTAGTGTGTAAGGGAGTGGCGGTGTGATTTAATAAGTAGGAATATTATGCTGTGTTTAGGAAAACAATGGTTGCTGTAATGGTGTGATTTAGTATGGAGGTATGAGGATTGTGTGGGTGTAATTGAAAAGGGGTGGGGGAAGATTGTGCATGAGTGTAATGTGTGTTAGTAATTTAGAATGCAAAGAGTGTGAAAGTTGTTTGGTTGGAATTGAAGACTCGAGGTGGATAGCTGTGTGGATGAATACAGAAAAGAAATTGTGGTACAGAAGTTCATGAGAGACAGTTGTGGTTTTAGGGAATAAGGAATTTGTGGTGTATTGAATAAAGAGCAATGTTGATATATTGATATTGATATTTGATTTGTATTGCGCTCATACACAAGTGTTTCAGAGCACGACAAGGGATGGGAGGGGAAACAGCGAAGAAACAGTACAACGATCTTACTAGGCCCAGTGACATTGGGAACGTGCAAGTGCATGGGAGACGGAGAGGGGAAAAGTGCATGGAAGGGGGGAGAGGTGGTAAGTGCGGAGCAAAGGAGAACAGATAATAATACAAAATAAATAAATAAATAATGAGGCAACAAACAGTGGTAGTGCAGCCAGCAAGTGGCAAGTGCTGGGTTTAGGCAGCAGACAGGGAATGCCAGATAAGTGCATGAAGAAGAGGGGGGACTGTATGGGTACAGATAGAAACCCCAGTGCAAGGGGTGGCCAAAAAGGCAGTACGGGAGAGTGGCAGGGTGAGCAGGTAACTGGCCCGGAAGACAGAGGGTAGGCCAGGTGCATGGTGCCGAGAGAGAACAGATCAGCAGGGGAGTGAGGGTGAAGGCAGAAGCAGAGAGGAAGGTCTTGAGGTGCTACCGGAACCAGGGATGGTTCTCCTCAAGTTTCAGAGTGGCAGGGAGGCTGTTCCAGAGGTAGGCCCCAGCTGAAGACAGAGATCTACCCCCAGCTTATTTCTTTGAAAAACGACTGACCCTGAGGGAGTTAGAGGTAGAGGAGCAAAGCGTTTGAGAAGGGCAGAGGGTATTTGCAGAGGGATAGCTCAAGGTATTTTGGACCCAAGCCCCAGAAATCCTTGTGGACAATGCAGAGGGTTTTTAATGTAATCCTTGCATCCACTGGGAGCCAAAGGAGAGATTTCAGAGCTGGGGAGATACGATCCCAGGGCTTGAGGCCAAGGGCAAGTCTTGCAGTCCTGTTCCGTATTAGTTGTAGAGGGCGGAGAGTAGAGGCAAGCAGATTTAGGAAGAGACTGTTACAATAGTCCTACCTAGAAAGAACCAGAGCTTGGGAGACAGTGAGCTTCGGGGGGAAGGAGAGGAAAGGCAGAGTACCTTTGAGGAGGTGAAGTAGGAAGTGTAACTTTTTAGAGACATCAGAGATATGGGCAGAGAAGGAAAGTGTGTAATCAAAAATGACTCCAAGGTTCTTAGCCTCGCAGGTGGGATTAGGAGGAGGGCCAAGGGAGGCCGGCCAGAGAGTGAGGGGAAAGGAGAGTAGAGGTGAGCCAATGAGGAGGATCTCAGTCTTGCTGGCATTCAGACAAAGATCATTGGCGGTTCACAAAAATTGAATGGCAGTTAGGCAATCAGAGATGAGATAAGGAGAGGAGGTGGCCGACTGCAGCCTGAAAAAGAGTTGAGTGTCGTCAGCATAGCACTGGAAATTGGAGCAGAAAAAGGCAATGCAGCGGGCAAGAGTTGCAAGGTATTAGTTGAAAAGCCAGGGTGAGAGATTAGACCTCTGGGAAACACCACAGATAGAGAGGGAGATAGGTAATAGGAAGGACCCAAGCTGGACCTGGACATTGGAGAGGAAAGAGGTCAGCCAGGCCAGAGCTTGATCAGTGATAACCAGGTTATCACAGAGACGGTTGAGCAGGATGGTAGGGTTGACAGTATCAAAGGCAGAAGAGAGTTCGAGTAGGATGAGGACTAAGGGAATGTTATAGTCGAGGTTGCACAGCAGATCTTCACGGATGTTCAGGAGAGCAATTTCCGTGCTTATGGCAGCTCTGAAGCTAGACTGGTGATCGTGGAGACAGTCAACAGAATCGGAATGAAGGTTAAGCAGAGAGATGGTCAGCTTTTCAAGGAGTTTGGCCAGAAAAGGAGTTACGGAAATTGGGCGATAGTTAGCCGGACAAGAAGCATCAGCTGTGGGTTTCTTGAGAAGAGGATGCACAAGGGAGTGCTTCCGTAGGGAAGGCAAAGGATCCTGAGACAAAGGAGAGGTTGCAGAAATCAGCAAGGGCTGGAGCGAGGGTATCAATGTGGTCCTTGATGGTTTAGAGGAACGGGGATGAACCTGTTTCGACGAGGCGTTCATAGATTGGACATGTCTAGCGACCTTGTCAGTGGAGAAAAGAGGAAAGGACGAAAAGGAGGGTGGGGGTGGCTGAAGGAGGATCAACATGCACAGATGGAGAGGGGAGAGGGGGTTGAGGAGAGGGTGGACAGGATTCCTGGGTTTTTGAGATAAATTGTGAGGCCAGGGAATTGCAAAGAGCCTGGGAGGCAACATGAGGGGTAGAGACTGCAGCAGGGTTGGCCATTGGATTAGAAAGACTGTTAATGCTGTAATAGTGAAATACAATATTGTTGAGTAGAAAATAATACTTTAGGCTAATATATACTGAAAGTATGTTATTTAAATTAGAGAGATATACATGCTATATTAGAATACTTACTTTGTAGGACGTGAAGAGATTTCTTTGTTCGGTAGCCGTCTTAGGCAATCTTCTTTTTTCCTGCAATAGTAAAAGAAAGTTAGTTGGTATATGTGGAAAAGCTAAGTAGGTTAGTAGCAAAGGTTGGTATTTATTGAGGTAGGTGGAGTTATTGGAAAAATGAGCGAATAAAGCCATATTATGTGTGGAGTGCTAAAGTATGTTAACTATGTTGTTGGAATGATTGCACTACGACAAGTTCAGTTTGGCATATTATAAGCAACAGGGTAAACATTGGCATAGTGTAAAAAGGACGCATTTTTGCAGCACAGGAAAGTTTGCAGTAGGGTAAAAATAGAATAGTATTAGCTGTACAGCAAAATTTGCCTTGATGTGAAAATGCATGCAAAATGTATATTTTTGCAGTAGGGTAATGTTTGTCCTGGTGCTTTTAATATGGAAAGTGCACTCGTCGTTGTGGAATGGATTTGTATTTTGTTTTCTTCTTTTGTGTGTATTTTATTGGTTAAGTAAACCTTATAACACACATTACATATGCATCAGCAATAATCATTTTCTATAATAGGATACAATATTCACACTTCATAATTCATTATTATAAAACCAATTAAATAAAAACAGCACATTTCATAAATCTCTAATACAATAATAATCCTAACATTGTTCTTATACACAATTTCTAAAACTAATCATCTAATTAGACTTTTTCTAAAACAGAATATATTTTTTTCCACATGTGGAAAGTTGTAAAATGTAATATTGTTGAGTGTCCAGCATATATAGTCGCCCAGGATATATCAGAGGTGTCATTATTTATTTCATATTTCATGTTGTAGTAACCCTTTCTGTGTATCTCTACTAATGTATCACACTCAGTTAAAAGATTTCTAAAGGTTTTAACTTTTTTTTAACAAAATCTACAGCGTCTCAAATCATATGGGATCTTGTGCCATGCTCCCTTTCTAGATAACATGGGTAAAAGATCCAGTCTTAGTTGAATTACGAATCTTCTGACATTCATGCCAAAATGATTTGTGAGGTGGTTACATGGAGTATTAACTGGGAAGCTTTGTCTTACATACTTTTCATATTTTCTCATGAAACCCAGTTTTGACAGATTACTATCACGGTCCCAAATA
Source organism: Ambystoma mexicanum (assembly GCF_040938575.1). NCBI lineage: Eukaryota > Metazoa > Chordata > Amphibia > Caudata > Ambystomatidae > Ambystoma > Ambystoma mexicanum. The sequence continues at coordinate 278,094,673 of NC_090938.1, read as the reverse complement.
CCTGCCAGTTTTTTAATTTTCATTTCCATCTCCAATATAGGAGTTTCATCATCCCATTTGAAACCAATGTCTTTAAAGAATGAATTAAATTCATTGTTCCCCTCTATTTTGCATACCAAGTAACTTTGGGTCTCACCCTAAGTTACCAGGGGAATCCAGAAGTGGACCCCTTGCTCACTGCTCTTAGAGAGGCACAGTTTCACCTCACTGATGATGCCCAACTAGGCTGAAACACGTGTATGGGGTTGCTGTGGTACTCTTGTTCAGAGGAGAATTGCCTAGCATTTCAGTGCTGGACTGCCCCTGGACAGGACAAAGACTGATATGCAGGGACATTTCTTCTCTCTGAAAAGAACAGTGAGCTAAAGACTTGGTTGAGACTCTCCGAGGGGCCATCCACCCAAAAACAAGTCAATGGGCTGTCTTCGTGCTGGTAGAGAGTTTCCCAGACCCCCCTCTGTTTTGCATACCAACTAACTTTGGGTCTCACCCTAAGTTACCAGGGGAATCCAGATGTGGACCCCTTGCTCACTGCTCTTAGAGAGGCACGTTTCACCTCACGGATGATGCCCAGCTAGGCTGAAACACGTGTAAGGGGTTGCTGTGGTACTCTTGTTCAGAGGAGAATTGCCTAGCGTTTCGGTGCTGGACTGCCCCTGGGCAGGACAAAGACTGATATGCAGGGACATTTCTTCTCTGTGAAAAGAACAGTGAGCTAAAGACTTGGTTGAGACTCTCCCAGGGGCCATCCACCCAAGAATAAGTCAATGGGCTGTTTTTGTGCTGGTAGAGAGTTTCCCAGAGCCCCCACTGTTTTGCATTCTTGTAGTGGTCCACTTGACACATTGGTTCTAAGGTACCTACCAGATTCATAATAAAGTGAATCCTCATCTTCACGTTTACCACAGATTTGTATTTATTGGATACCCATTCTTATTTTCATTAAGGTATTCAGTGAGGTTAGACCCAAATCACAGTTCATGCCTTGAACTGGTACATTTCTCAGGAGGTCCAAGGTTCTCCACCATAGTTTGTGTTATGCATCAGCCCTGGAAATGCTGGAATAGGTGGAAATACACCTAATATGGATGCCTTGGTTCCACATTGACAGTCTATGCCGCATCAAAGATGGCCGCTGATACGTACATTACGTCCGCAGCATCGGTAGACCAATGCGTTGTATCGTCCTTGGAACTAGACGCTGCTAGTCCCTGTTACTTCTCAGAGACTCGCGTTTTGTGCTTCGTCTTCCCTGTTTTTTCCCTTACCTCCCTGTTACCTGTTTTTTCCAGCACTCTTTGTATCTCCTAGTTCTTGTAAGGTAAACTTCGTGGGTATTCCTTCGTTTCCTCAGTCACCATAGTCTGTTTACTTTTGTTAGACAGTCTACTTCCGTCTTCTTTTCTTTACTCTCCTCGTCCGCCTTATTTTTCTTTTTATTGTTCTGCAGGCATTCCGGTGTCCCTTTACTGTCTGTTCTTTTCGGTTTAGTGGACTTTCTCTCCGCCCCTTTGTTGTAAACCCTTTTTCCTGCTGTTTCTTTCTTATTTCGTGTTTTACCCCTTGTTTTCGCCTTCTACTATTGTGTCTTCCTATATTGCAAAGGAGGCTGAAGTTGTTTTACAAGCCTTCCAGTTACTACCAATCACCACTTCCCTGCCACCATCCAGTCTGGAGGAAATTGCATTCAGCCTGTTCTGCTTTACCTGTTCTGAACATTGTGAATTATACTCCAATTGAACATTGACGGAATCCTTTGGATTTACACAGTCATCTTCATCTGCAAGCAAAGACTTACCTATACTACACAGGTTTTTTTTTGGCATCTCTGCCTTTTTTTCGCTGATTTTGGAGCTTGCTCCTTGGGGGTCCCCCGAACCTGGTTATATTCAGGTCAAGGTGGCCACCGAGGGAGCTCGCCCCTATCTACACCAGAGAAAAGACAAGAAGAGTAAAGAACCCAGAAAACCAAGGAAAAAGAAGGACTCATTAAACCCCGAAAGCTCATTTGAATGTGAGGAGGAGTTAAGGCAGGGTCAAGCAAGTCCTGACAGTTTTCCCTCTAACTTTCTTATACATTTTTTTTCTCTTATCGTAAAGACCTCTAGGCCGTATGTTAGGCATGGAATAAGGCATGTATTATATAACTTTAGCAGGCTTGAAATTGTGGATCAGCTTTTATGTCTAATGAAGTTAGTAATGACCCTAAACCTACGTTACATTTTTGAACGATAAAACTTTCCAGAATATGCATATTTAGTGTATCAGATATAAGGATACCCAGATATACATATGAGTGTGTAATTTCTATAGTCTCCCCTTCCATCTTCCTTAAACAGTTATTACCAGGGTTATGGGAACCAACTTTCATGATTTTAGTTTTATTAAAGTTAATACTTAGCTTGTTATTTTTGTTACATTCACACAGTCCGTTCACAGATCGCTGTAAACCTATGGGGGTACGATCTAATAAGAGTGTATCGTCTGCATTGCCTAACCACCCTTTATGTGTTTCCCCTATTTTAGGAGGAAGGTTACATATATCACTCAAGAACTTTGCTAAGTCGACCACATATATATTATATAGTGTTGATGCTAATGGGCACCCTTGCTTGAGGCCCAAATTAATACACATTTTCTCACTCATGCTACCCTCTTGATCTAATCTGATTTGGTTAACATTGTCAGAGTACAGCTCTTGTAGAAAATCGAAGATGATAGGGCTCAGATTTCCCTCTTTTAGTTCCCTCCATAAGATTTATTTGTCTACTATGTCAAAGGCTCCTTTAAAATCAATGAAGCATGCAAAGCTCTGGCTTATTAGATCCATAAGTGTCCACACATTAATTATCATCCCCATTCCACGTCTAAAGCCCTGTTTGAGGTTTTGATAATATGTTGTTCCTCTAGTCCATAGATTTAGTTCATTTAATATGATCTGTGCAAACATTTTTGATGCAGCATCAGACATAGCTAACAGCCTATAGTTGTTTGGAAGTTCTCTGGCACATTTTTTTAAAAAAAAGGTATAAGGATGGATGGTTTCCAGGTAACAGGAATTATACCCATGTTCACTATGGTGGTAAATAACATTGAAAATATATTAGTCCGAAATTGTGGTCTATGTTTGTAGATCATGTTAGGAATCCCATCAGGTCCTGGCGCTCTAGAGGGCTTCAACTTCTTTATTATTAGCTCAGTAGTCTCAGAATCACATCCATCTGCAAGCTCTTGCCATCCAAGTCAACAAATGTTTCCTTTTGTATAATCTTATCTTTCTTATAGTAGTTGCTTTTAATGTGGTTAATCCAATCTAATTCAGCTATAGGATTAATTTAATTGTTCTCCGTATCATATGAGCCGGTATAGTTTTTATAAAAATTCCAGAATTTCTGCCATCTGTGTTTATGAGCAGAGAACAAAGTTGAAACCATCTAATTGATTCCTACTGTCTTTTAATAAAGTTCTTGTATTTTGTTCTTATATTACTTAATAATTTATTTTGGTAACAAGATTACAATGGCTTTTCTTTATCATCAATATTTCCTTGTTGCATTTCTTCTTTTCTCTAACAATAACCACATCCCAGGATTTATTTATTATCGCAGTTTTCCCTTGGTAGCTATTGTCAATCTCATGGATATTAGCTCTTTGACCCAGAATAGAGAACCTTTCAGCACACATATTTATTGATGGGTGCAGTTTAGTTAACACTCCTTCGAAATAGCCAACATATCTATCCATGTTTTTTGCAGACCAGTGAATTATATTACCACTTAGTTTTGAATGAAGGCCAACCACCAATTTTTCCGTTTTGATCTAGGTACTAAATCTTTAGACCACATGGCCACTTAATAAGTTATGCTCCAGTCTAAGGCAGCTTAATAATCCTACCATTAGATTGGGGAAAATAAGTAATCAATCCATGAGTGTGAGTTTCTAGCAGACCAAGTATAAGGACATATTTTAATCATTTCCTGGTCTATAAACTATTGGTATAAGACATTAGTGTATATAAAGGTTTCCCATTTTTCACAGGATGTCGGATAGTTAATCATCTTTGAGATGATAGTAGTGCTCCATCGATTAATAGCCATTGCTAGGAGGTCTACTACATCACTGAGTGTAGGTATGAAGCGTTTAAAGTTCAAGTCCACCATGATAATATATAGTGCATTAGGCTGATCAATCATCCAATCCTCAATTATACTGTTAAGTCCATCAATGAGTGAGGCTGAGTGAATTTCACTAGGAGGGTTATAATATTTATAACTAGTATTCTATACCTCTTATCATCAGTATTAAGTTCCAAAATGGCTGCCAAAATACCAGTATTATAGATTTTCTTTTTATATTCGTTAAATATTAGGTGATTTTTTGCTCCCAATATTAAGCCTCCACGGGTCTTCCCATACCTAAGTGGATTGCTTTCTTTTGGTGAATTTTATAACCACCCAACGCAAAGTCGCGACATAAACACATTTCTTGTATTGCAAAAACACCAGCATTGAACAGGACCTCTATACTCTTGTTCACAAATCCGTCAGTCAAGCAGCTTTTCTTCAATTTATCATCATTTGCTATAAACATACATATACATGAAATCACAAATGAATCGAAAGAATTAAGAGCACATCGTATTTTACATTCCTCGTCCGGGATAACATATCATAAATAAAGTACATCCAAAAGCATTAAGGGAATAAAACATAGGGAGATAAAACATTTCATAAGATAGTCCAGTTGGGTAGGCCCTGGATTATATAAGATGGGGAAATCACTACTTACATTAACCCTTTTAAAAGCATACAACAATTTGATAGTCATTATAGGTTTGGAAAGGAAATTACATTTTGGTACTTCATTAAACTTACAAATATCAGTGTCCAGAGACTTGCATGGCTTAAACCACAAAAGCTATTTTCATTATTTTCACTCTTTTTTGCCAGGCTAGCTCTAAGATATTTGCTACAAAATAGACCACCTTAGGTTAAATGCATGTCTTAAACAGTTTGAGCGCTTGCTTTATATGCTGTGTTCCATGGGTGTTACAGATGTTTTTTAAAAACGTACAATGTGCCACCCGGTAACACTGACAGAAAAACAGGAAGTGATTTAAAGATTCTCTGTCACGCCCACATACAGGGCACATTTAATTCCCATTCAAAACCCACTATTTTGGGGGAGACGCCAGTTGTAATTGATTAAACCTGAATTTAATATATAAAATACAGGCCAATGCGGGTCCGACAAAATCCAAATATTCTTCATAGCCCTTCTACAACTTATTAGACAGGTAAAAGGTAGCCATCTCGGGTTTAGAACAATCATTAACCAAATTCACTATCTATTAGGAGCCCTTATTTTGGCCTTAATGATGATGTTTTTGGACCTACCCATTGGGGGTTGATTCATTGCTCTCCCATGACCAACTTCATCAATATGTTTTTTACATGTTGGAACCAAGGCAGAGATCTACCACCCTCCATCTCCATGATGTGTACAGTGGCTTCCCGGTATACTTGTAGCTCAGGTATTGGCCACCATCTCAGCCAATACTGTACAGGTTTGAAAATAATCTCACTTTCAATCTGCCTAAGGCCCAATTCTAAGTAGACAGGTTCATGCGGGCATGCTTTGGCAGGCCTAACAGCTTTTTAAAGATAGCTCTGTCTACCCTACCCAAATTATTAATGTCCGTATGTCCCCATATTTCGGCCCCATAAATTGCAGCGGCCATGGGCTGGGCTTGAAACATTGTGACCGCTGGTAAAATTGGTCCTTGGCCATAGGAACAGAAGAAACTTAGAATTCCCCCTCTGTATTTTTCCAGTGTCAAAGATGATTTAGCTATCTGTAAGGGCCAGTTCCTTAGGTCATAAACCTCACACACAGGTAATCACATTGTTGTACCTGTGCCAAAGGAGTGTTACTAATGGCCAGCCAATGTTTTTTATATGGCATACATTCTGGGCAGAATATCAGCATTTTCATCTTTTCCATGTTAATCACCAAAGAAAGATCTGTACATATGTCTACAAATACCCCCAGGGTGGTAGCAAGGCCCTTTGCTAATGTTGACAATAGCACTGCATCGTCTGAGAAAAGTAAAATCAGACAGGCTTCCTGGCCCAACTTCGGGGGATCCAAACACTTGGATCTACCACGTCGGACCACCTCATCTATATATATCAAAAATAACAATGGGGCCAAGGTACATCCTTGCCTGACACCTCTATTTACATTCAAAGGTTCTGTTAGTTCCCCCTCAAACTCCAACAAACAGGGGCAATATTATTTGAATAACGGGGATGATAATCAGTAGCAATCCCTGCAGAATCCCTCTTCTGACCAGGATTTCCCAAAGTGTTGCCCTTCAGACATCAAAGACTGCCTAAATCTTAATCTTTCTCGGGAATGCATACTTCCACACAATTAACTGTAAATGAAAAGGTTGGTCTACTGTACTTATTTTTGGTGAAAACCATGCCTGTAGGTCATCTATTACTTTGTTCTGGGTGACCCATTCCTGTAAGTGTATATGAATTGTTTTAGCAAAGGCTTTTCCCACCCCATCTAAGAGGGAAATGGGTCTAAAATGTGCTGGATTCTCCCTCCCCCTTCTGATATATCGGAAATATTGTCGCATTTATCCATGACGGGAGGACACAATTCTGTCTGAGGCAAGTATTAAACAGGAGCGTTAAGATAGGGACCCATAATCCCATTTCATCTTTAAATAAGTCAATCAGCAGTAAGTCTGGGCCCAGGGCTTTCCCCCACTTCTGTGAGGATAACACCTTTTTTACATCCTCTAACGCCAGGGATAAAGGTATTATATCCCCATTATCACTTACTCTCACCAGCACATTTAATTTGTTTTCCCTGACATACAAATCCCTAAAGTGGGTCAGCCAAGTATTTGGACTTATATCAGTCTTAACCCCCCCATGCCCTTCATTTGACCCACTCACAATTTTCCAAAAGGTTCAAGAATCCCCTATTTGTACTGCTTCCTGCATCCTTTCCTATTCCAAGCGTAAAAACCCTTCTTTTTTAGATTTTAATAAGGCTTTGTACGTAGCCCTAAGTGCTCTCAACTCGTTTTTGTCAGGCAACTGGCGGATTTTGAGGCAATTCAATATATCCGATTTTGCCAGTCTACAGTCTTAATCGTACCATAGTTGGAGTTTGATTGCATTTTATTTTACCTTTTTACATGGTTTTGAAAAGAAGGGTTCGGTAATCATGGCAATTTCTTCAAAAGACAAAAAAATCTCATCATCCCCAAATTTCTATCATGGCTATGGATTGAAGTACAGAGACAATTAATTCATACATTTGGGGCTTCATTTCTCTTATATCAAGATCTGACAATTTTATCTGTTGCTTGGATGTCCCCTGTAAGTGTGCTGCAAAGCTACAAGTATTGGGGGGACTCTTCCCCAGTCTACTCTGGCAAATGAGCTTTAATGTCAAAGGCCTGTGGTCACTACCCTGAATATTCATGACCTCAAAGTCTAGAGCATCCCCCACAAATCGGCTGAGAGAAAAATGTAATCAATATAGGACATTTCATTGGGACCCATAAAAGTAGATTTTGGCAGCTGTTCTTTGGCAAAGTGACCATTGCACACCATAAGCTCAGCAACCTAGAAGCACAATAAAGGGCCTTCAGATGTGGTCTAACCATTCGAAGGGTGACCACGGCTGGTATGTCCCATGCCTCGTCCAAATCATCCCAAGCACCCTCTATGTCAATCAAGGGTTCTATTTGGAGATTGAGAACACCCAGTGGTATTATTTTGTGGTTTACTTCATCATGGCTCAGGGTGATTTATATTCTAGTCTCAATCTCCTCAATCACATTATTTTGGTTTATCTTGCCCACACAATTATATATATTACAGAGGGATATGGGACTAGATCCTTGGGCTCTCAAGACCAGGTATTGTGCATTGGGCATATCACAGTCGACCTTGGTGATTTGGCAATCACTGGCAGTGTTAATCCAGATGGCTAGCCAGCCAAAAGGCTTTCCCTCTGGCCCCTTCAGGACTGGCTCCCATAATACCTCACAGCCCTCAAAATTAATGGGGTCCATTTCCCAGGTTTCCTGGAAACATACCAGAACGAACCCCTGAATCCAGTCACACCAGTCTGGGTCAGCCAAATGTATCTTTAGACCAGCAATCAAACTGATCTGGCTTACATTCTCAATGTGGTCAGGCATCTGGGAATGTATCTCTTTATGTCAGTGCATGGCTTCAAGGTCCATGGAGTCCCCTCCTCTGGGCCCATTACACAGACTCCCCATCATTTGTGTTTTAGTTCCAGTGTGGGGTGTTATGGTATGAGACCAGTTTACTTTGGGTTGATTGTCAACTGCTGGCCTGATAGATATTCTAGAGCGCTGTGGGGGATATGTTTGTGCCTCAATGGCTAGTAACCCGTTCATCGGCCACTCACTCTTTAATGAAACCATTATTATGTCCTCGCCATTACTGTGCGTGGAAAACCTCTGGCAACTCACTATATCACTTCTTATAATGGATTTACATCCTCTTATGGTTCTAAGATAGTGGGTTACTTTATTTGTAAGATACTCTTGTGTTGTGTGGGACCCTGGGGCCAATCTGCGTACATTGTGTAGGGTGACTGATGAATAATTATTGTTATCAGATTTAGTTACATCATCACATCAAACTCCCTCTCCCATCCTAAACCCTACTGGCTTGGTGTTCGGGTATGTCAACAAACGGGGCATGTTGTTACGGGGAATTGGTGGTCGATATGGTATGAAGTTTGCTAATTATGGTATATTTTTTCATTATATTAGCCATCAGAGGCCCCAAGGAAGCCCCACCCCCTAATGTGCCTCCGCTGCCCCCACCCCTGCAACCCCTCTCCCTCTCTGCTAGTCTGCCTTGTTATTTTAGACTGTGGTGTCCCTAATAGTCTCATCATCTCCTGCAGAGCCTTGTGTGAGTGGCTAGTTGGCATAACTCCACAGGGTGGAGACACTAAAATCTGGGGGACCAAAGGTGGAATATCGAGCATTCTCTTCTTTATCAGGGATATATCTGCAGCAGGTGATTTGAATTTTTCCCTCATAAGTGTATACAGCTTTTCGTATGTATTTGCTGCGGGCAAAATGGAGAACCCGACCTGGGACCCGATCATCTCCCCCTCCCTCCCGGGGTGATTCATCTCTGGTCCGGAGCCTAAGACTGTGGGTCTGGACTTGGGGTGTGAGTTTAAGGACAGGGGCAATACTTTCCAATAGGATTTCACTATCGCCTATAGCCACTATAAAATTATGGGCTGCCATGGAACTACTGCGTGATGGAATCGCTTTTATCCTGGTATCTCGTAAAGAAGGCACTCAATTTCTGTAATTAATACATTAACATCTTCAATAGGCTCCATCAATTTGTCTGGTCTTTTGCTCCCCCCACCAGGTGAAATCAGTTGGGATGCCTTTACTTTAGACATGCTACTTAGTTAAAAAGAGGTAGATGATTAGGGTAATACAATAGTCTATAAACAAGGGTATTCAATGATTTTTTTTTTAAATGTATAGAATTATCAGAAACAACATTAAATATTATATTATTCCACACACTAAAAATCACTTAAAAGCCTGTGACCATAATTCCACACAATTTCATACATTCCATAATCAGTTAATAAATTCATAAATTCTTAAAGTTCATGGTGTTTTAAGCTACCTGACTATTAAAAACAAATAATACAATTCAATAATAAGTCCATATGAGCTGCAAGACCAAGTCCATAAAATTGCCACTTGCCCGTTAGCAGTACACCACCCCCTGCTCTCACTTCCCGTGGTGTATTGCAGAGTGACTCTACCAAATAAGGGACCAAATAGCCGTCAGGTTCACTGAACCACAGGGTGTAAATAGGTCCATGCAAGCGAGCCAATAGCCTGCTCTCTGGACCCCCCCACCCCCTTAGTGCGAACACCCAGCAGCGCCAACACCACCCTTGCACTGCACCGGCTTCACAGCACTCTGGGATAGTGAAGATGTTAATAAGTGGTGGGGGGTGTATCAGCAGGAACAAACAGCAAGGAAATCCTCACAAGTCGCACACCCAGCACACCCAGCAGCGCCAACACTGCCCTTGTACCCCACCGGGCTTACGCCGCTCCGGGATAGTGCAGATGTTAATATGTGGGGGGCAGCAGGAACAAACGCCGTGCACAAATGAATGATATCTTTAAAAATGATGTGTATGGATGCATGTATACTTGTGTAATGAGTGAGTGTATGGTGAGGGGTGCCCATGTGAATAATAGAGTGACTGCTGTGTGAATGTGTGTGTGTGTTTGTTTTGGTCAGTTGAGCTAATTTTGGTGAGTAGGGAGTAGAGGGGGGGAACAGAAATGCCTTTGTTGCACAATCCCCCTAACCACCTGCCAAAATCAGCTCTCCTTCTGAGGCGCTGTGGGGCCCAGGGGACAGGGATGGTTTTTTTTAACTGGATATCTATCATAGATGGTCATTCAAAAATACCATGCTGTCCCCCTTGCCCCCCCCCAGCATCTTGCATACACACATAATCATGTTGATTGTGTTAGGCACTGTGATGCCCAGAGCACAGTGATGGTATCTTTTAATGAACATCTATCATAGATGTCCAGTAAAAAATATCATGCATGCTCCCTGGGTTCCCCAGCGCCAATTGCAAACCGTTTGGCTCATTACCCATTTTTAAAAAAAATATATGCTCTAAAATGCAACATTTTAACCCATTATTTAAAAACAAATTCACGTGGGGGAAACCCCCCCCGAAACCCCCACTTGATTGGTTTGTGCTCCTTCACTGCGCTCGGTCGCTATGGCATATCTGGTGGAAATATTGAGTACCCCTCCACTTAAAAAATTCACCAGCCACCACTGGTCCTGGGACTGGTGGCAGCAGGATGGTGGAGCCCAGGGACTCTGGTGGGAGCAGGATGGGCGGGAGCATTGGGACAGTGGTGGGTGCAGGGTTTGGAGAGTCCAGGGTCTGTAGTGGGGTGGGGAGAGCACAGGGACTGGGCTAGGAGTGGGATGAGTGAGCCCAGAGACTGTGATGGGAACAGCGGGGGGAGCCCAGGGACGATACTGGTATTCGGGTGCAGTGATGACACGTGACAGTTCATAGCCATTTGGACTTACTCTCCATTTGGGATTTTTGGGGGGGCCCGGCCTGCCCATATTTTGTTCAGGGGGGGCCCAGGCCTAAAAAGTTTGAAGACCACTGCTCTAGAGTTCCAAGACACGATTGATTAATCCTCTTTATTGGTCAATCAATGGTCTTGCAACCTTCATTTAGGTATTTAACATTTTTATGTTCCAATGTGCTCACCCCAGCTTCTTTGAGTTCAGCTACTAGGGGGTGGATCATTTTGTCAATATTAATTGTGTTTGTTCGAGGATCATTACCAGCTTGCATTCTTTCTTTGTTCATCTTTGAATTTACCATAGGGTTTATCAAACACATGAATTCATATCACATCTCTCTATACACATGGGCATATAACATAATACATTCACATACAATATGAGACACCAAATGTATTATGGCCCAATTTGGTCCACTAATCATTTCGGGATTTCCACAAGTTTGATCTCCTGCGTAGTAATGGCGTAGTAATGGCTTTTATTTCAGTGATCTGGTGGATTAATTCCAATGCATTAGATCTATTCAGAAAGGGGCTGCATAAAGTAGCATAAGTATCAACAGTTGCAATATTTTTGGAATTGTGTATAGAGGCGTTCAATATATCATTAAGTGCAAGGTTGTTTTGTTACAAGCCATACTTTCCTGATTATCATTTATATACTGAGCAGCTATCTCCCCATTATCTATTGTATTACTACCTTCTGTTATGATGGTCTCATGAGCACTAGCACTGTTGTATTTGTTAATTATATCGTCATGTTCAGTGAATTGGACCCTATTCTTTGACATTTTCCCCCCGTTCATGATCAACAAACCAGGAATCCAACACTCTTTCTTTGTTGCTATCATGTTTTTTAGCATTTCGTGTTTCACTAACTTTAGATGGATTATTTGTTTTTCTTCTTATATTAGAGTTGAGATTTGGGGGTTTAATACTAATTATCTCATTGGTACGATGGTATCTGTCCTTCAGTTCTTTGCAGCTAATACCAGCACTTTTAGTGTCCGCCAAAGATAGAGAGGACTTTTTAACAGGTATTTTATTTTTCGTCTTTTGTTTTGTTTTTGTTGTAGATGGTCTAGGTTGATTTTTGGCAGTCACTGTAGGCTTATAGGAAATCAATATTGCTGTCTTTTCCTTCAGGGTAGTCTCCTTATTAGAGCTGAAGGTATTGTCGTGGACAGTAAGTATAGAGTCTAAGGCATCTGGGCTGCCTCTTTAATTTTCTCTTTCTATATGGGATGGGTTGAGTGTGCATGGTATCTCATGTATGGGTGGATACCCGGGTTGGGAGCTTCCTCTAAGGGTTGGGAGATATTCAGGATCACATCCACCAATCTATCAACGCCATATTTTATGATCCGTTGTTCTTTAAATATGGAGCTACAGATGGTAAACAGGGCTTTAGATATTTTTGAAAGTTCAGGTTCAGAAACAGAATCATCCCCAGAACTGTCTGTAAAGGATGTAGAAACATTCCTCCTTATTGGAGAGGATGCGTATACTCTCTCCACTAGCTCACCCAGAATCTCTACATCGAATGGGGGCCTCGGTGGAGCCCTAGCTGTAATGACGGCCACCATGTTTTTTGCATTTTGCAAATTTAAAACCATGTTCAGTAGTGAGTTATTATCGATTGGCTCCATTCACTCAACATCTTCCCCCTTGTCCCCCAACTCTTGGGTAGGTGGCATAACCTCTACAACACTATCTTTTTCTTCAGATTTTCTTACTGGGTTCAAATATGTAGTAATGTTTTCTTGTGGCCATGTGGGGGGTGACCACCTTTTTCCCAGACCGCTTTAGCCATACCAATGGATAGTCTTTCGACATTTAGTTTGCTAATTTTGTTATTAATTATTTTTCTCTTCATGATAGCTCTTTTTGCTTTTGTAACGCCAGATTGTTTTAAGATAGCAGGCTTGTTGATATAATATAGCTAAATAGCAGGGCTGATTTGTCGCACTATAGACTATTATTGTGAAGGTAAAACAGGTGTATGAAATAGGAACAATTATGTACGTGAGTACAAGTTCTTACCAACACCTTGATGGAGTTAGATTTGCAGCCTCTATCTCACTATGGCAAGAGACCGTATCAGCGTCATGCACCTTAGCATATATCATTAACACACCCCAAAACACCACAGTCCCAACAGCCCAACAGCACTCACTAGTCCACTCCATGGTGTGTGCGTACTGGTGCGCATGCTTGACAGTTAAATAGGGCTTCTGGGAGTAAGGGAGCATGTCCAATTGGCAATGCTCACAAAACTCCTGAATATTAGCAGTTTAAAGTCTCTATTAGAGAGTCACTAAATAAAACAGAAGGCATTCTGTTAATCCACAGATTCAGTCTCATAAGGTATGCAATTCAAGAGTCAATCACATGGATTAGTCCACTTGCCATTTTTCGCAACTTCTCCAATTCAGTATTGGAAGAGTCCAGCAAAGAAGGAGTCCAGCACCAACAGTACTCACAAGTGCACTCCTTGGTACATGCGTGCTTGTGCGCGTGCCCACCAGTTAAATAGGGCTTCTGGGAGTAAGGGGGCGTGGCCAATTGGCAATGCTCACAAAACACCATAATATTAGCAGGTTAAAGTCCCTATTAGAGAGTAACATTTTTCAAAACTTCTCTGATTAAGTATAGGAAGAGAGCAGCAAAGAAGGAGTTCAGCACCAACAGCACTCACTAGTGCACTTCGTGGTGCAGATTTGGAATGTGTTGCAGTGTTTAGTCTAGTGGTAATACCGTGGAACTTTGCATTTACAGCAGTGTATGTAGTTAGTATGTTGTGTGGTGTAGTAGTGGTTGCAAAAGACTAGTCATTTTTATGTCAGGATAACTGTTGCATTTAGGTTTGCATGTTTGTTGTAGGAATGTATTGAAAGGGAAGAACATGTATGCATACCATGGCACTTGTACCATATGTTTGTGTTTTTAAAGTAAAGTGCATGCTTTTGCAAAATATTGTAGCCACTCAGCAAAGTGGCACCTGTAATGAGGTGTAATATTATGCCACTACATAGAACGTGGTAGTATTGGATGTAAAGCACTGTACATTTAGATGTAAGGAAATCTGATGTTTTAGTAATGCCTACTTTCATTTGTATTATAATAAGAAATATACCGTGTGTGGGTACAGCAGTAGTACGGAAATGTTAACATTTGTGTACAGGAAAGGAAATCCAGTTGATACATACTAGGATGGTACTACTAAATGGTAGTTTATGTGAGCAGGTGGACAATGGTGGCACCATAAGGGATGCAATAGGAAAGGTTGGAAAATAAGACATTTATACATAAGGAGAAATGCTGTTCTTTAAAAATGTTTCTTTTTAGCAGCATTGTATTTAAAATAAATAACTGCATTTGTGCATTTAGAGCTGCACCGTTTGTAACTTTGTCTACCAGTAAGGCGAATGCAGTTGCAAAAGAGTTGTAGAACACTATTAAGTGGCAGTTGGTGGGAGGAAGTTGAATTATTCGCAGTACATGTAAGTAACTGCCACTTAATGTGAGCAGGTGCAGAAGGTTACAATACATGGCATTTGATAGCAGTGGTTAAACAATAGCATGTACTTATTGAGATGCTTATTACAGGGTAAGTGGCAGCAACTGTGTGTGTGTGTGTGTGTGTGTGTGTGTGTGTGTGTGTGTGTGTGTATATATATATAGGTGTTGAAAAAAATTACTTTAAAAAATATAGGCATATCTGTACTATGTCTTGTTAGATGTAGATATTGTTGAATGTACTAATAGAGATCTTGGATAGTTTCACAGTAGATTTTGATGCAGGAGACTGTGAATGACAGGAGATATGTGCTCTGATAGTTTATGCACATCTGAAGTGTTGAACTGAGGTGACAAGGTTACATGTAGACTTTGAGGATGTGATCGGTTGATGGATGTTTGACTGTTTGAAAGTAGCCAATGAGGGAGTGTTACAAACATAAAAGTAAAAAGGGTAGGAGGGCTGCCCTGTGCGACGGTGTTGGTGGCCTTTTTGTTAGTCTGCAGACCTGCACGTGCCTTCCGGGTCGTTTAAGGAGGCCTGGCATAGAAATAGGACTACGGACACCGCAGACCTTCGCAAACTTCTGCAGACATCGGGGATTAGCCAATGAGGCTTTGTGTTTGTGGAGGAGGAGTTAAAGTGTACAACAGCACAGGGTAGCAAGTGTTTTCTTTATTGTGTGAAGTCGTAGAAGGATGGTTATGGCTATGAAGTAGCAGAGTGTGTGGATGTTGGGAGATTCATGGATACATTGGTTGAAGGTTTACACTGAGACACATGGCATCTCTGCTTATCTTGAATTAGGTTATGTTATGTTATGTAATGTTACTTGCCATTTATATAGTGCTCTATATATCATTGGTATGACCTCAAAGCGCTGGTAGGTTGAACGTCCTCGGGAACCGCAGTTCTGGTCAGTAGAGAGAGAGATAGTGTTGTAGG
This sequence comes from Ambystoma mexicanum, assembly GCF_040938575.1. Classification (NCBI taxonomy): domain Eukaryota; kingdom Metazoa; phylum Chordata; class Amphibia; order Caudata; family Ambystomatidae; genus Ambystoma; species Ambystoma mexicanum. Next base: position 278,079,017 of record NC_090938.1, on the reverse strand, counting down.
GTGTGTGAGTGCACCAGATATGTGTGCAGCTGATGTAATTGCTGGATGGTAGCTGCATCCTAGCATTAGGTGTGGTGCTGAAGATATCAGTTGGATGTGTGCAGTCTGGTGGGTGGACACCCAGACTGGGCTCTGGCTGCGTTAGGCCTGAGGGACACATATGTGAGCAACTAGGCCGGAATGTGCTCGGCTAGCTGCATTTTATTAGGGTGATGAGGTGTTCATGGGGTCGTATTCGTATGTGAACAGCTAGGCCGAATTTATCAGGGGTATAGCTGTGTTCTAGTTGTATGATGGTGTATAGTAGAGAGTAAGCGTAGTGATGTGATATGATGGATATCTTTAAAGCCCCCAAGACCCGGCACTTGAACAGGATGGCAGGGGACACACGGACACATAGAGACAGGGGCTGGGTTTACAGCGACAGGATGGGAAGATACAGATATATATCAATAGCATGGGAAACATGAAAACTGGGTACACAGTCATACACGTGTGGGGCATGTTCACATTTACATTCGCATTTCTGTCAAGATGCGATTCAGGTTAAAGTTCACAACTCCACCCAAGTGTGGGACAAGCTAACATTTGTGTTTCTATCTAGAAGCGATTCAGGTTAATGTTCACAATTTCATCTAGGTGTGGCGCATGCCGACACACACAATTCCATCCATGTGTGGGGCATGCCGACATTCACAATTCCGTCGAGGTGTGGGACATGCTAACATTCACATTTCTATCCAGATGTGACTCAGGCTAATGCTCATGATTTCATCTAAGTGTGAATGAAGTGCAATGGATCAAGCACCTGGGAAGGAAGATATTAGATCAGATGCAGACTAAGTCCCACAGTAGTAGAAGCATGATTCAGGAAGCTCATCTCAGTATTGATCTTGATGACATAATATATAGTGAATGTCAGGGTCTGGTGGCAGGCTAATTTTCACAAATCTAGCTAAGTGTGGCATTGCTTACATTCACAGTCTAGTATGGGTTTGGGCAGGCTAATGTTCACAATTTTAAACTAAGTGCGGCACTGCTAATATTCACAATGCTGTCTGGGTCTGGCCCAGGCTTATGTTCGCAATTCTAGCTAAGTGTGGCATTGCTAACATTCACAATCCTGTCTGGTTCCGGCACTGGCTAATGTTCACAACACAAGATTTTTTGACAGTAGACATCTCATAAGGATCAGAAGAGATGAGAGATATCTTTCCTGATGACTGGGATGATTGACGGGGCTGAGAAGTAGAAGCCTGATCAGTGGGGGGGGGTGTATTTTGTAAGCTCTCAAAGGATTGAGGGTGCTCCTTAAAGAAGTTAGCAAAGAAAGTCATTCTGGACCTTACTCTATCTATGTCCTGAGCTGACCATTTGGCTTAGCTGGGAATAATGCCTGGGTAAGGTACAGCAGGGGTAGGCAGGCCCTTATTATGTAGGGCTTCACTTAAGAGGCCCTCACTATCCTCCTGTAGGGTTTCATCAATCTCCTGTACAGTGTCTGTGGCAGGGGTAGGCCTTTCACTATGTCCTTTTGTTTATCCCTATGACCATAGCTCTTAGAGGAGGATTTCCTTGAATTAGGAGTTGTTTTCGATGACACAGGTCGAGTTTCGGCACTGGGAAGGGCCTTCGCTGCATCCTCTGGCGTTCGGCGGTCGGGAGGGGCTTCCACCGCGTCTTTTGACATTCGGTAGACAAGGATTTATGGGCAGCGTCTTTAGTCTTATGGGGCCTGTCATGAGGCAACTGACTCTTGGAGTGCCCAGAGGACAGAGAATCCACAGATCTGCCCCTAGACGCCAAATCTCGGCATGTGCTTGACACATCGCCGCTGGGTATGTGTTTAGTGTGGGGAGAAGGGGTGCTTTTGCCGCCGGGTATAGTCCCCACAACAGAGCCACCGGCCTGTCTTCCAGGGTCGGGGGCTAGCACTGGGGAACATGGAAGTTCCCAGTCACCCTCGCCATCTGAAAGGACGACGCCGCTGACGTCGTTGGAGGCACCCTGCACATCCATTGGGGCCGCGGCCTGCATGGTGTGATGGGCCCAGCGTTTCGACCTATGATCTTTAAGGGTCTTGGGTCGAAAGAGCTTGCAAGCCCGACAGTGCCCTTCGTCGTGGTCCCAATTAAGACACAGGTTACACACCTTGTGTTTATCGATCCACGGACATTTTTTATTACAGGATGGGCAAAATTTAAAAGGTATCCTATCCATGGTTGGGGTAGGCAGCAGGGCGACAAAGGAAAAGGGTGGAGAAATACATTGTGATATGACCGCCCCCACTCTCCCTAATGTAAAGGCCTAAGTGAGTTGGGCCGAAGGAATCCATTGAAGTTTCTTTGTCTGACGGTGCGTCTTGTCTTTCGATCATTGATTTTTGTATCTGCTTAGATTCACATGCTGGAGTACTACAGTTTTTTTTTAAATTCGAAAAGGGACATCGACAGGGTGTTCCAGAAACTCCATCCCCAGTGGGACGTCCACTGCACCCATGGTCCCCCACGCGTCAAGGTCCCCCAGACTGTTACTTTTCCTGGCATGAAGTGTTACGCGAGTACAGTTATATCCAAGCAGATAGGTATCAGACAAGCTCATAAGCATCCATGCGCCTTCTCTCCGAGGGGAGCAAGAGTGGGCGCATGTGAATCTAAGCAGATACAAGCATCAGAAACACGATGATGGTGCATAACGTATCCCTTCTGAGGCTTGTGGAAACTGCTTAGATCACATGCTGTGCATAGATTAGCAAGCAGTATTAGCAGAAGGTGGTGGGTTGTGAGAAGGTTCATGGGTGAACAGATGTCTTAGAACCGCTTGTCCCACCTGTGTATCTGTCTTTGATTTAGTGTCAATGCAGAAGTGGTGAGGGAAAGTGTGTACTGAGCTCCATGTAGCTGCTTTGCAACTGCTGTCTAAGGGGACATTTGCAATAAATGCCAGAGTAGCTCCTGTGCTCCTTGTGGAGTGAACTCTTGCTGTGAAAGGCAGTGTCTTGTCTGACAGGGAATAGCACAGTTATATGCACCCTACTATCCATCTGGAGATGGCATTCTTGGAAATGCGATTTCCTTCTCAGCCTGGGGCTGCGGAGACAAACAGTTGGTCTGTTTTTCTTAGCGGTCTGGTCTGGTTTACATAGTAAAGAACCGCCCTCCTTACATCTAGTGTGTGGAGTTTTACCTCTGCTGAGCTTTTTGGGTTCTGGAAGAAAGCCGGAAGCTCAATGGACTGGTCACATGACATTTAGAGATGAACTTACAAGAGAACCTAGGATGAGTACGTAAAACCAGTTTGTCTTTGTTTGTGACAAAGAAAGAATCCTGCACTGACAATGCTTGCAATTCACTAACTCTTCTTATGGAAGTAATAGCTACTAAGAAGTCAGTCTTGTAAGTCAGGTGTTTAAGACTTGACTTATGCATCAGCTCGAAAGGGGGTCCCATGTGCTTAGCGTATACTACATTGAGATCCCATCCTGGCGGCGGTTTTGAAATCGGAGGGTGGAGTCTCTTTAATCCCTCCATGAATGCCTTGATGACTGGCACCTTCCACCATGAGACTTGTGGGAGGTGGTGTAGGCCTACAAGGCCGCCAGGTGGACTTTTAAATAGTTGAATACTTACACTGAGTCTATCAAATGGAGCATATCATTTAGAATGTGGGATCAGGTACATTCAATTGGGTTAATTTGTTTAGACTGGCACCAAATTACAAATCTTCACTTGTCGAAATAACAGTGTCTAGTGATAGACTTTTGTGCTTCTTTCAGGATATCCATGCACCTCTATGGTAGGTTAAGATGTCTGAACTCTATGACTTCAGGAGCCACTCTGCCAAGTTCAATGAGTGAGGTTGAGGGTGCACTGTTAATCCCCCGTGTTGAGTGAGTAGATTGGTCATGCACGGGAGCTTGATGGGAATTGCACATCGCCAGTTTGTGCAGATGTGGATACCAAGGTTGTCTTGCCCACATAGGAGCAACTAGGATGAGAGTCACATGTTCGTTGTGGATCTTGTTCACAACCTTGTTGATGAGAGGAGTCGACGGGTGGGGAGGAGCGTAAGCACATTTCCCTGACCAGTTCATCCATAGGGCATTCCCCTTGGAGCCTGGCTGGGGGAACCTAGACGCAAAGTCTGGGCATTGCCTGTTTTCGATTGAAGCTAACAAGTCTATTGTGAGGAAACCCCATTGAGAGAAGAGGTGCTCTACGACTCCTGTGTCTAGTTGCCACTCATGTTCCTCTGGTAGGGCATCTCTGCTCAGTGAGTCTGCCAGAGAGTCGAGTTCCCCTGGAACGTGCTGGGATGATAGGAATATTTTCCATCTGAGTACTCATTTCAAAATGTGTTGTGCTAGCTTGGACAGATTCTGAGAATGCATGCCCCCCTGTTAGTTTATCGCCGTAGTGCTGTCAGTCAGGACTTGCACAGACTGGTTCGCTAGGTGTATTCGAATGCCTGAAGGGCCGTGAACACCGCCATCCGTTCCAGCAGATTGATGTGGTTCTGCGCCGTAGCATGAGTCCACAGACCTTGTGCTGTGTGATGAAAGTAATGAGCCCCTCACCCAGCGAGTGAGGCGTCTGTTGTGACAATCGCTAGCACTTTCGGATCGTGAAAGGGTTTTCCCTTCAACAGATTCTCTCTTGTCCACCAGCGAAGGTTCTGTACTAGTGTTGGTGAAACAACCACTAGAGGACCGCTTGCCTGAGACCACAGCATAGCACTGGAAGTAGGAGAGAAGGTGGCAACGAGGAGTGCCAGTGGGGCAAGGTACATGTTAAAAAGCCACAGGAAGAGGTTGGAGCCCTGGGGGACAACACAGATGGAGAAAGAGGTAGGGGAGGAGAAGGTGCCCAGAATAACCTGGGATGGACGGTCACTTAGGAAGGTCAGCCAGTCCAGTGCCCACTCCGAGATGCCCCGGGTATCATGGAGACATTTTATGAGGATGGAATGGTTGACCGTGTCAAGGGCAGAGGAGAGATCAAATAGAATAACAGCAGGAGTGTCCAGGGATGTGATTAGTTTTTCACGGGTGTTCAGAAGAGCAGCTTTCAAGCCGCTGAATGCTTGGAATCCAGAATAATGGTAGTGGAGACCGCTAACAAGTTAAGTATGAGAAGTTGGGGGAAGGTCGGTTTCTCCAGGAGTTTCCACAAGGAAGGGAGTGATTGAGATTGGGCTGTAGTTTGCAGGGCAGGTCGGGTCTGCTGAAGGTTTTTTCAGGAGAGGGCACACAACAGAGTGCTTGAGGGTGGAGGGGAAGGATCCAGTGGCAAAGGAGTGGTTGCCGAAATTGGCAAGTGCAGGGGCAAGAGAGCCAATGTTGTCCTTAATGGTTCTGGAGGAGCCCTTTGTGAAGCGGACAACTCTGGTGACTTCATCAGGTATGACAGGGGAGAAGGAGGAGAGAGAGAGGAGGGAGGGTGGCAGGAAAGGGGGTGGAGGCGAGGTAGGGGTAAGAGGGAAGCAAGGATGCTCAAGATGTCCTGAGTTTTAGTAGTTAAGTGAGTGGTTAATGCATTGCAGAGGGCTGGTGGGGGATGAGGAGGAGACTGCGGATGAATGAATAGTCTCACCAGGAGAGAGGGGTGATTAGTGGAGAGGAAAGAGTGGATGAGGGCATCAAGCGTGTCCAGTCGAGTGGGTTGGAACAGAAAGCCGAATGGAGAGTGATAGCAAAGTGCAGAGGTAATGGAAGAGAGTGGATGCCAGATGGAAGAGTCCAGGTGGATGTTCAAATCACGCATGAGGAGGAGTTTAGAGGTAGTTGAGAGGAGGGGAAGTCAGTCCATTCAGAGAGGAACAGGGTGGTACAGCCAGGGGGCCTGTAGATGGTGGCAATGGTCAGAGGAGGGAGATGACCAACTTGCAGACCAGGCTCTCAAAGGAAGAGTGGGGCTGTGTTGGTATGAGGGAGGAAGGGAGCCACTCAGGGAAAATTAGGTAACCCCACTGCCAGCACCGTTAGGGCGGGGAGCTTGGAGATTATCTTGTCACCAGGGAGAAGGGAGTCAAAAGCAGTGACTGAGCTGGCATTGAACCACATCTCAGTAAGAGCGAGGAAGGTCGAGGTCCAAGTCTTCAAGAAGGAGGCAGTTCTGTTTATTTGCTGAACTAACGTTAAGTGTGGCTAGATGAAGGTCTCCGTCTTTGGTTTTCCGAGAAGGGTTACAGAGGAGTGGTACACCAGTCGAAGGGGGAGGGACAGAAAGAGTGGCAAGGGAGAAGCAGATGTGGAAAGGAAGTTGATGAGGGCTGTCAGGTGCCGGTCAAAGAGGAGGAGATTGGGTTAAGAACCCTGAACCAAGATAGTGCCAGAGTGGTAGAGATTAATGATGAACCTTAATGTGAGAAGCCCGCCAAAAGGGCTTCACACTTGGTGCCACCATTAATGGGAGGGGCCGTGAAAGGAGAGAGTGGACATGAGATGAGGAGTCCATAGGTCTGGGGAGGATGTAGAGAAGAAGATTTCGGTGAAGACCTGTCTGGAAGTTGCACGGACATAGGTATCAGCGATGGGTAGGCCAGGGTTGGCGGTCAGGATGTCTTTTTTCTTCCAGACTTCGTGTAGCAGTTAGAGACGATAGGAGAGATTGTGAGTGCCATCATGGTGGCAGAAGATAGAGGAGTAGTTGCACTGCACAGTCTGAGCCCAAACTCACGAGGTGGCCTAATAGTTGCAAGATGGACACACGCAATGCTGCAGTGGGGTGCAAAATGTTAAAAGCGCACATTTCCAAATTTGAAAATCAGACAGGTCACTGAATGCAATGCAGAAGGGGTAGAATAGGCAAGACAAAGGATGCAGAGTGCAATCGGCACAGTTCAGAGTTCGTTCGGGGCAAAGGCAGTAAAAGTTCAGCCATCACTCAATGTTCTGAAGAGAGCATGGAGGTGCATGGGCTATGGTTCATGTAGTTGCCAGCTACATCTGGAGGCTGTTACATAGACTGGATACATTTCACTGGTATTGGATTCATATGCAATTCCATTTCTCGAAGGGTGAATATGTATGTTTTATAAGGTTGTGTGGGACAATACATACCTGGGATTTCCTGTGATGTGTAAACTAAAGGCCTAATAAACAATGTTATGTTTATACTTACTGTCCAACTGGAATTACTGGTTTTGCTCTGTGTGGACTCATTGCAGCCCTAGACCACTGTGGTGGATAGGAAGGAGGAGTTGAACACTTTGAGGGCATTTATACTCTTTAGTAAACTGAAATAAGGCCCATCTATATCATGACTAAAAGGGAATACCGTACCCATCTAAAGAAAATAAAGGTGCTGGTCAGGAAGTCTCTTGGTATGGAGTTCGAGGATTAAACTGGGCGGCATTATTACCATTGTGTGAAACCATAGTTCAGTTTAAACATCCACACATCATTATAGTACATTGTGAAGGCAACAGTTTATGGTATGTGACTGGAGTATCGTTGCAGTTTACAATGAAGGATACATTTAAAAGAGTAATGGAACTGTTTTCAGCTTCAACGATTATTTGTTTTTGCATAACTCAAAGGCAAATGTGGAAAGGTTCAAACTTGTTTTGTCCATAAATTGAAAAAGCCAGGCGGAATGTGAATAAAGCTGTTTATGCTTATTTACAAGATGTAGGAATTGTATCTTTCAAAAATGAGAACATAAGTTTCATGATGGGAACATTTTACGAAGAAATGCAGTAAATTTAACAGATGTTGAAAATTTGATTTTTCTTTCCAAAGGTTAGAATGCCTTGAAACAGTTTTTGTGAAATAAATGAAAATGGAACTTGCAAAATATGTAGTAATGGCTCTGTTAGTATGTATAGTACATAAAACCAAAAGGGCAACAAAAAAAGTTTCTTTTTAGAGCCACCTTTGTGGAACGAAAAAAAGTCAATTGCGTTTAAATACCCCCCACCTTTAATTCACCAAGAAGTCAGCGGACAGTTAAAATGTCAGTGGAAAAGGGGAGTGAGTCATTTTTTTATGGTAGTGTAATAAAAGTGGGAAGCGTGAAAGCCATAAACAATGGCTAACACTTCCTATGCACGTTATACTTTATGTTAACATTTTGTATGGCTGAGAAAAGGGGTTGGGACAGAAATGTATTACGGTCACCTCTTCTTTGATATGCAAATTGTCAAGAATTGCCATTAGCATAATATGTAATGGTAATGAAAATTTTAAATATTCTTATAGACTCTTACTGCTTATATTTATACTTTCTAAGTATAAATATTAAGTAGATGGAGTCTATAAGAATATTTAGTTTTCTCATTCTCTTTTTAAACTTTGAAAGGCGGTTTCATGAGGAACCTTTTTTGGATTTTTTAAATTTAATTACATTTTTATTTTTTTTGAAGAGGGAAAGAGACAGCAAAGCATGGAGGCAGAGAGGCAAGGAGGGCAGGGGCACCAACCACCATAAGGGAGGGACAGGTACAAAAAGTAAGATGTAGGATTGCAAACAAACTAAGCTGGGGACAATCCTTTTCATGCACCGTCATAGCCACCTCAAAGGCACTTCTGATCCCCCCCCCCAACAGGCAGATAATTGTGTCACAGTACATACATCTGACAGTTGACCGCACAAAGTATGGGTCAACAGCCTCCTGTATGGCCTGTGGGATGGCAGAAGGAATCCTCTGGCCCACTGCAGTGTCTAGAGTGGTGACAGGAGTGGTCGATGAACGTGTAGTGGCCGAAGTAAGCCTACTCCCTGAGTAGGGAATCTCCTTTCTCAGGGCGGAAGGTGCAGTTGTGGTGGTGCATGGAGGTAGTACCAGAGGAGTACTGTCCCTTTTGGCCATGACTGAGTACAATTTTGCACACAGTGCAGTGCACGTGGGCAGCCTGAGCCTTTGGAACTCCTCCAACGGTGGTCAAAAACCTCCATGCCCACAACTCCTTCTGACCACCCAACATAGCAAGCACTTCACCCCCCACATCTTCTTCATCCACTTCCTCTTGCATGTCATCTGTTGCAGGTACTTTGTTCCCTTGTCCAGGTCCTCCAGGTGGTGGGGGTGGCCCCTAGGGAGGAGGAGGGAAGGCCATTGCAGTTGCCATTCTTCAAATAGAGTCTGGTTTGCTGCTCTCACAAGAAGGAGGCCCTCTCTGCTGGTGTGCCAGATTGAGAATGCCTAACAGATATGGGTGGGTCCCCTTGGAGGAAATGTCTCAGAGTACCGTCCGCTCCGCAAATTTCAGTGCCAAAATAAAGTCTTGAAAAGATGTAAATACTTTAGGAATGAAGTAGAAATGGTACTGGGAGCTGTGGGAGGGCAGAGTTTTAACTTGAAAGTCCCTAGATTGGCTGAACATTAAATGTAAAGATGTCCGTGAAGCGCAAACACCAACTGTGGACATGTCATCACGCCGCAAGTATGTGACCATGTCCGCGGATGTCCGCAATGATGTTATGAGACCACAGACTTCCGGTACAGGAAAAAGTGCATACCAAGTTTATGGAAGCACTGCCTAGCAAGAGCAAACTTCTGATTTTGGGAGAATCAACAAGGAACACAGTTAGCCAGACATAATTCACTAAGCAAAACCTCAGTTCATGTGGACTATTTAGAAATCAATCACCAAAACTGGTCTTGCTTCTATGGGCAGTTCTGCCCTCCTTCTCTCAATGGACAGGTCTTCCCACTGGGTAGAGTTAATCCTTTGATTCTCCAATCTCCAGGTCATTCCTCTTCATAATCTTCCTCACCCAATATTCTCTCATCATCATCATATCTCTTTTATTCGACAACTAGTAATTTGCCAAAAAACACACACAAATCTCAATGTATACAATAATTGATTATAAAACACATCAATGATAAAAAAATAATGGGTTCAAAATAGTTTAAGACATTTTTGAGTGCAATTTGCGGGGTCATTGCAGTATCACAGCACTATTGGGTCATCAATTCAATCCAGTCAAATTGCAATCTTATAGGCAAAACAATATATAGCACAGATGTTAGTACTTTCAAGATAGCACAGCAGGAACAGAACAAATTGCCAGTTCCAATATTCTCTAATAACCTCCCCCCATTCTATCCTATGTGTATCCCATTATATCTCACTCTAACCCCACCCCTGCCTAGTCAGGGTTGTGGATTTCCAGCCACATGGTTAGCAAAGGTGAGAGGGAATTCTGCTCATGCTGCAAAGATACTAATTTGGTTTTTGGACATAACTCTTTATTGCCATGCAGCAAAATGTTAACATTTATATTTTCAGATTCTGCAAGTCGAGGTAAACATTTAGAGTTTTTGAATGAATGCTGTTTGGTTCCTGCACTTGTCCCAAAGTTGTTCTGTTCTTCCTCTGTTTTTAGATTTAGTGAGAATTCACCACTCTCTGCAGTGAATCAGGTGAAGCTGTTCCACCTGTGCCAAACATTCCTGCTGCAGGGCACAAGCCGGAGGCACATGCTGGCCCCCTTGGAAATGTTTCCAGGCCAGGAGTAAAAAACATAGTTTGCATCTATCAAATGAATTCAACCCTTTGTGTTTAGCTTTGAAGCCAGTTCATCAATGTCCCTGGACAAAAAGTATTCCCATGAGACCCCATGAAAGGGACATTGAAACACTGCGAAATGTCTCATGTCGGGATTAACTCTGCAGAATATATTTAAATATGGATTTGCAGATTTAAAAAGGTGGATAACGTTTTGAATTTTCCAACCACATTTTAGGGAAATATCGCTCATGTTATGTTAAGGATGTTGATTAATTTTCTAAAAGCCAAATGTGGATTTGTCTTGTGCATTTTCTCATTAGGAATGCGGATATTCAATTCAAGTGACATCAGTACGAACTGAGTATTTTAATGAGGGTTTATTTATTTAGTTCTTGTGCTCCATCACTTGTAATCGAGGCTAGCACTACACCATGGAAGAATTATGGGTGCCTCACAGAATTGGTAATCGTTTGTGAGAGCATGGTGACTGCACACCCCATACATGTTTCCTTGGGAAAGGGTCCCTAAGCTTTCATCTCCATCCACACTTGACCCATTGTACCTAAGCCTGTTCACTGCACCCGCTGAAAGAGATACGTGGTTATGCACACCAACATTCTCCAACACACAGGCAGTGCTCTTGAGAGGTCCCTAATAACACGCTTTAAAATGTACTGTTTTAACTGGATTCGAGTCCCACGAAACGTATAGGGGAATCACTAGCTAGCCTTTTGCCACTGTCTGAGTGCAAGTAAAACATTGCTTTAATAAGATACTGTTAAGAAGTGGAGTGTTGGAGTTTCATAAAAGTGAAGGGACATTTAGTAGAGCCTTTCCAATGTGACGTTCGTTTAAGTGGCAGAAACTTGATATATGAATTGCAGGGCATTGGTTCCATGTGGCTCAGGACCAAGCTTCACTGCTGGATAGGAGCATTGACGAGGGATTGCTTTAATGAATGAACGTAATTTACATTCTTATCTAGTACTTAATGCTGGATTCCAACTATGTAATAAAAGATATTATCAAACCACTTTATTCTAGTTAATTTATCAACTCAGAAAGATGAAAGGCTAAAATCCGCCCTGTGTGGTATTCAAACTTTTGAAGTGTAGGCTGCCCTCATGTTTCAGAACATCACTTTACATGTGAGCTAAGCATGCAGGTAAACCATGGAAGCCTACATTTATAGTTGTACAATGATGATATTGGGTTTTAAGAGCTTGGGATCCATTCTGGCATAGAAACCTCAGTGATGTGTTATTTATGAGGTTCTGCACTGTGGTGGTGCGGAGTAAATTCCCCAAGAGGATCAAGCACAATTATTTCCACAAGTGGGGCTCATTGCCTGGAATGAGAACTTTTTGTATGATGTGCACTGTCAGTGACAAAACAAATAAGTCGGGATTAGTAGTGCAAGCTTTTGTTGATGTCCAGAACCGCACAGAGAATATGTCTGATCCTGTCTTGCCTGTAACCCTTGAGAAGAAACCAATCCCATCTGAGAGAAGAAGGTACCTTGACACTCTTGTGCTCTATATGAATACCCAAATTGGCACATTCAACACATCCTTAATATTTAGGAATATAGCAAACAAATTTCCTCATCTCATCATGTGTAGCCAATTCCCTGTTGAAGTGGGAGAATGGGAAACTAAGCTGCCCCCAATCTCATCAAGACCATGGCCTAGAGGATCACGGCCCAAACACCCCCCACGGGACGGGTTTGTCTATCTACCAGGCGACAAAATACCCTGGTTCAGGAACATAAGAGTATGCCCACCAGCTTGTCCGACTCAAGCCGACACCTTGATGAGCTCAACTAAAACAACAGCCACAAGTATCCACACCATTAGAGGTGCCATAACGACATAGCCAACTGACAAGAACACACGTGCCACCATGCACACTGGTCACTCACACACCAACCTACACGAAGAACATACTCAGTGCTATGACGTAGATAACTGACACGCTCACTGATGTGCATCGTTGTTATTTTTCACATAGGTTTCTTTTTATAGTAATGCAGAAACGCAAGACGCCTGAAGAGCTCGTGTGTATGCTTGCTGACGCTTCTCCCGCCACCCATAAATATGGCAACGTCATCATATAGATCTAATACCGCTTGTGACGCCCAGTCAACACGAGACCCCCATACCCTGGATGATGCACCGCCACTTATGAACTAGGCCCGAGTAGACCGCAAGCAAGAGTCCCAGGCAGGAGCCTCGCCATGGAAAACCTCTCAGAACAAGAGTACAAGTGCTGACCATGCAGAACAAGCCCACAACAAGAGCTCACAGCCAAGGCCACGATGTTGCAAACTGACATGCCTCAAGCCCAGCGCCAAGGTTACACCTGTTGAACACTAAACCCACAGAGACAAAATACAAATATAATGCTCATAATTCTGCTCCAGCTACGGTCTCTCGACACGTGACCAAGCCGATCTGACAAGGTGCCAGATCCACAAGACGGAAAGTCGCCTGGGTCCCACGTCTGGGACGCAGGTTGCAACAACAAAGCGGCAAGATAGATACCTACGGCGATGGGAACGAACCGCTCACAAAACCAAGAGCAGACATCTCCATTGTCCGCACAAACACATAGTTGCACATTGTTGCTAATGACAGGTACACCACGAGCTGGGAACGATGATGGTCCCAGGCATGGGGGCTCATGGGAGAACCAATCAGAACACAGGGAGGCTCATCACTGACGCCATTAGTATTAGCCAATCACCAAGAGTCCGCTTGTAGCGAATTATAAGTAACAATTATTGGGGACAACCCAAGTGTACAACCTGACCCATCCTTACCCACTAATATCCTTCTCCATATGTACCCTATACTAACCCTACCACTCGAGGAACCAATAGGTTTTTTGCTAACTTTCCCAGGTGACGCAGGTAGCACGTCATACTGTAGTAAAAAGGGCCTACGAGCCCGCTAAGAGTGAGAGGGCCTGGGCGGATGCGTACGATCCGAGACTCATCCCTGCCGTTGTTATAATAAACAGCAGAACCACCTTGCTCCTTGTGTGTGTCTCATACTCCTTTGGGGAACACGGGAGGAGTTGGGGCCTCCCAGCCCGGAGGTCCGCGGACGGCTCTGCCGGCCCCGGGATAATCACCCCGACAAGTTGGAGGCACTGCTGAGATCTGTTTAAGGTCTAATTTTTTTCTTTCCCTTCAAGTATTTTTTTTTCCAAGGCCTCTTGTTGCGAGGAGGCCCAGCGGCGCGGCCCCCTCTGCCGCTGCCCCCTTTTGAGGACCATCGCGGAACTGCGAGAATACTGGACAGCGCAATCCAGATATTGGCCCTCGGGAGCCGGTTGAGAAGTATCCCGCCCGCGGTTGGCGAGTGTCCAGACGTGGTCCAGACGAGGGGAGGTGGCGAGCCGCTTAGAGGGGTACACGCAGTTGAACGGCCCTGCATCAAGAGAACTTGGTGAGTAAGACACACCCAACAAGCAATGTGACATTGTGAGGGTGGGGGGAGGAATTGTAAAAGTGCGGTGGGAGGTGTTATTACAGTGTGTTTCAAGGATTTGATTAATAAGTATTGATAAACGAGTGAGCGGTAACGGGACAGGCACGAAGGCCGTCCTCTACCGCGTCACGGAAGCAGGGTGGGTGGAGCCAGAAGGCACCTTGTGCGGTTGCTCGTAGATACTGATTGGTCCAGATCGTGGGCACCTGTAGAGGGAGTGTATGTGGCTTTCCTACGAATTGGCGTTTTCGATCAATGAGTAGATGAGGATCCCTATTGATCGAGCAGTAAAACTCGATAGATAGATGACGTTTCCCTGCAGGAGGTAGCTAGATTGTTGCCAAGTACGGCGAGGGGCGTGTCACACGCTAGGCGACGCAGGGTGCGCAGTCCGATTATAAGAGTGTGTTGTTGGTTACCTTGTTCCGGGCGTAACAAGAGGACAGCTGTGTGGTTAACGGGGACAAGAAGTTAAAGCTTATTGCGCGCTCTCTTGAAGTATAAAGATCTTACCGGTAGTAGTTGAAAGAGGTTGGTGACGTCACCGTAGGGCATTAATAGGATACTTTCACCACATCACGTTGTTTGAGGGGTCGTAGGGGAACGAGCAAAGGATAAGGGCGACATAACGGAGCTGGGAAGGCCACGCACGGAGAACGCCGGCCGCCCCCAAATATGGGAAGGGTATAAGAGGGAAGGGACCGTGCATGGAGAACGCCGGCCACGCTGGGTAAGGTGGAAGAGGAAGAAGAATGAAAAAGGTGGGGCGGCTGTACAAGCACGTCACACAGGGCACGCAGCCGCAGGGGGCTTCGTGCACCATGGCGGCAGGGGGCCATACCAACTGTATCAAAGGAGGAAAACAAACAGAGGAAAAGACTGTATACTTGTAACTGTTTTACTTTCAGCAGACGATCGAAAGTTCCCAAATTTACGGGGCCAGGTAACGAAGGTTGTGCTGAGGGGAGTTAAGAGCAAATATTACCATGTCATATGGGTTGGATTCTGGGGGGTGGGGGAACACTCTGACTACCCCCTCCAACATATTTGTAAAACGCTGTCACCACACAGGGAAAAACTTATCAAATATAGCATAGAATGGACACAAGGAACAGACAACAAAATGATGACACCATGGCCGCCTAACGGCAGTTTTGAACCATACGTCCAGCACTCACTGTTGACACACATACACAGCACGTACAAAGGGAAGAAGTTGGCACATCACATGGAAGTTTTTAAGTTGTGGAGGATGTTCCAGGGATCTCGGCCAGGACCACTGGGGATGTTCACCGTGGGAGGGACGGCAGAAGAGAAGGGGAGCAAGGAAACACAGGAAGGGAAGGAGATTAAGGAGGAAGAAAGGAGCGGGGAAACAGCGAACAGTAACACACAGTGAGCGGTAAGAGAGGGGAAGGAGGATGAAAGGTCTGGTAATGAACATGAAGTTGAAGTGAAGAAGGAAGGGACAGAAGACATGCCACTAGCGAAGGTAGTAAAGAAGGAGGAAGGTGGATTGTATCCAGTGACGGAGTTGCGAGAAGCAGTAAGGAAAGAACTGACGGCAGCTGAGGGGTACTCAAACCGTGCATACAGCCCCCCACCATATACCGCTACCAGTAGCTACCAGGGGGGGGGGTTACGAGCATGGTGGGTTCAAGTTGCACGCAGGTGAACACAAAGGGAGGAAAGAACCGCGATAAACACATTTCAAACATAGGACAAGACGAATGGATAGCAGCGCAGGTGCTGTTAAAGCTGCAAGGGACGTTAACAGGAAGAGAAAAAGACATGGTCAGGAGAATGAATGAGGACGACAAAGGTAGTATTAGAGGGGAGGATGAGAAGAACAACACAAGGAATGGTGAGTTGTTACAGGAAGAAGAGGAGATGTTGGAGGAACGATTGGCTGAACTAAGGGGTGAGCGGAGTGCATTGATTAAACAGTTGGAGCAAGAGGAACGAGGACGGAGGAAGGAGAGGAAGGAAAGTAGGGATGAGCTAGAAAGAATGAAAGAGAATAAAGAAGAGAGGAAGAGGGAAGTGGAGAGGATGAAGGCAATAGCGGAAAGGGTATCTAAAGCAGCACAGCGCGACATGAAGAGAAGGGAGGAAGAAAAAGAAAAGGAAATGGAACTATGGAAGAAGAAAATAATATCTGAATGTAGCAGGAAATATGAAGAAGGTAAAGTAGTAGAAAGTATATTAAAAAAGGAAAAGGAGAAGTGGGAGAGGAAGAGAGAGGAAGAAAGGATATTGGAGAAGGTAAGTAGTAAGGTGATGGAGGAATTAAAAAGAAGAGAGAGGAAATAGGTGGTGAAATTGTGGAAAGGAAAGAAGAGATGAGCAGAGAAAGAAACATGGAGCGTGGGATAAGAACATACGCGCGTTGGGATGCAGAAGTGGCTACAACATCAACGCAAGGGAGAGCAAACAGTGGAGGAGAACAAAAAGGAATGGATCTAATAGATTTAAAAACAGTGACAATAAGGGGTAAAAGGACAGATTGGGGATTGTCGCTCCTAGACGAATTTTGCAGCGAGGAAGAAGAGGGTGTGGGAAGAGAAGAAAGAAGTGGCTTAAGTAAATTATATGTCACACGCGCTGACGGGGAATCACCATGGACATGCAGAAGGAGGGAAGAAGTGAAGAAAAGTGAAGAACAGGTAAGAGAAGTGGCAGGAAGAACAGCACACGCAGTAACATCCACACTATCATGCCTGACACGCCCACCCACACCCACGCCTCCAGTGAGGCTGGAGCCTCCGAAGACACTAACGCCTGAACATACACCATACATCGGCAGGCTCAGAGATCTCCCAGGGCGAAGGCAAGACGAACGGCCACTGACACCTGCAGTGGACTAAGAGAGTAATAGGAGAGGGAGGAGGAACGAAGGAGAAGACACGTCAAGAAGAGGTAATATAGATATGGCAACAGATTTATTTGACACAGAGGAAGAGGAGGAGTACACTGATTCCACCACAAGACCACTGGGAGAACAAATGGGGTACAATTTAATGCCACTATTGGAAAGGGGAGGGGACAGACCACAATATGTCCCCTGGAAGCATGTTGATAAGGAGAATATAAAATGCAGGCTCCCATGACTAAGCGGAGGTGCAGGGAAATGGACATACAAGATGGAAAAACACACCGCGGGACAGAAACTAGCAGTGGGAGACGTGAAGGGACTATTAATATCAATATTAGGGGATGTGGCAGATGACATTTGGAAGAGGGCAGGCTTCCCCGGAGTTACAATAACAAACACGTCACAAGACGGGGCGCCATTTGCCAACGGCAGACACGCTTTGTGGCAGGCTCTAAGGGTCCAGTACCCAGACACATCAGACATAGGAGCGATTACGTCATGGAAGATACGTGAGAATGAAGATCCTGTTGACTATATCCAGGAGATTCAGGAGAAATGGCGCTTGGAAACTAGAGAACAATGGGACAAAACACCAGCCATTTTTTACCACATACTAGTACAAGGACTCCCGGACACAGTACAAAGACAACTGAAGAAGATAGTGGGAATGGAAGCTAAGGCCTGGCCGGAAATACAACTATCGTACACCACTGTAGGATGTGGCAAGAAAAGATGAAACAGAAGGAAGAAGATAGGAAAGCAGAAGAGGCAAAATTAGTGCAGAAAAAACCAACAAAGTATACCATGGAGGGAGCACTAATAACTACACCGGCAATAATGGCACCAACCCCCACGCAAGTAGTGGCTGCACAAGATCACACGCAACAACAGATAGCACCATTACCACAACCACCGCAACTTATAACGCAACAGATGCCACAACCTCCACCATACACGGCTCCCACGGGGGGGAGGGTATATGCCACCGGGAAATGGATATTACAACAACTACAGGGGAAGGGGCGGAATGATGAGAGGGAGGGGATATGGCCAACATCCACAACAGCAAGGGGGAGGAGTTCGAAGTTACTACCCCAATGGGCAACAAGGGTACCAAGAAAATGCGGGGAGGTTCCCATGGCAGGCCAGAGAACCACCTGTATGTTGGGTTTGTGGAATGGTGGGACACATGTCACGTACATGTAGAGTGAGACCCTACACAACAGCCTGGGGAGAACAGTGACCATATGGGCCTGTGGTGGAGCAACAAGGTTACCAACAACAGCAGGGAACGCGACAGAGCAACACCCAACAGTAAGTATCACCACAATAGACGGTGCAGGCATACACACCACCGCAGCAACAGGTGGCGGCAGTACAACAACACCAAGTGCAACCAGTACAACAGCTCACTGAGATACAGGACAATAAATTGACCCCCATTGATGCACCGCTGCAATACACACAGTTAGGGAAGGTGTCCATTTTGGGACACAACCCTTACACTGGAAACGGACAGTCACTATACCCACAATAGGACAGGCCCACAGATGTCTTTGATGTGTCCCATCCTGTCGATAACACCTAATAGTGTGGAGGAACCACGCATTGAGGTTACAATAGGTGACAAAAAAATTGTCTTTCCTTGTTAACACAGGGGCAACTAGGTCCTGTATAAGGGAGGGTAAATTTAAAATGTCAGGCAGAGCCATGAACCCTCAAGGATTCTCTGGGGCTAGAGGGTTGGTTCCCTTTACCGATAGCATCCCCTTATCTATAGGGGATAATGACATGTCTGTCCCACTCCTGTATTCAAGGGAGAGACCAGTGAACATACTTCGAAGGGACATAATGAGCAGATTAAATATGACGATCTCCTTCACAGAGAACGGCATAATTTGCTCCACACCAGGAATAAACATGCTTACTGCACGACAAATACTACAAGCTTACTGTGGCCAAACAGTGGCTCGAGCTGAGCCAGTAGATAACAAATTGTTCCAATATGGAACAGACATGGCATTTGCATGGATGCCAGGAATAGAAGGAAAAATTTGGAGGAGGCCAGCAGCATATTTGTTCAGGCCTGAGACACCAGCTAGTGAACCAGAGGGGGAGGTGATTTCGGTGAGCATCGAAAGTATCAAAGCAACTGCAGATTACATTGCAGTACATGCCCAAGATAAGGAGGGTAGAGCATGGAGAGCTGCAATAGCACTGGCTGAGGGATGCAGACTCACGCAGGTGTCCGACGAAGAGCTTTTTTCAGAGGACAAAGAAGAAGGAGAGATGGTGTTTATGATGAGCGTAGACATTTGGTTGAGAGTGACTTACAAGAAAGTAGCACTGAGAATGGCAATGGCACTGGAGGCACCTGCATCTACCTCAGTACCATTTTATGAGGAAGATATGGCTAAAGTTCCAGCCTCACTGTGGACCACCAGTCCCTATGACGTGGGCTGCATAAAAAGCATTGGAGGTGTCAAATTTAAGTTGAAGAGAGGTGCAATACTACCTAGAGTGTAGCAGTACCCACTATCAAAAGAGGCAGATGAGGGCATATACGAAACAATAACAGCACTGATAAATAATGGCATACTGGTACCATCAGAATCAACACGTAACACGGACGTGTACCCAGTGCGCAAAGCTAAAGGTGGGTCTTGGCGTTTCATCCAAGACCTCAGTCCCTTGAATTACATTGTAGAGGCAGAATACCCCATAGCAGCAAACCCAGCCACGATACTATGTGGAATACCAGCAGAGGCATCGTGATTTACCGTGATTGACCTCAAGAACACCTTTTTCTCAATACCTCTGCACCCAGATTCACAAGACTTGACAAGCTTCACATACAGAAATACGAAATGGAAACACACCAGGTTACCACAAGGGTACTGCAAGTCACCCTCAATTTTCAATAGAGTAATACAGATGGATTTGGGTAACATTGAAATGGAAAGTACGGTGCTGCAATATGTGGATGACATAATGATCTGCAGCACTACTGAGAAGGGGTGCAGGGATGACTCAATAAAAATGCTGACGGTGCTGGCTGAGAAGGGGTATAAGGTACACAAGGAAAAGTTACAGTACTGCCAGGAACAGGTACTATAAATCGGCCAACTAATATCACAACACGGAAGAAACATTGCACCACAGAGAGCACAAGCCATAACCAACACACCACAGCCACAAACTGTGAGGGAGCTGCAGCAGTTCTTGGGCCTATGCAACTACTGTAGAACATGGGTTTTTGACTACAGCTCATACATAGGACCCCTGTTCGAAGCACTAAGAGAGGCACAAAAGGGGGACAAGAAGTTGGGGTGGACAAGAGAAACGAAAGAGGCGTTTGATGAGTTGAAACATGCCATATCCACAGCCCCCGTATTAGCCACCCCAAATTATGAACACAATTTTTCATTTTCTCACATTGCAACTCAGCAGTAATGAAAGCAGTGCTGACTCAGAAAACTAGCATGGGGCATATGCCAATAGCTTTCTACAGCGGTCACTTAGACCCTGTTATGTTAGGTCACTTCCCTTGCGAACAAGGCCTTGCCGCAGCAGCATTTGCGGTGGAACAATCATCGTCAATAACAATGGGGTGTCCCACCACATTATTTGTGGAACATGCACTGTTTGCAATTTTGAACAAGCCTAAGAGTACACTGACCACACAGAGGGCATCAGGTTATGAAATACTGTTATCTAGACCCGAATTAACAATTGTAAGATGCAGCAATGTAAACCCAGCCAGATTCATAGCAGAAGTTATTGAGGAAGGTGATTATGCCCACAATTGCACACAGGCTATCGAAATGTACTCTAGTACAAGGAAGGTGGAGGAGGATGCACTTAAGGGGGGTGTGATAATATACATTGACGGGTCATCAACAATAGATCAGAGCGATGGGATAAGGAGAACAGGGGCGGCAGTGGTTCAAATGATGGAAGACTTGATGTATGCCCCAGTAAAATGCGTGCGCATACCACAGCATCATTCGGCTCAGGCAGCGGAATTGGTTGCGCTAATTTTGGCACTAAAGGAAAGTTTAGACAAAAGAGTTACTCTGACAGTGCATATGTGACATCAACGGTGCACTCCAGATTAATAAGATGGCAGAGAAGGGGGTTTAGAAGAGCTGATGGCACCCCAGTACAACATGCCCTCTTGCTAGCAGAATTGATTGAAGTAATTAACGACCCCCAAGAGGTAGCTTTGGTTAAATGTCAAGCACACACTAATGGAGATGACCCTATCTCACAAGGTAATGCAACAGCAGACGCACATGATAAGCATGCTGCATATTTCAGCGAAATGTGGACCCCCCCCAGAATCAGAGAAAGGGAGGGGGAGGACAATGGCAAGACAGATGTTGATAAAGAATGGGTACTCTCATCTCCCTGCAACACAGATAATAGAGTTGCAAACAGCTGTACCAATGGCAGAAAAAGAACTGTGGGTAAAGAGAGGGTGTACGATGTCTCCGA
Source organism: Ambystoma mexicanum (assembly GCF_040938575.1). NCBI lineage: Eukaryota > Metazoa > Chordata > Amphibia > Caudata > Ambystomatidae > Ambystoma > Ambystoma mexicanum. The sequence goes on along the minus strand of NC_090938.1, from coordinate 278,057,692 downwards.
CAGACGCACTGTGGCGTCAAAACAAGACTGGAAAGGTAGTTATGCCACTGGCACTGTTGAACACCGCCCTGGTCCAGCTTCATCATTCAGCGCATACAGGAAAAGAAGTGATTGCAGCACAAATTAGGGAAGCTTGGTTCTGCCCGGAGTTAAATTCTCATGTCACTAATTTTGTCAGCAAATGCCTCACATGCCAACCATTTACGGCTGGTCACACGCTGCAAGTGATAAAAGGTACTATACCCTGGCCAGTGTGACCCTTCCTACACCTTCATATTGACTACGTTGATATGATCAATGTATGTCAAGGATATAGGTACATGATTGTAGTGGTGTGTCCATTTTACAGGCGGGTGGAGGCCGGACCCTGCTCACACACAGATGCGTTCAGAGCAGCTAAATTTCTAGTAAGAGAGGTCTTCCCCAGGTGGGGTGTTTGCGAAGTGTTGCGGTCGGACAACGGCCCACACTTTGCAAATGAGATGTTTGAGCACATCATATCTCTTCTGGGTATCAAACATAACTTTGCATGTGCATAACATCCGCAGGCCAACGGTGTATGTGAACGCCTGAATGGCCTATTAAAAGAAGAAATAGCAAAAATTCAGCAGACAACTAAAAAGAGCTGGTTATATTGCCTCCCGCTGGCTCTATTTGAGCTGAGGAATAGACCAGGATCTGATCACCACCTCACCCCCCATGAGGTGGTGACAGGACGTTAAATGCACCTTCCTTTAAGGCCAACATCAAGAGCCTTCACTGACCAGGATAACACTGCAAATGTTTTTGGTGACGAAATGTATCAATATGTGTCTTCCTTGATTACTAGTGTTGGCTTTGTATCTCAACAGCTCGAGCGCATGCGGGGCGGGTTGAAGAGCACTGAACAAGAAGACACCAACGAGGAACAAGAAAAGAAAGGACTATGCACTGTTGCGGAGGGAGATTACGTGCTCCTCCGCAACTTCAATAGGAAGTGGAACAGCCCATGCTTTACCGGGCCCCACTTGGTTGAGGCAGTGGCTCCCAGAACAGTGAAATTGCATGACAAATGCGCCTGGAATCACCTACACGACGTGAAGATCTACAAACATCAGACCCGCCCTAGCGTTGACGACAGGGCCATTAAAAGAGCAGCAACATCAGCAACGTCGGCCACAGGCAAGAATACAGCTGCCGCAGCAAAAGACAATTGTGTCACTGCCCCTGACCACTGCCCAGTAACAAACCCTGCCATAGACTTTGGACACTTGCCCGTAGCCCACCCCATGGTCACAAGATCATAGGCTAAAATAAGCACCGCCCCACCGAGCCCCGCACTACCTGAATAAAGATTGTTGCAGAAATATGTGAAGAATTACACCACACTGTGTAGACACGTGCATGTTCTCTTCTTTTTTTTTTCTCGCACATGCAGGTACCGCATATCGTTGTATGGTTTGAAAAGAGTAGTTACTAACAGCGTGCTCTGCCCAGAAGTTGATGCTGCCCACAGATGATAACACCACTGAGGCCCTATCACACCAATTTGTATATCATATAAGGAGGCCAAAGAACCTGAAAAGGAGGAGGGGACGTGTATATTACACTGCATTTGTTTTGGCCACAGCATAATCATTTCCCCATCTTCACGAGCACTTGCCGGCTCTAAGAGATAGGTCACTAAGATTAGCGTGGGAACAGCTCTTCGTCTTGGCATTGAACGATCACCTGATAGGGAGAGCTTAACTAACACTAACAATAATAACAAGCACATTAAGAACTTTCAGGCGGGCACCTTTAATGTCGCAAGAATAAGCTGCCGGACAGCAGCAAGGTAAGAGCAAAATGCCAGTGAGAATAGCTCTTGTAATAAAATTGATAGGTGTGTTGGTGATCACTGGTTTATTGGCTGCCTCTGTATGGCAGAATAAATATGCTTCAAATTTTATGGCTGCACCAAAAACTAACCTACCCCCTCCCACGGCTGCAACAGGTATGATATCAGGTGGTACCAGCAACCCTAAAGGTAAGGGAAGTAGAGTTACTGACATAAACTTACAGTTACAGCACATATACTGACAATAAAGGTATCGATAACTACATAACAGATTCAGCACACATCTTGAACAACATGTGGTACCAGCACATGACCCAAATTGGTAAGCAGACAACTGAAGACAACTGCTATGTGTCACTGTCCTGCCCTGTTCATTCCATTTTGGGTTTTGGCATTGCTTTCTAAATGGCTGTTGTTATTGATGCTTTGGGGGTGGATTAAGGGGGCATTCATGATTAATGTCTCGAGCAAGACTTCCCACTGCAGTAGATGTCCTGGAATGCATCAACACCCACTCATCATTCATTGCCCACCTATAGGAGAATGGGTAGGGTGCTTAGTCACCAGAAAGGGAGGCAGATGCTCCATAGTGGATTCCAAATGGCGACATGAGAGAGGGAGGTGTGTGGTTACACAGTGAGAGAGCACTAGTGATGGCTGGAGGTGGAGCTGAGGATTACAAATACCAATAGGTGAGGATGGAGCAGCGTCACGTTAACAGATGTTGAAAATTGGATTTTTCTTTCCAAAGGTTACAATGCCTTGAAATAGTTTTTGTGAAATAAATGAAAATGGAACATTTAAAATATGTAGTAATGGCTCTGTTAGTAGGTATAATACATAAAACCAAAAGGGCAACAAAAAAGGTTTCTTTTTAGAGCCACCTTTGTGGAACGAAAAAAAGTCAATTGCGTTTAAATACCCCCACCTTTAATTCACCAAGAAGTCAGCGGACAGCTAAAATGTCAGTGGAAAAGGGGAGTGAGTCATTTTTTTATGGTAGTGTAATAAAAGTCGGAAGTGTGAAAGCCATAAACAATGGCTAAACACTTCCTATGCACGTTATACTTTATGTTAACATGTTGTATGGCTGAGAAAAGGGGTTGGGACAGAAATGTATTACGGTCACCTCTTTTTTGATATGCAAATTGTCAAGAATTGTAATTAGCAAAATATGTAATGGTAATGAAAATGTTAAATATTCTTATAGACTCTTACTGCTTATATTTATACTTTCTAAGTATAACTATTAAGTAGATGGAGTCTATAAGAATATTTAGCTTTCTCATTCTCTTTTTAAACTTTGAAAGGCAGTTCCATGAGGAATCTTTTTTGGATTTTTTAAATTTAATTACATTTTTATTTTTTTTGAAGAGGGAAACAGACAGCAAAGCATGGAGGCAGAGAGGCAAGGAGGGCAGGGGCACCAACCACCATAAGGGAGGGACAGGTACAAAAAGTAAGATGTAGGGTTGCAAACAAACTAAGCTGGGGACAATCCTTTTCACGCGCCTTCATAGCCACCTCAAACGCACTTCTGATTCCGCCCCCCCCCACCAGGCGGATAATTGTGTCACAGTACATACATCTGACAGTTGACCGCACAAAGTACGGGTCAACAGCCTCCTGTATGGCCTGTGGGATGGCAGATGGAATCCTCTGGCCCACTGCGGTGTCTAGAGTAATGACAGGAGTGGTCGATGAAGGTGTAGTGGCCGAAGTAAGCCTACTCCCTGAGAAGGGAATCTCCTTTCTCAGGGCCGCAGGGTGGAAGGTGCAGGTGTGGTGGTGCATGGAGGTAGTACCAAAGGAGTACTGTCCCTTTTGGCCATGGCTGAGTACAATTTTGCACACAATGCAGTGCACGCGGCCGGCCTGAGCCTTTGGAACTCCTCCAATGGTGGTGAAAAACCTCCATGCCCACAACTCCTTCTGACCACCCAACATAGCAAGCACTTCACCCACCACATCTTCTTCGTCCTCTTCCTTCTGCATGTCATCTGTTGCAGGTACTTTGTTCCCTTGTCCAGGTCCTCCAGGTGGTGGGGGCGGCCCCTAGGGAGGAGGGGGGATGGCCATTGCAGTTGCCATTCTTCAATTAGAGTCTGGTTTGCTGCTCTCAAAAGAAGGAGGCCCTCTCTGCTGGTAACCAGATTGAGAATGCCTAACAGATATGGGTGGGTCCCCTTGGAGGAAATGTCTGCAGAGTACCGTCCGCTCTGCAAATTTCGGTGCCAAAATAAAGTCTTGAAAAGATGTAAATACTTTAGGAATGAAGTAGAAATGGCACTGGGAGCTGTGGAAGGGCAGAGTTTTAACTTGAAAGTCCCTAGAGTGGCTGAACATCAAATGTAAAGTTGTCCGTGAAGCGCAAACACCAACTGCGGACATGTCATCACGCTGCAAGTATGCGGTCATGTGACTATGTCCGGGGATGTCCGCAATGATGTTATGAGACCGCAGGCTTCCAGTACAGGAAAAAGTGCATATAAAGTTTATGGAAGTTCTGCCTAGCAAGAGCAAACTTCTGATTTTGGGAGAATCAACAAGGAACACAGTTAGCCAGACATAATTCTGTAAGCAAAACCTCAGTTCATGTGGACTATTTGGAAATCAATCACCAAAACAGTCTTGCTTCTATGGGCAGTTCTGCCCTCCTTCTCTCAATGGACAGGTCTTCCCACTGGGTAGAGTTAATGTCAGAAATGTACCAAAGTATCAACTGAAAAGGATACAATACTCAAAAGGATACAGGAGGTAGGGTCTTGATAGTCGTGAAGTCAACAAAGACCTTCCAAATGATACAACCCTCTGGCTGATAAAACAGGCAGAGCGATGGATCACTGGAAAGGGCGTGGGTAAGGTATAGTAATCCAGCCTAGGACAAATTAAAGTATCATGAATAACTGCTCCAATCTGAGTATGATGAATTAGATAATGACAGGAATGATCACACTGACCTGTATCTCTGGGTAGAACAATCCAGAAGTCTCTTGATGGATTTGAAATGAAGAACAAAACGACAGGGAAGGGAAAATTAGTAAGGGAGACTTATCCCGAACGGAACGAGGCTCACGCTAGATACGGGTTGAATTCACCACAGGATAGCGTCCAAAGTTCAGTTCAAAGTCACTTCCAATGATCCTTGAAAGGCTTCCTTCCCACTTTAGGGATCAATCCTTCTGTTAATTCCACAGATGCAGGAGTTAGAAGAAAATAGCGTTTGAAGACAACGTGAGCGTGTGGATTTACACGCGGGCAGGATTCGCGCAGCCTGGGCCAGCCGCGTGTGAAGACAACGTGCGCGTGTGGATTTACACGCGGGCAGGATTCGCGCAGCCTTGGCCAGCCGCACTTGAAGACGAAGAGCGCGTGTGGATTCTACACGCGGGCAGGATTCGCGCAGCCTTGGCCAGCCGCACTTGAAGACGAAGAGCGCGTGTGGATTCTACACGCGGGCAGGATTCACGCAGCCTTGGCCAGCCGCGTGTGAAGACAATGTACGCGTGTGGATTTACACGCGGGCAGGATTCGCGCAGCCTTGGCCAGCCGCACTTGAAGACGAAGAGCGCGTGTGGATTTTACACGCGGGCAGGATTCGCGCAGCCTGGGCCAGCCGCGTGTGAAGACAACGTGCGCGTGTGGATTTACACGCGGGCAGGATTCACGCAGCCTTGGCCAGCCGCGTGTGAAGACAACGTACGCATGTGGATTTACACGCGGGCAGGATTCGCGCAGCCTTGGCCAGCCGCACTTGAAGACGAAGAGCGCGTGTGGATTCTACACGCGGGCAGGATTCACGCAGCCGTGGCCAGCCGCACTTGAAGACAAAAGAGCGCGTGTGGATTTTACACGCGAGCAGGATTCACGCAGCCTTGGCCAGCCGCGTGTGAAGACAAAGAGCGCGTGTGGATTTTACACGCGGGCCGGATTCACACAGCCTTGGCCAGCCGCAATTGAAGACAGAGAACGCGTGTGCATTATCACGCGAAGGGATAGTTCCAGGAATCAGCGTGTGGCGGAACACACGCTATCGAAGGCCCAAAAGTAGCTGTAGGATTATGCCAGGATGTAGATCAGAGGTTCAGCTACACAACGCCAATAGAGACGATCAGAAGCAGCGAGTGAAGTTTCTACGCTGCTTAAATACGTAATACCGTAGTTCACGTGACGAAGCAAAAGTCACGTGAAGTTAGCGACGTGAAAAGTGTAAACGTCGTTTTCCCGGTAACGTATCGAATAGCCTCCATTTGGAGTAGAACGGTCTCGCTGTCCTACGAGCGTAGCGTCCAGCATGCATGACAGTGCCATCCCCCAAAGGGACAACCTCTCCCCTTCTTGTGTGAAAGCGCTTCAATAAAGCAGGTGCATGTATGTTGGAAAGAGGTTCCCAGGACCTATCTTCGGGACCATAGCCCTTCCAGTCCACCAGATAAAATGGTCTACCAGAACGGAGTTTCATATCCAGTATGTCCTGTACCTCGTATTCATCAGACCCCCGCACAGAAATAGCAACAGGCCGTACAGGCAGTCTAGTAGTGTCAGAGAACGGCTTAATGAGCGAGACGTGGAATACAGGATGCACCCGCCATCGTTGTGGCAAAGCCAGACGTACAGCAGCAGGATTAAGAACATGGAGCACTTCATACGGACCGATGTATCTAGGCAACAATTTCTTTTTGCCTGGAATCCTTAAGTTCTTAGTGGATAGCCAGACTTTCATCCCAGCCTTATAGACAGGTGCGGATACCCTATGAGCATCGGCATAGAACTTGTCACGTCGTTTAGCCTGCTCCAATTGCTGCTTCACCTTTCTTTGTAATCTCTTCAGATCACGAAGAGTACGGCCTGCGGCAGGCGTGTCCAGGGATAGACCGGAATCCAGAGGTATTGATCGGGGGTGTTGTCCATGGAGAGCATAGAACGGTGAAGTGCCTATGGCACTATGATAAGAGTTGTTATAGGCAAATTCAGCCGCCGGCAGTACCGTGAGCCAATCCGATTGGTATTGCAAACACAGACACCGCAGATATTGTTCCATAGTACAATTGACCCTTTCAGTCTGTCCGTCGGTTTGAGGATGATAAGCGCTGGACATTCTATCATCAATTAGCAATGCAGATGTTAAAGCTCTCCAAAAGCGTGACGCAAACTGCGAGCCCCTGTCAGTAATGATTACTGACGGTAGACCAAAGAAACGAAATATATGTTGGATGAATAGTTCAGCCAGAACAGTAGCAGTTGGTAAACCAATACAAGGAATAAATAGGGCCAATTTAGTGAAATAATCCACTACGACCCATAGGGTATCATATCCCTGATTTGGGGGGAGTTCCACCACAAAGTCCATAGATATCATGTCCCATGGTTTGGTAGGGACAGGCAGGGATTGGAGTAAGCCCACTGGTTTACCAGGTGTATTTTTACATTGGATACATACAGAACAAGAAGATACGTAGTTTATAACGTCTTTTGCCATGGATGGCCACCAGCACCACCTTTTGACCAGGTCCAGTGTTTTCTTCCGTCCAGGATGGGCTGCAATCAAGGAATCATGATTCCATTTGAGGGCTTTATTCCGCATTGAAGGAGTTGGTAGATAAAGCACTCCTTGTGTGAATGGTAAACCGTTCTGCACGTCCAGATTCATATCCTGGACTACTTGTGGATTATTTTTTACCCACTCTTGTATTTCGGTTTTTAAGGATGGTTGAACCGAACAACTACAAATCACATGATCTGCCAACAGCTGGGTCTGTACTTGTTTTTCTTCCTGCGCCTCTTTACTCATACGGGACAAAGCGTCCGACTTAACATGTTCTCGGGCAGGACGATAGGTGACCTGGAAATCGTATTGGGCAAAAAAGACATGCCATCTGGCCTGACGGGCCGTAAGGCATTTCATGGATTTGAATGCTTGGAGATTTCTATGGTCAGAGTACACCAACACCTGTTGTTTGGCCCCAAGAAGATGATGACGCCATTCTCGGAAGGCATCTTTGATAGCCAGTAGTTCCCGCTCAGTAACGGTGTAGTTCCGTTCATATGAGGTGAGTTTACGAGAGAAGAAAGCCACTGGGTGTTCCTCCTTGGTTTCCGTGCAAACCTGTGAGAGCACTGCGCCAATAGCGACACTGGATGCATCCGCTTCAACGACAAACTGGCGATCAGGATCCGGATGTTGAAGCACGGGTGCAGTGGTAAATGCTTCCTTCAGCTTTTCGAATGCTGCTTGGGCATGTTGGTTCCAACAGAAAGGTACTTTGGAACTAGTTAAAGCCGTCAAAGGAGCTACTGTTTTGGAAAAGGAATGGATAAATCTGCGATAGAAATTCGCAAAGCCCAAGAAAGACTGTAGTGACTTGACGTTATGTGGAATTGGCCAGTTCAAGACGGCCTTTACCTTGGAACGACTCATTCGAGCACCTAGATTGGTAATGTCGTAACCCAGGAATTCCACTTCCTGTGAATGAAAGACACATTTTTCGGCTTTCACATAAAGATGGTTCTCCCTAAGTCTTTGTAGGACTGTAGAAACATGTCTGACGTTTTCCGATAAAGATGATGAGTAGATCAAAATGTCGTCCAGATAGACAACCACAAATCGGTCCATTATGTCTCTGAATATGTCATTCATGAAGAATTGAAATGTGGCGGGAGCATTGCACAGACCAAAAGGCATCACCAGATATTCGTAAAGACCATACCGTGTCTTAAAAGCGGTCTTCCATTCGTCGCCTTCACGAATGCGAACCAAATTGTATGCACCTCGCAAGTCCAATTTGGTGAAGTAACTGGAAGTGCCTAACTGATCCAACAGAACGTTTATTAGTGGTAAGGGGTATTGGTTTTTGATGGTGATATCATTAAGTGCCCTGTAATCAATGCATGGTCTGAGGTCTCCCTCTTTCTTAGGAACAAAGAATAGAGGAGATGCAGCAGGAGATTGTGAGGGCCGTATAAAGCCCGTTGCTAGCGCTTTGTCAATGTATTCTTTTAACACGACATCTTCTTTAGGTGTTAAAGAATAAACACGGCCTGTAGGAATTTTGGCACCAGGAATCAATTCGATAGGACAGTCGTACTGTCGATGAGGAGGTAATCGTTCTGCCTGGCCTTTATCAAAGACATCAGCATAATCAGCGTATTCGCATGGTATTATATTGTCGCATCGATGTACAACGCTGATAGTAGAATCCTCCACCATAGAGGCCAATATGTGTTGTTTATTTGACACCTCCTGACTGGTAAAGCAATGTTCATTGCAATGAGTCGAAGGATATTGGAGCGATCCCGAAACCCAGTCAACAGCAGGATTGTGAAGGGTTAACCATGCAAGACCAAGTATGATCTCGTACTGCGGAGCAGCAATAACATCGAAGATGATTTCTTCTGAATGGTTATTAGATAACGTCATCTGAACCGGTACCGTCTCCTGGGTTACCATACCAGAAACTAAAACAGATCCGTCCACGGTGTTCACCGTTTCAGGTCTTTTTTTGTTTACAAGGGGTAAGGAATGGTTCTTGGCATAGGTGATGTCTATATAATTGCTGGTGGCTCCAGAATCAACCATGGCCTTGGAAGCCACTTCTCGCTCATCACAATGTAACGTCACCTGAACTATTACAGGTGCATGTTTAGGAATGGTACTGGAGTCCGATGAAACACTCGACATAGGGACTCCTGCTAATGTCGAGTTTTGGCGTTTCCCGCACGCTTGACGGGTTTTTTAGGACATGTTGTCAATAAATGCTCGGAAGAACCACAGTACATACATAAGTGGTTTTTTCTTCGGTTCTCCCGTTCTGCATTGGACAATCGGCCTCTCACGGCGCCTATTTGCATGGGTTCAGGGTCGTTAGAGACGACTGCTGGTGTCTCTGACCGCCCCGAGACTGGCATGAAGGGCTTTTTCTCTCCCTTTCGAGCATTCCTTCGGGCGTCGATTTGTAGAACCAAATCGAGCAGCTCTGGGAAACCCGTAGGAACCACAGGAACAGTAGATAAGGCGTCTTTCAGTTCTTCAGAAAGACCCTTGTAAAAAACAGCCGTTTTCTTGCTGTCAGGCCATTGGGTTTCCGCCGTCAGTTGATTGAACCGGGCAACGTAAGACATAAGGGGTTGGCTGCCCTGTTGTAGGTTAAGCAACTCTAGATCTGTGGCTTGAGTAGAGTAACGCATATCAAAGACTTTACTCATAGCAGTCAAGAGATCGTCACAATCGTACAACAAAGGGCTATTAGTTTCCAACAAAGGGTTAGCCCAAGCAGCGGCTGTGCCCCCTAAATGGGAAAGCACGAAGGCTGCTTTTGTGGTTAGATCAGGAAAAGATGTAGGACGGCAAAGAAAATGGAGTCGGCACTGATTTACAAAGGTTCTGTAGGTTTTGGGATCACCCGTGAACCTTTCCGGAGGGGCCAAGGGAAACTGAGTGGGCATAACCACATTAATAGTTTCCTGTGGGGGTGCCGTAGTCCCAGATGCAGTAGCCATTGGCGCCTGTGCTCCCTGAGGACTACCATGTAGGGCGTCTTGCATAACGTCCATACGGTGCCGTAACATGTCCTGTGCAGTAACCATTTCGTTTCTCAAATCGTTGATCAACTGTGTCAAAACAGTTAAAGGATCCGTACCCTCCATGGCTTCTGATTCTGTCAGAAATGTACCAAAGTATCAACTGAAAAGGATACAATACTCAAAAGGATACAGGAGGTAGGGTCTTCCGGATCCCTGTTCACCCGACTTGATAGTCGTGAAGTCAACAAAGACCTTCCAAATGATACAACCCTCTGGCTGATAAAACAGGCAGAGCGATGGATCACTGGAAAGGGCGTGGGTAAGGTATAGTAATCCAGCCTAGGACAAATTAAAGTATCATGAATAACTGCTCCAATCTGAGTATGATGAATTAGATAATGACAGGAATGATCACACTGACCTGTATCTCTGGGTAGAACAATCCAGAAGTCTCTTGATGGATTTGAAATGAAGAACAAAACGACAGGGAAGGGAAAATTAGTAAGGGAGACTTATCCCGAACGGAACGAGGCTCACGCTAGATACGGGTTGAATTCACCACAGGATAGCGTCCAAAGTTCAGTTCAAAGTCACTTCCAATGATCCTTGAAAGGCTTCCTTCCCACTTTAGGGATCAATCCTTCTGTTAATTCCACAGATGCAGGAGTTAGAAGAAAATAGCGTTTGAAGACAACGTGAGCGTGTGGATTTACACGCGGGCAGGATTCGCGCAGCCTGGGCCAGCCGCGTGTGAAGACAACGTGCGCGTGTGGATTTACACGCGGGCAGGATTCGCGCAGCCTTGGCCAGCCGCACTTGAAGACGAAGAGCGCGTGTGGATTCTACACGCGGGCAGGATTCGCGCAGCCTTGGCCAGCCGCACTTGAAGACGAAGAGCGCGTGTGGATTCTACACGCGGGCAGGATTCACGCAGCCTTGGCCAGCCGCGTGTGAAGACAACGTACGCGTGTGGATTTACACGCGGGCAGGATTCGCGCAGCCTTGGCCAGCCGCACTTGAAGACGAAGAGCGCGTGTGGATTTTACACGCGGGCAGGATTCGCGCAGCCTGGGCCAGCCGCGTGTGAAGACAACGTGCGCGTGTGGATTTACACGCGGGCAGGATTCGCGCAGCCTTGGCCAGCCGCACTTGAAGACGAAGAGCGCGTGTGGATTCTACACGCGGGCAGGATTCACGCAGCCGTGGCCAGCCGCACTTGAAGACAAAAGAGCGCGTGTGGATTTTACACGCGAGCAGGATTCACGCAGCCTTGGCCAGCCGCGTGTGAAGACAAAGAGCGCGTGTGGATTTTACACGCGGGCCGGATTCACGCAGCCTTGGCCAGCCGCAATTGAAGACAGAGAACGCGTGTGCATTATCACGCGAAGGGATAGTTCCAGGAATCAGCGTGTGGCGGAACACACGCTATCGAAGGCCCAAAAGTAGCTGTAGGATTATGCCAGGATGTAGATCAGAGGTTCAGCTACACAACGCCAATAGAGACGATCAGAAGCAGCGAGTGAAGTTTCTACGCTGCTTAAATACGTAATACCGTAGTTCACGTGACGAAGCAAAAGTCACGTGAAGTTAGCGACGTGAAAAGTGTAAACGTCGTTTTCCCGGTAACGTATCGAATAGCCTCCATTTGGAGTAGAACGGTCTCGCTGTCCTACGAGCGTAGCGTCCAGCATGCATGACAGTTAATCCTTTGATTCTCCAATCCCCAGGTCATTCCCCTTCATAATCTTCCTCACCCAATATTCTCTCATCATCATCATATCTCTTTTATTCGACAACTAGTAATTTGCCAAAAAACACACACAAATCTCAATGTATACAATAATTGATTATAAAACACAACAATGATTAAACAAAATGGGTTCAAAATAGTTTAAGACATTTGTGAGTGCAATTTGCGAGGTCATCGCAGTATCACAGCACTATTGGGTCATTAATTCAATCCAGTCAAATTGCAATCTTATAGGCAAAACAATATATAGCACAGATGTTAATACTTTCAAGATAGCACAGCAGGAACAGAACAAATTGCCAGTTCCAATATTCTCTAATAACCTCCCCCCATTCTATCCTATGTGTATCCCATTATATCTCACTCTAACCCCACCCCTGCCTAGTCAGGGTTGTGGATTTCCAGCCACATGGTTAGCAAAGGTGAGAGGGAATTCTGCTCATGCTGCAAAGATACTAATTTGGCTTTTGGACATAACTCTTTATTGCCATGCAGCAACATGTTAACATTTATATTTTCAGATTCTACAAGTCGAGGCAAACAATTAGAGTTTTTGAATGAATGCTGTTTGGTTCCTGCACTTGTCCCAAAGTTGTTCTTTTCTTCCTCTGTTTTTAGATTTAGTGAGAATTCACCACTCTCTGCAGTGAATCAGGTGAAGCTGTTCCACCTGTGCCAAACATTCCTGCTGCAGGGCACAAGCCGGAGGCACATGCTGGCCCCCTTGGAAATGTTTCCAGGCCAGGAGTAAAAAACATAGTTTGCATCTATCAAATGAATTCAACCGTTTGTGTTTAGCTTTGAAGCCAGGATTCAAACTCAGTTCATCAATGTCCCTGGACAGAAAGTATTCCCATGAGACCCCATGAAAGGGACATTGAAACAATGCGAAATGTCTCATGTCGGGAATAAATCTGCAGAATATATTTAAATCAGGATTTGTAGATTTAAAAAGGTGGATAACTTTTTGAATTTTCCAACCACATTGTAGGGAAATATCGCTCATGTTATGTTAAGGATGTTGATTAATTTTCTAAAAGCCAAATGCGGATTTGTCTTGTGCATTTTCTCATTAGGAATGCGGATATTCAATTCAAGTGACATCAGTACGAACTGAGTATTTTAATGAGGCTTTATTTATTTAGTACTTGTGCCCCATCACTTGTAATCGAGGCTAGCACTACGCCATGGAAGAATTATGGGTGCCTCACAGAATTGGTAATCGTTTGTAAGAGCATGGTGACTGCACACCGCATACATGTTTCCTTGGGAAAGGGTCCCTAAGCTTTCATGTCCATCCACACTTGACCCATTGTACCTAAGCCTATTCACTGCACCCGCTGAAAGAGATACGTGGTTATACACACCAACATTCTCCAACACACAGGCAGTGCTCTTGAGAGGTCCCTAATAAAACGCTTTAGAAGGCACTGTTTTAACTGGATTCGAGTCCCACGAAACGGATAGGGGAATCACTAGCTGCCCTTTTGCCACTGCCTGAGTGCAAGTGAAACATTGCTTTAATAAGATACTGTTAAGAAGTGGAGTGTTGAAGTTTCATAAAAGTGAAGGGACATTTAGTAGAGCCTTTCCAATGTGACGTTCTGTTGTGGCCTTGAAGGACGACAGGACGCCGTAGTGAATCTACTCTACTTTATTAATTAACAACTGGTGTGGACTGGTATATGTCCAAGTTCTCATCAAGCACGTACTTACAGTTCAGTTAAGTTCAGGACTTCCCCAGTTGAGTCACTGAGGGAAGTGGGTGCACTAGGTTGGCACGCTGTAAGCTTCTAGGGCCCCCAGGTAACCTCCTGTGGCTTTGGTGTTACACCCTAGAAGCTGGGCTGTACGGCTGCTGGAAGTTCTTGCCTTCTCGGTTCCTCATCAGGAGCAGCGCTGTGGTGCGACCGCTTCATCTGGCGGGCTGCCAGCTCTCAAGCGGGAAACGTTTTCCCGTGGAGCGTGGGCTCGCGAGATCTCGTTATGTGCGATCTCGCAAGAACACGCTCCCGCGATCGAGTGATATCCCCACACACCTCCTTTGCTGGGAAAAAGGATGCATGCTCATTCCATGACAAAGTCTGCAAACTTGCTGGGTTTTCTTCTCTCTCTCTGAGGTCTGCTTAGATCTGTAAATGGGGCAGGATTGCTGGAGTGCCCTTGAGAAGATGCGGGTGATTCAAGTTCTTCTTCCCTTGCTCTTCGCTGTGACTCCCTGGGTGTAGTTGGAGAGTCGGGGCTTGAGAACTTGTTGCCCTGGTGTGGCTCCAAGACACCTCTTTCTGAGCGGCAAGGGTTTTCTGATGTCCCTTGGCGGTCTTGATCTTCTACGGTGTCCCAGTGTGGTTGTTCCACGTCTTCCCTCCTGCGGTACATGGCCACCCTTTCCAGATTCCATTTCCTCCCATCGCTGGTGCAGATGTGGTTTGACCCTCTCTCCATGACTTCTATGGGACTGCTGTACTTGGAGCCGGTCTCATTGTCTTTGTGGGGAAGGCGTATTTTCACCAGGTCACCTCTGTTAATTGCTGTGTGTCGAGCGGCTCGACGCAAGTCCCCTTGAGCCTTCATGGCTTCTTTGTTGCGCCGCATGCGAAACGCTACGTCGTCCATGTTCACGTCTTCGTCAGCCCTCACTTGATGGAGCCAGGGTGGTACCAGTGAGGATGCGGCCCTTCTCCCCCTCAGCAGATGGAATGGGGAGAAGCCAGTGACGGCGTTGGGGGTGAGGCGGTGTGCTGCTACTGCTTCCTTGACTGTCTTGTACGGGTCAGAGCCCGAGGCATGAGCCAGTTGGAGTGCCCCTTTGATGAAGCGGTTTGCTCGCTCAACCAGGCCATTGGCCTGTGGGTGGTACAGGCTTGCTCTCCGTTGTCGAATGTTGTTGAGCTTGAGAAACTTCTCCATTTCTCGGGAGACTAACTGGACTCTGTTGTCTGTGATGAGTTCTTCTGGTAGACCTTCCCGCTGGAATACGGCGGTGAATGTTTCAATGACTGTGCTTGTGGTGATGTCTGACGTGAAGTCAGCTTCTACCCATTTGGAGAAGTAATCAACCATGACTATCCCATATCTGTGCTCTGGGGGCATGTTGTCCAGGGGCCCAATGAAATCCAAACCTAGTTTTCACCACACCCCTTTGGGCACTTCGGTGGGCAGCATGGGGGCTTGCCTCACGGTTAGGCGCTTGTCACTGTTGGTGCACTCGTGGCACCTTTCGACCATTTGTCTTATGTCCTGGTCCATGCCTGGCCACCAGTAGGCGTCGCGTATCCTGCGTCTGATCATGTTGCACCCCAGGTGGCCTGAATGTGCCCTGCACATTATCACTTTGCGGATGCCGGTGGGCGGGATGATTTGATCGCCTCTGAAGATGAGACCGTTCATGGTGGAGATTTCCTCATTCACTTTCCAGTAGGGACGGAGGCCTTCGGGGATCGCTCTCTCGTTGGGCCATCCCTCGCGAACCCAGGTGCTGACGTGCCGTAGGGCCTCGTCCTATTCAAACTCCTCCCGCCAGTGGCGCTCACTCAGGTCCATGTATTCGCCGTTCCTCAAGTCACTGATGGAGGCTACGACACACTCATCCTCCAGGAACATTGTGTCGGGGGCTCTTTGGCTCAGGAGTCTGGACATGCAGTCTGCTTGTGCATTTTTCCACCCCGCAATGTGTGCTATTTCGTACGTGTATTCTTGAAGCTTTGCGGCGATCCTGGCCAGCCTCGGGGTGGCCGTCTTGGTGCCGCCCGGGCTCAACATGTGGATGAGGGGTTTGTGGTCGGTGACCAGCTTGAATCTCGTCCCCCATACGTACGATCTGAAGTAGTCGACGGCCCATGCACATGCCAACATTTCCTTCTCGACCGTGGAGTAATTCTTCTCCGATGCGGATAACGCTTTGGATGCAAACACCACAATGTTCTCAGCGTCTCCCTACTTCTGGGCCAGGGTGGCCCCCAGGCCATACGCGCTGGCGTCTGTGGTAATGCAGGTGTCCCAATCAGGGTTGTATGGTTTCAGGCACGGCGCATGTAGGATTCTCTTTTTGATTTCCCGGAACGCCTCGTTCTGTTCCGGACCCCACGAGTAGGCTGCCCCCTTCTTCAGAAGCTCCCTCATGGGAGACGTGGTCTCGGAGAATCTGTGGACGAATTTGGCATAGTACTCCGCTAGGCCCAGGAATGAGCGTAGCTCCTCTTTGGACACCGGAGCCGGGGCTTCTGTTATGGCCTGCATGAGGTCCTTCTTGGGACTAACGCCGTCCCTTGAGATGCAGTACCCAAGGTATTCCACCTTGTTCACTCCGAAGACGCACTTTTCATGGCGTAGGTGAATGCCCTCCTCTTGAAGCCTGCTAAAGACAGCCTTGAGTGCCTTGTCATGGGTCTCGTTGTCTCTGGCATACACAAGGATATCATCTTGAAAGAAGGAAACATTTGTGAGTCCCTTGAGTAAGGAGTTCATCATTCTCTGAAATGCGGATGCCGCCGATGACAACCCGAATGGCATGCGGGTATATTGGAAGGTGCCGAAGGGCGTGATGAACGCTGTAAGGGGGCGAGAGGCTTTGTGCAGGAGAATCTGGTGATAGGCATCACGCATGTCCAGCTTAGTGAAGATTGCTGCCTCTTTCATCATGAGGACGATCTCATTGATAGTGGGGAGTGGAAAGCTATCTGTGATCACCTCTAGATTGAGGCTTCTTAGGTCGATGCAGATCCTAAGGTCATTGCTGGATTTCTTTTTGATCAAAACTACTGGACTCAACCACTGTGAGGATTCCACGGTCTCGATGGTTCCTTCTTCGACCATCTTCCGAAGGTGGGCCTCCAATGCGGGTCTCGCTGTGGCAGGAACTGCCCTGACTTTGTGTTTCACCGGTATGGCGTTGGGTTTTAAGCGAATCCTGTGGACATAGTTTCTCACCTTCCCTGGGTTCTCGGAGAACAGGTCCGGGAACATCTCCTTGAAGTTCAGCGCTGCTCCTGAGGAGACCATGAGAACCTGTTCCGGAGTGCTGGGATCCAGTTTCATGCTGAGTTTGTGTTGATCGTCCCATCCCAGTACAGCTGGGCCTTTGGGTGAAAAATACACTCTGGTGGTGGTGGACCTCCCTTTGAATTCGATCCGGGCTTTGATGTAGCCTAAAAGGTCGACAGTTGCACCACCGAACACCGTCGGCTTTTGCCTGGTCGTTCTGATCTCTACTTGCGCTCGACCCATCATCTCCTTGTACGTGTTGATGGGGAGGATTGTGAGGTCGGATCCCGAGTCTGCCATGACGCGCGTTTCCATTCCGTCAACTTTAATGGTGCAGTGGGGCTTTTCCCTCCTTGCCTGGGGAGCGTTGACCATGACCACCATGGGTCTGTCCTGCTGGTCGTCACCGTCGCTTGAAACGCAGTCACCATCGACACGGGAAACCGTCTTCTCCCGCCACGTGCATGCCTGAGCCACGTGGCTGATGCGTCCGCACTTAGAGCACTCCTTATTCCTGGCGGGGCAGTCGCGATCATTCGCCATGTGCTTGGTGCTGACGCATCTATAGCATTTGGGTGCCTCCTTTTGCCTGGGACCTTTGTCTCTGGGGCCGTCGCGGGACTGCTTGTCTCTGCGCCCTCTCCATTGTAGCGCCGCAAGTTCAGGCACGGGCAGGTGACTTCCCGCCTCTTTGCGTCTGCTGGAGGTTTCCTCCTCCGCCCTAGCAATTTGGATGGCCTTGTCAAGGCTGACCTCCTTTTCTTGTATGAACTTGTCCTGCACTTTCCTAGAGTTGGTGTGAACGACGAGCATGTCGCAGATGACCTGTTCTGCGTTTTTGCCAAAGGCGCAAAGAGAGGCCAGCTCCCTCATCCTGGTGATGTAGTCGTCCACGGGTTCGCTCCCTTCTTGTTTGCGAGTGTAGAACCTCAGTCTGTGCAGTACAACGTTCTCCTTATTGGTGAACCTCTTCACAATGCGACGGGTCGCTTCCTTGTAGATGTCGTCGTCGTCGTCATCATCGGCCGCAGGTATCTCCTTCAACCCAGCAAAAATGCGCTGTCCTTCAACCCCCAACGCATTTAACAGCATCGCCTTCTTCCTCACGGGGGCATACCGCGTGCCGCCTATCGCTTCCAGATAGGTGGAGAACAGGGGCTCCCACTGCATCCATGGAATTGCTGGTGTCCCCGGTGACGGGAGAAAGGCAGGGGGCGGAGTGGCGCCTTGCATGGTGAGGCCGTGGGGTCTTTGGTATCCTCGTCGCCAATTAGGTTGTGGCCTTGAAGGACGACAGTACGCTGTAGTGAATCTACTCTACTTTATTAATTAACAACTGGTGTGGACTGGTATATGTCCAAGTTCTCATCAAGCACGTACTTACAGTTCAGTTAAGTTCAGGACTTCCCCAGTTGAGTCACTGAGGGAAGTGGGTGCACTAGGGTGGGACGCTGTAAGCTTCTAGGGCCCCAAGGTAACCTCCTGTGGCTGTGGTGTTACACCCTAGAAGCTGGGCTGTACGGCTGCTGGAAGTTCTTGCCTTCTCGGCTCCTCATCAGGAGCAGCGCTGTGGTGCGACCGCTTCATCTGGCGGGCTGCCAGCTCTCAAGCGGGAAACATTTTCCCGCGGAGCGTGGGCTCGCGAGATCTCGTTAAGTGCGATCTCGCGAGAACACGCTCCCGCGATCGAGTGATAACCCCACACGTTCGTTTAAGTGGCAGAAACTTGATATAGGAATTGCAGGGCATTGGTTCCATGTGGCTCAGGATCAAGCTTCACTGCTGGATAGGAGCATGGAGGAGGGATTGCTTTAATGAATGAACGTAATTTACATTCTTATCTAGTACTTAATGCTGGATTCCAACTATGTAATAAAAGATATTATCAAACCACTTTATTCTAGTTAATTTATCAACTCAGAAAGATGAAAGGCTAAAATCCGCACTGCGTGGTATTCAAACCTTTGAAGTGTAGGCTGCCCTCATGTTTCAGAACATCACTTTACATGTGAGCTAAGCATGCAGGTAAACCATGGAAGCCTACATTTATAGTTGTACAATGATGATATTGGGTTTTTAAGAGCTTGGGATCCATTCTGGCATAGAAACCTCAGTGATGTGTTATTTATGAGGTGCTGCACTGTGGTGGTGCGGAGTAAATTCCCCAAGAGGATCAAGCACAACAATTATTTCCACAAGTGGGGCTCATTGCCTGGAATGAGAACTTTTTGTATGATGTGCACTGTCAGTGACAAAACAAATAAGTCGGGATTAGTAGTGCAAGCTTTTGTTGATGTCCAGAACTGCACATAGAATATGTTTGATCCTTTCTTGCCTGTAACCCTTGGGAAGAAACCAATCCCATCTGAGAGATGAAGTTACCTTGACACGCTTGTGCTCTATACGAATACCCAAATTGGCACATTCAACACATCCTTAATATTTAGGAATATAGCAAACAAATTTCCTCATCTCATCATGTGTAGCCAATTCCCTGTCCTGCCCTGTTCATTCCATTTTGGGTTTTGGCATTGCTTTCTAAATGGCTGTTGTTATTGATGCTTTGGGGGTGGATTAAGGGGGCCTTCACGATTAATGTCTCGTGCAAGACTTCCCACTGCAGTAGATGTCCTGGAATGCATCAACACCCACTCATCATCCATTGCCCACCTATAGGAGAATGGGTAGGGTGCTTTGTCACAAGAAAGGGAGGCAGGTGCTCCAAAGTGGATTCCAAATGGTGATATGAGAGAGGGAGGTGTGTGGTTACACAGTGAGAGAGCACTAGTGATGGCTGGAGGTGGAGCTGAGGATTACAAATACCAATAGGTGAGGATGGAGCAGGGTCACTTGGTGCCATCAAGAAAAACATCAGACGATATGAACAATTGTGTTCCTATGTGCATACACCAGTCCGTTTTTCCGAGACACACATATACGCATACACAAAGAATAGCGCAAATATCAGTTTTTCCTATGCATTCAGAGACTTGTAGTTTTGCATTTATAACAGTAACATGCAAAAGCACAATTAACAATATGCAAACAATAAAAATGGTACTGGATGGGCTTCATATATTTATAATATGTGTAAACGGAAAAATTGTGTTTCAAAATTACAAGCTGTAGATTTGCATACATTCTTGGTGCAAGGTGGGTGGCAAAGTGGGAATAAAGATCACAAAGGTCTTAGTAACCCGGCGAGAACGAAGCAGAATGCAATAAGCATTCTGATTGGCTCTCGCCAGGTCCCTACCTGGCCAGAATCCCTCCGTCGGGATTTCAAGGCCTTTGTCCCCGGCGGGGGGCGTGGCAGCCCCTCAGCCAATGGGGAGGCTCGAAGCGGGGCCATCCCCGCTCCGAGCCTCCTCGCGGCTGAGAGGCTGCCTTCGCCCCCCAACGGGGACTCGGGTAAGTCTTTTTTCTTTTTTTTTTTCCTTTCCTTCCCTCCCAGCTGCCCCCCAACTTACCTTCTTGATCCTGCGTCCCCGGCGGGGGACGAGGGAAGCCTCCAGCCGTGTGGAGACTCGGAGTGGGGCCATCCCCGCTCTGTGCCTCCACACGGCTGGGGGCTTCCCTCGTCCCCCGCCGGGGATGCAGGTACTTTTTTTTTCTTTTCTTTTTCCCCCGTCCCACTCCCGCCCTCCCAACCCCACTTACCTTTTTTTTTATTCTTTTTCGGGAGCGCGTCCGCTGTTCCCAGCGCGTCCGCTCCCGATGGCCGCCATGGAAAGGGAAAACGGACTCCGTTTTCCGTTTCCATGCGGCGGCCATTTTCTTGGTCGTTTTTTTTTTCTGTCCCAAAACGCTGCAGCGTTGAAACGCCGCAGCATTTCGGGACGGAAAAAAATTGCTTTTAGTACCCCGGTCATGCAAATTTTGGGTCCTTCGCTCGGGTCCTTAACTATTGGCCCCGGGGCATTACCTGAGTCGGTAATGCCCCCGCCGCTCGGTTTCTATTGCTTAAATATTATCTTTTGTGCCATGCCGTACAATTCCTAGTGCTCTGTGATCTCTGACCTTAGACAGGCTACGATTTGAATCATTTTGATTGGTGAGAATGCCATTATCTATTCCATCACAGCCCAGTAGACCTTATGCATGAATGTCAGGTGCACCATTACGGTAGTGATACAATATCTCCTTGTTTTTTACACCTATTGCAGCTTGTGATCTGACAGTCAAAGGGGAGGAACACAGCTGGGTTACCAGGGAAGTTTTACTAATGAGCAAAGATTGACATGCACACTCCTCACAAGGAATTATTTGCTTATGCAGTGTTTGAGCAGAGCAGTCAGATCCCACTAAAATATGACTCCCTTTGGTTGTATGTTTTTGATCTATTATGCATGCAACAACAACAAATATGCATGTACTACTGACCTTCCAACATCCTCTCCTCTCAAATAGAGTACTTGAAAATCTCACAAATTGCTGAAATTTGCAGACATGTTTCACAGGCTTATTTCTTGTCCCAGTTTGACCCTGGTCAGGCCAGGAAAGATAAACATCAGAAGTATTTCAGTTTTTGTTTGTATAGGTTACCCGGCTTCACCATTCCAACTTAATGGGCAAAGCATAAATGAAACCCAAAGGCTGCTTCAGTTTTGCTCTTGTATTTCCGATTTGCTTGATTTAAAGCAAATTTAAAGAGCCATCTTGCAGTTTTCTATATCACACAATTTTCTTTTAGATTGCATGTGCTTTATATTTTGTGTTCAGGAATCACACATGGCTGAAAGAAAATATGTATTAGTGATAACATGTAGAGTATTGTCGGGTCTCTCCAGACCCAACAATACTCCTTGAGTCCAGTTCCCTCGACTAACTAGGTTAGTGTTTTTGCTAGCCTTTTATTTACTTTGAAACACCATACACAATACACACTGATGAGTTTTTTTGAATTATTCTTAGGACCCAATGAAAGTGATTCTTCACGAATAGATTATGAAATATGAGCACATCCGGCCCGGAAGATGGATTAATGTAATCCGAAACGTATTGGAGTGCTTTTTTATGTTGAAAACCTCAAAGGATTTATGTTGGAAACTCTACATGTTATCACTAATGATGTAATTGGGATACAACTTGTAATATTAATTTGATTAACCTTCTTTTTGGTTTACCCAAACTTTTTATAGCTCAAACCGTACCACTGTTGTTTTGTCTTTTGAATTATTGTATTTTACGACAATCTTTACTGTGCACTGTGGAAGCCAACAGTGCAACACACAGAGACTCCTATATATAAAACTTTTACTTTCTCTGTTTAAACTTGTTCTGAGTCAGTTTGGTCCTTTTCCTTGTCTTACTCTAGCAGGTGGACAGAAATATTGAAATGTACACTTTAATGACTACGTAATTGTGTTAAACTATTGAGCACAGATGTATGGTGCTCGCCATGAAAATTACAATTTTACTGCCTTAATTATTATGGATGTTTGACTCAATTGAGCCATCTTACTTCTGTTCTAGCTGAGATATTTGACCTGGGATATTATCCCGCAAGGAGTGCAGCTTTGGGTTCCTGATCGGCAACGTCCAGGGTGTGTTTTCTGTGCCTATCCAAGATGGCCACCCTACGTGCGTCTATGACATCGTCACGTTTACGCACGTGATGACGTCATCGCACACTAATTAGAATGGCCATTTTGGCTCATACTCACGGCTAACGGACCACGATTTTCACATTGCTTCTAAATTCTCAATTTTTATGACCGGGTAAGCGCTTTCTTGAAACTAAACAACAATAATTCAACTTGTCTCTTGAAGTTTAATGCTACTCAATAACACTATACCATAAGAGTTACCAATAACAAAGACGTATATTTAATCTTAGGCACGTTATTTGTGATGAACCACAAAGATATTAACATAATCAAAACGAACCCAAATCTAAGATCTTAACATCATAGAGTAAGTACCATTTTTCATTTGCTCTATTCGCTTTAACCACACATTGCAATGGCCCACAACTTTGCTCTGTCTTCGGTTTACAGGGATAAATCATATCATCTGTCAATGATTGAGTAACCACCAGGCACAAGTAAAGCCATGTATGAACTCAATATACACCAAAGACTCTAACATTATCGAGTGCTACAAAGGTCAACTTTGAACTTAACTGTATGAAATCATTACAGGTCTCTAGCTACAGATGGTTTTGCACCTGAAAGCATATGTATGCAATTAATACAAGCCAAAAAGGATTAATGTGAATTATACCTTCCTAGCAACTGTATGATACCAAAGACTTTAGCATTATCGAGAGCTACAAAGGTCAACTTTGAACTTAACTGTATGAAATCAATACAGGTCTCCAGTTATAGATTGTTTTGCACCTGAAAGCATATGCATGCAGTTAATACAAGCCAAAAAGGATTCATGTGAATTATACCTTCATAGCAACTGTATGAAACAAATGCAGGTCTATAAACAATGGGTTTTTTTTTCCATTTGAAAACCATTGTATGAAATGAATACAAGTTAAAAAGGTCTAATGTGAACCATACCTCCTGAAGAACCGCTCACAACGACAAGCGGGGAAACACGCATCGAGGTTTTTAAGCAAATAGAGGTTTTCCAAGCAAATAAACAGATTCACTCTGGATAAAATATAGTGTTCATTGTATATTTTTTTTAAAGTACAAGCGCAGACCAGGACAACTCATTTTCTATATAAAGTTCAGAACATTGCATACACTATCGGGATGTGAAGATCACACCATGTGAGGGCAAATATGCAACCAATATATTCAGGTAAGAAACTGACCGTAACAACCTATTTCATATGCTAAGTTTCCATCCACCATGCATCATCAAAAATGT
Source organism: Ambystoma mexicanum (assembly GCF_040938575.1). Lineage (NCBI taxonomy): Eukaryota > Metazoa > Chordata > Amphibia > Caudata > Ambystomatidae > Ambystoma > Ambystoma mexicanum. The sequence continues at coordinate 278,033,792 of NC_090938.1, read as the reverse complement.
GCCATTTAGTCACATGTTACAGGTGAGAAGGATTGTTGGTTATCCCAAAGACTATGAGAAAGAGATTGCAAGAATGGGAGAGAAATGTGTTGCCCGAGGCTACAGACCGGAGGAGGTTGGTGCAGTGAGTGAAAGGCTAGCAATGGTCAAACAAACAGATCTACTCACTGAGACCAGAACAGAAAAAAACCTGTATTGGTTAACGTATCCAAATAAATAATCCAAAGTGACCACATTAAATCAATAATTAAAAAGAATTGGAGGACCCTCACATGCTATACCAGGGTAGTACCCCTGTTCTGAGAACTACCAGTATTGGCTTACAAGAGAAGCACCAACCTTAGAGATCAACTGGTGAAAACAAGACCAGCTCAAAATGAATTATTAACTAAAGTGATTGGCAACTTCCCCTGTCTGCACTGTACCAACTGCGGGTTTGTAACAAAAGGCAGCAGGATAAACCATCCAAGATCTAGAGAATAAATCAAAATCAATAGCTTTGCCACAGGTGATATTAACAATTTAATGTATGTGATCAAAAGTCCATGTGGGTTGCATTATGTTGGGCAGTCCAAAAGACCAGGGAAGCAAAAATGGAATGAACACCAGTCCTGCATTTGGACCAAGAACGTCAACTCAGCAGTGGCCAGACAATGGCTATAGAAGAGAGATGACATTTCACAGATAAGATTCCAAGTTGTGGAGGTGGTCACCAAAAGAAACCCACACGAAGCTGTAGCAAAGAGACTAGATCAAAGAGAGACTTGCTGGATTGATAGACTTGCTGTCCTAACTCGCGGAGGAATCAATGAAGAAGTGAACTACACATGCTTTATATAATATGCCTTACAACTGAGAAGTATGCACAAGGACATACAGATTTTGCTTAAAGGATATTATCAAAATGCTTGCACACTGCTATTGATTTGTTTTATATCACTGTACTGTTACTTAGTATTAGGTTGCCCAATATCCAATGGCTCTGAAACTGGATGATCTTTAGCACAACAGAGTATGCATTGTTTTCATAGTTTTTTCTTTGAAACACAAGACTTACTGTAAACTTCATAATCAGAACCTTGAGTGTGAATTGATGTGAATTAATGTGGGATATTACCTTTAAAATCACATATTATTATTCTCAGACCTTCATGTTAAATGCACCCATTATTTGCAGACCTTCATGTTAAGCACACTTATTATTTGCATACCTTCATCTTAAGTGCACTATGCATTTCAAATATAATGCCTTTAGTATGCTTTGTAAAGTGCACATCACTTTGAGTGACAAAAGACAATTATTTACTAATAGTCATGGGTATGCTGAAACATATGCCATGCTACGTAATCATGTTTACATTCACTTTAGACTGCTGCAATTCTCCTGTGCAGCCACATGCACGGGACCTGGGCGGTTGTGACATCATTGCATATGCGCACATGTGATGCCACACCGCCCGCAACAGCAGTAAAAACAAACAAAAAACATTCACAGGTAAGGGAGCAGCACACTGCCAGGTGCTTGTGTTCCGTTGAGCATATGACCGGTAAGTTGTACCAATACCTTGACCTAATGCTATTAGGAATATGGGGATATAGAGGGAGATCCTAACTTTGGATATTATGTCTTCTTTACTTGGATACTGACATTTTCAACTTGAAGTTCAACACAGTCATTAACCTGCTAAAGGTTATATGAAAGACTCAGGTACTGGTTGATACTTATTTTAAAATACCGGCTATGTATTATTATGATGCTGTGAATCTATAGGCACGTGTGCTATTGTTTCTTTCCCTTCTATTTTAGTCATATGAGCATCACTCAGCCTATATAGGTAAAACAGACAAACATTTATAGATATGTGAATCTGTTGAATGAATCTTATTATATGCTAACCTGTTGCTTACAGTTTTCTCTAGGTTTATATGGAGCAATAAAAAGACAGAGTCACGAAACAGCAATGACTTTGAGAAATTAAATTTAATGAAGTTGAAAGCTTTGGAAATCATAAATAGAGTCTTGTTTGAAACCTGTTACTAGGGGATGAAAAAACAGCCCTTTGGTAGGCTCAGAGGAAATTTGAACCTCTTCTATTGTTTACAAACTGTATCGCCCGCCACTCCCTTCACCCTCCCCCCCCCCACACTTACTGAATGCCGGGTTGTAGGCAATATGGAGGTTTACACATTTTAGTCATTACTTTATGGGTGAAATGGCTACCTCGGGCGGACAAAATCTTTTGAGGAAGGTTGAAAATAGAAAATGTGTGGTCAATCAATAACATTAGCTGCTGTCTCTGCCTTGCAATTTGGAGCATGTAGATGGTCAACCCATTTAGTGAACAGACACATAATGGACAACACATATTTATTGCCATGTGTTGAATGAGTCACAGGACAATAAAGTTGATCTGAAGATCAGACCACAGTAAGGTCATTCATCTCTTTTTTAAAGGAGCCCGATGGGTGGGAGAATTCAGTTGGAACTGAACACACACTGGACACGCCCTTAAATAAATATTTAGTTCTTTAAATATGTGTGGCCAATACGCAACCTCATGTAGGATCTTGATTGTCTTTTGCAAACCCAGAGGATGAGCTGTTAATGCATCATGGGTTTGGTTTTATATTATGCATAAGAATGAGGTAGGCACCACCCACTGATCATAACAATAATGGGATTTTCTAACTGTTATGATAGCTTACTTGTAAGGAGGGTCTTTATGGGAACACTCCATATAGAATGTTTTCCTTAGAATGTATTAGATAGTTTGGATTCCAGGCACAGCAGTTGGTGGAGAGTGGCTGAAGGGGAAGCTATGGTGGGGGTCTGTTCCTGTTTAACTTAAATAAAGAAGATATAAACGCCTGCTGTTTATGCTTCTTAACATTGGCAATGAGGATCCAGAATTGTCAGACCCCTGGCACAAGACCACTGCAATTGGCGGCACCCTGCCCCGTGAGTGCTCTTGCGAGAAGCTAGCTGAGGGTGTGCAAGCTTCGTGTGTCATTACTGACACCAGGTGGTAGCCATTCCGTCCACCTGGGCATGGACGTGGCCAGCTAGGAGCAACCTGTGTGGGCCTGAACCAGTGCCCTCCAGCAGCCGCTCCACTTTTCCCCAAGCATTGATGCGGCCGACGTGGGTTCTATCATAGACGCCACTCCCAAGTAAGTTCCCCACCTTACCTTGTGCCCGGAAGGCCTGCCGGTCCATTAAACCTCCTGAAGGAAATTTGTGTAATGCAAGCCATTGCATGAGCACCTGCTACAAAGTCAGGAAGACAACCATGCGCATATGCGGGAGGAAGACTTTCCCAACCTCACACATGTGTATTCAGCTCTGTGTCATCAAAGAAGTCAGGCGCGAGTGCGTGTGATAGGGACAGCAATATTAGAAGAAGAAGAGGACAACAAAATGTCACTGTGAACCACATCCAAGGCTCTCAATTGTCATCTGCTGTCAGTATTAAAATGGGAGAGATACTTATATAAAGAACTCCTATGAACTGAGTATAACTGAGCACAACTGAGTACATTAAGCAGCATAAACAGTACATTAAGTGGCAGAAATAAAAATAAAAAACATCCACATAAGTTAAAATCTGCTGCCAAATGAGAACACTGAACCTTAATAGCAAAAGAAAGGTGTCAAGCAGTAGGACAAAATGGCGATGCCGGGTGTAACTGGACAACCCATGTTCATGGAGTCTCCTGGACTCGCAAAGATAAAATGGGCGCAATGGAGAAAAGGATTCATGCATTATATAAAGGCTGCTTGTGGAAACTTGTATTCTAATGATAGAAAGCTTTCCTTATTGATGCATTTCCTAGGATATGAGGGCCAACGCATTGTTGACACTTTACCTCCCTTAGTGAATCAAGGAAGTGGAGATGGTGCTAATGAACTGGAGAATGCATTACTCAAATTGGACTTACATTTAAATCCCAAAACAAGCACAATTCTAGAGCATTATAATTTTGGCATACATTTACATAAGCAGGGTGAGAGCGTTGAGGAGTATGCGACAGCTCTTCGACATCTGGCTCTTTCATGCAAATTCAGAGACTCGTTTGATGAACATATACGCAATCAATTTATGATCCATTGCAATAGCAACAGAATCAGAGAAGATATATGGTTAAAAGACAAACCTACATTGGATGAATTATTGAACATAGCCAAAGGAGTATAACATTAATTGGCGTGTGTGGCGAAATTAGCCGAAAGAGAGAACACTGTAATGAAAGTAGAGGTGCTAAGTGTAAGAGATGGGGCGGATAAAGAAGAAAACGAAAGATAGACCCAGAGTAAAAGGGTTCAATGATGTCATGAACAATAGATTTAAGGGAGAGAAAAAAGAAGAACGTTTGTGCTTTCGATGTGTCAGCAACTCTAATTTTGCCGGATCAATGGCATTACCTGGAAGAAGAGCCACATGTGCTAAATGCAAAAGATGTGGACAATTTGCAATTTGTTGCAAGAACTTCCAGTTTAGTAAAAAAAAACTGTTATATGTTAATGATGAAGAAGGGCATAAGTCTTCTGAGGAAGAAGAAGGGTGTCATGGTGAGAATGTTACAGTCAATACCATTAATATGGTTCAAGGTGTGGATGAGGAAAAGTGAGAACACCCATATGCAATTTTGAGAATGACTGATAGAGAAGTATCAATGATGGCAGATTCAGGTTCTAAAATATCCCTTATATCGAGATTGGTTTTTGAGCAAGACATGGGGGGCGATTCAGAATTTGTTGGAACCTGATGTTAATCCTAGTGGTTATAACCAGGATAAGACAGAGCTTCTTGGGTACTTTGAAGCTGAGTTTAAGTTGAAATGGAGAAGTGGACAAGGGAAAGTTTACGTGACCAAGAAAGGGTTAACACTTTTGGGATGGCGAGACCAGAAACAACTAAAGACAAGGCTGGATCCCAATACAAAGGATTAAGTACTACATGTGGAGTCCACAGTGAGTGAACAATTCAGAAATGTGTTTCCGAAGGGAGTTGGGAAAGTGAATGGTATGCAACACCAAATTGTGTTAAAGAACAGGAGTGTACCTGTTGCAGCAAAACGACGGCCAGTTCCATTGGCATTAAGGGAAGGCGTGAGGTGTGAGTTAAACATGTTGTTACGAATGGGAATTATTGAAAGAGCAGGTGGTGTTGAATGGACATCCCCTTTGGTGGTTGTCAAAATATCATCAGGTGAATTTCGCCTATGTGTAGATCTCCGTGAAGTGAATAGGTGTGTTATGATAGATCGCCACCCTTTGCCCAAAATGGGAGAGCTGCTGGCTGTGGTGGGCCAAGGGTGCATATTTTCCAAATTGGACATGGCTTCAGCGAATCATCAAGTTAAACTTGACGAAGAATGTATGAAGCTGACAGCACCTATTACACATGAGGGTGTTTTCCAATTTAGCAGGATGCCATTTGGGTTGGTTTCGGCATCATCTGTATTTCAGAAAATAATGGACAAGCTATTCAGAGGAGTGAAAGGAGTATTTTGTTTCCAGGATGACGTGTTGGTGTGTGGAGAGTCGGAAGAAGAACACAATAGAATTTTGGACAGAGTGCTTACCATTCTGGAACAAGAAGGCGATAACACTGAGGGAGGAACAATGTGAATTCAAAGTAGATAAAGTAGAATATCTTGGTCATTAAGTATTGGCGAAAGCAGTAAAAGCAAACCAAAGAATGGTGTGTGCCATAAAGGAGGTGGAAAGGCCAAAAAGTAAGGGAGAATTGCGTTCATTTTTTTAAATTTTATCAGAAATGTGTGAGGAATTATGCTGACAAAGTCGTTGAAATGAGAAAATTGCATAAAAAGGGTGAGGAGTTTGTTTGGGATGGAAGATGTGAGGAGGAGTTCAATACCATAAAGGAGGAGATTGATTTGGCCAGACCGTTGGCATGTTTCAACACACACAGAAAGAGAATTGTGACTGTGGATGCTAGTGACAATGGGATCGGTGCTGTTTTGTCGCAGGTGAGAAAAACTGACGAGGAGGAGATTATTGCACATGCCTCAAGAGGCTTGAGAGGAGCAGAAAATAACTATTCTGTTCTGGAGAAAGAGGCATTAGTGTGTCATTGGGCTGTTGAGAGATTTAGGAATCTTTTATGGAGTACTGACTTCATCATTAGGACAGATCACAGACCACTTAAGGCAATCTTTAAAAGTAAGGTATTGGACAAAGTATCAAGATGCATAGCTTGTTGGGTTACACGATTGCAAAGTCACAGATTCGAAATGCAGGTTATTCCAGGGAAAGAAAATGTTCTGGCTGATTGTCTGTCAAGGTTGGGTAAATGTGATAAGGATATTCAAGAAGATATTCCCACAGAATTGGTTTTTGTCAATCATGAAGGGATAGTGAGCAAGCAGGAGTGGTTGGAAGCGCCGGATAGGGATTTGGTACCTAGCCGGGTGGAGGTACACGAGGGACTGAGTGTGGTTGATGATGTCATCTTACAATGGGAATGTGCTGTTGTTCCAAAGAGTATAAGGTTTAAAATTGTTGACTTAGCCCATAGTATGCATGCTAGTGTTACAAGGACAAAAGGGATTTTGAGGAGTGAGTACTGGTGGCCTGGTTTTGACAGGGATGTTGATCAGATTGGCTAATTGTGTTCAGTGTGTCAAGGTAGGCAAGGGTGTGGATGCAAAGAGTCAGCCCATTGTGGAGTTTGATGTTCCAGGAAAAGTGTGGGATGAGGTGGCTATGGACATTCTAGGGCCTGTGGAGCTAGGTTATGGGTGTGGTAAGTATATTGTGGTCTTGTTGGATTTGTTTTCTTGGTGGTCAGATTGTAAAATTGTAAGAGATATTTGTGGAGAAAGTATAGTCGAATTTATTCAAGAAATGTTTGGCAGGGAAGGCATACCTGGGAGTGTTCTGATGGACAATGGTGCAGAATTTACGAGTGGTTGTTTTGTGGAATATTTGAAGGAATGTGGTTTTTAAGCAGAGGAGGTCTGCATTGTACCATACAGAAGGGAACGGTATGGTGGAAAGGATGAAACGATGTTTGATGGATGCAATTTGCACAGCTGGAGCTTGTGCATTAGACAGAAAGGTGACTGTCCAGGAACGATTATATACATTGCGCAACGGGTGTGAGTCGGTTTGAGCTTATGAGAGGTCACAAAGCAAATACCAAGGTGAGCCCGCTGTGGCTATGAAGAGAGAGAAAATCGGATTGTGTATTGTATGAAGTGAGGAGGTCCTTGAAGGAAACGAAAGCGAAGTGGATAATGTGAGAAAATATGAGACAGCGAAAGAAAGAACTGAGAGTGGAGTGTGACGATTGGGTGAGAATAAAGAAAGAGGTGATTAAGAGGAAGGGAGATGTGTAATATTCAGACCCTGTTCGTGGAGTGGCCATGCTCAAGGGTGCGGTACGATTAAGTGGAGAACAAGTGTGGAACAAGGGTAGGATTGCAGTGGTGCAAAGAGGATGTGTTGGGTAAGAGAAGGGAGATGTGTTATGATGGCTTACTTGTAAGGCGTGTTTTTTTTTGGAACACTCCATATAGAATGCATTAGATGTTTTGGATTCCAGGCACAGCAGTTGGTGGAGAGTGGCTGAAGGGGAAGCTGTGCTGGAGGTCTGTTCCTGTGTAACTTAAGTAAAGAAGACATACACTCATCAATCGCCTGCTGTTTATGCTTCTTAACACTAACCAAAAATCTGTCCTGAATTTTGAACTTCTTCTGGAACTTCCTCAATTGTGTTCCTATGTGCATACACCAGTCCATTTTTCCGAGACACACATATACGCATACACAAAGAATAGCGCAAATATCAGTTTTTCCTATGCATTCAGAGACTTGTAGTTTTGCATTTATAACAGTAACATGCAAAAGCACAATTAACAATATGCAAACAATAAAAATGGTACTGGATGGGCTTCATATATTTATAATATGTGTAAACGGAAAAATTGTGTTTCAAAATTACAAGCTGTAGATTTGCATACATTCTTGGTGCAAGGTGGGTGGCAAAGTGGGAATAAAGATCATAAAGGTCTTAGTAACCCGGCGAGAACGAAGCAGAATGCAATAAGCATTCTGATTGGCTCTCGCCAGGTCCCTACCTGGCCAGAATCCCTCCGTCGGGATTTCAAGGCCTTTGTCCCCGGCGGGGGGCGTGGCAGCCCCTCAGCCAATGGGGAGGCTCGAAGCGGGGCCATCCCCGCTCCGAGCCTCCTCGCGGCTGAGAGGCTGCCTTCGCCCCCCAACGGGGACTCGGGTAAGTCTTTTTTCTTTTTTTTTTTCCTTTCCTTCCCTCCCTCCCAGCTGCCCCCCAACTTACCTTCTTGATCCTGCGTCCCCGGCGGGGGACGAGGGAAGCCTCCAGCCGTGTGGAGACTCGGAGTGGGGCCATCCCCGCTCTGTGCCTCCACACGGCTGGGGGCTTCCCTCGTCCCCCGCCGGGGATGCAGGTACTTTTTTTTTCTTTTCTTTTTCCCCCGTCCCACTCCCGCCCTCCCAACCCCACTTACCTTTTTTTTTATTCTTTTTCGGGAGCGCGTCCGCTGTTCCCAGCGTGTCCGCTCCCGATGGCCGCCATGGAAAGGGAAAACGGACTCCGTTTTCCATTTCCATGCGGCGGCCATTTTCTTGGTCGTTTTTTTTTTCTGTCCCAAAACGCTGCAGCGTTGAAACGCCGCAGCATTTCGGGACGGAAAAAAATTGCTTTTAGTACCCCGGTCATGCAAATTTTGGGTCCTTCGCTCGGGTCCTTAACTATTGGCCCCGGGGCATTACCTGAGTCGGTAATGCCCCCGCCGCTCGGTTTCTATTGCTTAAATATTATCTTTTGTGCCATGCCGTACAATTCCTAGTGCTCTGTGATCTCTGACCTTAGACAGGCTACGATTTGAATCATTTTGATTGGTGAGAATGCCATTATCTATTCCATCACAGCCCAGTAGACCTTATGCATGAATGTCAGGTGCACCATTACGGTAGTGATTTTACACCTATTGCAGCTTGTGATCTGACAGTCAAAGGGGAGGAACACAGCTGGGTTACCAGGGAAGTTTTACTAATGAGCAAAGATTGACATGCACACTCCTCACAAGGAATTATTTGCTTATGCAGTGTTTGAGCAGAGCAGTCAGATCCCACTAAAATATGACTCCCTTTGGTTGTATGTTTTTGATCTATTATGCATGCAACAACAACAAATATGCATGTACTACTGACCTTCCAACATCCTCTCCTCTCAAATAGAGTACTTGAAAATCTCACAAATTGCTGAAATTTGCAGACATGTTTCACAGGCTTATTTCTTGTCCCAGTTTGACCCTGGTCAGGCCAGGAAAGATAAACATCAGAAGTATTTCAGTTTTTGTTTGTATAGGTTACCCGGCTTCACCATTCCAACTTAATGGGCAAAGCATAAATGAAACCCAAAGGCTGCTTCAGTTTTGCTCTTGTATTTCCGATTTGCTTGATTTAAAGCAAATTTAAAGAGCCATCTTGCAGTTTTCTATATCACACAATTTTCTTTTAGATTGCATGTGCTTTATATTTTGTGTTCAGGAATCACACATGGCTGAAAGAAAATATGTATTAGTGATAACATGTAGAGTATTGTCGGGTCTCTCCAGACCCAACAATACTCCTTGAGTCCAGTTCCCTCGACTAACTAGGTTAGTGTTTTTGCTAGCCTTTTATTTACTTTGAAACACCATACACAATACACACTGATGAGTTTTTTTTAATTATTCTTAGGACCCAATGAAAGTGATTCTTCACGAATAGATTATGAAATATGAGCACATCCGGCCCGGAAGATGGATTAATGTAATCCGAAACGTATTGGAGTGCTTTTTTATGTTGAAAACCTCAAAGGATTTATGTTGGAAACTCTACATGTTATCACTAATGATGTAATTGGGATACAACTTGTAATATTAATTTGATTAACCTTCTTTTTGGTTTACCCAAACTTTTTATAGCTCAAACCGTACCACTGTTGTTTTGTCTTTTGAATTATTGTATTTTACGACAATCTTTACTGTGCACTGTGGAAGCCAACAGTGCAACACACAGAGACTCCTATATATAAAACTTTTACTTTCTCTGTTTAAACTTGTTCTGAGTCAGTTTGGTCCTTTTCCTTGTCTTACTCTAGCAGGTGGACAGAAATATTGAAATGTACACTTTAATGACTACGTAATTGTGTTAAACTATTGAGCACAGATGTATGGTGCTCGCCATGAAAATTACAATTTTACTGCCTTAATTATTATGGATGTTTGACTCAATTGAGCCATCTTACTTCTGTTCTAGCTGAGATATTTGACCTGGGATATTATCCCGCAAGGAGTGCAGCTTTGGGTTCCTGATCGGCAACGTCCAGGGTGTGTTTTCTGTGCCTATCCAAGATGGCCACCCTACGTGCGTCTATGACATCGTCACGTTTACGCACGTGATGACGTCATCGCACACTAATTAGAATGGCCATTTTGGCTCATACTCACGGCTAACGGACCACGATTTTCACATTGCTTCTAAATTCTCAATTTTTATGACCGGGTAAGCGCTTTCTTGAAACTAAACAACAATAATTCAACTTGTCTCTTGAAGTTTAATGCTACTCAATAACACTATACCATAAGAGTTACCAATAACAAAGACGTATATTTAATCTTAGGCACGTTATTTGTGATGAACCACAAAGATATTAACATAATCAAAACGAACCCAAATCTAAGATCTTAACATCATAGAGTAAGTACCATTTTTCATTTGCTCTATTCGCTTTAACCACACATTGCAATGGCCCACAACTTTGCTCTGTCTTCGGTTTACAGGGATAAATCATATCATCTGTCAATGATTGAGTAACCACCAGGCACAAGTAAAGCCAATGTATGAACTCAATATACACCAAAGACTCTAACATTATCGAGTGCTACAAAGGTCAACTTTGAACTTAACTGTATGAAATCATTACAGGTCTCTAGCTACAGATGGTTTTGCACCTGAAAGCATATGTATGCAATTAATACAAGCCAAAAAGGATTAATGTGAATTATACCTTCCTAGCAACTGTATGATACCAAAGACTTTAGCATTATCGAGAGCTACAAAGGTCAACTTTGAACTTAACTGTATGAAATCAATACAGGTCTCCAGTTATAGATTGTTTTGCACCTGAAAGCATATGCATGCAGTTAATACAAGCCAAAAAGGATTCATGTGAATTATACCTTCATAGCAACTGTATGAAACAAATGCAGGTCTATAAACAATGGGTTTTTTTTCCATTTGAAAACCATTGTATGAAATGAATACAAGTTAAAAAGGTGTAATGTGAACCATACCTCCTGAAGAACCGCTCACAACGACAAGCGGGGAAACACGCATCGAGGTTTTTAAGCAAATAGAGGTTTTCCAAGCAAATAAACAGATTCACTCTGGATAAAATATAGTGTTCATTGTATATTTTTTTTAAAGTACAAGCGCAGACCAGGACAACTCATTTTCTATATAAAGTTCAGAACATTGCATACTCTATCGGGATGTGAAGATCACACCATGTGAGGGCAAATATGCAACCAATATATTCAGGTAAGAAACTGACCGTAACAACCTATTTCATATGCTAAGTTTCCATCCACCATGCATCATCAAAAATGTGCCATTTAGTCACATGTTACAGGTGAGAAGGATTGTTGGTTATCCCAAAGACTATGAGAAAGAGATTGCAAGAATGGGAGAGAAATGTGTTGCCCGAGGCTACAGACCGGAGGAGGTTGGTGCAGTGAGTGAAAGGCTAGCAATGGTCAAACAAACAGATCTACTCACTGAGACCAGAACAGAAAAAAACCTGTATTGGTTAACGTATCCAAATAAATAATCCAAAGTGACCACATTAAATCAATAATTAAAAAGAATTGGAGGACCCTCACATGCTATACCAGGGTAGTACCCCTGTTCTGAGAACTACCAGTATTGGCTTACAAGAGAAGCACCAACCTTAGAGATCAACTGGTGAAAACAAGACCAGCTCAAAATGAATTATTAACTAAAGTGATTGGCAACTTCCCCTGTCTGCACTGTACCAACTGCGGGTTTGTAACAAAAGGCAGCAGGATAAACCATCCAAGATCTAGAGAATAAATCAAAATCAATAGCTTTGCCACAGGTGATATTAACAATTTAATGTATGTGATCAAAAGTCCATGTGGGTTGCATTATGTTGGGCAGTCCAAAAGACCAGGGAAGCAAAGATGGAATGAACACCAGTCCTGCATTTGGACCAAGAACGTCAACTCAGCAGTGGCCAGACAATGGCTATAGAAGAGAGATGACATTTCACAGATAAGATTCCAAGTTGTGGAGGTGGTCACCAAAAGAAACCCACACGAAGCTGTAGCAAAGAGACTAGATCAAAGAGAGACTTACTGGATTGATAGACTTGCTGTCCTAACTCGCGGAGGAATCAATGAAGAAGTGAACTACACATGCTTTATATAATATGCCTTACAACTGAGAAGTATGCACAAGGACATACAGATTTTGCTTAAAGGATATTATCAAAATGCTTGCACACTGCTATTGATTTGTTTTATATCACTGTACTGTTACTTAGTATTAGGTTGCCCAATATCCAATGGCTCTGAAACTGGATGATCTTTAGCACAACAGAGTATGCATTGTTTTCATAGTTTTTTCTTTGAAACACAAGACTTACTGTAAACTTCATAATCAGAACCTTGAGTGTGAATTGATGTGAATTAATGTGGGATATTACCTTTAAAATCACATATTATTATTCTCAGACCTTCATGTTAAATGCACCCATTATTTGCAGACCTTCATGTTAAGCACACTTATTATTTGCATACCTTCATCTTAAGTGCACTATGCATTTCAAATATAATGCCTTTAGTATGCTTTGTAAAGTGCACATCACTTTGAGTGACAAAAGACAATTATTTACTAATAGTCATGGGTATGCTGAAACATATGCCATGCTACGTAATCATGTTTACATTCACTTTAGACTGCTGCAATTCTCCTGTGCAGCCACATGCACGGGACCTGGGCGGTTGTGACATCATTGCATATGCGCACATGTGATGCCACACCGCCCGCAACAGCAGTAAAAACAAACAAAAAACATTCACAGGTAAGGGAGCAGCACACTGCCAGGTGCTTGTGTTCCGTTGAGCATATGACCGGTAAGTTGTACCAATACCTTGACCTAATGCTATTAGGAATATGGGGATATAGAGGGAGATCCTAACTTTGGATATTATGTCTTCTTTACTTGGATACTGACATTTTCAACTTGAAGTTCAACACAGTCATTAACCTGCTAAAGGTTATATGAAAGACTCAGGTACTGGTTGATACTTATTTTAAAATACCGGCTATGTATTATTATGATGCTGTGAATCTATAGGCACGTGTGCTATTGTTTCTTTCCCTTCTATTTTAGTCATATGAGCATCACTCAGCCTATATAGGTAAAACAGACAAACATTTATAGATATGTGAATCTGTTGAATGAATCTTATTATATGCTAACCTGTTGCTTACAGTTTTCTCTAGGTTTATATGGAGCAATAAAAAGACAGAGTCACGAAACAGCAATGACTTTGAGAAATTAAATTTAATGAAGTTGAAAGCTTTGGAAATCATAAATAGAGTCTTGTTTGAAACCTGTTACTAGGGGATGAAAAAACAGCCCTTTGGTAGGCTCAGAGGAAATTTGAACCTCTTCTATTGTTTACAAACTGTATCGCCCGCCACTCCCTTCACCCTCCCCCCCCCACACTTACTGAATGCCGGGTTGTAGGCAATATGGAGGTTTACACATTTTAGTCATTACTTTATGGGTGAAATGGCTACCTCGGGCGGACAAAATCTTTTGAGGAAGGTTGAAAATAGAAAATGTGTGGTCAATCAATAACATTAGCTGCTGTCTCTGCCTTGCAATTTGGAGCATGTAGATGGTCAACCCATTTAGTGAACAGACACATAATGGACAGCACATATTTATTGCCATGTGTTGAATGAGTCACAGGACAATAAAGTTGATCTGAAGATCAGACCACAGTAAGGTCATTCATCTCTTTTTTAAAGGAGCCCGATGGGTGGGAGAATTCAGTTGGAACTGAACACACACTGGACACGCCCTTAAATAAATATTTAGTTCTTTAAATATGTGTGGCCAATACGCAACCTCATGTAGGATCTTGATTGTCTTTTGCAAACCCAGAGGATGAGCTGTTAATGCATCATGGGTTTGGTTTTATATTATGCATAAGAATGAGGTAGGCACCACCCACTGATCATAACAATAATGGGATTTTCTAACTGTTATGATAGCTTACTTGTAAGGAGGGTCTTTATGGGAACACTCCATATAGAATGTTTTCCTTAGAATGTATTAGATAGTTTGGATTCCAGGCACAGCAGTTGGTGGAGAGTGGCTGAAGGGGAAGCTATGGTGGGGGTCTGTTCCTGTTTAACTTAAATAAAGAAGATATAAACGCCTGCTGTTTATGCTTCTTAACATTGGCAATGAGGATCCAGAATTGTCAGACCCCTGGCACAAGACCACTGCAATTGGCGGCACCCTGCCCCGTGAGTGCTCTTGCGAGAAGCTAGCTGAGGGTGTGCAAGCTTCGTGTGTCATTACTGACACCAGGTGGTAGCCATTCCGTCCACCTGGGCATGGACGTGGCCAGCTAGGAGCAACCTGTGTGGGCCTGAACCAGTGCCCTCCAGCAGCCGCTCCACTTTTCCCCAAGCATTGATGCGGCCGACGTGGGTTCTATCATAGACGCCACTCCCAAGTAAGTTCCCCACCTTACCTTGTGCCCGGAAGGCCTGCCGGTCCATTAAACCTCCTGAAGGAAATTTGTGTAATGCAAGCCATTGCATGAGCACCTGCTACAAAGTCAGGAAGACAACCATGCGCATATGCGGGAGGAAGACTTTCCCAACCTCACACATGTGTATTCAGCTCTGTGTCATCAAGGAAGTCAGGCGCGAGTGCGTGTGATAGGGACAGCAATATTAGAAGAAGAAGAGGACAACAAAATGTCACTGTGAACCACATCCAAGGCTCTCAATTGTCATCTGCTGTCAGTATTAAAATGGGAGAGATACTTATATAAAGAACTCCTATGAACTGAGTATAACTGAGCACAACTGAGTACATTAAGCAGCATAAACAGTACATTAAGTGGCAGAAATAAAAATAAAAAACATCCACATAAGTTAAAATCTGCTGCCAAATGAGAACACTGAACCTTAATAGCAAAAGAAAGGTGTCAAGCAGTAGGACAAAATGGCGATGCCGGGTGTAACTGGACAACCCATGTTCATGGAGTCTCCTGGACTCGCAAAGATAAAATGGGCGCAATGGAGAAAAGGATTCATGCATTATATAAAGGCTGCTTGTGGAAACTTGTATTCTAATGATAGAAAGCTTTCCTTATTGATGCATTTCCTAGGATATGAGGGCCAACGCATTGTTGACACTTTACCTCCCTTAGTGAATCAAGGAAGTGGAGATGGTGCTAATGAACTGGAGAATGCATTACTCAAATTGGACTTACATTTAAATCCCAAAACAAGCACAATTCTAGAGCATTATAATTTTGGCATACATTTACATAAGCAGGGTGAGAGCGTTGAGGAGTATGCGACAGCTCTTCGACATCTGGCTCTTTCATGCAAATTCAGAGACTCGTTTGATGAACATATACGCAATCAATTTATGATCCATTGCAATAGCAACAGAATCAGAGAAGATATATGGTTAAAAGACAAACCTACATTGGATGAATTATTGAACATAGCCAAAGGAGTATAACATTAATTGGCGTGTGTGGCGAAATTAGCCGAAAGAGAGAACACTGTAATGAAAGTAGAGGTGCTAAGTGTAAGAGATGGGGCGGATAAAGAAGAAAACGAAAGATAGACCCAGAGTAAAAGGGTTCAATGATGTCATGAACAATAGATTTAAGGGAGAGAAAAAAGAAGAACGTTTGTGCTTTCGATGTGTCAGCAACTCTAATTTTGCCGGATCAATGGCATTACCTGGAAGAAGAGCCACATGTGCTAAATGCAAAAGATGTGGACAATTTGCAATTTGTTGCAAGAACTTCCAGTTTAGTAAAAAAAAACTGTTATATGTTAATGATGAAGAAGGGCATAAGTCTTCTGAGGAAGAAGAAGGGTGTCATGGTGAGAATGTTACAGTCAATACCATTAATATGGTTCAAGGTGTGGATGAGGAAAAGTGAGAACACCCATATGCAATTTTGAGAATGACTGATAGAGAAGTATCAATGATGGCAGATTCAGGTTCTAAAATATCCCTTATATCGAGATTGGTTTTTGAGCAAGACATGGGGGGGCGATTCAGAATTTGTTGGAACCTGATGTTAATCCTAGTGGTTATAACCAGGATAAGACAGAGCTTCTTGGGTACTTTGAAGCTGAGTTTAAGTTGAAATGGAGAAGTGGACAAGGGAAAGTTTACGTGACCAAGAAAGGGTTAACACTTTTGGGATGGCGAGACCAGAAACAACTAAAGACAAGGCTGGATCCCAATACAAAGGATTAAGTACTACATGTGGAGTCCACAGTGAGTGAACAATTCAGAAATGTGTTTCCGAAGGGAGTTGGGAAAGTGAATGGTATGCAACACCAAATTGTGTTAAAGAACAGGAGTGTACCTGTTGCAGCAAAACGACGGCCAGTTCCATTGGCATTAAGGGAAGGCGTGAGGTGTGAGTTAAACATGTTGTTACGAATGGGAATTATTGAAAGAGCAGGTGGTGTTGAATGGACATCCCCTTTGGTGGTTGTCAAAATATCATCAGGTGAATTTCGCCTATGTGTAGATCTCCGTGAAGTGAATAGGTGTGTTATGATAGATCGCCACCCTTTGCCCAAAATGGGAGAGCTGCTGGCTGTGGTGGGCCAAGGGTGCATATTTTCCAAATTGGACATGGCTTCAGCGAATCATCAAGTTAAACTTGACGAAGAATGTATGAAGCTGACAGCACCTATTACACATGAGGGTGTTTTCCAATTTAGCAGGATGCCATTTGGGTTGGTTTCGGCATCATCTGTATTTCAGAAAATAATGGACAAGCTATTCAGAGGAGTGAAAGGAGTATTTTGTTTCCAGGATGACGTGTTGGTGTGTGGAGAGTCGGAAGAAGAACACAATAGAATTTTGGACAGAGTGCTTACCATTCTGGAACAAGAAGGCGATAACACTGAGGGAGGAACAATGTGAATTCAAAGTAGATAAAGTAGAATATCTTGGTCATTAAGTATTGGCGAAAGCAGTAAAAGCAAACCAAAGAATGGTGTGTGCCATAAAGGAGGTGGAAAGGCCAAAAAGTAAGGGAGAATTGCGTTCATTTTTTTAAATTTTATCAGAAATGTGTGAGGAATTATGCTGACAAAGTCGTTGAAATGAGAAAATTGCATAAAAAGGGTGAGGAGTTTGTTTGGGATGGAAGATGTGAGGAGGAGTTCAATACCATAAAGGAGGAGATTGATTTGGCCAGACCGTTGGCATGTTTCAACACACACAGAAAGAGAATTGTGACTGTGGATGCTAGTGACAATGGGATCGGTGCTGTTTTGTCGCAGGTGAGAAAAACTGACGAGGAGGAGATTATTGCACATGCCTCAAGAGGCTTGAGAGGAGCAGAAAATAACTATTCTGTTCTGGAGAAAGAGGCATTAGTGTGTCATTGGGCTGTTGAGAGATTTAGGAATCTTTTATGGAGTACTGACTTCATCATTAGGACAGATCACAGACCACTTAAGGCAATCTTTAAAAGTAAGGTATTGGACAAAGTATCAAGATGCATAGCTTGTTGGGTTACACGATTGCAAAGTCACAGATTCGAAATGCAGGTTATTCCAGGGAAAGAAAATGTTCTGGCTGATTGTCTGTCAAGGTTGGGTAAATGTGATAAGGATATTCAAGAAGATATTCCCACAGAATTGGTTTTTGTCAATCATGAAGGGATAGTGAGCAAGCAGGAGTGGTTGGAAGCGCCGGATAGGGATTTGGTACCTAGCCGGGTGGAGGTACACGAGGGACTGAGTGTGGTTGATGATGTCATCTTACAATGGGAATGTGCTGTTGTTCCAAAGAGTATAAGGTTTAAAATTGTTGACTTAGCCCATAGTATGCATGCTAGTGTTACAAGGACAAAAGGGATTTTGAGGAGTGAGTACTGGTGGCCTGGTTTTGACAGGGATGTTGATCAGATTGGCTAATTGTGTTCAGTGTGTCAAGGTAGGCAAGGGTGTGGATGCAAAGAGTCAGCCCATTGTGGAGTTTGATGTTCCAGGAAAAGTGTGGGATGAGGTGGCTATGGACATTCTAGGGCCTGTGGAGCTAGGTTATGGGTGTGGTAAGTATATTGTGGTCTTGTTGGATTTGTTTTCTTGGTGGTCAGATTGTAAAATTGTAAGAGATATTTGTGGAGAAAGTATAGTCGAATTTATTCAAGAAATGTTTGGCAGGGAAGGCATACCTGGGAGTGTTCTGATGGACAATGGTGCAGAATTTACGAGTGGTTGTTTTGTGGAATATTTGAAGGAATGTGGTTTTTAAGCAGAGGAGGTCTGCATTGTACCATACAGAAGGGAACGGTATGGTGGAAAGGATGAAACGATGTTTGATGGATGCAATTTGCACAGCTGGAGCTTGTGCATTAGACAGAAAGGTGACTGTCCAGGAACGATTATATACATTGCGCAACGGGTGTGAGTCGGTTTGAGCTTATGAGAGGTCACAAAGCAAATACCAAGGTGAGCCCGCTGTGGCTATGAAGAGAGAGAAAATCGGATTGTGTATTGTATGAAGTGAGGAGGTCCTTGAAGGAAACGAAAGCGAAGTGGATAATGTGAGAAAATATGAGACAGCGAAAGAAAGAACTGAGAGTGGAGTGTGACGATTGGGTGAGAATAAAGAAAGAGGTGATTAAGAGGAAGGGAGATGTGTAATATTCAGACCCTGTTCGTGGAGTGGCCATGCTCAAGGGTGCGGTACGATTAAGTGGAGAACAAGTGTGGAACAAGGGTAGGATTGCAGTGGTGCAAAGAGGATGTGTTGGGTAAGAGAAGGGAGATGTGTTATGATGGCTTACTTGTAAGGCGTGTTTTTTTTTGGAACACTCCATATAGAATGCATTAGATGTTTTGGATTCCAGGCACAGCAGTTGGTGGAGAGTGGCTGAAGGGGAAGCTGTGCTGGAGGTCTGTTCCTGTGTAACTTAAGTAAAGAAGACATACACTCATCAATCGCCTGCTGTTTATGCTTCTTAACACTAACCAAAAATCTGTCCTGAATTTTGAACTTCTTCTGGAACTTCCTCAATATCTTGAAAGTTTTCTGGATATTCTAGATATTGATAGAATCATGTTACAATTGGATCTTCTTTCTGAGTGGTAACTACATCTTGGTCTGGTGCATCTCTACTCCATTTACAACATGGAAGGTTCATTCTCAGCTTGAGTTTGTGATTGAGTCACTACTTTTAATTGTATTTCTCCATGGTGATGGTCCATGTCAATGTGCTCTCCCAGAATTGCTCCAGTTTTGGCAGTTAATCAGCCAAATCATTTCCTATTTTATGGAGACCTTCAACTTTTGAGTGATCCTTGATTTGCTTCCAAAAAAAGGGTAATGTACTGAATTGTCTATTGTTTGGATTAACATCCAAGTTTCCGGGGTTTATTGTTTGGACAATGCATACCTCTAGTTTTCCAGTTTGCTAAGTGCTCAACAAATACATTTTGGACATTGTCTGAATCAGATATGATTACTAGTTCCTGGAGCTGGTGATTTATGGTAGGAAGGGCAGCTTTGTATATTGCCAGCAGTTTTGCCACTTGACAACTCCTGGGGCAAATTTTACAACCCGATGCGGGTTCAGGCATGCCATTCAACCAGACATTCACAAATTCAGCTACTAACTGTCTCTCCTCCTTGGGCCATATTACAAGGACTGCCGTGCAGTAAAAAACAGCAGTAGCATGGCAGTAATTCCGTTACTGCCTCATTTCTGCACTTCCATACTACAGGTTTGGTGGTGAAGTGGAGGATTACCCTCCTGCAAAAAGCTGTAGGAAAATCTGCCTCCTACCATCAAAAAAGTGGCAAAACAGGAAGAAATATCTCCAGTGGTAATTCTGCTTATATCCCCATGGAGTTCTATCAACTCCAAAACATGGGGAATTACACCATCTACCACCACTTATAATCCCAAGGTAAATCTGCAGGACCAAGTGGCAGTAACAGTAAATCCATTTGGCAGTATTCCGGTGGATGTACAGCTGAATACTGCCAAACTAGTATTGAGGCCCATTTTCTTTAATATGATAGGATCATCCATCCAAATAAACTATAGGCATTCTATGACACGAAATTCGGCACATACTTCATAAGGAGAAGACACATATGCCTCAATATTATTGGTGTTTTTTAACTCTTCCTCTTCCAACATTTGTCTTGAACTCAAACCTGTAGATCGGCTAATGCTTGTGCTACAGAACTATTTTTGTTTTGACCGTATCTGATTTCTACAGGGTAACTCTGCATTGAAAGGATCCAGGAATTAATCCTTGAGTTAGAGACATTCCCAGTTCCAATTTGGTCACTCTGCAAATATTCTAGATGCTGGTGGGAAATCTCAACTATTATATGTTCCTCAAGGATCAATTGACAATAACTTTCAATGCTCATACCGTTGCAGGAGTGATTTCTCGCATTCATCAAAATTGATCTCCAAAGGGGATAAGATTTTGCATGCATAAGAGATCTCTTTATTAACCTTGTCATGCTTCTTAAACAAGACCACAGTTTAACAGGTATCGGAAAATCCTGTTTCCAGGAAGAAGTCTTTATTTTGTATGAGATAAACCAAGCATGAAGCTTGGGAAAAACCTCTTTTCAGTTGTTTCAAAGCCTCTGTTTCAGATTCCAACTACACCGACTTGCCCCCTCCCCTTCAAAATCTGGACCAAGGGTTCTGTTAATTTAGCATATTCCTCCATGAATTTACAACTTTAGTTAGTCAATCCTAAGAGGCTACGTAGTTCACGCAGATTTGTTGGGTTCTTCAATTTCAGTAGAGCTTCATACGTCTTCTGATGGTTAAAAATACTTCTGTGGGTTAAGACCCTTAGGTGTGATTTCATGGCCTAGAATGTTTACTTTAGTTCTTCACCACTGTGCTTTCTGGAGTGATAACTTCAAACCTGCATTTCTTAGCTGAGTCAAGACACGGCTGGTCTCCTCCAGGTTGTCCTCAATAGTTTTACTTTAATCAGTACGTCATCCACAAAAGCCAAATTCCCTCTTTCTACAAGGTCAGGCATGGCCTTAGGTAGGACAATGTTGAACTCATTTATGGTATTTATATTCCCAAATGGAGTTCTGGTTCATGCATAATTCGGCCCCCACAAAGTTAAAGGCAAGTTTATACTGGTGTTCACATGGTCTAACATCCACTAGTCAAATCGAGGGCAGTATATACTTTTGAACCATATATCTGATCAATATAAGGAAGAGGCCACCTTGACATGTGTACTCTCTGCTTCAGTTTCCTAAGGTCTGTAGAGAGTCGTCATTGTCCATTGGGGTTCAAGATTCCTAATACTGGATCATTAAATGTACTATGGATTGATCAAATAATCCCTTGTGATTCTAAATTGTTGATAATCTCAGTGATTGATTCCTTGTATGTATAGGTAACCAGTATTTTTTTTTACAAATGCTGGTTCCATGTTATGGTCCAGAGATATGGTTATATAATGAAAAGAATGATGTCTGCAATCTTAGGAATCTACAGAGAAATCTTTCTGAAAATCCATAAATATTTGTCTCAACTTTTGCTTCTATCTCACCGGAATCAGCCAAACAGATCTGTTCTTCTATAATCTGACAGAAGCCTGAACATATTCCTGGGATAGCTATTCCTGAAGTATCTTCAAACTGTGTGGAGAGATCTTTGTTTATGGCATTTCCCTGGGCAGTTGATTCCTTAGCATCAAGCTAGTTACTTGTGACTTTCAATTTTAGCTCATCTTACTGCATCTCACAGGTAACATCCTCTGCTCCATGGAGGCACAGGAAGTCCATCATAAATGTCCTTCCTAGTCAAGTGTAAAAGGTTTCTGGCCAGTTACCATCAGTATTGTCATAACAATCTTCTGGTATGGGGCCAATTATAGGGTTGGCTAAATTCATGAAAAAGTATTAAGAATCAACAGCCATTGCAATGGTGGTATTTGGGGATACAATGATGCTTTTAGGATCATTATTATCTACCATAATTAGGATTGTCTCATCATTGAGACATGTCTTGTTGAAGAATATTATTCAAATTAATAAATGTTTCTTCATTAAAAAAAAAGGTCTGTCCT
Source organism: Ambystoma mexicanum (assembly GCF_040938575.1). NCBI lineage: Eukaryota > Metazoa > Chordata > Amphibia > Caudata > Ambystomatidae > Ambystoma > Ambystoma mexicanum. The sequence continues at coordinate 278,011,339 of NC_090938.1, read as the reverse complement.
GTTCTAATTGTTACTGGTAATGTGTATTGTCATGTATTTCCCTGTAATATTGACTTCTTTCATATAAACTTCAGCAGCATAAGTCAGCAATTGGGCTGACCAAAATGCATTTTCCACATCCTTGAAATCCACCCGGGGTTCCCTGATTCAGGACCAGACTTTGTTATTAATAATATCAACATTAATTGTGAATCGATGTAGTAAGTCATTGCTAATATAAAAATCAGGTGTGAAAATCCACACTTAACACCGATCAAGAGCTGTCATACTTCATTTAGAAAGAAAATGCTCAAAATTGACATATTTTAATATTTATACACACAATATATACAAAAAACATAATAAAATATCTTAAAAAACAATGCATGACTTGACATTTCCAACGAGCATCAATTGTTTAGAAGATGATAGGACGAAAATATGTCTAAATTACATTTAATCATCTTAGCCAGTATGTGAGGTTAGTAAGGACGTGAGGGATATGTTTGATAAAGAAAAATCCTCTATATTATTTTTCCTTAAGTTGGTCGACACACAATTGTGTTTCTGGGTCTCAAAACTAAAAAAACGTAATTAATTCAATCTAATTTCGGTAATCTGTTGAGCCGGTCTTCAGGACACTGTGTTATGGCACAGGCTAGTCAAAAATCAGCACAATGTATGGAGGTCATCTGATTGCCAAGCTCTTAGATTTCTTTGCAGGCGTGTGAGGATTCATTTAATTTCATAACAATGACCACAAATAGTCATTAAATGGCATTTCATGCCATCTGAGAGTATTGTAGATGTAAATCCTGTGTTTCTTATATTTTTCAACGTGTGCCAGATTTCCCTGGACAAGCGATGGTCTTAGGTTACAGCAGCGTTTTTTCCCCGGCGTGTATTGCTGAGAGCGGTCAGTGCGCCAAAAGCGAATATCTTTCAATTCCACTCATTTGATTTTAGAAAGAAACGTCCTTCCGGCGAGTCGGGGAAAAAAACGCTGCTGTAACCTAACCTAGTTTTGAGACCCAGAAACACAATTGTGTGTCGACCAATTTAAGGAAAAATAATATAGGTTTTTTTTTCTTCATCAAACATATCCCTCACGTCCTTACTAACCTCACATACTGGCTAAAATGATTAAATGTAATTTAGACATATTTTCGTCCTATCATCTTCTAAACAATTGATGCTCATTGGAAATGTCAAGTCATGCATTGTTTTTTAAGATATTTTATTATGTTTTTTGTATATATTTTGTGTATAAATATTAAAATGTGTCAATTTTGAGCATTTTCTGTCTAAATGTAGTATGACAGCTCTTGATCGGTGTTAAGTGTGGATTTTCACACATGGTGTTTGTGAAGGTGGGTAGCTGTATTGTGGAACCTTTGTTATACACTGTTGTATTTTGGTCCTCTTCCATATAGCCCCCTAAAAAAGAGGACTACCCAGCTCTGTACTTGCACACTCTAATATAAAAATCAGACATGGCATCTCTCTCCACCCAACAATAGTGGATCACCTATGTTTTAATAATGCAAATCTCCCACATGCACCTTCTGGTAACCATATGTTTTCAGACTATCAGATCAAGTCAATACTGCCATTTATCAATCAGATTACATGTGGGAATCATTCCTTTGGCAATTTCCTGAGTAATATGTCACTAATGAATCTTCTTTCTTGAAGTAAACAACCTTTGGAGAGAATAATTTCCTTACCTTCATTAAGTTCAATTGGGACGACTATGAGTTCTCCTTTTCTTTTGTAGTGGAGCTAAATTACTAAATCTGTCTTCTGAATTATCCTCTGATCAACCTTGGTCCTTAGTGGAGGTCTGCAATGGAAACAATTGTATGGTATTTCCCTCCAGTGTGGGGAACCACTCATTGTTTGGAGGAAGCATTATTCTCAAGGGGTTAGTAAAGTCCCATCACTTCCATCTTGTTCTTTAACAGATATGATAGTGATGATTGAGATTTTAGTATTCTGGAAATTAATATCTACCCAATCGGGATGGTATTCACTCCAAAAACAGGTGCCATTCAAAATGACATAGTTGGAAATTCTTTTTAGTTTAATCGGGCGGTGAGTTTGGGTCCAGAGGACCTGGTTCATGCAATCTATGAAAGGTGAAAGCCTTTGAAATAAATTGTTTCCTTGTAAAACAGGTGACCTCTGAGAAGGCAGGAGTATCACTGGATGAGTGAGTCGATGTCGCCCTATTTTGATTTTCAGTACAGTAACCCCATCTACTGGGATCTGCTTTCCATCAAAGTTATAAAGCTCTCCAATGAGAGGGTTGAGAGAAATACAGTGACTTTCTGATCTTCCTTGATTGATATTCTCAAGAACATTTCTAGATATCAAGGTGGCTTGGGACTTTGTATCTCTGAGAGCAGGTAAGTCACATTGTCCCTGAACTTGAACAGGTGCAACAAACCTCTCATCTTTCATCTCCCAGAATGAGTTAGTGGATAATGTGTGGGATGTTTGGGATTTCATAAACTTGACCTAGGGCAGTCCCTACAGTGGCATTCTCACCAGGGTCAAGTTTATCTCAGTTGATCAAGAACCCCGTAGGAATAAAATAAAATTCTGAGATTACATAAGAGATGGGGATTTCCTTTTTTTGGTGAATTCCAGGGCACTGCTACTGATTGGGCTGCAAGGCTTGGGAGGGATATTCTTTTGTTTTGGGTGTTCCGTCAAAATCCTAGGGTTTTGTTAATCTTGTGTCTCGGTTCTAGGGGTTTCTTTGTTACTTTCTTACTTTTTTTCAGGTTCATTTTTGGTCTACTTTTCATTCAAATTATATGTTCTTTTTGAGGAGGCATCATATGTGGGGAAAAAGCATTGCTGTGATTTGTCTCCACAGAGTTCTCTTCTTTAGTTATATGTAATGATTACATCTTTCTCCTCAAAGAAGCTTTCTCTAAGGATTGACATATCTTTTCTGCCACCCACACCCTTTCCTCTTCTCCCTGTGAATTTTAAACTTGAACAATTTCCTCGTGTCATTGTCCACCCTGACCTGTCGATTTGTTCTGGCCAGGGTTTCTATGAACATTATACTCCAGATGCCCTGTTACCTGGATCTCATGAATTTACTGATGTTCTCTGTCAATTGTTTCAACTGCAGTTTCAGTTATGAGAATCTCTGCCCACTTTCTCATCTATATGGACGCCTTTGTTCATATCTCTGTTCTTCTCTAGAAAGGTAACTGTCTCTTCTAGGGAAGTAGTTTTGATAGTTCTGGGAACTACGGCTGTATGTATTGTTGGATCTCCATTCACTGTGGTAATGATATCCTGGAATCTAGGAAGATCAAATGGCAATTGTCTTAATTATTATTCCTAGAAGGTGGTAGTTGGCTTCACTAGAATAATTTTTATTTGAACTTTGAAGTGAATTTGTTCTAGGTTCTAAGTATTTCTATCTGTCGGAGGAGCATACTTTTAGCCAAGGATGTGTTTTGAGCCTAAATAAAAAGGACTTATGTAAGTTTCTGGGTTTATAGGGTCAGTATTTTGCATACCAGGTGGAGGATTAATTGGCTGGCTTTGAACAGAGTGTCTTCTCTGTCAGTTAGGTTCCTTAACATCAGAGGAATAGGTTGTTGCCCCCATCACTAAGTCCAACTGAGGAGTACCCTCCACCTCAGCTAGCTTCATGGTGACTGGAACAGGAATTGGCTTGGGGTTCTTTTCCTTCTTTTTGTGGATTGTTGGGCTCTCATACTCATGTCTTTACTCATTAACTCTCCATTTGGGTATATTCTCACTCCCTCTCCTGTCCTTCGCTGATATGCCAAGTGTAACATTCCCCTATCCTTCCTCTTACCTGGATTTCTTTGTATTCTTCAGTATCTGACAGGGAAATGAGGTCGTCTTGTTTATCTTAATTGTTAAGTTATGTTAATTTATTGTACAAGCGCATGCTCACCGAAGCATCTTGGTGCTACCAGAGACCAGAGGAGAGAGCCATCAACAGAGAGAGAAAGAGTAGACTTTAAAAAAGGTAACTTTTCAGCAGTCGACAGAAAACCAGATGATTATCTTTGGATCTTAATGGAGAGGGCAAGGAGTTCCACAATTTAGCAGCGGTCACCGAGAATAAGCAGCCCCCAACTCGCTCAAACTTATAACGAGGAACAGTAAGAAGATAAGAGCCCTTGGACCGTAAATCGTGCGAGGGCACATAGGGACAGAACTTTTCCTGAAGATACTCTGCACCTGACCCATAAAAGGCCTGATGTATTATCACTGGTGATTTAAATTACACACGCTGACACACTGGCAGCCAGTGCAGTGATCTAAGGATGGGGGAGATGTGAACTCCGTAGGGAGTACCAGTGCAGACACGAGGCGCATAGTTTTGAAGGAGTTGTAACCGGTGCAGAAGGTACAAAGGTTGTGCCAGCAGCAGCGAGTTACAATAGTCTAGTCGACTTAATACCAATGAGATTAAAGGCCTAAGCCAAACTGGAAGAAGCAGCACAACCCTGTGGAGGATGCGATATTGAAAAAAGCCTACCTTGCAGGTGGCCCTGACTTGGGCGTTCATTGACAATGATGCAGAAAGCAGGACTCCTAGATTCTTTACCTCCAGGACTGGAAGAGGGCACGTTCCCAGTTCAATGTGCCAAAAGGCCAGAGACCAGGACAGAACAGGCCCAGTGACAGCCCACTGGGGGCCGCAAGGCAGGTAAACCACCAGGACCTCGGTCTTGTCCATATTTAATTTCAGCCAATTTCTGCCCATCCACTCGCTCACGGCCGCAAGACATCTCCTAAGCCGAGATTCGAGGTCCGGCTGGGAACAGTCCAGCCAGACGATGATCTGGGTATCATCAGCATAGGAGTAACATCTGAAGCCGAAGGAGCGGATGTGCAAGACAAGAGGCTGGATATAGATGTTAAAAACAGACTGGGACAAGGCCGATCCCTTGGGGACCCAACAAAGCAGCATCGCAGTAGCTGAAAAGATGGAGGCAAAAGTCAATATTTGACTACGGTTGGCCAGAAAAGAGGCAAACCAAGCCAGAACCTGGCCGGACAAACCGGCCACAGCCAAACGATCCAATAGCACTTGATGGTCCACTGTATCGAACGCGGCCGATAAATCTAATAAAATAAGGGTGCCTGTTCCGCCCTCATCGGCCAGTCGATGAATGAGTTTGAGAAAAAGACATAGCATGTTTGGCACCCCCTATATGCTGAGCATGGCTAGGTGCGCAAAACCTCCTAGCATTACTCTGAGATGTTTCTGGCAATGTTAAGGTAGGGATCGGGGATAATATCCCCTACTACAAGTCCGATCTATGAAAGTCTTGTCAAAACAGGTTCACCCCTGTTTCTCCAAAACCATCAAGGACCACATCGACTCCCTGGCTCCTGCCCTGGCTGACTTCTGCAATCACTCCTTCGCCTCTGGAGTCTTTCCTTCCCCCCTTAAGCACTCCCTTGTGCACCCTCTTCTTAAGACACCCTCGTCCGACCCTTCCTGCCCAGCTAACTATCGCCCAATCTCCATCACTCCCTTCCTGGGCAAGCTCATGGAGAAACTGGCCATCTCCCAGCTTAATCTCCATGCTGATTCTGTTGGTAGTCTTCATGACCATCAGGCTGGCTTAAGAGCTGCCAGAAGCACAGAAACTGCTCTCCTGAACATCCGTGAAGACCTGCTCTCCAACCTTGACTCTAACACCCCGTGTATTCTCATTTTGCTCGATCTCTCTTCTGCCTTTGATACTGTCAACCATGCCATCCTGCTCAACTGCCTCCGTGATAACCTGGGTATCACTGGTCAGGCTCTGCCGTGGCTGACCTCTTTCCTCTCCAATCGACCCTCCCAGGTCCAACTGGGGTCCTTCCTCTCTGACATCTTTTTCTCCACTTGTGGTGTCCCCCAGGGATCTAACCTCTCTCCCTGACTGTTCAACCAGTATCTGGCACTCCTTGCCCACCGCATCGCCGCTCTCTGCCCCAACTTTCAGTGCTATGCGGATGATACCCAGCTCATTTTCAGGCTACCCTCTGCCTCCTCCTCTCCTTCCCTCATCTCTGACTGTCTGTCTGCTATCCAGGAATGGTGTGCCGCCAATGACCTCTGCCTTAATGCCAGTAAGACTGAGATTCTACTCATCGGCACACCCACTCCCTCCTTTCCTGCAGCTCTCTAGCCAGCCTCTCTTGGCCCTCTTCCTACTCCTACCTGCAAGGCAAAAAACCTAGGGGTCATCTTCGACTCCACACTCTCCTTCTCTCCTCACATATCTGACGTCTCTAAGAAGTCACACTACCAGCTGCACCTCCTCAGAGGTATTCTTCCTTTCCTCTCCTTCCCCCAGAAGCTCAATGTCTCCAGAGCCCCGGTTCTCTCCAAGCTGGATTTCTGTAACAGCCTCTATGTAAATCTGCCTGCCTCTACTCTCCGCCCTCTGCAACTCATCCAGAACAGAACTGCAAGACTTGTCCTTGGCCTCAAGCCCAGGGACCGTATCTCTCTAGGACTGAAATCTCTACACTGGCTCCCAGTGGCTGCGAGGATTAAGTTCAAAACCCTCTGCATTGTCCACAAGGCCTTCTGGGGCCTGGGGCCAAAATACCTTCAACTCTCTCTTCCTAAATACCTTCCTTCTCGAGCCCTTCGCTCATCCGCCTCCAACTCCCTCAGGGTCAGCCGCTTCTCCAAGCAACGAGTTGGGGGTAGATCTCTCTCTGCGGCAGGGGCCTCCCTCTGGAACAGCCTTCCTGCATCCCTGAAACTTGAGAAGAACCATCTCCGGTTCCAAAAGCACCTCAAAACCTTACTCTTTGCTTCTGCTTTCTCTCCCCCTCTCCCCTGCTAAATTCCTACTGAAACTGCACTGATTCTGCAATTGGGCCACTCTCACCGATCTCGGTCCTCGGCCCAGCCACTATCCCCTTGCACTGCCTCCCTGGTAACCCCTGCACTGCGGGACTGTCTCTGCATCCCTACAGCCCCTCCTCTCAGCACTTGTCTGCACTTACCTTGCACTTGCCACCAGCTGGCCCTTATTATTTATCTTGTCATTCTTCTACCCCTGTACTGCACTTTCCCCTCACCCTTTCCCCTTGAACTTTTCCCTTCCCCTCTACTCCTGCACTTGCGCGATCTGAATGACACCTGCCTAGTAGGATCGTTGTCTGTCTTCCCTTTATTCCCCCCTCCCTTGCCTCGTCGCGCCTTGAAACACTTGTGTATAGGCGCGTTACAAATGCCATATCATATCATATCATACTCCATGAAGCTGACCTATCTGTGAGTTTTATACTGTGACTCCAAAGTTGCAGGGACATCTTTAATTTCTTACATCAATCTAGCATTATGATCAATTTAATTATGATCTGCTGTTTACATCGTAATAGCAGTTCAATAGACTCATTCAAATTAACCTAACTATTGTCAAGCACTCTAATTTTGGAAGCCAGTGCTAAAGTATGACAGCTATTGACAGCTATTTAATTCTTTCTGTAAGTATTTAATCTCTGACATTGCGTCATCAAGATCGTTTGTAACTATATCTTGATTTTCTATCAATTGGACATTTTTAATCTATTGTCTGCATTAGTTCTTGCACAGCCACATTATTTTGATCATTCTGTGCCTTGGGCGACTGTCACCCTTAAGGTGAGTTGGTGTAATTGCTGAATAGCATCATCTTTCTCTTCAGAAAACAGAGTCCTTTGCTTCTTGATGATTTTTACATCATGGTACAGCTGATCGAATTCTGTCTGTGAGTCAATATGCATTACTAAAAGTTTAGAATTCTCATCTTGACTCTCTCCATTTATTTGTTAGGTTATGATATGATATGATATGATATGATAGTTTATTCATATAGCGCCTATACACAATGTATTTCAAAGCGGGTTCACAGTGTCTTCTAGTAAGCTTTCAGTATGAATGGCTTTGTTCGTTATTTTTGCCTCATGTGCCAGTAGACACTGTTTATGAATATCATTAAGGCTTGTGATTTCGTCCTTTAAGCACTGTTTGGCCTCTCACACCAATGCTAATTATGTTGAAGCCGCTTGAGTATTTTGTGTAAAATGGTACAATTGGTATATGAGCTTTCTGCTAGCATATTCCACATATTTTTAGACAAAAGAAAAGGTATGCAAAAAGATTCAAAGGTATGCAAAAAGATTCAAAAGATTCAGCTGTTGTGGAGGTCATATAAAATGTTTGTTGAGCCTCATATCGCTGGTCTTATAGTGCCCAAATATCTGGGCCCTCACTTTCAATCATCTGTCTCATCTCTGATCTCCTTGTTTCCTAATCCTGCTCCAGCAATTGACTGTGCAAACAATATCTGGCTATTGCAAGGTCAATAGCCTCACACAATCTGCTCTGACATGTGATTTCATGGTTATTCAATAAGCATAGACAATGGGCCTCATTACACGGATGGCGGTGAACCATGGTGCTATTAGCACCATGGTTCATGCCGGTAAAATACCGGCACCGCCTTGGTGGAAAGGGGAATTACCGCCCTATTCCAAGGTTGGTGGGGCGGTAATTCCCCCTTCCACCATTGCCCTTCCCCATTCCCATTTTTGCCCCATAGGGCTCTATGGGAATGGGTGAAGGCGCTAATTACGGTACCGCAAATTGTGGTACCGTAATTAGCTCCCTGGTCCCTTTGCGGGTTGGTTTTTAACGCCTGCAAAAAGCAGGCGTTAAATTCCCCAACCCGCAAAGGGACCTCGTAGTAAGGCGGTAAGGATTTACCGGTACCGGTAAAATACCGGTACCGGTAAACCCTTACCGCTATCCGTGTAATGAGGCCCAATATGTTTTATACAAAAACATGTTTATTTTCAATTTTAAAATCAAAATTACCAACACTATTTGTACATTCTATGGGACCATACAAACGGGACCATCTTCTTCAATGCACCAATGGAATCTCTGAATCAGCGAGGAGAGGTGGGCACTACCCTAAATTTAAATTCAAAGATTAATGCTTAACATTTGACTTGTCTTCAGTGGAGCAACCAGGCTGTGTGATGGTCCTATGACACCTGCACCTAAAACAAACTGCAAACCTCCAAAATGAAGCTGGATAGCACTACCCAGCTAAGTCTGGTGCTCTCAAAGGTGCTCACTCTTAGATATATGTTTCCTCAAATCCTTTTGGAATTCAGTTCAACATGATTATTTATTCTTTTGTGAGAATTAGAATTGAGTTCTGTTCATTGCTTTAAACAAAAAGGTATTCTTTAATAAGTAGCTTATAGTGTAGTAATCATTTCACAACAGTAAAGTTGTCATATTATACTTGGAAGCACTTCCTGAGACTGAATGTAGTCAACAATGTATGCCTATGCATTTCGGAGTTTAACTCCTTCTTCAGGGCCTTAACAACACATATATTCAATAAGTAACATGGATAAACCAGTATATGTCACAAAACAGGTCAAAAAGATATTTCCCAAAACAAGTCAAATCATTTTTGTTTTACCAATACATACCATGCGTGCTTATGTGGGACATTCAAAGAATTTCAAAAATGTAGGAAAGAACACATATAACACCATTATAAGAATTATGACCCACAAAAGGCTGATTATGTAACAAATGTTCAAAAAAAGGTATTGGGTACCATGTGACTAAGGGGCCGATTCATGGAACAAACGTGCGCCGAAAATCTTGACGCAAGCTGGCGCAAGCGTGAAAAAACAGGTGCACGCGTGCGATTCATGGAAGTCCCTGCACGTGTTTTCCTCGGGATATGTGCCAAACCCGTGCGTGGCACACACTGGCGCACACGGGTGCACACGTCATTGCAACATCCCGAACGCCGTGGGCAATGCGCACAGGGAAAGCGCACAACGTCGGCGCACACACCAAAAATGGGGCGGGACACGGGGCGTAACACGCGGAATGGGGAACAACGCGTGAAAAAGAAGGCGTAACTGGGGAAGTACTGCAGGGAAATACACGGAACGCCCGCACGCACACGAAAAACACGTATTCATGGAATCGAATATGGGAAAGCCACGCACGCTAAAAGACGCGCATAGGTGTCAACACGTCCGCCACATGAAGGCAGGCGGAAGCGTCCCAGCGCACAGTATAAAAGTGCGCACAAACAACAAACACGTATATACAGCTATGATGAATGCCCCATTTGTCGCAGCACTGATCGTGGGACACCACAGGAGGAGGAGAATAGCCAGGGCCCGCATTTTTTTTCCCCGGACTAGCCTTGTTGGGATGCCTGACGACCAGGTCTATGGCAGGTATAGGTTTCCACCTCGTATCATCCTAGACCTGGTCAGGGAATGGGAAGATGACCTTACATCCCCTACCCTGTGCTCCTAAGCATTGAGCCCCTTGGAGAAGGTGCTCAATGTCCTGCATTTTTTGGCCACTGGGTCATTTCAGCGGACAACTGCCATAGTGGGTGGGGTCTCACAGGCCACGCAGTCACGCTGCCTACACCAGGTGTTGGCAATCATGACTGCGCGCCCCTCAGTCCGCAGGCACATATACATGCCCAGAACACCCGCAGAAAGGCAGGCCGTGATCCAGGACTTTTACAGGGTGGCACACTTCCCCAAAGTGCTCGGTGCCATAGATTGCACCCATGTGGCCCTACGTCCACCTAGGGCCACTGAGCACATATATCGAAACCGCAAGCACTGGCATTCCATCAACGTGCAGGTCGTATGCGATGCAAAGGGAATCATCACCTCTGTCTATGCAAACTACCCTGGCTCTACCCATGACAGTTTCATATACAGAATGTCCGCCCTGAGCCGGCCCTGGAAGCTGGGCAGCATGGCGACACATGGCTCCTAGGTGAGTACAAATGCCTGTGCACATGCATGCATGTCACACACAGACAAATACACAAACCCCAATAATCACAACCATTATCACCTCCCCATGGGACAGTGCCTACCCTCTGAGCAACCACATGATGACGCCAATCCGGAACCCCACCACACCACCACAGGTAAGATACAATGCTGCCCATATTGCAACCAGGGGCATAATGGAGTGCACATTCGGAGTGCTCAAGTCACGCTTCCGCTCCCTTGACCGCTCTGGTGGCCAGCTACTATATGCACCCCCAGTAGTGTGCAGAATCATTGCGGCAGCATGTGTCCTGCACAATGTTGCAACACGGCGGGACGTACCGGTGGACATGGTGGTGCCCCCACATCCCCAACCACAGGCACAGGCACTGCCCCTGGGAGGGGAAAGGGCACGTGGGAGGCTGCCCGGACCCAGCTTGTGGCCACATTTTTCACCTAAACTCCCACCCCTGCAGAGTGCACACAGGCCTGGCACATACCAGGTGACAATCGATGATGACAAAGAGACAGTCAACTGTCACAACCTTACCACCCTGAGAATGTTGCCACAGAAGTGCTACATTGTGTGCATCCCTAGCTACTTAAACACAACCAATCCTGTGTGACCAAAAGGAACACATGCAAGGTGTGTATCACACCCCCCTGCAAAACAGGCCATGACAATCCCTGGTATGTTACCCAAACCCTTCCAACCCACATCACCCTTGTCTGCCACATCATGACATGGCATGCAATAGCAAAAGCCCAACACATGACCAATAACATACGAAGTGACATGTCATAAATGGAAACTGACTCGAGACAATGATGCCTGACATGGAATCAGATGAAATGACTGACCAATAACCTCCCACACACAAAGTCATACACAAATGCTTTCCACCAGTTGTAGCATGAACAAAACACTGAATGCCTGTTCACATGCACATTGGGCAAGGCAAAATCCCTACTCCCGAACTCGTGTTCTGTGTGTGTCTCCTGCAACACACTGCTCAGCACACAGCACAGTGAGCAGCCATTGTGTTGCAGATACACCTTGAGCATCACATGAAAAGGACAAATTTAATAAATAGCCAAATGACGCATGTACAGGATACCCAAATGGTAATAGATCATGTGCTGCAGTGACACAGTGGGCCCGAGAAGGCAATCTGCGTGCACCTGTGGCCATGGAAGGGTGGTTGTACGTGTGGTGGATCATTGTGCAACTGTGTGTGTCAGTAGGGACATGCACTCAATATATGCATGTGAAATCAAGTGACCCTCAGTGTCCTGTACACATCACATGTGAACATTGCCCATGTGTACACCCAAGCATGTCAAACCACACCAATCCCCTGAAACCTGAAAAGTAAAGACAACACAGGAACAGGCATTGACCAGCAGAACACATCATGTACATAGTACCCCACAATTACAATGTTAGAGTGCCCAAAACACTGTAGCCCAAGCCAACTGTCCAACAACAAAAGGCCCTCCCTCATTTACACATCACCATGACCTTCTGAACAACTGTGTCTGGGATATGTAGTCTTCTTCCTTCAAGTCTACCTGGCTACAGGATCACCCTACCCCTTGGTCTCCATGTTCCAGCTTGCATGTAAATAGGGTCCAGCCCCCGAAGAGGCCACCTTGACTGGTAAAAATACCAAATCGCAGAGAACTCCAAGGAGCCAAACCCCCAAACCAGGGAAAAAGCCTGTATGCACCAAAAAACCCTGGAAGAGTCTCCAGTAGATGACTTGAAGTAGCAGAAAATGTCAAAGCACATGTCCAAGCACAATGATAGAACAACCAAGTTAGCACAGTACAACAATGGTCCAACATGATGGGTACCATTTTCCGTACCTAATATACAATGAGGATGCAACAACTGATGGGTAGTGTCACAGCTCCGATGTCCAGGCGCAGGAGTGGCACAAACCAACCACCCCCTGCATGGTCTGGGCACCTGCAAGGTCAAACTTACACAGGCCTCTGAGACCCTGGCGGGGAAGCAGGGTCAGGCATATGTTGTTTGGACATCCATTGGTATTCAGGATAACAGGAAAGAGGGGCAGGAGAGGGGAGTTGGATTGGCAAGGGAAAGTAGTCAAAATACAAAAAACAACTATTGACAACAACACATTCTCAATTAGAGAAAACATGTTCATCATGCACATTGTACCAAATGAGTCAAATGAAAGCCAAAGAGAGACTTATCTCTGGGGTGAGTGCTGGCCTCTTGCCTGCGCACTCTCAGGTCCGGTAACAGGAGCAGTTCAATGCTGCAAAGAGAGCGTGAGTTACTAATCTGAATGTGTGTTTACAACACACACACACAACACCATCCATGCCCCAAAGTAAGTGACTTCTCCACAAACAAACACTCTTGTCTGCTGCTTTGTACCCATACGTTAGCTTGCCCCCCTGATGGTTCATACACTGTCAATGCAGTAAGGCAGGTGCATGTGGGCACGCGGGAAATGGAAGACCAATGCGTCAAGAATCACACATGATACAATGGTCCCTGGGTGAGCTGCTACACGCGTATAGCGAGGTGCAACTTCAGCACAAGCTGTGTTCTGGCAGCCGCGGATTTCAATAGGTAGTGCACGTGGCAATTTGCACATGCAAATTAGATGAAGTGCATGTGGCAATTTGCACATGCAAATGATATACACTGCACACAAATCTGTGCCTTGCTGGGTGTCCCTGTGCGCTGTATCAGTTACTGGCTAGGAACGCTACTGCCCTAATAACTGTGCTTCAATGGAGCAGGGGGTACTCAAGGATATGTTTGATGGCCCCTGCGTTTGCCCCTGACAACTTGTAAAGGTACTTGGCATTTGGCCCTCAATGCATGTTAGCTGTACTGTGCGCTTCTCCAACAATGCCTGGCAAAGCTCCCCAGCACTGGTGCTACTTAGCATGCATGTGCAAGTGGCCTGGTGGAAGGTTGGCTGTGGCGTTGCCCCTTGTGCTGCTCACCTTGCTTGGAGCTCCTTGAAACATGTCTGCTTCTGTTGGACGTCTGAGCACAAGCCCTGTGCTTCTGCTTGCGCACACATGTGCACGTCTGCACCACCGAACGTGGCCAGATTTCAGGATTACTCCTGTTTGTGTCTGCTGGCAAAGGTAGTGTGGAGGCTTATTTTCCTGCAGAAAGGGCATAAACAGATATTAATAATGCTGGAAAGTTCCCTGTGTGTATGTCTTCATGCTGGTTGTCACTGTGCCAGGTTATAGACCTACATCCAAACTCCTCCCACCTTCAGTGTGACTTTGACAGGCAAAGGCTGCAGGCTACAGTCTACAGCATGAAGTGCATCAAGCACATATACAGGCAAGAAAAGAACATACATCACAATCCACATCAATTAATGGAGACATCAATCACATACTCATCCAAATTTATTACAGACATGGCGTGGATAAAACACAACCAATCCACACTAGGGGTGTTAACACAAGTAGTACAGCAGCAGACAGGCCACAGTTATGAGGAAAGTCCAAAGCCCTTGTGTACATTTTTGTTACACCGAACCATCCTAGCGAGCCCATGGATAAGGGAAGCAGGAGTGGCCTATGTGAGTCAGGACCTCAAGCTGCAAACACATACACGAGACAAGCTTGAAGGGCCCAACTGGAACAGACAGTAGATGCTTTCAAAAGCCACAAAGCACCACACCGTCACATGAATGCACAATAGACAAACAATATTAAACTATATTAACTAATTAAACTAACTATGAAAAACCTATACAACCTAATTAAACTAACTATCAAAAACAATATTAACTAACTAAACTAAAATCAAAAATAAAAAATGGCCACATACGACCTGGGGGGGGGCCAGGAGGGGGAGGTACAGGGTGCACCTCAACACCCACATGCGATGATGTTGAGACAAAAAAAAAACCTCCATGCGCTCAACGCCTGCACACCACGACCTGTGTGGGAGATATCTCGTCGTCGGAGTCTGCCTCTTCCTGAAAAGGAGGACGTGGCACAGGAGCCTGACCACGCCTAGGCGCAGCTTGCCCCTCATCGGCAGCAAGTCTGCCGGACGGGTGAGCCTGGTTCTGTGCGGCGATGACACGTAGGTCAGCATGCAGAACCTCCCGTGATACGCGTGCTTCCTCTTGCAAGGTAACACGTGTAACACAGAGTTCTTCCTGCGTGGCCTGGCTGGACAACTGATGTACCTCCCAGCAAGCACATAGCTCAGCCAAGATGGTACGCTCAAGCTGCGCAAACATCTCCTCTGCCCGCTCCCTCTGGGTCATCAAGAGCACACCCAGAGTGGATCTGAGGGAAGCATACTCAGCCTCATGGCCTCCATGTGTGCCTCTGTGAGCAGCAATTGCTTGACCCAAAGACAGCATTTCAGCCTGGCGTGCCCTGTCTGAGGCCGCCATGCCAGGCCTGAGCGAGCGGGCCGTGGGCTGTGCCGCCTGCTGCTGGAGAAGCACCTGCCTAGCAGGGAGGAGCACGGATTGGGACACAAGTTCCATGCTCACAGTGATGTTATCAATTGCTGCCCCCTGCCGTTCTGAATTGGCAGCCATGTCTTGCTCCCACTCAGTATACCTTGGTGGCGCGCGGCCACCGCGTTGCTGGGCTTGACACCTGCGGGGCCCATGACCGGCCGTCCTTGTTGGGTTGGCACCGCCTGCGGCTGCAGCACTACATGCCCCCGTCGACGTGATGGCCCAGGCACATCAGCGACTGGTGTGGAGGGTGACCCTGCATCCCGATCCACCACATGCGGAGGTCCCACCAACGTCTGACCCCTCAGTGCAGGTGTCGCGGACAGAGGAGCGTCCACATCAGAATCACTCACCCCTGACGAATGGACCTGATGCACATCCAACTCGACAATGACATCAGAGTGATCGTCTGGGCTGGACTCATTGCCAGCCAAAGACAAGATGGTCTGTAGCACATGCGGGTTCTCGTGGCCTACCACCCCACGACCCCCACTTGTCCCGGGTTGCTGTTGTGATAACATCCCTGTGCCTGGCATGACAACTCCATCCTCTGGCTCCATTGCAACATCATCTGAAAAGTGGAGAAAAAAAAACATTAGTACACATGTCAGAAGCTCATAACACACACACACATAGACATCACACAGACAGCCAACACATGAAGCAGACATGTCACACACAAATGAGAACCTGCCATGCATGCCAGGTCACTTTGACATTGCATCAGTGAGTAGGCATGTAGAACGGTGTTACACGGCTCATAAGTGGGTTGATGCAGTGCAGAACATGTGTACGTTACCCACTATCTACATGAACTAGTACATCATGATGTGTATCAAAAAACGAGAAGGCAGTGCAAGGGCAAGTTCAGGCATCATGTGCAATGTGCATGCAATGGGTTGCATGGCTACAAGCAAACCCCCCCCAACCCCCTCTAAGTGAAAATGCAGGGATGCCTTGCATGGTAGCAAAAGGGTGACCAGAGACCTGTGTATTGGAAGACAGTGTTTACTAGCATCAATTGCATCATCTGAGTCAACTGACAACACAGCAGATGATGATAGGACAGTAAGCAGGACATGTTAGGCGGAAACCTGTGCAGTTCCCTCTGGGACCACTGCAAAAGATTTAGGACTACAGCTGTTTGGCGGTGAACCCACTTGGTAGCAGTCTATACCACACAGATTCACTTGGTAGCTGTGGCTGAGCAGTCAGACTTCCCTCAAGAAGAGTTGAGCAGTATGTGGAGTATACAAAATAGGGCAATTCTTCCCAGCAAGACAAGCAAGCACGCAACGAGACTTAGTGTAAAGATATTAAGGTATTTATTTATAACGAAACATCTATGAAAAACACTATGGCACTTTCACGGCAAACAAATCAAACACAATTACTCTACGAAGAAGAAACGATCAATCCCCCTAGCAATATTTCAACAAGTCTAGGTTCTACCGGCACCACTTATTTACAGACAGTGGTGTATACCTCAACCTAGATGGCACTCGAATATTAGTTAGGACGGGAGAGAAAAAGGTAGGCAGGTTATGAAGTCAACGCAGTTCAATACTTCAAGGGCAAAATGTACGGTAAGAAGGCAAGAACCACAATAGATCATAAAGTTCAGATGCCAGGCCCACTCGGAGAGAGGCAAGGCGCTATGTCCCCAAAAAGTCTCTAGAGGAGATGCTTTCAAGTCTTTGTAGCAAATTGTTATCGGCAGATTGAACCAGTTCAGAACAATAAATGAGAAAAGCTTGGAGGCGACCCAACAGAACGGAGAGGATTAAGACACCTCACTCGAACCGATCGAAAGGGAAACCAGGCGGACACGGTACCTTGTTGTGGAGGGCAGCTCCGGCGGGGGCAGTTGTTCCTGGTGGTGGATGCACATCGGGTCTTTGCCAAGAGTAGAGAGGTTCTCGTCGTCGAAGAAAAGTGAAGTCCGGTGCACCACCAGGGAAGAGACCAGCCGCGGAGTGCTCCGTCACAAGGCACCACCTTTTGGTCGTGGTACAGGGGTAGTGGCTATCCGGTTGCCGAGGTGCGCTGCACGGGCAATTCGACCACTGCGTCCTGAGGCGAATGAAAAGCAAAGGGGACTGGTTGTTCCCACCAGTCAGGGGAAGAGACTCTCCGGCAGGGAGATCTCCTCTGTCGTTGGGAAGTGGTGAGTCGGCTCAGCAGGGCTCCACCGGAGGTGTCGTCGTTGCAGGTCGGCTCAGCGTTGCCCTCGTCGGATTCTTAGGTCCTGTGGTGACTTCTGACAATCCAGTCCCAAAAGCCCTGCTTTTATGCAGAAAACCCCCATTCATTCAGCTTAGCTGTCAATCAACACATGCTAAGTGGTGAGCGGGAAGGCTCACCACTTGGGCCAATCACTCCAGAGTGCGACCGGAGTTGGCAAGGCATGCCTAAACCCCCTCCCACACCCCTGTGGTAACCCAGACAGAATGGCACCACTTTGGAGGGTCTCTGTACAGAGCCCGCCAAAAGTGGGACAAAGGGCTCGACCTTTGGTTTAGGAGTCACAGAGACGAACACAGACGCCATTTTACAAACCGAGTTCTGGCAGAAAATACCCTCCGATAAACTTATTTAAGACAAGTAGATTGGTGGTACGTTAGAGATTAACGAGGAAAAGTATCAATCTCCAACAATGGGACGAATCCCATAGGGTTATGTTCGGGGTTGAACATAACAAGTAGTTTCCACTGCCACCAGCCAAAACTCGACGAGGGGGCACGGGACAGTGCCCCCTCGAGTAACAGATCCAGGAGTAATCGAATTACCCCTACTAGTACGCCCACAATAAGATGGTTTGTACTAGTCCTGTTAGTAAATTTAAGTCTAGTAAAGCCAATGGTGACTTTACATGCCCGGGGAGACAGTAGTCAGTCCCCGGGTATGGAGTCTATGGTGGGGGTCCGCTAGGACGCCCCAGTGCTACGGCACATAGGGTGCGGTGTAACACACATAGAAAAACAAATGAGACCCTATGGAGTAAAAGACCCCATAGCCCATAGAACACATTGACATTCAAAGGAATTACACACATACATGTCCAAGAGTGGGAGGAAAAAGAGTCTCACTCTTGGCAGGATGGAAAAAAACAAACTCCCGAAATCCAGCAAAGCTGCTGGGGGACTCACTAGGTTAGGAAATTCAGCCTAAACAGAGAATTCTCCCTAACAGGACACATGATGAACCCTCAGTAATACATCCATGTGTGCAGAAGCCACTACACCAGTTGGACAGAGTCAGTGGGCCTGAAACAGGGGGAGGCTTGTGCCCCACACAGACTGTGACACCCTAAACATGTATGTGATGCAGGACTGAGCCAGAGTTGGCATGGGCTGGCTGATGAAATGCCATGAAATGTAGGTCATCCTGGACACGTACTACAATGATCATTCAGTCAAGGACACATAGGGGCATGCATGGAATGCACATGGAGCATGAATGGGCACTCATGTCCCTGCAGAGCATCTGCCATCTGCACAATCCAAGTGAGACACCCTGCATGAAGGACAGAGTATGTACCCCACTGCATGTGTCTGTCAGGTTGGCTGGTGGAAGTTAGCATGTACACAGGAGGCTTGAACAGGCCATTGAAGTACGCCAAAATGATGCACACCAGTGCAATGGTGAAATTGGGGTGCAGGGGGGGTGGAGGGGCGAGGGGGCATGCCTACGTGGAGTACCCGCATGCAGGCAGAGGACACATGCACGCCAGTCATGCAATGACGTAGTCCCAGTGCTGAGAGGAAAGACACCCCTGACTACATGCAGAAAGGCCAGTGAGCTGGAACATGGTCCGGAGGGGCATCCGGGTGACTAGCATGTGAGTAGGGTGCAAGTGTGGTGATGAGTACAGTCCCTGTCTGCTCTACATGTCCACCATCCTGCACAGCATGCACGCATCAGTGAAGCATTGCATGACTTGCAGATGACAACCATGTACACATGACATGTAGTGGCAGTCATGCACAACACATCACACAAGTAAAACACACATGGCCTCAACTAACATGCAACAACACTCACTGGACGGGGCATCAAAGTCCCGCATCTCTCCCACTCCTTCGACCAATTCTACCGGTATGAACTCCGCAACGACTGACTCGTGCGGAGTGAGGTCATCTTCCTCAGGTGGTGGCCCACTGCCAGTTACCAGAGTCATGTTGTAATTAGAGGCACGCTTCGTCTTAGTGCTGCGTTTGAGGTCATCCCAACGCTTCTTGCACTCTTTAGCTGTGCGTACCTCATGGCCGAATGCACTCACATTATCCGCAACATGCTTCCAGTGGGTATTCCGATGGGCAGCCATAGTTTGACAATTCGGCCGCACTAGCATCTCACGGCTTTGGTCCCACACGTAGTCCACAAGGGAGTCCAGTTCCTGTGCACAGAAAGGCTTCTTCCTTGACGTGCTGGAGGCCTTGGCTGTGTCTGGGGTCCCAGCCTGTGCTGCAGATGCAACCTTCCTCCTCTTGGATGGTGGTGCGGACCCTGGCTGGCAAATGCCACCCTGATCATTATGGCCAGTGGCACCGGTGGATTGAACCAAGGGAGTGGCAGGTGGAAGGAGGACCGAAGGCCTGACTTGCGTCAGTGGCTGCTGGGTGCCCTGGAATGGACCCTGCGCAGCAACATCCGCTGTGCCAGGATCATTGACCATGACTGTCCTGGTTGGTAGACTCACAACTGGGGTGTTGTTGGCTGCATCTGCCCTTGCACTTGGCAACACCCGGATGGTCGGGGCAGCAGATGACATTACTGCCCCAGGGACACGTGCCTCGGTCAGGGCAGCCCTGCGTGCACCTACGGTGTGCCTCCTGACCTGCTGGAAATCTTCCATTAACTCTTCAAGTGCCAACGCAGCCTGCGCTGGCAGACCATGAACCTGGGTGGTGGTTTCCACAGCTGCACCTGCAGCTACCACTACCCTTGGGCCCGTGGCAGTCGATGAAACGGACTGCCGGGTCACATGGGCACCAGTGCCAGATGCAAGAACTGCATCTCCCGGAGACGCAAGTGGTGGTGGCATGACTGCACCAACATGTGGCACTACTCCCTGGTCACCCCGGCCACGTCCCTGACCACGCCCGCCATGTGGAGTACGCCCAGCCTTTCGTGGCCTCGAACCATGGCACAGATGGAGTAGTGCCGGCACAGATGTAGTAGTGCCAATTGGAGGTGTACACGAGTATTGCCCTGGGCAATTGGGGTTAAGGGGGTGGGATACAAGATGTTAAAAGCACCCCTGCACCTGCAAGGCTGTATGTGACCCCGGTGATGAAGTGACGGGTCACGCAATGCTCAAGCACCCCAAAACTGCAGTAAAACCGTGCGCGCAACCCTCGGTAGCCCATGTGTGTGGAATTAACCTCCCGCAGTATGCGGTGGCACCCAGGGACACGAAAAACACATACGCGTGGGACACGCAGGCTACTATGACCTCGAAAATGGGTACGCGATACACAGGGGCACCCGCAGTGGGAAAAATAGCGTGCGCAACTCACCGTCAGACTAGCGTGATAATGAAAAACACGCGTAGCCAATACCCCCGCCAAAAGAAAAGATACATCCTTGATCCGCTGTGAAGTTGTGATGGTGCGCAAAACAACACAAAGTAGCAACACACACGTCGGTCTCTACGAAAGGCATGTACAGCAAACTGCTGGCCCCGCTCACCTTTAACCCGTGCTGAGGGAAACGCCCGCGCGCGTCATGTCACTTACGCGCTTAGGCCTTTTCCTCAGATTACACGCATTAACATGCGGACGTGCTGTTTTTTCACGTGCTGCATCACTATGCACCCATCACGAGGGAAACACCCGTGCCCGTAACGTCACAGATGCGCTTACGCGCTAAGGGCCTTTCCTCAAATTACACATTGACGTGCACTTTTTTCACGTACCAAATCACTCCGTATCAAGCTGGCCACGCGACAACACACGGAAGACCACGCTCGTGCCCAGAAGGCCATTTTCCTGCCCCCCAGAGCCCCGAGCACGCTCCCACCTGCCATCTGCTGTTGCCTGCCTGCCTGCTGGCCACGTGCCCTGCTATTTGGTGCCTGCACGTCAGCCATCTGCAGGGGTCCAGTTGCTGTGACCACCCCTGTGGAACAGAAGACTCCCGACTGGTATACCATCGCTCCACAGCCCAGCCCCAGGACCCAGTTGCCCACCCACACCTGCCTCGGGGGTTGCCATGTCCAACACACCACCATCTGGCACCAGTGGCAACCCCCCAGCAGAGAGACAGAGGGCTGCCAGCTTCAGTGACAATGAAGTTGGCATCCTGGTGGAGCAAGTCCTGGGGCATTATGATGCTCTCTTTGGAAGTTCACGCGCCGACTATGAAGGACGGAAGGGGATCTGGAAGGACATCGTGGCTGCCATCAACCTGGAGGGGGTGGCAGCCCGCGACATGCAACTCGTCCAAAAGCGCTGGGAGGACTTCAGGTCCAGGACCCTCAGCAAGGCCTGGCACCTCTTGAAGGCAGAGGATGCAGAGGGGTGCCGGGTCCGCCTGACCAACATCCAGACGAGGGTCCTAGAATGCATAAACCCAGTGCTCCACGTCCAGATCCTTCAGAGGCAGACCCGTCTGGAGTCGAGCGGTAAGTAGCCATGCATTGCTGTGTGAAACAGGGCATGTAGCAGTGTGCTGGTAGTCAGCTACTTGCCTGTATGTGTGACATAGGCCATGTATGGATGTGTGTGTGCAGGGACATCATGGTGCTGCATGTGAGACCAGTCATGCGTGAACCACATGGATGGTGCATGTGTTACAATGCAACATGCGGAGCAGCACGCGGAATACACACATGAATGTATGCCTGTCTCTGTTTTTGGACATGGATGTGGTGTGAGAGATGGGTGCTGCTGTCATGGACATGTATGGTGTACATGTCTGTGTGTCTGAGTAGCGTGTGTGTGACTTTGAAACGCCATGGATGCATGACACATGTCCGTGACGATGTGTTGAATCACTGATGCAGTCTTGTCATCCTTGTATCCACTGTGTCTGTGGTGTACAAGGCCAGATGCATGAGCCTCCGGTGATGTTTGTGCATGTGATCAGTATGACCCATGATGCATGTGAGTTTAAACCCAACTTTTTATGTTATTTGAGTCCCTTGGACATGGATGCAATTGTTGATTGCATGCGCCATGCCTATTTCTGCATGTGTGTTGCCTGCATTGACCCATATGTTGTGGAGGGACATGATGGAAGTGACGTTTGACAGTGCCACTCATGTGCTATTGCTTCCTGTCTAGGGGACTATTGTACAGTACCCTGATGCTTGTGTTCTATGTCTCCCTCTACACAGCGGTGAGTGAAGAAGAGGGCGGAGACGGCACTGTGGAGCAAAGCGGCGGGGAAGCCTCCACCGGCCGGCGACGCAAGGCCCAGCCACCCTCCCAGGATTTACCATCATCCGGGAGCGAGGGAACTGGTGCCGCGTCTGCCACTACGGCTGCAGCGGAAGGGGAGGGTGAGCCCCCACAGGGGCTTGCGATGGCGGAAGACGGTGCAGAGCCATCCAGGTTGGTGGTGTACACAGAGGAGGAGGAGGCCACAACTGACCTGGTGGGGGTGGTACCACTGGTGCAAGTGGTGCAGTCCAGGGCCAGGGGCAGGAGGCAGCACAGGTCGCCGCGGAGGGGCCTGTGCATGTCACTGTCCCATGTCACTGACTGTCCCTGGCCCATGTGACTATACCACCATGCACCAGCAGGGATGCCCCATCCCAGGCCCGTCCGCAGGTAGGGGGGAGGCCCATGTCATCTGGCACTCCACTATCTGCGGACGAGGACACCCGTGACCGTATGGAGTCCGTCCTGATTGGTGTTGCGTTGCGCATGTGTGACATTCGTGATGACGTGTGTGCTTCCTGGGGGGAGCACGCACGTGATCACGAAGAGCTGTGTGCCAACGTGGCCCAGTTGGGAGGGGCCCTGGTCGGAGGGTTCGTACATGTGTCGGGCACTCTGGCGGCCCTCTCCTCCTCTGTGCAGACTATGCGCCAGTCATTCTCTGTGCCGTCTTCCGGCCCAGATTCCACCAGGGCCCCCTGTGAACCTGCCCCGACCAACGCAGCCAGCTTGGTGGAGATCACATCCGTTCCACAGTCAGGAGTCGGAGGTCCAGCAGGGGTGGACACCCCACCAACTGGAGCCCAGCAGATGGAGGATGCGCAGGCATCATCGAGCAGGGCCCGTGCACGACGGCGCCAGTGGATTCCATCAGCCCGGATGCTGTTGTGCTGGCAGAGGCAGTTGCGTCGGAGGCAGCGGCAGGCTCAGCGTGGGTGGCATCATGGCTCGGGGCCATCAACATCAGAGGGGCAGGCATCGGCCGGAGGACAGGAGGACCCTTGAATGTGAGTGTCTTCCGTGTGGCAGCGGTTGGGCTAGCGGATAGATGCAGAGCGGCGGCTGGTGGAAGAGCACGGCTCACTATGGTCAGGGTGGAGTACTCCATGCACAGGGCGTTGAGGCGGGCTTAGTGCCTCGAGGCAACTCGCAGGGAGTTGGAACAGGCCATGACTGCATACCTCAGGGACAGGGGAGAGGCCCGCCTCCGGGACATCAACGTGGAGTTTGATGATGCCCTGGCCCGGGACATCACAGAGTGAGCCGTAGGACTTGCCCGCCACCATTGTATATAGTTGATTAGTGCTAGGTTTCCTTTATATTTTTTTTTTCATTTGGGGCGCATGGACTATGCCCCACCTTTTTGTATATAGTTGGTCATTAGGCAGTGTTTTTTGTAGGTTTCCTTTGAATTGTTGGGGTCATGGACCCTGGATTTGTAAATTGTATATAGTTGAAGACTGGATTTGACCTCTATTTTTTTTTCCCATGGAGCAATGGATTTATCTTTTTTCAAACTTTGGATTTGGTTTGATGGACGGACACTTTGGAGCCATTTTCATTTGATTTTATTTGGATTCTGCATTGATATATTTTTTTGATTTTCTTGGGACATCCAGCCTTTTGTTTGTTATCATTTTCTCTTGTGTGATTTTCTTTTATTCCATTGATTTTTCATTTAATACATTTTGGTTTCATACTTCAATTGTGTGGTATTTTGTCAATGGTTTCATGCATGTCACGATGTGGGTTTTCGCATTCACTTGCACCCATTGTGTGTGTGTGACTGACATGTATTGATGTGCATACTTGCCATTTGGGATGTTTCATGTAATGGGGATTTCAATGTGGGTTGGATGGAATACTTGGTTGGGGGTTTGGATTGGGGTGGCTTGGGGTGGGATTTGGGTGGCCATAAGGGCCATGATTGTGGATGGTGATGACGTGTTGGGGGGGACATGTGTCAGGGCCTGCTGGCAGGTGCCCGTCAATGCTGGGTGGGTGGGGATGCAGGGGGACATTTGTGGGGGCCTGCTGGCAGGTGCCTGTCAATGCTGGGTGGGTGGGGGTGCAGGGGGACATGAGTCGGGGCCTGCTGGCAGGTGCCCGTCAATGCTGGGTGGGTGGGGGTGCAGGGGGACATGAGTCGGGGCCTGCTGGTAGGTGCCCGTCAATGGTGGCTGGGACATGTGTTGGGGCTCACGAGTGCATGGTTCCATGTGGGCTGCCTGCGGGGCATGCCCAGTGTGGATGGGCTGCCTGCGGGGCATGGCCAGGGTGGATGGTCTGCCTGCAGGGCATGGCCAGGAGTGTAGGGTAGTCCCCTGTGTTGTCGGCTGCTTGCAGGGCCTGGGGAGGGGGCACACTCGGGAGGACCCACACTGACAAATCATGTGTGAAACTCCCTGCGCAGCCCTCAGAATACACGTACCCATCTCACGCTAGCGAAAACGCGTGTATGAGTTCCCGCGCACCCCCAAATACACGTACCCCGCTCGCACAAGGCCTATCGCATGTGAAACTTCCCGCGTACCCCCCAAATACACTGACCCCGCTCGCACAGGGCCTATCATGTGTGAAACTTCCCGTGCACCCCCAAAATACACGTACCCCGCTCGCAGAAGGCCTATCGCGTGTGGAACTTCCCACGCACCCCCAAATACACGTACCCCGCTCGGACAGGGCCTATCGCGTGTGAAACATCCCATTCACTCCCCAAATACATGTACCCCGCTCACACAGGGCCTATCGCGTGTGAAACTTCCCGCGCACCCCCCAAATACACGTACCCTGCCCGCACAAGGCCTATCGTGTGTGAAACTTTCCGCGCACCCCCCAAATACACGTACCCCGCTCGCACAGGGCCTATCGCGTGTGAAACTTCCCGCGCACCCCCCAAATACACGTACCCCGCTCGCACAAGGCCTATCGCATGTGAAACTTCCTGCGCACCTCCCAAATACACGTACCCTGCTCGCACAGGGCCTATCGCGTGTGAAACTTCCCGCGCACCCCCCAAATACACGTACCCAGCTCGCACAGGGACTTTCGCGGGTGAAACTTCCCTCGCACCCCACAAATACACATACTCCGCTCACACAGGGCCTATCGCGTGTGAAACTTCCCGCGCAACCCCCAAATACACGCAGGCACCCCATCCACCCTGGGCCTGCCCCACAGGCAGCCCATGCCACAGGGGGGTGCTTTTTCTATGCTATTTACCTGGCACGAGCGGGGTACGTGTATTCTGGGGCGTGCGCAGGGAGTTTTACACGTGTTTTCGCTGGCGCGAGCGGGGTGCGTGTATTCAGAGCGGTGTGCGAGGAGTTTTACACGCGTTTGCGCTGGTGCTAGTGGGGTACGTGTATTCTGGGGCATGCGCGGGGTGTTTTACACGCGTTTCCATGGTTGGGGGCTGTATGCTGGTCCACTGGCCTTTGCGCCATGTACTGGATTTGTGCGCTGTTCATGGCGCACGGGGCGGGTTGGGGGCGTAACTGGTGCTGCTGCAGGGTCGCTGCGCCACTCTGCGCCACGGCTGGTTATGGATGTTGAAATCCATGAATACGCTGTGCGCTGAAATGGGTTTTGGCGCACGCAGCTGGCTCAGACTGCCGCCAGCGAACACTGTGCGCCAGCCGCATGCACCACTTGTGCGCTGATTTCTATGAATTACCCCCTAAGAGTCTCATGGTTCTGTTCACCAAGCATGTCCACAGCAAGTCAAAAGAATGAGAGAGGGACAAATGATCATTATTGAGTGTAAGAAACTAAATTAGTGTGAAGTCACATTCAAAAATATAAAGCGGCATTCATGGAAGTGAACCGCTGTGTTGCCTTGTGGTCTGTGTGGAATGCTGCTTCTGCATTCGATCAGAGCTGTAATAAATGTGATACATAAATATACGAGTATCACAAGTATCTCTGGTGACTCTAATACTAAAAAGTATGTTTATCTGGTAGCACAAAGAAAAAGAAAACCATTACTCACCTGAACGCTGGATGCGTTTGTGCAAAAGTACTGCGAGCCGCGGTGAGGGACGCGGCTGTAAAGTTGACTATGTTTTGTGGTTGCTCTGGTGATCCTGCGAGGCGTCACGGAGCGGCGACGTGCGTGCCCACACTACGGTGCCTCACTTCCCGTATCCCCATGGGAACAGGGGTACGGGATGTGTGGATCAACCAAGCCGTGTAAGTAGTATGTGATAGAATCAAACCTCATTAATAGAAACAAATAAATGTAATGGTTCTATATCAGATACGCTTGAACTGTTGCAAGATTACAAATTGCATAATACCCGGCCTTATGATGCTGGAAAAGGTATATATGTGGGTGACACGATGGAGTGCGCTTGCTAAACACCTCGTACATGTGAACGTGATGTGGGTAAACTGCAGATCGTTGCATGACTATTAGGAATTGCGCGTATAAGGGGCGATGTGTAATGTACGTTCCTAGATGATGTGTAATGTTGTGAATACACTGTGATTTTGTAAAACACAAATCATGACATGGATGTTAGGAATAGCGTGTATGCATAACAATGTGTGCCGTTTATCTCTCAACTATGAGTAATGCTATTAATGCACTGTGGTAGTGTAAAGTATGAATATGCTCAACCAACATAATTGTCATGGTCTATACAGTAAAAGAAATGGAGAAACAATAGGGGGATGTGTTCCCATATTGTAAAGAAGGATCCACATTAATAGAAAGAATGTGCACTCGTTTGTACATTCTACGTTACTCAATACACTAATGCATATACATCAGTCATGCCATCAACATAATGTCCCGGCTCGATGATGACCCTATGTATAATGAGATATATCTATATTTCATTATAGGCTCACACAGATGTGACATGCCAATCACATGCTTCCATCTGTACAATATCATCCCCACAATTTAGGGCAAAGAACAGACAGTGAGGTAGTCGTAAATCTAAAATTATTTAAAACAATTAGGCAGTTTCAAACAACTGCGCCTAGCCTCCACCTTCACCCTGGAGGCCACTGCAGTAGGGTATGTTTCCAAAAGGACTTAAACAAAACAACATTTTACCTGCCTATATTTATCACACTATTGTAAGTCCATAAATGAATCCACGTGCAATCATGCAGTCTTCCTCTGTTATGTTAATCTAAAAGACACCATGCATTCTTACATTCTGCTTAGCCTTGGATTCTTTATAACACATAACTAATTTCACAATAGAACCGTTTCACATAATGCAAGTAGGGTTAAAACATTTGATTTTCTCGAGCATCAGGACAAGTATGGCACAGTAGAAAGTTAATGGGAAAATTGCTATCAAAATACCTTCACACTCCACCAACCACACTGCGCAGGTTTGAGATAGTGAATGTATTAATTATGTAGAGGCCACTTGACATATAGGTAATGGATGTATGTGTCAAGTCATGTTCATGCACTGGCAGCATTAAATTCAGGATATCTCCTAGACTATCAAGATTCATGATTTCACTATGATTTGATGAACTCAACACAGGCTTTTACCACTATTTCACAAATAATACTTACATTTGCACAGCTAATACCACTTTAAAGTGGCATTCACAATGTATTCAGTTTTAAATTGCATTTTTCAATTCAAATTCAATAAGACCTTTAAGAACAATACTTCACTTTGTATTTGATATATATATAAGATCACAGAACATGGGTGTATTAGCACCTGTGCCCCTGTTTTCAAAGTGTACCCCTTTGCAATCACCAGTCCTTTCACCGCCCAAGATTTTATCTATATCAAATTGGACAATTTGGGGATTGGTAGGGGTTTCTATTAATCTATCGTTTAAGGTGTAACTTTTGATTGTGGGTGACCCATCAAGGAACCCAGTCAGCCAGGCATCACTAAATCAGCAAACCCTGACTTCAGGTGGCCTATTTGAAAATCAATCATCAAGCGCAGACTGGTCTTCCTTCTATGGGCTGTTTTGGCCTACTTCTCCCAATTGGCAGGTCTGCCCTCTGAGTAGGGTTAGTCTTTTTGCTCTCAAATCTCCAGTCTGTTCCCCTTCTCAATCTTCCTTGTCCAATATTCCCTAATAATCCTCCCTTCTTTCCTAGGTGTATTCCATGGTATCCCCCTCTAACTCCACCCCTGTCTTGTTAGAGGTGTGATTTTCAAGACACATGATTAGCAAAGGTTGGAGGGAACACTACTCATGTTTAAAGAATGCTCAATTTATTTTTGAAAATAACTCTTTATTATTTAATTCTAGGAGGGAGTTCGAGGAGGCACCATTGTCAGTAGGTGACTGGGCTTATATTAAGAATCCTAGGATTTCTCCCAAGTATGTTGAGAGTAAATTTATGGGTCCCAAGAAAATTGCTGTGATTAGAGGGAATGTTGTCATCATGGAGGGTGGAGAATGTTGGTCGATGTCCAGACTTGTCAAGTGCAATAATGATGGTAATGATGTAGGGTGTGAAGAAAGGGAAGAGCAAAATGAAAATGTACTGTCAGAGAAACCAAGTGTGAGTAGAGGTTCTAATGTACATAGCAGTATGAACACAAGTTCTGACAGGATCAGGAACAGACCTCTCAGATTAAGTGATTATTATCTTGGCTGATCTGCCACCATTTAAAGGGAGGAGATGTGTTGAGGTGGATCTAGACTAGACGAAAGCTTGATAATACTTTATTGAGTAAGGACCTCAGAGACAGCAGGCACCCCATTGAAAGGCAGACTCCAACTGACCTCTATGGAACACACAGTAAAGAAAAACACTCCAAGATAGAATTACACATCATCACAATGCAAAAGGTGTAGAACATCACACAGCAATAATTCTATTACTACTAAGGCTAATTACATGTAATATGAAATGAAAGAAACCCTCCTCAACAACACATGATTAGCAAAGGTTGGAGGGAACACTACTCATGTTTAAAAAATGCTCAATTTATTTTTGGAAATAACTCTTTATTATTCGGAGTACACACCAATTCCCTCGTCACCTCAATAATACGAGCATCAATATCCAAAGTCAACCTATCCATTTTCTTCCTTTTGCTGCTAGACAAACTTAGAGCAAGACCTCGCATTGTACATTTAAAGGCCTCCCAGATAGTTCTTTTACTAAGTTCTTCCGAAGTATTTTCCAACACAAAAAATTCAGCTTCAGTCCGAAGCTTCTCCAATAGGACATCATCATATAAAATTGATGTATTCATTTTCCATTGAAACGATCTACAGCACTCAAAGTTCAGAGCTACCCTCATAAAGACAGGAGCATGATCAGTAACAGCAATAGAGCCAATACTGCTGTCCAACAAATTCGCGGTCATCCCACCCGCCGTGAGTAGCATATCAATTCTCGAATAACTAGAATGTGAGCCAGAATAAAAGGTAAACTCCCTGACATCAGGGTGTTGCAGCCTCCAGCAATCTTTCAAATCAAAATCCTCAATAAGAGTCCTAAATGAACGATAATGAACATCTTTCCTCTGAATCATCCTCTGAGTTGAACGATCAATAAAACTAATGGCTTATTGTCGGAATCTTTTGATTTACATAGGGGCACTAGGCAAGGTTGTCCATTGTCCCCATTGTTGTTTGTCCTAGCCATTGAACCACTGGCTATTGCATTGAGAGGTGATTTGAATTTGCAAGGTGTTTCCTTTCACGGTGTTGAACAGAAGATTTGGTTCTACGCAGATGATCTTTTATTAGTTTTGAGGAACTTGGATTTGTCTTTGCATTCGTTGATGAACACACTTAATTGGTTTCATGAAGTGGGTGGATATAAGATTAACTGGTCTAAATCGGAGGTAATGCCGGTGACTGCACATTGTGATAAGTCTTTGGTGGTGGGGTTTGGATTTCAATGGTGTGAGAAAAAACTGAAGTACTTGGGGGTTTGGCTGACTCCGGATGTCAGTGATATGGTTGAAGAGAACATGGGTATGGTTTGTAAGGAACTGAAATTGAACGTCCAAAGGTGGTCGGTATTGCATCTATCTCTGTGGGGTAAGGTAAATGCCCTAAAGATGAATTCTGCACCAAAAATTAATTATATTCTGAGTATGCTTCCCCTGAAAATTGGTCAATCTTTTTGGAAGTTGATTGATACCACTCTCCAGTCCTTTCTTTGGGATGAGAAACTGCCAAGACTGAAGCTTTGGAAACTCCAGCTTCCGGTTGAGAAGGGGGGACTAGGTGTCCCAAGTTTTAAGGCATATCATTTGGCCTTCTCGTGCCAATTTTTTCTTCCTTTTTTGAAAGATTCTCCTAGTGTGTGGGCAATGGCAGAGGCAAGTGTGATGGGCCCACTCGCCCCAAGAGCGATATTCACGACTGTTAGCAAACATGGTAGTAGATGCCCCTTGACAGAGTTTCTAAGAGACGTTTGGAAGCATATCTATGATATGTGTGGCTCGGTTGCTCTGAAATCGCCTGATGCATCTCTGTGGTTGAATAAAGCTATAACGGACAATGGCAAGTTGTTGTTTTGGCCGGAGTGTTTTCTTGGCGGAATTCAATGGATTAGTGATGTTTTTAAAGATGGAAAATGGATTGACTTTGCTGAGTTAAGTGCTACTTTTACTGTTGAAAATTTCTCTATCTCGGACTTCAGGAAATTGAAGAGATGTATTGGTGAAGTGCATTGTGACGGGGATGCGAATGTTGAACTTTTCACTACTGGCGTTCAGTCACTTGCGAGTAGGGTTTATCATCGAATTGTATCGGATTATAAGGAGAAACTGAATTACTTAATGAATGGAGCAGAAGAGTGGGTTGTGAAATCACTTCTGACCTGTGGCTTGTGATGTGTGCGAATGTGAAGCTTTGTTCGATAAGTTTGACTGAACGTTGAGACAAATTAAAATTCTCAATAGAGTTTTTTGGAGCCCGGAAAGGCTTAAAAATAGAGGTTTGTCTGATTCTGATGTTTGTTGGTGTTGCTGGAGTGAGAAAGGCAGTATGGAACATTTGCTGTGGGACTGTGTGAGGGTTTGTGGTTTTTGGCATGAGGTTTGTATTATTTGTCTCGGGGTTCTGAACGAAAATGTTGACTTGGATTTTAAGACTATGGTGCTAGGCTGCGATGATTTACTTGACGACCTTTCACTATCGGAAAAGAAATGTTTGTTCAGAGGTGCTTCTATTTGCAAAAAAATGATTTTGAGGAGCTGGAAATCGTGTGTCTCACCAATATTGGAGGATTGGATTACAGAAATGAACTGCTTAGCGAATATTGAGAAATTTATATACAGAAAAATGGGAAAATTGAGTTTATATACGAAGGTCTGGGGAGCTTTTTTGAGTAGGTACTAGTTCATCGTTAAATTCTTTCTTTTTCTATTCCTACATGTTTATATCCTTTATGCTGTGTTATGATACCTTGTGATTTATTGTTCAGTCCTGTTCTAATTACTAAAATTAAAATAAAGAATTTGTAAAAAAAATAACTCTTTATTATTATGTGGCAGAATGATAAAGTTTATATTTTCAGATTCTGCAACATTTAGGGACTTTGAGTGATTCATTTCTGATATTTTCTGGTGATTTTGTGCATTGTAATCAATTTTGGGCAATTTAAAATGTGTTGGCCCATTTCTTTTCATATAATCTTATAGATACTAAATATTAGGATTTATAGTCAATCGAAGGTTAGATGGTGATGCACCTATCAATTTTGTGATTACACGCTGTAATGTGAGATTTCTCTTCATATTAAATGAATTTATTTCTTTGGTGTGCAATTGAAGCTGTTCTACACCAGGTGACATCAATGATATCTGCCTATATATTCCCTCTTCATAATATCACTATCCAAAGCAAACAACTCTGGGTGTTAATGTTGTTCTTAAACTTTCACCTTGACTAAAACAAGATAGCTGTCTGTGTACCTGACATCTGAATGTCAGTCACCTTTTCTTTGACCTTTCACAGCAAATGCTTCTTTTACAGCCTTTTACTTTGATGGATGATAATATTGGTTACTGATTTTCATAGAAGGTGAACTTTGGACCCAGTACATGACATTTGGTTTAGGGTATGTTGATACAATCTCAGCAGCCAGACCAAACTGGACTGAAATAACCCATTATGTGGACCCTTCATGTGCATTGAAAATGTGTCAGCCAAACAAAAATTATAATTGTCCGTGGACAAGTACACACCCTCCTAACATTTGTGATATCACTTGCGCCAAAGCGAGGGGCCACACAATTCCTTCCTCTATAGAAATGATTTATAGAATGTGTATCTAGACAAAACAAAGTTTCATTTGTTAATTTGATTACATATTTTAATGTTTTACATATTTTTCAAAAGTTGGTTATCATCATCATATGAATAAGTACAAAAAGTAAAGAACCTTCATTAATAATTGTTAAAAACCAACTATAAAAAAGCACCACACCAACCAGTGATCACATGTCTCACACCATTCATCTCATACCCTTCCATACCCGTTCATACCAAAACCATTCATATTTTTATATATTGTCCTGAAGTTTTCTATTTTAAAAGATGAATCTAGAGTTTGTCTTACACTCCTGCCATTACCTTATGTGGCCACCTTTTCAATTCGGATGAAACTCTCCATCATAGAGCAGAAAATTTGATAACGTGGTGAGCGATGATTCATTCACCCAAGTACGTCCTGTTGTGGCAGTATAAAGCACTGCTTCCTATATTATTCAGCTCAATCTGTACTAATAACTGCACATGTGGGAGAGAGGGGAAGAGAAAAATATGTACTTTTAATGCCTATGTCCATTGATTTCCCGGATATCTGATTGCTGTTCAAAACGTTTCCCCAATATCAAAGCTCCCTCGCCGGCCGTCGGCCGCGCTGGGAGGCGCAGTTCCCACAGGAGGCTAGCAAACCAGTTGCTAGCCCCTGGGGGCAACATGCCCATGAGGCCGCCGTGGCACCCAGTCAGAGGGAAAGAAGAAAGCTCCTAGTAAGGAGACAAATATATTGACGCTGATCAACCGGGAGGTGCCCACGAGATCAGTGCAACACACCAATGTTGCAAGCATGTTAATGAAAGAGAGGCCAAAAGGGTGCTGCCCACAAACAGCATGCACCAAGTCCAAAGTTGGAGCAACCTCTGGGTCATCTTTGACTCCACCCTTTCCTTCTCCGCCCACATCTCTGAGGTCTCTAAATAGTCAAACTTCCTACTGCACCTCCTCAGAGGTACTCTGCCTTTCCTCTCCTTCCCCCAGAAGCTCATGGTATCCCAAGCTCTGGTTCTCTCTAGGTTGGACTATTGTAACACCCTCTTTCTAAATCTACCTGCCTCTACTATCCGCCCTCTGCAACTCATCCAGAACAGGACTGAGAGACTTGTCCTTGGCCTGAAGCCCTGGGATCGTATCTCTCCAGCTCTGAAATCTCTCCATTGGCTCCCAGTGGATGCAAGGATTAAATTCAAAACCCTCTGCATTGTCCACAAGGCTTTCTTGGGCCTGGGTCCAAAATACCTTCAGCTATCCTTCCGCAAAACCTCCCCTCTCGAGCTCTTCGCTCCTCTACCTCTAACTCCCTCAGAGTCAGTCGTTTTTCAAAGAAATGAGCTGGGGGTAGATCTCTGTCTTCGGCTGGGGCCTCCCTCTGGAACAGCCTCCCTGCCACTCTAAAACTTGAGGAGAACCATCTCCGGTTCCAGAAGCACCTCAAGACCTTCCTCTATTCTTCTGCCTTCGCTCCCCTTCTCCCCTGCTGATTGTTTTCTCTCTTGGCACCGTGCACATGGCCACCCTCCTTCCTCCGGGTCCAGGTATCTGCTCACCCTGCCACCCTCCCGCACTGCCTCTGGGCCACCCCTTGCACTGGGGTCTGTATCTGTACCCATACAGCCCCCCCATTTTTTCTTCCTGCACTTATCAGACCTACCCTGTCTGCTACCTTAAACCTAGCACTTGTAAATTTCTGGCTGCACGACCACTGTTTGTTGCCTTTATTATTTATTTATTATTATTTATCTGTTTCTCCTTTCTTTGCTTCGCACTTTCCACTTCACCCCCCTTCCATGCACTTTTCCCCTCCCCCTCTCCCATGCACTTGCGCGTTCTCAATGTCACTGGGCCTAGTAAGATCGCTGTTTTGTTCTCCCCTGTTCACCTCCCTTGCCTTGTCACGCTCTGAAACACTTGTGTAGGAGCGCGATAGAAATAAAATATCAATATCAATAAAATATCAATATCAATAAATCAATAACCTTACATACTGGCATGTCATCTTTAAGAGACCAACCAAAAAACATATATACGGGCCCCAGCTTACCTAGAGTTGGACTCCATCGGCTATACTTAATCTAGATCCGATCTCTGCGTTCAGGACGCTGCTTAAAGTCATTCCGCGGCGAGGCAAATGTTTACCATTATCTAGTAGCCCTGATCTACGTAATCCTACGTGTGCATGATTCAAGGAACAGGGGGGGGAGAGCAATCGCTTACGTTCCAAAAACATGTCATGTCATATGACATCCTGTTGGAATTGATTAAAGGGCAAGTGCAACATTTAGATGACAAAATGTGCAATATATAACTAAGTTTAAAGGCTTCTGCCCAAGGTATATTGGAACAATGATATGGTCAAAGGAACGTGCCCACAGAATAATCAGCCAGAACACCACATATTGAAACAATTATATAGCCAAAGGAACATGCCCACAGAATAATCAGCCGGAACACCACAAAGTGTTGTACATGCTCAAATGCGGAGTGTCAAAATTCGGTGTGTTTATTCTTGCAAATGATTACATGTTTGCTGCATCGCGTGTGTGTGGGTCAACCTAAATTAAGGTTTCCGAATGAAGGTAATGAACAGTCTGCAATTGAGGGAAAGCAGATCTAACTAATGTTGTAGTAAAAAGGGCCATTGGATGTCTTAATTGAGGCCAGTTTCATGGGTTTTCAGTCTATAGATACAATTGTGTCAGGCCAGAAAAGGTAAACATGTAAAGTATTACAAGTTTTGCTCTCAGCAGTTTCCAGGATCCACCCTTCCAACTTGCTTGGCCAAGGAGAAATGAAACCCAAAGGCTATTTCAGTTTTGCTCTTGTATTTTAGATCCTCTTGATTACAACAACATCTAAATAATCTTGATGGTTAAATTGCAGAATAAGAGGCCTTACATATTTTCATAAACTCGTGTTTCACTCTAACCAAAGGCAATCACTTTAAATATTGTCGTTTTCTATGTCACACAATTGTCTTTTAGATTCCCTATGCTTGATACTTTGGGCTCAGGAATACCATATGACTGAATTATAAAATGTAATAGCATTCTTATGAAGACATGATAATGAGCAAAATATTCAGTCTTACAAGTGTCCTTTTGATTGTGACAGAAAGCAAGAGGCAGACATCTCCATTAAATGACAGACTTATACATTTCACTCTTCTTGCTCTGCCAGGAAGACCTTACACATTATGTTTAATTTAAGGCCTCATTTTTACTATAAAACTCCTGACTATTTTAAAAAAATCACTTTCAATATGCGTTGTAGTCATAATAAGATTACACTTATCATATTTAACGAAGACACTATCAAGACATAGAATAAACATATACATTATGTTCCTGTAGGAAGTTATCATTTGAAATTGGACAGCCTAGAACACTCCTACCTACAATTTTGAACTGCTGCTATGAGAAAAGGGAAGAGACAAATAGCACCAATATGAACTCCAGCTTGCTTTGCATAAAGGAAAGATCATTTTGAGAAAATATCAATGAACATAGATATTTATATTTTATAAACATGTTTATGATACAAGGATTGAATGCTTGAATTACTAAGTGCATAATACACACTGGGCTTGGTGCTGACTTCATTCATTGTTCACAACACTGACCCTAACATCAATATGTTTCTCAAATTCAAATATACAAGCAGATTTAGATAACTGTGGTATTTTGATGTGAAGATAAAATGGCTATAGCATCTGCATCTGTGGCTGTTTTTTCACTGTTCAATATTTTAAATAGGTGTCAGGGTTGTGCACATGCTTAGAGAATTATATATCTAGTATTATGCAGATGGCGTATGCATCATCTTGCAGCCTTATGCGTTTAGAACAAGATAACACACACGCATAAACATTACATATTTCTTGCTTAATTCTCGGTAACAGCATGCCGTAAAGTTAAAAAAAAATGTGTTTAGTCCGTCTTTTTTTGTAAAATATTTGCTCTAATGTTGCTCTGTGTTTTTTCTATTTCAACTCCTTTACATGTATGCTTGTTTAGGAATGATGCAGCATTACAGACAAACACTGAGCAAATATAATCAGGGATGCCTGTTTTTAACTGTAATTAGTTATTGGTAAGCGTGAGACAACACTGCAGAAATGTGCAGATGGGTTTAATAACATTTAACTGTCATGCCAGTATCTAGACAGGGTGATGCATGGTGCTAGATATGGTTGAAGTGTGGTTGTGCGTTGGACTTGAAATGTGCTATAGTGGTTCCTAGTAGTTATATATATAGTTTGTAAACTTCTTTAGCACAGCAAAGAATTGAGTTTGCAAGATATGCAGGTTAAATCCATGATTTGAGCTTGACAAACCTATTCTGATGTTGTATCACTGTGGTTTTCATAGATATATATATATTCAATGAAAAAACTTTGTTCAAGGGACGTTATGGTTAAGTTGCGCTACTAAAAACCCATGAAATTCAGTAAAAAAACGTTGTTAAAAGGATGTTATGGTTACAAGTAATATCGAAAAAACCCTGAAATTTGCCAGTTATGGTAAGCTAAGCAACCATAACTCGCGCCACCACCGTGCACTGCTAAGACTAACACCCTTGACATCAAAGATGACATCACAAAATCCAGCAGCGTCCCGGTGTAGGAAGGAAAATCCTTTTACAAGATGGCCACCATCGAAAGGGAAGGTGGGGTTCAAGACAGGACCCCTCTACGCTTTCCATGGAAGCCTGTTTCCAAGATGTCCACCATGGAAAGGGAAGGCAGGGTTCCATATAGGGCCCCTCTTTGCTTTCCATGGAAGCCTGTAGAAGGCGAAAAGAGAACCCTATGACCTTATTACCACGAGTACATTTTTCTTCCCTTTCAAATCTATCCCAATTTCGAATAACTTCACCACAAAGCCAGTCCCAGGTGGACATGGCCACTTTAACCCTATATGTTGTCCCTCGTGGTCATGGCCAGTAGCCAGATTGTCCGGATCATGACCTTATTCCATGACCTGGACAATCTGGCCACTGCCCATGGACACAGGCTACACCTCAGTCACCAAAGATATATCACTATTTTTTGTACCTACATTATTACACAGGCACATTTGCAAAATCATGCTTTCAGGTCCTTGCCAATGCTCCTTACACAAGTTTGCTGGAAATCCACCCATGTTTTATTTTATCAAAACTGTTAAAACGATGCACATACAATCGTCATATAACCTAGCCCCCACTTGACAAAATCCATTCAGACTTTATGAAAACATTTATATCTAGGTCTATAATCTTTTTGCAAACCTTTGTATAGATTTGTCAAATGGCACCACATTTATAAGCCTTCACAATATTTTGGGACCCCCCCTCTATTTCTGCTCCCTCTTGACAAAATCCTACCAAACTTTGCAAAAACATTTATATTTAGATCTATTATTAGTTTGCCAAATTAAGTGTAGATTCATCAAATGGCACCTCATTTATAAGCCTTTACATAATTTTGGGACCCCCCTGTAGTTTTGCCCCTCTTAACAGAATCCCACCAAACTTTGCAAACTCATTCGGGATCAGGTCAGGAATATAATTGCAAAATTGCATTTTCATTAAGTAGCGCCAAAGTTATAAGCTATCCAAAAACTGGCCCCAAACATCCGAAGTGTCCCCGAACTTCTCAGGACTGGTTGCGAACATCCGAACTGTCAGTGGACTTTCGCAGTGAAAACCACCCATTGTTTGCTTCTTGCAGCCATATTCCATCCCATCCTCATCACCCCTCACCTCCCCAGAGATTATTTGATAAGTTTGACAAGGGCAATGTTGTGTTTTTTTATCTGTTTTTACCGTGATGTCCGCGGACACAAGCTGATGTCCGCGAATCAGATGGTGGGTGTTTCCAAAAATCTGACGTACCTCACGCTTCACCCCAGCCAATCAGCGAACACGTCATATGTCCGCGGACATGACGCAAGCCGATTAGCCAATCGGTGTCCTGTCCGCAGAGCGAACAGGGAAATGTGTCCGCGGAGCGAACATAGATATCACTAATTTTTTTAGACATACTTTTTGGTCGTTTTAAAAAAAACTACCGCACGGATTTCCACCAAATTTACAAAAGCATGCTTTTGGGACCAAGCCGCTGCTCCTGCTGATAATTTGGTGCAAATCCAAACAGCGATTTGAGCTGTAGGCGTGAGCAAAGTGTTTACTCCCATTCACTCGATGGGAAAAAAAGAAATTTTGGGACCCCCCTATAAGTTTGCCCTTCCTGGACCAAACCTCACAAAACTTTGCATAGAAAATCAGAGTGGGCCATATGCTTCTTTTGCAAAGTTTGGTGAGGATTCGTGGTGGTGGAGCGAAGTTATAAACCGCCCAAAAAATGCTCTTCCTATGGGATTACCAATTTAACCATAACTACATGGCCGCTACCGCAGGCCATGTAATGGTTCTGTGTGGTTCAAAAATCAACACAATACCTATATTACTGGAATGTTCAACAGTGCAGAAATGTTATGGGAAAAAAGGTTTAGGAATTAAAACTACGAGGCTTGGGCAGACAGAGCGCAGTGAGAGAATTGTGAGAGGAAGGGTACAACTAAAGACCATGCTGGTGCTGGTTGTCAACATTTGTGTGGAGAATGGGCAGTGTGGATCACATTTGTGTTTGTTATCTGCCACCAAGATGTTGAGTTGTGCAGTTGTGTGGATTTGCTTCTGTTAGATGAGTCTTTTCTTTAGAAATAAAACA
This sequence comes from Ambystoma mexicanum, assembly GCF_040938575.1. Lineage (NCBI taxonomy): Eukaryota > Metazoa > Chordata > Amphibia > Caudata > Ambystomatidae > Ambystoma > Ambystoma mexicanum. Next base: position 277,971,692 of record NC_090938.1, on the reverse strand, counting down.
TCAAGCAGATAGGACAAGAAGCTACAAAGGATGTGTTTTTCCGGTTAAGGGCCTGATTCACAGAAGCGTTTTATAATGGTGCAATCCCATTGGGAAACTCTCTGTGAATCAGGCCAAAGTGTCCATTGCTGCACTGCACTTGGGTGGTTTTTGTTTAACTCCCCTATTGATTATCCCTGCTGTGCAACTCATGATGCAATAATATATGGCAGTGTCTTCGACTACAGCACTTTTGATAACCAAAGAGGTAAATCCAGTGCTGTTGTCAATGAACAGAGCAAAGCGTCCGATATCCTCATCTGAGGTGTACCCTGAAATCAGGAGTTGTGGGACCCCAACTGGGTGTTGCCTATACCAGACCAGATAACTGTAGGTGGTGATGGTTGAGTTGATTTGGATCTGCACTCTCTGCTCTTCTGTGGCTGCTAGTGTTGGAGGCTGGAAAGGCTTGGTATTGGTCTCTGCACCTAGTAGGAAATAATACAAATCTGATATTAACATTTTGACATGATATGTGCCTGTCGTTGCATATGTGCTAGCACAGTCACATTCTATTAAAGTGTGCAACAGCTTACCCTGGAAAATAAATGTAAGAAAGAGTACAGGAAATAAAGTGGCTTGAGGAACTTCTTCACCCATCGCCCATGATATGTGGAATAGTATAAAATATAAACCACCACACACGTGTTGCTGAGAAGCCAAGTGACTGTTGGTACAGGACACCCTCAGTATATGCTTAAGAGGAGGATGTGTTCCCTCCCCTTTCCACCTGTGGTGAAAGACCAGAGATCACAGTTGCTTGTGGTTACAGAGAAAAAATGTGTTTTATGAAAATACATGGAGCCAATTTTCTGAACATTGCAACTGCATTGCTTGAACCTTGTTTGAAACTCTCCAATTGAAACTAAAAATACGTTGAACATATTGGGCATGCAACTCTCTGTACTTAAGTATATTGACTTAGTGTAACCTGCTGTCCCAGAACATGAGCTTTCCATCAGAAGGAAAAGTCTTCCTTCAGTTTTCCTTGCTTTGGCACACTAACCTTGGAATCATTGAGCTTCAAATGTTGAAACAAGCTGAGTCTTATACTTCGAGTTAATAAGAGAGCTAATGCTTCTGTGAGTTATTTAATGTAGAATACATTGACTAAAATAATCAGGAAATAGAAGAGTGTGTCAAGTCATGAAAAGATATGTCACTAAGTCAATTAGTTCACAGTGAATTAATTAATCAATAAACCTCGACGGACAGGGACCTTAACATTAGCCCCGGGGCATTACAAGACCCATTAATGCCCTTGCCCAGAGTGGTTTATTGCTATTAGTATCCTTAATCATTTTTTCTGGCATTCTAAATGTTTTTATTTCATGTTGAGAAATAGCGTGTTTGCTGTTTCTTAACTTGGAAAAAAAACTGCAAACCTATATGGCCAACATGGACAAGGCAGAAGGGAACTAAACTTAATCCTTCACCCTTTTCACAGTGGCCATTACCGTGACAGGGATATGCCAGGAACACCAAATGTTTCTGGCCCGGCAGAACAAGGGACAAGGAATCCACAGTTATGTGGGGTGGTGGTGGGGGGTATGTATGTGGAGGGAGGGATGTGGAAATCGGGGGTGGGGAGGGGAAAAGGGGACATGGGGGAGGACTGGGGGTGCACTTATCTCCATCCCAGTAGGGAAGATGGCAACCTCCCACGTCTGTGGAGGCTTGGTATGTGGGCTTTACTGTATCCATGATCCTTCAAAGCAAGTAATGACTAGAACACCAAAGTAATACAAAAAGGAGTGTACACCAAGCAGCAAGTAACACATTTTATTTAGGCCCAGGCGCAGCTGTGAGAGTGCACTTCAAACAGCATGGTGGAACAGAACTGAGTGAAGAGAGGTTTCAACGCTGCCCACGGCAGAATAATGTTTTATACACAAAAGACACAATTAGAATACATAAAACTGAAACATGTGTTAGATCATACTATGAAGCTAATTGGTGGTACTGTGTCAGTCCCCCATATCTAGGCATGCATTAAATAATGATGATTGGCTCATGCCATCCTTGTCCCCGCCACCAAACACCACCCCTTGTGATGCCAAGAACATTCCCACACTGCCCCACCATTGGTCAGTTCCCATCAAACATACAAGACAACCTGAGTTTGACAAACGGGAAACATTCACACGGCATCCGACCAATGAGGTGCCCATGGACATTGGCAAGGACACAAAATACTGTTGCACCATAGGGACATTGAAATCTCTCCCTGGATTGGTTCCCCATTGCTCGCCCCCTCGCCTCACAGCCCTTTTTCCATGACTATCTGCCAAGGGGCGATTTGAAACTACTTACCACACAATGGCCTGCGTACACAGCATATAAGTTACCCAGAGTATCTGTCAATGATGTCCTCGCCTCCAGGAGTGCCCCCTCCCCTGCCACGCTGTGTCCCCCCATCAGTCATGTAATTGATACGTGCGCCACCCTTGGCAGCGCTGAATTTGCACTTTTACTTTATTCCCCCTTCAATCTATCAATCGATTGGCACTTTTTGCCCGTCATGTTTTTACTTACCGTCTTGGGGATCTATACCCTAATTACCATGTCCATGATGCCTCCGTCTTCCTCATACTCCACTTGGGAAATTTCTATTATCCCAAGCTCCTGACCATCAGCTGAGCATGCCACCCAAAAGGCATTGTACTCACCCACATTTGCAGGTGGCATCATAAGTGCCCCTTGTCCATCGCTCTCATTTGCTCCAGATTGTGTTGGACCCAAGTGTTTACTATGTGCTTTATCCCCTTTCCAACCAACATTCATGGACATTATGTATCTCCTCCGCCTCTCCTTTGTAAATGTACAGTGTTGTAATATCACCTAGCCCCCACAGAAGGTGATGAGCACCAGAATGAGCATGAGGACAGTCACTTTAGAAATGTTGGCCAACCACGTGGGGACCCAAGCAAAAAGAGATTCAAACCAGATGTCTGATGAAACTGCATAGTCTTGTGCAGTGTACACATTTCCTCTATGGCTTCCGTTAATGTTCCATTAGCTGCCTCACTAGATGGAATTAGGGTACAGCAGCTACCGCCAATTTTGTGGCAGATACCACACTCTATTGTGGTGAGCATGTCCAACACATACCGGGTTTGGAGTGCCACGAGTCTAACTACCCAAAGCTCCTTCCTTACCACATTTAATCCTTTCTCGGTCAAGTTTGGCAGTTGTAACAACTCACCACTTGACATTTGCGGCTGCTTAGACCCCTGGGGGCAGAAGAGACATGAAGACATTTGATGCTTTAGAAAACAAGCGAAAATGTTTTGGAACTGTAGCCAAGCTTTCTGATGATTTGCTGGACCAAAAGTTGCTGCTAGGCATTTTTCTTTTCAATATCTGTGCCCGCGGTTCTCATTATCTTTCTTCCCCCAAATTCTTCTTTTGAGTACCTCGGGATGGTCACTGAAGGGCATCAATTCTGCTCAGGTCACTATTATGGCCAGACTGTGTAAAGTGATAATGGAGCATAGTCCACCTCAATCATGAGGCAGCTGTTTGTATGCCTGATTCCCACATGCTCACCAGCAGTCCATCATGCTGCTGTCCCACTCTTCAGTGCTAGAATGCTCATCACTTTGGTGCAGCTGATGTTAGACCCCAAATGTGTTGGCCCTGTGAACCTGAAACATAAGGAAAATTATGTAAAAGGTTATATGTGTACTGGTTGATGTCTGTCATCTATCTATGTTAAAACATGCAAATATTTGTTCCATGTTGCCCTACAACTGTCATTCATTTTTGGCACTATATCCTCTTCAAACCCAACGAACCCTTCTGCTCGACATTGAACCATTTCCCCCACCCATTGCCCGTCATGAAGGACAAATCCTTTTATCCTCATTGAGGGCCTTGTGTGGCACCATGGAATATCCTGCCCTGTTGCATTTCGGCATCATGATCCGAGCGAGAAATCAAAATCTTACATCCACCAAGCATTAATGTAAATTGAAACGGATAAACTGAATAGCACGAGTGAAAAGGATGACATTATTAAAGCAGGTAAAGGAATAAACTTGATGAAAGCAGTGAAGTGGATGAAATAAAGGAAATGGATGATATCAATGAAATAGAAGAGAGGATCAAAGTGGCCGAGAGGAATGAGGTGGACGTGAGGATGGAAAGGATGAGTACATAATACGGATGGTGCCCACAGAATAGATAGAGTGCATGGAACGGATAGATGGCATGGAATGACAGAGTACCTGGAATGAACGGAACCCATGGAATAGATAAATCAAGTGCATGACATGGATGGAGTGCATGGGACGTTGGGGTGCATTGGACGGTTGGGGTGCACAGGACGGTTGGGGTGCACGGGATGGTTGGGGTGCACGTGACGGTTGGTGTGCGTGCGACTGGTGGAATGTGTGCGACGGATGACATGGATAGAACGAGTAAGTGGGTGGAACGGGTGAAGTGGGTGGAACGTATAAAGAGTTGTGGAGCGGTTAAGGAGTTGTGGAGTGGATTGCGTGCGACGGTTGACGTGGGTAGATCAAATGAAATGGGTAGAACGGGTGAACTGGGTGGAACGGATAAAGAGTTGTGGAGCGGATAAGGAGCGGTAGAGCGGATAAGGAGCTGTAGAGTGGATGAAGGGTGTGGAGCGGATGAAGAGTGTGGAGCGGATGAAGAGTGTGTAGCGGATGGAACAGATGGAGTGCTCGGATCGGCTGGAGTGCATGGAATGCATGAAGCATGGAGCAGAGCATGAAGACGCTCGATCTCAAGCACCTACTGAAAACCACCATATCACATCACCATGCTTACTCTCTCCTATACATCATTACTCAACTAGAACACAGTGCTACTATGACACATTCGGTATAGCTGTTCTCATACCAACACCTGCCGCTTACTGCTAATCATCCTAACTAAACACAGCGGGCTACACACCCGCCTGCCTACGTGTTCTCCTCAGGCCTAACACAGCCAGAATCAGTCTGTCTAGTATCACCCTGCCAGAATTAACACATACTCTTGATCTCCCAACCACCACACCTACCGCTAAGAAGCAGCTATCATACAAATCCCACACCTGTTGCACACATATCCGGTGCACACACGCACCTTATGACTCTCTCTCTTGCTCTACTGACTTGAACTACGGTTCCTGAGGGCGTTCAACCTACCAGCGTCTTGAGATCATACCAATGATACATAAGGCACTATATAAATGCAAAGTAACATACCGTAACATAACATTGCACCCTGCTATGTGTCGTGAACAGTTGTTCCCTCTTCTCACCCCCTCTCTAACATATTCCTGTATTATGTGTTTAGTAGCTTCTTTTCTTACCGATCTCCCCAGCTGCATATAATTGTCAGCATACACCTTTTCCCCTTCATCATTTCCAGTGCACAGACACTGACTGACCATGAAACAGGTCCTTTGTTTTGCAAAGATACAGGTTCATTAAGCCACTGCCCTTCCTCTACCACAACTTCTTGGGGAAGGAAAAGCTTTGGTGCCCCCATGACATGTTCGATGAGAGAGCACACGTAACAAGTGTAATTAGCCCTCTCCCGTCCGACACGTCTCATATCGTTGTACCATATATTCCCAGATGCCGTGTCCTGCCTGCCCCAATGCCATCATATGAAACACATCTGTGTTAAAATAAGCGTCTTTTGTTTCTTATTCGTTTATTCTTATTTTTAACAGTGTCTTTTGATCCTTAGTTTAATAGAAAGCAAAGAGAACAGAGAGAAAGAAGAACACACAAAAATACCAAACATACCACAGGACAGAATTTGGCTGCCTTCTGTCATTACCAACACTACTGTGAGGCAGTACTCCACAAGCCTCCTGTATAACTTAATATCAGATTAAAAGGTCAGTGAAAGCTGAGAAATACTCTGCATCAGGTTTTTTCACTCAACTCCCCTCTGAGGAAGCCGTTGCTGTTGTCTCTGTAGATTTCACAATAATGGATCCATGCCCGGCGGTCGATCACCTTGGCAGCTGTGGGTGTCAAGTAGAGCACTGTGTGCGGTCCTGTGAAGTGAGGTTCTTTCCAATTTCTTGTGAAGTTTCTAATGAAAATGTTATCCCATGGGTAGAGAGGTAGTGCTGCTGCAGGTGGCCTTGCTGGCCAGCCGGCTTCAGCGTGGGTGCACCTGACGAGATATTTATTTAAGAGACTTGGTGAGTTCTTTCAAGTATGCAGTAAATTCTTCCCCCAGTATCTGAGCAGAATTGTTAGCATCCAAAACAGTACGTGTAGGAGTTAGAGGTGCATGCATCCTCTCACCAGTAACAGTTTCGTGCAGAGTCAAGTGATGATCCACACCAGTTGAGTTGCGTAATGCAAACAAAGCAATAAGCAAGCAATAGAGCCAGTATTGCCAAGTGTCACAGTAAAGCTTGTCCAAGATTTTTTAAGAAAGCAATTTAAATGTTCATCCAAACTGTTGGCTTGAGGGTGGTACACAGAGCAAAGTCTGTGTTTTATCCCCAGGGGGGTTGTAACCTCCTTTAAGAGATAATTGGCAAAGTGTTGGTGTTATCTGACCTCAATTTATCATATATTCCCCACCTCTAAAATACCTCCCGCACCACAATTGTGGCCTCTGCTTTTGCATCATTATGGGCACAGTGTTCCGCCTGAAGCCAACATGAAAAATGACATGCCACTACGATCATGTACCTATAAGAGGCACATCTATCTTGATCATGCCCTGACAGTTTTTATGTGTGCCCTGCCTAGAACGTTTGCAGGTCATACAATTGCTTGTGAATTCACCCACTAAGTCATAAAGGTTGAGCACAAACTAACTTTCATTTATTTCTGCGGCCACATGTTATTTCGACACATGCACAGGATAATGGACCTGCTCCAGTGCTACATTAAGTAATTTTTGGGGCATTACTGGCTTGCTTGCACTTTTCTATCTCCGCACCAAATCTGTGGGGGAGAGGGAACACCCTCTCTTAATTCACAACTCTTTTTCCTCTTGGTGCAACCGCTAATTCTATTACCTTGACAATGGGCAGTGCGTTAAAAGGCTCAGTAGTATTCGTGCTCTCGGGTCACTTGGAGCCGAGTGCATTCATGGGTACCTTTTCTTTTTTACCTGGGAGTAATTTGGTAGTACACTCAGGCAATTAATTTTGCGAGCAATCCTGCATGTTGAACGGGGGACCCATAACTCCTTTGGAACCCCCTCCTTTCCCATCGAGCCAACCCTGAGTGCACTGCGGAAGGGACGTTTGCTGAGCCTGAACAGATGTTGATCATGGGCCCTTCTGAGATGTTTAATGCTATTATTAAAGCCACCAACTCTGCAGCCTGCGCTGAATACGGGGCTGGCAGCCGCATTTCACACCATATTCAAAATGTTCCCTCACGATGGTACAATACTGCGGCACCAGTGTCCTGACACCCTGTGCTCGAATCTATCATTGAATACCTGGCAACGAAGAGCATGTCTCCCCCCCGCGCTTTGAGTTCCTCCTTCACCTGGTGGTTCCCTTCCATCCTGTCCATGTAAGATGCACAATCATGAACGTATATTCTCCCTGTGCAGCTGCTTTGCTATGAACGTTGCTGGATTCACTACACAACCTCAACTGCTGGGTTTATCAGTATCACCTCGTATCCTGAGGCCCTCTGAGTCATTAACTTGGATTTTTCATGTATCCAAAAAAGCGAATGCTCCACCTACAGAATCACTGGGCACCCCATTGTTATGGTGGCTGCCTTCTCTATGTAAAATGCCGCACCTGCAAGAGCATGTTCACATGGAAAGTGACCCTGTATCAATGGGCCTAGCAGACTCTTGTAGTGATGCAGTGAGTGAGGACATCTGTCATACCGTGCCGTCAGAACATGAAAACAAATACAACTTTTACTTATAATTTGGGGTTGCTAACACAGGGCATGGGCTAGTGCCTCTTTGAGTTTGGCAAAATTCCTGTTAATCGCTGAGGTCCATTTGATGAGGCTCTTAACCTTCTGTGCTTATTGAAGTGCCTGGAGGAGGGGCTTTGTGAATGTTGAATAATCAAACACCCAAGCTCTGCAGTTATTGCACAACCCCCAAAACTGTTACATTTCTTTTACTGTGCATGGTGGTGGTGTTTTGTGTATTGTTTTGTGTATTGTTTCTACTCTTTCTGGTGTTATCTTCCACCCCTCTGCTGATATTATTTGTCCCAGGTGCACCACCTCTGTCTAACAGTACTGTAGTTACTATTTGTGTACCTTGTACCCTTTCTCTGCTAGCAGGGTCAAAAGAATTATAGAATCATTCCTACATTGCTCCTCCGTTACACTGCACACTAAAAGTTTGTCTACATACTGTATCACTGTACTGAGTATTTACACATTTCTTAGGTCCTTCTGTATTACTCTGTTAAAGACACTAGTGGACTCACAGTACCCCTGTAGCAATCTCGTCTGCTCAAATCGGACAATGCAATACGTGAACGCTGTGAGATATCCTGAGTCGGGATGCAATGGGATGGAGAGAAAAGCATTTTTCAATTCAATCACTGTGAAATATTTTGCATTTGCTGGAATATTACACAACATTGTAGCTGGGTTCGTCATACGTGGGAACTTGACCTCTACCACATTGTTCAGGGGCGGGGATCCTGTATAAATCGGGGCAGGGATCCAGTATAAATCTCCAGGCCCCTCCATTTGCTACATGCAGCCATATTGATATATGGCAGCTTTGCATGGGGATATTGATGTCTGTATATGCCCTGCTGCCATAATGCAAGTAGTGTGTTGTATATGCCCTCATCTTCCTTACGAGAAAGTGGGTATTGTTTCACCCGGGGCAGCAAAGCCCCTTTTTTTAGTTTGATGCATATCGGCCCTGCTCATTTGAGTACCTCTACATCATGGGAGCTGTTGTCCATAAGCTTACCGGGACCTGATTCAAGTCTCCACGAGTGTATGCAGCTTGCTTCTTCACTGCCTGGGTCATTTGTGGCACTAGCCTTTCTAGCACTCGTATTAGGCATGGGATGTGGAGCTGGAACACCATCTCTCTCTTCTCCTCCTCCTCTGCTAAATCTGCAAAAAGCTGATCATCTCTCACATCAGTCAATGTGAACTCGGGGTCAATACAGAGGAATGTATGCCATTCAATGTCGTCCTCATCTGTCTCACATAGTATCACCTTGTCTTCGTGTGCTAATGGGTCAATTTCCTTGTGCACTGCGGTCCGAAACAAAAACTCTGTAACTAGACGGAATGTCTTCCTTTCATTCCTGGTACCCAACCCTGTAGTAGTTGGACCCCATACAGGAACACCTCTGGGTGCATTGGTTGCCCTTACAAGGTGCTATGTGCACAGTAGGCATATATGAGGGCTGCCACCCTTTCTGGATGCATGCCAGGTGTGGAGCACCCTATACCCCTTTTTGAAATTGAAATCATTGCATTGAGCTTGCTGAGCAAGTCCCTCCCTGGTATGTTTATGGGAGGATCTTTTGAATACAATAGGGGTGCCAGAAGGTGTTGTGTGCCTATCGTTAGTGGTAAATCCTGTGTTACTGGAAACATGACACTAGCCCCAGAGAAGCCCTGTGTGTCCATAACTTTGCTTGACAGTGGGAACCCACCCTCCTTTATACAAGACTCAGTGGCCCCTGTATCTATCAAAAAGGAGACATATTTCAGTCCTATCTCTGCTACTACTTCAGGTTCCGCTTCGGAGTCTTCAGTTACTGCAAGGACTGAACATACAAACGCTGTCTGTGAGAAAATCTATTGGGTTATATTGCCATTCGGAAATGGGAAAGGGTTGCCTCTCAGAACTGTTACTCTGGTGTAGTGGGGCACTATGTTCTGGCCCAGCAGTCTGCTATCCCCTTGTGGAAGTGTCTGCGTGGGTGCTTGCAATGCATTTGCTGCTGACCCTACGATCCCTACTGTCCCCGATCGGGTGGGCATCTGTAATTGCTGAGGTGGGGTTTGCTGGGGCGGCGGGTGTGTCTGTGTGTAAGTGGGCTGCATCTGCGGTGGTGCCTGTTAGTGCCCTGCTTGTTGCCTCCCAGGTTTGCAATAGAGTTGTTGCCCATAGGGACAAATTCATGAAAAATGGCCCTGCTGCCCACAAAGAAAGCATGGCCCTAAAAGCCTGGGTCCTGCCCTCCCATTTCCATATCCACAGCCCCTCTGTGAATTCCCTCTGCCTTGCTGGTAGTATCCCACGGATTGGTAATTATTTTTATTTGTCTTTATTAATATTGTACTTGGCTAGATAAAACAATCCTTAAACACAAACAAAAAGAAAATGCAATTTAAGAACTATATTAAAACGGTGCATGAAACATTATAAAACATTATTAAAACACAGAAATGCATTAAGAATACAAATATCCCAGCACAAACTAACCGTCAAAAGATAATTCCACATCACACTAAGAAATCTTAATTTATTTTCTTTAAAAATTCTTTTCAGGTATAATATGCGGCAGTCGAAATTACTACAGGAGCCCCCGAATATATCGTGCTCCAAAATTGGTCAAAGCCAATGTCAGATAATCTATGCACAAACTTATTATGACCCTTCACATAACACAGCAATAGTTTTTGGCAGTCTGTTAGTGCATGTCATATTATCTCAATTTCCCTCTTACAAAGGTGACAAACTCCTAGCTCATAAGGGATGCTCTGCCAAACTCCTGTGGTTGACATAGTATGCAATTGATTTAATCGTAACCGTAATGAAAAATCTGAAACCCTTTTATTCCTGCTCACAATTAAGGGGTTGATTCATGGAATTAATGTGTGCCGAAAATTCCCGCGCAGAGGTGCCAAAACGTGCGATTCGCAGTAAAAGTGCGAAAATCGCAGTGCAAGTGCGAAAATCGCAGGGAAACCAGCGCACATCGATTCATGGAAGTCCGTGTGCGAGAAAAACATTGGATGTGCGCTGAAACAGTGCGCCGCGCACGCCGGCGCACAGGTCATCGAACAGCATGCGCCACAGCCACTGCGAAATCGCACATAGCGCGGCACACATCACAAAAGTAGGCGGAACACGGGGCGTAACACTCGGAATGGGGAACAACGTGTGAAAACATGTGCGTCACGGGGGAAGTACAGGAGGCAAGTACGCGGAACGCCCAAACGCTCGCCTACAACCCGTATTCATGGAATCGAATAGAGCAAACCAGCGCACGGTGAAAGACGTGCACAGGGCCAAACAAGTACGCCACAAGAAAGCAGGCGGTAGCGTCCCTGCGCCTGAAAAAAATGTGCGTCAAAATGTGCGCTAACAAAAAGCACCCATATACAGCCATGATGAATGGTCCATACAGTGGCCCTCTAGGACAAATGAGGTGCAAAGGGGTACCGACAAACACGGACACTCGCTGTGTGAAAAATAGCGTGTGCGTGTGTTCCTGGGTGCGCGGGAAGTTTCACACGCGATTGGCCTGGGTACGTGTACTTCAGGGTGCACGGGAAGTTCCACACGCGATTGGCCTGGGTACGTGTACTTCTGGGTGCGCAGGAAGTTCCACACGCGATTAGCCTGGGTACATGTACTATTGGGTGTGCGGGAAGTTTCACATGCGATTAGCCTGGGTACGTGCGTTTCGGGGTGCGCGGGAAGTTCCACACGCGATTGGCCTGGGTACGTGTACTTTGGGATGCGTGGGAAGTTCCACACGCGATTGGCCTGGGTATGTGTACTTTGGGTGCGTGGGAAGTTCCACACGCGATTGGCCTGGGTATGTGTATTCCGAGGTGCGCGGGAAGATTCACATGCGATTTCAGCGGGGTACGTGTATTTCGGTGGTGCCGGGGAATGCTACACGTGATTTGGCCGTGTGGGTCATCCCAGGTTTTCCCTCTACACCCTCCATGGCCCCTGCAGGCAGCCCACACCACAGGGGACTACCCTGCACCCCTGCTCATGTCCCACACACATAACCCATCCACCATGGCCATGCCCACCAGCCAACCCACATGTCACCTTGCACTACTGATCACCAACACATGTCTCCCAGCACCCCCACCCCCCAGCATCCAGGGGCACCCTCCACCAGGCCCCCACTCATGTCTCCCATCACCCCCACCCCTAGCAGTGCAGGGGCAGCCTCCACCAGGCCCCCACTCATGTCTCCCACCACCCCCACCCCCGAGCAGTGCAGGACACCCTCCACCAGGCCCCCACACATGTCTCCCACCACCCCCACCCCCCAGCAGTGCAGGGGCAGCCTCCACCAGGCCCCCACTCATGTCTCCCATCACCCCCACCCCCAGCAGTGCAGGGGCAGCCTCCACCAGGCCCCCACTCATGTCTCCCATCACCCCACCCCCCAGCAGTGCAGGGCACCCTTCACCAGGCCCCCACTCATGTTTCCCACCGCCCCCACCCCCAGCAGTGCAGGGGCAGCCTCCACCAGGCCCCCACTCATGTCTCCCATCACCGCACCCCCCAGCAGTGCAGGGCACCCTCCACCAGGCCCCCACTCATGTCCTCCTGCACCCCCACCCCCTAGCAGTGCAGGGCACCCTCCACCAGGCCCCCACACATGTCTCCCACCACCCCCACCCCCAAGCAGTGCAGGGGCAGCCTCCACCAGGCCCCCACTCATGTCTCCCATCACCCCCACCCCCCAGCAGTGCAGGGCACCCTCCACCAGGCCCCCAGACATGTCTCCCACCACCCCCACCCCCCAGCAGTGCAGAGGCAGCCTCCACCAGGCCCCCACACATGTCTCCCATCACCCCCAGCAGTGCAGGGGCAGCCTCCACCAGGCCCCCACTCATGTCTCCCATCACCCCCACCCCCCAGCAGTGCAGGGCACCCTCCACCAGGCCCCCACTCATGTCCCCCTGCACCCCAACCCCCCAGCATCCAGGGGCACCCTCCACCAGGCCCCCACTCATGTCACCCATCACCCCCACCCCCCAGCAGTGCAGGGGCAGCCTCCACCAGGCCCCCACTCATGTCTCCCACCACCCCCACCCCCCAGCATCCAGGGGCACCCTCCACCAGGCCCCCACTCATGTCCCCCTGCACCCCCACCCTCCAGCATCCAGGGGCACCCTCCACCAGGCCCCCACTCATGTCTCCCATCAACCCCACCACCCAGCAGTGCAGGGCACCCTCCACCAGGCCCCCACTCATGTCCCCCTCCACCCCCACCCCCCAGAATCCAGGGGCACCCTCCACAAGGCCCCCACTCATGTCCAACTCATGTCTCCCACCAAACCCACCCCCCAGTAGTGCAGGGGACCCTCCACCAGGCCCCCACACATGTCTCCCGCCACCCCCACCCCCCACCATCCAGGGGCACCCTCCACCAGGCCCCCACTCATGTCTCCCATCAGCCCCACCCCCCAGCAGTGCAGGGGCAGCCTCCACCAGGCCCCCACTCATGTCTCCCACCACCCCCACCCCCAGCAGTGCAGGGCACCCTCCACCAGGCCCCAACATATGTCTCCCACCACCCCCACCCCCCAGTAGTGCAGGGGCAGCCTCCACCAGGCTCCCACTCATGTCTCCCATCACCCCCACCCCCAGCAGTGCAGGGGCAGCCTCCACCAGGCCCCCACTCATGTCTCCCATCACCCCCACCCCCGAGCAGTGCAGGGCACCCTCCACCAGGCCCAACTCATGTCCCCCTGCACCCCCAGCCCCCAGCAGTGCAGGGCACCCTCCACCAGGCCCCCACACATGCCTCCCACCACCCCCACCCCCAGCAGTGCAGGGCACCCTCCACCAGGCCCCCACACATGTCTCCCACCACCCCCACCCCCCAGCAGTGCAGGGGCAGCCTCCACCAGGCCCCCACTCATGTCTCCCATCACCGCCACCCCCAGCAGTGCAGGGGAAGCCTCCACCAGGCCCCCACTCATGTCTCCCATCACCCCCACCCCCCAGCAGTGCAGGGAACCCTCCACCAGGCCCCCACACGTGTCTCCCGCCACCCCCACCCCCCAGCAGTGCAGGGGCAGCCTCCATCAGGCCCCCACTCATGTATCCCATCACCCCCACCCCCCAGCAGTGCAGGGCACCCTCCACCAGGCCCCCACACATGTCTCCCACCACCCCCACCCCCCAGCAGTGCAGGGGCAGCCTCCACCAGGCCCCCACTCATGTCTCCCAGCACCCCCACCCCCAGCAGTGCAGGGGCAGCCTCCACCAGGCCCCCACTCATGTCTCCCATCACCCCCACCCCCAGCAGTGCAGGGCACCCTCCACCAGGCCCCCACCCATGTCTCCCACCACCCCCACCCCCCAGCAGTGCAGGGGCAGCCTCCACCAGGCCCCCACTCATGTCTCCCATCACCCCAACGCCCCAGCATCCAGGGGCACCCTCCATCAGGCCCCCACTCATGTCCAACTCATGTCTCCCACCACCCCCACCCCCAGCAGTGCAGGGCACCCTCCACCAGGCCCCCACACATGTCTCCTACCACCCCCACCCCGCAGCTGTGCAGGGGCAGCCTCCACCAGGCCCCCAATCATGTGTCCCTTCACCCCCACCCCCCAGCAGTGCAGGGCACCCTCCACCAGGCCCCCACAAATGTCCCCCTGCACCCCCACCCCCCAGCATCCAGGGACACCCTCCACCAGGCCCCCACACATGTCCCCCTGCACCCCCACCCCACAGCATCCAGGGCCAGCCTCCACCAGGCCCCCCACTCATGTCTCCCACCACGCCCACCCCCCAGCATCCAGGGGCATCCTCCACCAGGCCCCCACTCATGTCCAACTCATGTCTCCCACCACCCCCACCCCCCAGCAGTGCAGGGCACCCTCCACCAGGCCCCCACACATGTCTCCCACCACCCCCACCCCCCAGCAGTGCAGGGGCAGCCTCTACCAGGCCCCCACTCATGTCTCCCACCATCCCCACCCCCCAGCATCCAGGGGCACCCTCCACCAGGCCCCCACTCATGTTCCCCTGCACCCCCACCCTCCAGCAGTGCAGGGCACCCTCCACCAGGCCCCCACGCATGTCTCCCACCACCCCCACCCCCCAGCAGTGCAGGGCAGCCTCCACCAGGCCCCCACACATGTCTCCCACCACCCCACCCCCCAGCAGTGCAGGGGCAGCCTCCACCTGGCCCCCACTCATGTCTCCCATCACCCCCACCCCCCAGCAGTGCAGGGCACCCTCCACCAGGCCCCCACTCATGTCCCCCATCACCCCCACCCCCCAGCAGTGCAGGGCACCATCCACCAGGCCCCCACACATGTCTCCCACCACCCCCACCCCCCAGCAGTACAGGGGCAGCCTCCACCAGGCCCCCACTCATGTCTACCATCACCCCCACCTCCCAGCAGTGCAGGGCACCCTCCACCAGGCCCCCACACATGTCTCCCACCACCCCCACCCCCCAGCAGTGCAGGGGCAGCCTCCACCAGGCCCCCACTCATGTCTCCCATCACCCCCACCCCCCAGCAGTGCAGGGGCAGCCTCCACCAGGCTCCCACTCATGTCTCCCATCACCCCACCCCAGCAGTGCATCGGCAGCCTCCACCAGGCCCCCACTTATGTCTCCCATCACCCCCACCGCCCAGCAGTGCAGGGTACCCTCCACCAGGCCCCCACTCATGTCCACCTGCACCCCGACCCCCCAGCTGTGCAGGGGAACCTTCCACCAGGCCCCCACTCATGTCCCCCTGCACCCCCACCGCCCAGCATCCAGGGGCACCCTACACCAGGCCCCCACTCATGTCCAACTCATGTCTCCCACCACCCCCCAGCAGTGCAGGGAACCCTCCACCAGGCCCCCAACCATGTCTCCCACCACCCCCACCCCCCAGCAGTGCAGGGGCAGCCTCCACCAGGCCCCCAACCATGTCTCCCATCACCCCCACCCCCCAGCAGTGCAGGGGCAGCCTCCACCAGGCCCCCACTCATGTCTCCCATCACCCCCACCCCCCAGCAGTGCAGGGGCAGCCTCCACCAGGCCCCCACTCATGTCTCCCATCACCCCCACCCCAGCAGTGCAGGGGCAGCCTCCACCAGGCCCCCACTCATGTCTCCCATCACCCCAACCCCCCAGCAGTGCAGGGCACCCTTCACCAGGCCCCCACTCATGTCCCCCTGCACCCCCACCCCCCAGCAGTGCAGGGCACCATCCACCAGGCCCCCACACATGTCTCCCACCACCCCCCAGCAGTGCAGGGGCAGCCTCCACAAGGCCCCCACTCATGTCTCCCATCACCCCCACCCCTAGCAGTGCAGGGGCAGCCTCCACCAGGCCCCCACTCATGTCTCCCGTCACCCCCACCCCCCAGCAGTGCACGGCACCCTCCACCAGGCCCCCACTCATGTCTCCCATCAACCCCACCCCCCAGCAGTGCAGGGCACCCTCCACCAGGCCCCCACACATGTCTCCCACCACCCCACCCCCCAGCAGTGCAGGGGCAGCCTCCACCAGGCCCCCACTCATGTCTCCCATCACCCCCACCCCCCAGCAGTGCAGGGCACCCTACACCAGGCCCCCACACATGTCTCCCACCACCCCCACCCCCCAGCAGTGTAGGGGCAGCCTCCAGCAGGCCCCCACTCATGTCTCCCATCACCCCTACCCCCAGCAGTGCAGGGGCAGCCTCCACCAGGCCCCCACTCATGTCTCACATCACCCCCACCCCTCAGCAGTACAGGGGCACCCTCCACCAGGCCCCCACTCATGTCTCCCATCACCCCCACCCCCCAGCAGTGCAGGGGCAGCCTCCACCAGGCCCCCACTCATGTCTCCCATCAACCCCACCCCAGCAGTGCAGGGGCAGCCTCCACCAGGCCCCCACTCATGTCTCCCATCACCCCCACCGCCCAGCAGTGCAGGGTACCCTCCACCAGCCCCCCACTCATGTCCACCTGCACCCCCACCCCCCAGCTGTGCAGGGGCACCCTCCACCAGGCCCCCACTCATGTCCCCCTGCACCCGCACCGCCCAGCATCCAGGGGCACCCTCCACCAGGCCCCCACTCATGTCCAACTCATGTCTCCCACCACCCCCACTCCCCAGCAGTGCAGGGAACCCTCCACCAGGCCCCACACATGTCTCCCACCACCCCCACCCCCCAGCAGTGCAGGGGCAGCCTCCACCAGGCCCCCACTCATGTTTCCCATCACCCCCACCCCAAGCAGTGCAGGGGCAGCCTCCACCAGGCCCCCACTCATGTCTCACATCACCCCCACCCCCCAGCAGTGCAGGGCACCCTCCACCAGGCCCCCACTGATGTCTCCCTGTACCCCCACCCCCAGCAGTGCAGGGCACCCTCCACCAGGCCCCCGCACATGTCTCCCACCACCCCCACCCCCCAGCAGTGCAGGGAACCCTCCACCAGGCCCCCACACATGTCTCCTACCACCCCCACCCCCCAGCAGTGCAGGGGCAGCCTCCACCAGGCCCCCACTCATGTCTCCCATCACCTCCACCCCCATCAGTGCAGGGGCAGCCTCCACCAGACCCCCACTCATGTCTCCCATAACCCCCACCCCCCAGCAGTGAAGGGCACCCTCCACCAGGCCCCCACTCTTGTCCCCCTGCATCCCCACCCCCCAGCAGTGCAGGGCACCCTCCACCAGGCCCCCAAACATGTCTCCTACCACCCCACCCCCCAGCAGGGCAGGGGCAGCCTCCACCAGGCCCCCACTCATGTCTCCCATCACCCCGACCCCCCAGCAGTGCAGGGCACCCTACACCAGGCCCCCACACATGTCTCCCACCACCCCCACCCCCCAGCAGTGCAGGGGCAGCCTCCACCAGGCCCCCACTCATGTCTCCCATCAACCCCACCCCCCAGCAGTGCAGGGCACCCTCCACCAGGCCCCCACTCATGTCCACCTGCACCCCAGCCACCCAGCTGTGCAGAGGCACCCTCCACCAGGCCCCCACTCATGTACCCCTGCACCCCCACCGCCCAGCACCCAGGGGCACCCTCCACCAGGCCCCCACTCATGTCCAACTCATGTCTCCCACCACCCCCACCCCCCAGCAGTGCAGGGAACCCTCCACCAGGCCCCCACACATGTCTCCCACCACCCCCACCCCCAGCAGTGCAGGGGCAGCCTCCACCAGGCCCCCACTCATGTCTCCCATCACCCCCACCCCAGCAGTGCAGGGGTAGCCTCCACCAGGCCCCCACTCATGTCTCCCATCACCCCCACCCCCCAGCAGTGCAGGGCACCCTCCACCAGGCCCCCACTCATGTCCTCCTGCATCCTCACCCCCAGCAGTGCAGGGCACCCTCCACCAGGCCCCCACACATGTCTCCCACCACCCCCACCACCCAGCAGTGCAGGGCACCCTCCACCAGGCCCCCACACATGTCTCCCACCACCCCCACCCCCCAGCAATGCAGGCGCAGCCTCCACCAGGCCCCCACTCATGTCTCCCATCACCCCCACCCCAGCAGGGCAGGCGCAGCCTCCACCAGGCCCCCACTCATGTCTCCCATCACCCCCACCCCAGCAGTGCAGGGGCAGCCTCCACCAGGCCCCCACTCATGTCTCCCATCACCCCCACCCCCCAGCAGTGCAGGGCACCCTCCACCAGGCCCCCACTCTTGTCCCCCTGCACCCCCACCCCCGAGCAGTGCAGGGCACCCTCCACCAGGCCCCCACACATGTCTCCCACCACCCCACCCCCCAGCAGTGCAGGGGCAGCCTCCACCAGGCCCCCACTCATGTCTCCCATCACCCCCACCCCCAGCAGTGCAGGGCACCCTACACCAGTCCCCCACACATGTCTCCCACCACCCCCACCCCCCAGCAGTGCAGGGGCAGCCTCCACCAGGCCCCCACTCATGTCTCCCATCACCCCTACCCCCAGCAGTGCAGGGGCAGCCTCCACCCGGCCCCCACTCATGTCTCCCATCACCCCCACCCCCCAGCAGTTCAGGGGCAGCCTCCACCAGGCCCCCACTCATGTCTCCCATCACCCCCACCCCCCAGCAGTGCAGGGGCAGCCACCACCAGGCCCCCACTCATGTCTCCCATCACCCCCACCCCAGCAGTGCAGGGGCAGCCTCCACCAGGCCCCCACTCATGTCTCCCATCACCCCCACCACCCAGCAGTGCAGGGTACCCTCCACCAGGCCCCCACTCATGTCCACCTGCACCCCCACCCCCCAGCTGTGCTGGGGCACCCTCCACCAGGCCCCCACTCATGTCCTCCTGCACCCCCACTGCCCAGCATCCAGGGGCACCCTCCACCAGGCCCCCACTCATGTCCAACTCATGTCTCCCACCCCCCCCCACCCCCCAGCAGTGCAGGGAACCCTCCACCAGGCCCCCACACATGTCTCCCACCACCCCCACCCCCAGCAGTGCAGGGGCAGCCTCCACCAGGCCCCCACTCATGTCTCCCATCACCCCCACCCCAAGCAGTGCAGGAGCAGCCTCGACCAGGCCCCCACTCATGTCTCCCATCAACCCCACCCCCCAGCAGTGCAGGGCACCCTCCACCAGGCCCCCACTCATGTCCACCTGCACCCCACCCCCCAGCTGTGCAGGGGCACCCTCCACCAGGCCCCCACTCATGTCCCCCTGCACCCCCACCGCCCAGCATCCAGGGGCACCCTCCACCAGGCCCCCACTCATGTCCAACTCATATCTCCCACCACCCCCACCCCCCAGCAGTGCAGGGAATCCTCCACCAGGCCCCCACACATGTCTCCCACCACCCCCACCCCCCAGCAGTGCAGGGGCAGCCTCCACCAGGCCCCCACTCATGTCTCCCATCACCCCCACCCTCAGCAGTGCAAGGGTAGCCTCCACCAGGCCCCCACTCATGTCTCCCACCACCCCCACCCCCCAGCAGTGCAGGGCACCCTCCACCCGGCCCCCATACATGTCTCCCACCACCCCCACCCCCCAGCAGTGCAGGGGCAGCCTCCACCAGGCCCCCACTCATGTCTCCCACCACCCCCACCCCCCAGCATCCAGGGGCACCCTCCACCAGGCCCCCACTCATGTCCAACTGATGTCTCCCACCCCCCACCCCCCAGCATTGCAGGGCACCCTCCACCAGGCCCCCACACATGTCTCCCACCACCCCCACCCCCCAGCCGTGCGATTTGCCTTTGTACGTGTATTCCTGGGGTGCGCGGGTAGTCCCCATGCGATACCATCAGGGTACGTGTATTATGGGTATGCGTGAACTTCCACACGCGATACCAGCAGGCTACGTGTATTACGGGGTTCGCGGGAAGTTCCACACGCGATTGCCCTGGGTACGTGTATTTCGGGGCGCGCGTGAACTTTCACATGCGACTGGGCCTGTGAGAGTGGGGTTGTTAGGGAGAATTCTCTGTTTAGGCTGAATTTCCTAACCTAGTGAGTCCCCCAGCAGCTTTGCTGGATTTCGGGAGTTTGTTTTTTTTCCATCCTGCCAAGAGTGGGACTCTTTTCCTCCCACTCGTGGACATGTATGTTTGTAATTCCTTTGAATGTCAATGTGTTCTATGGGCTATGGGGTCTTTTACTCCATAGGGTCTCATATGTTTTTCTATGTGTGTTACACCGCACCCTATGTGCCGTAGCACTGGGGTGTCCTAGCAGACCTCCACCATAGACTCCATACCCGGGGACTGACTACTGTCTCCCCGGGCATGTAAAGTCACCATTGGCTTTACTAGACCTAAATTTACTAACAGAACTAGTACAAACCATCTTATTGTGGACGTACTAGTAGGGGTAATTCGATTACTCCTGGATCTGTTACTCGAGGGGGCACTGTCCCGTCCCCCCTCGTCGAGTTTTGGCTGGTGGCAGTGGAAACTACTTGTTATGTTCGACCCCGAACCTAACCCTATTGGATTCGTCCCATTGTTAGAGATTGATACTTTTGCTCGTTAATCTCTAACGTACCACCGGTCTACTTATCGTAAATAAGTTTATCGGATGGTATTTTCTGCCAGAACTCGGGTTTTAAAACGGCGTCTGTGTTCGTCTCTGTGACTCCTAAACCAAAGGTTGAGCCCTTTTGTTCTACTTCTGGTGGGCTCTGTACGGAGACCCTCCAAAGTGGTGCCATTCTGTCTGGGTTACCATAGGGGTGTGGGAGGGGGTTTAGGCACCCTGGACCGAGTTGCCTTGCCAACTCCGGTCGCACTCTGGAGTGATTGGCCCAAGTGGTGAGCCTTCCCACTCACCACTTAGCATGTGTTGATTGACAGCTAGGCTGAATGAATGGGGGTTTTCTGCATAAAAGCAGGGCTTTTGGGACTGGATCTTCAGAAGTTGCCACAGGACCTAAGAATCCGACGAGGGTAACGCTGAGCCGACCTGCAACGACGACACCTCCGGTGGAGCCCTGCTGAACCGACTCACCACTTCCCGACGACAGAGGAGATCTTGCTGCCGGAGAGTCTCTTCGCCTGACTGGTGGGAACAACCAGTCCCCTTTGCTTTTTATTCGCCTCAGGACGCAGTGGTCGAATTGCCCGTGCAACGCACCCCGGCAGCCGGATAGCCACTACCCCTGTACCGCGACCAAAAGGTGGTGCCTTGTGACGCAGCACTCCGCGGCTGGTCTCTTCCCTGGTGGTGCACCGGATTTCACTTTTCTTCGACGACGAGAACCTCTCTACTCTTGGCAAAGACCCGACGTGCATCCACCACCAGGAACAACTGCCCCCGCCGGAGCTGCCCTCCACAACAAGGTACCGTGTCCGCCTGGCTTCCGTTTCGATCAGTTCGAGTGAGGTGTCTTAATCCTCTCCTTCCCGTTGGGTCGCCTCCAAGCTTTTCTCATTTATTGTTCTGAACTGGTTCAATCTGCCGATAACAATTTGCTACAAAGACTTGAATGCATCTCCACTAGAGACTTTTTGGGACATATCGCCTTGCCTTTCTCTGAGTGGGCCTGGCCTCTGAACTTTATGATCTATTGTGGCTCTTGCCTTCTTACCGTACATTTTGCCAGTGAAGTATTGAACTGTGTTGATTTCGTAACCTGCCTATCTTTTTCTCTCCCGTCCTAACCAATATTAGAGTGCCATCTAGGTTGAGGTATACACCTCTGTCTGTAAATAAGTGGTGCCGGTAGAACCTAGACTTGTCGAAATATTGCTAGGGGGATTGATCGTTTCTTATTCGTAGAGTAATTGTGTTTGATTTGTTTGCCGTGAAAGTGCCATAGTGTTTTTCATAGATGTTTCGTTATAAATAAATACCTTAATATCTTTACACTAAGCCTTGTTGCGTGTTTGCTTGTCTTGCTGGGAAGAGTTGCCCTATTTTGTATACTCCACATACTGCTCAACTCTTCTTGAGGGAAGTCTGACTGCTCAGCCACAGCTACCAAGTGAATCTGTGTGGTACAGACTGCTACCAAGTGGGTTCACCACCAAACACCTGTAGTCCTAAATCTTTTGCAGTGGTCCCAGAGGGAACTGCACAGGTTTCCGCCTAACAGGGGTACGTGTATTCCAGGGATGGGCGGGAATATTTAGTCGCGACTGGGCCTGGGAGAGCTTGTTACGTGTATTCCTGGGGTGGGCGGGAAGATTCACACGTTCGCCTACAACGTGCCGAAAAATAAATGGTCCAATCCTGAAACACGTACGCCAGCATGAAGCAGGCGTACGTCGACCCGCGCAGCATAAAAGTGCGCGCAAGCAACAAACAAGCTCAGACGCCAGCATGAATATACCGTTCCTAGCAGCAGTGGCCGTGGGTTACCAAAGGAGGAGGAGGAGGATAGTGAGGGCCCGAATTTTCAGTCCCAGAACCAGCCTTTTGGGGATGCCTGATGACCAGATGTATGGGAGGTACAGGTTTCCACCACACATAATACTGGACCTGGTCAGTGAGTGGGAGGATGACCTCACATCACACACCCTGTGCTCCCAAGCACTCAGCCCCCTGGAGAAGGTCCTCAATGTACTGCACTTCTTGGCCACAGGATCATTTCAGCGGACAAGTGCCATAGTGGGTGGGGTGTCACAGGCCACGCAGTCACACTGCCTACACCAGGTCTTGAACATCATCACTGCACGCCCATCAGTCCGTAGGCACATATACCTGCCCAGGACACCTGCAGAAAGGCAGGCTGCTGCCCTGGATTTCTACGTCTGGCACAATTCCCCAAAGTGCTAGGTGCCATTGACTGCACCCATGTGGCACTACGTCCCCCCAGGGCATCTGAGCACATCTATAGGAACCACAAGCACTGGCATTCCATCAACGTGCAGGTAGTATGTAATGCCAAGGGAATCATCACCTCAGTATATGCCAACTATCCAGGGTCCACCCACGACAGCTTCATTTACAGAATGTCTACCCTAAGCCGGGACCTAGAAGCTGGGCGGCATGGCGATACATGGCTGCTTGGTGAGTATGAATGCCACTGCACATGCATGCATGTCAGATGCAGAGTTATGTCACTACCCCACTAATGATACCCATCACCTCCTCACCAGGGGATAGTGCCTACCCTCTGACCACCCACATGATGACGCCAATTCGGAACCCCATCATGCCTCCCGAGGTAAGATACAATACAGCCCATATTGCAACCCAGGGCATAGTGGAGCGCACATTCAGAGTGCTCAAGTCACGCTTTCGCCCCCTTGACCGTTCTGGCGGGCAGCTGTTGTATGCGCCCCCAGTAGTGTGCAGGATCACAGTGGCAGCATGTGTCCTGCACAATGTTGCAACACGCCGGGGCCTGGCTGTAGAAATGGTGGTGCCCCCACATCCCCAACCACATGCACGCCTGCTGCGCATGGGAGGGGAAAGGGCACGGGGTGAGGCAGCCCGTACGCAGCTGGTGGCTAATTACTTCACATAGAAATCACACCCCTGTGGAGTGCACACAGCCCTGGCACATACCATCTGATAAGCAATGATGACTCGACCTGACGATTATGACGAACAAAGGGACAGTCAACTGTCAG
Organism: Ambystoma mexicanum; assembly: GCF_040938575.1. Classification (NCBI taxonomy): domain Eukaryota; kingdom Metazoa; phylum Chordata; class Amphibia; order Caudata; family Ambystomatidae; genus Ambystoma; species Ambystoma mexicanum. The sequence goes on along the minus strand of NC_090938.1, from coordinate 277,947,782 downwards.
AACCATAGCAACCTGAGATTGTTCAAGTGGAAGTGTCACAATGTGTTCATCCCTACCTACACAAACACCACCAATGCAGTGTCATCAAAAGACACACTTCCATGCTGCAGAAATGAATACCCACTTGCAAAATACTACATGAGAACAGTGCCATGTCACCCAACCCCTCCCCCGGCACGGCCACACAACACACCATGGCATGTCATGCAATGTGAGAGCAAACAAATTAATCCCCACAACATGCCCCAAGTGTCACCAACTACAGTGTCCCTAATGGAAACATGGCCACACATGAAATGCTCACAGTAATGCAGGACCTACAACACACATTACCAAATACTTACCAAGAATACCAATCACCTACACAACCTCCAACCTACCTTAAACATGATATTACAGACTTAAAAATTTGGTAGCCTCACTACCTGATGATGCCAGCACTTCGAACACTTCCAAGTATACAGTGTTAGCGCCACGCAAGAGTCTAGGTGCACTGCTTACAACATGGACTCCAGTTCCAAGGTGGACCGCCTTGTGAAGACATGAGAAATGGACCTGCAAATTAGGAGGATGAGATGGATGCAGAGGCACATATCAATACACCATGCAGTGTACAATACAACATGAATATGCACTATGAATGTATACAAAGTATTAACTACAGACTGCCCACACATCGAATGGGAGTCCAACGTCACCATGTACGTCAATGTCACTTGGGCACACCCTTTGCAAGCCCATGGAAACGGGAAGCAGGAGGGATGTGTGTCACACAAACCCAAGCATCTGAACCAAATTCATGACAAGCCTGCATGTGTCCAGCAACAATACAGTGTATGCCCACGGGAGCCACACAAGGCAACACACTGTCCAAAAAAAAAAAATGGCCATTAATGGGCCCGGGGGGGGGGGGGGGGGAGGCCACCCAGGAGGTCCGAGGACAGGGTGCACACCAAAACCCCCCTGTGTGGATCTTGCGAAAAAAAAACACCTCCATGGGCTTATGGCCTACTGTCATGACGCGCGCTCCATGGAAGCTATGGAGCCGATGGAAGGGCTGATTCCGTTCCTCCACCAGCGGTCTAGTTTCCCACGTACTGCACGTCAACGTCATGACGCATATATATAGGCATCACTCGCGGTAATCGTGGCGTTGCAACCTTGCTTTCCTCGCCAGGTTTTGTACGCTAGTGCTCCTCCCTGACTCCCCTTGTTTTGTATCCCGCTTGAACCTTTGTTCTCTCATCTCCTCTACTCCTCAGTTCCTCCCACTTGGTCGTCCTTGATCCGTCTACCACTTTAAATGCTCTTTGCTAACTTGTTGTACATACATCTACGATTGTATGCTCCTTCCCATCGCAGCCTTCTGCAGACCTCTTCCTCGTTCCTCGGCTACGGTCTCCATCCAAACAGAGCTACGTACGCTAGCTCGACTCCAGCAGTGTCTTCTGGGAATTGAAGTCCTCTCATCTACATCAACGGAAAGTCTTCAGCCTCAATATTCGTAGTGCTACTACATCCAAGCACACCAGGGTTTTTCAGCCACGCTTTTCCCTGGTATTGGGGGCGGACTCCCTAAGGGTCCCTTCTGCCTTGCTGTTTGACAGCGGGCAGGGTGGCTTCCAGTGGAGCTCGTCCCAAACTCAACAGGAAAGGACTGGACCTTTGGAGAGAAAGGAGAGTCATAGACACAGACAGTTCCTCAGAAGAACCGAGTGCAGGTGATGAGAAGGAGGAGGGAACCAAAGAGGGTATTTGTCAAGCTACTACTACTTCATCGCATGACAGTTTGCAACGCCAAAGGATGGCTAGCTTAGAGCAGTATCAAGAATTGGTCAATGCCATACAGGGGATAACTGCTGAGCTCCAAACCATGAGGGTAGAAAATACCGCCCTTAAGGCTGACAATGCCGCTCTGAGACAACAAATGATTCTGAGAGAAGAAGTTCGGGGAGATCTCCCACCTATGCCCATACCTTGTGGGAAGTATGAAGGGAACCCCAAGAAGATTAAGGAATTCCTCGATGCCTGTAGAGTATACTACACTTTTCGGCCAAGGATGTATGAATCCGACAAAGCAAAAGTAGGCTTCCTCGTCTCAAACCTTGGGGGTAACGCTCTAGCATGGGCTACCCCGTTAGTTACAGAAACTGATCCTGTTCTGAATAATTACAATGCCTTTGTACTACAATTCAGAGAACGCTTTGAAAGGACCGAGACCTTGTACGCGTCCTATGAAAACATGCTAGACCTCAAACAAGGTCTTGTTGATGTTCAAACCTATGCCTCAAACTTCCAGTGGATAGCATTGGAGACAGGATGGCCTGACTCAGTTAAGCAGACTCTCTTTAGGAGAGGACTACATGAAGACTTGAAAGATGAACTCTCTCGAGTATCAAGACCCTCCTCCTTCCAAGAACTGGTCGCTCTGACCCTCCAGATGGAATTTCGAATTTCCGAGAGACGAGCAGAAAGAAGGAAGACCAGATCCAATCCGCCTTTTACACCATCCTCATACACGCCTGCCACTCCAGACAGATCTCTTTCCCAGACTGAAGAGCCCATGCAAATAGGTGCAGCGAGGGGTCCCCTCAGTGCAGCAGAAAGAAAGAGACAAAAAGACCTGCACTTGTGCATGTATTGCGGTTCTGAGAAGCACCTTCTAAGAGATTGTCCGGAAGTACCTCCCCGAAGATCGGGAAACGACAGACCCCGACCCTGAGCAGGGACACGGAAGGGGCTTCTCTTGCTAATCCCTGTGTTACAAATCCACCTATACCATGTACTCCCTCAAACCAATTTATGGTCCTAAAGATCGTTCTGGAATGGACCTCTACCCAAGCAGTTGAGTGTCTGGCAATGCTTGATTGTGGTGCAGCTGGGAACTTTATGGACGACCAATGGGCCAGTAAATACGCTATTCCTAGGAGAGAAAAGCCTCAACCCATACCGGTAGAAGGAGTGGATGGTACACCCTTGTCTTCCGGTCTTATCCGACAAGAAACCACAGAAGTCATGGTTAAGATGAAGACTCACCATGAAACCGTGATATTCGATCTGATTAAGGCTGCCCACTTTCCCGTGATACTCGGGATACCCTGGTTAAGAAAACACAATCCGGGAATTGACTGGGTAACTAACATTATAGAGTTCAGGTCTGACCTTTGTATGCAGTCCTGTTTGAAGGAGGAGGGGCCACATTCACATCAGGGTGACACAGTGCCAGCGAGGAGTATTAACTCCATTCCTGTAGCCTATCAAGAATTTACTGACATATTTGCTGACACTCTTCCTAGACCTCTTCCTCCACATCGAGCCGAGGACTGTAAGATCGACCTTATACCTAATGCGGTAGTTCCATTTGGGAGAATGTATCCCTTATCCCTCCCGGAGAAGGAAGCATTAAGAGACTACCTAGCCAGCAATCTCCAGAATGGCTTGATACAAGAATCTACTTCCTCAGCTGGAGCTTCTCTGTTCTTTATACCAAAGAGGGGAACCAAGGAACTCAGACCTTGTATTGACTTCAGGGGCCTGAATAGTCAAACCATCCGAGATCGATACCCGATGCCTCTGATAAAGGAGATCATGGAAGCAGTACAAGGGGCAAGATGGTTCACCAAACTAGACCTCAGAGGGGCTTATCATCTCCTACGAATCAAACAAGGGGACGAATGGAAGACCGCCTTTCGTACTCCATTAGGTCATTTTGAGTACAAGGTAATGCCCTTTGGTTTGGTTAACGCGCCAGCCCAGTTCCAAAGATTTATGGACAAGGTCTTTTGTGATCTTCTGTTCAAGTCCACTGTAGTCTACTTGGATGACATCTTAGTGTACTCTCACACTATTGAACAACATCGTCTACACGTAATAGAAGTGCTCAAGAGACTTCGAGACCACCACCTATTAGTCAAACCAGAGAAATGTCTTTTTGAGGTTTCTACAGTTTCATATCTGGGCTTTATACTGTCAGAAAACCGCATTGAGATGGACCCTAACAAGACTACATCTATTAACGATTGGCCTGTTCCCAACTCTGTCAAGGACATCCAGAGGTTCTTGGGGCTGACAAATTTCTATCGTAAATTCATCACAGGCTTCTCCAACATAGTCCTACCTATCACAGCTTTGCTAAAGAAAGGGGTGAAGTTCCGTTGGACGTCAGAAGCAGATTACGCTTTTCATCAGCTCAAACAAGCATTTACCTCAGCACCTATCCTCAGGCAGCCTGATCAGTCTCAACCCTTTATCGTAGAAGCCGACGCCTCACAAGGGGCTATTGGAGCAGCTCTGCTACAAAGGAAGGAGGATCAACTTGAACATCCCATTGCCTATTATTCCAGGACACTCACCTCCAGTGAAAGAAACTATTCGGTGATCGAAAAGGAACTGTTAGCAATTAAACAGGCTTGTGAGGAATGGCGCCATTTGTTGCAAGGAGCGAAATACCCGTTTCAGGTACGAACAGACCACAGGAACCTAAGTATTCTCCAACAGATGGAATGCAAGAACTCACGTCATGCTCGTTGGGCTTACTACTTCTCCCAATTTGATTTCATACTCACATACCTACCGGGTAAAGACAATCACTTAGCTGATGCACTCTCCCGCAGCCATCAAGAAGGATCAGGGAATCACCCCGAACAGGAATGGCTGCTCAATGGGAAGAGATTCATAGGAACAGTAAATAATTATTTACAACAGGTTCTGCAAGCCCAGAAAACCACCTCTCTTCCAAGAGACCCCTCTCTATCCTACAAAGGAGAATACCTGTTTAAAAATGACTTGCTTTACCTACCCACCCAAGAACTCCAGAACCAAGCTCTTTCGTGGTGCCATGATCTTCCCATGGCTGGTCACAAGGGCCGTACTGCTACACTAGAACTATTGAAGAGGAACTTCTGGTGGCCAAAGATGAATAAGGATGTTGTGGAGTACATCTCTTCCTGTCCAGTTTGTGTTCAAAGCAAACACAGTTCAGCTAAACCATTGGGGCTGCTACAACAAGAGGAACCACCTGCTGGGCCTTGGCAACATATATCTATGGATTTTATCGTTGAGTTACCCAGATCGGGAGGATGTTCTGCCATCATGGTAGTGGTCGACTCCTTCAGTAAGCTGGCTCATTTCATTCCTCTTAAAGGCACTCCTTCTGCCACTACCACAGCAGACATGTTCTTAAAGGAGGTAGTCCGTCTCCATGGTTTGCCTTCCTCAATTGTGTCTGATCGAGGAACCCAGTTCACCTCCAGGTTCTGGACAGCCTTGTGTAAACAGTTGCAGATTCAGAGAGCGTTGTCTTCTGGCTTTCACCCAGAAACAAACGGACAGACCGAACGGCTCAACGCGACACTTGAACAGTACCTAAGATGTTACTGCAACCAGACTCAGGATAACTGGTATCATCTCTTATCGGTTGCAGAATTCTCGTATAACAACACCAAGCATACTGCAATAGGAATGAGTCCTTTCAAATTTACATATGGGTACGAACCCAAACACATCCCATTTCCTGCTATTCAACCCACTAATGTCCCTACTATAGACCTACTACTGGACACTCTGAAACAAACTCATAGGTCTGCTCAAGAAACCCTGTTAGCCAGTCGCCAGACTTACAAGAGAAGGGCTGACAAGAACAGAAGACCTAATCCTGATTGGAAGAAAGGAAGCAAGGTATGGTTATCCACTAAATACCTTCCCCGGAGAGTCCACTCAGGTAAATTCACTCCGAGATATATTGGACCGTTTTCCATAAATCAACGGATCAATCCTGTGGCCTTTCGGCTAAACCTCCCGCACTCTCTTCGAAGAATACATCCAGTGTTCCATACCTCGCTTCTTAAGGAATATATACCTGATCCTTTTCTGAGAACCTCCAGAAGAAGGATACCCAGTGTGGATGATGACACCAAAGAGTATGAGGTTTCACGCATCTTAGACTCACGTTACAAACACGGAGTCCTACAATACCTCGTACTGTGGAAAGGATACCCTTGGACAGAAAGATCTTGGGAACCAGCCAAAAATCTACATGCCTCCAGACTCCTACGCATATTCCACAGACACCATCCGGGCAAGCCTGGAGGACGGCCTTGGCGAAGGGGTTATACTGTCATGACGCGCGCTCCATGGAAGCTATGGAGCCGATGGAAGGGCTGATTCCGTTCCTCCACCAGCGGTCTAGTTTCCCACGTACTGCACGTCAACGTCATGACGCATATATATAGGCATCACTCGCGGTAATCGTGGCGTTGCAACCTTGCTTTCCTCGCCAGGTTTTGTACGCTAGTGCTCCTCCCTGACTCCCCTTGTTTTGTATCCCGCTTGAACCTTTGTTCTCTCATCTCCACTACTCCTCAGTTCCTCCCACTTGGTCGTCCTTGATCCGTCTACCACTTTAAATGCTCTTTGCTAACTTGTTGTACATACATCTACGATTGTATGCTCCTTCCCATCGCAGCCTTCTGCAGACCTCTTCCTCGTTCCTCGGCTACGGTCTCCATCCAAACAGAGCTACGTACGCTAGCTCGACTCCAGCAGTGTCTTCTGGGAATTGAAGTCCTCTCATCTACATCAACGGAAAGCCTTCAGCCTCAATATTCGTAGTGCTACTACATCCAAGCACACCAGGGTTTTTCAGCCACGCTTTTCCCTGGTATTGGGGGCGGACTCCCTGAGGGTCCCTTCTGCCTTGCTGTTTGACAGCGGGCAGGGTGGCTTCCAGTGGAGCTCGTCCCAAACTCAACAGGAAAGGACTGGACCTTTGGAGAGAAAGGAGAGTCATAGACACAGACAGTTCCTCAGAAGAACCGAGTGCAGGTGAGGAGAAGGAGGAGGGAACCAAAGAGGGTATTTGTCAAGCTACTACTACTTCATCGCATGACACCTACACGGCTACCCTATTGTGAGAGAATCACTGCTGTCGCTCTCCTCACCCTCTGCAGCTGCATCAAGAGGTGGTGGCACTATGGGAGGCAGCCCACGCAAAGCCATAGTCTGTTCCTCCATGGCAGCAAGCATGCGGGTGTGGTAGGTCTCGTTCTGGAGGATAATTGTGCGTAGGTCCCCATGCAACAACTCACGGGATGCCCGGACCTCTGCCCTAGTTGCCTGCATCTCAGCTGAGAGCGTACGTGTGAGACGCTCCAGCTGCTGTTCTGTCCTTCTGTTTGTTGAAGCCTCAAGCTCAACAAGAGTCGTCCTGAGGTGAAGGAGTTCCACCCTCAGGGCTTCCCTGTGGCCCTGGGACTCTATGGAAATGGCTTCACGCAGAGTCGCCAGTGCCGCCCGCCTGTCCCTGTCGGACGCCAACACGTCCTCCCTGTGTGACTGGCAGATGGAGTCTGTTGCCTGCTGTAGTCGCTCCATCAGCCTTTCTGGGGGGACAATGGAAGTGGCCACCCTATCCATGGCCTGAGCCATCATCTCTGATGATGCTGCCTGTTGGGTTGCCATACCGTATATGGATTGCTCCCATGCGGTATTGCCAGGTGGCGTACGGCCACCATGTCAGTGGGCACCACACCTGTCCGGGGCAAGGCGAACTGCGCCTTGCTGTGCCGGCACTGCCTGAGGCTGCAGGACTGCATTCCCCCTCTGATCTGCTGGCCCAGGAACAAGATCAGATGTTGCGGAGTGTGACCCTGCATCCGTAACCACCAAAGGCGTACCTGCCAAAACTGACATCCCCATTGAGGGTTCTAACCCTGGTGCAGGTGGGTCAGACAGAACAGAATCCCGCCCAGGAACACTCACCTGCGACGGCACATAGGTCTCATCTTCCGAATCGACACGTGAATACAGCTCGGGGGAGGTGCAGCCAGAGACACCCCTTGAGAGCACGACCTGCAGCAGTTGTGGGTTCTCACCCACCACCACACCATGTCCCTCACTGGTGGTCGGTCGGGCCTCAGACCCCTCCTGGGTCTGCACCATCTCCACAACCCCAGCAGTATCAAGTGCGTCATCCCCTGCAAAGACATAAAAGAAAACAAATGGAAACAGGCATTAGCACTATGGCACACAATTAGGGCTGAGAGGCTACAGAAACAGTACTTGATTGACACATGTCCCACATGACTAAAACCCTCCCATGCATGCATCGTCACTGCGTGTGAAGTGTTGGCAGATGGCACACATTGATGACACCAAGATGGAAGATGAACACATTTGCTGCATGCTGCCTAGCAGTGGCATCACACATTGGCCTGTATTTGGCAGGTCAAATACACATGCCATCACACAGATGGCATGTACCCTAGCCATAAAGTGAAGAGTGAGAGGAGGGCACCAATTGTTCATTCAGTCCAGTTTGCTCATGAAATTGATTTTTTCATTGAAATGGTTCAAATGTTTAACCTGGAGCTGCCAGTCCAAAATGGTCCTATAGCACAGGGACATGTCTAAACAAATCATGTCCAGGAAACAAAGCCAGTCCACTGTACCATAGCCATGTCAGACATGTGACAATAGGACTGAGAAATGCCGAGTAAAAGTGGTGGTATGCAAACAATCTGCCTGAATAAACAGAGGAAAATAAGCAACAATGTTGTGGCAAGATGACACTTCAAGGGCAACTGGCGTGGTGTTGGGCTGGATGTCTAATGTTGGCAGAAGGGATACTGCTATACCCAAATGCTGGTGCACAGAATATATTGGATGAGGCACATGGGTGACCCAAACCACTCAGGCACACACACCCTCACCTGGCACCCAAACAGAAGACCTCCCACACACAGCATGCACATGGATGACGCACACATGCATGTGCACTCACCAGACAATGCCTTGTAATCTGCCAGTTCTCCCACGCCTTGGATCTGTTCCTCCGTGACATAGGTCCCAGCAACCTGCTCATGTGGAGTGAGTTCTATGTCCTCTGCTGGAGACCCACCTCCAGTCACTAGAGTTGCGGCATGACTTGAGGCCAGCTTATTCTTTGCCCTGCGCTTCAGGTCATTCCAGCGCTTGTAGCAGTCAGTAGCTGTGCGCCTCACGATTCCAAGGGCACTTATGATGTCCGCGATGGTCTGCCAGTGTGCCTGACTTTGTGCAGGTGTGGTCTTGGATCCTGCAACAATCACCATTTCGCGGTCATGTGTGGACACATACTCTACAAGTGCATTCAGTTCGGCCTCATTGAAGCTGGGTGTTAGGGAGAATTCTCTCCTTAGGCTGAATTTCCTAACCTAGTGAGTCCCCCAGCAGCTTTGACGGATTTCTGGAGTTTGTTTTTTCCATCCTGCCAAGAGTGAGACTCTTTTTCTCCCACTCTTGGACATGTATGTGTGTGTAATTCCTTTGAATGTCAATGTGTTCTATGGGCTACGGGGTCTTTTACTCCATAGGGTCTCATATGTTTTTCTATGTGTGTTACACCGCACCCTACGTGCCGTAACACTGGGGCGTCCTAGCGGACCTCCACCATAGACTCCATACCCGGGGACTGACTACTGTCTCCCCGGGCATGTAAAGTCACCATTGGCTTTACTAGACCTAAATTTACTAACAGGACTAGTACAAACCATCTTATTGTGGACGTACTAGTAGGGGTAATTCGATTACTCCTGGACCTGTAACTCGAGGGGGCACTGTCCCGTCCCCCCTCGTCGAGTTTTGGCTGGTGGCAGTGGAAACTACTTGTTATGTTCGACCCCGAACATAACCCTATGGGATTCGTCCCATTGTTGGAGATTGATACTTTTTCTCGTTAATCTCTAACGTACCACCGATCTACTTATCTTAAATAGGTTTATCGGAGGGTATTTTCTGCCAGAACTCGGTTTGTAAAATGGCGTCTGTGTTCGACTCTGTGACTCCTAAACCAAAGGTCGAGCCCTTTGTTCCACTTTTGGCGGGCTCTGTACAGAGACCCTCCAAAGTGGTGCCATTCTGTCTGGGTTACCACCGGGGTGTGGGAGGGGGTTTAGGCACCCTGGACCGAGTTGCCTTGCCAACTCCGGTCGCACTCTGGAGTGATTGGCCCAAGTGGTGAGCCTTCCCGCTCACCACTTAGCATGTGTTGATTGACAGCTAGGCTGAATGAATGAGGTTTTCTGCATAAAAGCAGGGCTTTTTGGACTGGATCTTGAGAAGTCGCCACAGGACCTAAGAATCCGACGAGGGTAACGCTGAGCCGACCTGCAACGACGACACCTCCGGTGGAGCCCTGCTGAGCCGACTCACCACTTCCCGACGACAGAGGAGATCTCCCTGCCGGAGAGTCTCTTCCCCTGGCTGGTGGGAACAACCAGCCCCCTTTGCTTTTTATTCGCCTCAGGAAGCAGTGGTCGAATTGCCCGTGCAGAGCACCTCGGCAACCGGATAGCCATTACCCCTGTACCGTGACCAAAAGGTGGTGCCTTGTGACGAGCACTCCGCGGCTGGTCTCTTCCCTGGTGGTGCACCGGACTTCCCTTTTCTTCGACGACGAGAACCTCTCTACTCTTGGCAAAGACCCGACGTGCATCCACCACCAGGAACAACTGCCCCCGCCGGAGCTGCCCTCCACAATAAGGTACCGTGTCTGCCTGGCTTCCCTTTCGATCGGATTGAGTGAGGTGTCTTAATCCTCTCCTTTCCGTTGGGTCGCCTCCAAGCTTTTCTCATTTATAGTTCTGAACTGGTTCAATCTGCCTATAACGATTTGCTACAAAGACTTGAATGCATCTCCACTAGAGACTTTTTGGGACATCGCTCCTTGCCTCTCTCCGAGTGGGCCTGGCCTCTGAACTTTACGATCTATTGTGATTCTTGCCTTCCTGCCTTGCATTTTATCCGCGAAGGATTGGACTGTGTTGATTTCATAACCTGCCTATCTTTTTCTCTCCCGTCCTAACTAATATTCGAGTGTCATCTAGGTTGAGGTATACACCTCTGTCTGGAAATAAGTGGTACCGGTAGAACCTAGAGTTGTCGAAATATTGCTAGGGGGATTGATTGTTTTTCTTCTTCGTAGAGTAATTGTGTTTGATTTGTTTGCCGTGATAGTGCCATAGTGTTTTTCATAGATGTTCTGTTATGAATAAATACCTTAATATCTTTACACTAAGCCTCGTTGCGTGTTTGCTTGTCTTGCTGTGAAGAATTGCCCTATTTTGTATACTCCACATACTGCTCAACTTTTCTTGAGAGAAGTCTGACTGCTCAGCCACAGCTACCAAGTGAATCTGTGTGGTGCAGACTGCTACCAAGTGGGTTCCCCGCCAAACGCCTGTAGTCCTAAATCTTTTGCAGTGGTCCCAGAGGGAATTGCACAGGTTTCCGCCTAACACTGGTGTACAGCGGTGGGATTTGTATCGAGTATACAGTTTAGAGTGCTTTTTGACACTGTAGGATAACTAACCACAAAACTTTGCACAAAAAAGCAACTTTCAAAAAAACATGTCTACGATGGAAACTTACAGTCAAGAGTCCTTGTCACGTGAAAATACTGAGAGTTTGCGAGCTCTCTGTAGGCAAGAGAATCTTCCTGTAAGAGGCAAGAAGTTAGAACTAATAGAGAGATTGCTGGCGAACCAAAGTCTGGGTACTGGTTCAGAGGAACCAATCTCTCCAGCGATTGTAGATAACAGTGATGGTGTTGATCTGAATCGTAATTCTGATGATAGCGATGAAGAGGCTGACGAGGACGGCGAGGCTAACAAAACTGTTTCCCCTGCTCCTCTACCCGCCTTACCAGCTGTGCCTACGGGGCCCATACCAGGTCCCACAAGTAACCCTACTTATTTTGAACTTGAAAAAATGAAGCTCGAACTAGAATACAAACGGTTCTTGGCTCAATCTGAAGGAAACCAAGAGCTCGAGTTCAGACGGATGAATGCCCAGGCTGAGCAGAAGCAAGCTGAGTTAAGACTCAGGGAAATAGAACTTAATCACGAGTTAGAGATGAAAAAGTTGCCTATGGAAAATGCTTCTCTCTCCTCTGGTTCCTCTAGGAGCTCCAGTCCCAAAAGACCCCCGATGCCAAAGGAATTAGTGGGTATGTATGAACCAAGATTGGATGTGTTGGATTGGTTGAAACTGTTTGAATACAATCATGGGCTCCAGGACATCTCCAGGAATTTGCTTTGCTTCCCTGGTTGTTCTCTAGGCTCCCTCCTGTTGCGACTGATAATGGAGTTGGGGGAGGCGGATAAAACGGATTACGAAAGTGTGAAACTAGCTTTAATAGCTAGATTCAGGAAGACCCCTTCCCAGTATCTTAAGAGGTTTAGAACCCTCAAAAAGCATGATGGTACCCCTTGGGCTACCTGGGTGAGTGAAGGGTTGAAAAACTTAGAGGGATGGATTAAGGGTTACAAAGTGAACACTTATGAGGGTATGAGGAATCTTTTTATGTTGGAGTCTATTTATGATGCCTGTTCTCCTAAGCTCAGACAGCACTTGGCTGATTCGAACGAGTTGGATTCCAGGGAGCTAGCTAAGGCTGCTGACTTGTGGGTTGCCAACAAAGCAACTCATAAGGATTCTGGGGCAACTCAGAAAAAGGATGAGGGAAAACAGCCTAAAAAAGACTCAAAAGAGAATTCTAATAACTCACAATCTAAAGAGGGCCCCAAACAAAACCAGAAGGGTAAGCCACCGGGAAAACCACAGCAGAATAGTGTGCCTTCTGGTGCCAAATCGGAATGAGGTCAGAACAAGCCACCATTCCAGAAAGCATTTGGTAAATGCTTTGTTTGTGGCTCGACTGACCACGTGAAAGGACATCCCAGATGTAAGGGTAAACCTTCAGGGGTCCAGCTTGTCTCCTTAGCCTTCGCTCCAGAGGAGGAAGTCCAAATGGCAAGTGGAAACTTTCTACTGCTAGCTGACGAACCCATTGGAGTCTCAGCCAGCGTTTCTTTAGTATCTCTAGGGTTGTGGGAACAACAGAATTTAGATGGCTATAATTCTATCCCCGATAATACTAAAGAGTATTATAAGGACAGTGTACAGGTGAATGGTCAGGAGACTCCTGCCATTAGGGACACTGGGGCCAGCATAACTGTGGTGGATAAATCGTTTTTTCAGGCTGAGGATGTTGCTAATGCACCCAGACGCCTCACCAAGTTAGCTGGAGGGCCTGTGCAGATGCTTTCCCAATTACCAGTTCTCATCCAGTGTAACGACATGACGGTGAAGATACCTGTCAGCATACAGAGTGAGGTACCAGGACGCGTACTGTTGGGTAACGATTTGAAAACTCTCGGAGTTGTATTGCATACTCCCAGACCTCCTAGTAAACGGTTACAGGAGCTAACCAGACCTGCAAGAGAGAGGACCATGCGCGGTACTCTCCAGGAGATGATGAAGAAAGATATCACTCCTGCTCCACTGGAATTGTCGGCCGCTGTCTCCAAGAAATCAGGCTTCTACCCCGAAACCTGCAGCCCGCATTCCAGTGCAGCCAACACGGACTTCCCCGCGGTTGTCCACAGTTACACCCGTAACTCCACCTCCAGCCGAGGCTGAGAGGGAGGTACAACCCTGTGTGGTAGAATTAGACTCTGAGGAAGAGCCAATGGAAGGCCAGGAACTCATTGGAGATCTGGATCCTGTTGACCATCCTGAGCTGCAGTCTTTACTGGCAGAAGGTGGACCCAGCAGGGCAGACTTCAGTAAGGGACAGAGAGAATGTCCAACTCTGGAAGGTCTTTGCCACCAGGCAGAAGCTCAGGCTGAAGGGTAAGAGCCAGGGAAATACAGGTTCAACTGGGAAGATGGCCTCTTCTACAGTGAACCGACCGAATCTGCTCCTGGAGACTACAAACGACTTGTAGTACCCCAAGAGAACAGACCACAGTTCTTGCAGTTAGCCCACGATATTCCTTTGGCTGGTCACTTGAGTTTCAAGAAGACTAAGGAAAGGCTCTCTCTCTATTTCTATTGGCCAAAGATGGGGGCCGAAGTAGAAAAACACTGCAGGAGGTGCCACACCTGCCAGACCTCTGGTAAGGTTGGCTCCAAGAATGTGGCACCTTTAGTGCCTCTCCCAGTCGTGGGAGTCCCATTTGAGAGAGTAGGGATTGACTCCGTTGGTCCCCTTGATCCTCCAACCTCCTCAGGCAACAGGTTTATACTTGTTGTAGCAGACCATGCTACTAGGTATCCTGAGGCAATTCCTATGAGGACTGTTACAGCTCCGGCTGTGGCTAAGGCCCTCCTTGGTATTTTTACTAGGGTCGGGTTTCCGAAGGAAGTAATCTCTGACAGGGGGTCAAACTTTATGTCCCACTACATGAAAGCCATGTGGAAAACCTGCGGAGTTACTTACAAGTTCTCAACGGCTTACCACCCATAAACCAATGGGTTGGTAGAACGGTTCAACCGAACCATGAAGAGCATGATAGGTGCTTTAGAGGAACCTCTTAAGCGCAAGTGGGACCTTCTACTGCCATGCCTTCTCTTTGATTATAGAGAAGTCCCTCAGGAGGGCGTAGGTTACTCGCCCTTCGAACTCCTCTATGGTCATCCCGTCAGAGGTCCATTGGCCCTGATTAAGGAGGGGTTGGAGAGTGCTCCTTCCCCCAAGCCAGTCAGAGTGACTGACTACGTGATAGGTCTCCGGAGGAGAATTTCGCACATGATGACGGAAGCAAGCGATAACTTGAAAGCTGGACAAGCATTGGTCAAGCACTAGCACGATCAAAAGGCTAACATGGTTGAGTTCGCTCAAGACTAGCTCGTTCTCGTTATGATCCCAACAAGGCAGAGGGCCTTGCAAGATAAGTGGATGGGACCCTTCGTAGTAGTGGGTAAACTCGGAGAGGTTAACTATCTGGTGGACTTGGGCAATCCCAAGGAGGCTCCGACAGTCTTTCACACCAACCGACTTAAAGCGTATGTCTCACAACCTGATGTAGGAGCTTTGCTTCTAGCATCATCCGAGGAAGAAGAAGAGAGTGAAGCTCTTCCGGATCTCCTCAGAGGCTTGCCTTTAGACGAAAAAATTGAAGGAGTAAATCTCTCCTCCAATCTGACACCCGAGCAACAAGAAGAGTGCAAATCGATGTTGAATCAGTTTGCCCCTCTGTTCTCGCTTTCACCAGGCTTGACCCATTGGGGCCAGCACGACATACTCACTGGTGACCAGTCAAAAACAGAGGATACCACATGTCAGAAAATGTACGAACCCACATCAAAGGTGAGGTCAGCAAGATGCTTGATCTCGGGTTAATAGAGCCCTCTACTAGTCCATGGTCTAGCCTAGTTGTGTTAGTACCAAAGGCCGGATCTAAAGAACTTAGATTCTGCGTGGATTATAGAGCTCTTAATGCAGTCACCAAGACTGATGCCCACCCTTTGCCAAGAACAGATGAGTTGGTGGATAAACTTGGCGCTGCCAAGTTCCTCAGCACATTTGACTTGACGTCAGGCTATTGGCAAATAGCCCTGACAGACCATGCCAAGGAGAAAACTGCATTTTCTACCCCCGTTGGCTTATACTAGTTTAAGGTAATGCCTTTCGGATTGAAAAATGCACCTACTACGTTTCAACGGATGGTAAACCAGGTTCTGAATGGGATGGAGGACTTCTGCATGGCATGCTTGGATGACATCGCAGTGTTCAGCAATTCCTGGGAAGAACATGTAACCCACCTGAGAGATGTTTTGCAGGCTCTTGGATGAGCCAATCTGACCATAAAGGCGAGTAAATGCCAAATTGGACAGAGTAAGGTAGTCTATTTTGGGCATGAGGTAGGCGGTGGAGAAATAAGGCCTTTGCTCAGTAAAATTGAAGCTGTGCAAAATTGGACAACACCGAATACTCAAACCCAGGTGAGAGCCTTCCTAGGCCTCACTGGGTATTACAGGAATTTCATAGAGAACTATGGGACCATAGCTTCTCCACTGAATGTCATCTCCTCGCCCAAATTTCCTAAAAAGGTTAAATGGAACGAGGAGTGCAATCAGGCTTTTGAAAACCTGAAAAAGGCTCTTTGCTAAGCCCCAGTACTCAGAGCGCCTGATTACCGCCAACACTTCATTGTGCAGACAGACGCTTCGAATGTAGGAATAGGTGCCGTACTCAGTCAACTGGATGGGAAAGGTAGGGAGCACCCCGTTTGCTTCATCAGCCGCAAGCTGAAGGATCCTGAAACAAGGTGGGCAACAATCGAAAGAGAGTGCTTTGCTATCGTGTGGGCTCTGAAGAAGTTTAGGCCGTACTTGTATGGTTCTAC
Source organism: Ambystoma mexicanum (assembly GCF_040938575.1). Lineage (NCBI taxonomy): Eukaryota > Metazoa > Chordata > Amphibia > Caudata > Ambystomatidae > Ambystoma > Ambystoma mexicanum. The sequence continues at coordinate 277,931,613 of NC_090938.1, read as the reverse complement.
TTTCGTCATTCAGACTGACCACCAACCCTTGAGATGGTTTGTGGGGGGGAAATTCTGCCGGGGTCGGCCGGGCCGTCCGTAGACCTCCGGGCAGGGAGGCCCCAACTCCTCCCGTATATCCCAAAAGAGATAGAGTATGAGACACACGCAAGAAGCAAGGTGACTCTGCTGTTTATTAGACAAAACGGCAGGGATGGGTCAAGGATCGTACGCGTCCGTCCTGACACACACACAATCGTGGGGCTCGCAGGTCCTTTTTACCTTAGTATGACGCGCTACTTGCGTCACCTTAGAAAGTTTAGCAAAAAACCGATTTCCACTCTGGATTGGTTACTCGAGTGGTAGGGTTAGTATAGCATACATATAGAGAACGGTGTTAGTGGTTGAGGGTTAGTCAGGTGGTATACTTGGGCTGTCCCTTCAATTTGATACATGAAAATTGTTACATGAAGACCTCTGAGGATTGGTCAATGTTAATGGCGTCAGTGATAAGAGCCCCATGTTCTGATTGGTCCGCTCGCGAGCCTCCCAGTCTGAGACTATCGCTGTTCCCAGCTCGCGGTGCACCTGTCATTTGCAACAATGTTTTACTATGGGTAGGTGTAAACAATGTGAGGATTTATTCATATGTTGGGAGGTTGACTACTCCCACTGCTGCAGATGTCCAATGAGTCTTTTAATTGTATCTGCCTGTGTCTTGAAACGTGGGATTCAGGCGTCTCCTTCCTCCTGGGCTTGGCATCCTGTCAGGTTTGGCTTTGTCACGTGAGGTGGGACCGTGTTTGAGGCAAAATTCAGCACAATTAATATTGTTTTTCCCACTGTGTGCCTGGTTTATCTTGCAGGTGCGACCTTGGCGTCGGCTTGCGGCGTGCGAGATTGCAACATCGTGCCCTTGGCGGTGTGCTTTCGCCGGGCTCATTCTGCAGGGTCAGCAACCGAGCTCTTGCTCATTCAATGTTCATGGAAGCTTTTGCTTGCGGCCTACTTGGGCCTGGTGCATAGGTGGAACCGTTTGATGCAGAGCGCTTTAGGTTACGGTATCATATTGCTCTATCCTCAGTATCGTGTCTCCGTTATATTCTTCATTATGGTACATGGTTCTTAGAAGAAGCGTGAGCAAGCCTTTTTAGATAAGTTCATTATGCGTCTTGCGTTTCTGCATTTTGAGAGCCTATGTGGAAAATAATAAAGATGCACGTCTGTCGCCTACGTCATAGCACTAAGTATGTTCTTCGTGTGGATTGGTGTGCGAGTGTCCGGTGTGCATGTTTGCACAGGTGTGCTGACCGTTGGCTAGGTCGTCATGGCATCTCTAACGACGTGTAGGTTTAGTCGAGTTGATCCATGCCGCAGGTGTCGGCATGGACAGGGCGGGCTGCTGGGCAGGTAGGCGGGCACATCCGTATGTTCCTGTACCAGGGTATTTGGTCATCTGGTAGATAGGCAAACTCCTCTCGTGGCGGGTGTCTAGGCCGTGATCCTCTAGGCCAAGCGCGAGAGGGGAAGGGCGGGAGCCTGTTATTCCATTCTCCCACTTCAGTCCCCCCTCTGGTCGACTTGTCAACCACAAACATATCCTTTTCTTTATCTCCTCTTACTCTCCATATTTTAGTTATTCCTCCCAAATGTCCATAGTGGTTAACATGGTCTTCAAATGACCAATACATATATGCACAGGTTCCTCCAGGATCTCATCCTTTTTCACACCTTTACTTTCATCCATCATTTTTGAGTGCATCTGGGCCAATTGTAAAACTGCTTCTGTCAGTGTACCATTGTCAGCATCGTTGGCAGGGATGAATGTGCAGCATGATTGTCCTATCTTAGCGCAAACTCCTCCTTCCATTGCTGTGAGGAGGTCCAGTACATATCTGTTCTGAAGTGCTACCATCCTCACAGCTCGCAGTTCCTCTTTTATTGCATTGAATCCATTTACCGTAGAATTAATAGTCATCATTAGTTCCCATCGAGTTATCTGGAGCCATTTTGCGTTTGCGTAAGCCTGTAGTCCTGGATGTATTATCGAGGAGAAGAACATTGCTGCTCTGCTGAATAGTCTGTGGTCTGGTGGAATTGAAGTGAGCGCTGTTTCCGACCTTCCCCATAGGTAATTTCCTGTCAGAGGTTCTCCTTGTCTTTTCTTTCTATTCAGGACGGTATTATTGCCGTCGGTTTTGCTCTCTGGCCCCTTCTGAGGTTGTACAGATCTCTTCTTCCTTTTGTTCCCTTCATCCATTTTGGGGAAGTTCGCCATATTGACATGTTTCTGGGGTACCACTAGTGATGGTACATTAACGTGCACCATTGTGCATATACCATTCCACAGAGGGGGCAGTGTGTGGTATGCCTTTTTTCCACAGGCCCAGTAATGGTCCATTACTACTGCTGTTCCTGCTCCCCCCTCAGGTAACTCCATCACGCTTTCACAGTTGGTGTTGTATCCTACGTCCACCTCCCCTTTATGTTGGTAGCATACCTTAGGCGCAGTTAGCGGCAGTATTGTTATTGGGTCTTCATCCTTCTCCATCCACGTGAGCATGGGTACGTACTTGACCCAAGTCGTCCAACATCTATGGTTGTGTCCATCAATAGTTGAAATATTTTCTCTTGTTACCATGTTGCTGCCAACCACTCCTATGTCCCATTTGTTGTTCATGTACACCTTCCCTGTTATTATCACCAGTGGTCTTTCCCAACATCCGTTTTTACCAGGGACTTCAGTGGCGTACCAATCACATGGTAGGTACTTTAGTGTTACTTTCTTTGTTTCTCCTTTTTCAGGACCACTTGTTATGTATCTGAATCCTTCAGCATGTAAACTGCTCTTGTGGTAACTCAAATAAGTCTTGAGGAAGTTGTTTTCATATGGATATGTATCTCATGTTTTCCACACCAGTTGCACCACTGTCCCTTGAAATCTTCCCTTCGTCTGGAACAGTGCCAGGTATATTATACATCGTGCTATTTTTTCATCTATCTCCGTGGCAACAAATGTTCAAGAAGCGCTCATGGCGTATGGGATTAATGAGCAAACGTAGCAGCTGTCTTCTGTTGTCTGTTTACCTATGTGGGTCATGTGTTGGTACCATATGTTGTTTGAGATGTGTGCTGAATCTTGTATGTAGTTGTCAATACCTTTATTATCTGAGTATGTGCTGCGTTTAACTCTATTTTCCTTGTGTGGGATTTTACTAGTATCACCTGACGTAACACCTGTTGCAGCTGGGGGTGGGGGTGTATTCGGTTTGGGTACAGCAATAATATCGATAGCATAGCTGTACTGCCATACAGAGACAGCCAAGAACCCGGTGATCATTAAAATCCCTATCAATTTTATTACAGATGCTAATTTCACCGGCATTTTGCTCTTACCTTGCTGCAGTCCGGCAGCTTATTCTTGCGACGTTACAGTTGCCCGCCTGAAAATTCTTAATATGCTTGTTATTAGTGTTAGTTGTCGTTTTTAAGCTCTCCCTATCAAGTAGTCATTCAGTGCCCAAGCGAAGAGCTGTTCCGACACCAATCTAAGCGATCTATCTCTTAAGGCAGGCAAGTATGGTTGGAGGTGGGGCATTGAATGTTCTATGGCCAAGAGGAATGCTGTGTAGTAGACACGTACCCTCCTTCTTTTCAGGTACGTTGGCCTTTTTATTTCATATACAAATTGGTGTGACAATTCTTCCAGGTAATTATCGTCTGAGGGTACCATCTACTCCTGGGCAGTGAATTGGTTAGTTATCTACTTTCTTAGTAGTACAATAATACGCTGTACCTGCATGTGCGAGAGAAAAGAAAGAGAACATTCAGGTGTTTACATGTGTATATGTGCAAGACAATGTCCTTCAGTTCAGTTATTACTACAGTGGGTAGGGGGTCAATGGGCGGAGGGTTTGGGGCTCAACTGGCGGAAGTCTCTTTACTCTTTAATCGTGTAACCATGGGGTGGGCGGTATGGGGATCACCCTTTTCTTTCCTAGTAGTTGTCTCTGGGGAATCTGAGGGGTGGCAGGGTATGGGGACACTTAGGCCGTTAGTTGTGGTAGAAGTCTCTTCCTCCGTTGGTGACGCTGTTGTTGTTCTTCCAGTGGCCCTGTCGGTGGCGCTGGGGCGGGTCTGGAGTTTGTAGATCTTTACGTCGTGTAGGTGGTTCCAGGCACGTTTGTCATGTAGCTTTACTGCTCTCGTTGATACCTCCTCTACCAGATGGGGGCCAGTGAAGCGTAGGCTGTTCCACTTTCTGTTGAAATTGCGAAGTAGTACGTGGTCACCTTTAGCAACTTTGCACAGTCTTTCCTTTTCCAATTCTTTATCCGCGTCTTCTTGTTGATCGCTGTTAGACCCGCCCCGCGTGCGCTCGAGCTGTTAAGACACAAACACTACACTAGTAATCAAAGAAGACACATATTGGTACATTTCATCACCAAGGACATTTGCAGTACTCTCGTGGTCGGTAAATGCTCTTGATGTTGGCGTTAGGGGAAGGCGCATTTGACGTCCGGTAACCACCTCGTGAGGGGTGAGGTGGTGGTCGGAACCTGGTCTATTCCTTAGCTCAAATAGGGCTAGTGGAAGGCAATACAACCAACTCTTCTTTGTTGTTTGCTGTATTTTTGCAATTGGCTCCTTTAATAGGCCATTCAGGCGTTCACATATACCGTTGGCCTGTGGGTGGTATGCACATGCAAATTTATGCTTGATGTTCAGTAAGGATGTGATGTGCTGGAACATTTCGTTTGCGAAATGTGGGCCATTATCTGACCGCAGTACCTCGCACACTCCCCACCTGGGGAAGACCTCCCTCACTAGGAATTTAGCTGCTCTGAATGCATCTGGATGTGAACAGGGCCCTGCTTCAATCCACCTCGAGAATGGGCATACTACTACAATCATATACCTATTTCCTTGACATACGTTGATCATATCAACATAGTCAATATGGAGATGTCGGAAGGGTCCCTCTGGCCGGGGTATAGTACCTCTTATCACCTTCAGAGTGTGACCGGCCGTAAACTGTTGACATGTGAGACAATTGCTGATAAAATTTGACACATGAGAATTTAACTCGGGGCAGAACCAGTCTTCCCTAATTCGTGCTGCAATTACTTCCTTGCCTGTGTGGGCTGGGTGGTGTAGTTGGCTCAGGGCGGTGTTCAATAGTGCCAGTGGTATTACAATCTTTCCAGTGTCACCCTGGCGCCATAGTGCGTCAGTTGGTGACATTGTGCATCCTCTTTTTACCCATATTTCTTTTTCTGCCATTGGTGCAGCCGCTTGTAGCACCATTATCTGTGTGGCTGGGAGATGGGTGTACCCTTCTCTTATCAACATCTCCTTAGCCATTCCCCTCCCTCTCCCTCTCTTTGACTCTGGGGGGGTTCCATATCTCACCAAAATATGCAGCATACTTCGCATGTGCGTCTGCTGCTGCATTCCCTTTTGTAATGTGGTCTTCACCATTGGTGTGTGCGGTGCATTTGACCAAAGCTAATTCTTGGGGGTCATTTATTGCTTCAATTAGTTCAGCCAATAGGAGGGCATGTTGCACTGGAGTGCCATCAGATCTCCTAAACCCTCTTCTTCTCCATTTCGACAGCCCTGAGTGGACAGTGGACGTAACATATGCGCTGTCGGAATATATGGTCACTCGTTTGTCAAAGCTTTCCTTCAACGCCAAGATTAGTGCAATTAATTCTGCTGCTTGAGCGGAATAATGCTGTGGTAGTTGTACACATTTCATTGCCACACACACCGGTACCTCCATCATTTTTACCACTGCTGCCCCAGTCCTCCTTATACCATCTCTTTGGTCGATAGTTGATGACCCATCAATGAACAGGAGCTCACCTCCCTCTAGTGCGTTTTCTTCAATCTTTCTAGTACATGAGTACATTTCAGTTATTTGCGTACAATCGTGGGCATAATCTCCTTCCTCAATTACTTCTGCTAGGAACCTTGCAGGGTTGACCGTGCTACATCTAACAATTGATAGTTCAGCTCTGGATAAGATGATCTCATAACCTGATGCCCTTTGCGTGGTTAGGGTGGACTTAGGTTTATTCAATATTGCAAATAGTGCATGTTACACAAACAGTGTAGTTGGGCACCCCATGGTGATTGCTGATGCTTTCTCTACTGCAAAAGCAGCTGCGGCGAGACCTTGTTCGCAAGGGAAATGACCTAACATCACAGGATCTAAGTGGCCACTGTAAAATGCTACTGGTTTGTAGCCCATGCTTGTTTTTTGAGCCAACACTGCTTTCATTACTGCTGAGTCGCAATGTGAAAATATAAAGAATTGTCGCTCATAGTCTGGGGTTGCCAGTACCAGAGTAGTTGATATCGCATTTTTCAGTTCATCAAAAGCCTCTTTCATTTCCATTGTCCACCCCAACTTTTTCTCCCCTTTATTAGCTTCCTTTAACGCCTCAAGCAGGGGTCCTTTGTATGAGCTGTAATCAAATACCCATGCTCTACAGTAGTTGCACAGACCCAGGAACTGCTGCAGTTCCCTCACTGTTTGTGGCACTGGCGTTTTTGAAATGGCCTGTGCTCTTTGTGGTGTAATCTTTCTTCCATGTTGGGATATAAGCTGACCAATGTAAAGTACCTGTTCTTGACAGTACTGTAACTTTTCCATGTCTACCTTGTAACCTTTTTCAGCCAATATTGTCAGCATCTTTAATGAGTCCTCTCTGCATGTTCTTTCGTTTGTACTGCAAATTATTATGTCGTCCACATACTGCAACACTGTGCTTTCCATTTCAATGTTACCCAAATCCATCTGTATTACTCTGTTGAAGATTGAGGGTGATTCGCAGTACCCTTGTGGCAATCTGGTGTGTTTCCACTTTGTGTTTCTGTAAGTGAAGCTTGTCAGATCTTGTGAGTCTGGGTGCAATGGTATTGAGAAAAAAGCATTTTTAAGGTCGATCACTGTAAATCGTGATGCTTCTGCTGGAATGCCACACAATATTGTGGCCGGGTTTGCGGCTATGGGGTATTCTGCTTCTACTATGTTGTTCAAGGGCCTGAGATCCTGTATGAAGCGCCAAGACCCCCCTCTAGCCTTGCGCACTGGGTATACAGCCGTGTTACATGGTGATTCTGAGGGGACCAATATGCCATTATCTATAAGGGCCGTTATGGTTTCATATATGCCCTCACCTGCCTCTTTTGATAGTGGGTACTGTTTCACTCTGGGGAGTATTGCACCTTTTTTCAATTTTATCCTTACTCCCCCTATACTTTTTATGCACCCCACGTCATAGGGGCTAGTAGTCCATAATGATGTGGGTACTTTTGTCATATCCTCCTCAAAGAAGGGAACTGGGGTGGATGTGGGTGCCTCAAGTGCCATTGCAATTTTCTGTGCGACTTGTTTGTACGCCACTCTTAGCCATATTTCCACACTCATCATAAACACCATTTCACCTTCCTCCTTTTCTTCTGAGAACAGCTCCTCATCTGACACCTGGGTGAGTCTACATCCTTCTGCTAGTGCTATCACTGCCCTCCATGCTCTTCCTTCTCTGTCTTGGGCATGTACAGCAATGTAATCAGCTGTTGCTATAATGCTCTCAATGTCCACTGGAACCACCTTTCCTTCTGGTTCATTGACTGGTGTTTCTGGTCTTACCAAATAGGCTGCTGGCCTCCTCCAGATCTTTCCCTCTATCCCTGGCATCCATGCAAATGCCATGTCTGTCCCGTACTGGAAGAGTTCGCCATCTACTGGCTCAGCCCTAATCGCTGTCTGTCCGCAGTATGCTTGCATAATCTGTCGTGCTGTGAGCATGTTAATTCCTGGAGTAGAGCAAATTATGCCGTCCTCCGTAAAGGAGATCGTCATATTCAACCTGTTCATGATGTCTCTCCCCAGTATATTTACTGGTGAGGCACTATAATATAAAAGTGGGACTGACATGTCATAATCTCATATAGATAAGGGAATGTTATCAGTAAAAGGAACCAACCCTCTAGCCCCAGAGAATCCTTGGGTGTTCATGGCTTCGCCCGACATCTTAAATTTACCTTCCCTTATGCAAGACCGGGTCGCCCCGGTGTCAACAAGGAATGATAATTTTTTGTCACCTATTGTTACCTCTATGCGTGGTTTCTCCGCACTATTAGGTGTTACCGACAGGATGGGACACACCAAGGCCGTCTGTGGGCTGTCCTTTTGTCGTAACAGCTCTTCCCCTCTCATTCCACTCTCCCTGGTATTATCCTCGTCTATTTTCCTTACTACCTCCTTCTCTTCTCCTGTTAATGAACCTCGTAATTTTAATAGTATCTGCGCAGCTACCCACTCATCATGTCCTATTTCCACAGTTTGTTCTTCTCCAATCCTCCCCTCCCCTGCTGGCATCTTCCTATGAGCCACATATGGTGGCGGGCTGTATGCCGGGTTCGAGTACCCCTCAGCCGCACTTAACTGTCCTCTTTCTATTTCTCCTAATTCTCTTAAAGGGTACAACCCCCCTCCCTCTGTTTTCACTACCTTTGCTAGGGGTATATCGTTGCTCTGTTCCTTTTTTATTCCATTTTCTTTTGAGTTATTATTCTTTTCTCCTCCCTCTTTTCCGTTCCCCGTGTTCTTTGGGTCTTCACTCCCCTTTTTCCCATTCTCTCCTTCCTCCTTAATCTCTTTTTCTTCCGGTATTTCCCCCACAGTGAACATTCCATTTGGTCCTGGTCGGGACCCCTGGAACATCCTCCATAAGTTAAACACCTCCACGTGGTGTGTCAACTTCTTCCCTTTGTATGTATTATGCAGATGGTTTAATAGTGAATGTTGGGTATATGGATCGAAGCTACCATTAGGCGGCCATGGTGTTATCATTTTGTTGTCCGTCCCCTGTGTCCATTCTATGCTATACTTGATCAGTTTCTCCCTATGGGGTGACAGTGTTGTACATATGTGTTGTAGTGGGGTAGTGAGGGTGTTCCCCCACCCTCCCGATCCTGTCCCGTATGACATAGTAGCGCTTCACTTGTTATCCTTCCCCTATTTGGTAGCTATTATCTTACTAACACTTACAATACACAGCCTTATACCTTTACCTGGCCCCGTACGTTTGGGGACTTGCGATAGTCCGCTAAGGAAAATTATTAAAATATAGTATTTACATTTGTATATTTTCTTCTTTCTTTCTTCCTTTACACAACACCCTTACGGCCCCCTGCGGCCGAGGCGCACGTAGCCCCCTGCGGCTGCGTACCCCTTGTGACGTTCTTATACAGTCGTCCTATTTTCATTTGCTCCTCCTCCTTCTTCTACACTTGCCGTGGCCGGCGTTCTCCATGCGCAGCCACGTCCCCCGTTTCGCCTTTCCCCGATCAACTCATTACCGTTTATCTCCGTTTCCACTCCCTTACCACAGTTCTCTTCCCCACCACTCTCAGAAAGAAAGATGCCTTGTGCTCGGGATATCCTATGGAAGCCCTACTGGTGACGTCACCGATCTCTTCGAACTACTGGTAAGTTCTTCATATATTCTTTAAGTCCAAAATACACTTGCAATCTACCCCCGTTAATCCTCACAGCTGTCTTCCTGTCACTCCTGGAACAAGGTAATCAATAATATAATCGGACTGCGCACGCTGCGTCGCCTCGCGTGTGATACGCCCCTCGACAGGAGGGCTTAACCAGCCAATTATCTTCTGTATTGGGCAACTAACTAGCTACCGCCTACAGGGAAACGTCATCTACCTATCTAGTTTCTTGCTCGAACAATAGGGATCCTCATCTACTCATTGATCAATAAATGCCAAATCGTAGGAAACCACACACACACACCCTTACACGTAGTCGCGACCTAGGCCAATCAGTGTCTACGAGCGGCCGCACGTGATGTTTTCGTGCTCCACCTCCCTCTCTCGCGTAACGTAGCCGACTGCTCTCGCACTCGTTCGGCTACCATTCATTTAATTGCCTACACTAAATTGTCAAACCTTCGCCGCGCACCTGTACAACACCTCCCACCTCCCGTATTTAATTCCTCCCCCCTCCCTCACAATTTCACATTGCTTGTTGTGCGTGGCATGCTCACCAAGTTCTCTTGATGCGGGGCCGCTCGACTGCGTGCACCCCTCCAAGCGGCTCGCCACCTCCCCTCGTCTGGACCACGTCTGGACACTCGCCAACCGCGGGTGGGATACTTCTCAACTGGCTCCCGAAGGCCAATATCCGGATTGCGCTGTCCGGTCTTCTCGCAGTTCCGCGATGTTCCTGTAGTCCTCAGAAGGGGGCAACGGCAGAGGGGGCCGCGCCGCCGGGCCTCCTCGCAACGGGAGTACCTGGAAAAAATAAAAATAAAAAAGCAGATCTTAAACAGATCTCAGCAGTGCCTCCAACTTGTCGGGGGGAAATTCTGCCGGGGTCGGCCAGGCCGTCCGTAGACCTCCGGGCAGGGAGGCCCCAACTCCTCCCGTATATCCCAAAAGAGATAGAGTATGAGACACACGCAAGAAGCAAGGTGACTCTGCTGTTTATTAGACAAAACGGCAGGGATGGGTCAAGGATCGTACGCGTCCGTCCTGACACACACACAATCGTGGGGCTCGCAGGCCCTTTTTACCTTAGTATGACGCGCTACTTGCGTCACCTTAGAAAGTTTAGCAAAAAACCTATTTCCACTGTGGATTGGTTACTCGAGTGGTAGGGTTAGTATAGCATACATATAGAGAACGGTGTTAGTGGTTGAGGGTTAGTCAGGTGGTATACTTGGGCTGTCCCTTCAATTTGATACATGAAAATTGTTACATGAAGACCTCTGAGGATTGGTCAATGTTAATGGCGTCAGTGATAAGAGCCCCATGTTCTGATTGGTCCGCTCGCGAGCCTCCCAGTCTGAGACTATCGCTGCTCCCAGCTCGCGGTGCACCTGTCATTTGCAACAATGTTTTACTATGGGTAGGTGTAAACAATATGAGGATTTATTCATATGTTGGGAGGTCGACTACTCCCACTGCTGCAGATGTCCAATGAGTCTTTTAATTGTATCTGCCTGTGTCTTGACCCGTGGGATTCAGGCGTCTCCTTCCTCCTGGGCTTGGCATCCTGTCAGGTTTGGCTTTGTCACGTGAGGTGGGACCGTGTTTGAGGCAAAATTCAGCACAATTAATATTGTTTTTCCCACTGTGTGCCTGGTTTATCTTGCAGGTGCGACCTTGGCGTCGGCTTGCGGCGTGCGAGATTGCAACATCGTGCCCTTGGCGGTGTGCTTTCGCCGGGCTCATTCTGCAGGGTCAGCAACCAAGCTCTTGCTCATTCAATGTTCATGGAAGCTTTTGCTTGCGGCCTACTTGGGCCTGGTGCATAGGTGGAACCGTTTGATGCAGAGCGCTTTAGGTTAAGGTATCATATTGCTCTATCCTCAGTATCGTGTCTCCGTTATATTCTTCATTATGGTACATGGTTCTTAGAAGAAGCGTGAGCAAGCCTTTTTAGATAAGTTCATTATGCGTCTTGCGTTTCTGCATTTTGAGAGCCTATGTGGAAAATAATAAAGATGCACGTCCGTGGGTATGTCTGTCGCCTACGTCATAGCACTGAGTATGTTCTTCGTGTGGATTGGTGTGGGAGTGTCCGGTGTGCATGTTTGCACAGGTGTGCTGACCGTTGGCTAGGTCGTCATGGCATCTCTAACGACGTGTAGGTTTAGTCGAGTTGATCCATGCCGCAGGTGTCGGCATGGACAGGGCGGGCTGCTGGGCAGGTAGGTGGGCACATCCGTATGTTCCTGTACCAGGGTATTTGGTCGTCTGGTAGATAGGCAAACTCCTCTCGTGGCGGGTGTCTAGGCCGTGATCCTCTAGACCAAGCGCGAGAGGGGAAGGGCGGGAGCCTGTTCTTCCATTCTCCCACTTCAGGTTAATGCAAATGAAAGGGGAAAAACCAAAACTATTGAGATGGTCGATCTGCCTGCAAAGGTTTGATTTCACCATTGAGCACAGGTCAGGATGTCACCACCAAAATGCTGATGGTCTCTCTAGGATGTATGTCATCGACTAGAGGTATGAGATTCATCCAGGAGTGGATTAAATCCTCCTGTCCCTTAGTCTGGGGGGGGGGGGCGAGTGTTAGGGAGAATTCTCTGCTTAGGCTGAATTTCCTAACCTAGTGAGTCCCCCAGCAGCTTTGCCGGATTTCTGGAGTTTTTTTTCCATCCTGCCAAGAGTGAGACTCTTTTTCTCCCACTCTTGGACATGTATGTGTGTGTAATTCCTTTGAATGTCAATGTGTTCTATGGGCTATGGGGTCTTTTACTCCATAGAGTCTCATATGTTTTTCTATGTGTGTTACACCGCACCCTACGTGCCGTAACACTGGGGCATCCTAGCGGACCTCCACCATAGACTCCATACCCGGGGACTGACTACAGTCTCCTCGGGCATGTAAAGTCATTATTGGCTTTACTAGACCTAAATTTACTAACAGGACTAGTACAAACCATCTTATTGTGGACGTACTAGTAGGGGTAATTCGATTACTCCTGGACCTGTTACTCGAGGGGGCACTGTCCCGTCCCCCCTCATCGAGTTTTGGCTGGTGGCAGTGGAAACTACTTGTTATGTTCGACCCCGAACATAACCCTATGGGATTTGTCCCATTGTTGGAGATTGATACTTTTTCTCGTTAATCTCTAACGTACCACCGATCTACTTATCTTAAATAGGTTTATCGGAGGGTATTTTCTGCCAGAACTCGGTTTGTAAAATGGCGTCTGTGTTCGTCTCTGTGACTCCTAAACCAAAGGTCGAGCCCTTTGTTTCACTTTTGGCGGGCTCTGTACAGAGAACCTCCAAAGTGGTGCCATTCTGTCTGGGTTACCACCGGGGTGTGGGAGGGGGTTTAGGCACCCTGGACCGAGTTGCCTTGCCAACTCCGGTCGCACTCTGGAGTGATTGGCCCAAGTGGTGAGCCTTCCCGCTCACCACTTAGCATGTGTTGATTGACAGCTAGGCTGAATGAATGGGGGTTTTCTGCATAAAAGCAGGGCTTTTGGGACTGGATCTTCAGAAGTCGCCACAGGACCTAAGAATCTGACGAGGGTAACACTGAGCTGACCTGCAACGACGACACCTCCGGTGGAGCCCTGCTGAGCCGACTCACCACCCCTGCAGGAGACAGAGAGAGGGCAGGAGCCCTTCTCACCCTGCATCTGCCCCCCAGGGTCCATCCGACCCGGAGGCCCCTCTGCAACACGAGGCTCGTGATCGTCTGGACTGAGGACCCGCTCCAGTGGATCTGCCTCGGAACGCTGCGGTAAGCCCTTGAGCAGCTTTTGTTCCGCCCCGCATTCCTGGCTACAGCTGATGCTGCTGCATCCACACGATCAGCTGTGAATCGTGCCTGATCGCCGCGCCTGGTTCCAATATGGCGGGCGCATCGGGGCCTCAAACCGAGGCTCGTATTGGTTGCTGAGCAACCTTTCACCACATCTTCGACGCGCTTCCGCCAGCAGGCGGAAGGAAGCCGGCCATTCGGAAAAGGCCAGGGAAAAGGCCTTGTTTGCCGTTGCTGCATCCCATTCCACCCCTGCAGGAGACAGAGAGAGGGCAGGAGCCCTTCTCACCCTGCATCTGCCCCCCAGGGTCCATCCGACCCGGAGGCCCCTCTGCAGCACGATGCTCGTGATCGTCTGGACTGAGGACCCGCTCCAGTGGATCTGCCTCGGAACGCTGTGGTAAGCCCTTGAGCAGCTTTTGTTCCGCCCCGCATTCCCAGCTACAGCTGATGCTGCTGCATCCACACGATCAGCTGTGAATCGTGCCTGATCGCTGCACCTGGTTCCAATATGGCGGGCGCATCGCGGCCTCAAACCGAGGCTCGTATTGGTTGCTGAGCAACCTTTCACCACATCTTCGACGCGCTTCCGCCGGCAGGCGGCAGGAAGCCGGCCATTCGGAAAAGGCCAGGGAAAAAGGCCTTGTTTGCCGTTGTTCGTCGGTGGCCGCCTAGACCGCCATTAGAGGTACTTGTTTTTTTACCCTCTTATGCATTGTGCATCTCACAGACAGCCACGCTCAATCATCGGACAATTCCACAGTGCTTGCACACTATAGCCCTGCATAAGACTAATAACAAGAGTATATGGAAATGCCGTTCTGTCTACATGTGCTTTACATATATTTCAGGCCATTTGCTCACTTGGACGTTCTAAAATAGCCTAATCTTCCCTCTAGGTACTATGCCAGAGTGCCCATACATCTACATACGGTGCTCTAGCCATCCCCTGACAACACTGAATCCGCATACTTTGTACCATCGTGCCACTGCATTGTACCTTATGGTCACCCAGTGACCTCTGTACTATCATATTGTGCCTTATGGTCGCCTAGAGTCCATTGCTCTATTGTGTTGTGCCTTATGGTCACCCAGAGACCACTGTTCTAACATATTGTGCCTTATGGTCGCATAGAGTCCATTGCTCTATTGTGTTGTGCCTTATGGTCGCCTAGAGACTACTGTACTATCTTATTGTGCCTCATGGTTGCCTAGAGACCACTGTACTATCATATTGCGCCTTATGGTCGCCACTGCATTATTTGTGTTGTGCCTTATGGTTGCCCAGAGACCACTGTACTATTGTGTTGTGCCTCCTGGTCGCCTAGAGACCACTGCTTTATTGCGTTGTGCCTTATGGCCCCCTAGAGACCTTTGTACTATTGTGCTGCGTCTTACGGTCGTGTAGAGACTATCGTATCTCCCTAGCTCAACCACTAGTAACAGTATGTACTCCTTCCCGCCTAACCTAGCTCACCTAGCACCGCTCATCAACCTGACAGCTACACTTATCATTATCTACATGACCATGCCTACAGCTCTGCCCACTGAGGGTTCAGGAGCCCACATACAACCTACTTCCAAACCCTGCTTCCTAGCACAGAGGAACCTTAGACTCCGGCCGAGACTACCCAAAATATTCGAACCCATTACCAAATATAACATCAACCTGGAACACCTTCGACCCAAACCTCTCCAACCCTTAGTAGCCACCGCACCTCTAAAACACCAACCCGTCTATAAAATCAATACACCTATGGCCAACCTCCCCTTCACAGTGCAGCCAGAACCTGAATTAAAAGCTGCTTTAATCAATGCCAGATCATTAGTCGCCCATGCTACTGACATAGCAGATGTCATACGAGATAATGACCTTGACTTCATTGCCATTACAGAATCTTGGCTCCACAAGGCAGCAGGTCCGGCTCTCACTCTGGCAGTCCCAGAAAACTATACCATTCTCAGAGCCGACAGACCAGACGCACGTGGTGGAGGAATAGCGATCATCGCCAAATCTGATCTCTCCATGAGAATCATTTCCACACCCTTCCCTAAATCCTGTGAGATTCTCGCTATCAAACTACCTACAGCTAACTCTCAAACCTTAAATATCTACCTCCTTTATAGACCCTTTGGCCCCATCAGCACCTTCACTGAAGATATCACCACTGTTATCTCTGAGAAGCTAAAAAATTCCTCCCAAACACTAGTGCTGGGAGACTTCAATTTAGGCTTCAACGATATCAACGACCACCATGCTACTACTGTAGCCAATACTCTGTCAGTGCTAGGTTTCACGCAAATCGTGAATACTCCTACACACTCTAAGGGAAGAATTATCGACTGGATTGCCAGTCACAACTGTAACCCTGTTATAACAGCCATTACCCCCCAAATATGGTCAGACCATCACCTTATCTCCTTTACCCTTAACACTAAAAGACCTATAGTCTCAACACCTACTCTAGCCACACCCACCCTAACCAGAAATAAGAAAAATATTACAGCAGATAATATTCTGCCCCACATCCTACCTAAACTTAATTCCCTTCTGGACCACACTGGCCCAGACACCCTAGTGGACGAATATAATAAGGCCATGTCCCTTGCTCTTGACAGAATTGCTCCGCTTAAACTCAGGAACAGTAAACCAAAAAAGCATCTGAACTCCTGGTTTACACCCCACCTAAAAAACTTAAGACTACAGAAGAGAAAATGCGAAACAGCTTGGAACCGGCATCCTACCGCTGAAAATAAAACTAACCTAATAAACATCTCTTCGCAATACAAAAAAGACATTATCCTGGCCAAACAAGAAACCTATAATAATAGGATCTCCCAAGCTAACTCTAGTATGAAGGAGCTATTCTCAGTCCTAAAAGAATTGGAAAATCCCATCGCAGTACAAGATGATTCCATTAAAGACAAAACTTGGTGTACAGACATACAACTGGCACTAACCAACAAAGTGGCCAATCTCCAAACCAAAATTGCCTTAAAGAAAGCCTCATTACCTACCCAACCCCCGCTAAATGCAACCTCCACCCCTAAACCCACAGAATCTTCCCAATTCCGCTTCTCCAAGGTTTCAGTAATTCAGATAGAGAAGACCATTCTGACTCTTAAACCCTCCAACTGCAAAGGTGACCAATGCCCCGCACAACTGATCAAGGACGCGGCTAAGGATCTAGCCCCCTTCATCACAAAACTTATTAATGCCTCCTTCACTACGGGCACCATCCCTCGCAATCTAAAGGAATCTTGGGTTCTCCCCCTTCTAAAAAAACAAACATTAGATCCCAATATTCCCACAAACTACAGACCCATCACCACAGTTCCCTTCTTACTAAAAATATTAGATAAGGTAGCGTACACTCAAATCCAGAACTTCCTTGAGATGAACCATCTCCTTGGCACCCGCCAATCCGGTTTCCGGCCGCATCACGGCACAGAGACTGCCCTTATTGACCTAAAGGCCCAAATAGACTCACTCAGAGACAAGGGCAAATTAGCTCTCCTTCTCCTTCTGGACCTCTCAGCCGCCTTTGATTTGGTGGACCACAGAGTCTTATGTAATCACTTGGACTCGGCGGCCCACTTCTCAGGGGAGGCTATAGCCTGGATCCAGTCATTTCTCAGTGACAGGACCATGAGGGTGTTCTCCACCGCAGCAGCAGCAGACCCTATTCCAATCACTTGCGGAGTGCCCCAGGGATCCTGTGTCTCGCCGACACTCTATAACATCTTCACAAAGCCACTCTTCGATGATCTTGATAATCTGGGTATCACCTATACCAACTATGCAGATGATACCCAGATTCTCTTACCACTTACCGGGGATTACGCTGAGGATCTGGCTTTGGTGAACAGAGTCTACAGCATCGTTCAGGCATGGATGGCCAACCACGGTCTATGCCTGAACGATGACAAAACAGAGCTCATCATCCTGGGCACGGCAGCCCGCATCTCCAAACTTAACCAAAAATACGCAGCCTTTATCATTGAGGGCAACATGATCAAGGTTGCCAGAGAAGTAAAAACCTTAGGTTTTTACCTTGATGCGACACTATCGTTCACCAAACAGGTGAACTCACTGGCCTCATCCACAGCCTATACATGCAAGCTACTACGAGCTGGGAAACAATTCCTTTCAGATGACAGTTGTCTTATCCTAGCTAGAGCCCTCATTTTATCAAAATTAGATTATTGTAACGACCTTTACATAGGGACTACCAAACAAATCATCAATAGAATCCAAGTGCTCCAAAACAACGCACTCAGAGCGGCCCTAAGTATCCCCAGAAGTGCACACATTTCAGAAATAAGACGTAATCACAAATGGCTCTCCACCCATGAAAAAATCAACCTCAAAGCTGCTTCCCTTATCCATAAATGCCTAAATAATAAAGCCCCCCGATACCTGTCAGAACGCCTCAACAGGAAATATCCCACCAGACTCACAAGGACAGTCAGCCCTAACTGCCTCCAAGTGCCTAGATTTAAATTAGTCACTATTGGAGGTACCAGCTTCCCAGTCAAGGCAGCGCAATTATGGAACGCCCTACCTCATGCACTTAGATCTGACCAAACGTTCAGCAATTTCAGAAAGAACACTATAAAATGGGTCACTGAAAATGCGACATAAATGTCTCTCCACCCCTCGCTTGTCCAATTGCACCTCACTTGATACGTAATGACATGCCATATTGCCCGCTTTGACTTGCTATACTGTCTGACACTACAGATTTGACTGTTTAGCTGCTGATTGTGCGGTCTATCTGCACTTGCACTTGTCCTACCTTGTAAATGTAAGAAATGTCTACCATGCCTGCCGTGGAACCTGTAACTTGTAACGTCTGTAACTAAGCTGTAAACTTCCTTGTTCTTTTGCGCCCTGCTACCCCAGGGTCTGGCGCGCACAATAAATAAACAAACAAACAAACAAACAAACCACTTCCCGACGACAGAAGAGATCTCCCTGCCGGAGAGTCTCTTCCCCTGGCTGGTGGGAACAACCAGCCCCCTTTGCTTTTTATTCACCTCAGGACGCAGTGGTCGAATTGCCCGTGCAGAGCACCTCGGCAACCGGATAGCCACTACCCCTGTACCGCGACCAAAAGGTGGTGCCTTGTGACGGAACACTCCGCGGCTGGTCTCTTCCCTGGTGGTGCACCGGACTTCCCTTTTCTTCGACGACGAGAACCTCTCTACTCTTGGCCAAGACCCGACGTGCATCCACCACCACGAACAACTGCCCCCGGCGGAGCTGCCCTCCACAATAAGGTACCGTGTCCGCCTGGCTTCCCTTTCGATCGGATTGAGTGAGGTGTCTTAATCCTCTCCTTTCCGTTGGGTCGCCTCCAAGCTTTTCTCATTTATTGTTCTGAACTGGTTCAATCTGCCGTTAACGATTTGCTACAAAGACTTGAATGCATCTCCACTAGAGACTTTTTGGGACATCGCGCCTTGCCTCTCTCCGAGTGGGCCTGGCCTCTGAACTTTACGATCTATTGTGATTCTTGCCTTCCTACCTTGCATTTTATCCGCAAAGGATTGAACTGTGTTGATTTCATAACCTGCCTATCTTTTTCTCTCCCGTCCTAACTAATATTCGAGTGTCATCTAGGTTGAGGTATACACCTCTGTCTGGAAATAAGTGGTACCGGTAGAACCTAGAGTTGTCGAAATATTGCTAGGGGGATTGATTGTTTTTCTTCTTCGTAGAGTAATTGTGTTTGATTTGTTTGCCGTAATAGTGCCATAGTGTTTTTCATAGATGTTCTGTTATAAATAAATACCTCAATATCTTTACACTAAGCCTCGATGCATGTTTGCTTGTCTTGCTGTGAAGAATTGCCTTATTTTGTATACTCCACATACTGCTCAACTTTTCTTGAGAGAAGTCTGACTGCTCAGCCACAGCTACCAAGTGAATCTGTGTGGTGCAGACTGCTACCAAGTGGGTTCACCGCCAAACGCCTGTAGTCCTAAATCTTTTGCAGTGGTCCCAGAGGGAACTGCACAGGTTTCCGCCTAACATTGGGCTTTCTTAATGGGCCGGACTGTGTAGCGTGTCTGGGGCATCAGCCTCTACTGGACGAGCACTCTTCCACTTCCGCTTTGAAGGTGGTGGGGATCCTGAGTGTCCTACGCCGCTCTGGACACTAGGGGCAGGATCCCCGGTGGACTCTGTACTAGAAGTGTGGGATTGCACACTCAGCATGGGAGTTGGTGCAGGCATTAGCTCAAGTGTGATGGTGTCAGGGGGAATGTCAGCATGATGGACTAGGACCGACACTGTCCTGGCTGGGTGTGTGAGAGGTGGGGTGGATGGAGCCGCAGCTGCCCTTCAGCCTCCCCAGCCTGCCTACGCGGGGCAGCAGATGACCTAGCTGCCCCTGATCCACGTGGCCTGATGACACCAACGTGCACCGGCGCACGTGGCCTAGACCTGCTGACCTGGAAGTCAGCCATGGAGTAACCCTGTGCCAGGTCTGGTTCCACAGTGGGCTGGTCCAACAAGGGCTGAGCATGGATGGTGTCAGCCACATTACCCTCAACCAGGGGGGGGGCATGGGTGTCCCTTACTGCTCCTCCACACATGGGGGGCTAGGGGCACCCTGCAAGTCAAGGCCACGTCCCCTACCGGATCCACCACGGCCACCACTTGGGGCTCGGCCACTTTTGCCACCCTTACGGCTTGTTCGCCTCCCAGCCATGGCACTGATGTTATTGTGCGTATGGGAGTCGATGTGAACTATTGTCCTGGGCAATCGGGGGTCAAAGGGGTTGGGTACCAGATGGTAATCATACCCTAGCACTCTAGCAAGGCTGTATGTCACCCCTGGGGAAAGATGACGGGTCACGCAACGCACAGGCAACCCAATGTTAGGCGGAAACCTGTGCAGTTCCCTCTGGGACCAATGCAAAAGATTTAGGACTACAGGTGGTTGGCGGTGAACCCACTTGGTAGCAGTCTGCACCACACAGATTCACTGTTGGTAGCTGTGGCTGAGCAGTCAGAACTCTCTCAAGAAGAGTTAAGCAGTATGTGGAGTATACAAGATAGGGCAATTCTTCACAGTAAGATAAGCAACCACGCAACGAGGCTCAGTGTAAAGATATTAAGGTATTTATTTATAACGAAACATCTATCAATAACACTATGGCACTATCACGGCAAACAAATGAAACATAATTACTCTACGAAGAAGAAACAATCAATCCCCCTAGCAATATTTCGACAAGTCTAGGTTTTACCGGCACCACTTATTTACAGACAGAGGTGTATGCCTCAACCTAGATGGCACTCTAATATTAGTTAGGACGGGAGAGAAGAATAGGCAGGTTATGAAAGCAACACAGTTCAATACTTCACGGGAAAAATGCAAGGCAAGAAGGCAAGAATCACAATAGATCATAAAGTTCAGAGGCCAGGCCCACTCGGAGAGAGGCAAGGCTCTATGTCCCAAAAGTCTCTAGTGGAAATGCGTTTGAGTCTTTGTGGCAAATTGTTATCGGCAGATTGAACCAGTTCAGAACAATACGTGAGAAAGCTTGGAGGCGACCCAACGGAAAGGAGAGGATTAAGACACCTCACTCGAACCGATCGAAAGGGAAGCCAGGCGGACACGGTACCTTGTTGTGGAGGGCAGTTCCGGCGGGGGCAGTTGTTCCTGGTGGTGGATGCACGTCGGGTCTTTGCCAAGAGTAGAGATGTTCTCGTCGTCGAAGAAAAGTGAAGTCCGGTGCACCACCAGGGAAGAGACCAGCCGCGGAGTGCTCCGTCACAAGGCACCACCTTTCGGTCGCGGTACAGGGGTAGTGGCTATCCGGTTGCCGGGGTGCGTTACACGGGCAATTCGACCACTGCGTCCTGAGGCGAAAAAAAAGCAAAGGGGACTGGTTGTTCCCACCAGTCAGGGGAAGAGACTCTCCGGCAGGGAGATCTCCTCTGTCATCGGGAAGTGGTGAGTCGATTCCGCAGGGCTCCACCGGAGGTGCCGTCGTGCAGGTCGGCTCAGCGTTACCCTCGTTGGATTCTTAGGTCCTGTGGCGACTTCTGAAGATCCAGTCCCAAAAGCCCTGCTTTTATGCAGAAAACCCCCATTCATTCAGCCTAGCTGTCAATCAACACATGCTAAGTGGTGAGCGGGAAGGCTCACCACTTGGGCCAATCACTCCAGAGTGCGACCGGAGTTGGCAAGGCAACTCGGTCCAGGGTGCCTAAACCCCCTCCCACACCCCTGTGGTAACCCAGACAGAATGGCACCACTTTGGAGGGTCTCTGTACAGAGCCCGCCAAAAGTGGAACAAAGGGCTCAACCTTTGGTTTAGGAGTCACAGAGACGAACACAGACGCCATTTTAAAAACCGAGTTCTGGCAGAAAATACCATCCGATAAACTTATTTACGATAAGTAGACCGGTGGTACGTTAGAGATTAACGAGGAAAAGTATCAATCTCCAACAATGGGACGAATCCCTTAGGGTTATGTTCGGGGTCGAACATAACAAGTAGTTTCCATTGCCACCAGCCAAAACTCGACGAGGGGGGACGGGACAGTGCCCCCTCGAGTAACAGATCCAGGAGTAATCGAATTACCCCTACTAGTACGTCCACAATAAGATGGTTGGTACTAGACCTGTTAGTAAATTTAGGTCTAGTAAAGCCAATGGTGACTTTACATGCCCGGGGAGACAGTAGTCAGTCCCCGGGTATGGAGTTTATGGTGGGGGTCCGCTAGGACGCCCCAGTGCTACGGCACATAGGGTGCGGTGTAACACACATAGAAAAACATATGAGACCCTATGGAGTAAAAGACCCCATAGCCCATAGAACACATTGACATTCAAAGGAATTACAAACATACATGTCCAAGAGTGGGAGGAAAAGAGACTCACTCTTGGCAGGATGGAAAAAAACAAACTCCCGAAATCCAGCAAAGCTGCTGGGGGACTCACTAGGTTAGGAAATTCAGCCTAAACAGAGAATTCTCCCTAACACCCTGCACTGCTGGGGGGTGGGGGTGATGGGAGACATGAGTGGGGGCCTGGTGGAGGGTGCCCCTGGATGCTGGGGGGTGGGGGTGCTGGGAGACCTGCGTGGGGGCCTGGTGGAGGGTGCCCTGCACTGCTGGGGGGTGGGGTGATGGGAGACATGAATGGGGGCCTGGAGGAGGGTGCCCCTGCACTGCTGGGGGGTGGGGGTGTTGGGAGACATGAGTGGGGGCCTGGTGGAGGCTGCCCCTGCACTGCTGGGGGGTGGGGGTGCAGGGAGACATGAGTGGGGGCCTGGTAGAGGCTGCCCCTGGATGCTGGGAGGTGGGGTGCAGGGAGACATGAGTTGGACATGAGTGCAGGCCTGGTGGAGGCTGCCCTGCACTGCTGGGGGGTGGGGGTGGTGGTAGGCATGAGTGGGGGCCTGGTGGAGGCTGCCCCTGCACTACTGGAGGGTGGGGATGGTGGGAGACATGAGTGGGGGCCTGGTGGAGGGTGCCCCTGCACTGCTGGGGGGTGGGGGTGATGGGAGACATGAGTGGGGGCCTGGTGGAGGGTGCCCCTGGATGCTGGGGGGTGGGGGTCCTGGGAGACATGAGTGGGGGCCTGGTGGAGGGTGCCCCTGCACTGCTGGGGGGTGGGGGTGATGGGAGACATGAGTGGGGGCCTGGTGGAGGGTGCCCCTGGATGCTGGGGGGTGGGGGTGCTGGGAGACGTGAGTGGGGGCCTGGTGGAGGGTGCCCCTGCACTGCTGGGGGGTGGGGGTGATGGGAGACATGAGTGGGGGACTGGTGGAGGGTGCCCCCGGATGCTGGGGGGTGGGGGTGCTGGGAGACATGAGTGGGGGCCTGGTGGAGGGTGCCCCTGCACTGCTGGGGGGTGGGGTTTATGGGAGACATGAGTGGGGGCCTGGTGGAGGGTTCCCCTGGATGCTGGGGGCTGGGGGTGCTGGGAGACATGAGTGGGGGCCTGGTGGAGGGTGCCCTGCACTGCTGGAGGGTCGGGGGGGTGGGAGACATGAGTGGGGGCCTGGTGGAGGGTCCCCCTGCACTGCTGGGGGGTGGGGGTGATGGGAGACATGAGTGGGGGCCTGGTGGAGGGTGCCCCTGGATGCTGGGGGGTGGGGGTGCTGGGAGACATGAGTGGGGGCCTGGTGGAAGGTGCCCTGCACTGCTGGGGGGTGGGGGTGATGGGAGACATGAGTGGGGGCCTGGTGGAGGCTGCCCCTGCACTGCTGGGGGGTGGGGGTGGTGAGAGACATGAGTGGGGGCCTGGTGGAGGCTGCCCCTGCACTTCTGGGGGGTGGGGGGTAGCATACTTGCCAACCCTACCAATTTAGGCGGTAGGATACCGCTTTTAAGCAGTCCTACCGCCTACCGATTTTTTGACACCCAATACCGATTTTTTTGGTAAAAAAAAAATGTTTTTTTTCTTTTTTTTACATTTTTTTTTTTGCCCACGCCAGCTCGGGGGAGTCTTTCAAGGGCTCCCCCGAGCTGGCGTACCGGGAGAATGCCCGGCATGCAGGCTTTTAATGTCAAAGGCACCCACGGCGGTGGGCTAAAGCGCCCCTCCGCCGCGGGTGCCTTTGGCAAAAGGCGCCATTAGTCCCCCACCACGCCAGCTTGGGGGAGTCTTTCAAGGACTTCCCCGAGCTGGCGTAGCGGGAGAAGGCGTGGCATGCAGGCTGTTAATGTCAAAGGCACCCACGGCGGTGGGCTAAAAGCGCCCCTCCGCCGCAGGTGCCTTTGGCCCCCCACCACGCCAACTCGGGGGAGTCTTTCAAGGGCTTCCCCGAGCTGACGTAGCGGGAGAAGGCACGGCATGCAGGCTGTTAATGTCAAAGGCGCCCACGGCGGTGGGCTAAGGGCGCCCCTCCGCTGCGAGTACCTTTCACAAAAGGCGACATTAGCCCCCCACCACGTCAACTCCGGTGAGTCTTTCAAGGACTCCCCCTAGCTGGCGTGATGGCAGAAGGCGTGGCAGGCGCCTCATTGTCATTGAATGCACGTGCACCGGCGGGCTCATTCAATGACAATGGGCTGCTGACGCGCCCTATTCCTATCATTACCTCCTCGCCTGACTATTTTTGAAACTTTAAGATTCCTACAGATTTTTGGTCACAGAATGTTGGCATGTATGGGGTAGGGAGACATGAGTGGGGGCCTGGTGGAGGGTGCCCCTGGATGCTGGGGGTGGGGGTGGTGGGAGACATGAGTGGGGGCCTGGTCGAGGCTGCCCCTGCACTGCTGGGGGGTGGGGGTGCAGGGAGACATGAGTGGGGGCCTGGTGGAGGCTGCCCCTGGATGCTGTGGGGTGGGGGTGCAGGGAGACATGAGTTGGACATGAGTGGGGGCCTGGTGGAGGGTGCCCGGCACTGCTGGGGGGTGGGGGTGGTGGTAGACATGAGTGTGGGCCTTGTGGAGGCTGGCCCTGCACTGCTGGGGGGTGAGGGTGGTGGGAGACATGAGAGGGGGCCTGGTGGAGGGTGCCCCTGCACTGCTGGGGGGTGGGGGTGATGGGAGACATGAGTGGGGGCCTGGTGGAGGGTGCCCCTGGATGCTGGGGGGTGGGGGTGCTGGGAGACGTGAGTGGGGGCCTGGTGGAGGGTGCCCCTGCACTGCTGGGGGGTGGGGGTGATGGGAGACATGAGTGGGGGACTGGTGGAGGGTGCCCCTGGATGCTGGGGGGTGGGGGTGCTGGGAGACATGAGTGGGGGCCTGGTGGAGGGTGCCCTGCACTGCTGGGGGGTGGGGGTGAGGGGAGACATGAGTGGGGGCCTGGTGGAGGGTGCCCCGGCACTGCTGGGGGGTGGGGGTGGTGGGAGACATGGGTGGGGGCCTGGTGGAGGGTGCCACTGCACTGCTGGGGGGTGGGGGTGCAGGGAGACATGAGTGGGGGCCTGGTGGAGAGTGCCCCTGGATGCTGGGGGGTGGGGGTGCTGGGAGACATGAGTGGGGGCCTGGTGGAGGGTGCCCTGCACTGCTGGGGGGTGGGGGTGATGGGAGACATGAGTGGGGGCCTGGTGGAGGGTGCCCCTGCACTGCTGGGGGGTGGGGGTGGTGGGAGACATGAGTGGGGGCCTGGTGGAGGGTGCCCCTGCACTGCTGCGTGGTGGGGGGGTGGGAGACATGAGTGGGGGCCTGGTGGAGGGTGCCCCTGTACTGCTGGGGGGTGGGGGGGTGGGAGACATGAGTGGGGGCCTGGTGGAGGGTGCCCCTGCACTGCTGGGGGGTGGGGGTGATGGGACACATGAGTGGGGGCCTGGTGGAGGATGCCCCTGGATGCTGGGGGTGGGGGTGGTGGGAGACATGAGTGGGGGCCTGGTCGAGGCTGCCCCTGCACTGCTGGGGGGTGGGGGTGCAGGGAGACATGAGTGGCGGCCTGGTGGAGGCTGCCCCTGGATGCTGTGGGGTGGGGGTGCAGGGAGACATGAGTTGGACATGAGTGGGGGCCTGGTGGAGGGTGCCCTGCACTGCTGGAGGGTGGGGGTGGTGGTAGACATGAATGGGGGCCTGGTGGAGGCTGGCCCTGCACTGCTGGGGGGTGGGGGTGGTGGTCGACATGAGTGGGGCCTGGTGGAGGGTGCCCCTGCACTGCTGGGGGGTGGGGGTGATGGGAGACATGAGTGGGGGCCAGGTGGAGGGTGCCTCTGGATGCTGGGGGGTGCTGGGAGACATGAGTGGGGGCCTGGTGGAGGGTGCCCTGCACCGCTGGGGGGTGGGGGTGCTGGGAGACATGAGTGGGGGCCTGGTCGAGGGTGCCCCTGCACGGCTGGGGGGTGGGGGTGATGGGAGACATGAGTTGGACATGAGTGGGGGCCTGGTGGAGGCTGACCCTGCACTGCTGGGGGGTGGGGGTGCAGGGAGACATGAGTTGGACATGAGTGGGGGCCTGGTGGAGGGTGCCCCTGGATGCTGGGGGTAGGGGTGCTGGGAGACATGAGTGGGGGCCTGGTGGAGGGTGCCCCTGGATGCTGAGTGGTGGGGGTGCAGGGAGACATGGGTTGGACATGAGTGGGGGCCTGGTGGAGGGTGCCCTGCACTGCTGGGGGGTGGGGTGATGCATAGCTCTCAACCTTTTTCGATGCAAAGGCGGGTGAAATCACCCGATTTTGTGTTTGGCGGGTGAGAGGCCCATTGAAATGAATGGGCGTGCACGAGGCTTGGCGGGTGACTCACCTGTTTACAAGGCGGGTGACACCCGCCAAAAGCGGGTGAGTTGAGAGCTATGGGTGATAGGAGACATGAGTGGGGGCCTGGTGGAGGGTGCCCCTGCACTGCTGGGGGGTGGGGGTGATGGGAGACATGAGTGGGGGCCTGGTGGAGGGTGCCCCTGGATGCTGGGGGGTGGGGGTGCTGGGAGACGTGAGTGGGGGCCTGGTGGAGGGTGCCCCTGCACTGCTGGGGGGTGGGGGTGATGGGAGACATGAGTGGGGGACTGGTGGAGGGTGCCCCTGGATGCTGGGGGGTGGGGGTGCTGGGAGACATGAGTGGGGGCCTGGTGGAGGGTGCCCTGCACTGCTGGGGGGTGGGGGTGAGGGGAGACATGAGTGGGGGCCTGGTGGAGGGTGCCCCGGCACTGCTTTGGGGTGGGGGTGGTGGGAGACATGGGTGGGGGACTGGTGGAGAGTACCCCTGGATGCTGGGGGGTGGGGGTGCTGAGAGACATGAGTGGGGGCCTGGTGGAGGGTGCCCTGCACTGCTGGGGGTGGGGGTGATGGGAGACATGAGTGGGGGCCTGGTAGAGGGTGCCCCTGCACTGCTGGGGATGGGAGTGGTGGGAAACATGAGTGGGGGCCTGGCGGAGGGTGCCCCTGCACTGCTGGGGGGTGGGGGGTGGGAGACATGAGTGGGGGCCTGGTGGAGGGTGCCCCGGTACTGCTGGGGGGTGGGGGTGGTGGGAGACATGAGTGGGGGCCTGGTGGAGGGTGCCCCTGCACTACTGGGGGGTGGGGGTGCAGGGAGACAGGAGTGGGGGCCTGGTGGAGGGTGTCCCTGCACTGCTGGGGGGTGGGGGTGGTGGTAGACATGAGTGGGGGCCTGGTGGAGGCTGGCCCTGCACTGCTGGGTGGTGGGGGTGGTGGGAGACATGAGTGGGGGCCTGGTGGAGGGTGTCCCTGCACTGCTGGGGGGTGGGGGTGCTGGGAGACATGAGTGGGGGCCTGGTGGAGTGTGCCCCTGGATGCTGGGGGGTGGGGGTGCAGGGAGACATGAGTTGGACATGAGTGGGGGCCTGGTGGAGGGTGCCCTGCACTGCTGGGGGGTGGGGGTGGTGGTAGACATGAGTGGGGGCTGGGTGGAGGCTGCCCCTGCACTGCTGGGGGTGGGGGTGGTGGGAAACATGAATGGGGGCCTGGTGGAGGCTGCCCCGGCACTGCTGGGGGGTGGGTGTGCAGGGAGACATGAGTGGGGGCCTGGTGGAGGCTGCCCCTGGATGCTGGAGGGTGGGGGTGCAGGGAGACATGAGTTGGACATGAGTGGAGGCCTGGTGGAGGGTGCCCTGCACTGCTGGGGGGTGGGTGTGGTGGGAGACATGAGTGGGGGCCTGGTGGAGGGTGCCCCTGCACTGCTGAGGGGTGGGGGTGGTGGTAGACATGAGTGGGGGCCTGGTGGAGGCTGCCCCTGCACTGCTGGGGGGTGGGGGTGCTGGGAGACATGAGTGGGGGCCTGCTGGAGGGTGCCCCTGCACTGCTGGGGGGTGGGGGTCATGGGAGACATGAGTGGGGGCCTGGTGGAGGGTGCCCCTTGATGCTGGGGGGTGGGGGTGCTGGGAGACATGAGTGGGGGCCTGGTGGAGGGTGCCCTGCACTGCTGGGGGGTGGGGGTGATGGGAGACATGAGTGGGGGCCTGGTGGAGGGTGCCCCTGAACTGCTGGGGGTGAGGGGGGTGGGAGACATGAGTGGGGGCCTGGTGGAGGGTGCCCCTGCACTGTTGGGGGGTGGGGGGGTGGGAGACATGAGTGGGGGCCTGGTGGAGGGTGCCCCTGCACTGCTGGGGGGTGGGGGGGCGTGAGACATGAGTGGGGGCCTGGTGGAGGGTGCCCCTGCACTGCTGGAGGGTGGGGGTGATGGGACACATGAGTGGGGGCCTGGTGGAGGGTACCCCTGGATGCTGGGGGGTGGGGGTGCTGGGAGACATGAGCATACTTGCCAACCCTACCGATTTAGGCGGTAGGATACCGCTTTTTAAGCAGTCCTACCGCCTACCGATTTTTTGACATCAAATACCGATTTTTTTTTGTAAAAAAAAAAAAAAAAAAAAAAAATTTTTTTTTTTTTTACATTTTTTTTTTTTGCCCATACCAGCTCGGGGAGTCTTTCAAGGGCTCCCCCGAGCTGGCGTACCGGGAGAATGCCAGGCATGCAGGCTTTTAATGTCAAAGGCACCCACGGCGGTGGGCTAAAAGCGCCCTTCCGCCGCGGGTGCCTTTGGCAAAAGGCGCCATTAGCCCCCCACCACGCCAACTCGGGGAGTCTTTCAAGGACTTCCCCGAGCTGGCGTAGCGGGAGAAGGCGCGGCATGCAGGCTTTTAATGTCAAAGGCACCCACGGCGGTGGGCTAAAAGCGCCCTTCCGCCGCGGGTGCCTTTGGCAAAAGGCGCCATTAGCCCCCCACCACGCCAACTCGGGGAGTCTTTCAAGGACTTCCCCGAGCTGGTGTAGCGGGAGAAGGCGCGGCATGCAGGCTGTTAATGTCAAAGGCACCCACGGCGGTGGGCTAAAAGCGCCCTTCCCCCGCGGGTGCCTTTGGCAAAAGGCGCCATTAGCCCCCCACCACGCCAGCTCGGGGAGTCTTTCAAGGACTTCCCCCGAGCTGGCGTAGCGGGAGAAGGCGCAGCATGCAGGCTTTTAATGTCAAAGGCACCCACGGCGGTGGGCTAAAAGCGCCCCTCCACCGCGGGTGCCTTTTGGTCAAAGGCGCCATTAGCCCCCCACCACGCCAGCTCGGGGGAGTCTTTCAAGGACTTCCCCGAGCTGCCGTAGCGGGAGAAGGCGCAGCATGCAGGCCTTTGATGTAAAAGGCGTCCACTGCGGTGGGCTAAAGGCGCCCCTCCGCCGCGAGTGCCTTTCACAAAAGGCGCCATTAGCCCCCCCACCACGTCAACTCTGGTGAGTCTTTCAAGGGCTCCCCCGAGCTGGCGTGATGGCAGAAGGCGTGGCAGGCGCCTCATTGTCATTGAATGCACCCGCGGCGGCGGGCTCATTCAATGACAATGGGCTGCTGACGCGCCCTATTCCTATCATTACCTCCTCGACTGACTATTTTTGAAACTTTAAGATTCCTACAGATTTTTGGTCACAGAATGTTGGCATGTATGCATGAGTGGGGGCCTGGTGGAGGGTGCCGTGCACTTCTTGGGGGTGGGGGTGATGGGACACATGAGTGGGGGCCTGGTGGAGAGTACCCCTGGATGCTGGGGGGTGGGGGTGCTGGGAGACATGAGTGGGGGCCTGGTGGAGGGTGCCCTGCACTGCTGGGGGTGGGGGTGATGGGAGACATGAGTGGGGGCCTGGTAGAGGGTGCCCCTGCACTGCTGGGGATGGGAGTGGTGGGAAACATGAGTGGGGGCCTGGCGGAGGGTGCCCCTGCACTGCTGGGGGGTGGGGGGTGGGAGACATGAGTGGGGGCCTGGTGGAGGGTGCCCCGGTACTGCTGGGGGGTGGGGGTGGTGGGAGACATGAGTGGGGGCCTGGTGGAGGGTGCCCCTGCACTACTGGGGGGTGGGGGTGCAGGGAGACAGGAGTGGGGGCCTGGTGGAGGGTGCCCCTGGATGCTGGGGGTGGGGGTGGTGGGAGATATGAGTGGGGGCCTGGTCGAGGCTGCCCCTGCACTGCTGGGGGGTGGGGGTGCAGGGATACATGAGTGGCGGCCTGGTGGAGGCTGCCCCTGGATGCTGTGGGGTGGGGGTGCAGGGAGACATGAGTTGGACATGAGTGGGGGCCTGGTGGAGGGTGCCCTGCACTGCGGGGGGTGGGGGTGGTGGGAGACATGAGTGGGGGCCTGGTCGAGGCTGCCCCTGCACTGCTGGGGGGTGGGGGTGCAGGGATACATGAGTGGCGGCCTGGTGGAGGCTGCCCCTGGATGCTGTGGGGTGGGGGTGCAGGGAGACATGAGTTGGACATGAGTGGGGGCCTGGTGGAGGGTGCCCTGCACTGCTGGGGGGTGGGGGTGATGGGAAACATGAGTGGGGGCCTGGTGGAGGGTGCCCCTGGATGCTGGGGGGTGGGGGTGCTGAGACACATGAGTGGGGGCCTGGTGGAGGGTGCCCTGCACTGCTGGAGGGTGGGGGTGATGGGAGACATGAGTGGGGGCCTGGTGGAGGGTGCCCCTGCACTGCTGGGGGGTGGGGGTGGTGGGAGACATGAGTGGGGGCCTGGTGGAGGGTGCCCCTGCACTGCTGGGGGGTGGGGGTGGTGGGAGACATGAGTGGGGGCCTGGTGGAGGGTGCCCCTGCACTGCTGGGGGGGTGGGGGTGATGGGAGACATGAGTTGGACATGAGTGGGGGCCTGGTGGAGGCTGCCCCTGCACTGGTGGAGGGTGGGGGTGCAGGGAGACATGAGTTGGACATGCGTGGGGGCCTGGTGGAGGCTGCCCCTGCATGCTGGGGGGTGGGGGTGCAGGGAGACATGAGCTGGACATGAGTGGGGACCTGGTGGAGGCTGCCCCTGGATGCTGGGGGGTGGGGGTGCAGGGAGACATGAGTTGGACATGAGTGGGGGCCTGGTGGAGGGTGCCCCTGGATGCTGGGGGGTGGGGGTGCTGGGAGACATGAGTGGGGGCCTGGTGGAGGGCGCCCCTGGATGCTGAGGGGTGGGGGTGCAGGGAGACATGGGTTGGACATGAGTGGGGGCCTGGTGGAGGCTGCCCCTGGATGTTGGGGGGTGGGGGTGCAGGGAGACATGAGTTGGACATGAGTGGGGGCCTGGTGGAGGGTGCCCCTGGATGCTGGGGGGTGGGGGTGCTGGGAAACATGAGTGGGGGCCTGGTGGAGTGTGCCCCTGGATGCTGGGGGGTGGGGGTGCAGGGAGACATGAGTTGGATATGAGTGGGGGCCTGGTGGAGGGTGCCCTGCACTGCTGGGGGGTGGGGGTGGTGGTAGACATGAGTGGGGGCCTGGTGGAGGCTGCCCCTTCACTGCTGGGGGGTGTAGGTGGTGGGAGACAAGAGTGGGGGCCTGTTGGAGGCTGCCCCTGCACTGCTGGGGGTGGGTGTGGTGGGAGACATGAGTGGGGGCCTGGTGGAGGCTGCCCCTGCACTGCTGGGGGGTGGGTGTGGTGGGAGACATGAGTGGGGGCCTGGTGGAGGGTGCCCCTGCACTGCTGGAGAGTGGGGGTGGTGGGAGACATGAGTGGGGGCCTGGTGGAGGGTGCCCCTGCACTGCTGGGGGGTGGGGGTGATGGGAGACATGAGTGGGGGCCTGGTGGAGGGTGCCCCTGGATGCTGGGGGGTGGGGGTGCTGGGAGACCTGAGTGGGGGCCTGGTGGAGGGTGCCCTGCACTGCTGGGGGGTGGGGTGATGGGAGACTTGAATCGGGGTCTGGTGGAGGGTGCCCCTGCACTGCTGTGGGGTGGGGGTGGTGGGAGACATGAGTGGGGGCCTGGTGGATGGTGCCCCTGCACTGATGGGGGGTGGTGGGAGACATGAGTGGGGGCCTGGTGGAGGCTGCCCCTGCACTGCTGGGGGGTGGGGGTGCATGGAGACATGAGTCGGGGCCTGGTGGAGGCTGCCCCAGGATGCTGGGGGGTGGGGTGCAGGGAGACATGAGTTGGACATGAGTGGGGGCCTGGTGGAGGCTGCCCTGCACTGCTGGGGGGTGGGGGTGGTGGTAGACATGAGTGGGGGCCTGGTGGAAGCTGCCCCTGCACTGCTGGGGGGTGGGGGTGGTAGCAGACATGAGTGGGGGCCTGGTGGAGGGTGCCCCTGCACTGCTGGGGGGTGAGGGTGATGGGAGACATGAGTGGGGGCCTGGTGGAGGGTGCCCCTGGATGCTGGGGGGTGGGGGTGCTGGGAGACATGAGTGGGGGCCTGGTGGAGGGTGCCCTGCACTGCTGGGGGGTGGGGGTGATGGGAGACATGAGTGGGGGCCTGGTGGAGGGTGCCCCTGCACTGCTGGGGGTTGGGGGTGGTGGGAGACATGAGTGGGGCCTGGTGGAGGGTGCCACTGCACTGCTGGGGGGTGGGGGGGTGGGAGACATGAGTGGGGGCCTGGTGGAGGGCGCCCCTGCACTGCTGGGGGGTGGGGAGGTGGGAGACGTGAGTGGGGGCCTGGTGAAGGGTGCCCCTGCACTGCTGGGGGTGGGGGTGATGGGACACATGAGTGGGGGCCTGGTGGAGGGTGCCCCTGGATGCTGGGGGGTGGGGGTGCTGGGAGACATGAGTGGGGGCCTGGTGGAGGGTGCCCTGCACTGCTGGGGGGTGGGGGTGATGGGAGACATGAGTGGGGGCCTTGTAGAGGGTGCCCAGGCACTGCTGGGGGTGGGGGTGGTGGGAGACATGAGTGGGGGCCTGGCGGAGGGTGCCCCTGCACTGCTGGGGGGTGGGGGGGAGGGAGACATGAGTGGGGGCCTGGTGGAGGCTGCCCCTGCACTGCTGGGGCGTGGGGGTGATGGGAGACATGAGTGGGGGCCTGGTGGAGGGTGCCCCTGGATGCTGGAGGGTGGGGGTGCTGGGAGACATGAGTGGGGGCCTGGTGGAGGGTGCCCCTGCACTGCTGGGGGGTGGGGGTGATGGGAGACATGAGTGGGGGACTGGTGGAGGGTGCCCCTGGATGCTGGGGGGTGGGGGTGTTAGGAGACATGAGTGGGGGCCTGGTGGAGGGTGACCTGCACTGCTGGGGGGTGGGGGTGATGGGAGACATGAGTGGGGCCTGGTGGAGGGTGCCCCTGCACTGCTGGGGGGTGGGGGGTGGGAGACATGAGTGGGTGCCTGGTGGAGGGTGCCCCCTGCACTGATGGGGGTTGGGGGTGATGGGAGACATGAGTGGGGGCCTGGTGGAGGGTGCCCCTGGATGCTGGGGGGTGGGGGTGCTGGGAGACATGAGTGGGGGCCTGGTGGAGGGTGCCCTGCCCTGCTGGAGGGTGGGGTGATGGGAGACATGAGTGGGGGCCTGGTGGAGGCTGCCCCTGCACTGCTGGGGGTGGGGGTGGTGATATACATGAGTGGGGGCCTGGTGGAGGCTGCCCCTGCACTGCTGGGGGGTGGGGGTGCTGGGAGACGTGAGTGGGGGCCTGGTGGAGGGTGCCCCTGGATGCTGGGGATGGGGGTGGTGGGAGACATGAGCATAGCTCTCAACCATTTGTCTCGCAAAGGCGGGTGAAATCACCCGATTTTGTTTTTGGCGGGTGAGACGCCCATTGGAATGAATGGGCGTGCAGGAGGCTTGGCGTGTGAGTCAGCCCTTTGCAAGGCGGGTGACACCCGCCAAAAGCGGGTGAGTTGAGAGCTATGCATGAGTGGGGGCCGGGTCGAGGCTGCCCCTGCACTGCTGGGGGTTGGGGTTGCAGGGAGACATGAGTCGGGGCCTGGTGGAGGCTGCCCTTGGATGCTGTTGGGTGGGGGTGATGGGAAACATGAGTGGGGGCCTGGTGGAGGGTGCCCCTGGATGCTGGGGGGTGGGGGTGCTGGGAGACATGAGTGGGGGCCTGGTGGAGGCTGGCCCTGCACTGCTGGGGGGTGGGAGTGGTGGGAGACATGAGTGGGGGCCTGGTGGACGGTGCCCCTGCACTGCTGGGGGGTGGGGGTGATGGGAGACATGAGTGGGGGCCTGGTGGAGGGTGCCCCTGGATGCTGGGGGGTGGGGGTGCAGGGAGAAATAAGTTGGACATGAGTGGGGGCCTGGTGGAGGGTGCCCTGCACTGCTGGGGTGTGGGGGTGGTGGTAGACATGAGTGGGGGCCTGGTGGAGGCTGGCCCTGCACTGCTGGGGGGTGGGGGTGGTGGGAGACATGAGTGGGGGCCTGGTGGACGGTGCCCCTGCACTGCTGAGGGGTGGGGGTGATGGGAGAAATGAGTGGGGGCCTGGTGGAGGGTGCCCCTGGATGCTGGGGGATGGGAGTGCTGGGAGACGTGAGTGGGGGCCTGGTGGATGGTGCCCTGCACTTCTGGGGGGTGGGGGTGGAGGGAGACATGAGTGGGGGCCTGGTGGAGGGTGCCCCTGCACTGCTGGAGTGTGGGGGTGGTGGGAGACATGAGTGGGGGCCTGGTGGAGGGTGCCCCTGCACTGCTGGGGGGTGGGGGTGATGGGAGACATGAGTTGGACAAGAGTGGGGGCCTGGTGGAGGCTGCCCCTGCACTGCTGGGGGCTGGGGGTGCAGGGAGACATGAGTTGGACATGAGTGGGGGCCTGGTGGAGGCTGCCCCTGCATGCTGGGGGGTGGGGGTGCAGGGAGACATGAGTTGGACATGAGTGGGGGCCTGGTGGAGGCTGCCCATGGATGCTGGGGGGTGGGGGCGCAGGGAGACATGAGTTGGACATGAGTGGGGGCCTGGTGGAGGGTGCCCCTGTATGCTGGGGGGTGGGGGTGCTGGGAGACATGAGTGGGGGCCTGGTGGAGGGTGCCCCTGGATGCTGAGGGGTGGGGGTGCAGGGAGACATGGGTTGGACATGAGTGGGGGCCTGGTGGAGGCTGCCCCTGGATGCTGGGGGGTGGGGGTGCAGGGAGACATGAGTTGGACATGAGTGGGGGCCTGGTGGAGGGTGCCCCTGGATGCTGGGGGGTGGGGGTGCTGGGAGACATGAGTGGGGGCCTGGTGGAGTGTGCCCCTGGATGCTGGGGGGTGGGGGTGCAGGGAGACATGAGTTGGACATGAGTGGGGGCCTGGTGGAGGGTGCCCTGCACTGTTGGGGGGTGGGGGTGGTGGTAGACATGAGTGGGGGCCTGGTGGAGGCTGCCCCTGCACTGCTGGGGGGTGGGGGTGGTGGGAGATATGAGTGGGGGCCTGGTGGAGGGTGCCCCTGGATGCTGGGGGATGGGAGTGCTGGGAGACGTGACTGGGGGCCTGGTGGATGGTGCCCTGCACTTCTGGGGGGTGGGGGTGGAGGGAGACATGAGTGGGGGCCTGGTGGAGGGTGCCCCTGCACTGCTGGGGTGTGGGGGTGGTGGGAGACATGAGTGGGGGCCTGGTGGAGGGTGATCCTGCACTGCTGGGGGGTGGGGGTGATGGGAGACATGAGTTGGACATGAGTGGGGGCCTGGTGGAGGCTGCCCCTGCACTGCTGGGGGGTGGGGGTGCAGGGAGACATGAGTTGGACATGCGTGGGGGCCTGGTGGAGGCTGCCCCTGCATGCTGGGGGGTGGGGGTGCAGGGAGACATGAGCTGGACATGAGTGGGGACCTGGTGGAGGCTGCCCCTGGATGCTGGGGGGTGGGGGTGCAGGGAGACATGAGTTGGACATGAGTGGGGGCCTGGTGGAGGGTGCCCCTGGATGCTGGGGGGTGGGGGTGCTGGGAGACATGAGTGGGGGCCTGGTGGAGGGCGCCCCTGGATGCTGAGGGGTGGGGGTGCAGGGAGACATGGGTTGGACATGAGTGGGGGCCTGGTGGAGGCTGCCCCTGGATGTTGGGGGGTGGGGGTGCAGGGAGACATGAGTTGGACATGAGTGGGGGCCTGGTGGAGGGTGCCCCTGGATGCTGGGGGGTGGGGGTGCTGGGAAACATGAGTGGGGGCCTGGTGGAGTGTTCCCCTGGATGCTGGGGGGTGGGGGTGCAGGGAGACATGAGTTGGATATGAGTGGGGGCCTGGTGGAGGGTGCCCTGCACTGCTGGGGGGTGGGGGTGGTGGTAGACATGAGTGGGGGCCTGGTGGAGGCTGCCCCTTCACTGCTGGGGGGTGTAGGTGGTGGGAGACATGAGTGGGGGCCTGTTGGAGGCTGCCCCTGCACTGCTGGGGGGTGGGTGTGGTGGGAGACATGAGTGGGGGCCTGGTGGAGGGTGCCCCTGCACTGCTGGGGGGTGGGGGTGATGGGAGACATGAGTGGGGGCCTGGTGGAGGGTGCCCCTTCACTGCTGGGGGGTGTAGGTAGTGGGAGACATGAGTGGGGGCCTGTTGGAGGCTGCCCCTGCACTGCTGGGGGGTGGGTGTGGTGGGAGACATGAGTGGGGGCCTGGTGGAGGGTGCCCCTGCACTGCTGGGGGGTGGGGGTGGTGGTAGACATGAGTGGGGGCCTGGTGGAGGCTGCCCCTGCACTGCTGGGGGGTGGGTGTGGTGGGAGACATGAGTGGGGGCCTGGTGGAGGGTGCCCCTGCACTGCTGGGGAGTGGGGGTGGTGGGAGACATGAGTGGGGGCCTGGTGGAGGGTGCCCCTGCACTGCTGGGGGGTGGGGGTGATGGGAGACATGAGTGGGGGCCTGGTGGAGGGTGCCCCTGGATGCTGGGGGGTGGGGGTGCTGGGAGACCTGAGTGGGGGCCTGGTGGAGGGTGCCCTGCACTGCTGGGGGGTGGGGTGATGGGAGACTTGAATCGGGGTCTGGTGGAGGGTGCCCCTGCACTGCTGTGGGTTGGGGGTGGTGGGAGACATGAGTGGGGGCCTGGTGGATGGTGCCCCTGCACTGCTGGGGGGTGGTGGGAGACATGAGTGGGGGCCTGGTGGAGGCTGCCCCTGCACTGCTGGGGGGTGGGGGTGCAGGGAGACATGAGTCGGGGCCTGGTGGAGGCTGCCCCAGGATGCTGGGGGGTGGGGTGCAGGGAGACATGAGTTGGACATGAGTGGGGGCCTGGTGGAGGCTGCCCTGCACTGCTGGGGGGTGGGGGTGGTGGTAGACATGAGTGGGGGCCTGGTGGAAGCTGCCCCTGCACTGCTGGGGGGTGGGGGTGGTAGCAGACATGAGTGGGGGCCTGGTGGAGGGTGCCCCTGCACTGCTGGGGGGTGGGGTGATGGGAGACATGAGTGGGGGCCTGGTGGAGGGTGCCCCTGGATGCTGGGGGGTGGGGGTGCTGGGAGACATGAGTGGGGGCCTGGTGGAGGGTGCCCTGCACTGCTGGGGGGTGGGGGTGATGGGAGACATGAGTGGGGGCCTGGTGGAGGGTGCCCCTGCACTGCTGGGGGTTGGGGGTGGTGGGAGACATGAGTGGGGGCCTGGTGGAGGGTGCCCCTGCACTGCTGGGGGGTGGGGGAGGGTGGGAGACATGATTGGGGGCCTGGTGGAGGGCGCCCCTGCACTGCTGGGGGGTGGGGAGGTGGGAGACGTGAGTGGGGGCCTGGTGGAGGGTGCCCCTGCACTGCTGGGGGTGGGGGTGATGGGACACATGAGTGGGGGCCTGGTGGAGGGTGCCCCTGGATGCTGGGGGGTGGGGGTGCTGGGAGACATGAGTGGGGGCCTGGTGGAGGGTGCCCTGCACTGCTGGGGGGTGGGGGTGATGGGAGACATGAGTGGGGGCCTTGTAGAGGGTGCCCCTGCACTGCTGGGGGTGGGGGTGGTGGGAGACATGAGTGGGGGCCTGGCGGAGGGTGCCCCTGCACTGCTGGGGGGTGGGGGGGAGGGAGACATGAGTGGGGGCCTGGTGGAGGCTGCCCCTGCACTGCTGTGGCGTGGGGGTGATGGGAGACATGAGTGGGGGCCTGGTGGAGGGTGCCCCTGGATGCTGGAGGGTGGGGGTGCTGGGAGACATGAGTGGGGGCCTGGTGGAGGGTGCCCCTGCACTGCTGGGGGGTGGGGGTGATGGGAGACATGAGTGGGGGACTGGTGGAGGGTGCCCCTGGATGCTGGGGGGTGGGGGTGTTAGGAGACATGAGTGGGGGCCTGGTGGAGGGTGACCTGCACTGCTGGGGGGTGGGGGTGATGGGAGACATGAGTGGGGGCCTGGTGGAGGGTGCCCCTGCACTGCTGGGGGGTGGGGGGTGGGAGACATGAGTGGGTGCCTGGTGGAGGGTGCCCCCTGCACTGATGGGGGTTGGGGGTGATGGGAGACATGAGTGGGGGCCTGGTGGAGGGTGCCCCTGGATGCTGGGGGGTGGGGGTGCTGGGAGACATGAGTGGGGGCCTGGTGGAGGGTGCCCTGCACTGCTGGGGGGTGGGGTGATGGGAGACATGAGTGGGGGCCTGGTGGAGGCTGCCCCTGCACTGCTGGGGGTGGGGGTGGTGATAGACATGAGTGGGGGCCTGGTGGAGGCTGCCCCTGCACTGCTGGGGGGTGGGGGTGCTGGGAGACATGAGTGGGGGCCTGGTGGAGGGTGCCCCTGGATGCTGGGGATGGGGGTGGTGGGAGACATGAGTGGGGGCCTGGTCGAGGCTGCCCCTGCACTGCTGGGGGTTGGGGTTGCAGGGAGACATGAGTCGGGGCCTGGTGGAGGCTGCCCCTGGATGCTGTTGGGTGGGGGTGATGGGAAACATGAGTGGGGGCCTTGTGGAGGGTGCCCCTGGATGCTGGGGGGTGGGGGTGCTGGGAGACGTGAGTGGGGGCCTGGTGGACGGTGCCCCTGCACTGCTGGGGGGTGGGGGTGATGGGAGACATGAGTGGGGGCCTGGTGGAGGGTGCCCCTGGATGCTGGGGGGTGGGGGTGCAGGGAGAAATGAGTTGGACATGAGTGGGGGCCTAGTGGAGGGTGCCCTGCACTGCTGGGGGGTGGGGGTGGTGGTAGACATGAGTGGGGGCCTGGTGGAGGCTGGCCCTGCACTGCTGGGGGGTGGGGGTGGTGGGAGACATGAGTGGGGGCCTGGTGGACGGTGCCCCTGCACTGCTGAGGGGTGGGGGTGATGGGAGAAATGAGTGGGGGCCTGGTGGAGGGTGCCCCTGGATGCTGGGGGATGGGAGTGCTGGGAGACGTGAGTGGGGGCCTGGTGGATGGTGCCCTGCACTTCTGGGGGGTGGGGGTGGAGGGAGACAAGAGTGGGGGCCTTGTGGAGGGTGCCCCTGCACTGCTGGGGTGTGGGGGTGGTGGGAGACATGAGTGGGGGCCTGGTGGAGGGTGCCCCTGCACTGCTGGGGGGTGGGGGTGATGGGAGACATGAGTTGGACAAGAGTGGGGGCCTGGTGGAGGCTGCCCCTGCACTGCTGGGGGCTGGGGGTGCAGGGAGACATGAGTTGGACATGAGTGGGGGCCTGGTGGAGGCTGCCCCTGCATGCTGGGGGGTGGGGGTGCAGAGAGACATGAGTTGGACATGAGTGGGGGCCTGGTGGAGGCTGCCCATGGATGCTGGGGGGTGGGGGTGCAGGGAGACATGAGTTGGACATGAGTGGGGGCCTGGTGGAGGGTGCCCCTGTATGCTGGGGGGTGGGGGTGCTGGGAGACATGAGTGGGGGCCTGGTGGAGGGTGCCCCTGGATGCTGAGGGGTGGGGGTGCAGGGAGACATGGGTTAGACATGAGTGGGGGCCTGGTGGAGGCTGCCCCTGGATGCTGGGGGGTGGGGGTGCAGGGAGACATGAGTTGGACATGAGTGGGGGCCTGGTGGAGGGTGCCCCTGGATGCTGGGGGGTGGGGGTGCTGGGAGACATGAGTGGGGGCCTGGTGGAGTGTGCCCCTGGATGCTGGGGGGTGGGGGTGCAGGGAGACATGAGTTGGACATGAGTGGGGGCCTGGTGGAGGGTGCCCTGCACTGTTGGGGGGTGGGGGTGGTGGTAGACATGAGTGGGGGCCTGGTGGAGGCTGCCCCTGCACTGCTGGGGGGTGGGGGTGGTGGGAGACATGAGTGGGGGCCTGGTGGAGGGTGCCCCTGCACTGCCGGGGGGTGGGGGTGCAGGGACACATGAGTGGGGGCCTGGTAGAGGCTGCCCCTGGATGCTGGGGGGTGGGGGTGCAGGGAGACATGAGTTGGACAGGAGTGGGGGCCTGGTGGAGGGTGCCCTGCACTGCTGGGGGGTGGGTGTGGTGGGAGACATGAGTGGTGGCCTGGTGGAGGGTGCCCCTGCACTGCTGGGGGTTGGGGGTGGTGGTAGACATGAGTGGGGGCCTGGTGGAGGCTGCCCCTGCACTGCTGGGGGGTGGGTGTGGTGGGAGACATGAGTGGGGGCCTGGTGGAGGGTGCCCCTGCACTGCTGGGGGGTGGGGGTGATGGGAGACATGAGTGGGGGCCTGGTGGAGGGTGCCCCTGGATGCTGGGGGGTGGGGGTGCTGGGAGACATGAGTGGGGGCCTGGTGGAGTGTGCCCTGCACTGCTGGGGGTTGGGGGTGATGGGAGACATGAGTGGTGGCCTGGTGGAGGGTGCCCCTGCACTGCTGGGGGGTGGGGGTGGTGGGAGACATGAGTGGGGGCCTAGTGGAGGGAGCCCTGCACTGCTGGGGGGTGGGGTGATGGGAGACATGAGTGGGGGCCTGGTGGAGGCTGCCCCTGCACTGCTGGGGGTGGGGGTGGTGATAGACATGAGTGGGGGCCTGGTGGAGGCTGCCCCTGCACTGCTGGGGGGTGGGGGTGCTGGGAGACATGAGTGGGGGCCTGGTGGAGGGTGCCCCTGGATGCTGGGGATGGGGGTGGTGGGAGACATGAGTGGGGGCCTGGTCGAGGCTGCCCCTGCACTGCTGGGGGTTGGGGTTGCAGGGAGACATGAGTCGGGGCCTGGTGGAGGCTGCCCCTGGATGCTGTTGGGTGGGGGTGATGGGAAACATGAGTGGGGGCCTGGTGGAGGGTGCCCCTGGATGCTGGGGGTGGGGGTGCTGGGAGACGTGAGTGGGGGCCTGGTGGAGGCTGGCCCTGCACTGCTGGGGGGTGGGAGTGGTGGGAGACATGAGTGGGGGCCTGGTGGACGGTGCCCCTGCACTGCTGGGGGGTGGGGGTGATGGGAGACATGAGTGGGGGCCTGGTGGAGGGTGCCCCTGGATGCTGGGGGGTGGGGGTGCAGGGAGAAATGAGTTGGACATGAGTGGGGGCCTGGTGGAGGGTGCCCTGCACTGCTGCGGGGTGGGGGTGGTGGTAGACATGAGTGGGGGCCTGGTGGTGGCTGGCCCTGCACTGCTGGGGGGTGGGGGTGGTGGGAGACATGAGTGGGGGCCTGGTGGACGGTGCCCCTGCACTGCTGAGGGGTGGGGGTGATGGGAGAAATGAGTGGGGGCCTGGTGGAGGGTGCCCCTGGATGCTGGGGGATGGGAGTGCTGGGAGACGTGAGTGGGGGCCTGGTGGATGGTGCCCTGCACTTCTGGGGGGTGGGGGTGGAGGGAAACAAGAGTGGGGGCCTTGTGGAGGGTGCCCCTGCACTGCTGGGGTGTGGGGGTGGTGGGAGACATGAGTGGGGGCCTGGTGGAGGGTGCCCCTGCACTGCTGGGGGCTGGGGGTGCAGGGAGACATGAGTTGGACATGAGTGGGGGCCTGGTGGAGGCTGCCCCTGCATGCTGGGTGGTGGGGGTGCAGAGAGACATGAGTTGGACATGAGTGGGGGCCTGGTGGAGGCTGCCCATGGATGCTGGGGGGTGGGGGTGCAGGGAGACATGAGTTGGACATGAGTGGGGGCCTGGTGGAGGGTGCCCCTGTATGCTGGGGGGTGGGGGTGCTGGGAGACATGAGTGGGGGCCTGGTGGAGGGTGCCCCTGGATGCTGAGGGGTGGGGGTGCAGGGAGACATGGGTTAGACATGAGTGGGGGCCTGGTGGAGGCTGCCCCTGGATGCTGGGGCGTGGGGGTGCAGGGAGACATGAGTTGGACATGAGTGGGGGCCTGGTGGAGGGTGCCCCTGGATGCTGGGGGGTGGGGGTGCTGGGAGACATGAGTGGGGGCCTGGTGGAGTGTGCCCCTGGATGCTGGGGGGTGGGGGTGCAGGGAGACATGAGTTGGACATGAGTGGGGGCTTGGTGGAGGGTGCCCTGCACTGTTGGGGGGTGGGGGTGGTGGTAGACATGAGTGGGGGCCTGGTGGAGGCTGCCCCTGCACTGCTGGGGGGTGGGGTGGTGGGAGACATGAGTGGGGGCCTGGTGGAGGGTGCCCCTGCACTGCCGGGGGGTGGGGGTGCAGGGACACATGAGTGGGGGCCTGGTAGAGGCTGCCCCTGGATGCTGGGGGGTGGGGGTGCAGGGAGACATGAGTTGGACAGGAGTGGGGGCCTGGTGGAGGGTGCCCTGCACTGCTGGGGGGTGGGTGTGGTGGGAGACATGAGTGGTGGCCTGGTGGAGGGTGCCCCTGCACTGCTGGGGGTTGGGGGTGGTGGTAGACATGAGTGGGGGCCTGGTGGAGGCTGCCCCTGCACTGCTGGGGGGTGGGTGTGGTGGGAGACATGAGTGGGGGCCTGGTGGAGGGTGCCCCTGGATGCTGGGGGGTGGGGGTGCTGGGAGACATGAGTGGGGGCCTGGTGGAGTGTGCCCTGCACTGCTGGGGGTTGGGGGTGATGGGAGACATGAGTGGGGGCCTGGTGGAGGGTGCCCCTGCACTGCTGGGGGGTGGGGGTGGTGGGAGACATGATTGGGGGCCTGGTGGAGGGTGCCCCTGCACTGCTGGGGGGTGGGGGGTGGGAGACATGAGTGGGGGCCTGGTGGAGGGTGCCCCTGCACTGCTGGGGGGTGGGGGGTGGGAGACATGAGTGGGGGCCTGGTGGAGGCTGCCCCTGCACTGCTGGGGGGTGGGGGTGATGGGACACATGAGTGGGGGCCTGGTGGAGGGTGCCCCTTGATGCTGAGGGTTGGGGGTGCTGGGAGACATGAGTGGGGGCCTGGTGGAGGGTGCCCCTGCACTGCTGGGGGGTGGGGGTGATGGGAGACATGAGTGGGGGCCTGGTGGAGGGTGTCCCTGGATGCTGGGGGGTGGGGGTGCTGGGAGACATGAGTGGGGGCCTGGTGGAGGGTGCCCTGCACTGCTGGGGGGTGGGGGTGATGGGAGACATGAGTGGGGGCCTGGTGGAGGGTGCCCCTGCACTGCTGAGGGGTGGGGGTGGTGGGAGACATGAGTGGGGGCCTGGTGGAGGGTGCCCCTGCACTGCTGGGGGGTGGGGGGTTAGGAGACATGAGTGGGGGCCTGGTGGAGGGTGCCCCTGCACTGCTGGGGGGTGGGGATGATGGGGGACATGAGTGGGGTCCTGGTGGAGGCTGCCCCTGCACTGCTGGGGGTGGGGGTGGTGGGAGACATGAGTGGGGGCCTGGTGGAGGCTGCCCCTGCACTGCTGGGGGGTGGGGGTCCAGGGAGACATGAGTGGGGGCCTGGTGGAGGGTGCCCCTGGATGCTGGGGTGTGGGGGTGGTGGGAGACATGAGTGGGGGCCTGGTGGAGGCTGCCCCTGCACTGCTGGGGAGTGGGGGTGCAGGGAGACATGAGTGGGGGCCTGGTGGAGGCTGCCCCTGGATGCTGGGGGGTGGGGGTGCAGGGAGACATAAGTTGGACATGAGTGGGGGCCTGGTGGAGGGTGCCCTGCACTGCTGGGGGGTGGGGGGGTGGTAGACATGAGTGGGGGCCTGGTGGAGGCTGGCCCTGCACTGCTGGGGGGTGGGGGTGGTGGGAGACATGAGTGGGGGCCTGGTGGAGGGTGCCCCTGCACTGCTGGGGGTGATGAGAGACATGAGTGGGGGCCTGGTGGAGGTTGCCCCTAGATGCTGGGGGGTGGGGGTGCTGGGAGACATGAGTGGGGGCCTGGTGGAGGGTGCCCTGCAGTGCTGGGGGGTGGGGGTGATGGGAGACATCAATGGGGGCCTGGTGGAGGGTCCCCCTGCACTGCTGGGGGTGGGGGTGGTGGGAGACATGAGTGGGGGCCTGGTGATGGGTGCCCCTGCACTGCTGGGGGGTGGGGGTGGTGGGTGACATGAGTGGGAGCCGGGTGGAGGGTGCCCCTGCACTGCTGGGGGGTGGGGGTGATGGGAGACATGAGTGGGGGCCTGGTGGAGGGTGTCCCTGGATGCTGGGCGGTGGGGGTGCTGGGAGAAATGAGTGGGGGCCTGGTGGAGGCTGCCCCTGCACTGCTGGGGGGTGGGGGTGATGGGAGACATGTGTGGGGGCCTGGGGGAGGCTGCCCCTGGATGCTGGGGGGTGGGGGTGCAGGGAGACATGAATTGGACATGAGTGGGGGCCTGGTGGAGGGTGCCCCTGCACTGCTGGGGGGTGGGGGTGATGGGAGACATGAGTGGGGGCCTGGTGGAGGGTGCCCCTGGATGCTGGGGGGTGGGGGTGCTGGGAGACATGAGTGGGGGCCTGGTGGAGTGTGCCCTGCACTGCTGGGGGTTGGGGGTGATGGGAGACATGAGTGGGGGCCTGGTGGAGGGTGCCCCTGGATGCTGGGCGGTGGGGGTGCTGGGAGAAATGAGTTGGGGCCTGGTGGAGGCTGCCCCTGCACT
Organism: Ambystoma mexicanum; assembly: GCF_040938575.1. NCBI lineage: Eukaryota > Metazoa > Chordata > Amphibia > Caudata > Ambystomatidae > Ambystoma > Ambystoma mexicanum. The sequence continues at coordinate 277,887,141 of NC_090938.1, read as the reverse complement.
GCTGGGGGGTGGGGGTGATGGGAGACATGTGTGGGGGCCTGGGGGAGGCTGCCCCTGGATGCTGGGGGGTGGGGGTGCAGGGAGACATGAATTGGACATGAGTGGGGGCCTGGTGGAGGGTGTCCTGCACTGCTGAGGGGTGGGGGTGGTGGTAGACATGAGTGGGGGCCTGGTGGAGGCTGCCCCTGCACTGCTGGGGGGGTGGTGGGAGACATGAGTTGGGGCCTGGTGGAGGCTGCCCCTGCACTGCTGGGGGGTGGGGGTGCAGGGAGACATGAGTGGGGGCCTGGTGGAGGCTGCCCCTGGATGCTGGGGGGTGGGGGTGCAGGGAGACATGAGTTGGACATGAGTGGGGGCCTGGTGGAGGGTGCCCTGCACTGCTGGGGGTGGGGGTGGTGGTAGACATGAGTGGGGGCCTGGTGGAGGCTGCCCCTGCACTGCTGGGGGGGTGGTGGGAGACATGAGTTGGGGCCTGGTGGAGGTTGCCCCTGCACTGCTGGAGGGGTGGGGGTGCAGGGAGACATGAGTGGGGGCCTGGTGGAGGCTGCCCCTGGATGCTGGTGGGTGGGGGTGCAGGGAGACATGAGATGGACATGAGTGGGGCCTGGTGGAGGGTGCCCTGCACTGCTGGGGGGTGGGGGTGGTGGTAGACATGAGTGGGGGCCTGGTGGAGGCTGCCCTGCAGTGCTGGGGGGTGGGGGTGATGGGAGACATCAATGGGGGCCTGGTGGAGGGTCCCCCTGCACTGCTGGGGGTGGGGGTGGTGGGAGACATGAGTGGGGGCCTGGTGATGGGTGCCCCTGCACTGCTGGGGGGTGGGGGTGGTGGGTGACATGAGTGGGAGCCGGGTGGAGGGTGCCCCTGCACTGCTGGGGGGTGGGGGTGATGGGAGACATGAGTGGGGGCCTGGTGGAGGGTGTCCCTGGATGCTGGGCGGTGGGGGTGCTGGGAGAAATGAGTGGGGGCCTGGTGGAGGCTGCCCCTGCACTGCTGGGGGGTGGGGGTGATGGGAGACATGTGTGGGGGCCTGGGGGAGGCTGCCCCTGGATGCTGGGGGGTGGGGGTGCAGGGAGACATGAATTGGACATGAGTGGGGGCCTGGTGGAGGGTGCCCCTGCACTGCTGGGGGGTGGGGGTGATGGGAGACATGAGTGGGGGCCTGGTGGAGGGTGCCCCTGGATGCTGGGGGGTGGGGGTGCTGGGAGACATGAGTGGGGGCCTGGTGGAGTGTGCCCTGCACTGCTGGGGGTTGGGGGTGATGGGAGACATGAGTGGGGGCCTGGTGGAGGGTGCCCCTGGATGCTGGGCGGTGGGGGTGCTGGGAGAAATGAGTTGGGGCCTGGTGGAGGCTGCCCCTGCACTGCTGGGGGGTGGGGGTGATGGGAGACATGTGTGGGGGCCTGGGGGAGGCTGCCCCTGGATGCTGGGGGGTGGGGGTGCAGGGAGACATGAATTGGACATGAGTGGGGGCCTGGTGGAGGGTGTCCTGCACTGCTGAGGGGTGGGGGTGGTGGTAGACATGAGTGGGGGCCTGGTGGAGGCTGCCCCTGCACTGCTGGGGGGGTGGTGGGAGACATGAGTTGGGGCCTGGTGGAGGCTGCCCCTGCACTGCTGGGGGGTGGGGGTGCAGGGAGACATGAGTGGGGGCCTGGTGGAGGCTGCCCCTGGATGCTGGGGGGTGGGGGTGCAGGGAGACATGAGTTGGACATGAGTGGGGGCCTGGTGGAGGGTGCCCTGCACTGCTGGGGGTGGGGGTGGTGGTAGACATGAGTGGGGGCCTGGTGGAGGCTGCCCCTGCACTGCTGGGGGGGTGGTGGGAGACATGAGTTGGGGCCTGGTGGAGGTTGCCCCTGCACTGCTGGAGGGGTGGGGGTGCAGGGAGACATGAGTGGGGGCCTGGTGGAGGCTGCCCCTGGATGCTGGTGGGTGGGGGTGCAGGGAGACATGAGATGGACATGAGTGGGGCCTGGTGGAGGGTGCCCTGCACTGCTGGGGGGTGGGGGTGGTGGTAGACATGAGTGGGGGCCTGGTGGAGGCTGCCCCTGCACTGATGGGGGGGGGGGAGACGGTTACCAGTCAAATGGTCGAAAACATTTGGTCGACAGACAATTTGGTTGACACCATTTGGTCGAATGCCAAATGGTCGAATTTTTTTTTTTTTTTTTTTACCCATTTTTTGGTTTTTTTTGGGGGGGTCCCCCCCCCCAACCCCCTTTTTTTATTTTTTATTTTTTTCCCCACACGAAAACCCACAAAACACATATATATATAAAAATAAAAAAAATTAGACCATTTGGCATTCGACCAAATGGTGTCCACCAAATTGCAGTCGACCAGTTTGTCGTCGACCAGTTGACTGGACACCGTGGGAGACATGAGTGGGGGCCTGGTGGAGGGTGCCCCTGCACTGCTGGGGGGTGGGGGTGATGGGGGACATGAGTGGGTGCCTGGTGGAGGGTGCCACTGGATGAAGGGGGGTGGGGGTGGTGGGAGACATGAGTGGGGGCCTGGTGGAGGGGGCCTCTGCACTGCTGGGGGGTGGTGGTGGTGGTAGACATGAGTGGGGGCCTGGTGGCGGGTGCCCCTGCACTGCTGGGGGGTGGGGGTGAAGGGAGACATGTGTGGGGGCCTGGTGGAGGGTGCCCAGCACTGCTGGGGGGTGGGGGTGGTGGGAGACATGAGTGGGGGCCTGGTGGAGGGTGCCCAGCACTGCTGGGGGGTGGGGGTGGTGGGAGACATGAGTGGGGGCCTGGTGGAGGGTGCCCCTGGATGCTGGGGGGTGGGGGTGCTGGGAGACCTGAGTGGGGGCCTGGTGGAGGGTGCCCTGCACTGCTGGGGGGTGGGGTGATGGGAGACATGAATGGGGGCCTGGTGGAGGGTGCCCCTGCACTGCTGGGGGGTGGGGGTGGTGGGAGACATGAGTGGGGACCTGGTGGAGGGTGCCCCTGCACTGCTGGGGGGTGGGGGTGGTGGGAGACATGAGCGGGGGCCTGGTGGAGGCTGTCCCTGCACTGCTGGGGGGTGGGGGTGCTGGGAGACCTGAGTGGGGGCCTGGTGGAGGGTGCCCTGCAATGCTGGGGGGTGGGGTGATGGGAGACATGAATGGGGGCCTGGTGGAGGGTGCCCCTGCACTGCTGGGGTTGGGGGTGGTGGGAGACATGAGTGGGGGCCTGGTGGAGGGTGCCCCTGCACTGCTGGGGGGTGGGGGTGATGGGAGACATGAGTGGGGGCCTGGTGGAGGGTGCCCCTGGATGCTGGGGGGTGGGGGTGGTAGGAGACATGAGTGGGGGCCTGGTGAAGGGGGCCCCTGCACTGCTGGGGGGTGGGGTGGTGGTAGACATGAGTGGGGGCCTGGTGGAGTGTGCTCCTGCACTGCTGGGGGGTGGGGGTGGTGGGAGACATGTGTGGGGGCCTGGTGGAGGGTGCCCTGCACTGCTGGGGGGTGGGGGTGGTGGGAGACATGAGTGGGGGCCTGGTGGAGGGTGCCCCTGGATGCTGGGGGGTGGAGGTGGTGGGAGACATGAGTGGGGGCCTGGTGGAGGGTGCCCTGCACTGCTGGGGGGTGGGTGGGGTGGGAGACATGAGTGGGGGCCTGGTGGAGGGTGCCCCTGTACTGCTGGGGGTGGTGGTAGACATGAGTGGGGGCCTGGTGGAGGCTGCCCCTGCACTGCTGGGGGGTGGGTGTGGTGGGAGACATGAGTGGGGGCCTGGTGGAGGGTCCCCCTGCACTGCTGGGGGCTGGGGGTGGTGGGAGACATGAGTGGGGGCCTGGTGGAGGGTGCCCCTGCACTGCTGGGGGTGGGGTGATGGGAGACATGAGTGGGGGCCTGGTGGAGGGTGCCCCTGGATGCTGGGGGGTGGGGGTGCTGGGAGACCTGAGTGGGGGTCTGGTGGAGGGTGCCCTGCACTGCTGGGGGATGGGGTGATGGGAGACATGAATGGGGGCCTGGTGGAGGGTGCCCCTGCACTGCTGGGGGGTGGGGGTGGTGGGAGACATGAGTGGGGGCCTGGTGGAGGCTGCCCCTGCACTGCTGGGGGGTGGGCGTGCAGGGAGACGTGAGTGGGGGCCTGGTGGAGTGTAAGGGAGAATTCTCTGTTTAGGCTGAATTTCCTAACCTAGTGAGTCCCCCAGCAGCTTTGCTGGATTTCGGGAGTTTGTTTTTTTCCATCCTGCCAAGAGTGAGACTCTTTTTCTACCACTCTTGGACATGTATGTGTGTAATTCCTTTGAATGTCAATGTGTTCTATGGGCTATGGGATCTTTTACTCCATAGGGTCTCATATGTTTTTCTATGTGTGTTACACCACACCCTATGTGCCGTAGCACTGGGGCGTCCTAGCGGACCTCCACCATAGACTCGATACCCGTGGACTGACTACTGTCTCCCCGGGCATATAAAGTCACCATTGGATTTACTAGACCTAAATTTATTAACAGAACTAGTACAAACCATCTTATTGTGGACGTACTGTAGGGGTAATTCGATTACTCCTGGATCTGTTACTCGAGGGGGCACTGTCCCGGCCCCCCTCGTCGAGTTTTGGCTGGTGGCAGTGGAAACTACTTGTTATGTTCGACCCCGAACCTAACCCTATGGGATTCGTCCCATTGTTGGAGATTGATACTTTTTCTCGTTAATCTCTAACGTACCACCGGTCTACTTATCGTAAATAAGTTTATCGGATGGTATTTTCTGCCAGAACTCGGTTTTTAAAATGGCGTCTTGTTTGTCTCTGTGACTCCTAAACCAAAGGTTGAGCCCTTTGTTCCACTTTTGGCAGGCTCTGTACAGAGACCCTCCAAAGTGGTGCCATTCTGTCTGGGTTACCACAGGGGTGTGGGAGAGGGTTTAGGCACCCTGGACCGAGTTGCCTTGCCAACTCCGGTCGCACTCTGGAGTGATTGGCCCAAGTGGTGAGCCTTCCCGCTCACCACTTAGCATGTGTTGATTGACAGCTAGGCTGAACGAATGGGGGTTTTCTGCATAAAAGCAGGGCTTTTGGGACTGGATCTTCAGAAGTCGCCACAGGACCTAAGAATCCGACAAGGGTAACGCTGAGCCGACCTGCACGACGACACCTCCGGTGGAGCCCTGCGGAACCGACTCACCACTTCCCGACGACAGAGGAGATCTCCCTGCCGGAGAGTCTCTTCCCCTGACTGGTGGGAACAACCGGTCCCCTTTGCATTTTATTCGCCTCAGGACGCAGTGGTCGAATTGCCCGTGCAACGCACCTCGGCAACCGGATAGCCACTACCCCTGTACCGCGACCAAAAGGTGGTGCCTTGTGACGGAGCACTCCGTGGCTGGTCTCTTCCCTGGTGGTGCACCGGACTTCACTTTTCTTCAACGACGAGAACCTCTCTACTCTTGGCAAAGACCCGACGTGCATCCACCACCAGGAACAACTGCCCCCGCCGGAGCTGCCCTCCACAACAAGGTACCGTGTCCGCCTGGCTTCCCTTCCGATCGGTTCGAGTGAGGTGTCTTAATCCTCTCCGTTCCGTTGGGTCGCCTCCAAGCTTTTCTCATTTATTGTTCTGAACTGGTTCAATCTGCCGATAACAATTTGCTACAAAGACTTGAATGCATCTCCACTAGAGACTTATTGGGACATATCGCCTTGCCTCTCTCCGAGTGGGCCTGGCCTCTGAACTTTACGATCTATTGTGGTTCTTGCCTTCTTACCGTACATTTTGCACGTGAAGTATTGAACTGTGTTGATTTCATAACCTGTCTATCTTTTTCTCTCCCGCCCTAACCAATATTAGAGTGACATCTAGGTTGAGGTATACACCTCTGTATGTAAATAAGTGGTGCCGGTAGAACCTAGACTTGTCGAAATATTGCTAGGGGGATTGATTGTTTTTTCTTCATAGAGTAATTGTGTTTGATTTGTTTGCCGTGAAAGTGCCATAGTGTTTTTCATAGATGTTCCGTTATAAATAAATACCTTAATATCTTTACACTAAGCCTCGTTGCGTGTTTACTTGTCTTGCAGGGAAGAATTGCCCTATTTTGTATACTCCACATACTGCTCAACTCTTCTTGAGGGAAGTCTGACTGCTCAGCCACAGCTACCAAGTGAATCTGTGTGGTACAGGCTGCTACCAAGTGGGTTCACCGCCAAACACCTGTAGTCCTAAATCTTTTGCAGTGGTCCCAGAGGGAACTTCACAGGTTTCCGCCTAACACTGGTGTACAGCGGTGGGATTTGTATCGAGTATACAGTTTAGAGTGCTTTTCGACACTGTAGGATAACTAACCACAAAACTTTGCACAAAAAGCAACTTTCAAAAAACATGTCTACGATGGAAACTTACAGTCAAGAGTCCTTGTCATGTGAAAATACTGAGAGTTTGCGATCTCTCTGTAGGCAAGAGAATCTTTCTGTAAGAGGCAAGAAGTTAGAACTAATCGAGAGATTGCTGGCGAACCAAAGTCTGGGTACTGGTTCAGAGGAACCAAACTCTCCAGCAAATGTAGATAACAGTAATGGTGTTGATCTAAATCATAATTCTAATGATAGCGATGAAGAGGCTGACCAGGACGGCTAGGCTAACGAAAATGTCTCCCCTGCTCCTCTACCCGCCTTACCAGCTGTGCCTACGGGGCCCATACCAGGTCCCACGAGTAACCCTGCTTATTTTGAACTTGAAAAAATGAAGCTCGAATTAGAATACAAACGGTTCTTGGCTCAATCTGAACGAAACCAAGAGCTCAAGTTCAGACGGATGAATGCCCAGGCTGAGCAGAAGCAAGCTGAGTTAAGACTCAGGGAAATAGAACTTAATCACGAGTTAGAGATGAAAAAGTTGTCTATGGAAAATGCTTCTCTCTCCTCTGGTTCCTCTAGGAGCTCCAGTCCCAAAAGACCCCGGATGCCGAAGGAATTAGTGGGTATGTATGAACCGAGATTGGATGTGTTGGATTGGCTGAAACTGTTTGAATACAATCATGGGCTCCAGGACATCACCGGGAATGCTTTACTTCCCTGGTTGTTCTCTAGGCTCCCTCCTGTTGCGACTGATGTGGTAATGGAGTTGGGGGAGGCGGATAAGACGGATTACGAAAGTGAGAAACTAGCTTTAATAGCTAGATTCGGGAAGACCCCTTCCCAGTATTTTAGGAGGTTTAGAACCCTCAAAAAGCATGATGGTACCCCTTGGGCTACCTGGGTGAGTGAAGGGTTGAAGAACTTAGAGGGATGGATTAAGGGTTACAAAGTGAACACTTATGAGGGTATGAGGAATCTTTTTATGTTGGAGTCTATTTATGATGCCTGTTCTCCTGAGCTCAGACAGCACTTGGCTGATTCGAAGGAATTGGATTCCCGGGAGCTAGCTAAGGCTGCTGATTTATGGGTTGCCAACCGGGCTACTCATAAGGATTCTGGGGCAACTCAGAAAAAGGATGAGGGAAAACAGCCTAAAAAAGACTCAAAAGAGAATTCTAATAACTCACATTCCAAAGAGGGCCCCAAACAAAACCAGAAGGGTAAGCCACAGGGAAAACCACAGCAGAATTGTGTGTCTTCTGGTGCCAAACCGGAAGAAGGTCAGAACAAGCCACCATTCCAGAAAGCATTCGGAAAATGCTTTGTTTGTGGCTCGACTGACCACGTGAAAGGAGATCCCAGATGTAAGGGTAAACCTTCAGGGGTCCAGCTTGTCTCCTTAGCCCTCGCTCCAGACGAGGAAGTCCAAATGGCAAGTGGAAACTTTCTACTGCTGGCTGATTAACCCATTGGAGACTCAGCCAGTGTTTCTTTAGTATCTCTGGGGTTGTGGGAAAAACAGAATTTAGATGTCTATAATTCTATCCCCGATAATACTAAAGAGTATTATAAGGACAGTGTCCAGGTGAATGGTCAGGAGACTCCTGCCATTAGGGACACTGGGGCCAGCATAACTGTGGTGGATAAATCGTTTTTTCAGGCTGAGGATGTTGCTAAGGCACCCAAACGCCTCACCAAGTTAGCTGGAGGGCCTGTGCAGATGCTTCCCCAATTACCAGTTCTCATCCAGTGTAACGACATGACTGTGAAGATACCTGTCAGCATACAGAGTGAGGTACCAGGACACGTACTGTTGGGTAACGATTTGAAAACTCTCGGAGTTGTATCGCATACTCCCAGACCTCCTAGTAAACGGTTACAGGAGCTAACCAGACCTGCAAGAGAGAGGACCATGCGCGCTACTCTCCAGGAGATGATGAAGAAAGATATCACTCCTGCTCCACTGGAATTGTCGGCCGCTGTCTCCACGAAATCAGAAGCGAAAGGGAATCCTAAGACTTCTATCCCGAAACCAGCAGCCAGCATTCCAGTGCAGCCAACACGGACTTCCCGGCGGTTGTCCAAAGTTACACCCGTAACTCCACCTCCAGCCGAGGCTGAGAAGGAGGTACAACCCTGCGTGGTAGAATTAGACTCTGAGGAAGAGATAATGGAAGGCCAGGAACTCATTGGAGATCTGGATCCTGTTGACCATCCTGAGCTGCAGTCTTTACTGGCAGAAGGTGGACCCAGCAGGGCAGACTTCAGTAAGGGACAGAGAGAATGTCCAACTCTGGAAGGTCTTCGCCACCAGGCAGAAGCTCAGGCTGAAGGGCAAGAGCCTGGGAAATACAGGTTGCACTGGGAAGAGGGCCTCTTCTACAGTGAACCGACCGAGTCTGCACCTGGAGACTACAAACGACCAAGAGAACAGACCACAGTTCTTGCAGTTAGCCCACGAGATTCCTTTGGCTGGTCACTTGAGTTTCAAGAAGACTAAGGAAAGGCTCTCTCTCTACTTCTATTGGCCGAAGATGGGGGCCGAAGTAGAAATACACTGCAGGAGCTGCCACACCTGCCAGATCTCTGGTAAGGTTGGCTCCAAGAATGTGGCACCTTTAGTGCCTCTCCCAGTTGTGGGAGTCCCATTTGAGAGAGTAGGGATTGACATTTTTGGTCCCCTTGATCCTCCAACCCCCTCAGGCAACAGGTTTATCCTTGTTGTAGTAGACCATGCTACTAGGTATCCTGAGGCAATTCCTATGAAGACTGTTACAGCTCCGGCTGTGGCTAAGGCCCTCCTTGGTATTTTTACTAGGGTCGGGTTTCCTAAGGAAGTAATCTCTGACAGGGGGTCAAACTTTATGTCCCACTACATGAAAGCCTTCTACTAGTCCATGGTCTAGCCCAGTTGTGTTAGTACCAAAGGCCGGATCTAAAGAACTTAGATTCTGCGTGGATTATAGAGCTCTGAATGCAGTCACCAAGACTGATGCCCACCCTTTGCCAAGAACAGATGAGTTGGTGGATAAACTTGGCGCCGCCAAGTTCCTCAGCACATTTGACTTGACGTCAGGCTATTGGCAAATAGCCCTGACAGACCATGCCAAGGAGAAAACTGCATTTTCTACCCCCGTGGGCTTATACCGGTTTAAGGTAATGCCTTTCGGATTGAAGAATGCACCTGCTACGTTTCAACGGATGGTAAACCAAGTTATGAATGGGATGGAGAACTTCTGCATGGCATACTTGGATGACATCGCAGTGTTCAGTAATTCCTGGGAAGAACATGTAACCCACCTGAGAGATGTTTTGCAGGCACTTGGACGAGCCAATCTGACCATAAAGGTGAGTAAATGCCAAATTGGACAGAGTAAGGTAGTCTATCTTGGGCATGAGGTAGGCGGTGGAGAAATAAGGCCTTTGCTCAGTAAAATTGAAGCTGTGCAAAATTGGACAACACCGACTACTCAAACCCAGGTGAGAGCCTTCCTAGGCCTCACTGGGTATTACAGGAATTTCATAGAGAACTATGGGACCATAGCTTCTCCACTGAATGTCATCTCCTCGCCCAAATTTCCTAAAAAGGTTAGATGGAACGAGGAGTGCAATCAGGCTTTTGAAAACCTGAAAAAGGCTCTTTGCCAAGCCCCAGTACTCAGAGCTCCTGATTACCGCCAACACTTTATTGTGCAGACAGATGCTTCAAATGTAGGAATAGGTGCTGTACTCAGTCAACTGGATGGGAAAGGTAGGGAGCACCCCGTTTGCTTCATCATCCGCAAGCTGAAGGATCCTGAAACAAGGTGGGCAACAATCGAAAGAGAGTGCTTTGCTATCGTGTGGGCTCTGAAGAAGTTTAGGCCGTACTTGTATGGTTCTACTTTTGTCATTCAGACTGACCACCAACCCTTCATATGGTTAATGCAAATGAAAGGGGAAAACCCAAAACTATTGAGATGGTCGATCTGCCTGCAAGGGTTTGATTTCACCATTGAGCACAGGTCAGGATGTCACCAACAAAATGCTGATGGTCTCTCTAGGATGTATGTCATCGACTAGAGGTATGAGATTCATCCAGGAGTGGATTAAATCCTCCTGTCCCTTAGTCTGGGGGGGGGCGAGTGTTAGGGAGAATTCTCTGTTTAGGCTGAATTTCCTAACCTAGTGAGTGAGCAGCTTTGCTGGATTTCGGGAGTTTGTTTTTTTTCCATCCTGCCAAGAGTGAGACCTGCCTATCTTTTTCTCTCCCGTCCTAACCAATATTAGAGTGTCATCTAGGTTGAGGTATACACCTCTGTCTGTAAATAAGTGGTGCCGGTAGAACCTAGACTTGTCGAAATATTGCTAGGGGGATTGATCGTTTCTTCTTCGTAGAGTAATTGTGTTTGATTTGTTTGCCATGAAAGTGGCATAGTGTTTTTCATAGATGTTTCGTTATAAATAAATACCTTAATATCTTTACACTAAGCCTCGTTGCGTGTTTGCTTGTCTTGCTGGGAAGAATTGCCCTATTTTGTATACTCCACATACTGCTCAACTCTTCTTGAGGGAAGTCTGACTGCTCAGCCACAGCTACCAAGTGAATCTGTGTGGTACAGACTGCTACCAAGTGGGTTCTCCGCCAAACACCTGTAGTCCTAAATCTTTTGCAGTGGTCCCAGAGGGAACTGCACAAGTTTCCGCCTAACAGAGACATGAGAGGGGGCCTGGTGGAGGCTGCCCCTGGATGCTGGAGGGTAGGGGTGCATGGAGACATAAGTTGGATATGAGTGGGGGCCTGGTGGAGGGTGCCCTGCACTGCTGGGGGGTGGGTGTGGTGGGAGACATGAGTGGGGGCCTGGTGGAGGGTGCCCCTGCACTGTTGGGGGGTGGGGGTGGTGGTAGACATGAGTGGGGGCCTGGTGGAGGCTGCCCCTGCACTGCTGGGGGGTGGGTGTGGTGGGAGACATGAGTGGTGGCCTGGTGGAGGGTGCCCCTGCACTGCTGGGGAGTGGGGGTGGTGGGAGACATGAGTGGGGGCCTGGTGGAGGGTGCCCCTGCACTGCTGGGGGGTGGGGGTGATGGGAGACATGAGTGGGGGCCTGGTGGAGGGTGCCCCTGGATGCTGGGGAGTGGGGGTGCTGGGAGACCTGAGTGGGGGCCTGGTGGAGGGTGCCCTGCACTGCTGGGGGGTGGGGTGATGGGAGACATGAATCGGGGCCTGGTGGAGGGTGCCCCTGCACTGCTGGGGGGTGGGGGTGATGGGAGACATGAGTGGGGGCCTGGTGGAAGGTGCCCCTGCACTGCTGGGGGGTGGGGGTGGTGGGAGACATGAGTGGGGGCCTGGTGGAGGCTGCCCCTGCACTGCTGGGGGGTGGGGGTGCAGGGAGACATGAGTGGGGGCCTGGTGGAGGCTGCCCCTGGATGCTGGGGGGTGGGGTGCAGGGAGACATGAGTTGGACGTGAGTGGGGGCCTTGTGGAGGCTGCCCTGCACTGCTGGGGGGTGGGGATGGTGGTAGACATGAGTGGGGGCCTGGTGGAGGCTGCCCCTGCACTGCTGGGGGGTGGGGGTGGTGGGAGACATGAGTGGGGGCCTGGTGGAGGGTGCCCCTGCACTGCTGGGGGGTGGGGGTGATGGGAGACATGAGTGGGGGCCTGGTGGAGTGTGCCCCTGGATGCTGGGGGGTGGGGGTGCTGGGAGACATGAGTGGGGGCCTGGTGGAGGGTGCCCTGCACTGCTGGGGGGTGGGGGTGATGGGAGACATGAGTGGGGGCCTGGTGGAGGGTGCCCCTGCACTGCTGGGGGGTGGGGGGGTGGGAGACATAAGTGGGGGCCTGGTCGAGGGTGCCCCTGCACTGCTGGGGGGTGGGGAGGTGGGAGACATGAGTGGGGGCCTGGTGGAGGGTGCCCCTGCACTGCTGGGGGGTGGGGGTGATGGGACACATGAGTGGGGGCCTGGTGGAGGGTGCCCCTGGATGCTGGGGGGTGGGGGTGCTGGGAGACATGAGTGGGGGCCTGGTGGAGGGTGCCCTGCACTGCTGGGGGGTGGGGGTGATGGGAGACATGAGTGGGGGCCTGGTAGAGGGTGCCCCTGCACTGCTGGGGGTGGGGGTGGTAGGAGACATGAGTGGGGGCCTGGCGGAGGGTTCCCCTGCACTGCTGGGGGGTAGGGGTGGTGGGAGACATGAGTGGGGGCCTGGTGGAGGGTGCCCCTGCACTGCTGGGGGGTGGGGGTGATGGGAGACATGAGTGGGGGCCTGGTGGAGGGTGCCCTGCACTGCTGGGGGGTGGTGGTGATGGGAGACATGAGTGGGGGACTGGTGGAGGGTGCCCCTGGATGCTGGGGGGTGGGGGTGCTGGGAGACATGAGTGGGGGCCTGGTGGAGGGTGCCCTGCACTGCTGGGGGTGGGGGTGATGGGAGACATGAGTGGGGGCCTGGTGGAGGGTGCACCGGCACTGCTGGGGGGGGTGGTGGGAGACATGAGTGGGGGCCTGGTGGAGGGTGCCCCTGCACTGCTGGGGGTGGGGGGGTGGGAGACATGAGTGGGTGCCTGGTGGAGGGTGCCACCTGCACTGATGGGGGGTGGGGGTGATGGGAGACATGAGTGGGGGCCTGGTGGAGGGTGCCCCTGGATGCTGGGGGGTGGGGGTGCTGGGAGACATGAGTGGGGGCCTGGTGGAGGGTGCCCTGCACTGCTGGGGGGTGGGGTGATGGGAGACATGAGTGGGGGCCTGGTGGAGGCTGCCCCTGCACTGCTGGGGGTGGGGTGGTGGGAGACATGAATGGGGGCCTGGTGGAGGCTGCCCCTGCACTGCTGGGGGGTGGGGGTGCAGGGAGACATGAGTGGGGGCCTGGTGGAGGGTGCCCCTGGATGCTGGGGGTGGGGGTGGTGGGAGACATGAGTGGGGGCCTGGTCGAGGCTGCCCCTGGATGCTGTGTGGTGGGGGTGCAGGGAGACATGAGTTGGACATGGTTGGGGGCCTGGTGGAGGGTGCCCTGCACTGCTGGGGGGTGGTGGTAGACATGAGTGGGGGCCTGGTGGAGGCTGGCCCTGCACTGCTGGGGGGTGGGGGTGGTGGGAGACATGAGTGGGGGCCTGGTGGACGGTGCCCCTGCACTGCTGAGGGTTGGGTGATGGGAGACATGAGTGGGGGCCTGGTGGACGGTGCCCCTGGATGCTGGGGGGTGGGGGTGCTGGGAGACATGAGTGGGGTTCTGGTGGAGGGTGCCCTGCACTGCTGGGGGGTGGGGGTGGTGGGAGACATGAGTGGGGGCCTGGTGGAGGGTGCCCCTGCACTGCTGGGGGGTGGGGGTGGTGGGAGACATGAGTGGGGGCCTGGTGGAGGGTGCCCCTGCACTGCTGGGGGGTGGGGGTGATGGGAGACATGAGTTGGACATGAGTCGGGGCCCGGTGGAGGCTGCCCCTGCACTGCTGGGGCGTGGGGGTGCAGGGAGACATGAGTTGGACATGAGTGGGGGGCTGGTGGAGGCTGCCCCTGCATGCTGGGGGGTGGGGGTGCAGGGAGACATGAGTTGGACATGAGTGGGGGCCTGGTGGAGGCTGCCCATGGATGCTGGGGGGTGGGGGTGCAGGGAGACATGAGTTGGACATGAGTGGGGGCCTGGTGGAGGGTGCCCCTGGATGCTGGGGGGTGGGGGTGCTGGGAGACATGAGTGGGGGCCTGGTGGAGGGTGCCCCTGGATGCTGAGGGGTGGGGGTGCAGGGAGACATGGGTTGTACATGAGTGGGGGCCTGGTGGAGGCTGCCCCTGGATGCTGGGGGGTGGGGGTGCAGGGAGACATGAGTTGGACATGAGTGGGGGCCTGGTGGAGGGTGCCCCTGGATGCTGGGGGGTGGGGGTGCTGGTAGACATGAGTGGGGGCCTGGTGGAGGCTGCCCATAGATGCTGGGGGGTGGGGATGCAGGGAGACATGAGTTGGACATGAGTGGGGGCCTGGTGGAGGGTGCCCTGCACTGCTGGGGGTGGGGGTGGTGGTAGACATGAGTGGGGGCCTGGTGGAGGCTGCCCCTGCACTGCTGGGGGTGGGGGTAGTAGGAGACATGAGTGGGGGCCTGGTGGAGGCTGCCCCTGCACTGCTGGGGGGTGGGGGTGCAGGGATACATGAGTGGGGGCCTGGTGGAGGCTGTCCCTGGATGCTGGGGGGTGGGAGTGCAGGGAGACATGAGTTGGACAGGAGTGGGGGCCTGGTGGAGGGTGCCCTACACTGCTGGGGGGTGGGTGTGGTGGGAGACATGAGTGGGGGCCTGGTGGAGGGTGCCCCTGCACTGCTGGGGGGTGGTGGTGGTGGTAGACATGAGTGGGGGCCTGGTGGAGGGTGCCCCTGCACTGCTGGGGGTGGGGGCTGTGGGAGACATGAGTGGGGGCCTGGTGAAGGGTGCCCCTGCACTGCTGGGGGTGGGGGTGATGGGAGACATGTGTGGGGGCCTGGTGGAGGGTGCCCTGCACTGCTGGGGGGTGGGGGTGGTGGGAGACATGAGTGGGGGCCTGGTGGAGGGTGCCACTGGATGCTGGGGGGTGGGGGTGGTGGGAGACATGAGTGGGGGCCTGGTGGATCGTGCCCTGCACTGCTGGAGGGTGGGGGTGGTGGGAGACATGAGTGGGGGCCTGGTGGAGGGTGCCCCTGCACTGCTGGGGGGTGGGGGTGGTGGGAGACATGAGTGGGGGCCTGGTGGAGGGTGCCCTGCACTGCTGGGGGGTGGGGTGGTGGGAGACATGAGTGGGGGCCTGGTGGAGGGTGCCCCTGGATGCTGGGGGGTGGGGGTGGTGGGAGACATGAGTGAGGGCCTAGTGGAGGCTGCCCCTGCACTGCTGGGGGTTGGGGGTGCAGGGAGACATGAGTGGGGTCCTGGTGGAGGCTGCCCCTGGATGCTGGGGGTTGGGGGTGCAGGGAGACATGAGTGGGGGCCTGGTGGAGGCTGCCCCTGGATGCTGGGGGGTGGGGGTGCAGGGAGACATGAGTTGGACATGAGTGGGGGCCTGGTGGACGGTGCCCTTGGGGGCTGGGGGTGCAGGGGGACATGTGTTGGTGGGCAGTAGTGCAAGGTGACATGTGGGTTGGCTGGGGGCATGGGCATGGTGGATGGGCTGCCTGCGGGACATGGGCAGGGTAGGCCCCTGTGGTGTGGGCCACCTGCAGGGGCCGTGGAAGGTGTAGAGGGAACACCTGGGAGGACCCACACGTGCAATTCACGTGTGGTGCTCCCCGCGCACCCCTGGAATACACGTACCCATATGGAATCACGTGTGATACTTCCTGCGCACCCCTGAAATACACGTACCCTGCTGCTTTTGCGTGTGATACTTTCCGCGCACCCCTGGAATACACGTACCCTGCTGCCACGTACCCTGATGGAATCGCGTGTGATACTTCCCGCGCACCCCTGAAATGCACGTACCCTGCTGTTTTTGCATGTGATACTTCCCGCTCACCCCTGGAATACACGTGCTCTGATGGGATTGCGTGTGTTACTTCCCACGCACCCCTGATGTACACGTACCCAGGACAATCGCGTGTGAAACTTCCCGCAAACCACTGAAATACACGTTCCCCGCTTGGCGTTTGCTGTTTGGCAGCCCTGTGAATTGGTCCAGGGTTAGCGCAGCCCTTTGCGATGATTTGTGAATTTTGAAGGCTTTTCCTTGCGCAAGGGTGTTCTTGAGGGCGTAACTGGCGCTGCTGCAGGGTCGTTGCGCCACTCTGCACCACGGCTGGTTTCGGAGGGTAAAATCCATGAATACGCTGTGTGATGAAAAGGATTTTTTCGCACGCGGCTGGCGCAGTGTATCGCACGGGGACACTGTGCGCTAGCCGCGTGCGCCACTTTTGTGCGAATTTCTATGAATTACCCTCTAAGTATTCACATGGCTCCGAAAAGCAAAAGCCTTGTAGCACATAGGTAACAAATTTCTTATTTGTTGCAAGTTTAGATATTAATTAGGGTCTATCCAAAAGGTAGACTTTATATTTCAATTGGCCGACTGCTGGAGTTAGAATAAAAGGGTTATCCAGTTCCAGTTCGAAATCAATCGCTGAAAAGAAACTTAGAACTTCATTTTCCCACTTTTTAAAAACATCTGCCTTATTGCACAACCCCTTCATATTTGAGAAACTAATTAATAACAAATCCGACTCATTGTTCATATCTAAAGGTTTTAAATAAAATACACCACACCTAATAGACCACCCTCTCAAGACGGAGCGGAGGCCTAATTCACAACATATGGCTTCCATAGGAACACCATTAGGTAGGCCCAAAAAATATCTCAAAATGTTCCCTTCCCGGTTAGATAGCCATGCCATTTTGTGATCATGAAAGGTTTCCGAGCCGTATAACATGCTAGGGATATGCAGCTGTTATATAATGTTAGTAGTGCAGTAACCCCCCTTTCATCAACTGACAGGTCTTAACCATGCCCTAACCGGATGTCCCGCCCCCTTGGGGTGTCCATGGCAACGCATGTCCCGCCTTAGCGGATGTCCCTGTGCTGTAGTGATGTCATGTGTTGTGTTGAGGGGCGTGGTGGTGTAGGAAAGGGCGTTTCCCAGGGGTGATGTCGTGGGTGATGTAATATTTTGGGGGCTAGGCGTGGTCCAGCAGGTGTCGTGACATCACAGGTGTGTCCCTGAAGTTTCCCCTAAGGCCTACCCCAATAGTGACGTCATGCGTTGTGTTGAGGGGCGTGGTGGTGTAGGAAAGGGTGTTTCCCGGGGGGGAGGGGGGTGATGTCGTGGGTGATGTAATAATTTGGGGGCGAGGCGTGTCTCAGCAGGGATGGTGACATCACGGGCGTGTCCCTGATTTTTTTTTGTAAGGCCTAACCTAACAGTGATGTCATGGCTTGTGTTTAGGGCGCGTTGGCGTAGATAAGGGTGTTTCCCGGTGGTGATGTCGTGCATGAGGTAATATTTTGGGGGCTAGGCGTGGTCCAGCAGGGATGGTGACATCACGGGCCTGTTCCTGAAGTTTTTTCTAAGGCCTAAACTAACATTGACGTCATGCATTGCGATGTGGTTGTGCAGGTGTAGATAAGGGCGTTTCCCGGTGGTGATGTCGTGGATGAGGTAATATTTTGGGGGCTAGGCGTGGTCCAGCAGGGATGATGACATCCCTCTGGGGTCAAGGTCCAGGGCTTTGATGAGATGATGTAGGTATGAAGTTGTGATGTCAGGGGGCAGGCCAGGGGGCGTTGTGGGGGTGATGTAGTTGTGGGTCCTCCCCTAGGGGTGGAGTATGGTGTATATATACAGAAGGAGCTCTGGAGAGAGGTAGACGGCGCTCTTGGAGTCTGACTGTACTATTTGCATAACGCTTCCAATACCCCTGAATCATGAAGCGTTACAGCTACTACTCTAAGAATACAGGAGGGGAAGATGTCAGCAAACAGCGCTGAAAAGGCTGATAGTCCTAGAAGTCCGACAACAATAATTCCTGTAGCTGATGAGGAATCGCAAGGTCCCACTTATAGTGGAATGGCGTATGAGAATGAGTTGAGCCAGGGCATTTTTTTAATGAATCTGGGTGATATGACACCTCCTGATTCTTATCCTTTTAAAGATGCTGATGGTGTAGAGGCTGGTATAATGGATGCAGACTATACAGAGGCCGATCTGAAGATTATGGACGAATCTATGAAGACTTTTGAAGAGCCTTTGTATGCAAATCTGGGGGTTTTGGACGAGCTGTTTCCAGAGGTAGCCATGACCCCGGAGTTGGAAACAAGCGCTGATGAAGATAAGCTGTTTATGGAGACAGCTGATGCTGTGGAGGCCTGTTTGTCTATGGATGCAGCTGTTGCTATGGAGGCGAAGGCGGAGGGACCTGTTCTGTGCAAATTGGTATGTAGGAAAAGGTGTGTGTGTGTGAACTATGTGTTAAAAAAAATATATATATATTCAGTGAAAAAACTTTGTTAAAGGGACGTTATGGTTCCAAGTAAAACCGAAAAAACCCTTGAAATTCGCCAGTTATGGTAAACTAAGCAACCATAACTCGCGCCACCACCGTGCACTGCTAAGACTAACACCCAGGACATCAAAGATGACATCACAAATGTCATTGATGACATCACTGATGACATCACATGTGTATGTACTTCTCATGAAATATGTGTAGAAGGGATTCTTATTATGTTGCGAAAAAAGTGTCAAGAATCATTGCAAGAAATATACCCTAATAAGTGCATTGAACGATGCATTGATATAAATAGTATCCTATTATGGGGTTCTATCTAGTATACTAAGCTACTCATACAGAAACATAACATTGTGTGCAGCGTACAAGATGAAGGTATGATATTCATAATGTTAATATGTTGAATAATGAAATGATAATTGTTTTCTTAATAGATTTTTGTGTACTATGAAATATGTAATAAGTAGCTAATAAAACCCATGTATTACATAATTGCATTACTATAGACAAAACACAAAGACACAAGAACACATACCAATATGGGTATATACAGGGAAAGTGAAGTTAGCAAAAAAGCACAAGTAGTAGCAGAAACAATTCATAACGTAACTGATTAGTTTCATGCAAATAAATGATTGCTCTGTTTCAAAGCTGATATTTACCCTATGTATATGTATCACTTGATGTGATTGGACCCTAAGGAAAGTAGTGTGAGTACAATGTATACAAATATGACCATATACAGGGAAAGGACAGCCATAAAAAAAACAGAACTATCAGAACGTGCTCATAAGTCTAGTGATTATCTTTATGCACAAAAAGGATTGCTGTCTTTCAAGCTTGTGTTTTCCCATATGTATATGTTTCATATGATGTGACTGTACTCTAAGGGAATTACTGTAAGAACCTACTAGAAGGATATGTCTACAAATAAAATAAAATTCTTAGTTTCTGACTATTACTGAAGAAAACCATGTGGCCTAGATATGTCAGCAAAAGAAAACATAGTGAGCCAGACATGTGATGTCATCAGTGATGTCATCAATGACATTTGTGATGTCATCTTTGATGTCCTGGGTGTTAGTCTTAGCAGTGCACGGTGGTGGCGCGAGTTATGGTTGCTTAGCTTACCATAACTGGCGAATTTCAAGGGTTTTTCGGTTTTACTTGGAACCATAACGTCCCTTTAACAAAGTTTTTTCACTGAATTTCATAGGTTTTTAGTAGCGCAACTTAACCATAACGTCCCTTTAACAAAGTTTTTTTCACTGAATTTCATAGGTTTTTAGTAGCGCAACTTAACCATAACGTCCCTTTAACAAAGTTTTTTCACGGAATTTCATAGGTTTTTAGTAGCAAAACTTAACAATAATGACTTTGACTTTATATACATGTCATATGGAACTGACTAGATCTCTTCTTATGAACTTGATGTCCGCGAACTTATTTAATGTTCGCGGACATGTTCGGAGAACAGTACCACTACCTAAAAACTGTGGGGGGGGGTGGGGGGGTATGTTTGATTGTTATATCATAATATAAGAACATTTAACAAATTCAAAAAGCAGCACACAAACACATTATATATAGTAATACATAAGAAATGTAACCCATATATGTAACACACTAACCATTCATTTAAATACAATATGTTCTGAAATGGAATATACCACAAGAACATAAATTGGCTTCCAACATAATTACCTCACAGACACAACAGAACTGAGAACAAGACCAGACCCACTGAATACATAGGACTTATCTTTCCAGAAATAGTAAGTGTACTTCATTTTACTCATATATTTATAAACTTTCTGTATTAGATTAAAAAATATATTATCTTTTCTTTTTTTTTCTCACAGAAATGTCTAGTACTCTGGAATGGCTAGAGGACAATTTCCCACATGAAGAAATGTCACAAGATAGTGAAACTAATGGTAAACACTTTATAATATAAACCATTTAAATATTATTATTTTGTATACATTTAACATATATATATTTTTTTTATACAGAGCATAACAAAATAGAAACTACCTCTGAAGTAGCTGTTATGGAAAACACGCTTGACAACATAAAAGAAAAAAATGATTTACTGTTGACCAATTTTAATAATTTGAAAACTTTTGTTGAAGATCATTTTAAAACAAAAACGTCATACCATTGCCCCACATGTACTTGTCCCTCCTCACCATATCCCAGTCAATTATCCCCAAACCCTCTCCATAATCCAAAACGTTTTGATGAGATTTCCATCCCTTCCTCACCTAATACCAATCATGTTGAAACCCCAAATTCTCCTGTTTTTGTTTCTGTTTCTGCCTCACCTTCTCTGTCATAAATTATTAATATATGTTAAATAAAGTTTCATTTTTATATTGTATTGTGAACAGTTTCCGTTTTTCTTTTTAAAAACAATAAAAGTGTCCGCGGACAGTGCGAGTGTTCTGAAATGTTCGTACATAAACGAAAATGGAGGTGTCCTGAAGAACACTATATCTGTCCGTAATGTTCGCTATCAACTTAAAACTGTCCTAAGAACACAATTGGTGTCCTGAAATGTTCGTAAATACACGAAAATGATGTGTCCTGAACAACAGTACAACTGTTCGTAGTGTTCGCTACCCAATTGAAAGTGTTCTAAGAACACAATTGGTGTCCTGAAATGTTCCTAAATAAACTAAATTACACGTGTCCTGAAGAACACTATATCTGTCCTTACTGTTAGCTACCAAGTTTAAACTGTTCTAAGAACACACGCGGTGTACTGAAATATTCGTTTCACTTGTGACGCACTTTTAATCACTTCAGAACCCGAACAGTGTCCGTAGGACATCAATGCGCATGCGCTAACCAATCTCCGTGCACTTGGTGTCCTGCGGACAGGCGCTTCCTTCGCCGACTAGTTCGCAAACAGATCATATGAGCGCGCCCACGCTCATCGTGTGTCCTGAAATGCGGACACTGTTCGTGTCCCCGAACAATTTAAAAGTACATTTTCAGTTAATCCATAATATTTTTCAATAAAATCTCACCATGCCACAAGTCCCACATAGCAATCTTGAGTTTCTATATACCTTTTGAAACTTTCCGATCCTTTTTTTGTGTTCGATCTGTCCGCGCACAGTGCGCATGTCCGCGGACCGCGCACAAGCACCCCTATAAAAGACCACGCCCAAGAGCTTATTCCCATTGTGTTTCTGGCTATTCTTCAGAACACAGTGATTTTTGCTGCCACTTGCAGACTACACCATCATCGACATGGCATCCTTGGCTGCTGAACTGCCACTTGGTGCTGCACCTGCTTCAGCACCACCACCACCCCCTCCACCACCACCACCTCCCCAAGGGCCTGAACAGGGGAACAGGACTGAGGATGCGGAGGAGGAAGAAGAGGATGATGAGAATGAGGTAGAGGAAATCCCTACTACCCGCACTAGGCGTGAGTCTTGGGTGTGGCGGTTATTTACCATTCATGGGAATGGTCCTAAGGCTCGTGCGAACCATGTTACCTGCAATGATTGCAAAATGATACTCAGTCGTGGGAAGCACGGTAACTACAGCTTTGGGACCACTACTATGAAGCGACACCTGAGGTCATTTCACTCTGGGGCTATTCGCAGGGTTGTACCTTGCGAAGAACGTAGCAGGTTGATTTCCTCTACTTCATCCTCTGTTTCTGATCCTGTCACCATAAGGACCACCTCTGTGGGACAGCGTCTTTCTCAAGCTGCCTCACAGGCCATACAGAATGCTGATGACCCTTACCTTTCGAGGGTCACAGTTGTATGTATGTACTGTGACACAGTACTCTGCAGGGAGGAGCGACTTCGGAGTGCTTTTGAGACTATCGTCTCAGAGCACGAGAAGACCTGCTCACTACCCAAATAAAACCCACTCTACATCTTCCTCTCTCAGCTCGCCCTTTCTTATCCCTGTGGTTGGTGTCCCCCCCTTTACCCTCCTTTACCCTCCTCTCCTAGTGTGTCGTGTCTGAAAAACCAAAAAAAATACAAAATTACAAAAATCAAAAAAAAATAAGGCTCTTTTCAGAGCCGCCTTTCCCAGTTAAAAAATAGAAGTGAAAATAAATGAAGCAGGGCTCTTTGTATTTTTTAGAAGTCCGCGAACAGTTCGCGAACATTAAAAAAATTGGGTTACTACTCCATCACAAACATTGTAATTTTCTCTGGAAAGAAGTGGTGGCTCTGAAAAGAGCCTTTGGGTGGTGTTTGTAAGTCAAAAATTGTAAATGCTTAACATCTTCTTCAAAATCGTTGTTGTAATTCCAAAAAAGGTTGCAATGCATTTTGTACATTTCTCAGAAAAATCTGATTGCCAGCATAAGTAAGGTGGACTCCATCTCTGCGAAAAATGTATGTACTACAAAACATAATATTTTCATTGTGAAAAGAAGACATGCCAAAATCTCTTAGAAAGCCACAAACAGCCTTATTAACATTGCGCCTTGCTTTTTCCATTTGTGGACCAAATGAAGAAGAACGAAGCCACATTTGTCTCTGCGCAATCCGTGAAAATATTACTTGCGAATTAGGAAACATGTCCATAACCTTCCTCAGTGCTTCTTTCATAGCAAATTGCAAAACAATTCCAGTCACATGCCCTAAACTGTTCCCTCCACAATGAATTACAATTATGTCTGGATGTTGCTCTGTCTCCAAAGTAGCACAGAGAGGTAGCAAATCCAACCACTTCATTCCACGTACTCCATGCCAGTGTACTTCCACATGTGGGAATCCAAGATCTACAGCTACTCCACAGCTTTCTGCATGCACCTTCAACCAATGTATCCACGAATCTCCTAAAATCCAAACAATCTGTTTTCTGAAACACACAGCCATAGCTATCTTTTGTTCTCTCAGCAAAAAGAGTATCTCAAAAAATCTCTCCTGGCACAACACACCCACCAAACTTTCCTGACCAATCCCTTTCAGTGCTTATTCTCATTTGCATGACTTCTGAACCCAAAAATCCCCAGATGTAACTCCCGATGTCCTGGAACTACCGCCATGTCTGCGGACATATCGTAACATGAACAGCCCTTCTACCATTTCCACTACACTCTCTCTGCCATTCCCTCATTGGATGTACCTCAAAAATCACATGACCATGCACCAATCACATTCAAGACCTCTACATCTAACTGCATCATCATAGATCAGCACTGCAAATGTACTCTGACTCTCTCTGAGTACAAGTGTCATATCATTGGCAAGCAGCATCTACCACAAATACTGTACAAGTCTTCAAGATTTCTACTTGCAGCTCCATGCATATCCATATGCATGAACACAAACTTCAGGTATGCATATTTTCTGTATAGTACATGACATAGCTCTCAACCATTTTTGTTTTACAGGCGGGTGAAATCACCCGATTTTGTTTTTAGCGGGTGAGACGCCCATTGGAATGAATGGGCGTGCAGGAGACTTGGCGGGTGAGTCTGCCCTTTACAAGGCGTGTGACACCCGCCAAAAGCGTGTGACTTGAGAGCTATGGTAGATGAACACATTTTCAAACAGACTTTTACCTTGTAAAATCTGTTAAATGAATTTACTGTACTTTTTTCAATTTCCTAAAATCAACTACCACTTATACACCTTTATACTTTTTACTTTCTTTAATCACACACACTCAAATCATGTAAAACTAACATTTTTTAAATGAAATATATAGACTACATATATTCAAACAAAATTGCATGCAAACACAATCTATGTTTAAACCTTTATAAAAATACTTATACAATTTCATATTTTTTGTTTTTATTTATTTGTTTACTTAATTACTTTACATTAGACATGACATTGAGGCGCTATTACCTAGAACAGTTTACTTACAGAAATAGTGGTATTCACTAATATATTATAAATTTCACAAGACATAGTAAAGATATTTTATTTTTGCTACAGTTAGTCATTCAATACAATTTGTTCATTAAGAACATATCATATGCACTGAACTGATGCAATGTATCTTATGTAAATAAATTAGTTTAATGGTTTTACAGAAGGCACTGAGGATTTCAATTAAAAAAATCAATATCTAAATTAAAAACAGTGCTATATACAAACAAAGTTACTAATTTGAAGCTTTCACAGTTGCAGTGAAGACCAGTTTCCTGAAAAGAAGCAGCCGAATTCGAAGAAGAAAGAAAAACTAAGAAGTTACCTGTTAATTTAAAAAAAAAGTAAGTAAAATATCACCATATTATTATATTATTAATCAAATATACTATAACATTAATACCAGCTATTTTGGTTTCTTAAAATAGAGATTTTGTACCATTTTGTCCAAAAATGTCCATGTCGTAAACAGCGATTTACAACCAGAATGGCCCACAAATTTCTATTTTTGGACACACAAATTAGCCAACTGAACCACTACAATTTTCATATTATAGAACAAACAACTGTTTTAATTGTATACATTACATTTACTATTTGTACTTTTCCACACCACTAGCTTACTTTTTTTTGTCATCTGAACCCCAGTTTAGTGACACATAAATTCAAGAATACCTACCCTTACTAGTTTTAGTTCCCAATGCACAATCACACACCATTACATACATCTTTATCATCTTACTCAAACACTCATGCACACAGCACACATACATTCCAGAACACCCCAACCCATATCTTCTTTATTTTTTTCAACAGACCCTAAAGAATGCCTACCAAAAGACAACTCCGTAGAAAGCAACGCAAAATTAGAGCAAATGAAAATAAAGGTGTCCAACATAAGCATCATCTCTAGCAGAATTTGTAAAAAAAGTTGAAACAAAACAGCTAATACAATCATTTAGTGAAACACAAGAAGTTTCAAGTACAACAACTTCGCTTCCTCTATCAAAATGTAAAACAAACCAAAAAACAATTAACAGAAAATCACCTATCAGTACAGATAAAACTACTTCTTCAAATTATAATATAGTGCAAAATAAGCATACCAAGAAAAGTATTTTAGCCAAAAAATACTGTCACAAAGTCCTTCAAAATCTTATGAAAACAGGAGAGAAATCAGGTTCAAAGCTTAAAACCTATCGTGGAAATTAATCTTAGAAGCATTGATGGACAGTGCAATTCTTCTCAAAAGAAATTTATTTATTTTACTGTTAAACAAAATGAAACCACTAACAAAACTAATAACTAAATTACAAAATAGACTTCTCAATAAGCGAAATGTCAACAGAAAGAACTTCTTAAGTATCTGCGGAGGTGAATGGAATCACACTACGAGCACAGAACCATATTTTAATGAAGAAGCGTACAAACAAAAGCAAACGAATACAATTACCATAAATAGCAGTGGTCAAGGTTATGAAAAAGTGAATAATACCATAATGGAACAAGAAGTACCCCTTACAAAAATATGCCCTGAAAACTTAGAATTACCCCTCCATTCAACTGAATCAGAACGTCTAGTGTACAAATGGCCATGCACGTCAATGTGTAACATTCCCAAACAATGTTTCAAATCTTTACACCAATTCCTCAATAAATATGTAAAAAGCAAAGACAAAATCAAAATTAAATTACTGCAAAATATAGATACCTGTCCAGTGCGCAAGTACACAGGACTACAAGGACATTCATTGGCCTGCATTACAGGACCTACTTGTAAAACCACTTTCCATGATATCAAAAGGATATCAACACATCATTCAACTATAAGAAATCTAGTCTGTAAACTGTACTATGCTAAAAGTCCTGCTTTAGCACTAGCAAAGTTAAATAACATCCTTCTACATGGTACAGCAAAAGACCTACTTGAAGAAATTCACTATATCCAGCAAAAATATTTTGGAAGTGAAAGCCATTTACAGAATGAAATAGCTTTAAACCAATTAAGCAACAATTCTACACATGGCAACCTTTTGCTAAACACATACAAAAAAGAAATACTAAAATTTAAAAGTACATCAGCTGAAGTACCAAACCATGTATGTGTATGTTGCCGTAGAATTTTTTATAAAAGTAACACAAAAACTGTGGACCTATCATACAAAATAGAAGACAATGAAGATTCTAAATGGTTTGAATTAGCTCTCTACCTTGTAGCAGAAAACAAATATGAAATAACTGAGCCTTTAATACTTTGCAGTTATTGCACTACAAAACTTGACAACAACCAAACTCCTTCACATTCTATCACAAATAATTTGGAATTATACCCAGTACCAAAACCTATACAACAACTTAATTTATATGAGAGCATCATAATTCAAACAGTACACCCATTTCAAGCAATAATACGCCTTCAACCAAAAACAGCAAAATTACCTCCCTCTGAATTGGTAAAAGGCATTCGTGGAAAAGTAGTTTATGTACCATTAAATCTAAAAGAAAATGTGCATACTCTAGGAATGCAACGTCCAATGCAGCAATCTTTAATTATATCAGTAAATGGAGTACCTACAAAAGACAAAAAAATATGGCAACAGCTGGTAGATGTATATAAAGTTAGACAAGCCTTCCAATATCTTAAAGAGAATAATGAATATTACAAAGAAATTAATATTGAAGAAAACTTGAAAGATACAACTGAAATAATTCAAGTAACACAAGAAGCTGGTCAATTTGAGCTACTAGATCCTGCTACAATATCAAATACTTTAGACCAGTATACAATTCATCCTTTGCACTGTAATGACACCGTACAAGATGTACTGGAAACTTACCAAATGCGTCAAACAAAAGGATCGCCAATCAGTATATGGGAAAAAAGTATAGAAGCACGTGCTTTTCCTCTACTCTTTCCAACTGGCAAAGGAGGAAGATATGATGATAGACCTATTCAAATATCAGCTTCAGAATACCGCTCATTACGGATGTATTCTGAAGATCCCAGATTTAGACAAAATGTGGAATACATATTCCACTTACTCTTTGAAAGTGAACTAGCAACTTTATGTTACGGAGTTGCACACATATTAAAATCAGGATCACACTTTCAAAATATGACAGCTACACAATTATTAGAGAAAGTGCAACAAAAGGATGAGGTTTTGCAATCAAATATTACAAATCTATTAGCAAATATGCATGGTACTAGAGAGTACTGGTTTCAACGTCATGGAGATGTACGTTGTATGATCAGAAACCTTGGCCCACCCACTTGGTTTGTTACATTAAGTTTTGCAGAATATGCATGGGAAGATTTACATGATTTCCTACGCATATCAAATAAAAACAAAACAAACATAGATATTCTAACACCTGGAGAACTTTTTTCTTTGGATCCTGTTAATGTTTCAAGATATTTTCACCATCGCTTCATTGCTATGCTACATTTTATTTGTAATAAAACTGTTCCTCCCCTTGGAGAAGTGCAACACTTCTTTTGGAGAAAAGAATACCAAGCCAGAGGAGCACCACATATCCACATGCTTTTATGGATTAAAGATGCTCCTAAATTTGGTCAAGACAGTGATGCCACTGTTTTACAGTTTATTGAAAAATATGTCTCTTGTCAAATTCCATCAGAAGCCACAAATAGTGATCTTTGTGCACAAATTTTACAATTTCAAAGACACAAATGTGGAAAATATTGTCGCCGCAAATACAAAAACAAAGGCAAATACTACACCAAATGCTGATTTGGTTTCCCTAGACCAGTTACAAATACAGGTCAAGTAAACAACCTCATGTCTTCAGTTAGACATACTGTTAAAGGAAAGTCACCTAAAAATACATATTACATAAAAAGAAAAGAAGAAGAAAAATATATCAATGATTATAATGCAATCATTGCCCACTTATGGAATGCAAACATAGATGTGCAGTACATTGCAGACAATTCTACTGCAGTTGCACGATATGTCACAGCATACTTAACTAAAGCAGAAAAGACAGAGCTCCAAGACCTCTGGAATGACCTGTCATCAGATAAAACAGTATCTCAGAAATTATACAGCTTGGGCATAAAAATGCTCACCCATAGAGACTGTGGATCTTATGATGCAGCTGATCGTTTAACTGGTACTTCATTGTATGGTAAATCTAAAAATATAGTATGGCTAAGTCTTGGTCCAGCTAAATCTAGAAAAAGAGTTCTAAAATCATATGAAGATATAGAAACAATAGCCAAACATGATCCCAACAGCCAAGACATTTTAAAAAACAATTTATTGGACACATACTACCCAAACAGAAGTAATACTTTGGAAAACATGTGTCTATACCAAATAGCCCAAAACTACACATACAAAAATAATATGAAACCCGATGAAAAAAAAGGTAAATATAGAGTGACAGACTGTGAAGGCAGCTTAGTTAAACTCACTAAACCAAATTTAATTAATCATATCAAATTGTCATTGAAGACTCCTCAACATAAAGAAGTATATTACATGTCCCTGCTACAACTCTTCAAACCATGGAGAAAAGAAGAACAATTACTAGATAACTATGACTCATATGAGGATGCTTTCAAAGCAAATGAAAGCACTATAACTGATGTAAAATTTACACCGTACAAAACAATGTTGCACAATGAACAGCAACATGAAGAAGAACTCCAAGCTCAACTAGATAAGGATACTCCTGACAGTAAAACAAAAAGGGGGTCTGGGAATCTCTCTACCAGCACGAACATAGCCCAATGACCTGTTCTTGGGTGAATAACCCCTGGGAGAGACTCTACCAAGTCTTTAGCTCACTGTCCCTTTCACAGAGAAGAAATTTCCCCGCATATCAGCCTTTGTCCTGCCCAGGGGCAGTCCAGCGCCGAAATGCTAGGCAATTCTCCTCTGAACAAGAGTACCATCAGTAACTCCATACACGTGTTTCAGCCTTGTTGAGCATCATCAGTGAGGTGAAACTGGTGCCTCTCTAAGAACAGTGAGCAAGGGGTCCACGTCTGGATCGCCCTGTTAACTTAGGGTGAAACCCAAAGTTAATTCATGCAAAACAAAAAGGGGGTCTGGGAATCTCTCGACCAGCACGAACACAGCCCAATGAACTGTTCTTGGGTGAATAACCCCTGGGAGAGACTCTACCAAGTCTTTAGCTCACTGTCCCTTTCACAGAGAAGAAATGTCCCCGCATATCAGCCTTTGTCCTGCCCAGGGGCAGTCCAGCGCCGAAATGCTAGGCAATTCTCTTCTGAACAAGAGTACCATCAGTAACCCCATACACGTGTTTCAGCCTTGTTGGGCATCATCAGTGAGGTGAAACTGGTGCCTCTCTAAGAACAGTGAGCAAGGGGTCCACGTCTGGATCGCCCTGTTAAGTTAGGGTGAAACCCAAAGTTAATTCATGCAAAACAAAAAGGGGGTCTGGGAATCTCTCTACCAGCACGAACACAGCCCAATGACCTGTTCTTGGGTGAATAACCCCTGGGAGAGACTCTACCAAGTCTTTAGCTCACTGTCCCTTTCACAGAGAAGAAATTTCCCCGCATATCAGCCTTTGTCCTGCCCAGGGGCAGTCCAGCGCCGAAATGCTAGGCAATTCTCCTCTGAACAAGAGCACCATCAGTAACCCCATACATGTGTTTCAGCCTTGTTGGGCATCATCAGTGAGGTGAAACTGGTGCCTCTCTAAGAACAGTGAGCAACAGGTCCACGTCTGGATCGCCCTGTTAACTTAGGTTGAAACCCTAAGTTAATTCATGCAAAACAAAAAGGGGGTCTGGGAATCTCTCTACCAGCACGAACACAGCCCAATGACCCGTTCTTGGGTGAATAACCGCTGGGAGAGACTCTACCAAGTCTTTAGCTCACTGTCCCTTTCACAGAGAAGAAATTTCCCCGCATATCAGCCTTTGTCCTGCCCAGGGGCAGTCCAGCGCCGAAATGCTAGGCAATTCTCCTCTGAACAAGAGTACCATCAGTAACCCCATACACGTGTTTCAGCCTTGTTGGGCATCATCAGTGAGGTGAAACTGGTGCCTCTCTAAGAACAGTGAGCAAGGGGTCCACGTCTGGATCGCCCTGTTAACTTAGGGTGAAACCCAAAGTTAATTCATGCAAAACAAAAAGGGGGTCTGGGAATCTCTCTACCAGCACGAACACAGCCCAATGACCTGTTGTTGAGTGAATAACCCCTGGGAGAGACTCTACCAAGTCTTTAGCTCACTGTCCCTTTCACAGAGAAGAAATGTCCCCGCAAATCAGCCTTTGTCCTGCCCAGGGGCAGTCCAGCGCCGAAATGCTAGGCAATTCTCCTCTGAACAAGAGTACCATCAGTAACCCCATACACGTGTTTCAGCCTTGTTGGGCATCATCAGTGAAGTGAAACTGGTGCCTCTCTAAGAACAGTGAGCAAGGGGTCCACGTCTGGATCGCCCTGTTAACTTAGGGTGAAACCCAAAGTTAATTCATGCAAAACAAAAAGGGGGTCTGGGAATCTCTCTACCAGCACGAACACAGCCCAATTACCTGTTCTTGGGTGAATAACCCCTGGGAGAGACTCTACCAAGTCTTTAGCTCACTGTCCCTTTCACAGAGAAGAAATGTCCCCGCATATCAGCCTTTGTCCTGCCCAGGGGCAGTCCAGCGCCGAAATGCTAGGCAATTCTCCTCTGAACAAGAGTACCATCAGTAACCCCATACACGTGTTGCAGCCTTGTTGGGCATCATCAGTGAGGTGAAACTGGTGCCTCTCTAAGAACAGTGAGCAAGGGGTCCACGTCTGGATCGCCCTGTTAACTTAGGGTGAAACCCAAAGTTAATTCATGCAAAACAAAAAGGGGGTCTGGTAATCCAGACGTGGACCCCTTGCTCACTGTTCTTAGAGAGGCAACAGTTTCACCTCACTGATGATGCCCAACAAGGCTGAAACACGTGTATGGGGTTACTGATGGTATTCTTGTTCAGAGGAGAATTGCCTAGCATTTCGGCGCTGGACTGCCCCTGGGCAGGACAAAGGCTGATATGTGGGGAAATTTCTTCTCTGTGAAAAGGACAGTGAGCTAAAGACTTGGTAGAGTCTCTCCCAGGGGTTATTCACCCAAGAACAGGTCATTGGGCTGTGTTCGTGCTGGTAGAGAGATTCCCAGACCCCCCTTTGTTTGCATACATTAACTTTGGGTTTCACCCTAAGTTAACAGGGCAATCCAGACGTGGACCCCTTGCTCACTGTTCTTAGAGAGGCAACAGTTTCAGGAGCCACAACCAATTCAGGGCACTACACTGCATACATAAAAAAGAAATGTGGATGGTTTGAATGTAATGATAGTACCATTACTCTAAAGCAGAGATTACCAGCAAATCTTACAAACGCTTATTTGATGTTCTTAAAACCAAAATTTGATAAATAAACTGTATTTAAACCTTTAAGTAAATTTGTGTTACAAAAATATAAACTGTTAGAATACTCCAAAAGCTATCTAGCTGCTCAAAGATTCTACAACAACTAATCAGATAAATGAATACCACTAAATTAGACAAAAAATACACAGTTAGAATACGCCAATTGGTATCTAACTGTCTTAAAATTATAAATGTGTGTTAAAATAATATAAACTGTTAGAATACTCCAAAAGCTATCTAACAGCTCAAAGATTCTACAACAACTAATCAGATAAATGAATACCACTAAATTAGGCCAAAAAATAGACAGTTAGAATACGCCAATTGGTATCTAACTGCTCCAAAATTTTATAATATCAAAACAAATGAAGAATCTGTTACTGTTCCAAAAAAAATACAACAAAGCAAAGTATAAAGCATTAGCCACAAACAACAAGTGAGCACTGAAAACAAACAAACAAATAAACTGTAGCATAACAGAAAAAGGTTTTTTTTTAAATCCAACATGGATTTTTTTTTCTCCCACAGACCCAATGATTTTAGCAACAAATACAGAAACTGAGCAAATTGCACAGTACTCTGATTTGTACTCTACTAAATATGAGGGTCGAAAAAAAATAAAAGTATATTGCTTATACAATGTAATAAGTCATTACAAAATACTAATACTAACATGCTATTTTCTTTTGTCACAGAAATGAAGACGAAAAACATGGACTCCCATTACTAGACCAAACAGTAAGTATACAATAATAAGGACAACCATAGCAGCACATCACATCCATAGTATCTAATACCTTTGTTCCTTATACATTTGTTTTTCACCCAAAGTTATAAACAAATATGAATGTGATATGCTGCGGTGGTTGTTGCCAGGGCATAGAGTCTTGGGTGCATGGCCAAATGGCCATGCACCCAAGACTCTATGCCCTGGCAACAACCACCGCAGCATATCACATCCATAGAGTCAAACATTTCAACTATGATCAATGGGAAACATTTAATGTCCGCGAACAATGTGAGTGTTCTTAGAACACTTTGAACTTGCCAGCGAACAATACGGACACCGTTTTCAGGCCACCCCCTACGAACATTTCAGAACAATGCGATAGTTCTTAGAACACTTTCAACTTAACAATGAACAATACGGACAGCGTCCTAAGGACACCCCCTACGAACATTCCAGGACACCGGGAGTGTTCTCAAAAACGTCTTCAGAACACCCCCATCTTGTTTATTTGCGTACATTTCAGGACACCGCGAGTGTTCTTAGGACACATTCAACTTGACAAAGAACAATACGGACAGCGTCCTCAGGACACCCCCTACGAACACTCCGCGGGCACCGGGAGTGTTCTTAGAAGCGTCTTGAGAACACCACCTTCTGGTTTATTTGCGAAAATTTCAGGACACCGCGAGTGTTCTTAGGACACATTCAACTTGACAAAGAACAATACGTTCAGCGTCCTCAGGACACCCCCTACGAACACTCCCCGGACACCGTGAGTGTTCTTAGAAGCGTCTTCAGAACACCCCGATTTTGTTTATTTGCGAACATTTCAGGACACCGCGCGTGTTCTTAGAACACATTCAACTTGACAGAGAACAATACGGACAGCGTCCTCAGGACACCCCCTACGAACACTCCCCGGACACCGTGAGTGTTCTTAGAAGCGTCTTCAGAACACCCCGATTTTGTTTATTTGCGAACATTTCAGGACACCGCAAGTGTTCTTAGGACAGACTCAACTTGACAGAGAACAATACGGACAGCGACATCAGGACACCCACTACGAACACTCCCCGGACACCGCAAGTGTTCTTAGAAGCGTCTTCAGAACACCCCCATTTTGTTTATTTGTGAACATTTCAGGACACCGCGCGTGTTCTTAGAACACATTCAACTTGACAGAGAACAATACGGACAGCGTCCTCAGGACACCACCTACGAACACTCCCCGGATACCGCGAGTGTTCTTAGAACAGTTTCACTTTGCTTGCGAACAAAACGAACACATATTGACTCCTTAGAACACCCCCTAGTCAGTTTATTTAGAAAATTTCAGAACACCCGTGATGTCCGCAAACAAATCGAACACAAAAAGAATGTCTAACACATAAAAAACACAACTTTCATCCTATCTCACACACTCCCACCCTCCCCAAACACTCCTACAAACCAACACACTCTACAAAATACACATTTTGAACAAAGTTTCACCGCGCTGTCCGGGGACGTCCGCGAATCCAATATGGCGGGCGCTACCGAAAAATCTGACACGCTTCACGCTCCACGCCGTCCAATCAGCGAACACTTTGCATGTCCGCGAACATCACGCAAGACGATTGGCCAATCAGGACACTTTCCGCGGAGCGAACAGGGAAGTGTATCCGCAAACCGAACACAGATATCACTAATTTTTTTTGACCTACTTTTTGGTCATTTTAAAAAAAAACTACTGGACGAATTTTCACCAAATTTGCAAAAGCACGCTTTCGGGACCAAGCCGCTGCTCCTGGTCCAAATTTGGTGGAAATCCGTCCAGCGGTTTGGGCTGTAGACGCAAGCAAAAATGTTTTCCCATTCACTCTATGGAGAGTGAGTATAATGTATACAAATATGAGCATATAGAGGGAAGGTAGAGTAATAAAAATAAAACTATGACAAAGTGCTGATAACCATAATGATTATCTTCATGCACAGAAAGGATTGCTCTCTTTCAAGCCTGTATCTTCCGCTATGTACATGTTTCATATATGATGTGACAGGACCCCAAGTCTACAAATATAATACCTTTTCAATTTTTACTTCCTGACTGTTACTGTAGAAAACTATGTGGCTTCAATATGTCAGTAAAGGATAAAAAGGGAGAGCCAGCCATGTGATGTCATCAGTTATGTCATCAATGACATTTGTGATGTCATCTTTGATGTCCTGGGTGTTAGTGTTAGCAGTGCACGGTGGCGCGAGTTATGGTTGCTTATGTTACCATAAATGGCGAATTTCAAGGGTTTTTCGGTTTTACTTAGAACCATAACGTCCCTTTAACAAAGTTTTTTCACTGAATTTCATAGGTTTTTAGTAGCACAACTTAACCATAATATCCCTGACATGTAACATAGAACATACTAACCCCCTCGTAGTGATTTTCATGTCCGCGGACTACCGCCATGTCCGCGGACACATCGAAAATCTGAGCGTGGTGAATGTAAATTTAAATAGTGTGCCCCATTTCCCCTTTGAAGTTGGCTCTGAAAAGAGCCGTTTTTTTTTTTTTACAGATGCTTGACAGACACCTGTTATTTTATATTTTTTTTCTTGTTTTTTTTTCTTACTTTACTCCTAAAATCTTCACATAACCTTCTCCAAAGCAACCCTTACATTCCAAAATAAAAAGGCATTTCCGGTAAAAGATAAACAAATGCCATCTTCTTTAAAATTAACAGCATTACTGGCATCAATATTCTCATTGTTAAAGAAGAACATACCAGCTCTAAGCATGAATGCACACATGCCTCGGTTGATGACACACCTAGCAATGTTTTGCTGAGGACAAAAAACTGAACTATTGTCCCATATTGCCCTAGGTAGTAATCCAGAAAAAATTACTTTCGCATTTGGAAGGATCTTCACTACGGCTTGAACCAAGCGTTCCAAATCAGCCAACAAAGTAGGGGCTCTGACGTTGCCCAAATGGAAAGCACCATAGTGCAAAACTACCACATGCGGACTGTTCATCGTGGCCATATCCGCACAAACTTGTACAATTCCCTGTACATTGCAATCAGGCACAGTGCTCCACACCACCTCCACTCATTTGACATCAAAGTTCTTTGCAACATGCCTGCATTCAGCGTACTGCTGTAAACCATGCACAAACATATCTCCGAGCACCAACACCCTGACTTTCTCCACTTCTGCCATCTTCACCACACACAATCTTTTTCAACACAAATCCACAACCTCGACATCTGATTGGCTGATCCGTACAGTCTTCTTTCCATGTTGGATTTCCTGGAAAAACCCGGATTTACCACGCCCTGTCCACGAACAGCCGCGGTGTCCGCGGACGGCGTACGCTTTACTCTCTGTACCATTCCCTCATTGCATACAGCTAAGCAATCACACAATACGAATAACGTCCTCAGAACACCCCCATTTTGTGAATTTTCGAACATTTCAGGACAATTATCATTTCATTATTCTACATATTAACATTACAAATATACTTTTATCTTGTACTCTGCACACAATGCTATCTTTCTCCATTAGTAGCTCAGTATACTACATAGAATCCCATAATACAATGCTATTTATTGATATAAATGCATTGTTCAAAGCACTAATAACGGTATGATATTTATTGCAATATCCTTGACACTTTTTTCGGAACATTATAATAAAAATCCCTAGTACACAAATTCCATGAAAAGTACATACACATGTGATGTCATCAGTGATTTCATCAATGACATTTGCGATGTCATCTTTGATGTCCTGGGTGTTAGTCTTAGCAGTGCATGGTGTTGGCGCGAGTTATTTTTCATAGCTTACCATAACTTGCTATTTTCAGGGTTCTTTCGGCTGTACTTAAAACCATAACGTCCTTTAAACAAACTTTTTTTAATATCACGCAAACAATATACAAACATGGCGTGCAAAAACCAACTTCTACAGACGGCTTTACACAGAATGTTGCAAAGTAAGAATTTATGCTCGTTCACAGTGAAGGTCAGCTGCTTCCATTTTTTTCTCGGGCCCCGGAGAGGCTCACGAAGCAGACTATAAGGTTGTATTGTGTTTTGACCTTGACAGACAGAGATTGTGATGAAAGACTTCTCTTGAAGGAGTGTTGCTAAAACGTAAGAGAAGATAAAGATGAAATTTCTGAAACGAAACCACTTTTACATATTATATCACTATGCGAAAGATCGTTGGCACACGCGGAGTCGTATTTTGGGACTGCACCACTCGTAGACAATGGAAATTGCAATTGTACTGTAAGTAACCCTTTAGATTACTTTATACCAAATATAATTACAATAGTGTAGCATTAAAGACCGCTGAAGTTGAACTTGTTCGTTGAAAGTGGCATAATGTTTTCTACCGCGCACTATCACCACCGAATTGATCCCCTGTCGTTTAGAGGGCTCTGAAAAAGGCAGACGACACAGAGTGGGTTAATATAAATAATTTAACCGGTCTATAGGCGGTCAAGCACTCAACTCGCTGTGCCACTTCACTGTAGCCTGTCAAGTGGCACAGCGAGTACAGCGCTCGCTTTGACATCCGTGCACAGCTTGCTAACGCAAGTTCGAATCCCGGCAAGGCGAAACTCAGCCTTTCATCCTTCCGTGGTCGATAAATGAGCATCACACACTGTGGTTAATAATAAGCACCGCTTACATACCTCACAGTTCTTAGCGCTATATGAATGGGAAAATATTATTATTTTATTATTAACATACTCTGTTGCACTATCTTCGATAGCAAATAGTTTCACGCCCTAATAAATAAAATGATGATTTTTAATGAAGATCGGCTGGTGAGACTAATTTATGTTTTTTAAAACAGGTACGTGGCCCCGTTTTGTCTATGTCACGATTTACAGACTCCAGCGAATGGGATCTTCAACTGCCAGGTGCAAGTCCAAATATGCAACTTCATGACCCTCACCATTTTATGGGACAATCGCCAAGGACCAATATGCCCTTACGCAGTACTAGCGGCTACAAACAACATACCAACCAATACGGTGGTCTAATGGCTCGTTGTTGGAGCAACCTTCCGATTATCAGAGAGACCATTTACTGCTTTTATCATAAACCAACAGCCTATCTACCGCAAAGGAACAACGCGTGGCTCCAAATAAACTTTTGCTGATCGACAGCAGAGACAATAGCAAATTGCTGAATATTCACTAAACATTTCATGTGAAATAAATGTACTTTACCAAATGTACAATCCTGCTGTTTACTTTTAAACCACAGTTTCATATTCCGAATTGTGGCGCACTGAGTTGTAACCTGATCTAACACTCTCTGTACCGCAAAGGAACATCGCGTGTCTCAACATGAACTTTTGCGGATCGACAACAAAGACAAATGCAAATTGCTGAATATTCTCTAAACATTTGATGTCAAATAAATGTACTTTACAACATTTACAATCTTGCTCTTTGCTTTTAAATCACAGTTTCATATTCTGAATTGTGGCGCGCTGTGTTGTGACATAATGTGTGTTGTCTTCCGGGTTCTGTGTAAAGTCGCGTAGTACTGGAGACGACTGGGCGCGTTTCATTACGCACCCTGTAACGTCACGGAGAAAGGCGGGGAATATGAATGCTTTGATAATATCAGGCTTAGTGGCAGGAGATATGATTTAGTGTCGCAAAAGCAAGTCAGCCAGGTCAATAGCGCCAGTCATAGGATTATCACATAATGTCGACGCACACCAGCCGGATTTATCGTTTCTTTAGTGGACAAAAAGTCGGTTGACGCCACTAGGAAATTGTACTATTAGCGAACAAAAGGAGTGCTCTTAAAACACTTTCACCCTGACAACGAACAATACAAACAACGTTCTCAGAACACCCCCATTTTGTGTAATTGCAACCATTTCGGGACACTGCGAGGGTTCTTAGAACACATTCAACTAGACAGATTACAATACGGACAGCGTCCTGAGGACACCCCCAGTTTGTGTATTTACGAACAATTAAGTACACCGCAAGTGTTCATAGCTCATTTTTACCATCCTTGCGAACAAAAATGACACATTCTCCGTCCTCTAAACACCCCACCATTTAGTTTATTTACAAAATGTCAGAACAGCCGTGTTCTCCGCGGACAAATCGAACGCAACAAAAAGGTCTAGCACATAAAAAAACAAAGCATTGAACTTATCTCATACTCCCCAACCCTCCCCAAACACTCTTACACACCAACACACGGCACTAAATACAATTTTTTATCCACGTTTCACTGCGCTGTACGCGGTCGACTGCGAATACAAGATGGCGGGCGCCACAGAAAATCTGACACGCTCCACGCCCCTCGCCGTCCAATCAGCGAACACGTCGCATGTCCGCGGACATGACGCAAGCCCATGGGCCAATCGGGGTGCTGTCCGCGGAGCGAACAGGGAAGTCCGTCCGCGAAGCGAACGCAGATATCACTCATTTTTTTGCCTTACATTTTGGTCATTTTTAAAAAAACTACTGGACAGATTTACACCAAATTTACAAAAGCACGCTTTTGGGACCAGGCCGCCGCTCCTGCCGCAAATTTGGTGTAAATCGGTCCAGCGGTTCGGGCTGTAGCCGTGCGCAAAGTTTTTTCCCATTCAGTCTATGGGGGAAAAAAAAGTTTTGGGACCCCCCCTATAACTTTTCCCCCCTGGACGAATCCTCACCAAACTTTGCAAAAAAATTCAGAGTGACCCAACTACTTTTTTTGCAAAGTTTGGTGAGGATCCGTCCGGGGAGAGCGAAGTTATAATCCACCCAAAAAGTGCTCTTCCTATGGAAACAGCAACTTAACCATAACTACATGGCCACTACGGTGGCCATGTAATATATATATATATATATGTATTGAAGAGTTACATTTCTTTCTTTTTTGAATTGCAGAAAACAGCAGATAAAGTTGACGGTGCTGAAAGTCAGCGGTCTTCATTTAATACCGTCAATTGTTACTGTGTGTGCTGTTAAAAAATGATCGAAAGTCCAGCAACACAAGCCCGTAATATGTGTAAGAAGTGTGTTTGTTTAAAGCGCTTTGAAAGTTCTGATGAAGAAGAAGAGGAAGCTATGACTTTTTTGGAAACCTCAGCTGTTCAGGCTTTTGCGGCCTGTGTAGTGAAAGTGTGTTTGAAGCGTGATTATTACCGCTGGTGTTATGGACATAAAAGCGATGACCCGCAACAGGATGCTCCTGACTGTTTACTTCTGAATTATTACGCTAGAGCAATACGTCGGATATGTTTTCTGTTGAATTCATATAAAGGTTTTCAGCTGCTTAAAGCTGTATATAAAGGCATGGGCATGCGTGTACATGCTAGTATGGAGAGTGTTCTATCTAAAACATGGACCCCCGACCAGAGCCATTTTGTAAAAGTTTGATGTGTATAGGTAACATATGTACCAACACATGGCTCCCAGTATTGGATGAATACTGGCATTTGTACAAATATGATGTGGGTTCTTTATATTTACACCCTAGAGAGGTGTTACATCAGCTGTTGGAGCAATTGTATGAACATTACTTTAGCATTAAAGGATACGTTTTACAGGACCGCGAATTGTATGAACTTTTAAATGCCTCAAGTGTTTTATGTATACAGAGTTATATGCGGGGGGAATGGGGAGTTTTGTATAATGCTATTTATAAGGCTTCAGAAAAAATATCAAAAAAGGTCACGTTGTGCCAGACGCTATATGTATAAGAGTTGTAGTAAAATCATCTTTCACCCATCATGCCTTTGTTTATTTTTTGAAGTGTTTCAGCGGTGAACATCTCTTATTGAAGCATGCATGAAAGCTATTATGATGAAAGCGGTGTTGGCAGTTATGAGGGTGTTGATGCTCTTTATAAAAAACTACAACATGACAAGAAACCTATCTCATGCGGAGCTGTTAAGGAATGGTTATCTGGTGAAGAGGCATATAGTCTTCATAAAAATGCTAGAAAACGTTTTAACAGAAGAAGAACAGTGGTTTCCCAAATAGACCAACAATGGCAGGGTGATATAGTAGATATGTGGACCTATGGGAAGCAGAATGACGGGGCGCAGTACATCTTGACGGTTATTGATATTTTATCAAAATACGCCTTTGCCGAAGTTTTGAAGGATAAGACTGGATCAAGAATGACGGCAGCTTTTAAACATGTTCTTAGCAAAGGCCAGGTGCCTGTAAAATTACAAACGGATGCCGGTAAGGAGTTTTTAAATAGACCCTTCCAAAATCTTTTAAAACAACATAACGTGTATCATTTTGTAACGTATAACGAAGTTAAGGCGGCTGTTGTTGAGCGCTTTAATAGAACCTTAAAATCTAAGATTTGGCGATATTTTACAGCAAAGAATACACATCGTTATGTGGAGGTATTACAACGTTTCATAGAGGCGTACAACCATAGCTATCATCGCTCTATAAAAATGACTCCAAATTCTGTAACGTCTGAAAATTCTCTAACTGTTTGGAAAAACTTGTACG
Source organism: Ambystoma mexicanum (assembly GCF_040938575.1). Taxonomy (NCBI): domain Eukaryota; kingdom Metazoa; phylum Chordata; class Amphibia; order Caudata; family Ambystomatidae; genus Ambystoma; species Ambystoma mexicanum. The sequence continues at coordinate 277,846,444 of NC_090938.1, read as the reverse complement.
CTGACATGGTAACGAAGAAGGTCAAGAAACCATCCGTTCGCGTGGGAGACCATGTCCGAGTTTCTAAGCTTAAGGTGTCTTTACAAAGGGGTATCAGCAATCATTTACGGATGAAATATTTATAGTGACCAAAGTAACTGTGAAAGAGGGGGTTTACATCTATCAGCTGGTTGATTATGATGGTGATGGTGTGAGCGGTAATTTTTTTACCGAAGAGTTACAGAAGGTCACCAATGAGCCCCAACGCTTTTATAGGGTTGAGAAAATTCTTCAGAGTAAAGGTAAAGGAAATAAAAAACAAAGTCTGGTAAAATGGACAGGGTGGCCTGAGAAATTTAACAGTTGGGTTAGCGCTTCATCTCTAAAGGATCTACAAAGCAAAGGCGTTCCCTGAGAAGATGGAAAGCAGTGGATTTTATATCACCTTACCCAGTAACGCTTCTCACGATACATTCCCAAACAATGAAATATCAAATTATTGTGTTAAAATGGCTAAACCCGTTGATTTACAAGGATTGTGGGAAGCGGGTCTAATGGAGATTCAATACCCCCATACCTGGGACACTGTGTGTAGAAGAGAGGCCAAATTTACCATCAAACGTGAAGGTCCTATTGAACTGTTACACGCTGGTTTTCCTCATGGATTTTACAGCAGTATACAAGTTTTGTTAGAGGCTATCAATAAAAGTCTCGCAAACATTGAACTCTATTCTGATATACAATTGTTTCTGGATAAGGTGCAGAGAAAAGTATTTCTAAAATCGACAGATCTTACCACCGAGTTTATATGTACTGGGAAACTTTTTCGTGTTTTGGGAACCGTTCAACATGTAAAAAGTACTAAAGATTTGGACAAAACACGTGCTGATATTGATGGGAGAGTTTACAGTCTTATGATCTACAGTGATATAGTAGAATATCAAAGGGTCGATGACTCGTACGCCCCGCTAATGAGAACAGCCCAGGTGAAAGGTGAAAATAATGGCATTGTTAATATACAATATATTAAACCTGATTATATACCAGTTTCTAAGAGTCATTTTGACACCATCAATATACAGATAAGGGATGATCAGGGGGAGTTGGTGTCATTTAAATACGGGAAGGTCCTAGTGAAACTACACCTCCGTCCTAGGCGAGAAAAAGACTATTAAAAAACATGGTATTTATGAAAAACTATGGGGAGCCGTACGTTTATAGGGATTATTACCGCCGACAAGCTGGTTATGGCAATCAACCTTACTTTCAAGGGGCACCCGTTATGTATGGTGCGGGTTTCGGACGTATTTTTAGAAGCCTCTTTCGAAGGGCTATGCCGTTCCTACGAAAGGGGTTTGAATTATCCAAACCACATGTGAAAACAGCAGCCACAAATATTGCTAAGGATGTGGTGTCTACGGCTACAACATCCATCGCAAACCGTTTTAACCAACCACTGCAAGAGGGTTCTGGGGTGGTTTATGTGAAAAAAAACACAAACAAAAGAAAAAGGAAATCACTGCACAGATGGGGCCCTCCAGGGATGCATAAAAAACCAGGATCAGCAACGAAAACGGCTCAGAAGAGAAAAAGAACTCGCAAGAACAGATCGGCCAAGAAAAAAAAAACAGCCCCGGCATTAATATTTTCTAAAAGATGGCGTTTATCCATTGTGCGTCGGGGGAATGTGTGAAATCTGAACTCGATCTGTTTGCTGTACCCCCGACACAAACTAGCATTGAAAACAGCTTTTTCATGGAAGTGGCTCTCCTTGCTGCACTATCTCCGCTAGCGCCTGTAGAGTTTTATATATCAGGCTCATCAGAGATGTATCTGGATTTAAATGACACGTTACTTTACCTCACTTGTAAAATAACAAAAGCTGATGGATCAGCTATCCCAGCAACGGCTAAAGTGCTATGATTGCTTACCCTGTGGCTACCCTCTTTAATCAAGTGGATATTACTCTAGGCGACCGGCTGATTACACAGAGCGACAACATGTATGCATACAGGGCCTATATAGAAAGCATTTTGAACTACAGCAATGACGCTTTGGACACTCAGTTTACAGCGGGGCTTTTCTATAAGGACACAGCAGGCCATATGGAGGATTATGCTCTAGATGGGGCTAATGCAGGTTTTATAAAAAGAGCTACACATGCCAGAGGGAGCAGAAATTTTGATTTACTAGACCGTCTACACTCCGATCTATTTTTCCAGGAGAAACTAATGGTAAACGGCGTTGATCTGAAAATTAAACTTTCTAGAAATAAAGATGCTTTTTGCCTCAACAGCGATGATGCTGAAGCCTACAAGCTGATTATAGTATCAGCTAGTTTATTTATTAAAAGGGTGAATGTGTCACCCACGGTCAGATTAGCTCATGCTGATGCTCTACAAGTATCAAACTTAAAATATCCGGTGGAGCGGACATCTTTGAACATTTTCAGGGTTCCAGCGGGTAGCCGTGTCGCCAGTCAAGATAACTTATTCCTTGGACAGTTACCGAAAATAATCATCATTGGTTTTGTGGACAACACAGCTTTTTCTGGGGCTTACGCCAGCAGCCCTTTTAATTAATTAGCCCTATTACAACATCAACTACGCAGCTCTTTTTAAAGACGGGGTCGTTATACCGTCTAAAGCCTACAGTCCCAGTTTTCAACAAAAAAATACAATTAGGGAGTATTTGGGACTTGTCTCCATCAGCGGTAAACATCTGCATGATAAAGGTTTTGTGATACCCCGGGACGATTATGATGGGGGTTATACTCTCTTAGCTCTTGATTTGAGACCTGATAATACATCAACCGGCCATTATAATCTTATTAGAAATGGTAATCTACGCATAGAGGTACGCTTTGCTGCAAATTTACCCAACACGGTGAATCTAATTATTATGGCTCTATTTGACTCGGTTATGGAACTCAACAATCAACGACAAGTCCTGTACGACATGTAATGGATACTTACCAGATCAAGCGTTTTCTAAGTAAAGACAAACACGCTAAGAAAACATTCAAGGGTGTGTATTCATGTGATAACCTTCCAAGAGACATAAGTAATGAGCGACCCATTAGTCTTGTGGCGAACACCGATCCCCAAGATCAGGAAGGCACCCATTGGATAGGTATGTTTATAAACAAGGATACAATAACAGTCTTTGACAGCATGGGGTGTTCCCCAAGCCACCCCATATACAGAGGCGCTATCCTGGACTATGTGAAGGATATAGCACCCGTTATACATTATAATAAAACACCTGTGCAACATCCTGAAGACATCACGTGTGGCCAGCACTCCTGTTACTTTGTATCTAACATGTCTGAGAAACACTCGCTGATAAGGGTTATGCAGACCTATTCACTGGACCTCCGGCAAAATGATGTCATGGTTACTGCTTTTGTGAATAAGAGATCCCCTGTAAATGTTTTTGATCGTTGGCAAAAATGTACTCTTATTACTAAACCTTAAATTGTGTACACATATAAATAAACACATTTTTGTCTTATTTTTTAATTTATTTAATATTTTATAAACATGTTAGACATGATCAAAATGATTAGACATAACGCATTTGAAAGTATGAATAATATTTTATTGCAATGAACTTATTATTTTTGTTTTTTTGCAGACTGGAAAAGTAATAATAGTAAAAAAAAAAGATATACATGTATATACATATTTTACAACGGTTAAAGATTTTGTTAAAGAAAAAAAAAAATGAGGTTACACGTTAAAGCAAGAGGCTCGTTTACTGGCTTTAATTTTTTTTCTTTTTTCTTTTTTTTATTGACATTTCAGATGATTCAATGGCTGGTGTTAAAGGTTTGATCTCAGAGTCTTGTAAATTTTCCAACAGTTCGCGATGTCCCATATTTCCAATTAAGGTTGCAGGCAGGTTCACATCGGCAGCTGCTTGCATAAACAGGTCTCAACCTCAAGGTTTTGTGTGTCTTCCAAAAGCCTGAGGGTTGGTAATGCTGCGAACTAAATCGTGAACATTTGATCCTTTAACAACTGTTTCTTTATAGATAAATTCTCCCTTGTTGTTCCATGTTGCCACGTTTTTTTCACTTCCCATTTTGTTCATCAAAAGTTCTGCATTTTTCCGATAACGGGGGTTAATAGTGTCCAAAGCCTCCATTACGATAGGATCCGGGGCAGTGGTTGATAGGGAGGGTTTAGAGCTAATTGCAGGGTCTTCGAGGGGCATGTACAACATCAGTTTGTTTTTCTCATTTTCGACCTGTCTAAAGTATGTTAAGTATTTTTGTAGAATAGTTGAATAGAGCCCCACTTTATCATAGTCTGATAAATCATGCCGCTTTAAAACCTCTTGCATTTCAGAGTCAAGCCTTAAAGTGGCTGATTTTCGGATATCTGTTTCTTCCCGCTTCGGGGTACTTATACCCTCCAACTGACGTTTGTCAACCAAATACATCTTTTGGGCATGCTCCATTAACCACCCCCTAAAAGCCTAGTAATTAGAGGCAATGCCAAACCTAGGAGTGCCCCTATAAAACCCCCAGATTGTTTTAGAAGCTTTCTTTTGGTTTTTATAGACAACCTCTTGTTACTCAGCTTTTTAAGGAGGGTTTCTTTCTTTTTTAAAACGCCTAGTTGCCGGGTGGATAATGGAACGTTACCTTTTATAGTGTTGAAGGCAATCTCTGCTATAGCCGATACTAGATCATCAGAGGCTGAGCACAAAATGGCCTTCCGTTGTTGGGGTGGAGCTGTTTACTAGCATTTTAAGAAGAGCAAAATTCCTACGTATACGGGCCGTCATGGTAGCTGGTCGTCGTCACTAATGAGGAAAGATTGTTTTTCACCGTGGTTTTCTAGACGTCTTTTGTACGTAAACCACGGGTATATCAGGAGGGAAAACACCGGTCCTCAATCTGTAGTCTTCCAAAGTGTTTGTTTTTAGATCCACCAAGAGGTAACCGTAAGGTTTTAAGGTAGCGTCTTCAAAAGCCTCCATAAAAAAACGGGTATTACCCGGGTACATCTGTCTCGCTAGGACAGTTAGTTGGTGTTTATCTCTAGGGTTTTTAAAAACACTATATAGCTGGCGTTTAATGTTATGGAGCGGGTGCCCTTTCCGCGGTAGAATAAATTTTGAACAATGTAGCAAATGCTAAGGTTCCTGTGATGTGAGTATTGTGTAAAAGCTTTCTCGGTTTCCGAGCTATGCCCTCCTTCCATCATAAGATCATCTACAATAATCATATTAACAAGATTTGGTGGTAGCAAGCGGTCGTTATTCAAAGAATTTGGTAAGCCCTCCACAAACTTCAGATGTGGTATTTTAGATGCCAATTCATTATACAAGGGCTTCCAGCAAGAAAAAAACCAGATAACATTTTCAGGAATGGTATTCATAACAGAGGGTGCATTTTCTAATAGCTGCTTAATAAAATAGCTTTTACCACAGCTAGAAGGTCCCGCTAACACGCATGAAAAAGGGTGTTGTAACCGGGTATCCATCGTATACGTTGTTCCCTTTTCAATAACCATAGGGTAATGTTTTGTAATTAGCAGTAAGCACACGCTTATCAAATACTACCCTCAAGGTTTTTTGCAGCGTTTTAATCTCCCATTGTTTCTTTTTACGCACTATTGAAGGTTGATGAACTGTGATATTTCTGGTTATGTTGTTTAAAGAGTATTCCTGCACCAGCTCCTTTAAACTGTCAAAATTAATTTTTATACTATTGCTAACATTTAGAGTGATACCCTTTACTTTCATACAGACAACACCGTATGTCCTGACCCCTCCTTCATCCTTAATGTCCTGATGTATTTGTCTCTGTGTTTTTGTGCCTTTCTTCTCGTGTTGTGTACCCGCCTCGTTGATGTCTGTTTCCCCTCCCCATACCCTCCCCCATTGGACACCGATCTCTCCACTGCGAGAGTTTTTTCCTTGCCACCTAACACTGCACTCCATTCCCAGCTTGGAGTGCAGGTGAGTGGAGACCTCTTCCCTTTGTCCCCCTCACCCCCTCCTTCACTCCTTATGTCCTGATGTGTTTGTCTCCCTGTTTTTGTGCCTCACATCTCATGTTGTGTCCCCCTCCTTTGCCCGCTTCATATTTCTCTGTTTCCCCAGCTCATAGCCCTTCCTCTTTTCTCCATTCGCCAACAACCTTGCCACTGCGAGAGTTTTTACCTTGTGGGCCACCCGTGCACTCCATTCCCAACTTGGAGTGCAGGTGAGTGGAGACCCCTTCCCTTTGTTCCCCTGACCACGTCATTCACCCCTTATGTCCTGATGTGTTTTCTGATGTGTTTGTCATCCTGTTTTTGTGCCTCGCTTCTCGTGTTGTGTCCCTCTCCTCTGCCTGCATCATTGTTCTCTGTTTTCCCCAGCCCATAGCCCTCCCTCTTTCTCCATTGGCCAACAACCTCGCCACTGCAAGAGTTTTTACCTTGCGGGCACCCCTGCTCTCCATTCGCAACTTTGAGAGCAGGTGAGGAGAAACCCCTTCCCTTTGTTCCACTGACCCCGTCCTTCACCCCTTATGCCCTGATGTGTTTCCTGATGTGTTTGTCCCCCTGTTTTTGTGCCTCGCTTCTCGTGTTGTGCCCCTCTCCTCTGCCTGCATCATTGTTCTCAGTTTCCCCTTCCGATAGCCATCCCCCATTGGCCACTGACCTCGCCATTGTGAGAGTTTCTACTTTGCAGGCCACCCCTGCACTCCATTCCCAGCTTGGAGTGTAGATGAGTGGAGAACCCATCCCTTTGTCCCCCTGCTTCCTTCCTTCACCCCTCACATCCTGATGTGATTGTCCCCTGTTTTTGCGCCTCGCTTCTCATGTTGTATGACCCTCCTCTCTCTGCCTCATTCTCTGTTTACCCTCCCCATACCCTCCCCCCATTGGCCACCGACCTCACCACTGCAAGAGTTTTTACCTTGCTAGCCACCCATGCACTCTATTCCAAGCTGGAATTGCAGGTGAGTGGATATTTCCCATCCCTTCGTTTCCCTGACCCTGTGCTTCACCCCTTATGTACTGATGTGTTTGTCTCCCTGTTTTTATGCCTCGCTTCTCGTGTTGTGTCCCTCTCCTCTGCCTGCATCATTGTTCTCAGTTTCCCCTCCCCATAGTCCTCCTCCCATTGGCCACTGACCTCCCTTCCGCAAGTGTTTTTACTTTGCAGCCCACCCCTGGACTCAATTCCCAGCTTGGAGTTCAGGTGAGTGGAGACACCTTCCCTTTTTCCCCCTGCTTCCCTCCTTCACCAGATATGTCCTTTTGTGAGTGTCTCCCTGTTTTCTTGCCTCGCTTCTCATGTTGTGTGCACTCCTCTGCCCGCCTCGTTGTTCTCTGTTTCCCTTCCCCATACCCACCCCCATTGGCCACCAACCTCAAAACTGCAAGAGTTTTTACCTTGCCAGCCACCCCTGCACTCTATTCACAGCTGGGAGTGCAGGTTAGTGGAGAACCCTTCCCTTTGTTCCCCTGACCCTAACCTTCACCCCTTATGTACAAATGTGTTTGTCTCCCTGTTTTTGTACCTCGCTTCTCGTGTTGTGTCCCACTCTCTGCTTGCAACTTTGGTTACAGACCGGGCAAAAGTTTTACATTTGGGACATTTAAACTTTGATTCATCCAACACAAGACACCCATCTCTTTGACACATGTGACAATGTAATCTACATTTGTGAGCCATTCGATTGTTGTATATATGACAACAAAAAGGACATAAATTCTTTACCCCTAGTAAACCTTGTAGGTTTAAAATACCGTAATAGTGTTTCTCATGATGTAAAAGGTAGACAGTGTTTTTATTAGAAGTGTCACCCTGGGGAAAATATTTCCAAATCCGGTCTTCATTATACAAAATTTTGATCGGCACCTCAAAGTAATCTTCAAATAGGCACACTTCATTAAAACCAACCATGACGTCAGGGGGTATACCCAGAGTCTGGTGGACCTCTAAAGCCTTTCTTTGTATGTAACCGTCAGTAACAGTTCTAGGCTCCAGAAGACCTATGATACTGGCAGCCATACATATATTTAAGTCCCCATAGTTAAAATCCAAAAGCCAACGCTTCTTCTTAGCCACAATCATACTGTAGAGTGTTTTCTTTAAAGGCCTGTACACGCCACCCTCTCTAGATCTAACAATCACAGTTACAATTCTTAAGGGTTCCGTTACAAGAAGCTCAGCCTTACTTTGTAGCCAACGGCCAATGTTTTCTAAAAACTCTAAAACATCAAACACCTGTCGGTGGGATCGTCTGGTAAAAAGAGGTCTATTTAAAGTAGAACTGTCTAAACGGATCTGGACAAAGTCATTAGGACCAGCAGATTCCAAAATGTGGGAAACAAGCCTCTCAACCGATTCTGTTATCAGTAATAGTGCGTGACCTGTTGAGGTTATCCTATCTAGATTCATAAAACGAAAAACTTCATAGTATTCAACACTTTTATATTTTGGTATATCATGATGGTATGTTCCCAAACTCTGTAAAAAAACAGTGGGCCTCATTCCGAGTACGGCGCTAACCAATGGCGCTATTAACGCCTTGGTTGACGCCGTACCCGGACCGGCAGCGCCTTGGTGGTTGGCGGAATTACCGCCCCATTCCAAGGTTGGCGGGGCGGTAATTCCCCAATCCCCATTTACCCTTCCCCATTCCCATTCTTGCCCCATAGGGCATAATGGGAGTGGGGAAGGCGTCAATTACGCCACCGTAAATTACGGTGGCGTAATTAACATCAAGGTCCCTTAGCGCCATGGTATTTAACGCCTGCTAAAAGCAGGTGTTAAAAGCACCATGGCGCTAAGGGAACTCGGAGTATGGCGGTAAGGGATTACCGCCACCGCTCTCGTTAGCGGTGGCCGCTATCCCTTACCGCCATACTCGGAATGAGGCCCAGTTTCTGTATCAGACGTGTCAGGTGTATCTGGAGAGTGAAGCTCTAAATCTTTCTTTGCATGGCGTGTAATGATAGCTTTTGCTTTTTTTAAGCGTTTCAAAAACATTTTCCTCTGTCTCCTCGAGCGAAGCCATTTTAAACGCAAGGCCTTTGTACCTTTTACAGGTAAATGTGGTATGTCTACAGGCTTAGGGGGTGTATGCACATCTTCCAAACCATACTCTATGGTGCTAGGGGGTGTCATTACATCTATACCATTTGTGGACTTCCCAGGACTTAACCCAGTCCTTAATGCTGTTATGGGGATTGTCAACTGATTTGGAGCAGCCCTAGCTTTATTTTTTAAAGACTGTTTTTTTATAGTCTTGAGCCAGTACATTGGTTTTAGATTTCATGTTGAACAAAAGGTGTTTGGCCTTACAAATACCTCGACGTGTACGACTTGTATCAATTAAAGCTTTTTTAGTACCCTTTTGCTTTAATCTATACCTCTGGCAGCCTAAGTTTACTTTCTTATGTATACCTGGTAGATGTTTTCCTTTTTTACTATTTAATACATTTACCTCAAATAACCGCTTAGCAGTGTCACCCCTTTTATAACAGGGAACCGTCACCCTGGCGGCTGATGTGTTAACATGTTTAAAGGTATGTCGGGGAGACAACGGTTTATTATCAGGCTTGTGAAAATTGTTCACTGCACACACCCATTTGTGTACACCATTTGGCCCTGTGCTTGAAAGATCTAACGGCTTAGGGGGGTCATTTAACCTACAAATAACAGAGGCATATACAAATTCTTCACAAGCTAATTTTATGTGGGAGTCTGAGTTAACTATAATAGGCTCTTTTATATGGGGGTTTACAATAGGCTCTTTTATAGGTGGATTTACAATAGGCTCTTTTACAGGTGAGTCTATAATTATTATAACAGGTTCAGAAGCACGGGCTGTTGGTATATCTGGTACCAAAGGGACCTGTTTGAAATTCTGGAAAATATCAGCACACCGTTCACTGTTGGGGCTTGTACGTAAACACGTATGGGGTATTGAATAATCTCCACAATCCAGAGACCGTTGCCTAGTGGTATCCTGTATTGGGTCTAAAGCAGGAAAATCTCCAAGAGGTTCTTTTATAGGGGAGTCTATAATTATTATAACATTTTCAGAATCAGGGGCTATTGGTACACCTGGTACCACCAACGCTGGTTCTAAATTTTGGGGAATATCAACATACCTCTCACTGCTGGTGATTGTGGGTGAATAGGTATGGGGCGGTGTACAGTATCCATAATCAGGAGACCGTGCCCTAACGACGGCCTGTATTGGTTCTAAAGGGGCTACTACCTTTAAAGATGAAAGCACATTAGACGGGGTAATCTCGCCACAACCTATACTCTCCAGCTGCAATCTATTAGCTGATGGGTCTATAGGTGGTATAACCTTTACACGGGACCTTGTTTTTTTATCACAGCTAACAGACCGGGCCTGAGGGGGATCCGCCGGAGTTACCTGAATACTTTGATCTTCCACAGCTTCAGAGTTAGTCACATTTAAAACAGGTTGAACCCCTGTAAACCGTACATCTTTTTTCAAACTTAGTTTAGAGTTCTTTAAACATTTTTGGAGCCCCAAACACTCCTGATAACCCCCCTCGCTTGTTGTGCTAAAGTGTTCTGTGTAGGGCTGACCTGTTTTCTTCACACGAGTCGTTGGTGGGACCGCAAAGGGCGTAAGCGCAACACTAGACCCTAAAAATAAACATAATTAAAAGAACATTACAAACTCGAAGCAAAAGCCTATTCCTTATAAACATACACCATCCTATAACCTAATACATGCTTCCTTTTAAAATCATGAAATCACATAAACACCTATAATAATATATGCCCTAGATACCTTTATAAACCTTTAATCTATAAAGCTAGCAAGCATAAATAACATACCTTGCGTGCTGTCCCCTGAATAGGTCCTTTTCAAAATCCCCTTAAAATGCTCTAAGGTCTGGCCTGTTTTTTTCACACGATCGGCGGCCTGCCATCCAGAGGCCTGCTAATCCTTTAGACTTCTTCACAACACTAGACCCTAAAAAAATTGACCATAACATAATCAGATACATGTTTACAAAACTAAAACATAAGTGTGATTCCTTATAACCAAAGAAGCTCATAAATCCTTATAATTGTTTCCTTCTAAAGCATACAAAACCCATACAAAATAAAAAAATAAACTATAATAAGCCTTAAAGCTGCTAAGCAAACATAAACCACGTACCATGCGTATCCACCTCTAAGCGCTTCCTTTTCGGCTGACCCGCAACATGTTCTGCTTTTCCCAACAATTGTAAATCTATATAAAAACATTATAACATTAATCCTTACATACTGCAGCCAAACACACACCCCACTATAAAATTAAAATTAATTGGATTACCTTTCGTACACGCCGGTGTGTCTTTCACAAGTTTAGAATTTGCAGCATTTACATGCTTCCTCTTTCGGGAAGCCTTTTTCCCATAGACACGGTCTACTATAATGTTAATACAAAAGCATACATTTTTAATTCATATGTGATTACACCTTGAACCCTAATATCCTAAGACTTCAGGTGTTCAAATAAAAAACACTCTAAAATATCATTTACAAAACACACGTGTCTAAATACATAAGCCGCCTCGCGTCTTTACACAGTGTAACAAACGCACGACAACCAAATACAAACTCAAAATACCGTTTAAAGGCTGCACCCTCCACTTTAAAACTTCATGTTTCTATTACAGCTTTAAACTAAACAAATATTTTTCATAAAAGCCATTAACTTGTAACCCAAATGATTCATTTTAAAAAGTTACGCAGGCCGTGTCCATTTATACACTGCTGTTCAATATTTATCCACGATGTCCTGGTCAGAGAAAAAAATCAATATTATAGAAACACACGTGTCTAAATAGATAAGTCGCATCGTGTCTTTACACAGTGTAACAATCGCACCACAGCCAAATACAAACTGAAAATACCGTTTAAAGGTTGCACCCTCCACTTATAAGCAAACCATGTTAAAATTCCTGCTTGTATTACTGTTTTAACTAAACACATAATTTTCATAAAAGCCATTAACTTGTAACCCAAATGATTCATTTAAAAAAAGTTACGATGGCCATGTCCATTTATAAACTGCTGTTCAATATTTATCCACGGTGTCCTGGTCAGAGAAAAAATCAATATTATAGATTGGCTAGTCAAATACAGCTTCTTTTTTTTTTTACATTGCACGAGTCCCATACACATCTGAAACATCTTTATTTTATCTAAAATAGCATGTGGCCGCTGTTTTCTTTTGTTCATTCATTTCTAGAATAAAAATATATTTTATTTGAATAGGCTCAAATAATCGTCTGTCCACCCTGCATTTAAAACTCTCAAATTCACAAGTCTAAAACAATTACTGCCTGAAACCTTTCAAAAACTCAAAGTCCTTCGCTCTCCACCGCGTGTCTAACTAATCAATATTAGAGATTACCTACACATATATCCTGCACAGAGCGGCAAACAACAAACAAGTTTTAAGCATCCAGATTACCTTGTAAAGCGCCTATGTTCTCATCTTTAGTCGTATCTATTATAAATAAAACACACAGTATAGCTTTATTAGCCTCATACACAAACCCTAAATACAATTCTTTTGGTTTTGCAGAACCTCCTACGTTTACATTGCCTTTTGTTTTATTCACGGGACTCTTTTTCAAACAATTTAACCTTTTTCCAAGTATAATATTAATTCTATACTTATAAAACAAAATACACATACCCTTGTCTAATATTTTTGGCAGTCAAATTCATCGTAAAAGGACGGTGCTTCGTATCTCTAAATAAAAGGAATCAATAATTATACACCTTGAATCATTTTTTAAACATTAACAACAAAAAAAAAAAAAAATGCATTTACTTCGTTTCCAAACTCCATGACTTCAGGCGCAAAAGTGTAAATGAAAAGGCAGCTTTCCTGTTACTGGTATATTTATAACCTAGACTGTTTAATGTTTAGCTAGTCAGCCCACTTTATATCAATTTACATAGAAACGTATATCGTCAGAGACAGGACCCTAACCTCTTACATCTGTGGACGTGGCCTTTTCCAAATGGTACACGTACACTCTACAAATACATACAATGACACGGCTTAAAACTCCATGCTCCATACAAAACGAAAGTAAGAATTGTTTTACAAACATGAGCCAATGCTACACATCAGAGTGCAACCGAAATATTGATCGTTCCCTCAGCGTCACAAAGCTTCTTTAAAGACTCCAGTTAACTCTACAATGCCTGGATGATTCATCCATAAAAAAACAAAGATTTTTTTTTTTTGCACCACATTTTACCACAACACAGCTCAACATTTATAACTGTTAATCTTTTCTTATTTTCTAAGCACACACACACACACACACACACACCCACACACACACACACACACACACACACACACACGCACACACACACACACACACACACACACACACACACACACACACACACACACACACACACCTATACCTAAACTTACAGGTTTTGGAAATATATTTATCAATTAAAAAAGATCCATAGCCCACCTAAACATAGGGTCAGACCATGCATACTAGCGCAGACTCCAAGAGCGCCGTCTACCTCTCTCCAGAGCTCCTTCTGTATATATAGACCATACTCCACCCCTAGGGGTGGACCCATAACTACATCACCCCCACAACGCCCCCCAGCCTGCCCTCTGCATCACAACTTCATACCTACATCATCTCATCAAAGCCCTGGACCTTGACCCCAGAGGGATGTCATCATCCCTGCTGGACCACGCCTAGCACCCAAAATATTACCTCATCCACGACATCACCACCGGGAAACGCCCTTATCTACACCTGCACAACCACATCGCAATGCATGACGTCAATGTTAGTTTAGGCCTTAGAAAAAACTTCAGGAACACGCCCGTGATGTCACCATCCCTGCTGGACCACGCCTAGCCCCCAAAATATTACCTCATGCACAACATCACCACCGGGAAACACCCTTATCTACGCCAACACGCCCTAAACACAAGCCATGACATCACTGTTAGGTTAGGCCTTACAAAAAAAAATCAGGGACACGCCCGTGATGTCACCATCCCTGCTGGGACACGCCTAGCCCCCAAAATATTACATCACCCACAACATCACCCCCCTGCCCCCCGGGAAACGCCCTTTCCTACACCACCACGCCCCTCAACACAACGCATGACGTCACTATTGGGTTAGGCCTTAGGGGAAACTTCAGGGACACACCTGTGATGTCACGACACCTGCTGGACCACGCCTAGCCCCCAAAATATTACATCACCCACAACATTACCCCCGGGAAACGCCCTTTCCTACACCACCACGCCCCTCAACACAACACATGACGTCACTACAGCACAGGGACATCCGCTAAGGCGGGACATGCGTTGCCATGGACACCCCAAGGGGGTGGGACATCTGGTTAGGGCGTGGTTAAGACCTGTCAGTTGATGAAAGGGGGGTTACTGCACTACTAATGTTTTTAATCCAGCTATTGAGTAACCGCCTTTGCTAGAGATAAACATTTTTATGACCCTCGCTTTCTTTAAAATAAGTTCTTCATTTCTACGCAAAGTGACCATATTTAATCTATAGTTAACTGGGACTCGCAGGTAGATATAATGCTGAACTACATCAACAGGAGAACTATCGATCTTCCAAGTAAACTTACTATATCTTTTGTCCCTATCCCCAATTACCATAATTCGTTTTTAGACACTTTAATAACAAGACCGTTGATTCTTGAATAATTACTTAGAGCATCTATACTTCCCTGTAGTCAGATGGGAGTCCTGTCAATAAGCAAATTGTCATCCGCGTAGGCGAGCCAAGCCAAAGGCTTATTAGCAAGCTTCGGGGGAACATTTCTGTAGTCCTTTAATGACTCTTGCATATCGGAATTGTAAAGCAGTGGTGCCAGGATGCATCCCTGCTTTACCCCAAGGCTAGTTTTAATATCATTTTAATATCATCCAACATTTTTCCTTCTGCATCTAGCCTTATGCATACCAATGTCCCTGAATATAACTAAATAATCAGGCATAATGAAAACATATTGTACCCTTTGGCTTGGGGTTTATGACAAAGTTGCACTCAAGATATCTTGTTGAATGCTTTCAAATAATTGTCATAGCACATATAGTCTGTTACTTTTAGAGTACAGTGTGATTCTTATCAAAGTATAAATATTAAACATTGAATTCATGTTTTTTCTAAAGACCTATTTGTTGATATGGGATGAGCGTATTAGTCTGTAGCCAAGCATTTAGTTTTTTTAAGTATACAACAAGAGAACATTTTTTGGCATCACGTATGTAAGGGCTAACAATCAGTAATCATTTGGGCCAGAGTGTGAGCCTTTTTTAAGAATAGGTACAATATTAGCCTTTTTCAAGGAGGGTGAAATTACCGCAGTAAAACAGATATAATTGAACAATCTGTATTGGGAATTAAATCAGGCCCAGGGGCTCGGGACGATTTCTGTTTAGTTATAATTTCACATATATTGTCCAGCCCAAACCAAGGTCTATTACAATTTCTAGAATCACTGTGAGGAATCATCCTGATCATCCATCATACAGCCTTGCTTATAGTAACGTGTTTTTATGTGTTCCACCCTGCTAGATTCAGACACGGCATTTATCACTGCTTTCTCTCTAGATTTGGTATATGTGTCCACATAATGCCAACATTTCTGGCTCACACATAATTGCCCACTTTGCATTATATTGCGACTATTCATGTCGTTTAATCCAATTTTTGTATTTGCATTTGATAATCGCCATTGTTCTAGATTTAGCAAGAGCGCCATTATTATATTGTTTGTCTACTAACCTGAGATTTATTTTAAAGGCCTTTCTCCTAACAACAATTTGTTCATCATATAAATTGTTATGACGGCTCTTAAGATATATCCTATTTCTTCTTTCGCTGTGAATGCTTTGCAGAGCCCTATTGATTGTATCCAACATAATATTTGTGATTTCAAATTTAGAGCATTTTATCATGTTCTTAAGATTGTGTGTTTCAAATATTTCCCTGAGAAGGTCATTAAATGTGGCTACATTTTTTCCTGACCAACATTTTGTCTGAGAATGATGCTCAACTGCTTTCAACAATACGTTATATCTGGAACATTTCACAAGACAGTGCAATTTGATCGCTCAAGTTAGTAAGAATTCGGATATATTCTTCAACAATCGTCTTCAAAGAGCGAGAAATGCACAGATAATCAATACGAGAGGATTGAACATTTCAAAACCATGTGTAGGTTGGCCATATGTTATCCTCAGATGTCTTTTTTAGTGCGTCCAGCAATGCACAGTTCCAACACTCCAGAAATGTGGACCAAGAGCTCGAATCTATGTTCATATGCTCAGAATGAACCAAAAAGCTATCATCAATGGTTTGGCAACTTGTATTGAAATCGGCAACAATCAAAAAGGACTGCCCCGTCTGTATCTGTGACCAAGAATGAAGGATTTTGTCAATATATTCTTGGATGGTTGAAGTATGAAATCCTCCAGGAGCGCCATATAAATTAATAAGTAATATTTGAGATATCAGAACTCTTAAAACCGGAAATAGACACATCCATAACATTCGCAGTACACAGCTGAGGTAGATATTCAACCATACACACTTCAGAGCTAACACCAATTAGAAGGCCACCTATGGGTCTGCCCGTCTTTTTTAAATAGCTGCCCAGAAGATTAGAGAATAACTATCAATATAACAAGGCCAAGTATGCCATGTTTCTTGTAAACAATATATATTAGCTCCGAGTAAAATATCCTGGCCCCCTTGACAGCTTAGAAATTGATGAAAGCACAGGGAATTCCAAGAAACTAAAAGGATAGATCTATTCAAAACAGAGCATCCACTATGTCTTTCATGTTTTGTTATGTGAGGTGGCGGGTAGCCAGCTCGAGTCATCTCTCGTTGTATGAAACTTGACATTCTCGATATGTGACTGGAGGTGTTGCACATTTCTTCATGCACCAGTAGTGACTATTCTAAGATTATTCAACCCCTTAAGGTACCAAGACGGGTCAGCTTCCAGGGTGCTAGTTCAAAGCCCATATTTTTAAAAACAGGGGCATAAAATGACAAATAGCCCATTTGGTAGCGCTATCTGCTTCGGTAATTCAATAGCAGAAATGTCCTTTATGTGGGGACTTGTAAAGGCGGAATTCAGTGTAAAATATGCAACACTCTGCACGTATTTAAAACGAGCTGTCGTTCATGGCAAGTGATTCAAATATCTTGATTTTATAAACATTATTGTGGCAATAAGCCACGAGGTGGCGGGCCAATACCACCCCAGGTAATGCCCCCAGGGCGAGTTATAACTTAACGGTGCCCGGGGGGCATTACATCGGGGCGGTATTGGCCCGCCACCGAGTGGCTTATTGCCATTAGTACCCCGGCCTGTTAGACGAGGGGTACTAATTGCTTTTTTTTCTGTTCCGAAAAAAAAAAACAGGAAAAAAATGGCCACAGCCATGGAAAGGGAAAACGTAGTCCGTTCTTCCGAGACCAGAAGAAAAAAGAAGATAAGTGGGGTAGGGAGGGCGGAAGGGAGGGGATGGGGAGGAACAAAAAAAAACAAAAAAAAACCTACCGCGGTCTCCGGCGGGGGACGATGGAAGACTCCAGCCGTGTGGAGGCTTGGAGCGGGGATGGCCCCGCTCCGAGTCTCCACACGGCTGGAGGTTTCCATCGTCCCCCGCCGGAGGCCGCGGGATAGAAGGTAAGTGGGGTGGGGAGGGGGGAGGGAGGAGGGAGGAAAGGCTGGGGAAAAAAAAATCTTACCTGTGTCCCCAGCGGGGGACGAAGTAAGCCTCCAGCCATGGGGAGGCTCGGAGCGGGGATTGCGCCGTTTTGAGCCTCCTCATTGGCTGAAGGGCTGCCACCCCCCTCGCCGGGAACAGAGTAGCTGGCACGCACGGCGTGGACGGGAATACCGTGTGTTATGGCTCGCAAATGAGCCAATCACCACACAGTATTCCTGTTCATCCACGCGTGCCAGGTACTAATGTTGTTTAAACGTGCCGATTGGCCAGGTCGAGACACATTAGTAACACATTTAACTGAGCCATTAACTTCAGCCTGGATGTGCATGGTTTGTTTCCACATTAGCCTCTAGTTGAGGTTGAGGCCTCTCACAAAAGTGCTGGAACAAGTTCGATGGTTCACTGCCCGACTTATTTTTCAAGTTGGGAGCAGGATTCATTCTGTTTAACCACTGATCCATAGGGCCTCTGGTGAAGTCTGAAGTTTAAACTACACTGCGAGTGCCCATCTCACTCGGGCCCACTTCGGCTCTTTCAACTGGGATTTACTCCTAATGACTTCCTTAGCAGCTCCATTGTTATTCGGGGGGCTCACTATATTTACACGTTGTACATTTCGTTCAAGGGAGACTGTTCTGCAGCCTTTTCCTTTTTCGTTGTAATCGTTGTTTCGATCTCTTAAGTTTATGAGCTATTATTTCCATTCCTTCAGGTGAAGCGATATTCAAAGTACAGGAGTCATCGATTGAATTTGCAGCATAGGACAAACGCTGGCCTGCACAATTTTCCACTGGCGCCAAAACTATTAAGTCCTCTTCCTGTATATAAATAGATTGTAGAGCTTTGGGGGTGGGCGTATGCAAAATGCCGATAAGCTCACCCTGGGAGTACATACTGCTTATTTAACAGAACTACACCAACTAAGCGACTTAAAGCAAACAGCTGCTCTTTTTGAGAGCTCCCTATACTAGTACACAAATTAAAAGTCGTTTTAATCAGAACAGAGATTTCAGTTATTTCCGTTGGCCAAATGTGGGATGTTGGAAATAGGTTCAAACGGGCAGGCGAAGAACTAGCACTGCTCATTAGCAAGTCCGGAGTTTTCGATAACCTTGGCTCAGGTGAGCTAAAGCTATTTACACAGAGTCAACAAGAGGTAGGAGTCCAGCCTCTCTTCCACCAAGCGAATCACGTTGTAGAGGATAACACATATTCAATAATCAATAGTTATTATCGATGAAAGATGCCCAAGGGGAGCTCGATGCATTCAGAGGCCCAGACGATGCCACTAATGGATTACTGGCCACAGGTGCAGAATCCTTAGCAATCATTTGTTTTTGTGCAGAAAACATAGAAATATTGTACCTATATTGGTCGGGCCGGCCACGGAAGGCTCCATTGCAGGCTGTGCCTCTAAAACAATTGGTTGGCTAATATCAATAATAGGAAGATTGGCCTCCTTCGTTTTAGCATAAGGTTTTGCAGCTTCCTGCTATGATGAATGTTTGTACGTGTGCGTACTTGCAACTTTGCTGCAAGTAATCTAATGATCTCTAGGACACATAACTAATTAGTGAGCTAGATAGCCTATAAGCACTGGCTAGCTGGCTATAGCGATTCCAAAGCACCTCCGTGCCACAAGGTGTAAGGCCAATACAGTGATTTAGAATGATCGCTAGAAAACAACAAGGACTAAATGGACTGCGTTCGCTGTTTGGCAGTCAATAAAAGTGAGCACTCCGGTGTGAATTCACGTGTAGTGCAAAGTTATTTTCAAATAGTGAGCCTTTTAGTACCGCTCCATGTGCCGATTTTCTCCTCAATCAATCTCAATTCGTGATTTGCAGGTTAAAGGTGTTCCAGGAAGCCATTTAAGGGACATTCAGTAAAATAGCCAAAGTTCCTCGTAATATGCGGGACGTCATTTCACCAAAATGCCAGGGGTAGTGGAAGTGGCATCACATGACCCTTGACCTCTGATGAAATCACAGGACGTGATGTAATTTGACTCCACCCCAAAATGGCATCACTGGAAGCGATGGAACATGACCATATACCCCTTAACAAAACAGAAAGTGGCATCACATAGCATTGTTTCTAAGTGCACTATGAAAAATATGGTTACATACAAGAATGGATCACCATATGTACAGGCAGAAAAAAACATGCTATTACTGCAACTTGCGAAAAGCAAAATACATAGGCCGGAATGGATGCTTAGTCTACTCTTTTTGGAGGATTTTGTCTGCAGTGTGAATTTGAGGTGTTTAAGAACAGACTAAATCAGTGACTCACCCCTCATTCCAGAAAAACAAATAGCTCAAATAGCCACATGGCTTTGGCCACAGCCCAGGAGCTTCAATTTCTAAAATAAAACGTTTTTTGGGGGGGGGGGTTTGGGTAGCAAGGGAGACCACATGGGGTCGCAAGTGCGACCCCTGGCGACCCCTAAATGATGTCCCTGTTAAAATTACAAACCGCATAAATAGGAAATCTTCACGATGAATGGTAGTTTAACGTAAATTTCTTGCTTATGAAGTGCCAAAGCCAAAAATGAAGTACCTCAAAATGTTGCATTTTCAGGATATAAGGTATCCATCGACCAACCATCAGACCAAACACTTAGCATATTGCACTTCACGCTGTGCAGGTCTTTTTATTCTTCAGCTTGGTCTTAAAGAGGCCAGGTCCTTTTCCCACCAGAACGAAAATCCAAGGTTAACAATTGCAGAGGACTTGACAGGCAGTCCTTCGACACCAAACACTTAGCACTCTGCACTGATTGGTAATCCCCCCTTGTTGGTAGAAGCCGGGCTGTTGGACACCCTACTGCTGGTCATACTGTGGCAGAAGGTACTCCCTGGTTGTGGCCCTCCCCCCACTGGGAGGCCCCCATGTTGGACGGGAGCCACTTCTACCGGGCCAGTGTTGAGCACTACCCCTTCCATTGAGAGCTTTGATAGCTTCTTCTGTACTAACCTTTTCTCTGCCTTTGCAGCATTATCCTCTGAATCCTTCTTCCTTTCTTGCTTTCATTTGCAATAGCGTACGATAGTGAGTTGTATCTCTAGCCACCCCTTAGCTTCTATTCCCACTATTTTATCTAGGGAGGTCTGCACATCTGGGGGAGGCCATCAGACCAATATATGATAAGAAAATGGGTATGTATGTATCTCTAGCATCCACACCTCCTGTATTTGTCAAATATATTCTGCAGGGTTCTCGTCTGGTTTCATGTTATGGGCCAATACGGCTCCCAAGTGTGAGGTATTGTGGTACATACTTTTCAGTACTTTCCACAAGTGGGCACAGCAGTTATTGAAGACTCTCCATCGTGTATATTGCTACTCAATTTTACCTCCTCGTATCCCGCTTGTTCCCATATTTCCCACTCGTACTGCTGCAAACATGTTTTTCATACCCCCAATCACTAGGGTGACCCCTGCTGTCTCATTCTCGAGGGTGTATATCCATTTGCTTGCTCCTGCCATAAGGGACGGCAAGCTGTATATCAAGTTGTCTCTTTCCATCGTTTGCAATGGTACAACATGTGCATCTTCCTTCCCCTTCTGTAACAGGGGCAGTTGGGTCTGAGAACCTGGGCCCACCTCACCCCTCAGGGCCTTTGCCACCACCATCTTTGGCTTTCTACTGCAAAGGCTCTTGGACCAGTGCCTGCTCGTTCCCCCTTTTTGCCCCTTTTCTTTTGTTTCTGCCCCTCTCCTTCTCTCTGTCCACAGCTCGGGCTCTTTGTCCCCACTACTCGTACGTGCCTCCTCATCCCCATTCAAGGCGATGGAGTCCTCTTCAGGTGAGTCCAGCCCTTCCTCCACATTGTCTGAATCCTTGTTGTCCAGTTTAAACTTTATTCTCCCTGAGTTCCACACCTCTTTACCCCCGCCTGTCCCCTGCACCTTATCCTGTCTCAGCAGCTCCTTTTCTAGTACCCTCTTGGCCTGCTTGAGCATAGTGTTCAAATGTTGCTGTGTGCTCTTTTCTATGTCAGCCAGATACTTTCTGTCATTCCTGTCCTTTTGTTTCCAACACTGCCTCCCTCTAGCTTCCCTTTCCCCGTTTCGGATCCCCCCTGCTTGGGGACACATGCCATGGTGTGGTGTACCGCATGGCAGGTTTCAACATTGGGTACAATCTGTAGGGAGGGGCTGAGCACTAGGTTGCCCCACCATGCCACTGTCCTGCCAGCCTCCCTTTGCAGGATCCTCCTTTTCTCTTTGTAAAGCTTCCAGAGCCCTAGGATATTCTGTTTGGATCCTTTATCGGTGGCTAGTAAATATGAAAACATGCTATCTAGCATCCCAATACCATAGATCCCTCCATTGGCCATTCACGAAAAGCACTGCCGCACAGTGTCCCGTACCCACTGTAAGTTGTACTTCCTCAAAGCCATTTCCACCCCCTTCTGCACTCCAATTCTATTATCGTTTGGATCTCCATCTGACTTTTTTACTTTAAATACCACAATGTCCAAATTAACCTTATTTTCTTCACACTTCCCCTGCTTCACACTCTCACCTTTTACACACCCCCACTTTCGTCTTACACATCCATACTTACCATTCCTCCTGCTCACATCCTATCCACATTCACTGGCCCTCTCCACAGACCCGACCACTCACTCAGTGTTAGTACACCTGTGGCCTTCGCCACAGGCCAACCTGTTTCTTAATCTTCTCTATATTGGTATGCAAATGCCAGGCCACACCTCCTTCCAGCCTCGTATTTGCCACTACTCAAGCCAAGCACATATATATTTCTGTTGTCGATCCCTACTCCTCGATCGACCCCACATAAAACAGCAAATACTCCAACTACTAGACTGACGAAACACCAGAGACCAAAAAAGCAGACGTATACAACATCTGATATCATACTGCACGCCTTCCTAACTAAATCTTTATTAATGTATTTATTTATTTATGTATTGGTCATTTGTTAGGCGCTTATACAATTAGCAACAACTATTTCAAAGAGCCCATAGGGCAACAGGGAGGGGACAGGGGAAGATAGGCAATTAATTACAACAAAGATAAATAAATAATTGAATTAATAGTACAAACAAATAATGAGAATAACAGGGAGGGGAGATGAACCTACTATGCCTTGTGAGTGTTCAGAATGTGCAAGTGCAGAGGTGAGGGGGAGTTAGGGATAGGTGCTCTGTTGCTCATGGAGAAGTGCTCGGGGTGAAGTGCTCATAAGAGAAGAACGTAAGTGCAACCTCCCGTGGGGAGGTTGAGCCTAAGTATGTGCAGTAAATAGACAGTGCTGAGATGATAGATGTGGGGGGTCAGGGCCCTGAGGATACATAAGGTCGCTGCACATCAGTCACACTATTGTAGTATTAGCAGGGGAGAAAGCAGGAGAAGGAAGAGGTAAAGAGAAAGGTCTTTAGGCCTTTTCGGAACTTAAGGAGGTCTTGCTCAAGATGAAGAGGGAGGCTATTCCATGGGAGGGAGCCCGCCAAGGAAAGTGATTGACCACTAGCTCTCTGTTTAGCAAACCGCTTCGCACGCAGGGAGTTGGTGCCAGAGGAACGCAGGAGTCTAGAAGGGGAGTATTTGGTCAGGAAACATTGAAGATCCGAGTTGTCCCCACCCCAGATAGCCTTTTGGATGATACAGAGGGATTTGAATGTAATCCGTGCTGAGACTGGGAGCCAGTAAATGCTGTGTAGGGCAGGAGAGATGCAGTCCGTGGACTTGAGGCCAAGGATAAGTCTTGCTGCCCTATTCTGGGTTAGCTGTAGGGGTCGCAGGATGGATGATGGAAGATTGAGGAGGAGGCTATTGCAATAGTCTAGCCTGGAGAGAACCAGAGCATGGGTACCATTGAATCTCTGGGGGAGGGCGAGGACGGGTAGAGTTCCTTTGAGAAGGAAGAGCCGAAAGTGGGACTTCTTCACAATGTCCTGAATATGAGGATTGAAGGAAAGGGAGGAATTGAAGATGACTCAGAGATTCCTGGCTTCAGAGGAGGGGTCAGGGTGGATGACATTGAGGAAGGCAAGAGTGAAGGGAAGAAGTAGGGTGCAGGGGACCCTTCAACATATCGTCAACACCCTGTCTGCAGAAATGATGCAACTATACAATAGCCTGCACTACGCACAACTCCCATCTAATTGGGTCCGTCACCATCTACGCACCATTCTGCTCTAACGCAGACATGCTTGCCACACACCCGTTTGCTATCGGAGGGGAGAAACTTGAATCTAAAAATACTACTGCCGATCGTCCTCCCTCCTGTAGGATGCTTCCTAAACACCATAAAAACAACCTCCCCCCTCTGTGGGCATGCAACCACGGTATTGTGCCTTCATGCAAGGAATGGTATCTCTTCAATGGGTGTGACCACCACTTCCTGTCTCATTCTGTGCTTCCCTATCTTGATGTCCACTTAGGTAACACCTTGCACCGGTATTTATTCTCCATTGATATTATGCACAGGGCCTTCACTCTGTCTCAACTTCAGCATATCTCATGGGGATCTCCCTTCATTTATGCTCTGCATTAATTTCTTTGACATCAAGGTCGCCTGCGCGCCTGTGTCAATCATTGCAAATGTATTACACCTCTCTTCAACACTAATAGGGGCATAATACATATCCTCGCATTATTCAAGTATGCAAAGAAATTACAAATTACTGCAGATCTCAGGGCTTATTTTCTTTATGTCTGCCTGGCTTCTTGCTAGGCAAAGGGGCATATGAAATGACATTTTTTACCCGCCCTTTGTCCATCTCTTTTTCAATTCAATTTTTTTTAAAGTTTTAATTAAATTTTACAAACAAACACACAATAAAACCAAACAAACAGTGCATGTTTCAACAGTTTCATTACACTTTTTAAATTCCTAACCACTACTCCCACTACCCCACCCCCCTTGCGAGTCTATTACATTGAACCATCAGATTCCACACCCTGTGGTTCGGTCTCCTCCTCAACAGGTTCAGTCGGGTCCTCTAATGACCCAAACAGTCCGGCTATCATTGATTTCCAGGCCAACAGGGACTCATTCTCCTCCTCCCCCCGTTGCTACACGCTTCTTGCCATGCCATGGTTTCGGCTTCTGCCCATTTTTGCAAGTCTTTCCACCACACCTCTATCCTCGGCACATGGCATGACTTTCATCCCATGGCAATCCTTCTTTTTGCAAGCACGTAAGCCAGGTCCCTTAGTTTGCTTACATGCCTGAGTTTCCGTGGTCTGGGGAACCCCCCCAGCAGACAGGCCCACACCGTATCCACTACTATCTTGAACCCTCTTCCTTCTAGTTTCTCTTTTACTCCCCTCCAGAACCTCTCTATGATCAGGCATGACCAAAACATATGCACCATGCCCGCATTCTCTTCATCGCACTTGGGGCATGCTTGCCGACCTGCATTCTCGAACCTCGATATCCTCCAAGGCGTCATATAAGCCCTGTGTGTTATGTAAAGCTGTATCTGTTTCAGCCTTGCGTTTCTAGACACCCTCTTATGATACCTTTGCACCCGTTCCCACATCCCATCTCCCATTTGGGCCCCAACCTCCGTTTCCAAGTTCATTTTCAGTTGCGTGACCTCCTTCCCCACTTTAGACATCAACATCTCATACAGCCTGGAAACATCATGGCCCCCCTCAGCTATATCATATATCACGTCTATGGTGGCGTCCAGTTCTTCCTCCAGCACAGTTTCGGGCCACGTTCTCTTAATCCTCTGAACCATTCTGTGATATGTACTGTACTGGCCTTCGTGCAACCCAGCCTCCTCCCGCAGCCCCTCAAAAGGATCACAAGAGCCCCACTGCCAAATATCCCGCATCTTTGCCACCCCAGCCGGCTCCCAGTGGGTCCGGAGTATCCATTGCAGCTGAGCGTCTGCCCCTGTCAATACAACCAATTGCATCTGCGGCGAGCATGGGGACGGGTTCCCCATCATTTGGCATGCCCTGCGCCACACCTTCCACCCTAGTAGCATAATTTTAGGGTGTCCCACCATCTCCGCCCTGGGTGCCCACATAACTTCTTTCAAATAAAAAGGTGCATAATCCCACCCGAACAGCCTAAATTCAGAGGTCTCTTCATCAGATAGCCATTTGGCAACATATTGCAACTGGCTCGCCACATAGTACGCCTCGTAATTGGGTAGCTTTATTCCCCCTTTGTCATGGAAGTTCTGAAGCTTCCATAATACCACTCTGTTTCGCGTGCCATGCCACAGAAAGTCCCTACACATGCTATTCAGTTTGGTAAACAACCCTTTAGGAAGCAGGTACGGAATATTCCCGAAGTAATGTTGGAGCCTTGGCAGGACCACCATCTTTAACATCGCTCCCCGCCCCATCATCGCCAAAGGCAGCTTCGCCCAAAACCGAATGCATTTCTCAATTTTTTGGATTGCCACCTCTGTATTACACCTATGCTCCTCCCCCACGGTGTGATATATATCTATCCCAAGGTACTGAAAATTACTAACCGCCCACGGTACCTGTAAAACCGGTAACCTCTCAGCTGGAACCCCTATATACCCCCACAGCGGGAACAGACTAGACTTCTGGGGGTTCACCGCTATGCCTGATAGCACAGCGTATCTCCCAAGCACTTCCAAAATGTACTGGAGGTTCTCCTCCGGAAACCGCACATACAGCAACATGTCGTCTGCATATAGGGAGACCAAATGCCATTCCCCGTTCACATCGATGCCTATGGTGTCATATTGTTGCATCAGATAGATCGCGAGAGGCTCCAGGGCCAGTATGTAGAGCATAGGAGACCACGGGCATCCTTGTCTAGTACTCCTACTAAGCTGCCACCTCTCTGATATCACAGATCCTGTCTTTACTCTGGCCAGCGGTTCACTATACAAAATCTTCGCCCACCTTACATAGCCAGGCCCTAACCCATAGTGTTTCAGGGCTGCCAGCAGCCACGGCCAATTGACGGAGTCGAAGGCCTTGATCGCATCCAAGGACACGATTGCCATTTCCTCCTCCCTTCCGCTGCCAAACTCAATGATCCTCTTAAATCGCCTATGATTGTTGGTGATGTTTCTATGGGGGACATAGCCCGTTTGATCCGGATGTATTAGTTTACCAGTGACCCTTTTCAGTCTATTCGCCAAGACCGCAGTTAATATCTTGCCGTCCTGTTTCAACATTGACACAGGTCTGAAGGAACCACAGCAACGCCCAGGTTAGTTTGGTTTAGGGAGAGGTACTATGACAGCCTCTCTCAGTGACTCAGGTAAGCGGCCCGTCTCGAACGCCTCGTTTATCATTTCTAGCAGTGGGGGGAGGACCTCTTCTATATATACCTTGTAAAATTCGCTTGGGAGCCCATCTGTCCCCGGGGTCTTACTAGTAGGCAACTGCCTCACCACCTCCCCCAGTTCTTCCAGGGTGATCGGGGAGTCCAATTCCTCTCTTTCTTCCTCACTTATCTTGGGCAGCCCCATATCCTCAAGCGTTTCTTCTATCATTACACGGCTACTTTCCCCGTCTTCCCCGTATAACACTTTATAATAATCCACAAACGCTTGATTAACTCCCTCCTGGGTGTCCTCTACGCTACCATCTTCCCTCTCTATAGTTCTGATTGTTGCTCTGGGGTCTCGCTCTTATATAACCACGCCAAAAGTCTCCCCGGTTTGTCACCTCCCGCATGCTGTCTCTCTATGTACCTTTTATAATTAAGGTTACACAACCTCTCCCAGTAATCCGCACATTTTTGTTGCAGCTTAAGTATCAAATCTAATTTCTCCGCTGTATCGTCCCTGGCTTTTAAGGCCTCTTCCAATTTTGCTTCCGTCTCCCTCAGTTCAGATGAAACCCCACCCAGTAGGCCCTTGGATTTCGCCATGGCCGCCCCCCTCAAAACAACTTTAAAGGCCTCCCATAGTGTCCCCGCCGAGTCCACACTCCCAGTGTTGGTTTCAAAATAGTTTAATATCTCCTCCCGTAAATCCTCTCTAAAGAAGGGGTCTCTCAACGCCTCCACTCATAGGTGCCATATCGGGATCCTCGCCTTCGGGGGGCAGTATTGCCACGCAAGAATCAGGGGCGGGTGGTCCGAGAGGACCCTGGCCCTGTACTCTATGTGTGCAATCTCTGCTATCATTTCAGGTGATGCGAAGACATAGTCCAACCTTGTTGATAACTGCTGTGGGGCAGAATAATGCGAATATTGCCTTTCCCCAGGGTGCCACACTCTCCATGCATCTTCCAACCCAAAGTCATCAAGCAGCGTCTGTAGCGCCCTGGCTGCAGGGGCCGGTCTATCCAATTTCCCGTCCGATCTGTCCACCCTCGGGTTCAATACACAGTTGAAGTCCCCTCCCCAGATCACTGCGCTTCCCACACACACGCTCAGGTTCGCACTCAGTGTCCTAATGTACGCCACCGTGTTCTGGTTCGGGGCGTATGTGTTAACAATACTTCTCCAGCATGAGGTCTGGCATGGATTCACATGCTCATGAATATTCCCCGTCGTCAGGCTGGGAATCCTCGGTAAAGAAAAATCAGTATCAGTTTCGTTTCTGATCTGTCTTTCGTAGTAGTAACCAATCACTGATCTCTGCGTCATACTGACCACAGCCAATGACTGCCATCTCCCTAAGCCCCGCCTCTGGCAGCCATCTTCAGATTTTTACCGCACGTTCAAGTGTTGGGATCCTCGTGCTATTGCTCTCGAGCTTTAGTGCGTTTTCGTGCTTTTTCATAGGAGCATTTTCTCTTTTTTGGTCAAAAGAGCCTCAAGCGCCACCATTTCTTTATCCGATCAACGGGGACCCGTGTCGGATTCTTCTACGCCCCTCAAGGGTGAAGATTTTGTCGAGCCACGCTTTTGGAGGACTCCAGAAGTTTCTCAGGCCCATCTCGGACATGGCCCAGGAGAAGGGAAGCTCGACGCCCGGAAAGCTGTTCAGGGTCTGCCCTGGATGCCAGCTTCAGAATGTCTTTAAGGAGGACGAACACTCCCTTTGCCTCTACTGCCTGCATGAGGACAAGATGCACGTGGAGAAGGACTGTGCGTTTTGTGGCAATATGTTGGAGCGGACCATGAAGGACCGCCATCTGCGTCTCGCCAACTGGCTGGAAGGGAAGAGCCCGTCAGGCGAGAAAAAGAAAAAGAAGAAGAAGTCCGAGCAGTCTTCTAAGACCTTTGAGGGCGCCCCGGCGATGGGGGCCCAACAGAAGGCCAAGCACCGCGAGTTCGCTGGCGCCGGGAGTGCCGAACGGTCGGGCTCTCCGGTTGCCAGGCAGGGCGCATCCTCCCCGGCGCCATCGACCACGAGCCAACGCTCTGGCTCGGGTAAGAGGAAGGCCGAGCACCCGGCGAAGCTCCTGGAGAGACCCCGGTCGAGCTCAAAGGCCCCATCGGAGGGGGAGCGAGGCGGTGACGCTCCCCCCAAGGAGAAGGCGGTGAGCGCACCTAAGGCGGTGAAAGCCTTGATCCACCCTGCCAAGGCCTCTATCGAGACAGTCGCGGCGGCCCTGGCTCAGCCTGTGGAGGCTACACCAGTGGAGGCGACCTCGGGGCCCAGAGTCTCCCTGCCACCGCGGAGGGAGTCCTCTTTCAAGCACATCGACAGGACCCCCGTGAAACCTCCGATGGAGAAGAAAAAGGGGGGGCAGGAGGCCGTCGTGGATTCGGCCTCAACCTCTGAAGAGGAGCTGATCGAAGTCTTAAGCCACGGCATTGGCGTGGAAGAAGACCAGCCCGTCGGGAGGGACCCTGACGTAGGAGACGACGAGAACGTCGAGGGTGCCGACGAGGCTCCTGACCACCCATCGGAATCCCCTCAACCAGTGCCGCAAGACAACTCGGCGGCCATTTTGTTGGCTATACAGTCCTTATGCTCAGAGATAAGGACGAGATTGCCGTTACCACCAACGGAGGAACCGCTCCCGACGGGGGACCCAGAGCCAGGCCCTTCTGGGAGCCCTCCTCCTAAGAGAAGAAGGATTCATCCTCCACCTCCTTTTCAACCATCGCGCCCTGCTCAGCCCTCCTCCCCGTCCACGACCCGTGGGGATGATACGGACACGGACACGGCCGCGACGGGTACAGATGACAAGGTTTACGATGAGGATCTTCCGTCGTCACCTCCTCCACGGGCTTCCCCGCCCGACGAGATTGGATCGTTTCATGCCATGATCGCCAGGGCATCCGAGCTTTTCCAGCTCTGCCCGGAAGAAAAGAAGAAGGAAGGTTTCCTTTATCAACGGCACGAGACCAAGAGGAAGACGGTCCTCGCTGTACCTCTACTGGACGATATCTGGGATGAGGGTCTCGCCCTCTCAAGAACCCATCCACAACGCCTGCGAGAAGGTATTGGTACGAGAAGAAGTACCGGGTCCCGGACGCGGCCCCCTTGTGCCTTCGGGCACAGCCGACCCCGGACTCAGTCGTCTCCACGGTGGCCAGGAAGAAAGCGGGGGGGGCTTCGACCTCTACGTCAACCTCCCCCCTGGACGGCGAGGGAAAGAAATTGGACATGATGGGACGCAGAGTCATCTCATCGGCAGCGACGACGATTAAGGCTGCCAACGCCTTGGCTATCGTAGCCCGCTACGACAGGGAGTTGTGGTACAAGATCGCCCCCCTGCTGGACTTCCTACCGGACGACAAGAGGGCGGAGGCCCTAGAGATCTTGCAGGAAGGAGAAGTGGCGTCGGACCACGCCATTACGATAGCGACGGACATCGCTGACACTGGATTTCGCCAGTTGGGCAACGGCGTGTGCCTTAGATGGCGTGGATGGCTCAAGGCAACGGACTTCCGGCAGGATGTGCAGACCAGAGTTTTGGACATGCCGTTCTATGGGAGCAACCTGTTTGGGAAAACAGTGGACGATTCCCTACAAGCCATCAAGATGGACACGGAGACGGCCCGGGCTCTTGGTGTTCTCCAGCAACGACGGCCGCCCTTTCGGAGCACCAGAGGCAAGCAGGGTGCCTCCAAAGGTTCCGGCGGCGGATATTCCACCTACCGTCAAGCAGCCCGTTCGTCGTCACAGGAAGCCTACAGGGGATGAGGCAAGTCGGGCGGACCCCGCCGTCGTCGCCAGGGAGGACAAGGCGGCAAAGCCTCGTCGAAGCAGGACTGAACTGGCCGTGGGGTCAGGCCCCCACCGAAGCATCCCGGTGGGAGGCTGGCTGGCGAACTTCGTCAGCGTGTGGGAGTCCATCTCCACCGACCGTTGGGTGCTGGACGCCCTGGCCCAGGGTCACGCGCTCGAGTTTCTAAAGAAGTGCCTGTGCGTCCCCCCCCGTGGCCAGGAAGGAACATCACGTCCCTCAACTTCTCTTGGAGGTAAAGGCGATGCTCAAGAAAGGCGCCATCGAGCTCAACCCGAAGAGGCTTCGGGGCTCCGGAATTTACTCAAGATACTTCCTCGTGAAGAAGAAGACAGGAGGATGGCGTCCCATCCTGGACCTGCGACGATTGAACAAATTCATCAAGGCACAGAAGTTCCGGATGGTCACCCTCCAGCACGTCCTGGGTCAGCTGGAGGAGGGCGATTTCCTGTCGTCGTTGGATTTGGAGGATGCTTACTTCCATATCCCCATCCTAAAGGGACACCGAAAGTTTCTCAGATTCGTGGTCCAAGGGCGTCACTACCAGTTCAGAGCCCTTCCCTTCGGATTGAGGTCGGCACCCAGGGTGTTCACCAAGTGCCTCGCACCGGTGGCGGCGCGGCTGCGCCTGGAGGGGATCCACGTCTACCCCTACCTGGACGACTGGCTCATCCGAGCAAAGACAAGCACACGGCGAGGACCGTCCAACTACTCACGGATCTGGGATTCTCCATAAACTACGCCAAGTCCCACCTGGTGCCCGTGCAAGACGCACTGTTTCTAGGAGCGAAACTCGACACAGTGGCGCTTCTGGCCTCTCTGTCGGAGGAAATGATGAGGGCCATCTTGGGCAAGGTGCAGCGGATGCTGGTTGCGGACGCGGCCAGGGTGAGGTCCATCAAATCCCTCCTCAGAATGATGTCTTCTTGTATTTATCTCATCCGCCTGTGCAGGCTTCGGATGCGCCCGTTACAGGAGTTCCTGGACGCTCGCTGGATCCAGACGACGGGCAGCTTCGAGGACAGGATCACACTCGACGAGAGCTTCCAACGAGCGATCCGGTGGTGGGGCACCAGCGCGCATCTGACGGCAGGCATGGACTTCCAGACCCCGGGCCACCAGAAGACAGTGACCACGGATGCCTCCCTGGAGGGGTGGGGAGCGCACACCGAAAATCTGCACGCGAGAGGCCTTTGGCTTCCGACGGAGAAGTCCCTCCATATCAACGTCCTGGAGCTCCATGCAGTGTTTTGGGCCCTCAGGTCCTTTCTTCCGTCCCTCAAGGGCAAGGTGGTGAGGATCTTCACCGACAACACCACCACCATGTTCTACACCAGGAAGCAGAGCGGTACCAGATACCCAGCCCTGTCCAAGGAGGCGCAGGATCTGTGGCATTGAGCTGTCGCCCAAGGGATGTTTCTGGTGCCGTTTCATCTGGCAGGAATAAAAAACACCATCGCCGACTCGCTCAGCAGAGAGCTGCGCTCGTGCAACGAGTGGGAACTACGACAGGATCTAGTGGACCGTCTCTTCTGACGGTGGGGCACACCCCAGATCGGTCTGTTTGCGACGGTGATGAACTCCAAGTGCCGGAGGTTCGCCAGCAGGTTTCCCCAGCCGAGGAGCATGCGCGATGCTTTCTCATTCCCCTGGGAGGGCCTGTTTCTATACGCGTTCCCTCCATTGCCGTTGCTGATCCGGCTCATCAACCAGCTCAAGAGGTCACGGTGCAGGATGATCCTCGTCGCACCTGCGTGGCCGAGGCAGATATGGTTCCCGGACCTTCTGGACTTGTCAGCGTCCCCGTCAATCAAGCTGCCAGTGGACACGGATCTTCTCTCCAGGGAAGGAGGCGCCAACCTCCATCACGACCCGAAGTCGCAGAACTTGCAGGCCTGGCTCCTGCAGCGTTAGAGTTTGGAGGTTACGACATGCCAGCCGACTGCAGAGAGGTTCTTGCAAAGGCCAGGGCGTCCTCAACTCTTAAATGCTATGGACACAAATGGAAGGGGTTCTCTGTCTGGTGCCACGCACAGAAGATTAACCCTCTACGGATTACGGCTCCTCAAGTACTGCCATACCTACTGTCACTGGCCAAGGCTGGACTGGCGCACGCTTCCATCAAGATTCATCTTGCTGCGATCTCCCGATACACCAGAACCACGGGACGGACGTCTTTGTGGTCTCATCGTCTGGTGAAAGAATTCATGAAGGGACTGTTCAGGTTGTTCCCGCCGGTGAAGGCTCCGGCCCCGGCGTGGGAGCTCAACGTGGTGCTGACCAAGCTCATGGGACCTCCGTTTGAGCCTCTGCACTCAGCTCCGTTGAAGTTCTTGTCGTGGAAAACAGCGTTTCTTGTGGCCATCACCTCCGCACAACGGGTGGGAGAGATCCAGGCCCTTTCCTGCAAGCCCCCGTACTTGACTTTTCACGACACAAGGTTAGTGCTCAGGACGCACCCCTCCTTCATGCCCAAGGTGCCGTCGGACTTACACCTCAACAAACCCTTGGTGTTGCCTGTTTTCTTCCCGTCGCCTTCGTCGTCGGCTGAAAGGACTTTGCACTCGCTGGATGTGGCTAGAGCGCTGAAGTTCTACGTGGACTGCACGAAGAGTTTTCGGAAGACGTCATAACTTTTTGTGAACTTTGGACCTGTCAATCAGGGGAAGGCTCTCTCAAAGGCTTCCATTTCCAGGTGGCTCTCCGGCTGTATCATGTACTGTCATCGGTTGGCAAACCGACCTCTGTCTGGCCGTCCGAGAGCCCATTCCACCAGAGCGATCGCAGCTACCACGGCGTTCCTATCTGGTGTGCTCCTGCTGGACATCTGCAGGGCTGCTACGTGGAGGTCGATGCACACCTTCACGAAATTCTACTGCGTCGACCGGGATTCCAGGGAGGAGTTCAGGGTCAGCCAAGCAGTGCTGCGCAACCTGTTCGCCTAAGGTGAGCCTGGTGAGAAGGTAAGAGATGCTTAATGTTGAGTTGTTGTATTGCTTAATGTTGAGCCTGTTGCCACCTCCCGTGGTTGTGCATGTGTGTACTGCTATGTATTCTTTTATTCATGAGCATGTGAATCCATGCCAGACCCCATGCTGGAGAAGGAACAAGTTACTTACCTGTGACTGTTGTTCTCCAGCATGGGTCTGGCATGGATTCACATGCGAACCCTCCCGCCTACCCCTCTGCGGCTCTTCACTTGGTCATACTGCCACTTCACCTGCTACCAAATATGAAGATGGCTGCCAGAGGCAGGGCTTAGGGAGATGGCAGTCATTGGCTGTGGTCAGTATGATGCAGAGATCAGTGATTGGTTACTACTACAAAAGACAGATCAGAAACGAAACTGATACTGATTTTTCTTTACCGAGGATTCCCAGCCTGACGACGAGGAATATTCATGAGCATGTGAATCCATGCCAGACCCATGCTGGAGAACAACAGTTACAGGTAAGTAACTTGTTCCTTATCTCCCTGTTCTCTACCAGTCACCTCAGCATAACCATCCTCCCGTCTGTCTCAGCCACCACTTGCAACCGCTGAAATGGGACATGTGGCGCCACCCATATAAGTACTCCTCTTGCGTAGGCCGAGTACAAAGAGCCCACCAACATCCCCTTCCACTTTCCCGCAATCGTGTCCATCTTCTCACGTGCAAGGTGGGTTTCTTATAGCAATGCAATATCTATTTTCTGCCTGCGCATATACAGCATAACCTTGTTCCTTTTTAAATAGCTATTAAGCCCCCGCACATTCCATGTGAGTATTTTAAGTCCCCCATGGCCTGGTATGATCCCATTCCCCCCCCCCCAGGTGCACTGTAACCTTGAATTCCATTCCAATCTATATAGGCTTGCATCCCCTTCTAAAACCCTGTTAACAAAAAACACGCCGAGCTTCCCACTCCCTCTCCCCCCCGCCTCCCATCCCTTCCCCAACACTCCCCCCCCAACTGTTGCCCAGCTCCATCCCTGGATCTCAGGCTCCCCCGCATCTAGCTCTTTCCGGCTTTCGCCTGTACTCGAAGCTCCGCAGGGTGAGGCCGCCCTAGTGGCCAACCTACTATAACTACAACTACAATTCGGGGGGTAGGGTGCTACCGCCCTGCTGCTCCAATAGCACATGGAACTACACATTGCTATACAGTTTAAATATATGTAACCACCACTATATTCAAGTCCATCAAGTCTCTCACAATCCGCCATATGTTATCGAATATCAGCCTCCTACAGCCAGGCCATCGTTCTCAACCTTCGCCTAGGCGCCCTTGGGATGTTTGCTTGCCACCCTAGCAATATGCATACCGTGTCTGAGTCACTTTTTACGTCCATTTTGTGTCTCCCCCGTATCTTGATCCGGGCAGCCCTGCAGATCCAACCATGTTGTCGCTTCTTCCAAAGTGTCAATAAAATGCATTTTGCTCTTATGCACGACCTTCAATTTCACAGGGTACAGCAGCATATATGTTATCCCAGCCGCCCGCAGCCTCCGTTTGATGGTTACATATCTGTACCGCTGCCTTTGGACCAGCATAGTGTAATCTGGGTATGCCGTGATAGTGCTCGAGGCCCTCTCGATTGTTCTGCCTTTCCGAAAATACTCCAGTATTTTTTCCCGGTCTTTGTAGTTCAGTATTTTGGCAATTATCGCTCGTGGAGGGGCCCCTGGTCTCGGCTTCCGCATGAGGGCTCTATGTGCGCGCTCCACCACAAATCCCTGCGTGAGTGTACCGGCCCCGATTTCTTGTAGGAGTAAGTTCTCAATGTAATCAGTCCTGTCCTGGCCCTCCTCGCCTTCCGGCAAACCCACCACACGAATATTGTTTCTCCTCGCTCTCCCTTCTGCTTCTTCTGCTCGAGACGCCACCTGTTGCTTAAGGACATGGATCTCCTTTGTATTGTTGGTGCTGGTGTCCGTGTTAGATTTCACTGCACCCTCCAGGCTGCTTGTGCGTTCCGCCAGTCCCCTGACGTCTTGTCTCAGCAGGGAGACTTTGATGCCCACTGCTTCAATTTTAGCCTCCAGGGAAGTTTGTGGGTCCAACATCGCAACCCCCCAAGATTCCTTCAGCTCCGTAATGGCTTCCAAAATCTGATGATTATCAGCCGCTGTGGCACCCTCAGCCTGTGCCATCGGGCCCTTGGTTGCGGTGGCCGCAGGAGACAGTTGTGCTTTCGCAAAAATGTCCATCGTGGGTTGTTTGTTCTTATTCTTGCCCACGGCCCCTCGTGCCGCCATTTTCCAGCTTTCGTTGGGTCTACGATTCAGCAACCGTGTGTCTCCCCAACCGTAATTTCCACTCTTTACCGACTGTCGCGGTGGTCTCCAGGCAGTCGCAACCTCCACCTCCTCTCACTGCTACTAGTTCAATGCCGAGCGAGCGCTTCTCGTGCTGGTCGTGGTGCGGCCTGCATTTGGACACCTCTGCTGCCCGCACCCAAGCCTTCACGACTCAAGGCACACAGCCCCCAGGGGTTTGTTCCGTCTTCACCTCGCCATTGTCGTTCTGTCCCCGTGGCCGCCACCTCTATTCATCCTCTTCGGGTACCCTAGTTTTCTTTCATTGTCGGCCATCTTGTGTGACAATGGAGCGAACAGCCGCCGTCATTCGTCGAGCAATTCCTCCAGACTCCCGCTTACAATTCTCTCGATCTTTATACAATGAGCGAAGCATCCATTCCCATGCGTGTGTGATCAATTCTGGAACCAATGGCGCACTTTCAAAGGTAGTTTGTACGGATCATTTGTCAGATCCTCCGGAGCTACACGGGAAGCACGTCCTACTCCATGGCTGCCCAAGCCACGCCCCCTCTTTATTCATTTTTCTATTCTGAGTATTCATTTGGAGCTTTGCCACTGAGTACCCTTCTGCCTCTAGACCACCACTATTCATCTGGCATTCCTCTTCTGCTTTTTACCCATTGTCTGGATCTCTTTCCACTTACCCCCACTGTGGAACACAGTTGTTCTGTATTGACATCATTGTCATGTGGCAGAACATCAGTTCCTGGTGTGTGACACATACCTAATTTTTGTACCATACTTGTTATTTCAGCCTCATAAAACATCTATGGCTCGAAATCTTCTTCAGGGAATACATTTTCATCTGATCCGTGCAATGTTTTCTTTTCTGCAGGGACATGATCACTATTAGAAAAGCCAGTCAATGCACTCTCTTCACTTGTTTTTATAGCATCACCTATCATTTCACTTATTTCATATTGCCTGTCACTTTTAAACTGCCTTTTGATTCTTTGTTTCTTAGGTTCTTCTTGTGAATTTCTGTTTTGGTCTTTCTCATTTTCACACACATGAATGGTTTGGTTCAACTCTAGATTAAACCATACCCCCTTCTTGTATGTGTTTTCATTTCCTATATCATTGTCATGCATATGTTTCCTTGGCAATTCGGTTTGTTAATTCAATGGCAAATCATTGTCTTTTGCACTTTCATTGTGGAAAGCCTGGCTAAGTAGTCATTTGTTATCACCCTGTGCAATGTCTCTTTTGTGACATTCTGTACTTTCACTGAGTTGCTGCTTCTGTACTGCACACAGTTTTCCCATCTGCTCACCCAACATTTTTACCTGTGCCTCCAAGCACCGAAATGTGTCCATATGCCTGAACTCATGCCTCTGTGCTGTAAGCCGGTACTAGTAGAATTCCCCCTAATCAGGCCTGTTCTAGTAACTCTCAGGAGACTGGTTCCTGTTTGAGTTTCCACTGAATTCCCGGGACACAGGGGGTGGGGAGTGTGGGCTCACCGTCCTCTGACCATGGTCAATCTGTCGGGAGGACTGAGCATAATGGCGAGGTTCATAACTTACATTTTGTCTCTCGTTTGGCTGAAATTGTTCCCTTTGTTGATTTCCATTTTCAATTAACCTTTTCTTGGCCTTGCCTAATTTCCATATATCATTGTGGCATGGTCAAATCTACTGTGGGCCTCCAAGGCCTGGTATGGTCTGTTATATGTCTGATTCTGGGTATTATGTGGCCCTAGCGAAATCCCACCTTTGGGAAAATACCAAGTTACTGAGGACTAATGTATGAGCTTCTGTCACTGGGATCTATGGATTGAAACACCCGCGCACAGGGTGTTGCTGTCTTCCCTTGCATGACCACGCCCCTCTGATTATGTGGTATGTCATTCCTTATATGAATGTGAGCTGTCTCCAATCACATCTTCCAGATTTTACCTCTAGAATTATAGGAGTAGATTATTTAGCTTTTTTGGGGGTTCCTTACTCCTAACCTCTTCCTTCTCATGATAGATTATTTCATAGATTTTAGTGGCTAGTTCAATAATCCATTCTAATGTTTCATACCTATTAAATTCACAAGCGAGCTGTAAAAATGATGTCTCGTTGTAGTCTGTCAAAAAACGTGGTCTTGAATTGCATTGAATTTGGGTCACATGACACTTAAAAATGTGAGAATGCTCTTTTAAAATTTTGCAAGAACTGACGTGGCGATTCATTTAATTGAGCTGTCATGCTATACGCAGCCTTCTTAGCTTCTTGGATAGAATGATATGGAGAAAATTGCTTCCTAATCTTCCTTTCAAAGTCCTCCTAGGATAGATTCTTCTGCTCATTTGAGACTTGAATAATGCTAGCAGAAGTGGGGCCGAAAGTGAACTGGAAAAACCTACCCTATTGGGTCTTAGAGATTTCAGGCATCTGAAAGATTTCACTCACACTCTCGATATGTTCTGAATATGCCTGAATCCTTTTTTGGAGGGTTTGATTAAAGTCTTGATAGGCTTCAATGCATTGTACGGTGCGTTGCACAATGGGTCACATTGACCCCCTTATTCTGCTCTGAGTAGGGAAACTCAGCCTCATGCACTGTAGAGCAGCTAGCTCTTTCCGAGTGAACAGCTGATACATTTCCCAGACTGCAGCTGCATTCAGCCTCAGTGAGAGTGATACCCTACTGTCCACAAGGCAAGAACAGGTCTGCACTCCTGACACCTCTGACACTTGAATGTTGCCATCTATCTCCTTATACTGTGCTTGGAGATCCTGAGTTTCACTGTAAAGTGCAGAATTCTCTTTCCTTAATGTCACATATTTCCCCATTGAATTCTGCAATTTGCATTTTACAATGATCAACTGTTTCCATCTTCTTATCATTCTCATCCATAAGCCTACAAATCTCTTCCTCCATTGCCTGCAATTCTTTAGATGATTGAATACCACACTTTCTGAATGCGTGTACTTCTGCAGGTGCTAGACCCCTATCTGTTGAAACAAAATCTGAAAGTTTTTAAATGCATGATTTCTTCCTCGCTCTCCAAAAACTGTTTCTCTTTTCGTGTAAATCATGTACTTACTTCGTCACATTGGGCCTGCAGGCAGTGCTCACTTTGCTTCAATTTCTCTTCCAATCACAACATTTCCTCATGCTGAGCTGCCAAATCTGTGTGCAAGGTTGCAATTGCCTCATTGTCCTTCACTCTCAGTTCAACAAATGTATGTAGAGTAAACCACGTCTTTGCGGCCAGGTGGATTAGATAATGTATCTGTTCTTTTCGCTCCCTTGAATTAAAAAGCGTCAACCAATCTCCGAAGTTTTACAAAGGTAGCGGGCGCCCCTCTCTCGCAAGAACAGACATGATAACCTGTTCAGTGGTTATTAACCACTTGAGAGTTCGCAGCCACTGCTTTTACTCACTGTGCCTTTCACAGATGGGAAATATCCATTTGCATATCAGTCTTTGTCCTGCCCAGGGGCAGTCCAGCACCGAAATACAATGGCAATTCCAATCTGAACGAGAGTACCACCAGCAACCCCAAACACGTGTTTCACCCTTGTTGGGGATCATCAGTGAGGTGAAGCTGATGCCTCTCTAAGCACAGTGAGAGGGAGACCACGTCTGGTTGCCCCCAGGAGACCTAGGGTTACCAATCCCAGGTTCCTTAACAAATAGTTTTACAAAGGTAGCGGGCGCCCCTCTCTCGCAAGAACAGACATGATAACCTGTTCAGTGGTTATTAACCACTTGAGAGTTCGCAGCCACTGCTTTTACTCACTGTGCCTTTCACAGATGGGAAATAAACATTTGCATATCAGTCTTTGTCCTGCCCAGGGGCAGTCCAGCACCGAAATACAATGGCAATTCCAATCTGAACGAGAGTACCACCAGCAACCCCATACACGTGTTTCACCCTTGTTGGGGATCATCAGTGAGGTGAAGCTGATGCCTCTCTAAGCACAGTGAGAGGGAGACCACGTCTGGTTGCCCCCAGGAGACCTAGGGTTACCAATCCCAGGTTCCTTAACAAATAGTTTTACAAAGGTAGCGGGCGCCCCTCTCTCGCAAGAACAGACATGATAACCTGTTCAGTGGTTATTAACCACTTGAGAGTTCGCAGCCACTGCTTTTACTCACTGTGCCTTTCACAGATGGGAAATATCCATTTGCATATCAGTCTTTGTCCTGCCCAGGGGCAGTCCAGCACCGAAATACAATGGCAATTCCAATCTGAACGAGAGTACCACCAGCAACCCCATACACGTGTTTCACCCTTGTTGGGGATCATCAGTGAGGTGAAGCTGATGCCTCTCTAAGCACAGTGAGAGGGAGACCACGTCTGGTTGCCCCCAGGAGACCAAGAACAGACATGATAACCTGTTCAGTGGTTATTAACCACTTGAGAGTTCGCAGCCACTGCTTTTACTCACTGTGCCTTTCACAGATGGGAAATATCCATTTGCATATCAGTCTTTGTCCTGCCCAGGGGCAGTCCAGCACCGAAATACAATGGCAATTCCAATCTGAACGAGAGTACCAACAGCGACCCCATACACGTGTTTCACCCTTGTTGGGGATCATCAGTGAGGTGAAGCTGATGCCTCTCTAAGCACAGTGAGAGGGAGACCACGTCTGGTTGCCCCCAGGAGACCTAGGGTTACCAATCCCAGGTTCCTTAACAAATAGTTTTACAAAGGTAGCGGGCGCCCCTCTCTCGCAAGAACAGACATGATAACCTGTTCAGTGGTTATTAACCACTTGAGAGTTCGCAGCCACTGCTTTTACTCACTGTGCCTTTCACAGATGGGAAATATCCATTTGCATATCAGTCTTTGTCCTGCCCAGGGGCAGTCCAGCACCGAAATACAATGGCAATTCCAATCTGAACGAGAGTACCACCAGCAACCCCAAACACGTGTTTCACCCTTGTTGGGGATCATCAGTGAGGTGAAGCTGATGCCTCTCTAAGCACAGTGAGAGGGAGACCACGTCTGGTTGCCCCCAGGAGACCTAGGGTTACCAATCCCAGGTTCCTTAACAAATAGTTTTACAAAGGTAGCGGGCGCCCCTCTCTCGCAAGAACAGACATGATAACCTGTTCAGTGGTTATTAACCACTTGAGAGTTCGCAGGCACTGCTTTTACTCACTGTGCCTTTCACAGATGGGAAATATCCATTTGCATATCAGTCTTTGTCCTGCCCAGGGGCAGTCCAGCACCGAAATACAATGGCAATTCCAATCTGAACGAGAGTACCACCAGCAACCCCATACACGTGTTTCACCCTTGTTGGGGATCATCAGTGAGGTGAAGCTGATGCCTCTCTAAGCACAGTGAGAGGGAGACCACGTCTGGTTGCCCCCAGGAGACCTAGGGTTACCAATCCCAGGTTCCTTAACAAATAGTTTTACAAAGGTAGCGGGCGCCCCTCTCTCGCAAGAACAGACATGATAACCTGTTCAGTGGTTATTAACCACTTGAGAGTTCTCTCTGGTACTCTCGTTCAGATTGGAATTGCCATTGTATTTCGGTGCTGGACGGCCCCTGGGCAGGACAAAGACTGATATGCAAATGGATATTTCCCATCTGTGAAAGGCACAGTGAGTAAAAGCAGTGGCTGCGAACTCTCAAGTGGTTAATAACCACTGAACAGGTTATCATGTCTGTTCTTGGTCTCCTGGGGGCAACCAGACATGGTCTCCCTCTCACTGTGCTTAGAGAGGCATCAGCTTCACCTCACTGATGATCCCCAACAAGGGTGAAACACGTGTATGGGGTTGCTGGTGGTACTCTCGTTCAGATTGGAATTGCCATTGTATTTCGGTGCTGGACTGCCCCTGGGCAGGACAAAGACTGATATGCAAATGGATATTTCCCATCTGTGAAAGGCACAGTGAGTAAAAGCAGTGGCTGCGAACTCTCAAGTGGTTAATAACCACTGAAGAGGTTATCATGTCTGTTCTTGCGAGAGAGGGGCGCCCGCTACCTTTGTAAAACTATCTGTTAAGGAACCTAGGATTGGTAACCCTAGGTCTCCTGGGGGCAACCAGACGTGGTCTCCCTCTCACTGTGCTTAGAGAGGCATCAGCTTCACCTCACTGATGATCCCCAACAAGGGTGAAACACGTGTATGGGGTTGCTGGTGGTACTCTCGTTCAGATTGGAATTGCCATTGTATTTCGGTGCTGGACTGCCCCTGGGCAGGACAAAGACTGATATGCAAATGGATATTTCCCATCTGTGAAAGGCACAGTGAGTAAAAGCAGTGGCTGCGAACTCTCAAGTGGTTAATAACCACTGAACAGGTTATCATGTCTGTTCTTGCGAGAGAGGGGCGCCCGCTACCTTTGTAAAACTATTTGTTAAGGAACCTGGGATTGGTAACCCTAGGTCTCCTGGGGGCAACCAGACGTGGTCTCCCTCTCACTGTGCTTAGAGAGGCATCAGCTTCACCTCACTGATGATCCCCAACAAGGGTGAAACACGTGTATGGGGTTGCTGGTGGTACTCTCGTTCAGATTGGAATTGCCATTGTATTTCGGTGCTGGACTGCCCCTGGGCAGGACAAAGACTGATATGCAAATGGGTATTTCCCATCTGTGAAAGGCACAGTGAGTAAAAGCAGTGGCTGCGAACTCTCAAGTGGTTAATAACCACTGAACAGGTTATCATGTCTGTTCTTGCGAGAGAGGGGCGCCCGCTACCTTTGTAAAACAATCTCCGAAGTTATTAGATCCCACCAACTTGCCAACGTGTCAGCAGACCACATTGCCAAAGCATACATTTTCGTCTCTGAAAAAGTATAAAGATGAGTAATTCCAATTTGAGTCATGTTGTAGTGCACTAGTGTCCACCCTACACCACTGAAGTAAATGCCTGGTGACAAGACAGCCCATGTGCACTTGTACAAAAGCAGTTAAAATTAGAGAGAAAGAAGATAAGAATAGATTTTACAATGCACCTAGCACCATCACCGTTCTAAGCAGAAATAAATCCAACAGCAGAGAAAAACAAACTGGTATTCAGAGTGCACCAGCACCACACATTATGACCCTGCTACAAAAGGCCACTCCTAGCAATTTGTATTAAACGAAGGACAATGACCGCTTTCTCCAACAAAAATATGTGGGATTTTATACCGCCACTGCCCGCTGCAGCAGTCCCCCATTTCTCCACTGACATTGGCTGCAGTCTCCAAGTGTTCAGTTTATCACACAGACGGCCAGCATCCAGCACCCCTTCAATTTTTTGCTTCTTGCCTCTTCTTCCAAACAGGTGCTTTGAAACAGATTGTATTTCCTGTATAAGCTCATAACAAGCAAACAATAAATAAATAAATTCAACCTTGCTTTGCCAGCCCCTCAAACTCCTCCTTCGCAGCCTTTTAATTCCATTTTTGCTACCTTCCCCTTCACTTATATCTGTCTAAAGAAAACATATATCTTCACCAGCAATTTCACACCTTCTTTGGTGACATGATGCATCAATCAAACTTGTGCCTGTCTCGTCAACTCTTTGTAATTTTCCAGAAGGCTAACACATGCTCCTTCACACCTTTCTACAGGGTTTCAGCTCAGTTGCCCCAGATGGATATTTGAAACCCTTTGATTCAAAATTCCTGTGCTGGAAGCTCTAACAATGGTTTCTTTAGGCAGAATAATTCTGCAAATTCCTCATGCTCTGAGCCTCACCTCCCCATCGTAAAACCGTTTTATTTCGCGCATTTTATTTCTAAACTAGCATAGTTTGTGTCTGCATTCAGTATCTATACCCTCAGTTTGCACACATAGCTTGCACCATTCTACACACTAATCATTGCAGTATGTTAGGGTTAATTATTAGGATGTTAGGGGATTAGAAGTTTTAGGATTGTTAGTCCCTATGCTCCTTTTACACTACAGTGCTGTGCTATGCTACACTATGCTATGGTAATCTATTCAATAAATTCAAGTTACACTATGCTTGCACCTTTCTTTGGTTTGTATGAACTCTCATCAGTCTCTCACATCAGTGCTAAGCCACACACATTGGCTGCAGGCTACAACACCATCATGCACTTGGACACTGGCGTACTCTGTCTATACGGGTCTGCAGTGCCGATACAATTCTTGGCCTGGCTAAAATGCTGCACTACTTGTTGTTCCTACAGTTCACTTAAACAGCAGGCACATTTCTTTAGGAATATGTATTGCGTGTCGGAGGGGGCATGGTGATGGGGTTTGTTGGGGACAGGGACAGGCCAGCAGGGAACATAGTTCCACTACTTCTTTTTGTACACTTCCACCACTGCATACCCCCCTGAATGGGAACATGAGCATAGGTCAAAGAGAATGAAAACAGATGAAGCATGAGGAGCTGAATAGGTAAAGTGGTAGTCAGCAATGGAACACAGCCAACTATGAGTTGGATCATGTAGAGGAGCATATAACTCTGAGAAAGGGAAAATGTAGGTAGATGGCGAGATGAGCATTGGTACATGGCTAAAACGTGTAAGGCGGGCCAAGGGCACAGTATATTGAGCATGAAAACAGAGTCTAAATGGAGGTGTGTATTCCAACAGGGACTGACAACACAGGAACAAAATGGGGCTGTCATTGTGAGCA
Source organism: Ambystoma mexicanum (assembly GCF_040938575.1). NCBI lineage: Eukaryota > Metazoa > Chordata > Amphibia > Caudata > Ambystomatidae > Ambystoma > Ambystoma mexicanum. The sequence goes on along the minus strand of NC_090938.1, from coordinate 277,801,745 downwards.
TGCAGGGAGAAATGGAGCGGTGGTACAGTGCGGCAAGTGGAATGGGAACATCTGCCTTAGAAACACAGTTCAACAGGTGCATGAAGAACGCATTGACATCTGAGAAAGGCAGCATGGAGAAGCATTTCAGCAGACAGTAGAAGCATGTGACATGAACAAAAGTGTTTACAAAAGTAAACACACCAATGGATGTGACAAATATCTAGATCTGATAACTCCATCCTACGCATGGTCACTTTATGTTACTTTGCCCCATGTGCGCTCCAGCATGCTTGGCAGATGATTGACACATGTGTAATAGGTTTAGATGGTGAAGAAGGTATCACACATTTTCAGTCCCTTTTTTTAAACACTTGAGAGAACTCTATTTAAAGCCTGTTTTAAATAAGTTATCAGTCCGACGTTTGATGGGACAATTGCTGTGTGTAAATCTACTAATTGTAACTGTGTCCTCTGTGCCGGTTCAAAATATATATATCGAGCTTATCCATAGAGTATAAAACACATATCTACCTTGCAAACCTGTAGAGAGTGCATTTTAAATGTTTTTAAAGGCAATCTAGTTATTATTTTTAACATGTAGATATATAGTTTACACTTGTCATTGTAAGATTCCATTTAGTCTGGAAGATAAGCTTGACTTTTTAAAATCGCATCTCACATATGAAGCAATTTGCATTTACCCCACATGGGACTGAACAGCTGGACCTAGGTGCTAGGGAGGAGCCATTCCTTGAAGAGGAGGGTCTTGACCTTCTTCCTGAAACTGTAGAAGCGAGGGGGTGAGTTGGATGTTGATGGGGTGTGTGAAGGCATCATCAAGCGCGATAAAGGCAACAGATTCAGAATTCAAAATAAAATACTTTATTAACTTAAATGTCAGGATGTTTGAGAGCCTAACTTGCCCTATGCTAAAGTGGAATTTCCCTACCAAAACCAAACTAAGGGAAGTCTGAGTTAAAAAGTTCAACTTAAAGGTCTGTCTGTGTCCAAAACCTATCCTTATCCTCACAACTACAGTTAACAAATGTGCGGGGATGGCAACGTCAAAAGAAGCAGTGTTCAACTGAAAGTCCTCAGCTTCTTCAAGCTCACAGCTTACTTTCATCTTCCTTCCCAAAACATAAAACAGTTCCACAGACCAACTCAGAGTTACCTTCTCTTGACTCAAGGTAATATAGTCTTAATCAAGACTCCGGTGCCCTTCCCCAAGCCTTAAGCACAATAGTTCAAACACAAGTATTTAAGTATTCTTTGAAGTTGTATTTATGTCAAAACTCAACGTGTATGGATTTTCTTATTTTTGATATTCCGCTCTCCTTTTAGCTTCACAATGTCTTAATTCTCATTGTTTATAAAGTTTTGCTTCAATTCAATATTTAACAATTACAGATTTAATTTGTAGTTCAATTTCAATTTTGTTTATTTCATTAAATTGACTTGCCTTGTGTTTGGAGACTTTCAAAAACGTGTTCCTTGACTCATGCAACCACTCTGATACAAAGTATTCTTGATAGTTTGATGATTTATAACCGGAGCAGATACCTTCGAAAAAACATGCTCGGTTGAGGCATGCAACCACTCTGATACAAAGTATTCTTGATTAACAGTCTTCACACGCTCACTCACTGGGTTTCACTTTCATTAGAAACTCACCAGTTGGTTTGGCAGTTTGGCTGCAGCGCGGACAACACAGCCTTCTATCTTCAGTGTCAGGGCTCAGCCTCCTGCCCCTCAGACACTCTGGGGTTGGTCCTACAACACCGGGGAACATGTACCTCGAGTAGAAAGAAAGGGGACAGCCTTCCTGCCCGGCTCCCTTCAGCTCGCTCAGTTGGCTTGGGAGATTTGATCAACATAGATGGTACTATGATACTGGTACTGAAACATGTAATAACTCTAGGAGTCTACTTGGCCGCTAAACTCTCAATGACCAAACACATTAGCGCCCTCTACCTTCTACCTCTTATACCGCTAAACTTATTGCCCTAAGTCACCAATTCCTGACCCCTACCAATTGCATTACCCTAGCCAGGGCTTTAATATATATTATTATCAAGACTTGACTATTGTAATGTACTATTACTTGGTACATCCATCTCTAACCTCAATAAATTACGACATATACAAAACAAAACCCTACGAGCCGCCCTCAAAATAAGAAAATCTGACCATATCTCCAAAACTAGAAGAGACCACCACTGACTGCCCATCAAAGCTAGAGTCGTCTTCAAAACTCTGTGCATCACATTCAAAGGCCTCCATAAAAATGCTCCCATTTACCTGAACCATGCTATTGCCAAAAAAGAAATCACTAGATCCCTAAAATCTAATAACCATTCACTCTTTGCAATGCCCCACTACAAAAATACTAGAGCAGGTGGCAGTAGCTTTCAATACCTAGCCCCAAACACTGGAATTCCCTACCGCTCGCCATCAAAAATTAGGAAACCTTCACAGGTTTCCAAAAATTGTTAAAAACGTGGGTTTTTAACCTAGACCACTAATAACCGCCATCATACTACTCGTAAATACTTTGGTACTTCTGTGTACCACTTTGTATTGTAAATAACTGAGTTCTTTACGTTTTTTATTATAAATACCTCTGGATCTGTACCATCACATTGCCGTAAATCCTACTGTAACTGCGCCGTAATGGCCTACTTAGTGAATGTCTTATTAAGCTGTCTGTAACCTCGCTGTGATACCTAATGGTCTGGGCGTGTAACAAATGCAATAAATAAATAAATACATACATTTGCAGCTCTCACGCTACGCTTCCATGAACCATGGTTTGCTATGTTTCCCAGCGTCTCGGCATCCTGCTCCCATCTGGTTCCCCACCGCTTTTGTCAGCCTCCATGCTGATTCTGTTCTCTCTCACACGTCCTCTCCTTGTGTGACTGACTTCTTCCCCCTTTATAGACCTGCAGCCCTCCAACCAGGTGCAGGTGTGCTTCAATTAAGTTTGCCTGACCCTGGTTAAAAGGACATGCCTGACTCTCATAGTTCCTAACAGGTATATTCCTCGTCCCAGTACCAGAGTGAAATAAGAGCATAGTCTTCATTGCTCTGGGTTGTCTCTTCTTTGTCCCATTATTGTAAAATGTCAATTTGGGAGGAATCAGAGGAACTGGCTTATAACAGCCCATGAAGGTTGGGGGAGGATTGGATTGGCCATCAGTAGGAAAAGGGGGATCCCATGTCTCACCCATCCTGCCGTTAATCTTCTTCATCCTCTTTCTAATACATCTGGACTGGTGATATCTTCCATTACTTTCTAGGTCTGTGGTAAATGGATAACAATATCCCATAATCGCCTCTGGGATAGAAATGCTGAACACTGTGTCTTGCCTGTGTACATCTCATTCCAACTCCCCAAAAACCCTCCACCCAGGTGATCTTCCCTCGCTTCTCCACCCCCAGGGTCAGGATCCAAAAGCAATGGCCTTTCCCTGGCCACCTGCAGTGTCCATGATGTTGCTGGTGAGCACTGTGGTTAGTGATGAGTGGTGATGGTAGGGTGGGCTGTTGGGAGATTCAGGGTTCTGGGTCCTTTTGGTCTAAACAGATCCAAACAGGAATGGCCGTTTTCTTCATCTGTCCTTTACTTCCGACACCTGAGCGAGAGAAGCCCGTTATCTAAGAGTTCATAAATGATAGGAAGGGGCAGGGCAAGGTTGGTGGGGCTTAGGTGCATTGAATACAGAAATGTTTCAATTGAATAGACATTATAGTTAAATTATGTTCCTGTTATTATTAGCAATACAGCCATACTATATCCATGCATTGCACTCTTTATAACACAACATTTGACATCACTAATTACACCATTGATGGCTTAACTGAGGGTATCACATCAACAATCACATCATCACTGTCTACATGTATAGAGACTGAATTTACATATGAAGGAACGCGTGCAAGAAAAATTAGACTATCTCATGGTCAGAGTGATTTTTGTGTTTGGGATGTTCAGTACCGACAGAACATGGCCAAAGGCTTTGCTGTTTGGTTATAAAGGGTTGAGGTAATCTATGTGGGTGCAAGGCTACATTTCATGCCAAGGGCTAGTTCTGAAAAGGCATAATTTCAAGTCATTCCTACTCAGTTTGATGTTGTCATGAAAAGTATTTGTGTGTAGGCACCCTCCCTTTGATATTTAGTCATTTGAGTGTGATATTCTTGCAATGTATATTGGAGTGTGATATACAGTTTTGCACTCAATACATTGAAAGTCAATTTAAAATTATTATAATCTACTATGTGTAATTGTATTCAGGCTTTTTCCTGTATTGGTAATAAATCGCATTTTCATTGTATGTCAAATTCTTATTTTTCTTCATCTTCATTCTAACTTTGTTACACGTCTTTAAGTAAACGTATCATTTTTGCTGTCATTTCTTCTCTCTGATATAATGAAGGTTTTCTCTCCCGGTAGGTGTGCTCTGCAAAACAATCTTCCTTTTCCAATGTTATGTGTTTGCGGGTATAGGGATCACGTGTACTATGTTGGGCCTTGTTATCTGACACACTAGCAGCTAAATTGTAAACAGGCAACATGACAGATACAGAATACAATATAATGTTCTTAAACAGTCTGTTGGAATCAAATGAGTTGAAACTGACATTGGCTGCTTTTCAGTCATGTCATCCATGTTCAAACTAGCTTTAACTGCATATCTATATTTGCCTGCTGGCAGTACTTTGGTTGAATTTAAAATATAAAGCTATAGGGGTCATTACAAGTGAGGCGGTAAGGGGTTAACGGCGCCGGTAAAGGTGCCGGAGCCATCAACCCCTTCCCGCCCCATCACGAGTCTGCTTGCGGGAAACCGCTAAGGATTCCTGGTTTTACCAGGCGCCCTCAGCGGGTCCCGCGAGCAAACAAGGGTGCTAACAACGGGCCCATTATTAACGGGCCCGTTGTTAGCACCCTTCCCATTCCCATTGAGCCATATGGGAGCTCGAATGGGAGTGGGGAAGGGTTTTTCGAATGAGGAATTACCGGGCCCTCCAAGGTTGGAATGGCCCGGTAATTCCTCCTTTGAGGAACCCGGACTGAGTACCCACTAATAGCAGCATGGCTACCTCCAACCTTGTAATGACCCCCTATATTGTATTAAAGTGGCTTCTGAGAAAACCTTAATATTTTTAATATTTCCAAAACCCAATCTGATGTCATTTATTTGACCCACTTGGTTCCCACTGTGACCTGAAGCTCCAGGGCCATTCATATATTTGTGTCTTGCACTGGTTGTTTCTCTCCAATTTCAAAACAATTCAAGCTGCTTTGACTGCTCAGAACACCTTCAAGCAACTGCAAAGTTCCAACAAAGCTGCAAGTGTAACTCTCTCAAATTCAAGGTACGTTGAACTCATTTAAGCTAAGCAACCTGCATGTCCCAAGCTCCTGCAAGCCATGAGACTTTGGCTCTTGTCGATACGCAACACATGGTAGGACCAGATTGAGTCATCTCGCCACTGAAGTCTTATTTCCACTTTCTTTGCATCAAAACTCTATCAACTTCAAGTAACAAGCTGTTTCCGCTTGTCAAATCGCACTGCTTTGTTGAATCCCATTAAACTAGCTCACTGTTGAAGCTGAATCTCCACTTTTCTTGCATTTGGACGCTGTCAAGACTTCAAATGATGTCGATTAGACTATTTTCTGCCTCCCTCAAACTTCATCGAATCTGAAGCACTTCCCGCTTGTCGAACTGCTCCTTGTTTTGAATCCCATTGAGCCAGTTTGTCAACTCGAACCCTAATCTCACCTGAAAGCACCCAAAAACTTGCCTTGATGCAGTAGTGATTCTGGTCTTGTTGTATGGGTTCTAGCAATGTTTAAGACCCCATGTGGGCCATAAAGACATATTTTTCAACTTTGCCTGACTTTCTACAAAGCTATTTCCCAGTAGACAGCCAGCATGCCCTTAACTCCCTACGTCTGCATTCACTGTTTATCTCACTAGTGGCTTGGTTTCTTAAGGCCTCATTCCAGTTTGGCAGTAATTTGGTGGTAAATCTGCCGAATTACTGCCAAAATCGGTTTCCATTACTGCAGTTTGGTCCCGTGGGTTTACCACGGGATTTCAAGTAATGGTAGGGCAGTGTAATCCCCAATTTATACCCATGGATATATTTGGCGGATTTACTACTGGCAGAATAACAACACAGCAAACCCACAGACTTTTGTCAGTAAGGAGTAAGATTTGCCTCCAGCGTTTTGCTGGAGGTACGTCTTCCTCTTTACTGCCAAACTCATAGTATGGCAGTGCAGTATGCTGTGGTAATGTGGTGGTAATGGAATTACTGCCATTTTTACTCACCTCCCCATACATGTAATGAGACCCATTTGTGTTTTTATTTAGGTTTTTGTTCTTTTATTTAATTCAGAGAATTATAATTAGGCTTTCTGGTTTTCACTTGAATCCAATATTCCCTGGAAACCCAACTCAGGGAAAAAAGGTGTTTTTCCCCTCCAAGTGGTACCTTGGTGTGAGAAAGGGTAGGAGGAAGTGTGGGGGGTGAAGAGGTGGCTGGAGAGGGTGCTTAGCAAACAATACTCCCACCCAGTATGCCTTTATGGTTTTTCACATAGATTCCTCTCCTGTCTCCTGACCTTCTTCAAAAACACTTCTCATTCTGTGTTACATCGTTTTCTTTATAAAAATAATAATAAAATAACATATTTGGGAGTGGTAAGGGGCTATTTTGAGTAATTGTAGACACATTTGAACCTTTTTTTGTGGCTGCAGATTCACGTGTCAGAATTTGCCAACATTCCTCAAAATAGCATTTGACCACTGACAAATATTTGTATTAGCAAAAAATGTTTAAGATTAATTTTTCAGTATCTCTATTTTTGTCCCCAGACCCTCTTTTTTCTCTCCCTCAAATGCCTCAAATGTAGGGTTTGAATATGACATGTCAAAGAAAGTATTTGGCAGTGGGCAGGTACTACTTTGAGCAATTGTAGCCAATTTCAAGCCTTTTTATGTGACCATGAATTCACGCATCCCCAACATAAACAGAACTCAAATTTGCCACAATTCCTCAAAATCCACTGACTAGTGACAAAAAAGTTTTTGGTCTTCTAAACAAGGATGTAACTTAGATTTTACAGCATACACATTTGTACCTCCAGGATGTCTTTGTGGCTATTCCAATTTATAGTGATAGAATATATATTTTTTAAATTAAATTGAAGTGCAAATGTATGACTTTTGCACATACTAAAACATGTATTACAAATCATTTACAGCCTACATTTCAATACAGTGTTTAAAATACATTTCACGGGGATATAATAGGAATCTCAGTTACATTCTTTTTTTAATAAAATAAAATATTTTTCAGTGGATAGGAGTTGTTTTGAGAAATTGTAGCTAAAACATAGCCATTTTTGCGACCACGCATTCACTTGGACCCAAAAATAATAATGGCCCCGATATCTGCCACATTTTCTCTAAACAGCCACCAACCATTTTTTCTTTTACTAATAAAAACAATGTAACATGTGTTTGCAGTATCTACATTCATGCTCCCAGGTTCTATGCTTCTGTTCCTGCACACGTGCAACAGGTTAGAGGAATGTGATGTCTAAGGAGTGATTGACAAAGTACATTGTTGAACAGTATTGTGCATTTAGGCCCTGACAACCCTCCCTAGCCTCCACCTGAATGCGTGTGTAAAACTATGACAAAATCAGGTGACCTCATCAACCTATTTTGTTGCACCTAAGTCTTGAAAGTACATTTACAAAACTCAAAGTGTCATTATTTAGTCTCACGCTGATTACCATTCTGATTCATTCAGGCTTTTGTTTAAGATGGAGAAACCAAACAAAGCTACAATTGTGCTCTTTTTGCTTAACATAGTTCTACAAGGATGTACATGTTTCTGGGAGTTGTGTATTATGATTTGTGTATTGAGTATTCTTGAAAGACAGAAACACATCTCTCTACAAACTAGAGCCTAGAAGATATATGTGGTCAAAATTGTGTTTCAGATTGGACTCAAATCCCTGATTCACCATTGAACTGAAATGTGATCTTATTAAATTGTTTTATCTCACTGTGACTTATCTGTGAAAAGTAGAAGTCCTTTGAACTGAATCTGTACCCATTGTACTCTCAAAACAAAATGTGGCACTCATTCTATTGTTCCATAAATAATAGCAGTGATCATTCATAGAGCACCTGGAGACTGTTACATTGGCAGTGGTGTGTGAAATAAATCACATAACAGATATTGCACATCACAAATTTCATTGGCTTTTTGGTTTACTCATGACACTTTCTTGTAATGTTGTTTCCACGATAACATCAGGTATCACAGCCTCATGTCACGTCCTGTAACATAATTTCCAGTGATTTCACACTGACGTCAATACATTTGCAAATGAGGGTCCCCTGCACCTCCTTTGTCTCACAGGCCCTCACACATCATAGAACCTGGCCTGGATATGAATAAAGGGCACCATTCTGTACACAGAATTGCCTATATCCTTTCCAGCTGCAGCTTCTCACTGACACCTGTTGCCGGCTTTCATAGAAAAAACATGTTGGCAACCCTTTTTGAGAGACTTTCCTCTCAATAGCCTGTCCATTGAGAACATTGTATATCTCATGATATTTCTATTTCAAAAAGCATTTATGTTAATAAACGCATGTTTTTCATATAATCTTGCAAAACTCTGTTCCGCAAAAAAATTATAAACACTGATATACACAGATTTTGCTTATGCACGAGAGAATTGGGCTTTAGAAACAAGGCCTTAGCTCCTAGCAAAGTGATGGTCTTGGGCTACCGGGGTACTTTATGAAGCACTGACAGTGCCCTGCCTCAGAAACACTGTTCTGAGTCTGCTGGGGCTACACCACAACTAGCCCAGGCCCACATAGAGCCCTCTGCATAATATCTGTGTAACATGTGCAGGGCTAGTTCTTTAAATGACCAGAATCATACATTTGCCTGCTGCTGCAAAACTAGGGGGCAGCAAAAATCTGAAATGATATATAAAGAAATGTTGGTTTGTTTGTTTGTTTTATTATTTATAATTCGTGCCAGACCCGAGCATATCAGGGCGCAGAGAGAAACAAGGATATTTTCAGCTTAGGTTACAGTGCTGTACAGGTTTATACAGTGGTTATACAGGTATATACAGTTGGGATACAGTCGACAAATGTAAGACTCCTGCAGCTTTTTCTAAGAACCTCAAAGCTGTTCTTAATGATTCCACTAACAGGTATGTCCTAAATGACTTATCTGCAAGAGACAGGGGGTTGTGGGTGTGGGAATAAAAGACAGAGAAAAAGAGGAAGGGGAAAGAAGATAAAGAAAGCGAGAGGGATAGAGAAACAGTGGGAGAGAGAGAAATAAAGATCATGAATACAAACATTAAAGAGAAATGGGCATTACGAGAAAGGATGAAGAGAAAAAGAAATGAAGGAGAAGGGTAAAGGCAGAATGGAGGAAAGGCAGACAAAAACAAATTTGAAAGAAACAAAATGTGAGATAAGATGGTGATAAAGAAGAAGGATTAAGGAAGAAGGACAGAAGGAAGAAAGGATCGAGGAAGAAAGAAAGAAAGAAAGAAAGAAAGAAAGAAAGAAAAAAGAAAGAAAGAAAGAAAGAAAGAAAGAAAGAAAGAAAGAAAGAAAGAAAGAAAGAAAGAAAGAAAGGAAGAAAGAAAGAAAGAACAAGCTTGTGAGAGCTTTATTTTTTATTAGAGCTGCAAGATCTCTAGGCTGGTACTAAATCTGTGGGATTGTATTGTGGTCTGTGGAGAACATCTATGCAATTTGTAATTACAATTTCTTTAGTAGGAGTTCCACCTCACAGTATTGAATGTTTACTTCTCAAAGTTCCAAAAGTTCTAAATGTCCTTTTTTATAATAATGTCCTGTTGCTCAAAACCACAAGTTTTACTCAAGCTCAACCTGCTTTGATTTTTTTGTTGCGTGCAAAAAAAATACCAGTTGCATGGGGCTGCATGGATTTTCTGAGAAAGCCCTGGTATCGAAGGAAAAAGATGCTTGAGGGCAAGTTTTAACTTGAACTCTTTTTTAAGGCTTTAAAATGCATATCAATGCATTGCATTGCTGCTTGAAGAACCGACTATTAGCAAATTATGTTGTCACACAGGTACAAAACAACATCACAAGTTGGTCCATGAGGGATGCTCCGTGGGTCCTGGCTTTTAGAGACCTATCAGATTGTTTTGTGGTGTGAGTAGTCCTGTGTTTTTATACAATTAACATATAAGTACAAATACTGTACAAGAATACAGAATGATGTCAGTTAAAAGCCAGAGGTTGCCAAAAAGCTATCCTTTCCCCAGTACAACTCAAGATGCAACAGGAAAATGTGCAGTGTGACGGCCACACATTTGTGAACTGTGCTTCTAGAAAACTTGGACTCAGAGCCAGGCTTCTTGTTGGACCAATCCATGTGATCCTGGGAAAATCACTCTACCTGAATAGATCGTATCTTCTTTGGTTGCTTGCATTGGGGTCACCTAAAAGTGAATATGTGTACTACGCAGAAAGCTTCACTCATAAATGGATTAATAGATTATGGTGTTTGCTCCATGCATAATAATATCTATCATTTATTTATTGCACATTACATACTGAATTGTCCCTTAGCTTGATCGTTGCTCATGGCACCACCATTGTGAGCCAGGGTACCCTCCCGAAAAGCGAAATAAATTAAGTATTGCAATGTTTGATTGGCAAGGTTTCACTGCTTTCACTGTGTAAGAGTCGGCCAGCCCAATTGTACTTTTGTCTTTGTCTTTGAAAACCTTTATTCGGCCTGAGCCTTTAGGCACTGTAGGAGAAGAGATACTGGAGATGTGCAGGGAGAGATAAGGGAGATGTAGTGACACTGTATATGAAAGGCAGTAAGTGGGACATGACATTACTTTCAGTGGAGGCAGTAAACTGAATGCAAACTACAGACAGCAAATGGAAATGCACATTAAGCATGTTTAAAATGATTCACTTCAGGGTGAATAGATCATCTTTCCAGCTTGCAATGTATATACCTATTAACCCAATTAACCACCAACTAACACTGCCCAGTAATTAATAATGTATCCTTAACAAAGCAGTGCAAAATGCAGCAGATGAAATGTTAAAATAATGTGCTGCTTTAACATGCAAGCGATTTGCTGGCTGTAATTCAGTGCAAAAATTATGAAAAGAAATATGTGCTCTGAACAGTCCCATTGTTTCAGAGGAAGTGTTGTTGCAAATATTTTTATGAGGCTATGCTTCTAGAGAAATCAGCTCAGATGATATATAGACGTCAGGAGAAAGGGCAGGATTTAGTTTGAGTGGCACGGCTAACCTATACATAGGAGTCAGAAGAGGTGGGAGTCAATTGCTGTCCAGAGGAGAATGCGAGTGCAGAAGTGCAGCTGTCAGCAGCCAGAGAGCAGAGCTGTGCAGTGCAAGAGTCCATAAAGCTGGGGCATTGGGTGTCTTTTGTGGGTGGTGAAGCTGTGCGGAATGGTGACACTCCTGTGTGCTGATAAATCACTTCAGAGAGGGCTTTCTTTGATAACAGTGAACTGAATAACCTCAGCCCTTTAAGATGAGTAGCAATTACCCTGGAGATGCATGGGGATTCAGAAGTTATTCAACATCAATAATCAAAATGACTCAGTTAGTCGGTAAAAAGGATAACTGTTTTATTTTCAATTGTCTGAAACAGGGAGCATAACGAACATCAACAAATTCGCTCGATCCTCTTACTTAACGAAATTCATAAAAACTGTACTTTTACATTCAAAACTTGTCATCATTGACCTGCGTCACTACCAATGTCATCCTACGTGGCAAACTACAGAACATATTACTAACTATGATACGGCTCCAAATGAACATCTACATATACGATCTGTAGTATTATGGGATAATAAGTGAAAGTGATAAGTTTCTTAACATCAGTTGGGACAACTAAGCCCTTCCCTCAAAATGGCCACTATGAATGTCACTAAATACACGATGTCCCATTGGCTACACAAACTATAGGACCCTTAATTATGTGGTCCCCTCTAAGTGGTTGGCACTTTAACCTTCGTCAGTACTTTTCCACCTACGTCTAGAAGCACGCAGATTGGACTTCCAGGTCCTGGGGAGCTCATCTTACCCCAGCTTCCCACCAATTAGCATATCAATCTATCATCACCTCAGTGGTCAGTGTAGTCAATTAGGCTTTGAAGCTCAGCCTTAAGTTTGTTCTGTACTGTGGAGATCAGGGGAGTGAAGGCACGCTCTGCCCTCATGTGTAGGTGTGAACATTTTGCTCGTCCAACTTCATCCTTCCATGTGACTGTAGACCATGGTTTCGAACTCTTGCTGTCTTTAGAATACTATTTTTTAATAGACCTCTGATGTTTTTCGTGTGTTTTTCATACCTTCTGAACAGAAGCTGTTCTTTCACATGTTTTTGTATGCAATGCTGGTTAACTTAATTCTGATAAGACCTTGGCTTCTTGGCTTGACTACATGGTTCATTCAGCTTCGTCTTTCCGAGATTCACTTTTAATTCATGTGCTTTCTTACTGTGCCACACTGAAGATGAGGCCTTTCATTTTTAGTCCAACTCTGCTATAACGCTTAGTGGAAACATCCATCATTTATCCTTAATGCATATATGTGGCACATGCCGCAATCTATTCACTTTAAAGCCTTTAGAATACTTTGTCTGCTTGTGTTTCTTTTGCATCTGTACACGTGTAAACTAACTGGATTTCTTCATCCGTTGTATGGCATAAGCTTCTTTACCATGATCCCAAGATGTCACTTATTCTTGATACTTTCTTGATGCCTTATAGAATATATGCATTCTCTAGTCTCTCCATCTCTTCTAGGCACGTCGGCTCTGCTCTGTGTGATGTCACCATTCATTTTGTCCATTCATTTGTTCTGCTTCTTCCGGGATTTCAATCAAACGGCCATCATATTTTCTTGTATGCAGGTACAGTTTTCTCAATGGGAACCTTGCTTCCAGGATTCTCTTAGGTATCAGTATTTTCACTGGTACCAAACGTGTCTCACATCCTGGCTCCCAACATACAGGCAATACAGGTGAGGTGGTTGAAGTGGGGGTACTTGGCTCCTCCTCTACAACAGCGAAGAAGTTTGATACACTGGATGTGAGTATTGGTAAAAGTTGAGGTGCATGTGCGAATGACTGTGTTATCTCTACACTCAGACAGTCAGGATTAAGTAATCACTTTACGAACACATTTTTGTATCAACATCTGAAAACTATAAACACTGAAGTGTAACGGGGAAAAGAAAATTGGCATGCTGCTGTGCTATTTGCTTTTGTCTCTTCTTTTAGATGGTACATTCTGCCAACTGTTTCAGGGTTCAAGGTTTGGGTAAGAAATTAAAAGTGAATGTTTCATTATTAACACAGGCTTGTTATTTATCTAATGCAGAGGTGGTATTCTGTATTAATGTTCACACCACATAATCTGTTTTCAAGTAATAGTGCATATGAAAAGAAAAGCATTCTGAAACTGAATCGCTGGTGTTGTGTTTTATGTGTCTAAGAGTCATTTTACCGCAGGTGGTAAAATAGGAGATACAGTTTGGGGGTTTAGCAAGCCAGTTCCAAAATGTATGGTGTATGTGTGTATGCTGAATTACTCATAACAAAAAGTGTTTTATGAGTAAATCTGTCCAAGACAGTAGTGCAGTCTCGTAAATAAGTCACTGGAATGACTGTTAGTACTGTCAAATGTCCCTCCTGTACAAAGCCTGCTATACTGCATTTAGAGTTGACCCTGAGTAGAATATAGATATTAGAGGGGAGTCTTGTCACATCATATATAACCAGGCTGTACCACTATTTTACCACAAAGTTACCACAATACTAAAATACCACTAAATTAGGTAATAGCTCGCTGACAAATCCCCTAACAGTACTGTATAATACAGTTTCCAAATACATTACACCCATAATTATGCAATCTGGACAACAATGTTTACAAAAACAATATTGCACCATACAATCCATAAATACATTATAAAAATACTCAATGTATTCATAACATTTTTTAACAGTTCCTCATTTTCTCTGTAAAATGGGTCCAAGATCAATTAAGGCACACCGTTCATAAACTCATAATGGAATTGTAAGGTCCAGTGCATATATTACCTCTTTTTTGGGTTTTAATGCCACGCTAAGTATTGATCTGTTCCTTTTCAACCATGCCTGATATATATATTTTCAAACAAAGAAAAACACATTCAGATTATCTGTGAATCTACAGAGCAACATTGTGTCGCTGGTCGTGGTGATATTAAACAATCAGAACAATGGTTTTAGGTATCTAATCCAAGTTGTTTTGGGCCTCACAAATTAACATGAAATGAAGAGGGCTTTCAACAACCACACCACAACACAAACAGCCGGTGCCTTGGTTCTTGTCCCAATGGCTAGTATATGGCCTCAGCTGAAGGCAGCCCATTCTGAATGCCATGTTCAACGCACAAGCATATGTCGGGCTATAATATCCAACTACTCTTCAAAATCTGGTTGCACTTATGATTTAAGTAATCCAACCCACTGGTCAAAGTGGAGCACATTATCATTGCCCTGTTACTCTTATGCCTCGAATGGGCTGCCTTTACACTCGTTTTTGCATCTCCATGTATTGAATTCGGGTCATCCCAATAAGTGGTTAGGCCCAATGACATAAGACACTTTTTAACATGACTAAGCCAATTAATTTGATCACTGCCCCCCAGTGACAACAGATGTTCAAGGACCACTCTGTATTTCCCTAGCTCTGGTCTTCTCCATATCCGCAGGCAGTAGAATATGGGTCTGATCCCAGAATCTTCACTGACTTGGTCCAAATCGCACTCCATACATACTGTCACATTTGATGTACTTTGCAGCAGTAAGAGGGTGCTCATTCAGAACTTATTTTGGTTGTGAGAGGGGAAGTGTCTATGTAGCCCAGAATGCGGCCCCATACAATGCCTAAGCCTTTGCCTGAGCTCAGTAGATTTCAAGGGCTGGTGTAATGGTACTTTTATCACCACCAATCAGCCTAGGGCAGTAACAATACAGTCTAACTCTGCAACACAGCTTGTTGGGGGGGAAGTGTGGCAATGAACTAATTTTGGCATGGGGCTGCTTGCCTTATACTGTAGTATTCTACCTCCCACAGATTGTTCTAGTTTTTTCTCCTCCCTCTCCAAGTATATAGGACATGTGGGTGTGCGTGCTGCTTCCAATTCTTTCCTGCCTGGGAGCTGTGGAGAGCTCCCCAATGGCTAAAGCTCACTTGGAACTCTGTTTGCTGCTTGCAGGCAAAAGCCACCTCAATGTTACACATTGTATCAACCTCAGTAGGATTAAATTATGTGCTGGCACATTCAGGATACACTCTTGTAACCACCTGCTTGCACAAATAGGTTAAACAACCAACTGGAATACCTTACACATTCTATTGAAATTATCCCTCGTGTGATTTTACCTATTTTAGTATAGGTGAAAAATAAGGTTTCATATAAGAGAAATGTTATTTTGGTGAAGAAAGCATAGTGAAATTAAACTGTAATGCAATTTATTGTAACTAGATTTTGCATAGCGCTATTTTGATGGCGTCTTTGCACTACAAAATGGATGGATGGAAGGCTTTGCATTAATCATGACCACTATAGTTTCTGTTGGCAGCCTTCCACGTCATCAATTTTGAGCATGTCTGTCTCATTACAGAAAGGGACAATCCACTTGAAATCCAGTTTTGATCCTGCCACCAAGTTGTGTTATGTAAGTTTGCCAAGAGATACTATTGGTTTTTTTCTACATTTAAAACCTTCTACTCACCACTTTTCAGTTTTGTGGAAAGTAGACTGTCATTACAAACCAAGGCCTAAGCATTGTTGCACCCACAGGCATGTGTGTTATGCCCAGACTATGTTTGTCCAATACTTCAAAACAAACAGCAAACAGAATATCGGTAACCACTAACCTGGTCCAGGTGGCGCTGCTAGATGTGTAGAGAATAATCCTATTCACCCCTCTGCACCCTAAATTGCAGGAACGGAGAGGGGTTTCCAGGGAAACCCTTGTGGGGGAGTAAACCCTATTCTGTGCTGCTGGGGAGCGAAGACACCGGGCATCCAGGAAGGATCAGGAGTCCGGCGTGGAAGTGTAGCGTTTTCTTTAGGATCTGGTTACAAGGTAAGACAGTTCATGTAAGAGAAGGCCTAACACCTGTGAAGATTCTGTAGAAGGAAGCAAGCCTTACCCTTAGATAATGGTGTTCTCTCTTGCACTTCTGAATGAAGGGCAGGAGCAGAGGTTTCTTCCAGCATTGTATTGCCACTGAAAGCCCCAGAGGTAAAAATGTGAGTCTGATAGTCGGACAGACAGGAGAGAGAGGATAGATTGAAGAAAGAATACTGGAAACCTACCCTGTTAAAAGCACAGAAGCTTTCTGGCTGTAAATGGGAAAGGACTGCTGATGACTTCTGGGGGATTTAGTCCGGAAGAGGAAGAGACTGATTCTGTGTGCTACTCCTGTGCAAAAGATATGGTGAGTATGCATGAGATAAAGGCGTGTCTAAGAGCATAGGCCTACCCAAGAGGTTCTGAAGAGAAGTATGTGGGAGCGAGCGAGAAATCCAAAGGAAAACGCTCCGTTCTACAAGCAGCGTTCTAAGGCTGATAAGGCTGCGAGGTGGAAAGATGGAAATTAAACCTGACAAGAAGGTAGTAGACGTACAGACAGAAGTATTGTGACATTCATAAATGATAAAGACACTCCAGGAAACTAACTTACGATGTGCAGCCACACTGCGAGAGTAGCAATGCAGAGCTACGTTGGCTGAGGCATCTGAAGTAAGCTCTTTGGAGATGTGGGCGTGACACAGAGAACATGTACAGGCTGATTGCCTGGAACGTCACTGGGAAAACATGACGCCATCTTGGTAGGATTCATGCTGCCAAGCCTAGAAACCAGCTGCCGCTGCAGCACTTGCCAACCACGCTATCACAGTATGCCCCCCCCCGATGGGGACCGAGTGGCGGAGATGGAAAGTCAGCACCAAACGCGGTGCTTGAAACAGAGCTACTGGCTCCCATGTGGTTTCCGCAGTGGAGTACCCCTTCCAGTCCCAAGGTACGGAGGCACCCCCCTTCAGTAACGAGAGTCACAGATCCCTGCTACTTCGTACTCCGGACCCGACAAGGTAAGCACAGGAGGAGGTTGCGCCGTAACCCATGGATGGAAGCGGTTGAGTACTTCTGGCTTTAACTGGGAGACGTGGAACACTGGGTGAATGCGGGCCCAAGTTACTGGAAGTCGGAGTCGGATGGCCATGGATCCAATACGTTTCAGAACCCGAAACGGACCAAAATACCTGGGAGAGAACTTGGATGGGATCAAGTGACGTGGCAAAAATCGAGAAGCCAACTGCACATGATACCCTACAACGATCTCAGGAGCTGAAGGCCGACGTCGATCTGCGAATTTCTAGATCCTCTCCTGAGCCTCTTTCAAGGCGGCTCAGGAGACCCTGCTGGATATTGTCTATAAGCATGTCCACGTCAGGAAACGATGTAGCTGGAGGCACCAGAGTAGGGAAAGGCGTCCTACGATAGCCGAAAGTAGCGAAAAACTGACTGGATTTGATTGAGGAGTGGTCAGAATTGTTGTACGCATACTGAGCCATGGGCAAAAGGTCCTTCCAGTCATCTTGGGCAGATGAAATGTAACAACAGAGGTAACCTTCCAGTGTCTGATTCAAGCATTCTTTTTGCCCATTAGTTTGCGGGTGGTACCCAGAGGTGAGTGCGCATGAAATGCCAAGACGAGAGCAAACTTGCTTCCAATAACGTGAGGTGTACTGGTATCTGGGGTCTGATATGATGACTTCCGGTAGGCCGTGGAGAGAGAATATCCGTTCAATGAAGATCTGTGCCATTTGAGCAGCCGAAGGGAGCCCAGTTAATGGGACAAAATGAGCCAGTTTGGAAAAAGAGTCTATGGTAACCATGACAGCAGTACAACTTCCGGAGGGAGGTAGGTCCAAAATAAAATCGGTTGATATGATTTACCAGGGTTTGGTCGGGATTGACATTTTGAAAAATTCTCCTATGGGAGAAATAAGTGGGGTCTTAGACTGTAGACAAATGGCACATGAGGTAATGTATTCCTGGACAACCTTCTGTAGAGATGGCCACCAGAAATGTCTCTGAACCAACTCCAAAGTATTGGTGAACCCCTGGTTTCCTGCTGCGTGGGAATCGTGGCATGAACACAAAACCTCCTTTTGAAGGGACTCCGTGGAACGTACACTCTCTGACCTTAAAAAAGCACCCCCCCTTTTGTAAGCTGGTGACGCCGCAAGAAGGAGGATTCTTGATATTCCAAATTACCCTAATCCTTCTTGATTTGTAATAAGTAATCTGAAACCACCTGAACTACAATGGCTTTAGGGAAAATGGGCTCAGATTTGAACTGAGTGTGTGAGATGGGATCCTTTTGTGACAATGCATCTGCTCGGAGAATGATCCTTCCAGGTATGAAAGAGAAAGTGATCCTGTAAGGAGACAAGAAATTAGCCCAGCGGGCCTGTCGACTGTTCCATGTCTTGGTGTATTGCAATGCCCGAAGATTATGATGATCGGTTCTCACCTCAATCGGGTATTTGGGTCCAAGTAACAGATGACGGCATTCCGCAAACGCTTTTTCGATGGCCAGAAGTTCTTTCTCTAAGACAGTGTAATTTATTTGGCTGGTGATAATGTCTTCGAAAGATATGCCTCTGGGCATTCTTGTCCATGCGCATCCGCTTGCAGAAGGACCACCCCTAATGCGTGCTGAGAGGCATCTGATTCCACAATAAACTTGCTGTTCTGTTCAGGGGTACTCAGAATAGGAGCACTGGTAAATAACCTCTTCAAACGTTTGAAGGCTTGTTGTGTGTCAGAAGACTGAACAAAACTCATTTCTTCAACAGAGATGTCATGCGTTGAGTAAGGGTGGAAAACTGTGGGATGAAACATCTTTAAAAGTTGGAAAACCTAAAAAGCATCGAATGTCCTTGACCGAAGAAGGGGTTGGCCAGTTCAGCGCTGCCAAAATATTCTCTGGGTCCATAGCAATGCCTTCAGTTTACAAGACATATCCTAAGTAGGTTACCTGTGACTAGTCGAACATGAACTTCTACATTTTGCAGAACAAATGGTTTAGCTGCAGCTGGCGTAGAACTTCTCTCACATGTCCCACATGATCTTGGGCTGAAGAGGAATACACTAAGATGTCGTCAAGGTAAACTATTACATAGTGTAAGAGAATGTCAGTGAATAACTGGTCCATGAACCGTTGGAATACGGCAGGGGCATTCGATAAACCAAAAGGCATGACCCGGTATTGGTAATGCCTGTAATGTGTGTGGAATGCTGTCTTTCATTGATCGCCTTGCTTAATTTGAATTATATGGTAGGCCCCCCGGAGGTCCAATTTTGTGTAGATTGTAGCCCCATTGACTGCCTCTAGAATGTCGGGTATGAGAGGCATGGGATATCGGTCTGGAACCGTGATCTTGTTCAAACTATACAAATCGATGCAAGGGTGGAGTTCTGAGGTGTTTCTCTTAGGTCAAGTGGCACAGCCGGTCAAGTGGCACAGCGAGTAGAGCGCTCGCTTTGACATCCGTGCAGAGCCTGCTAAAGCAGGTTCGAATCCCGGCGGGGCCAAACTCAGCCTTTCATCCTTCCGAGGTCGATAAATGAGCACCACACACTGTGGGTAATAATAAGCAGCGCTCAGATACCTCAGGGTTCGTAGCGCTATATAAATGCCAAATTATCATTTTTATTATCATTAGGTATGAAGAAAAGGGAGGCCGCTGCTGGTGATGTGGACTCAGAAATCAGACCGCTCTTAAGATTTGTCTGAAGATACTCTTTAAATACCTCCTTCTCCTTGGCTGATAGTATATACATGCACCCAAAAGGCAGCGGATTGTCTGGTATTAGCTCGATCGCACAGCCGTCCCTTCAATGGGGTGGCAACTCGGAGTACTCAGTGGTCGAGAAGACGCCATGAAACTGTTGATAGGGCTCGGGGAGATCAGCGATCTGATTGAGCATGGTGGTGCCCTTGGTACTTGGGCCCATGTTGGACGATGGATTAGAGCTATGCAGTGTTTGAGACAGTGCTCCGATCCTAAAAAGAATGATCCTGCTGACCAATTGATGTAAGGATTATGATCCCTCAACCATGGTAGTCCCAAAATTACCAGATAATGAGCAGCTTTAAAGATGTCCAATATCGGGGTTTCGTGGTGTGCTGCTATCCTCATCTCTAGAGGGCCGGTCTGATCCTGTATCAGCCTGGACTCCCGAGGGCTCCCATCAACACTTTCCACAGGGATGGAAATGGTCTTGGCAGACCTGGGAATCCCATGGGTGCAGGCCCAATCATCATCAATTAAATTGCCCTCTACCCCACTATTGATTAAGGCTGGGACGTTTTGAATGTGGGTATGACCACAAACAAAGGAAACATAGAATACCAACATAGACGTGTCCGCAGGACCAATGCTATGAAAGGATTGTGGAAATGTTGGGGAACCATTAATATGAATGTGATCCCGAACCGAGGTTCCCTTTAAGACTGGGTGCTGGAGTTTCCCGACCTCTGTGGGGGTGCGATGGGACATTCTCTTTTGGTATGAGTACTGGCACCACAGTACATACAAAGCCCTAATGTTATTCTTCTTGTGCACTCTTCATTGGATAAGGGTCCTCGGGCGGAGCCCAACTGCATCAGTTCTTCTGCCGGTGTGGATCGGCCCATTAAGGGTGGTGTAGCATCGGGAGGAGGTTTGGGAGCTCTCCCCTTCTTCCTTTCCGTCTGCCTCTCCTGCAATCTATAGTATAATTGCATCACAAGACCGATGTACTCAGCCAGGTTATGGGGGCGAGGCACCTGTGAAACCTCATCCTTCAATTCTTCTGACAATCCTCTTCTGAAGATTGTAGTTAGGGCGTCATCAGGCTAGGCTTAATAGTTAGTTAGACTAGAAATGCTTTGTCTATCTTAGGTCCCAGATACAGGTACCCGCCAATAGCATACGTTTCTTGGTGCTAGACGTGTGGATGTTTTATTTTATCAAGTGCTAGCAAATGTCAGTGTCATTTTTTAGGTTAATTAAACTTTTTTGCTGTTCTCTGTGTAAGTGTAAGTCTGTTGGAGATTTATATATCATATTTGGTATTGCACAAGTCACTTTATTTTGATTGAATATGCTTAATGTAATTGAATTTTTATGTATGTTTTGTAACAAATGTACTATATAATAAAGAATACAATTGGTATTAAGATGTGTTGATGATATAATTTAAATATTAACATCTACAATAATGTACGTGGGACGTGCTACTCTTGAGGAATCTAATATTGTACTTCACTGAGGGTGATCAATTTTGAGAGGGCTCTTATAGGTGGTGTCCTCCTTGGACATAAATACTTTGTTCTGGAGACAGTTGTGAGGTGTCAGGATCCTGTAGTGTATTTTTGAAGTTGCTTGAAGGGCGTGATCCTGACCTCTTTAAACACCCTTAGTTCTTTTAAGTTGGTTTGGCCTCCAGATTGTCTACATAGTTTTAAAAAATTGGGAGATTTTTCACTTCCAGGTATTTGCTGATTAAGCGGCTGCCCTCCTTAGTGTGCAGATTTTCACTTCTGGCCCATTCTATATAAGCAGCTTTTAAAATATGTGTTCACCCGTGGACCAAAACAGCACGGATTGGTTAATAACTCGAGAAGTTCAAGTTTATGAACAATATGTTTGACTTATTTGAACCACAGGCAAATTGTTTACACCAGGCGATGATATAAGGTCTTGGAGGGATTCTGCATAGTCTTTTAGGAAGTCACTATTCCATATTTCAATCCAATACAAGAGAGGTTTCAGCCAAATTATCTGGGCGATACCATCAATGCCTAGGTCTAGCCTAACTGGTAGATACAGCGAGCCGTAGCCAGCAGTTCCAACTACCTGGTTATTATAGACCTCACCCGCCCCAGAAATTATTTTATCATCATATTGTTTAGAGAAGCCTAGCATTGCGTCCCCTCTGCGATTTAAGATGTTACTGAATTTCTCGGTTTGTGAGCTCCAACTTATTGTATTACTGATTCTGATTCGTAACTAGTCAAAATCATTGACTGTTTCATTCATTGTATCCACTATGAAAAACCTAGGACAGCTCTCCCTCTTCTGCCTCGTAGATTTACAAACAACATTTTTTGTTTTACTAGCATTTAGCTTAAGCCCCTTGTCATTCGCAAGAATGCTGAAGGTTATTAATTGCTGCTGCAGGCCTTTCAGTGGTTTTGAAAGTAGGATAGCATCATCTGCCAAGAACAAGTTGGCCAGGCTCTTGCCACCACAATATGGGCATCCACCTCTTATCGCTTCTTACCGGGTCTGGGAGGGGGGGTCCTCGGTTCCGGCGGGTCCCATCATGGAAGCTTTACCCCTGCTGGTGCTTCGGTCCGGCTCCTCCAGTCCGGCCCCCGGCTCCTTGGGCACCGACAAGATTGCAGGTCTGCGCATGCACGGGCATCCGTGCCTGGCCCTCCGTGCATGCGCAGTCCGCTTGAAAACAGAGGCTTGCGTTCAAAGCCTCGCTTTGGTTCCTGGCCTATTTTCAGGTCCTGATTGCAGGGAATCGCTGTGTCTCAGTGTGGTCAGGGTTCCTGATTGTGTCCCTCGCACCTGGTTAGTCTAGCTTGCCTTGTGCTCTGCCTAGCCCGGCCATGCTTTTTTTGCTCTTTCCTGTCTTCTCCTTGTTCCTTATTGGCCTTCCCGATTCCAGTACTGCCTGCCTTCCTGGGTCTTGGTTGGGTCCCGGTTCCTTGGCTCTCTAGGTCTGGGAGGGTCCCAGCCCCTTGTTCCCGGTTTCTCTTGGGGGGTTCCCTGATTCCTCCCTCCTGTTTCCAGTATTTCCTTCCTTGCTACCTGGCAGTCTTCTGGATGGCTTTCTTTTAGTCTCTTGTTATTACCCTGCCTTGTGCTTTGCTTAGTACTCGGCTCTACAGAACCTCACCATCTGCACTGAACTTCAGTCGGTCATCCGGAAACCACCATTGTCATTTGGACTACATCTGGCCTTCTCTGTCAGTGCTTGCACTGTCCTGACATCACGCAAATCAGAGAAATGCTGTCCCGTGTTGTTGGGAGCCAGTCCATCCCCATCCTGTTGGAGATTACCAGGAGGGTGTTGGGTTGGTACCCCGCATTTCTTGTTCTACACATGAAGGATACGTCGACAGACTGACAGCCTCACCCCCCACTCACCATGAAGAACATGTAACCCGCGTTCACGCGATGCCTTGTTTAACAGATTGAAACGCCTTCCTTCCGGCTCAGATATGGATGAAGTCCAGGAACTTCGGGAAGAACTCCGAGCCCTATGCCTCGAGATGACCACCCTTCATCAAGAAAATATCTCTCTGCAGCAAGTGGTGGGTCAAGGCATCAGTGCAGCCCCTCAAACCAAAAGCACCATGGCTCACACTGCTCTCTTGGAGTTTGATGGAGAGCCTCACCGAGTGGCTGAGTTTTGCAACCATTGCAAAATACATTTTCTTTTCAGATCCGGTAATTTCAATTTGGACTAAGCTAAGATTATCTACATCCCAGGTAACCTAACTAGAAATGCGCTTGCTTGGGCTGCACCACTGGATTCCTCCGACAGCCGCATACTGAATGATTTTGTGGCCTGGATGTTTTCAAGTCACCTAATCTGGCTTCTGTCGGTGAGAACCAGCTGATGGACATCCGACAGGGCCCCAGCGATATAAAAGCTTATATCAGGCAATTCAGACAGTTGGCAACTGATTCGCAATGGCCTGAGATTACACAGAAGACCCTGTTTCATCATGGCTTGCGAGAGGAATATAAAGATGAGCTGTTGCCCATTCTGGAACCTGATTCTCTCCAAGTGCTAGTGGACCAAGTTCTACGCATTGACCATAGGGTCATAGAGATAAGCATTGAGTGACGCCGAGCCGAGAGATATCATCCCCGGCCTTCTGTGTGCCTTCGGGGTCAGAACCTATGCAGCTGGGGGCAGTCAGGGGTCCTTTGTCGCAGACAGAAAAGAAGTGAAGACAAACCCATCGTTTCTGCCTCTATTGTGGTGTTGTAGATCAGTATATGGGGTCTTGCCCATTGCATCCTCCAAGGAAGTCGGAAAACTGACAGCCTTGCCCTGTATGGAGAAGGCAACAGCAGGCCTCTCTTCTGTTTCAGTCCTTCCACCCATGCAATCCATGGCTTTGTTGATTTTGGAGATCAGGATTTTATGGCAGAATAAGAGTGTTAACACACTGGCTATGTGGTTTGCAGTGCTTCTGGCAATTACATTGATGCAGCTTTCATGACTAGCAGTGGCATACCTCTCAACCGCAAGGAACGTGTTACTGTAGTGGAAGTCATTGCTGGGACTAGGTTGCGCTTATCGATCGATGAACATCAGAATAAGATCTCCCTGGATGTTATAAAATCCCCTCCTACTGGATAGTGCTGGGTTTGCCCTGCTTGTTGTACCACAATCCACATATCAATTGGGAAACACGGGTGCTGGTGTTTGCTTCCACGCACTGTTCACAAGAGTGCTGTTCACAGGGTCTTGTCAGACTGCCTCCGATGCATGTCCATCCTCTTCTCAAAACATGCCAGTTTGTCTCTTTAGCATCCAGACAGTTCCTCCAAAGTATTCAGACTTCCTCTGAGTGTTTGCCGAACCCGTAGAAATTCCTCTACCACCTCATGGGCATTTTGATTGTTCGATCGACCTGTTGCCCAATGCAGTCATTCCTCATGGAAAGATATATCTCTGGCCCTATCCGAGAAAAAGGTCCTGCATGGTTACATTTCAGATTGTCTCAGAAAGGGTTACATTGTACCATCCAAATCCCCTGCAGGTTTTCCACTATTATTTGTACAGAAGAAAGTAGGAACACTTCATCCGTGCATCGATTATCGCTAGTTTAATGACATTACATGCAAGGACAGGTACCCCTTACCGCTCATCTGCAACATCATTGAATCATTGCATACTGATTGTGTTTTCAATAAGTTGGATCTTAGGGGGCCTACCACTTAGTTTGGATCAAGGAAGGGACGAGTGGAAGATGGCCTTCAAGACACCATTCGGGCATTATGAGTATCGTGTTATGCCATTCGGCTTGTGTAACACCCCAGACTTCTTCCAACATTTCATGAATGTCATCTTTTCTGATCTAATCGGCATTACAGTATGGGTTTATCTCGACAATATCCTCATCTTTTCCACCAGTCAGGGGGAACATGTCATTCATGTCAAGGAAGTACTCCGAAGGCTGTCCCACAACGATCAACTATCTCTCTGCGGCAAGTGGTGGGTCAAGGGAGGAGTTCAGCCCCTCAGACCGAAGGCACCATGGCTCACACTGCTCCCTTGAAGTTTGATGGAGACCCTCGCCGAGTGGCTGAGTTTTGCAATCATTGCAAAATACGTTTTCTTTTCCAGCCCGGTCATTTCAATCTGGACAAAGCTAAGATCGGCTACATGCTAGAAACTAACTAGAAATGAGCTTGCTTGGGCTGCACCACTGGTTTCCTCTGACAGCCCCATACTGAATGATTTTGTGGTCTTCGAAAGACATTCCTGGACGTTTCAAGTCACAATCTGGCTTCCATCACTCAGAACCAGCTGATGGACATTCGACAGGGCCCCGGCGACATAATAGCCTGTATCAGCCGATTCAGACAGTTGGCAACTGATTCGCAATGGCCTGAGATTACACAGAAGACCCTATTTCATCATGGCTTGTGAGAAGAATATAAAGACGAGCTGTTGCCCATTCCGGAACCTGATTCTCTCCAAGCGCTAGTGGACCAAGTACTACGCATCGACCATAGGCTCACAGAGAGAAGTGGTGAGTGACGCCGATCCCAGAGCTATCATTCTGAGCCTTCTGTGGTGCTTTCGGGAGGATAGCTCAGGGGCAACGTTCTTGCCTTGGAAGCAAAATGACACAGAGCAACGCCGGTTCGATCCCCGGATCTGCGCTTAGAAACCTCTGGGTATTAAGCACATTATATATAACCAATTACAATAGGTATGCCAAGCCTGAAAAATTCAATTTTCATCAAAAAAGCACGGAATTCCTGGGGTATGTGGTTAGCAGTACGGGAATTCTGATGGATTCTGCTAAAGTGTGAGCAATACAGGATTGGAAACAACTACACGATTTAAATTTGTTGCAGCGATTCCTAGGCTTTGCAAACTTCTACCGTCGGTTTATACCTCACTTCTCGCACCTGACGGCAGTATCGTCTCACTTGACCAGTGACAAGATACCCTTCCAATGGGACTCTCAATCAGATGCAGTTTTCCTGGAACTCACGAAAGCCTTTATGTGAGTACCCATTCTACGGCATCCCGAAAATGAGAATCCTTTCCTAGTCGAGACCTATGCATCGTAATTGGAGTAGTGTTGTTGCAACGAGATCCTAATAATGAAATCAAACACCCGGTAGCCTATTACTCTCGGAAGCTATCTCCCAGCGAAAGAAACTACACAGTCAGTGAGAAAGAACTCCTGGCCATAAAAGCAGCATTTGAGCAATGGAGACATCACCTGTTGGGGGGGGAGATCTCCTGTGGAGGTTCGCACCAACTACAGAAACCTACAATATTTACGTTCATGCAGTGTTGGACCTCCCGGCAGGCTCGCTGGGCATTCTTCTTTTCTCATTATGATTTCATAGTGACATACATACCTTGTACCCAGAATCTGAAGGCAGATGCACTTTCACGGTCCCTGTAGAACAACATTGAAGGATCCAATATTGATGTCCCACTGATAGCTCTGAAGAATTTTCTGCTTTCACTTGCTCCACATCTACTGTCCCTTTTGAGAGAAACCCAGACGGATCCAGCCAGGCCAAGACTTTTACATCGACCTCGTGTATGTGACTGTGACGGTTTATTGTTCTTTAAGGAATGTCTATACATACTCATTGTCACTCTGCGGACGTCCATTTTGCAAAGCTTCCACGTTTCCATCATCAGCGGTCATCGTGGGGACAAAGCCACTCAGGAATTGGTCGCTTGACAGTTTTGGTGGCCAGGATGGGCCATTCAGGTAAAGAAGTACGCAAATTCCTGTTCTGTTTCCGCTCAAGTCAAGACCCCATGCAAAAGACCTATGGGCCTCCTGCAGCCTACGGTAACACCACCGTACCCGTGGCATACCATCACCACCAACTCTATTGTCAAACTACCTCCTTCTAAAGGGTACACCTGTATCATGGTCATAATGGACTACTTTACCAAAATGGCACACTTCATTCCATTTCCCAAGATTCCTTCTGCTTCCCAGATGGCACGCAGCTTCCTACACAAGGTGTATCGTCTTCATGGTCTTCCAGAAAAAATACTGTCGGACTGGGGTTCTCTGTTTATCTCCTCATTTTGGAACCAGTTGTGTCATCATTTAGACATTCAGTGCGCACTGAGCTCAGGGTATCACCCCCAGACCAACAGACAGATGGAACAAACAAATCAAACACAGGAACAGTACTTACGGTGCTACGCTAATGACGCACAAGAAAACTGGCTGGAACATTTGGACACTGCTGACGTGGCGTATAACAACTCTATCCATTCCGCCACTGGACTTAGAACTTTTGTTTGTTCCTTCGGAGTACATCCCGAGTTGCTGCCCTTTCACCCGGTGTTGGCCCGTGCTGTCCCGTCTGCCGTTGAAATGGTGACCATCATCAGCGACCAACACAAATTGGAAGCTGGTACTTTAGCAGAGGCCGAGAGTGCATGAAAGCACAGACTGACAAGAGGCATACCCCTGAGCTCATGCTCCAGGCAGTGACATAGTATGGTTATCTCCAAAGAACCTACCAGTGCACAACCTGCCTACCAAATTGGCCCCTTGTTATTTTGGACCCTTTAAGATCCTCAAGCGCTTGTCTGCAGTGGCTTTCTGCCTGCAGTTGCCCCACTCTTGGCGCATCCACCCTGTCTTCCACATCTCTCTCTTAAAACCCTGTGTGCATGCCACTTATGGTCGCTCTTGCTCTCGCCCTGCCTCAATTAGCATACACAGGGTTCTAGACTTCAAAGTTCAGGAGATCTGCGATTCACGGATTTGACGTGGGATGCTCCAGTTTTTGGTTGATTGGAAGGGCTACCTGGCATGTGATTGCAACTGGGAACCCTGCAATTTTGTGCATGCCCTGTGTTTGGTTCGTGAATTTTTCCTTTGGCATCCCTGGAAGCCCTGTGTTCAGGGCCTTCCTGGGAGAGGGTATGGTGTCATGCCACTTACCGGGTCTGGGAGTCAGGTTACTCGGCTCCAGTGGGTCCCATCATAGAGGCTTTACCACCGCTAGCACTTCGGTCTGGCTCCTCCGGTCCGGGTCCCTGACTCCTTGGGCAGCGCTACGATTGTGGGTCTGCGCATGAGTGTGCATCGCGCCTGACCCTCCACGCATGCGCAGTCCGCTTGGAAACCGAGGCTTGTGTTCCAAGCCTCGCTTTGGTTCCCGGCCTATTTCTGGGTCCCAATTGCAGGGAATCACCTTGTCTCAATGCAGTCAGGGTTCCTGATTGTGTCCCTCGCCCCTGGTAGTCTATCTTGCCTTGTGCTCTGCCTAACCTTGCACGGCATTTTTTGCACTTTTCTGGTTTCTCCTTTTTCCTCGCTCGCCTTCCTGATTCCGGTACTGCCTGCCTTCCTGGGTCTTGGTTGGGCCCTGGCTCCTTGGTTCTCTAGGTCTGGGGTGGGGGTGCCTGCCCCTGGTTCCCAGTTTCTCTTTGGGGTGTTCCCTGCTTCCTCCCTCCTGTTTCCAGTATCTCCTTCCTTGCTACCTGGCAGTCTTTTGGCTGGCTTTCTTTCAGTCTCTTGTTATTGCCCTGCCTTGTGCCTTGCTTAGTATCCTGCTATCCGGAACCTCGCCATCTGCACCAAACTTCAGCTGGTCATCCCGACACCACCATTGTTATTCGGACTACATCTGGCCTTCTCTGTCAGTGCTTGCACTGTCCTGACGTCACGCAAATCAGAGAAGCGCCGTCTTGTGGCATTGGCAGCCAGTCCAGCCACATCATGTTGTAGATTACCATGAGGGTGTTGGGTTGGTACCCTGCGTTGCATGTTCTACACCTGAAGGATACGTCGACAGGTTGGCAGCCTCACCTCCCCGCTCACCAGAAAGAAAGAAAGAACAGGTAACCAGTGTTCATGAGACACCTCGTTTAACAGTACGCCTGTCTGACACTCACATCAATCTTGAAGGACACAGTAAATCCAACATCACAGCCACCTCTCACCCTTGCAAATTTGTCTGTGTACAGCAACCTAATGGCACCACTAAATCTGACGGAATTGCTAATTTTTCCATTACAAGCCAGAGTTTCGACCGGGTGACAATGTTAAGGCTGTTTGGAGATCTACGAAAGCCAGTTATATGGATTGTGCCTTAATTAAATTGCCAAAACCAATTATAAGTGAATTACTTGATCAGTGGTTGAGACTCTTTTTCTAAAGCCTGTTTTTAGGGGAGGTAATATGTTTAGGAACTGACACCAATTTTCCAGCCTAGATTGCAACACTTTTGCAAATATTTTCCCTAAGGGGTCCAGCACCGAAATAGGGCCATCATTTTGTGGTAGATCACGGGCACCCTTTTTGTGGATTGGGACCAAAGTAGCCAATTGCAAGTCACTGTATTTGCTGTCAAAAGTTGATTAAAAATTGTTGTCAAAAAGGGAATCCATATATCAGAATGTTCTTTAAAAATATCAACAGGTATAAAATCCGGCCTAGTGCCTTGCTTGCTTTTTGTGCTGTTAGTGCCACAGACACCTCAAATGGCAAAATAGAATTGCTAAACTCTGCCCTCTTGCTTCAGCCAATGTAATTTGGCTAGAGGTGATTTCATCTGGTAGACTCGCATTACATAAGGTGTCGTAACAATCCAACCAATGTTGCCCAGTAATACCACTATTTGGAGTCATAGGTAGACAATCACCCCCTTCGTGACCCTGTTGACTAGCAGCAACAAATCTTGTTTAATATGTGCCTGCAAAGCCCTGTGCAGATTTTGCTATTCATGTTTAGAAAACTCACATCTCTTTCTGTCCAATAGGTGTTTATATTCCAGCCTCAGAAAAGCCACAATGTGCTTATCCCTTCACTTTCATTAAAAATTGTATTTGAATTTATATACTCAAACAATATGCAGAACATTAACTTCCCCGAACCTCCCTCGCCCCCCACTCCACTAAGGTCCATCCAAAACTCCCATAGATCTCTTCCAAGAACTTGGGCGATCTTCACGGGATTGGGGTCTCCATTTCTTGAAGGGGCCTTCCTCTGCGTCCTCTAGCTTGTAGGAGGACTTGTGATCGCGTCCCTCCTGACCTATTTCACCCCAAGGAGCCTCATTCGTCGTGGTCACCAGGGTCCCCTGGAGTCTTTTTGAAGGAATATCATCACTATGTCCCAGTCCACAATAAAGCCCTGGTGGTTCCCCTGGATGGAGTATGTCACCCATTCCATAGAGGCAAACTGCCATATTTTGCTCACCCATTCATGTTCCTTCAGGGGATCTCTCGTTTTTCATTTTTGGGCAATCACTAGGGCTCCTGAAAGCATTAGTATTACGTATAATTTGCTTTGTGCCTTGGACAGGAGTTCTTCGAGTGTGTCTCCCAACCCCATAATGGCTTCCCCCTGAGTGCCTTTGTCCTGGACCAAAGTCATTTCTGTGACTGCAGCTGTTACCATGTCCCAGTATCCCTGGATGAGGGGACAACCCTACCACACGTGCCTCCAGGTTCCTTCCTCCCCACAGCCTCTCAAGCATTCTTTCCATGCTTGAGGATACATTTTGCTCAGAGCTGTCGGATGAAGTGCCATTGGCACATTAGATTGGTCCAAAATTCCTGTATTTGTATTAATTTCACCAGCTCTGGAATATTCCCCCACAGTCTTTCCCATTCCTCTTCCTCTATCTGGCAGCCCAGTTCGTCCTCCCAACGCTTCCTGTATCGGGTGGGCCAAGTGGCCCTGTGTTGTTTTATGAATTTATAGAGGATGTCTACCAGATTCTTGTCTCCTGTGGTTGCTAAGGTCAATTTGTCAAAGGGCGTTAAGGGTGCCAGCGCTGCCTTCTTTATCTCTGGTTGGAGTAGCCAGTGGCGCATTTGCATACATCTGAACCTCTCTCCTTCCGCGAGAAAAAAGTCAGTCTTGCAATGATTGAATGATTTGATTTACTCTCCTTCAAACATGTCTCGTATCATCCAGCAGCCCCCCTTTTCCCAGTTAAGAAAGCCTTTCCCCTTCCTTGCCCAGGTGAGAATTGTTGATTATAGAGGATCGGGTTAAAAGGTGAGGGATAGGTTGTGTGTTCCAAGATAGTCCCCAGATCATCCCATGTCTCTCCCACAAGTGATCCTATTGTGCTCTTGTATACATTAGGGGGTCTGTCTCTCTTGGGCATCCACAGGACTGCCTCTAAGGGTCCTCTCACTAGTGCTTGCTCCATCTGTCTCCATCCCTTGTTTCTATCATTTTTGGACCAGTCTCTGATCACTCTCATCTGGGCTGCTTGGTAGTATGGTCTGAAGTCCGGAGCTCCCAAACCTCCCCTAGTTCTTGGTCTTTGCATGAGGATCCTCCCCAACCTGGGCTTTTTATTGTTCCAGATGAATTCCCCTATGGATTCTTGGAGATTTCTGAATAATGCTCTAGGGACTTTCGTTGGTATTGTCATGAAGTAGTACAAGATTTTTGGGAGAACTACCATCTTTATTGATATTGTTATTGATATTTTATTTCTATCGTGCTCGTACACAAGTGTTTCAGAGTGCGACAAGGCAAGGGAGGGGAACAGGGGAGAACAAAACAACCATCTTATTAGGCCCAGTGATGTTGAGAACGCGCAAGTGCATGGGAGAGGGGGAGGGGAAAAGTGCATGGAAGGGGGAGAAGTGGAGAGTGCGGAGTAACGGAGAAACAGATAAATATTAAGAAATAAATAAATAATAAATGCAACAAACAGTGGTAGTGCAGCCAGCAATTGGCAAGTGCTGGGTTTAAGGCAGCAGAGAGGGTAGGTCTGATAAGGACAGGAAGAAAAAAGTGGGGGGCTGTATGGGTGCAGATACAGACCCCAGTGCACGGGGTGGCCAGGAGGCAGTGCGGGAGGGTGGCAGGGTGAGCAGGTACCAGGGTCCAAAGGACAGAGGTTTACCAGGTGCACGGTGCCAAGAGAGAACATATCAGCAGGGGAGAGGGGGAGCGAAGGCAGAAACAAAGAGAAAGGTCTCGAGGTGCTTTCGGAACTGGAGATGGTCCTTCTCAAGTTTTAGAGTGGCAGGGAGGCTGTTCCACAGGGAGGCCCCAGCTGAAGACAGAGATCTACCTTTCGTTTCTTTGAAAAAAGACTGACCCTGAGGTAGAGGAGCGAAATTTGAGAGGGCAGGTATTTGCCGAGGGATAGCTGAAGGTATTTTGGCCCCAGGCCCCAGAAAGCCTTGTGGACAATGCAGAGGGTTTTGAATTTAATCCTTTCATCCACTGGGAGCCAATGGAGAGATTTCAGAGCTGAAGAGATACGATCCCAGGGTTTGAGGCCAAGGACACATTTTGCAGTCCTGTTCTAGATTAGTTGCAGAGGGCGGAGAGTAGAGGCAGGTAGATTTAGAAAGAGGCTATTACAATAGTCCAACCTAGAAAGAACCATAGCTTGAGAGACCATGAGCTTCTGGTGGAAGGAGAGGAAAGGCAGAGTACCTCTGAAGAGGTGCAGTAGGAAGTTTGACTTTTTAGAGGCATCAGAGATGTGGGCGGAGAAGGAAAGTGTGGAGTCAAAGATGACCCTGAGGTTCTTAGCCTCGAAGGTGGGGGTAGGAGGAGGGCCAGGTGAGGCCGGCAGAGAGTGAGGGAAAGGATGGTGAAGATGTGCCGATGAGGAGGATCTCCATCTTGCTGGCATTCAGGCAAAGATAATTTCCGGAACACCAATCTTGAATGGCAGTTAGGCAATCAGAGATAAGAGAGGGAGAGGAGGTGGCCGAGGGCAGCCTGAAAATGGGATGAGTGACGTCAGTTTAGTACTGGAAATTTGAATAGAAAATGGCAATGCAGTGGGTGAGAGTTGCCAGGTATTGGTTGAAAAGCCAGGGCGAGAGGTTAGAGCCCTGGGGAACACCACAGGTAGAGAGGAAGATAGATTATAGGAAGGACACAACTTGGACCTGGGAGGGTCCATCAGAGAGGAAAGAGGTCAGCCAGGCCAGAGCCTGATCAGTGATTTCCAGGTTATCACGGAGACAGTTGAGCAGGATGGTATGGTTGACCATGTCAAAGCCAGAAGAGAGATCGAGGAGGATGAGGAGAGAGGGAATGTTAGAGTCAAGGTTGGAGAGAAGATCTTCACGGGTGTTCAGGAGAGCAGTTTACATGCTTCTGGCAGCTTTGAAGCCAGACTGGCGGTCATGGAGACAGCCAACAGAATTGGAATGAAGGTTAAGCTGAGAGATGGCCAACTTTTCCAGGAGTTTGCTCAGAAAAGGAGTAATGGAAATGGGGTGATAGTTAGCCGGACAAGAAGGATCTGCTGTGGGTTTCTTGAGAAGAGGATGCACAAGGGAGAGCTTCAGAGAGGAGGGGAAGGATCCTGAGGCAAAGGAGTGGTTGCAAAAAATCTGCAAGGGCCGAAGCGAGGGTGTCAATGTGGTCCTTGATGGTTTTAGAGGAACCGGGATGAACCTGTTTAGATGAGTCTTTCATAGATCGGACTTGTCTAGCGACCTCATCAGGGCAGAAAAGAGGAAAGGACGGAGGGGGAGAGGTGGAGAGGGTTGACAGGATGTCCTGGGTTTTTCAGATAAAGTGAGAGGCAAGGGCATTGCAAAGAGCCTGGGAGGCAACAGGAGGCGTAGAGACTGCAGCAGAGTTAGCCAGCTCCTTGCTGATTTTAAAGAGTTCGGTTGAGTTGTTAGATTCCGCAGAGACTCGAGCTTGAATGTGGACTCTCTTCTTGGTGAGGACAGAGAGTCAGTATTGCCTTTGGAGCAGGCGACAGGCCAGTTTGTCAGAAGATGAACAAGAAGCTGTCCATTTCCTCTCAGCCACCCTACACTTACGTTTAAGTGTAGCTAGGTCGGAGTCACACCAGGAATTGCACGTGGCTTTGGACTTCAAACGGATCCTCATGACAGGGGCAAGAGCATCAAGAGTATCAGAAATTGAAGAGTAGAACAGAGACAGGGTTGTGTCAGGATGTGAGACAGCCAGAGGTGGAGGGGTGGGAGAGAAGGTGGTGGCAAAAGCCTCTACTGACACACGCTTCATGGGCCGGATGTCTGAGAAGGTAGCTGGCAGTGTTGGGGTAGGCTTGGCTTGGGGGGAAGAGAGGGAGAGATGAGAGGAGAGGAGGGAGTGATCGCTCCAGGAGAGAGAAGTGGTCAGAGGGATGGAGAGGGGGAGGTCAGAGGAGATCAAGACATCAAGTGTGTGCCCTGCAGAGTGAGTCAGGCCAGAGGGGAGGATGGACAGGGAGAGGGAGTTGCAGAGGTCACGGAAGAGTACAGAGGAGGAACGAGGAGAGTCTAAATGGATATTGAGGTCACCGAGAGGGAGGAGTTGAGTGGTAGAGGCCAGGAAGGAGGAGGAGAGGTCCGCCCACTCAGAGAGAAATGAGGTGATTTGACCAGGAGGCCGGTAGATGGTAGCCACAGAAAGAGGCATTCAAAAGAGGAGTAGGTCTGAGTTGGAATGATAGAGGCAGGAATCCACTCAGGAAAGATCTGGGCTACCCCCCGCCCCCCACCGGACCGGGAGGATCTGAGTGCAGAGAGGATCTTGTAGCCATCAGGGAGGAGAGTGTCAAAGCTTGTGACAGAGCTGGCTGTGAACCATGTCTCAGTAAGACCAAGGGCATCAAGGTCTAGTTCTTCAAGGAGGTGGCAGATGTCAGAGGAGTGTCTGACAGCAGAGCGAGAGTTGGGAGTGGCAAGATGAAGAAGGTTGCCAGCCTTAAAGACCTTCCGGGGAGGGGTGCAGAGCAGAGGTACGCCCAGCGGAGCAGAAAGATCCCTAGGAGGGGCAGAGGAGAAGGAGAGAGAGGGCAAGGTAGCCAAGGGGAGAGAGGAGGCAACAGCAGGAGATATGATATAATATGGGATTTATAACGCACCTATACACAGAGGAAATTGATGAGGCGAGGGAAGCGCCTTTTAAAGAGGAGGAGATTTACTTGAGGGCCTTGGACCAGAACAGTGCCATTAATGTAGACATTAATGATGACTTTAGAGGAGTCTAAGGAAGCCATGAGAACTTCCCAGCGAGTGCCACCATTAATGGGAGAGGAGGAGATAGGACAGAGCACAGAGATCATATGAAGAGTCTATAGATCTGGCGAAGGAACGACAAAGAGGATGTCGGTGAGGGTCTGTCTGGAGGAAGTATTGGAGTAGGTGTCGGCAATAGGAAGACCAGGGTTAGAGGCCAAGATATCCTTTTTGAACTTCTTCCTACCAGACTTAGTGAGAAGGGAAGGATAGTCAATGGAAAAGCAGTTGGAAAAGATAGGAGAAACAGAAAGCGCCATGGGGTCGGCAGCAAGGAGAGGATGGAGAAACTGGGGGGGCTAAGGCAGGTAGGTGTGGCAAAAAAAAGAGTGGTGAGGTCATTGGTGGCAGTACCAGACTGATTTGCATATGGCTGGACCCCTTTTACAATGGTGCAGACGGGCTAAAAAACAGTGGTGTGGAAGGTTGCCTAGAGCAAAGCCAGTGGTACAGATTCATTTGAAACCTTCCACCCATCACTTTTGTGGTCACAGTTTGTCTCACTTTGTGAGGGAGGGTATGCCCAGACGTGGGTCCCTTGCTCGCTGTGCCATAGGGAACCAAGCTGCACCTCACTGAGGAGGCCCAACAAGGCCGAAACATGTCTGCGGTTGCTTGTGTTTCCATGCAGAGGGGACCTGGCCTAGCAGTTCGGGCTGGGCTGTTGCCATTGGTGGCAGTACCAGACTGATTTGCATATGGCTGGACCCCTTTTGCAATGGCGCAGACGGGCTAAAAAACAGTGTTGTGGAAGGTTGCCTAGAGCAACGCCAGTGGTACAGATTCATTCCAAAACTTCCACCCATCACTTTTGTGGTCACAGTTTGTCTCACTATGTGAGAGAGGGTATGCCCAGACGTGGGTCCCTTGCTCGCTGCTCCATAGGGAACCAAGTTGCACCTCACTGAGGAGGCCCAACAAGGCCAAAACATGTCTGGGGTTGCTTGTGTTTCAGTGCAGAGGGGACCTGGCCTAGAAGTTCGGGCTGGGCTGCTACCCTTGGTGGCAGTACCAGACTGATTTGCATATGGCTGGATCCCTTTTGCAATGGCACAGACGGGCTAAAAAACAGTGGTGTGGAAGGTTGCCTAGAGCAACGCCAGTGGTACAGATTCATTCGAAACCTTCCACCTATCACTTTTGTGGTCACAGTTTGTCTCACTATGTGAGAGAGGGTATGCCCAGACGTGGGTCCCTTGCTCGCTGCTCCATAGGGAACCAAGCTGCACCTCACTGAGGAGGCCCAACAAGGCCGAAACATGTCTGGGGTTGCTTGTGTTTCCATGCAGAGGGGACCTGGCCTAGCAGTTCGGGCTGGGCTGCTACCATTGGTGGCAGTACCAGACTGATTTGCATATGGCTGGACCCCTTTTGCAATGGCGCAGACGGGATAAAAAACAGTGGTGTGGAAGGTTGCCTAGAGCAACGCCAGTGGTACAGATTCATTTGAAACCTTCCACCCATCACTTTTGTGGTCACAGGTAACTGGGCCAGCAAGTTACAGAAAAGCAACAGTATACAAGCAAAATACTGAGAATTTAGCAAAAACAGCAAGATTTGACTTTCCAGCCAAAAGCAAAAACAGCAAGATGTGACTTTCCAGCAAAAAACATAAACAGCAAGATTTGACTTTACAGCAATAATCAAAAACAGCAAGATTTGACTTTACAGCAAAAAGCAAAAACAGCAAGATTTGACTTTCCAATCAGAGATTTAGATGTTAGCAAAGGGTTTTATGAAGCACTGCGCATCAGGATGACAACATGGAAGTAACAAGCAGAAAGAACAGTGATAGTCAAAGGTGGTACAAGTGAGTCCAGAAGGAAGGAACTAACCCATAGTTATAGAGGGGACAATGTCAAGGCAGTCCACATTTCTTAGAGGAGTGAGGTGGCAGCATCATTGTGGTTAAGGAGCAGGGGGACTCCAATTAGCCTTCTGGAAGCGGAAGGGGCCTTAGGAGTGGGCCTTTGCTGAGAGGGCCGGCTAAAGGCTGCTGGTCCCTGGTTGGAACGAAGAAAACACTCAGCAACCAATGGGAGTGCTGCACTGGGAGAGGTAGTTCAGCCAGCCTGCACACACAACAAAGAAAACCAAGGCAGCTATTTTGGAAGGGCCAAAAATAAGTCAAATAAGCAGGCAATAGTGGGAAAAACTTGTGCCTTCTAAATAGCAAGGCAGCTTCAGGTATTAAAAAGCTCAAAAAATGGCAGCACGATGAAAGTGGCCAATAAAAAAGTGTTTCTCCAACAATTTTAAGTAATTTTCGTTTTTCTTCTTTTTTTTCAATTTTCGATTTTTCAGGTTTAGTAATTCCCCTTCAGGTGCAGTAATGCAGAGAAAGTGCACCTTCCTAATGGAGGGGTCAGCAGCCAGGCACAAACTTCACATGTGCAGGAAACAACAGATGGCCAGGAGGGTGGAAACAGGACCTCACTCTCAGTGAAAAGCATTGATCCTACCTAACCATGAGACCCTGATTGGACTCCAGTCCTGCAGAAGTGTTTTGATGCAGGCAATCAGGGGCGGGTCATTTTCCTGGTATCGGGATTCAATATCCCTAGTGTAAAGAAACGCACTGGTGGGGGGCGTTTGTACTCCTGCTCACTAAACAGCAGAGAAGAGGCACAGAGGACCCCAGCCAAGATTCTCTATAAGGTAGCTATGGTTGAGCAATCAAGGCCTAGCTTCTCAGGAGGTGATGCGGGCTGGTTCTTAAGTACAGTGTAGTCCCCACTGTATTAGTTAAAACACAATCTTTATATAAATAAGGTTCAATGTTATATACACAATCACGATAAATCACTTTGTGCTCCGACAATTCTAAAAGGGTAAATATATACAGGTCTAGGTGATACCACGATTACTCTGATTCCATTAAATTGCATCAACAGTACTCAGTTCAAATAGCATACGAATCAACACAGCAAAACAATATCAACCATAGACTTAGGAAGAAGACAGTTGGTTAGACAATTGGCAAAACACTGAGCCCCTACCACTAGGCACAGTTCCGCATGAGGATCCCCCCACCTCGGCAACCTGTAAATGAAGATGCACTACAAGCCCAGTCCAGATATTGTCTATCATAGTCTTGTCTTCTTCTGTAGTTCTGCAACCCAATGTACCTTGTGTTGTAGAGTTCTTTGCCAGGGAATTGACGGGCCCTTCTTGAGTGCACTCCCTTTCAAGCCGGATCCACGGGTCGTCGAACTTCTGAGATGAAGAAAGGGTGAAGATTGTCGTTGAGGCAGGAGCTTCGGTCCTTGCGGTTCTCATTGATGAGTGATTGAAAACCTCCTGCAGCAGGTGAGTCGTGCGGTGCACCTCAATGACGATGGTTCATTGCCGCAAAGAGTTAGTGAAGAACTTTTGCCCAAGCAAGGGTGTTGAGTCGTCAGCGTTTGGCGTCGGCGAACGGGATGTGACCACAGCTGGCTTCAGTAGCTTTGTCGACGTCTCTGAGGTATTTAGTGGTGGGAAACCCACAGGCGGATTCTCCTCAGTCGTCGGCAGCCTTGACTTTCTCCGGCAGGACGAAAGCGGTCGACGAGGATGAACAAGGGAGTCCTTGGTTCAAAATGTTCTTAGGAAAACGGGAGCACAGCGGCTCCGGTCGGCGACAGCGGTCGTCAACGGTGCACAGCTGTCTGGTGCTTTTTTTCTTTCTCCTCGGCGGTCCCCTTCTTCAGTCGGGAGCCTTTTGTAGGTCTGTCTACCAGGGAGCTTTGGCAAAGATCAGCTGGTGCACAATGGTCCCTCATAGCTCAGGGAGAGGTCTCCTTACCAGGCTTCTCTTGGATCAGTTCTTGAAGACACAGCAGCTTTAAGATTACACGGAAGGGATCAGCGGTTCACCTTCTTCTTCCGGCTCGGCTTCGAGAGTAAGCATCAAGTATCAGCTTCAGCTTCTGAACAATTTCTAGCAGTGAGAGGCTCCCAGATATACTAGTTGATTTCCCATTCATTCTGCTGGGTCAAACTCAGGCAACCAATCACTCAGAAGGGCATTCAGGCAGTCAGTCAGCCAGCCAATCAGGCGCACAGTGCATTCAGGCCATTAATGACCATCCAGACACTTACAACACAGAATGTGGATTCGGACAAGTACTCTGCCATTCGGCACTACACATTGCATTCATACCAGATTCGGGCAGGGCTGTTTCAGTCATTGTGTTAAACACCAGATACTAGACACCCGTAACACAGAATGCGTATTTGTCACACACTCCATTCACCCAGGTCCCACCCCACGGGTGTACCCACAACATACGGTCGTTGGGAAGGCTCCATCTAGTCTGGTCGGCACTTCCCCACACTACCATATATGGAACTTCCACCCAACAGCCAGTCAGGGGGAAGGGACAGAGTCAGGGTTTCCCGGGACTTTGGGAAAACCAAGCTAACAGGCAATGGAAGGCAAGAGGCCACGGGGGCCATTTTGTCTCCATCAGGAATCCAAAATGGAGGACGCTCAGGGCACCTGTAAATTTCAGCACGGAGTTGCCACCAGCCCGTACCCTGCTCTGTGGGCCACCCACAGGTGCCCAAAAACACACACTAGTACAGGGTTGTTCTCCCACCCAAGGGTTCCATAAGGGTATCCCAAGGGTCTGTTCACCAAACCAAAAGAGAGAGTTGCACCACCAGGAGTCCCACATGAACTCCTGTGTGGAAAACACAACAAAACAGGATAGAAAGCAATAAAGGACAAGGATACGGAGGCCCTGTCCCTCTGATGCATTTCCAGCATCAAAGGCACATCCCCCCCAGACTGAGGTTAGGGCGTCTAATCTCCCACGAGATAGACACCCTCATCTAGACAGTCAACATACCTTCTGGAAAGGCCATCTGCATTATCGTGATTCTTCCCTGGTCTGTGCTCTATGGTGAAGTCTAGCCCTTGCAGGCTAATGGACCACCTGAGCAGTTTTGGGTTTTCACCCTTCATCTGCATAAGCCACTTCAGGGGCTTATGGTCTGTTTGGACCTTGAACGTAGCAGCCGTAAGGTAGGGCCTAAAACTCATAAGGCTCCAAATTATACTAAAACATTATTTTTCATCAGTAGCCCACCTAAGTTCCCTACCCTTGAGTTGTCTACTGATGAATATGATAGGATGTTCTCTTCCTTTGTCATCTAACTGGGACAAGACAGCTCCAATTCCGGTGTTGCAGGCGTCAGTTTGAACGATAAAGGGTTTGCGTAGTCAGGCACACTCAACACAGGTGCCCTGCACAGACATTCCTTCAAGCCAGTAAAGGCCCTCTGACAATCTTCATTCCAAATAACCTTCCTCAGTTGCTTGGGTGAAGTCAGAGCTGTCAGAGGTGCAGCTATAGCTCCATAGTCTGCCATGAAGTTGCGGTAATACCCAGTGAGGCCCAAAAAGGCTCTCTCCTGGGTTTGAGTAGTGGGAGTCTTCCAGTCATGTACATCCTGTACCTTACTGCGGACAGGTTGGATTTGACCCCCTCTTACCTCATGACCAAGATACGTGACTTTCCCCTTGATAGTGAGGTTAGCCCTTTTCAAGGGATGCAACACCTTATCCAGATGTGTCAAATGCTCTTCCCAGGTGGAACTGTAGACTTCAATGTTGTCTAAGTAGGCCGCAAAAAAGGCCTCCAGCCCACTGAGCGCATGATTGACCAATCTCTGAAAGGTGGCAGGGGCATTCTTCAACCCAAAAGGCATGACCCTAAACTGGTAGAGTCTATCAGGTGTTGAGAACACCGTCTTTTCCTTGGCATTGCCAATAGCCTGAGGTTAGGTCAAAGGTGCTCACAAATTTGGCAGCACCTATGGTGTCCACGAGCTCATCAGCCCGGGGCAATGGGTGCACATCAGTTTTGGTGATGCCATTGACTCCTCTGTAGTCCACACAGAACCTCCGATCCTTGGTACCTGCCTGGGAACTTGGCTTAGGTACAAGGACCACTGGACTGGACCAGGGACTAGTTGAGGGTTCAATAACACCCAGATCCAACATCTTGTCGACCTCAGCCTGGATGTGGTTCTTAACTGTATCTGACATATGGTAGCATCTGCTTTTGACAGGCACACTGTCACCAGTGTCAATTTCGTGCCTACACCAAGGTGTAAGGCCTGGTGTTAGTGAGAACAGAGAGGCATACTGCCGGAGCAAATCCCTGAAGGCCATCTGCTGCTCTGTAGTCAGATCTGGAGAGAGATGCACTCCCTCCACTGAGCCATCCTGAGGGTTGATATGCAGAAAATCAGGAA
The DNA here is from genome assembly GCF_040938575.1 of Ambystoma mexicanum. Classification (NCBI taxonomy): domain Eukaryota; kingdom Metazoa; phylum Chordata; class Amphibia; order Caudata; family Ambystomatidae; genus Ambystoma; species Ambystoma mexicanum. Next base: position 277,760,060 of record NC_090938.1, on the reverse strand, counting down.
TGGGCTCACTCTGGTCTTCTTCTTGTTCTGAAGCGAGTAAGAGACACGAGACTTCAGCTCGCCTATGGAAAGGCTTGAGCCTGTTGATGTGGAATACCTGAAGGGCTACCCCAGGGACTCCCAGGTCAACCAGATAATTAACTTTGCCCATCTTGGAGATGATCCTGAAAGCTCCAGTCCACTTATCTGCCAAAGCTCGAGGCTTGGTATGCTCCATCACAAGGATTTCCTGTCCTGGAATCCAATCCACTTGCGAGGCTTTAAGGTCATGCCAGTATTTATTCAGTTCCTGGCTTGCCTTAAGATTTGCTGTCACCTGACCCATCATCTGTGTCATCCACCGCCTGAAGCCTAACACATAGTCCCCCACTTGCTTGAAAGGGACCTGGAGGGGTGGATTCCAAACCGTCTCTGATCAAGGCAAGGGGCCCCCTCACGAGATGTCCAAATAGTAACTCAAAAGTGCTGAAAAGAAAACCCTCTTGAGGTACCTCTCTGTAAGCAAACAGCAGGCATGGCAGGAGGAGATCCCATTTCCTCCTTAGGGGCTCTTCCAAAGCACCTAGCATGCCTTTGAGAGTTTTATTAAATCTCTCGACCAGACCATTGATCTGGGGATGGTAAGAGGTGGAGAACTTGTAGGTTACTGCGCACTCTTTCCACATGGTTTTCATGTAACTCGACATGAAGTTGGATCCTCTGTCAGAGACAACCTCCTTAGGGAATCCAACACAGATGAAAATGCCCAGGCAACCACCTTGGCAGTAACAGTCCGGAGGGGTATAGCCTCAGGGTACCTGGTGGCATGATGAACCAAGACCAGGATGAACCGATGTCAAACTGAAGTGGGAGGGTCAAGGGGACCGACAATATCAATGCCCACCCTCTGAAATGGTGTGCAAACCACTGGCAATGGCTGCAGTGGGGCAATAACACTGCTTCCAGTCTTGCCAGACAACTGACAAGTGGGGCAGATCTTGCAGTGGGACTCCACTTCTACTCCCATCCCGGGCCAGTAGAAATAGGCAGAGAGCCCCTGCTTAGTCTCCTTGGTACCAAGATGGCCAGCTAAGGGCACCTCATGCGCCAACTTCAGTAAGAAGGGCCTGTAAACCTGGGGTGCCACCAACCTCTTGAGGGCACCAGGTTCAGGCTTAGTGGGCTCACTAACAAGGAGCTCACCCTCCCAATAGATCCGGAATGTGCTAGGCACTTCTCCTTGTGCCTGGGACAGGGCCTGTTTCCTCAGACCCTCGACAGAGTGGCACTCTCTCCGACCCTTACAGAAGTTAGCATTGAAGGTCGGGGTGGTCCTCCGGGTTGAGTACCTCTCCCACAGGAGAGTCTTCTGGCTCTTCTCCCACAGGAATTGAGACTTGGGTCCCCACTGGATCCAGCCCGTCCGGAGCATGAATTCCAATGGGGGCTGACGGAGCAGCAGGAAGAGAAGGGGTCCCTTTCGCAGAGGCGGCGTTCTTACTCTTCCTTCTTCGTTGTGCCTTGGGTTTCCCCGTCAGCGAGGGTGCCGGACTCACAGCCAGACCCAGTGTCCTCTGCGACCTAGTGACTGCAGCAGCAGTCATGGGGAGACCGTCAGAGATCAACCCCAACTCTACTAAATCGTTGCCTAACAAAATGTTAGCAGGGACATTGTCCTGAACCAGGAGAGGAAGCTTCGCTGTCTTGTCTCCAATTCAAATGTTGACTAAGGCTACAGGCGATAATTTGGGAGGCCCACCAGCTAACCTGGTGGTTCTCAGAGGAGCTCCTACAAAGTCCTCTGGTTTGAGCAGGGTCCTGTCCACCACTGTCATGCTTGCCCCAGTGTCTCTCAAACCAGTATAAGGCTGGACATTCAAGAGGACACTTCTCAAAAACCTATGGGTGTTCTGTGGGATTGTCGCTAGTACTTACGCGTACTGGTCCCAGGCCCCAAGGGACAGTAGGGAAATATCTACGGGGGCACCGAATGTGATGCCGGTAGAGGAGGGGAGGATAGTGGCCTCCACCTCAGGTACGGAGTAGGGGTAGGTCAGGATGACAGCCTGGACTCCAAGTGCCTTTCCCTAATACTTGGGGTCACCCCACTTGTGGTCCAGAGCCCCACAGTCCCAACAAGTGCCAGGAATGTGGGGTACGGTACTGGAATCACTGGGACCCTGTTTTGCAGCAGGCAGACCACTACTCTTACTCCCACCCACACAAGACTTATCCCCACTAGGTTTTTGGGTCTTAGGAGAGGAAGGTTATGGTTTACCCGACTGTGATTGCTTTTGGGACTCCTCAGCCTTCTGAGAGGTACCCTTTTGTTTGTCATTTTCCTTCCCACTGGAGTCCTTAGGGGACACCCGGTGGGAGACCCACTTGTCAGCCAGCCTGGCCATCTTAAAGGGATCTAAAATGTTCTGGTGAGCAACATACTGACGCAGCTCTGGTGAGCAGGCTTCAGAAAAATGCTCAAAAAACAAAAGAATGGAAAATTCAACAAACGTTTTCACTTTGTAACCATCAATCCACCCCATCATGTTCTGTTACCCTCACCTGGTCTATGCGGAGGCGTTGGGGCAAGGTCGCAGCCCTCCCAGGGATGAAACCTCTGGTAGTACTTCTCCCTCTGCGCCAATGTAGGAACGGCAGGGATGAGCAGCGCAACTCCTGTGGGAATATAGAGTGGGATTGTGAGAATATGCTGGCTGTGGTTCTAACCCCTTCTCCAGACTTCCTCTCCCTTGCTGTGGCTTACCTGGGTTGTGCTATTGTAGAAGGCTCACCTGTTGAATGATGAGGATGAGCTCTCTGTCCTGCTGCTTCTGGCAGGGGCGCTTGGCGAAGGGAACCGAGTTCCTTCACTGGTCCCTTGTTGTGGAGGTCAAGACCAGCTGCAACTTATCCACTTCTTCAGCTGGTAAGTGTTTCCCTTGTTTCCACTTGCCGGCTTGTCTTACATCTTCTTTTCGCAATTGTATTAATAAAGTTTGTTCTTAACCAATGTCCGTTCTGTATGTAATGTCTCTTTTCTGCTCTTTCCCTTTGCAGGAGATGTAGCATTACTGGCGGTAGCTGCAGTGGTTTCAGGTGCTGTAGCGGTCCTGACAGTGGCTGCAGTGATGGAAACCGAGCCGGCGGTACGGAGGAACGGAGCAGCGAAGGTTCAGTAGCAGGTAAGCAATCCGTAAAGATGCGCGTATGATTTAAAGCAAGGCGCGACCTAGGGCCGGATGTTTTTAATTGTTCTAACCTTGTTTTCCTGTCTTCTTTCTCGTTTCGGGTCTTAGGTTTCAAGAGCAGGAGCGCAGATGCTGCGGAGTGGGATACGAGGACTGCCAAGAAGATGGGATGCTGTCCGAGTGCCGAGAACAGAGTCCAGGTAAGGTTGCAGCCGTTGTAAGATCCCACGAGGTAAGTTAGCTGGATCAGGCAGCGGTGAGCGTCACGTTGCACGGAGGTGCAAAGTAACGCGGATCGCTAATCTGAGGGAAAGGCAGGGTTTATATAGTCTAGTTCTTGGACACGCCCATTGGTTCTGGCCTGCTTGCCACACCCTGCCCCTCCTAGATTCTCCACATGCCCTTCAGCCTCCTCACTTAGGTTCTCTGCACGTGCCTTCCAGTTTTAAATAGTCACGCCCAAACAGTGTGCTAATAGAGGATTCCAATGAGTATAATAAAGCACTCCTGCATCAGAATAAAGTCTCTGTTGTTATTCATTCATGAGCCTGACGCCAAAGGCGCCAGGACAGAGTCCAGCTGGGCCCCCTGTGCCAAAAATGTCCCAAAGGGACGTGAAGGTGATGTGTTACCCCTGGCTCCCATCATCAGATGGCGTGGTTTCTGCATTATTGTGCCTGTAGTCATGACATGTTCATATGCGCAGCACTCACCTAGTCAATCCAAGACACATTCTCTCTCTTCTTAAATTCCCTGAACCTTTTAAGGTATTGGATCAGTGTCTTGCAAAAATTGGCAATCAAAGCAGACTTCATGCACTCATACTGACTCCTTTCTTCCACACTCAGTTTCAGAATACAGTCATATCCAGTCTGAGGCACTCTGCTTAACAAACACTTAGCCCAATCTCTCTTATCACTTCATGGATTCCACAAGCCATCTCAAACGCTTCAATCCATTGGAGGATATCAGAACCCTTTGCATACACACCCACCAAATCTTTCATAAACTTGCTGGCTGGGGACCTGACACTCTCAACTGGTTTCGCTGAAGTCTCCACGCTAGCTCTCTCTAGCTGAATTCTCTGGTGCTCAGTGTCCATATCTTTGAGCGCTACTTGATGTGTCAACTCCTACTTCTTTAATTCAGCTTCTGTTTCCAACTTTTTGTATTGAAAGGCTAACTGTTCCTGTTGTAGCTCCAATTTTAAAAGTTCAATCTTCAGGGCTTCCCCTGAAGAGCAGTGCTGGGTTTCGGAACAGAGGCAGCAGGACTGGTGGCGTTCCCAGAATCAGATTCAGCAACCACAGGGGCGGAGTCCTCATTGGTTGCATTCCGCCCTTCAAGAGCTTCACAATCAGTCTGGTAGTCCACCAGGGCAGCTATCAGCTCAGCCCTAGACTTATCCACAAAGTCTAATTCCCTGGCTTCACAAGCACTCTGGAGAGCCTCTAAGATCGTCTGAGCCAATTTACCATTCACAATAGATTCCATTGCTTGTAATGTAGTTATCTTGTTCACAACTAAACCTCAATTCAACAAAGTGTAGATATTTTGTAAGTGGCAAGGTAATACACTGATTCTCAAAACCATAAGCATCCAACCTCTGCCACCAGTGTGAAGAAATGCACTGGCGTGGGCATCTGTACTCCTGCTCTCTGTACGGCAAAGGAGAGGCACAGAGGACCCCAGCCAAGATTCTCTATAAGGTAGCTATGGTCGAGCAATCAAGGACTAGCTTCTCAGGAGGTGATGCGGGCTGCTTCTTAAGTACAGTTTCGTCCCGAAGCACCAACAAAGGAATGTCCACACACTGTATTAGTTAAAACATAGTCTTTACATAAATAAGGTTTAATGTTACATGCACTATCACGATAATACACTTTGTGCTCCGACAATTCGAAAAATGGTATATATAAACAGGTCTACATGGTACCACGATTACTCTGATTCCATTAAAATGCATCAACTGTACTGAGTTCAAATAGCATACAAATCAACACAGCAAAACGATATCAACCATAGACTTAGGAAGAAGACAAGTTGGTTAGAAATTTGGCAGAATAATGAGCCCCTACCACTAGGCACAGTTCCGTTTGAGGATCCCCCCCACCTTGGCAACCTTAAAATGAAGATGCACTACAAGCCCAGTTCAGATATTGTCTATCAGAGTCTTATCTTCTTCTATAGTTCTGCAACCCAATGTACCTTGTGTTGTAGAGTTCTTCGTCGGAGAATCGGTGGGCCCTTCTTGAATGCGCTCCCTTTCAAGCGGGAGCCACGGGTCGTTGAACTTCCGAGATGAAGAAATTGTGAACATTGTCGTTGAGGCAGCAGCTTCGGTCCTTGCGGTGCTCGTTGACGAGTCATCGAAAACGTCCTGCAACAAGTGAGGTGTGCGGTGCACCTCGACGACAATGGTTCGTTGCTGCAAAGAGTTAATGAAGAACTTTGACCCAGCAAGGGCGTTGAGTGGTCGGCGTCTGGTGTCGGCGAACGGGACGTGACCATGGCTTGGTTCAGTAGCTTTTTTGGCCTCTTCAAGGTCTTCAGATGCCGGGAAACCCACTGGCGGATTCTCCTTGGTAGTCAGCGGCCTTGACTTTCTCCGGCAAGACGAAAGGGGTTGACTAGGATGAACAAGGGAGTCCTTGGATCATAGTGTTCTTAGGTAAACAGGAGCACGGAGGCTCCGGTTGGCGACATCGGTTGTCGACGGTGCATGGTTGTCCGGTGCTCTTGTTCGTTCTCCTCGCCGGTCCCCTTCTCCTGTCGGCAGCCTTTTGTAGGTCTGTCTATCAGGGAGCTTTGGCAAAGATCAGCTAGTGCACGATGGTCCCTAGTAGCTCGGGGAGAGGTCTCCTGACCAGGTCCTCTCTTGGATCAGTTCTTGAAGATACAGCAGCTTTCAGATTACATGGAAGGGACCAGCGGTTCACCTTCTTTTTCCGGCTCGGCTTCGAGAGTAAGCATCAAGTATCAACTTCAGCTTCTGAATGATTTCTAGCAGTGAGACGCCCCCAGATATACTAGTTGATCTCCCATTTATTCTGCCGGGTCACACTCTGGCAACCAATCACTCAGAATGGCATTCAGGCAGTCAGTCAGCCAATCAAGCGCACAGTGCATTCAGGCCAATCTACTCCATCCAGACACTCACAACACAGAATGTGGATTCGGACAAGTACTCTGCCATTCAGCACTACACACTGCATTCATACCAGTTTCCGGCATGGCTGTCTCAGTCATTGTGTCAAACACCAGATAATAGACACCCGTAACACAGAATGCGTATTCGTCACACACTCCATATACCCAGGTCCCACCCCACAGGCGTACCCACAACATGCAGTCATTGGGAAGGCTCCAGCCAGTCTGTTGGCACTTCCCCACACTACCATATATGGAACTTACACCCAACAGCCAGACAGGGGGAAGGGACAGAGTCAGGGTTTCCCAGGACTTCGGGAAAACCAAGGTAACAGGCGATGGAAGGCAAGAGGCCACAGGGGCCATTTTGTCTCCATCAGGAATCTACTGATTCCAATTATAGGGCCTAGGCATCCCAAAATGGAGGACCCTCAGTGCACCTGTCAGTTCAGCACCGAGCTGCCACCAGCCCGTACCCTGCTCTGTGGGCCACCTGCAGGTGCCCAAAAACATTCACTAGGAGTACAGGGTTGTACTCCCAACCAAGGGTGCCATAAGGGTATCCCAAGGGTCTGTTCACCAAACCAAAAGAGAGAGATGCGCCGCCAGAAGTTCCACATGAACTCCTGTGTGGAAAACACGACAGAACACACAATAAAAAGTAATAAAGGACAAGGATACGGAGGCCCTGTCCCTCTGATGCATTTCCAGCATCACACCTAGGAATGTTAATCCCTAGGTATTTTATCGCTGTGGGTTCCCAGGCATATTGGAATGATTTTTTTAGTTCTTGTTCCGTTTCTGCCGCTAGTGTTAAGTTCAGGGCTTGCGACTTGTTTGTGTTTATCTTTAGCCCTGTGACCCTTCTAAATTTCCCCATTTCTCTCTCCAATGCCCTGACAGAGGAGTCTGGCCTTGTAAGAGTGAACAGCATGTCGTCTGCGAAGGCCCTTATCCCTTCACTTAAAGTTTTTAACCTCAACTAATAGGGCCTTATTGACTGCTCTACAATCATTGTCATACCAGGTTCTGATTCCCCTTTGCGATTGTATCCCAGTATGTGTGAGGGTCACAAAACTTGTGACTACCGGTCATATAACCTCAACCAGATTGTCATTGAAATCTGTTGGATTGTGTCACACAGAGTTAGTAGTATAAGCTGATAAGATTGGAAAGAAACCATTATATAATAAAGGTAACACTTATTCTTTATCCAGGTTAGACCAATACACCATTTGTATGAACCTCTCTTCACTATTTACCTCTGGGGTTGTTGTTGGATATGGATTCATTAAAGTACATAATAAGGGGTCATGGTCACTCGCCACTCGGATCTCTACCTTAAAACTAGTAATAAGCTTCCAAGCACTAACTTCAATAAAAACGTAGTGCGGCACAGATGATTTTAAATTAGCTCTATACGAAACATACATAGGAATATCCCTCAATATCCTGCTATTTACAAGCCCTTAAACCAATTGTATTGATGCAACCAAATTTGCATTTCAACAGGGAGTGTGTGGAGAGCTAGCAGAAAGAGGAGGGATCCCACATACATCATTTTACTCAGTGGTAAAACCATTATTTTTATTTTTATTTGTTTATTTGTTTTGGTTTAGAAAAACCTTAAAAAAAATATTAATTTTCTTTACAGAGATTACAAAATAAGAACAGAATAGCGAAACAAAAAAACATATTCACATTTTCAGATAAAAAGAAAACACAGTTAATTTCCTATATCTAGCATATTAACACTATTACCCAATTCATATAATTAATTTTCACAATATTACTTACGGAAGTCACCTAATAACGATCCAAAAGTTCATCCTCATTACTCTTACATAGTAAGAAAACCAAAGCAAGATTCAAATATTGGGAAAATAGAGAAAGAACAGAGGATTTAAAACAGCGCACAAACATTTCTCAGAAATGTTGCTACCCTGATATTCAAATTACCGTTACTGTTGTGTAGCATTTTATACCAAATAAATTCTCTATTTACTTCCGCAGTGTTGTGAACATATTGCGCAAAATATAGGAGTCTTTTTTCCCTCAGTGCCGGGCATACCAGCAATATATGTTTCAGGTCCTCTGCCATACCTTCAATACCACAGAACCTACACCACGGCCATATAAATTGAGCAATGGATCTAATTGAGAGTATTTGGTTAGTGGGCAATACGTTGAATCTAAAACGCATAAAATCGTTACGGATTATTTTATTGGAAACTTTGTTAGGTAACTTTCCATCCCTGGTAACCATTTATTTACAGCACACACTTGTTGGTAGAGTTTGGAGCTCAATATCGCATTTTTGGTATGGATCTTATCGAAACCCAGCACACTTTCCTTCACCCTTACCGGGTTATTCCTAAGAGAAATCGTGGAAATACCCATTAGCATCAAGTTTTTATTTATTTCTTTGTTTAGTTCCACTATGAAAGGATTGCAAATATCCCGACCTGCATGATAATATAAAGTGTTAGTCTCTGAAGAATTGCATTTTCCCATAGCGTCCTTCGTTTCCATGTCACTAACGCCTGAAGTGAATTTAAACCGATTTCGTACTTGATTAAGTTATATGGGATACATTTAGGTAAGTAATACATTACCGATTTCATATATAGCTTTCTATAGAGGCCCACTCACCTTCACACGTTGAGGAATGAAATTCAGCCCCATATATTAGGCAGGGAATTACTTTTTTTGTATAAAATTCTCTCAGAGGCGACATAGAAAATTTCCCAAATTTTGCGTCTAATGCCCGCATTTGAGAGATGGCAATATCAGCCATGAGTTTCAATTGTGTCCTAAGTAGGGGTCTTGACTGTGCCCCTGCTATTGAGAAGCCCAGATATTTAAACTCTGCTTTTGCTTTGAGACTTATATTCCCAGATACCCAAGATAGCGTGTTTGATTTCTTGTTCTTCCTCCCCAAGCGCAAAATTACTGTTTTGTCCGAGTTAACCTTAAGAGCAATTGAGGTAATAAATCCCTCAAAAGCTCTAAGCATGCGTTGGAGTCCCACCTTAGTGGTGTCAATTAGGAGGAAATCGTCTGCATATGCCAACCAGGACATACAAGTATTCCCAATTCTTGGTGGTACTAATCCCCTATTTAATAACGCCTGGTTTGCGCCGCTAACATAGAGGTTGAAGATTGTGGGAGCCAATCTACATCCTTGGCGCAATCCATTGTGGATAGTAAATTGCTCCGAAAGGGTACCTGCAGAGTCCAGTCTTACTTTCACATCAGTCTGAGAATATATTGCCCTCGCTATGTCTAGTAAAATTGCCGGCATGTTTAGTGTTCTTAATCTTGACCATAGTATATTCCTATCCACCAAGTCAAAAGCGGAACTCAGGTCCATAGACGCTATAAAGACCGAGGTATCCGCCTTTTTCATTGCTTCAGCTCTCAGGCAATAAAGAATAAGCCCCCCACATTCCGTCCCCATATTTTTCCTAAAACCGAAATGTCTCATATCCAAAATTTTGTTATCATCAATCCATTTCTGGATGTCTCTTAAAACAAGCGAAGAAAATAGCTTGGATTCCGGATCGGCAATGGCTATAGGCCGGTAGCTCTTGGGACATAATTTGGAACCTTTTTTGAATACAGGTATAATAATGGATACCTTCCAGGACAGGGGGAAGGACTTGGTCAGTAGTATATTCGAAAACAAGTTAGACAATATTTTTGCCCATAATTCGGGAACGGTCTTGAGAATTTTGTTAGACAAGTTATTAGGACCCGGCGCTCCCGGATTTTTTGATTTTACAATAAGGTTTTTTATGTCCCAAACGGTAAAATTCAGGAGCCAATTTGTTTCATGCTTCCAAGGAACCCCAGCCCCCTCCTTATTAAGAGCAAACGTGTTTGAAAAATGCTTCATTGATTGGGTTCACTAAGTGCTCTTTCTGTGGTTTGTCCCAATTGTTAATTAAATACCAAAAATGTCTTGAATTTGTGCCTCTTAATGCACTTAACATTTTTTCCCCTCACTCTGACCTTTATTTATTCTATGATGTATAGACGAATTTTTGTAGCTTTGTTTGACTTTTTTTATCCTTTCAGCTGTATTTTCTAGAGTAAGTCCCTATTTCTTAATTAGGCTGATCTCTTTTCTCATATCCCTCTTTTTTTCCCTGATTTCTATGTCAAAGTTATGGGATTTGTCATTCTTCCATCGGTTGTCCCTTAAATTGGTATTGCCCAATTTTGCCACGGCACTGCCGATGTAATCTGTAAAGTTGTTAGCCGCATAGGTCTTTTTTTTTTCTAGTTCTGAAAAATTCTCAAAATCTGCTACCATGGAAACAGTAAATTGTCTACTTTTTTTCCCCGTCCATGAAATTCTATTCCCTGTTTGATTGACGTTTAGATTATAATTATATACAGTTTTGGGTTCGGTAAGTACAGTAATACCTATTTCCAGTGACAAAATGCAATGATCACTAAGGGAAGTCTCAATGCACTCAAGTTTACCAGAACTATAGAACAAGTTTCCTGAACAGATAATGTAGTCAATTATTGAGTAGCAGTCTCTAACTTTCCAAGTTGGAAGATGGTTTACCAGAATTTCCAAGCCCCACATCTCCGCAAAGTGGGACCACAACCTCACCTGCAGATTGAATTATCAAGACTTATAGAAGCATCCCCCAGCCTGCTAATCAAAACATCCCCCATGAAAGAGTCCCCATGAATGACTGCATTGAGATCACCCGCGATCACTATCTGGCCACCTATATTAATTAGCAACCAGTTCTGCAGAAGGGACCCTAAATTGCATAGCTCCGCCCATAATTGCCTGTCCGAAAGTTCAGCCGGATTCCAATATGTATTAACCAACAAAAAAGGTGTGTCCCTATTATTGTACAACAATGAGAGGCCCACCACCAGGAAATGATGTGCAAAAGCCCATTCTCCCCTAACTTTCGGGTTCAAATGGTTTTTTGCAGCTATGAGGAGGCCACCTTTAGGACAACCTCTTCCTCCCCATTGTGCACAATGAGAATATACCGTATAACCCTCCCAACATAAGGGAACCCTTGACCATGTTTCTTGGATGAAGAGAAGGTCATATTGTGCCAAGTCCCTCATTAAATTCACATTATTTAGGAGATTAACCGAACCTCTCGAGTTCCATGTTAACACTTTCCACTTACCATTTACCTTAACTAAAGTGGCTTCCCTAGTTTCTTGAGGCTGTCAATTGACTCTCTCAGCGTCAATGCGAGCCATCTCCAGTCCTGACTCACATCTTTTCCCCTCTCCTCACCCCTCACTCCATCCTCTTTATTTGAAGGATCCTCCTTCTGTAATCTACCTGTATTATGTGTTAGCTCAGTCAGATGAGAGTGAGTCTGAGCATACTCAAATATATCGAAACCCCTTCGATGACATTCTTCAGCTCCTTTCATCATTAGGTTTCTGACCAAGGGAGAAGGTATAACTAAACGGACATAGTCCAGCCTCTGCCTATGTATATAATCCACCAGGTAAATGTCCGTTGATTCAATCAGGCTTAAATTTGGAATCTGACCCAGTAAGGACAAAATGTATGGTCGATTAAGAGAAGTATTGTTCTGATCTAAAAATAGTGTAGTCAGCACCAGGCCTGGTAGGTCTGGTCTCACCGGGTCCTTCAGATCAAGTGGCCATTATGAATCAAGCTGTTCCTTCTCCTTCATCTCATTTCCCCTCTCCAAGTCATCCTCCTTCCTTCCCGTGCAATATTCTTCATATGAATCTGCCCTCCTAAGGTTCTGTCGCAGTTTAAACCTACTTTTAGGAGCTTCCTGCTGCTGTTTGTCCCTTAACACTCTAAGGATGTTTAGGTACAGCGCCTCATCATTTGCATTCTCCTGTGTTTTCCCTCCCGGTATCTGATTGTCCTGCTGCTCCAGGTTTCCCCTTGGGACCCCACTGTTATCCTCAGAATTCTGTTGATGTGGGTTGTATGCCCCCCAATCCAATCCCTGATCTAGGGTACAGGGATTTATAATGCCCCTGGTCAAATCCGGGTTGATTTCACTTTCATTACTCTGGGGAATTTTCCAATCCCTGCTACTCTCACCCCTAATATCCGCTATGGGTATCATGTTCCTTACAAGTCCCTTATTAATAGGTACTTCATTTCTCCCCTTCGGCATGCTTTTAGTCATAAGTCCCTCACTTCATATTACATGGTTTATCTCATTAGCTTTTACAGGCATCCCTATGGTAGTCATCGTTTCCTGCGGGGGCGCTGCATTAAAAATTTCACATACCTCGTCCTTTTATTTTTTATTTTTCATTACTTCACATAGTTGCTGATTTCCCTGTATATAATCACTTTGAATAGCTTGATCCTTCCCCTTATTGGAGATCCCACCGTTCTCCATTAATGAGATTTTGTTCTGCGGTTGTAAATTTACTCGGGGTGGAGATTCATCATTCACAGACCCCTGAATTACATTTCTCCGAAATTTTCTAGAAGTTGTGGCCATTCCACCCTTTTTGTCCGTATTTTTTTTATTTTGTTTTGCCATTTTTTAACTGTCTTTTAGACAGTTTAAATTCTGTCATTTGACCCCCTGACCCATTTGCCCCGGTACTTTCATCTAGACAATTTGGGTCAGTGTCCTCCAGCGAAATATGACCCTCAACCCCCAATGAATCAAGTGCATGTTCTTGTGATGTGTCTACCAAAATAAGCTCTTCACTAAGTGGAGCCTTGGCAAGATCCACCAACCTGTCCTCCCCTTCCTTTTCTTTAATCTCTTCTGAGACTTCAGCAATGCATCTGATAATATGCCAGGTAACGCTCTGCAATCCGAGGTTAAGTTAGTCAGAGCCTTAGTAAGATCCACCAACCTGTCTTCTCCTTCTATTTCCTTTACTCTCTTCTGTGAATTAAGCAATGCATCTGTTAATATATCAGGTAGAGCTCTGAAATCAGAGGTTAAATTAGTCAGACGCTCCGTTTGCTTACGCAATTCCGATAAGATAAGTCAATTAAAGATTGTCATCATTACAGTAAATTCAGAGTCAATACTGGTTTTTGTGGAATTTTCCTTGGCAAAAGTAGTGTCATTGGAAAAGTTTAACAGTTTATCATAATGTGGATTGTCATGCACCTCATTATCATCAGGTTTGTGAAAACTCTTATGCTCCTTATTCAAATTGCTTCCCATCCCTATAGGCAGATCAATATTCGCTATATCGTCATCACCAAACAGCAATTGCGAGGGATCAATAATGTCCTCACTCTGTTTCTCGAGGAGAGAACGTTCTTGGGCAATTTTTAAAAATTCAGCCTCTTGAGAGGGGTCAATATTATCCTCCTGCTCTTTTCCCAATGAGGAAGCTGGTTGAGCAAATTGGAGAAAATCTGCCTCCTCCTCGTTGGGCTCCGGCAACGGTAGAGCAGCTGCACGGGCCAGACTCGCCCTTCGAGTGCTTACCGCAATAAAGAAGTCTGCCCTCGCATCTTTGCGGGTGGGAGTTTGGCTTTCCCCATTATTCAATTGTTACAAACAACAAATTGAACCCCACAAAAGTTCAACAAATTGAACCCCACCAAAGTTCAACAAATTGAAACCCCACAAAAGTTCAGCAAAATTGAACCCCACAACAGTTCCACAAATTGAATCCCACAAAAGTTCAGCAAATTGAACCCCTCAAAGTTCAGCTAATTGAACCCCACAACAGTTCCACAAATTGAACCCCACAAAAGTTCAGCAAATTGAACCACACAACAGTTCAGCAAATTGAACCCCACCAAAGTTCCACAAATTGAAATCGACAATGTGAAAAGCTCACACGTTCACGACTTTACCCATGCGTGTGAAACGATGGAAAAAACACGTGTGCTAACGATTTATATAAATGTGCTTTAGGAAAGGCAATGCCAGCATAGCATTCAGCCCAAACGATTTAAAAGTGCTTAATGCTTAAATGAAATCACACAAACACACGCTTGTACTAGTAAATCCCACGAGACAAATTTCATGCAACGTGTACTACGCGGGTCATCGTCTCTTTGAATTAATGAAAAAAGAAAGAAATACCGATCTCCGAGGCGAGTTGCATTCTGTGCATACCAAGCCCCCGTAAGGAGAAGTAAGGCGTTACGTGTGTGCTGCTGTGCTGCGAGCAGCGGACAGCAGACAGCCCACTTCAGGCCCACTTCCTCGGAGCGCGTGCGCAGGAGCGCGCGGACAGCTCTTCTTATGGAATTTGCATAAAAGGGGGCGTGGCCTAATAAAAAATACAAATAAGTGTATATTAGACACCTATATTTAGTAGTGGTATTATATAATTATATTACATGGAATATAGAGTCAATTTAGGGGATTCCTGCCGCAGTTAAGTACCCAACTAAAGTCCAACGTTGCACGTAGCAGGAGCAGGAGTCTTTCCCACAACAGACAGCCCACTTCACGCACACTTCCTCAGAGCGCGCACGCAGGAGCGCGCGGACAGCTCTTCTTATGGAATTTGCATAAAAGGGGGCGTGGCCGAAGTAAAGTCCAACGTTGCACGTAGCAGGAGTCTTTCCCACAGCAGACAGCCCACTTCAGGCCCACTTCCTCGAGCGTTATAGGTCAGTGAGGATTTGAGTTGCATATTCAGGTTGCCTACGATCAACAAAATATCCTGCATTTTTAAATACTTATCTACAAGTGATAGCAATATATTTTCAAAATTGTCTTTTTTTTTGTAACAGTTTATTCAGATCAAAAGTCCATAAACCAAAACTTGCATACAAATATACACAGTCCAATGTAAAAACACAATACAAAAATATAAAAAGTACACAGTCTATACTGATGCCCCACAATGTCCAAAAGCATGAGGCGAACATGTCAATAGCACATCACGTAAATTGTGTTTGAAAGTGCCCATAGGGAAACAGGGGGGAACATGGGAATGAGAGGCAAATATGACAATCGAAGCGAGATGCAGCCCTACTAGGCCGTGTGAGCATTCAGAACGTGCAAGTGCAGAGAAAGAGAGAGGGATGCGGGTAACTGCTAGGAGTAACCCAGAGGGAAGTGGTAGGGAGTAAGTTGCAAGCAACTGTTAAGTGACTGGCAGAGATCACTTGTTAAGAGTGGTTAACTGCCAATAAATATGTGCAGGCCTTTGATATCACAGGCCAGTGGGCGCTGAGGCAAGTGCCTGGAGTGGGCATAGGCTGAAGGAGATTGGGGTTGGGAGGCCAGGACCCAGGTGGGCACATAAGGGCCCTGGTAACCAATCCCAGTGACTGTGAGGTTTTAGCAAAGGAGGGAGGGGGTGAAAAGGAAAGTCTTGAGGAGCTTCCTGAATTTGAGGCGATCCGGTTCAAGACGAAGAGGAGGGGGGGGCTGTACCATAAAAGGGAGCCAACCGAGGAAAGAGATCAGCCACCAGCTCGCTGTTTAGTGAAGCGCTTGACACACAGACAGTTGGTGCCACAGGAACGTAAAGATCTGGAAGGAGTGTATTTAGTGAGAGCCTGTTGTAGATAACATGGTCCAGGCCCCAGGCAGCCTTATGGATGATGCAGAGGGATTTGAATTTGATCTTTGCTGCAACCTGGAGCCAGTGAAGAGTTTTTAGGGCTGGAGAGATGTGGTTCCTGGGCTTGAGGCCAAGGGTAAGTTTTGCAGACCTATCCTGGATTAGCTGGAGGGGATTTAGAGAGGATGAGGGTAGATTAAGGAAGAGGCTATTGCAGTAATCAAGCCTGGAGCGTACCAGAGCTCTAGAGACATTGAGCTTCTGGGGAAAGGTGAAGAAAGGAAGGTTTCCTTTGAGGATGTTAAATTGAAAGTGGGCCTTCTTGGCAAGGATGTGAGGGAGGAAGGAAAGAGAGGAGTTGAAGATGATTACAAGGTTTTTGAGGTTAGTGAGTGTTAAGACGGATTTCTGAACTCTGTCCTGGTGGCGCAGAAGTTCAGAAGGCCAACCTAATTACTTGGAACAGGGTAACCTCTGGACAAGCCAGACCAATCAAGGTAGCGATAGCGGCGGTCAAGACTAGGTCTCAAGAGGGGTGAGGGTGACTGAAAGCCCGCAGTGAGCACACAAAGCAAGAGCGCTTACAAACTACTCCAAACAGTTGTTTATATCAAAAATAGATACACATTTATTATAAGGCCTTGAAACTAATAACCACAGTAAAAGCAGCAATATACAACGATATTAAACCAACACATACACTATCCACCCAATATATATACAGAATACACAGTTTCACAGCATTAGCAGCACGAAATATGTTATCCACCTGCAGGGGAAGGAAAACAGGCAGTGCGAACCAATGCGTGTGATATGTCCGCCTTCTGAGGCCCCTAACTAGATGGTAGTCCAATCCCTACGAAGAGTGGAGCCTAGCGCTCAAAAGTACCTGCACACGCCGGTGCCAATGGGCAGAAGGTGAAGCTCTTCGGAGGACGTTGGACAGCTCTGTAGGGTGCCCTAATGAAGGAGAACACGGTCCGCGACTCTAGCGCAGCCTCCACTGTGAGGCAGAAGTAGGGCGCGAGTACGGACAAGGGGTGCTGTATTTACAGCGGGGAAAAGCAAGGGGCACTGCAGGAGGGCGACCAGATCCTAGCTAATCTACTCACCGGTCCCCGAAGCAAGCAGGCCCGAGCTTCTCCTCGATAGATGCAGCTTCTGGCAGGTTCTGAAGAGCAGGGAACGTCTCGTCGTCGTGCAGAGTAAAAAGACGTCCCGATCGAAGAATCCTGCACAGTTTTGTCGCCACGGCAGGGCAACGGAACGGCCGGGTGTATTCAAGCCAAACGAGCACCGTTCACCTCTAGCTTAGGGTTGCTAAGCAAACGAAGCGTGTGAGCGTGCCCCGGACTCAGAATACCACCCAACCTGTCGGCGATTACAGAGCAGGACTCCTTAGTAAGCTGGTCAGTCAACTGGATGGCCCAGAGACACTTCCGAAGGCTTACGGCAGGAGTTGATGAAGGTGCCGGGAATAGCTGGTCCTGCTATTCCAATAGGTCGAAGCGCCAGTACAGGCCTTCTTGTTCGATCTTAGGTGGAAAGGGCTTCACCGGACGACAGCAATGAGGAGCAGAAGTTCTTCAGGGGGTCACCAGCGATTCCTCGGTCCAGCCTCGTGTTCGCAGGATACTTGGCTCCTGTATCCCTGGGTTCGTAAGAACTCAGGAGATCGACCTCGCAGTGGTGTTTCCAGCTCCCTCTTATCCACGGTTCCCTTCGCGCCAAAACGGAGGGGAGCCAATGGGAGATCCGCTCATCAACACACATACCATACGTGGACCAATCACGGACCACGGTGGTCCCAGGCATTCACACCACCCTAGACTCTCTGGCACCCAGGATGTGTATTGGGACCAGACAGCCCAGCCCACATCCTGGGGGCACTCAAACGACATGTAGAAGCCCGCGAAAGCAACCGTGTTTCGCGGGAAACTACATGCCCAAATAAGGAAGGCCCCGGGTCGCCTGACCCGGGGGAAGGTAAAGGGAGCAAGACGGACAGTGGACGAGACAAAGGAGCCTCGTGGTCCGGCCATTTTGGATAGCCGGGCCACCCTTTTGTGTTTGCGGCAAAAAGGTGCTCAGAACGGCAAAAGGAGCTCAAAATAAACCAAATGATCGCTGCCACCAGCCCAGTCCCTGAATGACTTGCACCGATCCAAAAACCATCCTACAAGAGTGTCTAGGGTCTGTAGAAGGCTAGAGACCCAAGAGAGCTGTAACTTAGCTTACAGTGCCCTCTTGTGTCGTGTTGCACTAAAATGGCGACACGATAAAAGAAACTACGGGAAACAGCGTTCCCCGGTACTGACTGTCTTAAGGGCATGTCAGTTTCCCCGTAAGAAAGGAGCGAAAGCCCAGAGGAGTACGGCAGAAGGCTGCACTTCTCTGGCAAAGTCAAGAAAACAGGTTGAAAACAATAGCAAAAAGTTTAGGGGTTGCCACATGGAAGGAAAGTTCCCTACAATAACGAAATCTTTCCTAACAGTGAGGAACTAGCTTCCCATACCAGTGAGTTCAATGTTTACAACCAATATATCAGGTGATTCAACTACAATGTGGGTGCATCTAACATTTATTAGCTCTTTTACCCAGCTCAGAACCCACCCCCTGGTCTGCCCCTTAATCCCTTGATTACTTGGTTACTGAAGAGTTTGAAGCCCACCATGTTAACTGGGTTGACCGCCCACGTTTTCTGAACGCATATTATATCATGTGTATTTATAAACTCTTGCCAATACCTGCACTTTCATTTCTTGTGCAAAACATGTGTGTTCCATAAGAATAATGAAATCTCAGCATTGTTGCAGGATTCAGGTATTTGCAGCTATGCTCGGCCACAGTTCTAAGAATTATTAGTAACAGCCAGGGGGATGCATGCTGTCAAACAGGATGTTGGCATCATTGAATCTGGAAGCCATCAGGGAGAAGAGTTCTATATTCAATAGTAATCCAGCAGCTAGATGTTCAGGCTCCAAGATGATTTTGATGCAGTCCCAATTAGTGTTCATATTACCATAAAACAGTAGTGCTTTGACAATATCTGAACTTATAACTGAGAGGCAACCTTTCCTGTGTTTTAACCAGTGGATGCACTTATTGTTTAGGGCCTCTGTTCCCTCTTGAGTTTTCAGGTGGTAGTTTAGGCACGTTTGTCATATAGATAGTGCATTTCTAAGCGCTCACTTCAAAATTAGATGTGGCAGTACCAAGTGGTACATAATTTGGGGTCTGCCTTTGAGCAGGCCTGACCACTCCCTCATACGCTGGTATGCTTCTTTCTTGTATGCGTAGTGATTGCAGGAGAGGTGTAATACTTGTGTTTGATGGCCAATCCTTCCAATTCTTTAGCCCTCTCATTCCCACTGGGTCCCTATTGGGACCAGTTAAAGATACATTTTGAGATGCTGGCTTCTACATTCAAGTACCTCCAAGCCTGTCTGCTTTCTGTAGGTGATCCCATTATTCTCAGTCTCATCGCAAGGGTAGGGCGATTAGCCTTGAGGGTGCTGATAGCCTCTTTTCGGGCCTGGGATGATACTGCCACCTGTCCTGTTACTGCCTTAACATGCCTCTGTAATGTCCCAATAAGATCATTTAGCAGATAACAATTTGTACACACACACCCACACAACACTGTAACCCCCTCATTCTGTTGCAAATCGATTTCTCAATCGCCCGACCAGGTAAAAACATAGCCACCTGCTATCTGTTCCTCAATCAAGGAGGTTAGTGTTTGTTTCTGTTGTGAAGAGGAGCAGCAGTCAGTTACAGGGCCAGCTGAAAGAGGAACGTCTCTCTCTATGCTTGCCCAAAGATGATTTGTGCTCTCACAACAATATTGTAGATATCTGGGCACCAAGTATGTTTTCACTCCCCTCTCTCATAGTATTTATGCAACCAAACTTTGACGTATCCTAATGCACAGAGAGAGAGAGTATCACATTGATCCATCCCTAACAATTTTTTCGAAATAGTTTGGATGAAATTATTTTAAAAAACCTCATTGAAATATGAGTAAGGGGTTACAAGTGGTGGGGAGGGGGTTTGGGGTAGGGTTTATGATATATGGAAGAGGGGGCTGGGGGGACCACCCAAAATAAATGTGATACGTTTTTTTCAAAATATTGTCATCAAAAACAATTATTTCGAAAAAAAATATTATTATTTGTTTTTTTTATTGATTTAAAAATGTTTACACATTTTTTTTAAACTATTTTATTCCTAGTTCCCCTGTTAGGTTCCGTTTTCCTTATTATTTTTGTTGTTCTTCTTTCAGAGTTAAGGTTTCCCAAAGTCAATATGTTGTAAAAATTGCGTTACTGCAATTGTTTCCTTTGTCCTTTCCCTCTCCATTAGGCGCTTCCACCATTCCTGTTCTTCATAGTAATACAAGCCCTCGAACAGATGGAGCATGTGAGTGTTTCTTAGTTTCGTAAGGCCCTTACAGTTCAGGAGGAGGAGGTGTTTTAGTGTTTTTTTAACATCTGTTTTCTCACAGAATCGACAATTACTAGTGGTTGTGATTCCTCGGATTTACCTTACTTCATTAGTTGGTAGGATGTTGCGCCGTGCTCTCATGAGTGTTTGCCGGTGTTGTCTGCTTGGGAAGATCTTCAGGTAAGGTCTTGTATCATTTAGCTTTCTGCTTATCAGTGTTATATGAGCAGCAAGTTTATATGACCCCACTTTGTCCTGTGTCTTTATCCAATCTAAAGTTTCCAATCTTGTGATTGCTTTTGTTGGATTGTTCATTAGCTCAGTTTCTGAGGATCCTATTTCCTCGGTATAATGAGGTTATTTTCTGGTGCCAAACATTTAAAGTTTTAGAGTCTGTCTCAAAGATTTCTTTGTGAATAATATCAAAGATGTTGGAGCGCTCCGGGATAATCACTTTCCTATGTAGCATCAATTCGTTCCTCGCGACGATGCCTTGTAGGGATCCAATGCATAATTCCCTTCTTATTAGAGGCATTGGTGAGGAAGGTGGGAGGTTCAATAGCTGTCTCCAGAAATAGCTTCCCAGTTTCGTCCAGAGTACTTCTGGTTTGTTAAAGAAGGCCTCAGTCCCATATGTCACTGATGGGATCACTGTTGTTCGATAAAATTGTATGATTGGTTTGAGCGAATATCGACAAAATTTCCTTTCAATAACCTTTGCTTGGGATGTTAGATTCTTTGTTGTTTTCCAGAGATGGAGCTGTATGTTTGTTTCTGTTAGTGTAACGCTTACCTTAACTCTGCAGGAGCACACAAGGAACCAGTCTAGTACTCTTCTCTGATTGCGATGTTCCTCAATCTACACTTTGTCTGTGAGAGCCTTTTCTAATAAAATACAAGCATTTCCTAAATTAGCAATAAACCTAAAAGTAGTACTATCTCCACCAAGCTTGCCTTCCTCAGAGAATTATCTTACCAAATGTACTTTTGTAGTGGGCTCTCCATCCTGCATCTGTGCAGGGGCTCATGTCCTGAACAATTCTCAGTGTGGAGGTGAGACAGAAAAGGAGAGTGAACTCTAGCCTCACTAAGTAGATGAGAGCTTAGGCAGGAACAAAAGTATTAGCTTGAAAAGGTAAATTTCCCACACCTCCCCAGTGACTGGTGACCCGATAAGCTAGGAGAAACCTGCAGTGTTGTGACTGGAAAATAACCCCAAGAGGACGGGAAGGAGGGAAGGAAAAAATATGCTGCTAATGAAAAGGATGCAACACTAATGGTATCGCAATGTTAGCGAAACGTTTTTTAACCATGACACAATATTAACAAAGGCACAAAAACTTGACTAATATGTGAAGCAGAAAATGCAACAAGAGTCGCTATTGTGTGCAATGTTCAAAAGCCAACGCCAACGAGGCTACACATGAACTACTGCTGCACAACTCCTGAGGAAAAACATGTACTTGCTGTGACCGCTGAAAGGCGAAGTTCGTCCAGAGCGCAGAGCGTTCCTCAACCGCACACACAACAGCTGTGACAGGAAAACGCAGAGAAATTACTGTGCAGCGATTAATTGAGGAACTGCTACAACAAGCGGAACTTCACAAGGCAACGCAGAAAATGCTGCCGACAGACTAAATTCCAAACCTAAATGGCAATAGGCACACACCGTGACAGGAATGTATTTATTCAAAAGAATTCCTCAGCGAACGAGGAAAGAACTGTGAACAGTTCGTCCACTGTTAGAATCTAACAGTGCACAAACTGGGAAAACTAAATATTCAAAGGATAAACGGAGAGCTGGACTGAGGTAAGCGTTAGTCTGAAAACCACGACGCAAAGCCCGATTCACACGCTGGGAGGGGCTTAAGTATCTCAGGAGTGCAAAACACTAGACCTACACTGAACCGCCCGGGAACAAACAGAGCAACCATGTTAAGGAGTCAGGAAGTGATTACTGCGACCTGTTCTCAACCCTGTAATGCTGACCCACCATCTAACTGTGATAGGCAAGTGTCCAATTCTTTTTTAGGGTAACTCTAGGATACTTTGCTGTGATCATGACAGTATTCCCCCCCCAAGACCCCTCCTAGATGGGAACTCCCCTTTCCAGGTTTGCTTGGGTAGTTCTGATGGAAGGCGCTTATTAATTTGGGTGCATGAATGTTCTCAACGGGTTCCCAAGATCTATCCTGTGGCCCATAACACTTCCAATCCACCAAATAATGCAGCTTCTTTCGAAACACCTTGGAATCCAGTATGGCCCTAACCTCAAACTCAGGCTGATCACCTTCCACCAGAATTGGGGCCGGAGGCTTTTGGACTCAGGTATGAGGATTAACAGCCTTCAACAACGACACATGGAACACAGGGTGTATTTTCAGATTTTCTGAGAGAGTTAGCTTCATGGCCACTGGGTTGATGATTTTTTCGACCTTGTAAGGACCCAAAAATCTTGGAAGGAACTTATGAGCTCCTTTTAAAGCTAGATTCTTGGTTGCTAACCAAACTGCATCCCCCAACTTTTGGAGCTTCCATTCATCTGCGATCTGCAAACATTTTCTGAGTGGTTTTTGCCAACAACAACTGATCTTTTGCTTTTTTGATTGCTGTGACTATATTATTATGCCAAGTCTCTACTGCTGGCATTTCCAAAGCTTCTGGTGGATCATAAACTGAGGTTCGAGGATGCCGGCCATAAGTGATGCAAAATGGACTCAAACCCGTGGAAGAATGAACAGAATTGTTGTACGCATATTCCGCTATCCATAAAATTTCAGACCAAGTATCTTCTGTTTGGTGAAGCATACACCTGAGGTACTGTTCTAACATTTGATTTGTGCGCTCCGTTTGTCCATCCGTTTGGGGGTGGTAACTGGTGGATAAGCACACATCAATCTTGGCCAATTTACAACATTTACTCCAGAATTTTGAAACAAACTGGCTTCCCCTATCAGAGATCACAACAGAAGGAAAGCCATGTAGCCGTACAATATTTTCCAAAAAGGTTTTTGCCAAGACTGTTGCCGATGGAACTCGCCAGCAATTATTTCCCCAGGGGTGGATGCAATGTAAGCTTCTTCTCCCTTGCCAATTCTGGACAAAGCATCAGCCTTACCATTACGAATTCCAGGGCGAAAGGTGATAACAAAGTCATACTCTGCAAAGAATAGGGCCCATCTTAGTTGTCGGGCAGATTGCGCCTTAGCAGAACGTAAATACTGCAAATTCCGATGGTCCGTGAAAATGGTGAATGTATGCCTGGCCCCAAGCAGATGGTGTCTCCATTCCTTCAATGCACATTTTATAGCCAACAGCTCCTTGTCAGTGACAGTATAATTG
Source organism: Ambystoma mexicanum (assembly GCF_040938575.1). Classification (NCBI taxonomy): domain Eukaryota; kingdom Metazoa; phylum Chordata; class Amphibia; order Caudata; family Ambystomatidae; genus Ambystoma; species Ambystoma mexicanum. The sequence goes on along the minus strand of NC_090938.1, from coordinate 277,736,460 downwards.
AGCTCTGCCGGAGAAAACTTTTTGGACCAGAAGGCCACAGGATGAAGCTCTTGAGAGGCTGGATCGCGCTGGGACAGAACCGCACCCATAGCCACACTTGATGCATCAGTTTCAACCACAAAAGGAAGATCAGGTCTAGGATGTTGTCAAACTGGAGCAGTAGTAAATCTCTCCTTCAATTTTCGGAATGCCTCTTCAGCCGCTATAGTCCAAACAAAGGTTTTATTCTTTCGAAGCAAGGACGTGATGGGATGAACAAGTTGAGAAAAATCTGACACAAATCTTCGATAAAAGTTTGCGAATCCCAAAAAACTTTGAACTCTCTTGATTGATGTGGGAGCTTACCAAGACAGAATGGCATCAACCTTCCTATTGTCCATTTTTACACCTAGTGATGACAATACGAATCCCAAAAACTCGGCCTCGGGACAACATGGAACTGACACTTCTCCAATTTTACATACAAGGAGTGTTCTTGAAGTATTTGAAGAACTGCCGACACATGATCCACATGCTCACGAGGGTTAGCTGAGAAGATCAAAATGTCATCAACATAGACCACCACACAAACGTCCAAGAGTTCACGGAAGATGTCATTCCTGAAGGCTCTAAAGGCCGCTGGCACATTACATAGCCCAAAGGGCATCACCTGGTATTCAAATAGTCCGTAGCGGGTGCGGAAGGCCATCTTCCATTCATCTCCTTCTTTTATTCGGATGAGATGATACACTCCTCGGAGATCAAGTTTAGTGAAAATGTGAGCTCTTTTCACTTGGTCCATTAAAGTGGAAATGAGAGGCAGAGGGTAACGGTTTTTGACTGTGATCTGATTCAAGGCCCGATAATCTATACATGTTCTCAATTTCCCTTCTTTTTTTGGCACAAAGAACAGAGGTGAAGCTGCTGGAGACTTTGATGGTTGGATGAATCCATTTGCCAAATACTGGTCAAGATAGGTTCTCAAATGAGAGTTCTCCTTTTCCGTTAGTGCATAAATATGATTGCAAGGAAGCTCCGCACCTGGAACTAAATCAATTTGGCAATCATAAGGTCTGTGCGGTGGTAAGATCTCTGCTTGCTTCTCTTCTTGAAAAACATTCTGAAACTTCCGATACTCAGGTGGCAGAGAACCAAGAAGCCCTAAGGTGACCTCACTAGTGTTCTTAGGTATTTCCGAATTCACAGAATCCTGTAAAATTTTACAAGTCTGGTTGCACTCCGAACAGAAGGTCAAGGTTCTTGCACACCAGTCGATAGCGGGATTGTGCTTCTCCAACCAAGGAATTCCCAAGATGATTTGAAACTGTGGTGCCTGAATAAGGTCAAAGGAAATCCCTTCCTCGTGTCCTCCCTGGCAGAGCATAATTAGATCGTTGGTGCACTGTGTTACAGGGCCTGACACTAAGGGAGTGCCATTCACCCCGGAAACATTCTCAGCTTCCAATTTCTTCGTTAAAGAAAATTCCAGCTTGCTCGCCAAGTGTAAATCCATGTAGTTGCCAATTGCTCCACTGTTTATATAAGCATTCAATGCAAATTGTTTCATGGGCAATTTCTGACTATACAGGACGATTGGAAACACGAAGTGTGAGGTCACAGAAACCTTCTTCACGCTCGACAAGCTGACCTCTACGCTTGTCGGGCACTTGAGTTTTCCGGACTCTGATCTTTCTTTTCCTGTTTGATTCCTCCCAAAGGTCTTCTTGACGGCTTCACAGGACAGTCCTTCAAAAAGTGGCCAGCCTTCCCGCAGTATAAACACAGTTGCTGCTGGCGCCTCTTATCTCTTTCAGCCTGGGATATAGGACCCCGAATGCTCCCCAACTGCATGGGTTCAGGAAGAGCCTCTGACAAAAATGTCCCCACCGATTCCCTGGGGCGAACAAAATATGCTCTTCCTTCAGGACGAGCACGATCAGTTCTTCTATCTTGCAGGCGATGATCTAGCTGTATGGTCAAGTCTATGAATTCAGTAATTCCCTCTGACGGATTCACCACCTGTGCTAAAACGTCCTTCAACTCACTCCTCAATCCACGATAAAACAAGGTGGTTCTTTTTTCCGAAGGCCTATTGGTTTCAGCCACCAACCAATAAAGGTAGCCACTTAAGCCAGCAAATCTTGGGAGCCCTGTCGAAGAGATAGCAATTCATTATCTAAGGCTGGTCCTCTGGTGTGAAGAGCGAAAAGTTTTTCCAGTTCTCTTTGAAACTCCTGAAAATTTCTCAACACAGGATCATCTTGGTTGACAAGGGGTATGGACCAGTCAGCTGCATATCCCCCAAGGTAAGATAACACAAACGCCACCTTGGATTGATCATTGGGAAAAACTCCTGGCCTACATACAAAATGTAACCTGCATTGATTCAAAAACACTGCAAACCTTTTTGGGTCCCCCGTGAAACGCTCTGGAGGGGCCAAGGGAATATTTCCTGGAACCACCACTTGAACAGGCACTGTAGGAGCAATGGGAGCTGATGCTTGCGGATTACCCACGGGCAAGGGAACCTGCCCAGCCTGCGTTTGTAAAAGTTGGCAGGCTAAACGTCTGTTCTTTCCCTATTCCCCACCAACTCTTTTCTCAGAGCGTTAGTCTCAGAACGGGCAGCATGAACCTCTGCTCTTAATTCCCCCAATAATTGAACCAACTGGTCCACCTCTGGAGTTCCCATGGTGCTCAGGCAAAGTATATTTCAGCATGGCTTTGCGTTCTGTAACGCTTACCTTAACGCTGCAGGAGCACACAAGGAACCAGTCTAGTACTCTTTTCTGATTACAATGTTCCTCAATCTACACTTCTTCTGTGAGAGCATTTTTCTAATAAAACACAAGCATTTCCTAAATTAGCAATAAACCTAAAAGTAGTACTATCTCCACCAAGCTTGCCTTCCTCAGAGAATTATCTTACCAAATGTACTTTTGTAGTAGGCTCTCCATCCTGCATCTGTGCAGGGGCTCATGTCCTGAAGAATTCTCAGTGTGGAGGTGAGACAGAAAAGGAGAGTGAACTCTAGCCTCACTAAGTAAATGAGATCATAGGCAGGAACAAAAGTATTAGCTTGAAAAGGTAAATTTCCCACACCTCCCCAGTGACTGGTGACCCGATAAGCTAGGAGAAACCTGCAGTGTTGTGACTGGAAAATAACCCCAAGAGGACGGGAAGGAGGGAAGGAAAAAATATGCTGCTAATGAAAAGGATGCAACACTAATGGTATCGCAATGTTAGCGAAACGTTTTTTAACCATGATACAATATTAACAAAGGCACAAAAACTTGACTAATATGTGAAGCAGAAAATGCAACAAGATTCGCTGTTGTGTGCAATGTTCAAAACCCAACGCCAACAAGGCTACACATGAACTACTGCTGCACAACTCCTGAGGAATAAAATGTACTTGCTGTGACCGCTGAAAGGCGAAGTTCGTCCAGACCGTGGAGCGTTCCTCAACCGCACACACAACAGCTGTGACAGGAAAACGCAGAGAAATTACTGTGCAGCGATTAATTGAGGAACTGCTACAATGCGTGGAACTTCACAAGGAAACGCAGAAAATGCTGCCGACAGACTAAATTCGAAACCTAAATGGCAATAGGCACACACCGTGACAGCAATGTATTTTTTCAAAAGAATTCCTCAGCGAACGAGGAAAGAACTGTGAAACATATGGCTATAATGTAACAGTGGACGAACTGGGAAAACTAAATATTCAAAGGATAAACGGAGAGCTGGACTGAGGTAAGCGTTAGTCTGAAAACCACAACGCAATGCCTGGTTCACACGCTGGGAGGGGCTTAAGTATCTCAGGAGTGCAAAACACTAGACCCACACTGAACCGCCCGGGAACAAACAGAGCAACCATGTTGAGGAGTCAGGAAGTGATTACTGCAACCTGTTCTCAACCCTGTAATGCTGACCCACCATCCAACTGTGATAGGCAAGTGTCCAATTCTTTTTTAGGGTAACTCTAGGATACTTTGCTGTGATCATGACAGTTAGGTTGTTCTTCATGACCACTCCCAGGTATTTAAATTCTAACACCATTTGAATTTTTACACCTTCCAAGTGCCAAGTAAATGAGATGTTAGGCCTGATGGTTTTTTGGAGCGTCATTGTCTTGGTTTTAATCTTATTAATTTCTAGATTGTTCTTTCCAATGTATCCGCTCAAATGATCTTGTTGTCTTTGCAGCCCTATCGGCGTTTGATCTAATAAAATTAAATCATCTGCGTATAGCAGGCGAGATAACACCACCCCTCCCACTTTTGGTGGGTATGATCTCACTGCAATCTCAGAATCTTTGAAATCCCATAAGTAGGCGTTGAATAACGTTGGAGCCAAGGGACATCCCTGCTCGTCCCCTCTTGATGTTTGTATGGGGGTCGATAGCATGCCATGTTGGTTCAGGCGGATTGATAGGGACGTCTCTGTGTAAAGAGCTTGAATTTGTTCCAGTATGTTACCGGGACATTCTCTGGCTTCCAGTTTCTTCCATAAACGCTCCCTATTGACCGGGTCAAATGCTTGAACCAGGTCAATGAAAGCCATGTATACGCCAGGTTTTCCTTCCTTGGTCCTACATTTTAAGATGTTTATCAAAAATATATTGGCAAAGGTTCCTGCGTTCTTTACAAAGCCTGATTGGAACGGGCCCATTTGATCGTTATCTGTTGCCCATTTCTGAAACATCTCCAGTAAGGTTGAACCATATACCTTACCAATAATGTCTAACAACGTTATTGGTCTTTAGTTCTTGGGGTTTTGTCTGGGACCATTTTTGTAGTCTGGGACTATAATAGCTTTTTTTCCAGGATCTAGGTATGGATTTCGTTTCTATGATGGTATCGAATACTTTGCTAATAAATAGTGCCCAGTTTTGTGGAGAGTCTTTTAAATGGGGGTTAGTCAGGCCGTCCGGCCCGGGAGCCCTGGAGGTGTTCAGTCTTTTGATTTTTGTTATAATTGATGTTGTATCGGTGGGAAAGTCCCATTTTGTTTCAGTTCCGTTATTCAAAATCCTCATCTCTTTATTAGGTTTTCTAAAGAGCTTAGTAAAGTGATCTATCCACTTATCTTCTCCTACGTGATTGTGGATTACATTCAAAGGAGTGTTCGATGTTGACTTAATGACCAGAAGTCTCTTTATTTGCGCCCATTCATCAATCTTAACATGTGCTCTGCATCAGCTTGGAGCATAAAAGCTCTGCGTGATCTCAGCCAGTTCTTATAGGATTTTTTTGCCTCGAGTGCTGCTTCCATAGCCTTTTTATCCAGAGTCTTATTTGCTAGTCTCTGTGCCTTTCTTAGCTTTTTCTGTTCTTCAACCAAGATTTTATCGTAAATGTGAGTGTGTTCACGACCATTTTTTGTTGGGATGCTGACTCTGTGTTTATAGATGTTTAAGCATTGATCGTAGTCAGCCACTTTCTCTTTTTGGTGAAAGTTTTTTTCCGTGTATGTTTTGGTTAACGTACTTCCGGTTTTACTTTTAATCTTATTCTTCTGCTTATTTCTTCGATCTCCATTTCCATTATTTTTCTTATTTTGTGTTGGGATTTCCATTCAAACTCAAGCAGGTTATAATCGATGTTCTTGGTTCGCATAACCTGGAAGTTAGTGATATAAGTGAGAAATTTGCGACTGACAAAAATATGATCAAGGGTAGCTGAGGACAAATCCTTTTCCCATGTTGGTATCAGGTTATCGTCTTCCTATGTCTGTTGTAAAGACCTTGCTTTCGTTAGTTTAGCCCATTTTGTTCCTTGTTTTATCGCTGGAGTCTTTAGGGTATGAGTTTGGTTATTCCGTTTCACTTTTGGATATCTCCGCATATAATCAGATGGCAAGGGTGATACTCAGAGTCAATCTTGACCAAGATACTGTTAGCTTGTTTTAGGAACTGATCATCACTTATGGCTAGGGGATTCCAATAGGTGTTAATTATTAACATGTCTTCCGACTTTGGTGCTGATATTTTTTGGTTTTTCCCTTCCCATTTTAGTTGTAACACTTGAAAGTATGGTGATGATTCTATTACTTTTGTTACTCGTAGCTCTTTGTTTGATCACAGCATTGTCAAAAGGCCTGATGAGGGTCTACCTGAGGGCCCTTTCACTGCCGGGGGAAAGGTATCTTTCGTAGCCATCCATTGTTGGTTGATCTCTTAACCATGTCTCTTGGAGAAGAGGACGTCAAAGTCTCCTAAGCGTACATCATTTTGTTTTAGCAGATGTGTAAAGCCTCTCGTAGTCCAAGAGGCAAACTTCAGGGATGAGACCTTCTTCCTTGTTTCATTTGTTGAGGTATCTTCGGGTCCCTTACTCTTGGTTTGCTAACTAAAGTTACTCTGGTTAAGCACCTTAAAGATCCACCTCCATTTCTGGCCTTCTTTCACTTGGTTCCATTCTTTCTCCAGGTTTGCGGGCGATAGTTCTTCTTTTTCGCGTTCTTCCGGGTTGAATGTTATCTTATTTTCGATAGTGGGCCATTAGGAAAACGACCCGGCCGCGTGGGGTGTTTAAAAGTTCCTGTTGTTTGGTTGCGAGGCGATACAGGCCCCGTCCGATGACGTTTTTTTTCCCAGGTCTGCTCTTCCTCCACCCCGCAAGGTTTCTTATTGATGTTTGGTCCTGAGACTTTTTCCCGAACCTGGATTTCTCGCCTTCTTTTTCCTTTTGGGAATGTTTCTGCAGCCCCTGTACTAAGTTTTGGGTGATCTTTCCCCCTAAATTCACCCCGTTTTTGGGTCGCAATATTTCTTGTGGCGTTTTCTCCCAGTTTTGTTTAGCATCATTGTAGTTTGTTAACTCGTAACCCAGGATCATAAAATTTTCGACAGCTTGCGCTATCATTGATCTCACCACTGGCGAGGGGATGTGTTAGTAAATGCTATCCAGTTTACCTCTTATTCCAAATTCTACGATCCTGTCAGCTGAAATGATTGTTCTTAAGGACGGTATACATTGAAACAATGTCATTACGTTATTCCTATTCAAAGTTATACCGTCTGATTTTCCTATACTTTGAAGACAAAAGTTTCTGACGCTTTTTATTATGTCTTTATAGATTACTCTGTCATCCTTGGCAGAGATGTTACTCAAGCCTTGTGAGTATTTCCAGCGTCCTCTAGGGTTTTGTGTCCGCTTTTCCCTTAATGATCTTGCGTCTATTCTCTCTCTCGAGTGCATATTTCTTTTTTTATCATCTTGTATACTTTGGTGTCTATCCGATGTTTGGTTATTTCTTGACTTTCTCGGGCTGCATTTTTCCTGTGGTATCATACGATCCCGTTTATTTCTTTCGTCGTTGTCAATTTTTTTCCTTTTTTCATCTAACGACATAAACGGTGGCGATTGTCCGTTAGTGCTGGCGTTACTGGACTTGCTCAATGTCTTTTATGATTGCTGATTGTGTTCTTTTGTGCACTGTATCTCAAGATCTGCCTCCTCTGCAGAATATTGAGATCAATCCGACAGGTTAATTGTTTCCTCTAAGTCGATAATCACGCTTCTTTTAGTCGGTAGATGCGTATGAGGTTCCACGTTTTCAGGTTCAGTTCCATTGTTTTGGGGAAAGTTGTTAGTGGGTGTCCGTTGCGCTAACACAGAAAGTGCAGCTTCCTCCTCCATTTCTTATTCAGCTCCTATATGTGCCTCTGGTGGAGGTTCTGGTGCTTCAAATATTACCCACCTTCTCTCAGTGGTTTTCTTTCCCCGTATCTGTGAGAACACAGGGTATGTGTCACCCTTTGAGTTTTGTGATAACTGCCGAGGTGCTTCCTTTGTTTTAAGGAGAGACCCTATTTCGGTTGCCGTCTTCGTTTCCAGGACAACACATCCGTTGGTGGTTTTCCTCTTTGTTACCGATTGGTTAAGTTTTTGTTTGGGATTTTCTTTATTCTCTGAGTTTTTAGGTTGGGTTCGATCTTGGTGTGTCACTTGTGTGGGTGGTTCTAAGGACTGACTCGAGGCTAATTGCGCCCAACCGTTATGATCTTTCTTTTTTGTAACACTTATCTCCATCTGTGGGCCGTCCAATATGTAAAATGTATAATTGTATCCTTCTTTCCACTGAGTTGTTTGCGTACTTTGGCTCCTTGTTTCTCTTATGGTTGTTTCAGTGTTTTGATCCTTTAAGTGTATTTTTCTTTCCAGTCCTTCGCCAGATTTTTGAAGGGGACTGGATTTACAGAGCTCCCTTAGATTTGGTGCGGGGGTGATGAAGCCCTCCAAAAAGGTCACTTAGTGTGCATCATAGCTAATAATGAAGTGCGGTACTTAAGTGTGTCATTAAGTGACTCAGAGTTTTTAAAAGGGTGTTAGTGCAATTGTGAAAGGTGGACATTATCGCAATTTTTTGTAGGTGTCTCTTTATGCGGGCATTCCATAAGTCTTGTGGAGGTTTGCCTTCTTGTAGGTGATTTGAAAGGGGTCTGTTTATGTTCATTTTCCTTTATGCCCTTTATGGTAAAGTCGCTAGGGTCGTGATCAGTGGCTATGTTCTTGTTAGTGGGATCTGATATCGATGTTTTTACCCCCACTAAACTCGTAGATTTCAAGTCTTTCTTTTTCCCCAAGGTGTCTGCTCTTTAGGGGGGGTTTTCGCCAGAGTTATACGTTCCACTGTTTTGTCCTGGGTTTCGTGTGGTTGGGATTCCAGCTCACCACCCTGTTGTCCTGTTGTGGGACTGGTTTCTCCCGTTGTGGCCCTCTCCTTCGGTTGAGTTATCTGCTTTGGCTCATTTGCCTTTTCTTTATTTAGGGCTTCAAGCACTCTTAGTGGCGTCAACGCGCCCTCCCCGTAAGGTTTCGTTGTATTAGCAGCGGTATCCTCTACTTGTTTCGGCAGGATGTCTTCACCTGTTGCTTCCACCACCGGTGGAGGGAAAGGTCCCGTTCCTTGGGGGGCCTTCTGTTCTATCTGGTAAATGGGGCCGTGTCCAGTGCTTTGTTTTGTTAAGTCATTGGATAGACCGGACCATGAGAACACTTGAAGCCCTGGAAGGTGTGCCCTGGGGTCTATGTCAGCCCATTGTAGAATGTCCGCGTCCGAAAGCTCACCCAAGTTTGGGCTCTTTTTATGTTGTTTTTTCAGAAACAAATGTGAGACTGTTGGTTGACCTGTTATAGCTACTTTGCTCGCATCTTGATGTATGTCTGTTTTTCTCTAGCTTCGGTTTCCGTTTAATTCTGTCGTTTCCCTTTTTTCTTTGTAATGATCAACGGATGTGTTGAGCTGCTGTTTTTACTGGTTTTTATGGTTTTCAGCTCATTGGTCTTCAGCTTTTTCTGGAGTTTCTTAAAGGTGGCTTTGTTTTTTGGTTTCCTTAAGTTGTCTTGCCTCTCCTCGTTGTTCGTGGAGTTTACGGGGTTTTCTGTCAGTTGAGAGAGATCCTGTTCCTCCTCCGAGCTCACAACACTGTCTATTGTAATCAATGAATACGATAAAGTTTGGGGTTTCCCCCAAGTCTCCAGCTCCTGACAGTGGCTCGTGTTATCTACTGAAGGTGGGCTTTGGAGGTTTTCGACCTCAGGTATTGGGTGGATGACAATTTCGATTGTTCGCTTATCACGGGCAGCAGCCTGTTCGGGTTCGTCTGGCGGTTCAGCAGAACCATTCCCCTTCAATGTGTAAGTTTGCTGTGTGGCTGCATTCTCCTCTATGGGAGAAGTCGTCTTGTGGCCTAATTAATGACTATGTAGGGACATAGAACCCGAGAGAGAGGGACATGGAGAGAGGCAAAAGAACAAACAATGCAATGCTTCTGATAAACTATCCCAACAATACGTAATATGCACCTGATCTACAAGAGACAAGAACGACCAATATCAATGTACACAAATATGCCTTTTATTTACAGAAATCACCACAATGTCCTTCATTACATTCTCACTAAATTAGCATGAGTTCCATGTTTCATCAAACCAACATTACAAAAACGACAGTTAAAATCTCTACATGAGATGAGGCTCAAGTCACCTTTCTTTAGCAAAGCCCTTTGCTATCATCAATTCAAATTCTGAATATTAAAGCCCTCTTTCAAACTGCTCTATAAGGAAAGGTATAACACTTTGAAATCCCATTCTTACCTAAAAGTGTCCACTGACAGACGAATCCCCCAGCTTCTGGCTACAGGCATCTAAGTTCCTCCCATATTGCTGAGGATTATGGTAAACAATATTAGTTGTTGCCACCCATACACTCTCGGCTCATTTATCAGTAGAAACCCAGAGTGAAATGATCAGCAAAAACCCAGGCCTCAGCATCACAAGGTGCTTCTTTTAGCTTCCTAACAAGCTGTGTATTTCTTGCTGAATAGAACGAAGTGGGACCTACTTTCATTGCCTACTTATAAATGCTATAAGTATCCATAAGGATGACTGAATTGGAATGCTTAATCCAGCTACACTACATATGTATGCATGTATGATATGATATAGTCAAGCGGCTTAGCGCCTGATTTAGCTATATAGTTACACATATGAATTAATGAATGAATGCTAACTGAAAACTGTTAGGCAGAATTACATGCAGTACCCTTTGGGAACACTACACATAATTAAGACTACACGTGTAAGCCCAATTTCACCTTTGGTACAAGCTTGTACTACACAGTTATGTGGTATTAGTGGCTGAGCAGCCAGACTTATCTCAAGAGTAATGTGAGCAGTACACAAGGTTACACAAAGGACTTGTAATCACAGTAATTCAAACAAACACTATTCAAGGTTTCTTGGAAAAAGAATATACATTTATTTACACAGTCAGTTGGAAAACATTCCCTAGTAATAAAGCAGCTCAATATCACACACTAATGTACTACAGTACACAACCAATACGTTTTTGAACAAGTTAAGCTCCCCTGAACTGGGAGCAAAATAGCACTTCAGTTACTTTCAAAAGGGGTAGAAAGACAAGGTTAAAAGAAGTTAAGGCACAATTTCTTTCATAGACAGGGAAAATAGTTTCAGTTCACTACAACCAGCAATTCAATTCAATAGGCCTGGGATAAAGTCAATGGTTCAGAGTCTTGGATAGGATAGCACAGTTCTGGTAGTAAACGGTTAAGTCTTTGCCAATGTTCGAGGAAGTAGTTTTCCAGAAAAATAGTTATATGTCCGTTTAGGAGCGAACGAGGCCCCAAAGTTGGGAAAGTTTCACAAACTTTCACCACGGCAGAAAAGATTTCCGTACCGCGTTTGCACAGTACCTTACGTATGAAGAAAAGCTGTAGCTGAGGCAGTTGTTCTGGCAGTTCCTGCAGATCTCGCTGTTCCTGAGCTTCAGTCGTGGGGTCAAGAAGGAGGACGTCAGGAGGTTCCTGCACTGCCCAGGGAAGAGGCCACAAGCTTGGCTAAGCGTCGGTTTAAGGTGTCAGTGCCTTAAAGCCCACAAACTGGTATCCTTCACACTGGCTATCCGGTTTTCAACAGCACTCTGAAGAAAATTCGACCAGTATGGAGACGGTGTCCAGGCGGCTTACGAGTTGGTTATTCCCACCAGTCGTCCTTGAAGGAGCTTCTCTGTCGATGGAGTTTCAGGCAATTCGGACCTGCAGCAGGGCTTCACCGGGCAAACCAATGGTCCAGGAGTTGCAGCAGTCGTCTTCCTTCTGCTCGTCTTCGGTTCTTTCATTCCAGTGGTCGACTCTGGCTTCTAGTCTTGGAGACGCGCCTTTTAAACAGTTTTCGCCCATTCATCCCAGCCAAACTGCCACTCACCCAGCAGGGTGGCTTTCCGGACAGTCAGGCAGCCAATCACACCAGAGTGCATTCAGCTCTCCTAGGAGACTAAGCACAGGGAGATTCGGGCACCTCCTTCACATCCTGCCCACCTCAGACACTCAGGCGCCAGAGGAGGGCTTCAGCACTGAAGCCAGCCAAAGGGCATCGAACAAAGGGACCAAACCTAGTTTGGCGCACAGAGTTGAAAACAAGAAGGACCTTTCCTAATAGAAACAGCAAAAAAGATGACCGGAGTCTGTTTTTACAGAGGGGTCATGGGCGCCATATTGAAAAACATGGCTGACCCGATTTTTATCTAACGCTGTTCGCGGTTGGGAAAAATCATGGTAGTTTGTTCTAAAACCACTGCCACCAGCCATTTCAAGAGGAAAGGGTAACATTTGACAGTTACATGAGTGTTTAGACATAGGGAATGCTAAGCAACCCCTGCAGCACTCTATAGGAAGATAGTGTGTGCTGGGTCTATGAATTTAAAAGGACTAGTAATGTAACTCACCAATAGCTGAACAGGCCGGGGCATTGCTCTACCTCGAATCCGCAGATAGGAGGGAGCTGCTCCAGATAATAGTTCAGCCCAAGCTGTGTGTTTCCAAACAAGGATACACTCAGAACCGGGCCTCCTCATCTTGAGGACCTCTTTTAGGCAATATATCCCTCTGCTGTGGATGTATCAGACAGAGTGATGGATTACTCAAAAGAGCGGAGATACCCACACCGCTATGACAGGGCTGTATGGGAAAAAGGAACACATTAGTCAACCCGGAAAAGGATATTGAAATGTTACCCTGTTCTAGATGTTATCTACCTGTAAAACCCAAGGATGGAGTATTATAGGAATGTTTCTCGAAATAACCACCAGCTAGGGAAAGTAGAACAAAAACAGCAATTACCCAGGAATCCCTAAATTAATACAGAATAGTAATCGGAACAATTTGTAGATTCTTACCCTAGGGGAGACAGGAATGGTACCAAAGTAAGGAAGACAACGACAGGAGAAAATAACAAACAGGATGGTTAGTACAGTGAAGTACCCCGGACGGCAAGCGGCACGCAACTAGAGCCGGGATGGTGCACTAACCAGGATAGCGTCCAAAGTGCACTAGAATTCCAGAGAGGTAAACAAACAAACAGTTCCACACAGGAAAAGTCTCTATGAAGGTCAAAGGTCCTCTTGATTTAAGGTGGAAGTTCCAGGAGGTGAGTAGCACAAATAACACTGTCCTAGTTCTCCTCAGATAGGAACAGAGAAATAAGGTATGAGAAACAGGGAGTGGGCAAGGCTCACCTGAGTATTATCGCGTGTTCAAAAGCAGGAAGTGATTGCAATCCCCGCCTGTTGAAACTTCAGCCAGCACAATTGGTATTGAAGAAACGTGCTGTAAACTGCTAATATGAACTCACCACGAGAGACTGCAGCGGATGATGGATCCACGGGAAACTGCAGACGAGGGATCCACGGGATACTGCAGAGGTAAGAAAGAGTCACCGGTAAGGAGACCGTTTCTGGTTCGCCAGATTCAAGGGAGAGATGAGTAGCAGTGTCAGATGGAATTCCGAGGTTCGATACACAACAAATGAGGATTCAGATGAGGTTAGGTAAGTAAATGCTAATTAGAAGCAGCGTCCTCTCCTTCGAGCAGCATTATAACTGTGTTGCCGGTGGGTGGACCCTGACGTGCCACCATCATCTGACCTGACACGTGACACGGTACGGAGCCACGAGACGCGTCCCCTGCGTCTCCAAGGCAGCCTCCAGCGTTGGAGAAACGAAAGTGTGCTCCGCCTGCTGAAATCCAAACGGGCATTGCGGGAGCAGGACCGATATGTTACAAGTAAAGTCAATTTAACTTCACATGCTCTGGGAGACGGTAGTCAGTCCCAGAGAAGGTATTTAAACCTTGGGGAGACTGAAAAACACCCCTGTGCCACTGCATTGAAGGTGCTGTGTGACACTCAAGAAAAAGATGATGCCTATGGAGTTTGTCTAAAAACACCTTATCCAAAGAACACAAAAGTAAAACACACATCAAAATACACGAAAGAGTGGGAAAAAAAGGCTCACACTCTTTCCAGGTAAAAATGTAAACCCCAGAAATCCAGCAAAGTTGCTGGAAGTCTCAAAAGGGAAATTAGCACATTCTTGAGAATTTTCCCTAACAAAAACACACTTCGCTCAGTGTCTGTATAATGACCATGCCCCAGTGTCCAATGTCCAATCAGGGTTCAATGCCCCAATGTCCAATGTCCAATGTCCAATGTCCAACCCGAGTTCAATGTCCAACCAAAGTGCTTAGCAGAAGGTCACCCTTATGCCCCCATTATGGTCCAGTCTGGTGCATTCCTATAGAAGCAGACGATTTCAGGATGGCCAGCGGCTTACAGAAACGAGACACCACCAATATGACCACTGAGGAAACCACTATGACCTAAGTGCAGGAGTCAGTGCAGCTTATCGTGGACCCAGTGCTTTATAAACCCCGCCCTGGGTTCGCCCATGCTCTGTGTTACTTTGCGAGCACATGAAGCTTACCGAATGCTTACTGATGACCTGATCAGAAGATAAACTCACTGTCTTGCCTGATCCTGGTAACTGGAGAACTGCATCCTCCATCCTGTTCAACTCGGTAATCTGTAAGAGGAAAGGACAAAGACATACAGCCTCATCACGAGTTTGGCGCTAACCCTTAAATGCGGTGGTAAAACTATTACCGCTGCATTTAAGGGTCCGCCAAATCACGGGTTTGGCTGCATTTTAGATGGGGGTAAATACGCCGGGAAAATTCTGATTTACAGGCACAATTAGAGCCGCACTATTAGCGCACTGTAATTGCACCAAAAATCCCCCATTGGGTCCATTGGAATGGGGAATTACTGTTACCGCTAAACCTGTGATCCGGCGCTAATAGCGTCGGAGGGTTTGGCAATAACGCTATTAGCACGTGCCGTATCCCTGCAGTAATACCGCTGGGACACCGCCCAACTCGTGATGAAGCCCTATAGGCATTACGCGCACGCAAGTGAAAGGTATTGCTCATTCAAAACGCAAAGCCCGTGAAAACAACGCGACTTACACAAGGACAAGGATGTCAGTGCGCACATAAGTAAAAAGCCAGTGAAGATAACATGGCTTTCCGAAAACCTGTTGAAAAGACACTTGCTTCCAAAACCCACAGCATGCGCATTTGCTGACTTTTGCACGCTGCACTGTGAATAACGTACCCAAAGCATCACTGCGGTCTCCGATGCTTGAAGCTCTGCTGTGATCATGCTCTAAATTCAGTCCCAGCTCAATCCTTCAAGAAAGGGGAAAAAGAGGAATGAACGTTATAAAAGACATTGAGATTAACAGCAAGCATTTATCACTGCAGGACTTTCAGAAGAGCCAGTGAGCACAAGCAGGAGGAGGCCACAGCTGGTCTGGGTCTTCCACCCAATGAAGTAACTGGAAGGAATCTGCATCAGTGCTATAAGAGGCAGCAAGTTTTGGAATACAGCTGCTTTAGATGGTGAGCCAACATTGGGGAACATAGCACCTAACTGGTATTGGGGTTATCCTGGGTGGTGGTAGGGGAGGGGTTTTTAGGTCACTTGCTGTACAGTCCCTAATTCCTTCTCTGTCTCTCGCAGGAAGTCAGCTTACAAACAGCAATCCAGGGTGCCATCCCAAAACACCACTAAAATATCCTACTTCTTTTGGCGCAAGGGTGTGGAGATAGCCGCAGTACACACATCTGGGTCGTCATCCTTCCCTGCAAGACACCAGGTAAACATTAAAGTCTGAGGCATTATGCCTAGAGCTCTATTGCTCTATAGAGCTGGTGTCAGCTACAAAGCTAATATGGGCCCTTAAAAGCCTCTTTGAGCACTAAAGCACTTTGAGTAGACTGTTGCAACGTTAATCACTGCAGTTGCTGGTTTAGGCTACACTGACCTTAGGCAAGTATCACCCCTTTGCTACCTATACTTAAACATAATATAAAATATTCTCACAGGATACATAATATAGGAAACTATTTGCTTCTCCCATTCAGGGCACTATATTCTGCCTGGCCTTTAAATCCAATGCTAAAATAGTTCCTCTATTATGAGCAAACATTCTGAAATGAGATGGTGTCTTTCCTATTCCTCTTACCCTGTGGGGCAGAATAGGAAAGACCCCATGACACTTTGTCACAGTCCACTTGTATGCACTTGTCATTAGTTTTGAGTGAAGCAACCCCAATTTTCTTAAAGCCTAAGGGCATTTGGTCCCGTGAGTTCTCAGGGCCCTCGTTGTCTCAATCCACCACCCTTGAGTCTTCAGATTTCATGCCCCCTCTGTGTCAGCTAAGGCTGAAAACGTGTTAGTATAGATGATGGAGGGATGGATGTCATAATGAGTACTCACCATCACCTGGAAGTTACCACCAGCCTCCTGGGTGCTGGGTTTCGGAAGTTCAAGCCTACTGGGAGGTAAAATCTCGTTAGTTATGGGGATGGCTGGTCCAGTGAACGTATCAGTTTCGGGTCTCAATTTTCCATCCCTCTTGGGGACTTCATCGCCATCCCCTACATCTAAAAGCAGGACCTTAATTGCATCAATGAAATGCTAATCTTGCAATATGGAGGGCGTATAGATGGAAAATGTTCTTTTGAATGGGGTGGGATGATTTACTGGGTTTACTTTCCTTGCCCGGGCACGCCCGATTCGCTCATGTTCGTCCCCCAAACCTCTGTGACGGTTACTTCCCTGGCAGCCTTTACTAAGCCAAAACATTGATCTATTGCACAAGCTCCATACGTGGCTCGTGAATGTTGCAGACCTGCCTACGCTCTCCCAGAAGACTGATGTCAACTGACAGTGCCAACCAGTGTATCCCGTCGTAAATGTCGGTCATTTTTCCCAATGACCCTTAGTTGACTTAGCGGCCTCGTCGTAAAGCATTTCCAGTATGCAGCTCACAACTGTGCTGCTCACCAGGCTTGGCAACTTTTAGATTTACAGTGGCACGTCACCTTTTATATTTGTCAACAAAATAGTGTATATATTTAGGCTATAATAAAAATAATTAGAATAAGATGTGGAACTGAGCAAATGTGCAAACTGGCTCTGTGAAATAACCTCGTGTGCTTCTTTCCTGCAACCACACCACCATGTGTCACCTCTTAGAAAGAACCATTGAATAATCTGGAAGGAACATTTTCATTCTAGAGAGATCAATCTGACCACTGCCAACCGGAACGGGAACCGAATCCAGAACACTGTTTGTCCTTTATGTACACGAGTTAGAGACGATTTCCTAGATTCTCTCGTTCGATAACAAGGGAAGTATTGGCTCCTAATCTGTGCAAACGTATCTGTAGACAACATGGACCTGCATAATTATATCCATTAGCAACACATTCTCCTTTTTGTACTTGGGTGCTCAAGTTCTTTATGCAGTTGATAGCAAGACTTAGAAGTAGGTGTAACCAGTTATTCTAGCTGTTTTATTGGAGTGGTACCAGTGTGGCCACTCACTTTGTAGATTTGTTTAATATCAGGGGTTTTTAACCTGCTAACGAGACTGGATTTTTTCTATTTTCAATTGTTTACTTTTATTTTAGAGAGGACGTTTTTTGTGAATTGAAAGGTGTTATATTATTATTATTATTATTTAGTGAAATACTTGATATTGTTTCATGATTGTTGGCGTTATGGCTATCATCAGTGAAACTGCTTTTCTGTAAGTTTGATGGGCTAATGGCCGAAATAAGTAATTGATGATGGTCATGATTTAATTTTCTAGACCATTTTCCTATTGTATCCACTCGTTCTATTTTTGACCTGCTGCAAATGTGATATCAGATTTCAGTATTTAAAATGTGTCTGCATTATTGACGCTGGCGTGGTGGCACTTAAACTTAAAATCCATTCACAAAAAGACTGAAACGGAACAGGCCATCAGGTGATGCCACAGACAAGCACTGAGCCAATTGAGTTGGCACATTTCACAAGGTATCCTGTCTGATAGGGTTTCAGTGTCCCCCACAGCACAGTAAGCACATTAATACACGCCTGCATCTTCCACGCTAGGACGTTTGATAGCCAGGAAAATGGTCAGGTTAGCTTGGTGAAAGGTCATGGCATAGGCGCCATCATCCCTCGAAGAACTGTAGGCAGAAATAATACTCTCTGGATAGAGTCCGGGGAGGTGTCGATACCAGATCAGAAGACCGGGGTTAGTTATGCTGAAGTTGCATGAGATGTCCACACTTTCCCCCTCTCTGGATTTAATTGTTGATAGCTGTGACACCTTATCTTTGCTCCCAGCACCTAATGGGGCAGAAATCGATACATTGAATTTAATTAACGAAATAAAGGTTATTGTTCACGCCGAGGGCTACACATACTTTTGTAACAAGCTGTTCCAGTGCTGTGGAATACCATATCTTACAAAAAGAAAAGGAAAGCACGAACAGATTCCAAAGAAGGGTCTCTCCTCGCTCACGCCTGTGCATGGTGGAGCTGGTGGAATATCTTTGTGACACCGCTGGGAGATGAGCCGGTATTGCAGGAACGAGTGGTAACAGAAATCACCCAGATGTAGCAGAAAGCTCCGCCCTAGCAGAACAAGTCTCCTCATGCTCCACCCCCATCCCATTCCATTGCGCTATTTTTTTTAAATCTGACTGAACTATAACAAAAACACTGTTTGTATAAAAGGTTCAGTCTCTGCACGTATCTCTCGGTGATGGTGACGTCCTGTGCCAGATTCATCGACTCGCTTTTATGAAAATGGTGTATAGTTAAGGGCACCCACTATGGCTAATGAAACTAAATAGGGCTCACTGTAAACCACATGCAAAATAACAATTTCGCATTTTAATTTAGCTGCTTGCAAGATTTCTACCTTTTCAATGTGCAATAAACATCATTAGCATCCAAAATGTCCACGTGAACCAACCAGATTACTCGGAATAAAGCCGTTGTTATGCTACAGTCTGAACAATCAATTGTTGCTAACATGGGTTGTCCTGGAACCTACAGGAAATCCTTTCCACCGGGCACCTTTCCCCCTCTGCGTAGTTCACTGGTCTGCTCCTCTTCATAGCTGCTATGCAAATAAAAAAAAGGCTTATGAAGGTACGTTTTTGTTTCCATGGATGCCACCTTATTTTAAGAATGAGTGAATGACAGGGGTGCTTCAAGTGTATTTGGAGGTCGAATGATTTTCCCTTATTCTAAAAGCTCCCTGGTGCCAGATTACAGAAACTTTGCACCGGTGCAAGTGCACGGTATTAACACTATGGTAAAGTTTGCCCTATTTTAAAAAACACTGGGATATATTAGAAAACTATTGCACCATGACAAGTGCAGTTTGGTATGGTATAAGCACCAGGGAAGAGATTGCCCTTGCGCAAAAAAAGATACATTTTCACTCCATTATTGCAACAGGGCAACATTTGCCCTAGTGCTAATACGGAATGGTATGAGCACTAGGGCAAACTTTGCTCTAGTGAAACATTGCATCAAAAAGTTATATTTTTTGCACTACAGCAATTTTTGCCCTGGTGCTTGTACAATGCCAAACTGCACTTGCCATGATGCAACAGTTTTCTAATTTGTCCCAGTGTTTTAAAAAATAGGCCTAGTGCTAATACTTTGGAACTTTGCACTTGCACCGTTGCAAAGTTTCTGTAATCTGGCCCTTGTGGTGTACAGCTCAGCTTCCAATAGCATTTAAGCAAATCGGAGACACCACACTTTAAAGGCTGCAGGGAACCTTTTAAAAGCTCTTGTTTCACGTTGAACTTTTGACTTGGTCCTGAAGCCCTTAACTCTCAGTATATCCCTTTATGGTTGGCATTGAGGCCAACATGTTATTGTTTCCCAAATGAATGGTACACAGTACCAATATCGTAAGGATGTAGACAGAGGCATAGCCAAGACTGCCTAACAAGTGGGGCCTGAAGCTAACACAGATTTTGGGTGGGCCTCTCGCGCTCAGACCCTGCCCTGTCAACGCCTTTGGATGAAGATCCGAGACAGCCCTCTTGGAATTGAAACATATTTCTGGAGGTTGAACAGAGAGCTCTGGAAGGACTGCTTAATTTGGTGTGCTATCGTTCTGGAATCTGATATTTCAGTACATATTCGGTCTAAAGTCAACGAGAACATGACATGTTGATATGCACTACAAGTAAATGGTTGCGATATGTTAAAGATGAGGAATTGTTCTGAGATATTCATTTCCCTTGTTTAGTATATCTAATAGTCATTTCCAATATAAAATCTCTATAGACTTAGGGCTTGTCCCCTACTAAAATATGATTTTATTTTTATGGTAAAACAATTCATTGTTTTCAATTTCCATATGTTTAGAAACCAAAGGACATTGCCCCATCTAGAGGTCAGATTGTAAAATGCTTTTAAGAACGTCTTATATTTCACACTAGCAAAAAGTCTCATACTGCACACAGGTTCTGTAGACAGACATGAGAACACTCTCATCCATTTTTGAAAATCAATGCTCCTGTAGGTTGCTGTTCCGAGTCGTTTATTGCTTGCTGTGCTCTGCACTCTGAAGTAAACTGCACCGAGAATGACTAACATACCCTGGAGCAGACGTGGAGGGGAGTCGAGAGTTGGCGTGCTGCAGAATACTGGGACCTTCTGTGCACTTTCCCCTTCTGTCTCCTCACCCTGACGTGGTCAGTCCGTTGTGGTGCGTTGCAGTAAAAACATTCAGAAACGGTGCATCCTAGGTCCTTGAAACGTGGTTTTCAAAGACCTCTGAGGTTTTTTTTCCTCGCATTGAGACTTTTAAAATGAGCTTTGTCCGGTCCTTCTGCGACCACATTGATATTTTGCTGATTTCAGGCATCCGTCTCATATGCGAAGGGGCTGAAATCTGGGGAAAGGGGTGGGGTGACCAAATGTCATGTAGCCAGTAATGTCCAGAGGGTCCTAACAGGTAACTATGAAACATGTGGTGCAGATTGGTGAAGTAGTGGGGAATTCTATAAGGAACAAACAGGTATTTTGTTGTACATATATATATACAGAGAGAGAAGAGATAGAGATTTCACATGTACTGATTGAATATTGCCTTGGTTTTTTCACCGCATCACAACCAAATTGTAAGCACCCACACACACCTAACATGAAAACACAAACTGTAGATTGAAAGTCACATAGGATTCATTACATACGCTGTACAGTATTTTGGTAGATGAAACAATGTAATCATTCCAATTTTCTTACAGAAGACTTTCTTGATCAGTTGCATGGTCTCATATGTCATTAATATTCAATTTCCAAGGATTTACTTCATAGCACCTGACATACTAAGCATATCTCTTGCATACTGTTCTGTTTCAACTCGAAGTCCTTTAGAAACTTAACACAGAATGTAAAGAAAGTGGTTTCTTGTTTTTGGTTTTATGTAATTCTTTACCATCATATGAATTATTCTAACAGTACACAAAACAGAAAAATCACCAGTACAAAGTCAAGCATCCAAGTCCATGCATTTCACCTGGCTGGTCTTCCAATACCAGTAGCAAGGGCGGTGTTAGCACTGCTGGTGTATCCTTGAAGGATTTCCTCCCTCTCCATAATTTTAGCCATGCCCCAGCCATTAAAACATCCAGCTCCAACCTGGATTGGTGAAGCCTGTGGCGGATGGTGCCGCTGGCGTATCTCCTGGAAGGATTTCCTCACTCTCCATAATTTTAACAATGCCCCCAGCCTTTAAAACATCCAGCTCCAACTGGGAGCGGTGATGCCCAGGGCGGAGCAAGGGTGCAGTGTTGGCACCGCTGGTGTGTCTCCTGGAAGGATTTCCTCACTTGTCTCGGGAGGATAGCTCAGGGTCAACGTGCTTGCCTTGGAAGCAAGATGACACAGAGCAACAAGGTCTGCGCTTAGAACCCTCTGGGTATTAAGCGCGTAATAAATAACCAATCATATCATATCATATCACTCTCGATAAGTTTAGCCTTACCCCAGCCGTTAAAACATCCAGCTCCAACCCAGAGCGTTGAAGCCCCTGGCGGAGCAAGGGCGCAGTGTTGGCGCCACTGGTGTTCGCACTGAAGGTGTTCAAAGCAAGCATCCTAGAAGTGGTTCCCTCCTCTAACATGATAAAGTGTGAGCAGAGGAAGCTGTAATTGAAGCAGAGAATAAGCAAGGAAACCTTTCTGGCGCCAAAAGGAATTTGATGCATCAACTGATACTTCATCTGCGGATTGAAGACCAGCTGCTAGACAGCCTTGCATTTCTGTGTAAGGGGGTAAGAAGTGGCAGCCTCACCACTATTAAATCAGAAAGTGTTTCACTATTGAAGTCGCTAATTACGGTGAACAAACTCGGGAACACAAACTTGGCCAAAGAAAGACTCCTAGAGGAAAAAAGTTCCTCGAAGCTTGTTTTGTGAAGCACAGAGTCTGTTCATTGAGACTCAGGGAGCGAGGCAGGGGGTCGGACTTTGGGTGCCCCTTGGGTCAACAGGGGGTCTTTACTCCTGAGAGCAGCAAAATTGCGATTCAGCAGCGAAAGTTGAGAATTGAGACTTTAAGATTTTAAAATCTAGCAACCCCAAGTATGGGCAGTGGATAGCATTGCTGTTAAGTGTGCCAGCGTCAGAGCGCCATAGCGCTGTAGTAGCTGACGAATGAGGCTCAGATCGAACTATCCTTTGGTTGTCATTTCGTTTGTTTTAACTTTTTTAACAGTCTGGTTTTATAATCTTTTTTATTGTGGTATTGAAACCTCTTAGCATATTTTAACATTTTTTAGTACAGTTGCCGTAGCGAAACACTTTAGCATATTGGCACACTTTAGTACATCTGGGGGCACCGACACACCGTAGCATTTTTGCACTTGTAGTATATTTGCATATTCCAGTATATTTGTGGGTACTGACAAACCTTAGTACATTTGCACTTCAGCCTATTTGCTTATTTGCTCATCCTAGTATACCCTACTATACCCGTGGCTACTGAGATACCTTAGTATATTCGTTCTAATACCACGTGGAACTGGTCAGAAGGAAAGCAGTGGGATCGGATCCCCCTGGGGCTTCTAAAAATAAAATGTCAAGAATGTTGCAACCAATAAAAGATGTTAACCTCCTGATCTCCGAGATTAAAGATCTATTGCATGACATAGGAGTACATAGATGACAAAAGGAAGGAGGGGGGAAAACAGAAAGGGAGTGCAACCCAAGGAATAAAAGGAGCTAAAGAGACCCACAAAGTAATTAACTCGAACTGTGTGGCTATAACTAAGGTCTTGGGCCTAATAGATTTTTGTGACCCTGACTCAGCACCTAAAATAAAATCCCCTGTTAGGGTTAGAAGATGCACTGCAAAGGAAGATAGGTTAGCCCCATTTGAAGTTCTACAATTGCCAGGCCAAGAAGGAGGGAAAAATTATCAATGACCATTTACTAATAATGAAATGGCTGTAGGAGCGTGTGATGCCAATATTACAGAAATGTACCGCCAGATACTGGGGTAACCAAAGTTAACCAGGGGTTAAATGTGTGCGCCTCTGCCCAATCATTTAAAGCCCAATTAGAGAAAATTAGCAACTCCCTGGAAGAGAGCCAAAGGGAAGTGAACGGTGGTTTAGGCGATTACCAAATAACACCCTCAATTGTGCTATCTGATCGTTTTCGGCCCCTCTCTGATTCAGCACCCTCGCTGATGCACTCCATCCACCCGGCTAATTTAGCCAAGATTACAAATGGAGTGAGAGCCCTAGAGGCTCGGAAGCAGGGGGACAGTATTCAAAAGAAGATCTTCACCCAAGGGGAAAGAGAAACGGTCTGTGCAAAGGAACTCACCAATACTTCGTGCAATCTGTGGACACAGAGTCTGAGTTCACGAGTAATGCAGCAGGGGTTAAACCTAGCCCAGAGCCTAGCAATTCAAGTTCACTTGCCAAAGAAATTATTGCAGCGCTGGAAAAGACTATTGTCATCAAGGTAGAGACATGGCTGAAGGAGTTAACAGGGGAAATTAAAGAAATAAAAACGAAAGTGTCTGATTTGAGCACCGCGTCAGGAGTTAGGAACGGATGCAGAAGTGATTCCGGCAGTGCTAAAGAGAAGCCACGAGCACAAAATAATGTCCATCAGGTCCCACAGTGAGTAATCCAACAACTAAAGGCAGGGCTAACACCAACCCATGGAGTGGGCGGCATTATAATACCCCATGGGGCTTCGGAATATGGACCTTGGCAATAAAAACACGCAGGTTAAAGTGGCTCCGCTACTGACGGGCCCTGATACAATAGCTCTGAGCAAGACACTAGTTAATGTCCCAACAGGGAATGGCTTGAATACAGCTGTGAGAGACCCTCACCCCTCTGTTGGCATGCCCAATATCCCACATTTGTTTCAGAGAATCTATGAGGACCAGGAGAGCCTCAAAGAGCAAATGCATCTATTGGATCTGGCATACCAAAGGTGCATAATGTTCTGACAGATGAGTGGTATACCGAATTCCCATTTTGACTATATACAAGTGTTTCTCTAATCCTGGGGGCAAGTGGAGGGTCTCTTGATTATAGATCGTAGGGCCTATCCTTTGGGTAAGACAGTGGTTGCTCTAAGATCCCCAGAGTTTCTCCAACTTATGGGGGCGAGAGATAATACCTGCAATAGGGCGAATTATTCAGCCCTCAAAGCGTTCAAGACAAAGGAGAGGGAGTCCCTTGTGCAGCAGGACAGGCGTCCAGGCAATACAGAAGATTAAGATTGACTGGGAGATGGGGCTAGTTGGCCAGAGGAGGGGGAGAGGGTTTTACCCTATTGTCCTAGAATATAGCTGGCCTGACCAGGCTAATAGACAATGCAGATTCTAGTTCGACTAGCAGTTTGTTGTTAGTCAATGCCAAGTTTGTCAGTATTTGATTCTTACCGCTTTCCAGTTCTTGTTTGACAATATCGAATATTTTAGGCCTGGGCGAGGAGATGACTTTTCTTTATAGCATCAATGTATTTCTGACATTTATTGCAGTTAATGATGACAAACACAGTTTTCGCCTGATAAGGGCCATCAGAGTTGTTTGTGACAGGCCGAGGACTCTCCTCCAAAAGTAGTCCTCGGGTTTGAGCCAGATTATTTCCGGAAATAAGGGCATTGCATATGTGCCATATGTTAAGCTTGTTGTCACCTTGGCTTTAAAGAAGTTTATCGCTGGGATACATTTTCTACATTGGCCATCGCTTGGTGTGTCAAGACTTTTAGTTTTGCATACAGCATTTCTTGCATCGATGCTTCGGATGGATTGCTGCTTATCATTACTCCATGGTTGTGTCTTTGTAGAGGGCTCTGATGGGGCCTAGTAATGACTCTGGACAGTTCTTGCTATGCAACTTGCAACATAGAGAAATATAAACAGTTTTACATGCACGTTTAACTTCTTATTGCTAATGTAGTGCCTAAAAATTAACAGAATTATTTAATCTATGCTACATAGGCCCTGAGTCATGGAATCGGGTGCAGAAATGGTGCAAGGGCTGCGTGCCGAGAAGGACCTTGCACGAGCCGTGGCGCAGATAAAAAGTTGTGCAGCACGCGTATTCATGGATTTCAAGAGGCATCATTAGCCATTGCGCAAGCAACAGCAAGCTACGTGAGGAACGTCCCAACACGCCTCCACGCACATCAAAAATGAAGTGAAAGGCCTAACACAGCACAAGCCTCCACACCATCCATGGCCCAGCATTCAGCACCCTAGCAAAATCACACGCTAACACCACGCAATCCCCGGCCGCACCCAAGAGAAAATGTCTGCCCTCCCATGCAAGTCCAGGCCGTACCCTAGCAAAATCATGCACAAACACCTTGCAATCCACGGGCGCACCCCAGGGAAATCACGCGTCTACACCTCGTAATCCCTCGTAATCCCCGGCCGCACCCAGGAGTAATTGCGTGTCAGCACCATGCAAGTCCAGGCCCAGTGAAATCGCACGCTAACGCCTCACAATGCCACTTTCACAACCAATCAATTGCGTATGCTACACACACATGCATCATGTGCCACACACATGTCGGCACACACATCAACTGAGAGTCCACAAGCAGTGTGATCAGCTATCACATCTGAGTCATGTCAATTGTAATGCTGCAACATGACAACGTCACAAAATTAAATGTACGTATTGCGTCCAGCCATGAGTGATGTCCAGTCACACATTCACATATTTGACACATACACATGAACACCATGCATGCACATGACGTGGCCAACACTACCTCATCTGTCACACTTGTCACACCGGAATGTCTCAGACACATTTACCAAAACACATGCACGGTCTGAAAGGCAGCAGTACAACATACAATGCAAATGAAATCTCATTGGAATTACATATGGTTCACTGAACACATGTATAGCACTGTCTGGGTCATGCACACAGACACCCATACCAGAGGCATATTTACTGTAAGCCTAAGGTGCTCACCCCCAACATACAGGAACATGCACATGGACACTCACCTGACGACTCCAGACGTTGCTGCAACTCGCTGACCTGGGTGTGCAGCGCCGAGTAGAACTTTTCAAGGACCTGCATGTTGGTGGTGTGCAGCCGGCACCTGCGCCCCTCTCCGTTGGCACCAGCCTCGAGGAAGCTCAGGGCCGTGCTTTGGGTCCTGGATTTCAGGTCCTCCCAGCACTTGTTCACATGCTTGAAGGTGTGGGATGTCACCCCCTCAGCGTTGATGGCATCCACTATCCCGTCCATGATCAGCTGACGTCCTTCCTTGCCGCATTGCATCAATCCTTGGAAGAGAGCATCATAATTCCCCAGGACATGCTCCATCAGGATGTCAACTTCCCTGGCTGTGAAGTTGACAGCCCTCTGCCTCGCTGCCAGCGGGTTGCCACTCTGGTCAGATGATGGTGTTGCTGATGGCAACCCCTGAGGCAGGTGTGGGTGGGCAAGGTGGACCTGGGATGGGCTGTGGAGCGGTGTTGATGCTCTGGCATGTTGGGAGGCTTGTGAATCGGCTGAGGTGGTCACAGGGCCAAGGACAGGAGCACTGGCAATTGCTGGACAGCAGGTACTCAAAATTCAAGGCAGTTGGGCAACAGGCACACACAGTGGGCAGGCAGCAGCAGATTGCTCTGTAGGAGGCAGCTCAGGGCAGTAGGAGGCAGGTAAAAAGGCTTGTAGGCAGGAGCATGGGTCTTCCGTGTCTATTGCGTGGGCAGCCAGGAACAGAGTGACAGTTACTTTGCGCGTTCGATATTAGCGTGGACACGTGCAATCAGAGGAAAGACCCTCAATGCATAACTTACGTGACATGCGCTGGGCGCTGGCATTCAGTACGTCCGAATTGGGATATAGAAGTGCGTAGAAGCAAATCAGACCGTATGTGCAATTGGGAGTGGACGGACAAGTGCATTACTGCGAATTTTGGGGTGCCACGCAATTTGCTCACTACTGGGACAGTACAAACATCTTATTTTGGTGGGGAATTTTCCTCCATGCATATGCATCTATTTTTCTTTTTTCAGAGGCTAACGGTGAGTCGCGTATGCATTTTTCATACTCTAGGTGCCCCTCTGTATCGCATACCACCATTATTGCCATTACAGTACCTTCCCGGGCTTCGTGTATGCATTTTCTGTGTTGCTGGGTGCCACAGCGTATCGCATAACACTTTTTCTATTTATGGGAGCTACCGAGGTGTCGCGTACACATATCTTTGATTTTTGGGGTTGCCTGTGTGTTACGCATCCCGTATTTTTTTCTTTTCACCAGGGATAATATTGAGCCTTGCTGGACCACAGAAGTACATTTTTCATCATGCAGAATGCCCCCTGACTCCGATTGCCCAGGACAATTGCTTGGTGTGCCTGCCATTGTACAAGTCCACCTGTACCATGAGTGGAAAGGCCCCAAGAGGGAAAGGTGGCAGAGGTGGCCGGAGTCGTGCAGCAGAAGCTGCTGCCCCCACTCCAGGGGTAGAGAAGGTGCAGGGGAAGATCCTGTTCCCACTCTCCAGGGTCATGGTGCTGCAGGGGAAGCTTCTGTCCGCACCCCCTGGGTCAGGGACTTGCAGCAGTAGCTGCTGTCCACCCCCAGGTACACAAACACGCAGGGGCAGCTGCTGTCCATCTCTCGAAGGGTAAGGGACGTGCAGCAAAAGCTCCTATCCCCACCCCCCAGAGTCAGAGAGCTGCAGGTAAAGCATGTGTCCCCACTCCCCTGGGTCAGGCACCTGCAGCGGTCACTGCTGTTATCCCCCCAGGTACACGGACATGCAGGGGCAGCTGTTGTTCGTCTCTCCAAGGGTAAGGGACGTGCAGGGAAAGTTCCTGTCCCCACCCCCCCTGGGTCAGGCACCTGCAGGGGAAACTCCTGTCACCACCCCTCAGGGTCAGGGACCTGTAGCAGTAGCTGCTGCCCCCCCCACCAGGTACATGGACATGCAGGAGCAACTGCTGTCCGTCTCTCCAAGGGTAAGGGATGTGCAGGGGAAGCTCCTGTCCCCACCCCCCTGCTCAGGCACCTGCAGGGGAAGATCCTGTCCCCACCGCCCAGGTTGGGACCTGCAGTGGTAGCTGCTGTTGTGCACCCTGGTACAAGGACATGCAGGTGCAGCTGCTGTCCGTCTCTTGAAGGGTAAGGGGTGTGCAGGGAAAGCTGTGGTCCCCCTAAAAGGGTCAGGGAGCTGCAGGGGAAGCTCCTGTCCCCACTTCCCAGGGTAATGGGGCTGCAGTAAGCTCCTGTCCCCACCCCCCAGGGTCATGGGGCTGCAGGGGAAGCTCCTGTCTCCCCATCCTCCGGGTCAGAGACCTACAGCGGTCGCTGCTGTTCCCCCCCAGGTACACGGACTTGCAGGGGCAGCTGCTGTCTGTCTCTCGAAGGGTAAGGTACATGTAGGGAAAGCTCCTGTCCCCACACCCCAGGGACAGGGAGCTGCAGGGGAAGCTCCTGTCCCCTCTCCCCAGTATCAGGGACCTGCAGTGGTAGCTGCTGTCATCCCCCCCAGGAACACAGACATGCAGGGGCAGCTGCTGTCCATCTCTCGAGGGTAAGGCATGTGCAGGGAATGTTCCTGTCCCCACCCCCCAGGGTCAGGGAGCTGCAGGGGAAGCTCCTGTCCCCACCCTCTGGGTCAGGCACCTGCAGTGGTCGCTGCTGCCCCCCCTCCCAGGTACACAGACATGCAGGGGCAGCTGCTGTCCATCTCTCCAAGGGCAAGGGATGTGCAGGGAATGCTCCTATCCCCACCACCCCCCCGGTCAGGCACCTGCAGAGGAAGCTCATGTCGCCACTCCCCAGTGTCAGGGACCTACAGCGGTAAATGCTGTCCCCTCCAGGTACATGGACATGCAGGGGCAGCTGCTATCCCCACCCCCAGGGGCAGGGACCTGCAGCAGTAGCTGCTGTCACCCCCCCCCAGGCACATGGATATGCAGGGGCAGCTGCTGTCCATCTCTCGAAGGGTAAGGGACGTGCAGAGAAAGCTGTGGTCCCCCCACCAGGGTCAGGGAGTTGCAGGGGAAGCTGCGGTTCCACCATCAGTGGGTGATGCCATGGCTCAGGCCATTAGTGGTCCAGCATCTGTTGCCTTGAGTGATCCCAGCCACACAAGGTCTGCACCACATGCCAAGAAGGCAAAGCGTGCACATCAGGAAGAGGCTCAACCCCATGGCATGCCACAGGACACTGCCACGTCGAGGAAGAGGAACTTCAATGATGAGGAACTCAACATCCTCATGGACTACGTGGGCGCACACCACTGTGACATGTGCATGCAGCCAGGGAGCACACATACACCTGCTCAGGGTATAGTGCATTGGCATTGTGTCACGGATGACATAAATGCCTTAGGGTATGAGAGCGCACTGCTTCTCAGGTCATGAAGCGGTGGAATGACCTCAACCATCGCACCAAATTCAAGATGGGTGCCAACTTTGCCTCTTCTCTGGCAACTGGAGGGGGGCCACCAGAGGAGAAGGAGCCCAGCAGGAACAGGTCATGAGCCAGGTCATTCATGAGGATCAGGTGCAAGGCGTGGGAGGCCTGGAAGATTACGAGGCCATGTCTGGTGACTGACCAAGCTTGTTCATCCTGAGTATGTAGAGGGTAAAAGAAATACAAGAAGTATGATTGTGTTGCACTTTTGTCTGCATTTGAATGACTGCCCTGGATGAACCATGTCATGGTGTACTGACTCGTGCACAGTGTACTCTAGAGTGGATACAACACATGTGTCATACATCCATTGCACATGGCATTGTGACAGTAGTTATCACACACACTAGCATACACAAACAACATTTTCAACAGGATACCACAACATGGCATCTGGTTAGTAGCATCAGGGATGTCAGTGACTTTGCTCTGCTAGACAAGTGCTTATGTCTGAAGCACGTGTTACACATCAGATACTGCATGGTGTAGATAGTCCCTCCACACATGTACACAGGTGGTTCCATGCTACAGATGACTTCCATGTAGACTACCAGCTGGCCTCACATTTGTTCCATGAGTGACATTGCATTTCTCAACACTGTGCCCATCGCCGGTGCGGCTATGGCACTGACCCTATTGTCAAATATTTGTCAGGATTCATTAGTTAACCTCACACACTCGGCACACACTCCATGGTCCATGCCCCTGTCCCTCTTGTGTGTCACTGTCCCTTCTTTCTATTTCCCAGTGCATGTAATTACTCTCTCCACATCACACACCTGGGACTCCACACTCAGGCCATGCCACACTGTGTGCATTCCCTGTGACAGTTCTACACTGATGTGGCATGTAATTGATGTGCACTTGGCTGTGAACATGTGCGTACGTGTACACATGTAATGTAATAGCATGTTACATAGCCACATGACGATGCCCATTTAGTATGTATTTGTCAATAGTTTGCTCTGCCATGGGCCAGAATGTGCTTTCAGAGAACCATGTCTGATGTCAATGTGTCCACTGGCAACATGGTCAGGAACAGGGGATGTTGTTGCAAGTCTGCATACACCATGATCAGATGGCTTCTTGGACATAGTGTGTGTATGCGATTTCTGGCATGGTAACATGCATGGCAATGTGTTGCAGGACAGCATTGTGATACCGTTGTATATTGTCGATGCAATTAACATCAATCTTTATGTCTCTATATGTCCTTGTGCAGGTGATGAGGCACTAGATTCTTGGGAGGAGGTAGAGGAGGAACGGGAGTATGAGCCGGAACAGACCACCAGTGTAGGATGTGGTGTGGCAGCCCATGAGAACCCACTGGTGCTACAGTCCATCTGGGGAATATCACAGTTTGACAAGTGCTGGAGCTATTGTTGCCTGTGAGTCTGCAAGGGGTCAGGTGCCCACACAAGGCCAGTCAGTGGTGTCACATCCGTCTGTGGTGGCTATGTCTGCAAGTCCATGCTCCACAGTATCGGTTTCTGGTCCTGGGCCAGATGTCCAAGGGAAGGATGCAGTCCTGCAGCCATAGACAGTGGCATCACAGCAAGGGCCATGCTCCCTTGGGTCAGGCAGGTGTGGGCACCACACACGTGGTGGACGTTTGGCGGCTGGGGAGACAGTGTGGGAGCAGTAGATGTTAAATTTGGTGCAACAACAGGGTGCTGCCTATGAGATGTTGGCTGAGGGAATGGATAGGGTGGCCAGTTCCATGATCCCACCAGAAACACAGTTAGAGCACAAGCTGAAGACATTGCGGTCCACAAGCCGCTCACTCAGGCTACAAATGGAGGCCAACAGCAGGAGCCGACGGGCCGATCTGAGGTCTCTGCAGGCATCCCTGCTTGCAGAGGGTTGGGTCCACAGGGAAGCCCTGAGGCAAGAGTTGTTGGCCCACAGAGCTTCAGTTGAAGTGGAAGAGGCAGCTCGCAGGACACAGTACCAACATGAGATGCAACTATTGAGGCACACCATCTCGGAGGAAATGTGTATCCTGTGAGGTGATGCATGATGACCTCTGAAGGGTCATGTTGCAGATGCATTCATCAGTGTCCCACCTGGCTGCTGCCACTGAGGACCAGGCCAGGGAACTACATGTTCAATCTCCCTTATCACCATCACCTTCTGATTCTACCCAGGAAGGTGGTCACAGCAGAGACATGCCTCCCGGTCCAAGATAGCCGTGCGGTCCATGAGCCCATGGAGGGAATTGTTTTTTTCAACATCCATCCATGTGGGAGTTGACCTGCACCCTGCCTCTCCCCCTCCTTGGTGCCTGGCCCCTCCGGTCCATGATGGACATTTTTATTCTTGTTTTTTTTATATATATTTCTTTGTTTACACCCCCATGTCCGGATGTTGGCAAGGCATATTTTGTTTTGCCCTTTCCTGGTTGTGATTCTTTTCTTTCTTTTCTTGATTTCCCATGAGGTGTGCCATCAACACCACAGCACACATGTTGTCCTTGAGGTGTTGATGGCACACCTCATGGGAAATCAAGAAAAGAAAGAAAAGAATCACAACCAGGAAAGGGCAAAACAGTTCCTGGTGATGGTGATGTGGGATTGACACCGTGCCGGCACAGTCAGCAGGTACGCTTTAGCACTGTCTTGCATGTTGAGCATGCATCATTGGTGTGCATGTTTGCTGCATGTCTTGCTTGTCTTATATGTCCGTTGCATGCTGAAATGCCGGAATGGTTATTTAAGTGGTGCTCACATATCTGGGTTACCTACCTATGTATATACCTCTATGGGTGCACCTACTGTGCTGGACAGCATGTCATTGTACATCTGAAGATCAGGCTGTGTACTCTGTGATCTGTCATTTCCTTGGGATTCCCTCACTGTGTCACTCTCCCTCTCTCTGTTGTGGTACACTGTACTCCTGGACTAATCACTATCGATTTTCATTCACTCCGTGGCACCCTGTGTTGCTCCTGCACTGTGTGTTGTATGCATATTTTTTTTCATTGATCATGTGGTATAATGTATGTGTATGTGGTTTGTGCTGTTACTCTGCAAAGTATTCCATTTAGTGGAAGCGTCTCCCAATGGTGTGCATCGTATGCAAGGCAGGTGAGTTCCCTGGACAGGTAAGTGCATGGCATTTGCTGGCCCTATTGTGGTATTTGCATGGGAGTGTGGCACTGTGTGTGTTCACTTTGGATTGACTTATCCTAAAGTGGGGCATGTTTCACATGGGGTGCATCTAATGATGGGTATGGTAATGTTCTTCAGATGGATTGCTGGGGCTACTCTTCACTGATTATGGTAACTGTGCCTTCTAACTGTGTGGGGTTTTTATGGCTGTTTGGGAGTGTGTAGCATGGTCAAATGTTTGTGTCTCGTGGCAGGTGCTGATCTGTGGGCTGATGCGTGTCTCATGGTATTCTTATCATGTCTAATGAGTGACAATTCAGATCATTAGCAGGGTTTGTGGGATTCTGGCTGTATGTCACATTTGGCCTGTCAAGATTAACGTTCAACTATTACGGTGTGCACCAGCATTTGAGAGCCACTAAAATGTTGCTATGTATGATATTTTGTGGGACATGTTGTGTACCAGCACATTTGGGTTAGTGGTGTTTGAGCTTTCCCATGATTTTCACAGGCATGCTGCACCATGGTGTTTGCAGCTTCTAGTGCAATGCGGCTGGATGCATGGTAATGCTGCATTTGAATATATGCAGTATTTGACCATTGGTATGCTGTGACAATGAAGTGTGCATTGACCATGGTCTGGTGGTTAAGAGTGTACTTTTAGCATGATTTCACTGTAGATGGATGCATAACATTGCTTTGTGTTGTGTTCTTATGTCTTCTATTGCAGATCACTCGGTGTGCAGCTGTACATAGTGACATGAAGCTGGGTTCTGGCGGTGGTGAAAGAGGGGAGTATTTCAGTTATTGCCAACACATCATCTGTATATTCTGCAACAGCTCCTTCACTGTACCTTTGGAATGTGCTTGCTTCCCATATGTTTTGCAAATACACATGCCTGACTAAACATACTTGTTACAGGCACTTCACACACAACCCTCTTCAACCCTGCCCCCCCCTACCACTCACCCTCATCATTCCTCATTCTCCTCATTCACTTATGTATCCCCTGAAGTAGTCACCAGAGTTCACTACTCCATGAAGGTGTCATCACAACTGGTGTGCCGCTGCACCTACAGAACTATGAATGGCAACATCTCCTCTCAGGCAACTGCTCTTGCTGATCTCTGCAACCACTCCTTTCCTGCTGTTTAGTTTCCATCCTCCATCAGGCACTCCCTTGTGCGCACCATGTTTACTATGCCATATGCCAAGCCTTCCTGACCAGCAAACTACTGGCACATTTCTTCCTACACCTTCCTGGGGAAACTGCTTGACAAGTTTGCACTCCCACAAATCTACACCCATGAGGTTGTTGTTGTGGATGTCCATGGACACAAGTGTACATTGAAATGGTTGAGAGCCACAGACACTGCTCCTGACAACAGACATGGATAAATGGTAGCATCCCTCATTTCATAATCCCCTGCTGTCCTCACCCTCCTTGATATCTCATTTGCTTTTCACACAGTGAGGCATTCCATCCTCATTGAAAGGCTACATGAACGGCAAGTGGACTTGCTTAACCAAATAGTGAACAACCATTCCTACTAGAACATTCTTTGCCCTTTCTTCTACCAAACTTCATCCTCCACCTGTGACGTCCTGCAGGTGTCCATTCTTTTGGCATGCATCTTTGACCTACACATTTGCCTGCTGTTTCACTTCTTTGCCTCATTGTACAACAAGTTCATGTGCTATGCTGACAACACACTACTCTTCACCAATGTTCAAATTACACACTTACACAGTCATTCCCATGACTGCTTCTCAGCCATTCTGGCACGGTGCACTGCAAATGGCCTCACCTTGTACACCATACTAAAATTAGAGTGTCCCTATTGGATCCCCTGCAGCCTACTTCTGGCATTCACTGTGTCCTTCCTCCATGGGCTCACTCCCTGCCCCCTCATCTCATGGCAGGAAGCTTGCATACATCATTGACTGCCCCCTTTCCTTCATGCTGCATATTAGTGATTTTCTGAATAGGTCTGAGTTTCTGCTCTTGATGGTCAAAGTAACTGTACCCTTCCACACCTTCACACAGAGGTGTATAGTTCCACATGCCAGGGTTCTCTCCTGGCTACACTACTGCTACAGCCTACTCCTAAGTGTTCCTTGCTCCACCCTGCTACCCCTACAGCTTAGCCAGATTCTATATGGAAGACTCTTCATTTGCCTCAGGCCCAGGGACCACATCTCTCCTGCAATATGAAGCCTTTAGGGTCTCACTGACTGCACGGATTACATGGTAATACCCGTTTATCATCCACAGGGCTATCTTAGTCTGCGTACTGTCTTCAATGCTTACTGATCAAATACTTCACTTATGCACTCCTGCATAACTCTGGCAACATCTCCCTGTGTGTGACACACTTTGCTATTGAAAGTGCTGTTGGTTGGTCACTTTCCTATGTGTGCTGCCTTCTGTGTGATGGACTCACTCTACCTCTGCATATTGGACATATCCTCCTACAGTTCACAATAAGCATCAAGTCCTATATCTTATCCACTCTCTTCCCTCACTCTCTTCCGTGCTATTTCTACAGTAGTGTGCATCATGTACATGGCCCTTATGTGTCCTTGGTGCCCTGACCACCCACACGTATCTATTGTAGAGTGTATATACAGAACCTGCTCACCGTCAGCATCACCATGTCAGGTAGCACATACATTTAAGTATCATTCATCTGACATTTTCACCACGAGATGTACTACATTAACTAAACTGATCCTTTTCCCTTAACACCCTAACCTGTACACTTGCACGTTGTGAACACTCACAAGGCATTGTGGGTTGGTCTCCGCCTCTCAGTTATTCTCTTGTTTTTTTTGCTGTATAGATTATATTTTTGTTGATCTCTCTCAGTACATCAGTGTCTGTGTATTGGATGAGTGCCTAAGCAATGACCAACACATGTGTCAATTGATGATGTGCTTACATGACTGTGAGCAGTGCACTGTCCCAGTACTATACAGGTGATGTACAGCCTTATCATGGCATTCGTAGCCTTCAAGGGGTGGGCCATGTTCTGTTGGTGATCATTTATTTGCATATGTTCTCTCTTTACATTTTCATGCTGCATGGTGAGTGAGGTGTGCATTGTGTATGTGACATTGTGTAATGAATGGGGATATGTTGCATGTACATTTGCTGCATGCCACTGAGGGGGACTGCCAGTGTGTGTGATGTTGGGTGTCAGTGTGTGAGCATTGTGTGTTTGGATTGCATGCAGTGTGCAGGTGTTTGTGCATGTGTGCAGGGACACATGTTGATGGCAGTATTGGGAATTGTGGTTTGCATGTGTTGTATGTCACTAAGGGGTGCCCGTGTGTCTTCAGTTTTTTGGCCCATGTATGTGTTCCATGCACTATGTTTCAGTTTGTTCTTTGTCTGCAGATCCTTCCATCAGGGAATGATGTCTTTTTATCCAGATTTTGACCGTGAACAGCATGCCAGGGGGACAGGTAAGATGTTGATTAATATTGATAGTTATGGAAGGTTGAAGAAATTGTGGATCGATATTGCACTTTTTGTGTACATCCCACAATAGGGACATGTTTGTGCACATCATGCACAATCTGGGACATGTGTCCATGTATTGACAATTGTGCTTGTTGCACTTTGTGTACATGGGAATGGCTGAGGCCATGTATGGCTTGCAGCTCAGACATGCTGCTGTATTTATCAATGCTTACACATTTGATCGGTATGTTACTTACTCAGATCCACCACAGCACAAGGGGACCACTACAGTGGGTATGGTGCACAGTATCATAATCCTTTTACATTACATATGGGAATTTTTTTTCAGTAGCAGAGTTGAATTAATGGAATGGTTGCCATGGTGGTAGTGGGGTACTCCCTCTTCAATGGGCCTCATTACAACTCAGGCGTTAAGGGTTAACGCCGTCGTTAACCCTTAACGCCTGATTCCAATTTTAACGGCTGCTTTTAGCAGCCGTTAAAATCCATAGCGCTAAACCGCCTTGGTGCTAATTACGGCACCGTAATTTACGGTGCCGTAATTAGCGCCTTCCCCACTCCCATTATACCCTATGGGGCAAAAATGGGGAAGGGTAAATGGGAAATGGGGATTTACCGCCCCACACACCTTGGAATGGGGCGGTAAATCCGCCATCCACCATGGTGTAAACGTAGTTTACACCATGGTGGTAAAGTTGGTGTACTCACCGCCTGGGTCGTAATGACCCTTAATGTGTTTCTTTTTGAAACACAATATGAATTGTGGTTTGGTTCTAAGGGATGCACACAATATTGCACTTCCAAGGACACATTCTCAGGGTAGTTTGGTGGGCACAGTTGATTGACCCTTTTTCATCATTGAATGGCACCTGGAATGTAGCAGGGCTGTGTGCACTCCACAGGGGATGGATTTTAGGTGAAAAACGTTGCTACAAGCTGGGTACAGGCTGCCTCGCCACATGCCCTTTGCCCAGCCATACGCAAGCAGCTGGCCTATAGGTGTGTATGTGGTGCCACCACCATGTCCACTGGGACGCCACGGCGTGTTGCAACTTTGTGCAGGACACAGGCTACCAGAATTATCCTGCAGACTACTGGTGGTGCATATAGCAGTTCACGTGAGCGGAAACGTGACTTGAGCACTCCAAATGTGCGCTCCACTATGGCCCGGGTTGCAATATTGGTAGTGTTGTTTCTTACCTGGGCAGGTGTGGTGGGGTTCTGTATTGCTGTCATCATGTAGGTGCTCAGAGGGTAGGCACTGTCCCCTGGAGAGGTGAAAATGTTGGTCATTAGTTGCAAGTGCCTATTTTTCTGTGTCTGACATGCATGTGCAGGACCATGTATACTCACCAATTAGCCATGTGTTGCCATGCTTCCCAGCTTCCAGGGCCCGGTTTAGGGGTGACATTCTGAATACATAACTATCATGGGTGCAGCCAGGATAGTTTGCATAGACAGAATTAATGATGCCCTTGGCATCCATACTACCTGAACGTTGATGGAGTGCTAGTGTTTCCGATTGCGATATATATGCTCTGTTGCCCTAGGTGGATGTAGAGCAACATGGGTGCAATCGATGGCACCAAGCACTATAGGGAAGTGCACCACCCCATAAAACACCTGGACCACAGCCTGATTTTCTGCAGGTGTTCTGGGCATATAGATGTGCATGCGTACTGAGGGGCGTGCAGTCATTATTGCCAACACCTGGTGTATGCAGCGTGACTGCGTGGCCTGTGAAAGGCCCCCAACCATTGCAGTGGTCTGCTGGAATGACTCAGTAGCCACAGTGAGCACCTTTTGAAAGGGGCTCAGTGCTTGGGAGCAAAGGGTGGATGATATAAAGTCATCTTCCTACTCTGTGACCAGGTCTAAGATGATATGAGGGGGAAACCTATACCTGGCATAGACCTGGTCATCAACCATCCCATATAGGCTGGTCCTTGGATGAAGATCCGGGCCCTGGCCATCCTCCTCCTCCCGCAGTGTCCCACAATCACTGCTGCAACAAATGGTACTTCATTTTAGCTGTATATGTGCGTTTGTTGATCGTGCAGGCTTTTTATGCATTGTTTGTGTGCGTGTTGACCTTTACGCCTGCTAGCGGGTGGCGTAGGTGTTTTCGGGATTTGTGTGTGCTTTTTCGCACGCCAGCGATCCCTGTTGAATTCCATGAATACGGCTGTTTGTCGCGTGTATGGGCGGTGAGATTGTTTGACTGTGGAAAGTCCCTCGTAACGCCCATATTTTTGCATGTTCTTCCCCATTCCATGTGTTCTGCCCCCATTTTCAGTGCCTGCGCAGGGCTGGTCGGCCCTCTGCTGGGAGTCTCGCACACGGCCTTTGTGGTGTCGCAGTGAGGTGTTGGCCAAGTCAGAGCAGGTACCGCGCAAGTCCCAAGTAAGGCCTGCGTTTTGTGTTCCATGAATCGACGAACAGGGACTTGCGCGTGATTTTGTGTGCAAGTTACCGATTTTCAGTGCAAATTATTCCATGAATCGGGCCCTCTGTATCAACATGCACTTCACACGGCACTCACTTAATTGCATAATTACCTAGGTTATGCTGGCGACATTCCCCGACTCAACTTGGCAGTGACCCAGGGTCATTCACAGATAAGGTTGCTCGAGACTGCAGCTTTTCTCATGACTGCAACCAGTGGTCGAAGTGGGCATGCGCGGTCGGGAGCGGTGCTCGTCTACTTCTTTTAATTAAGTTTTACTGTTCCTATACTTTTATTTTTAAAAGAAACCGTTGCAGAATGCATTTGTTTTAAAATCAAAGTGTAGGAAGAAGTTGAAACTTGCATTTCAGTGGACTGCACTGAACGTTCCCCTAAACAGCAGCCACATGTGTTTTGGAGTTTGTATTGTGCATGGGAGGGGCGGGGGGGTGGCAATGGGGTTTGTAGGGAGCGGGGCAGGCCAGTAGCGAACATAGTTCCACTACTTCTATCAGCACACTTCGACCAATGCTGCCAACCCAGGAGAGAGAGACACATAGCCCACCAGACAGTCAGCTTGCAAGCACTGGAGACTCAGTCTGTCCTGGAACCAGCACTGCTTCCTTCGTCAGTGAGTGGAAGAATGAATGCCCAGCCCTCTCTCTTCACACCTTTTTCACAAAACCCCCTGTCACTCAAAAGCACCTCCCATCCAACTAAAATAGCACGTAATTTCCTCTGTGCCTTTCTCATTGTGCAAACTGCATTGCTGAAGAGAAAATCATTGATCTATCCTGCGCTTCCTGCCATGAAACAATGTGATGACTTTAGAAGGATGGATCTTCACATTCCTTATCGTATTTTTCTTTCCAGGCACCATGCATTATCTGCTTATATAATTAACTAATGTTCACTAAATGTTATTATGGGGGTCTGTTAAATGGACAGAGGTAAATTAGTATATTAGTTACATGTTAGTATTTTTTTTAGTGAAACTCATCCCATTAAAATAGCATCATGGAGCAAAGTGATAATTTTCTAGCATGTGTTATGTGCATAGGCATGTCTTTAGATTCAGTCTGAGACTCATACGCTTGAGTCCATCTATGCGTCTCACACCTTGGACCTAGTTAGAATTCAAACCTTTGCTAACATGTGAATGATGAAATGCAGAGTCTAGTTGTTGAAATGTGGAGCCTACCTTCCTACAAGGGCGAAGCTTCCTTGCCCCCAACTAATTTAGGGGGTGACCCACTGATTGTCGATTACCAATATATTACTATAAGTGACTTAGAGAAAGCCATTAATTCCCAGAAGGGTGCTAAAGCAGCAGGCCCCTGTTTTGTGCAGGGAACTTAATGCAATCTTAAGGAAGGGTGCAATCCCAGAATCATGGCATAAGGCCACAATAATTGCTTTGTATAAAAAGGGTGGGAGTAATCTCCTGGCTAACTTCTGACAGGCTATCTCTCCTTGACAGTGCAGGCAAACTCTTTGGAAAAATAATTTTAAGGTACCTACAAGAATGGGTAGATAGAAATAATGTCACAAGTGTTCTACAGGCTGGCTTCAGAAGGTATAGAGGCACCATAGATCATTGATTTATGCTTCATACTTTGATCCAGAAATATGCTGTTTTGAAGCGAATTAAACTATATGCTGCATTCCTCGATTTGAGGAGTACATTCAATTCAGTATCCAGGGAAACTTTGTGGAAATTGTTAATCCTATGCAAAGTCCCAGCCCACCTGATTTGGATAAATAGGCTCATCTATTTCGGAAACAGCACCTCTGTTCACTATGGCCTAGGAGGGAACAACAACAGTGCTTCCGAAATAACAAAGTGGTTGAGGCAGGGATGTGCCCTGGCACCTCTCCTATTTAATTTCAACATACAAGAGATAATCACTGCACTCCTGGAAGAGTGCCAGAACTGCCCCCATAAGGTTGTTGGTAATTACCCTGCATTATTCTGTGCAGATGATGTGGTATTATTGGCCACAACCCTGCAAGGTTTGGAAAATTCCTTGCCGATATTTGTGTCCAAGTGCAAAGAGTTGCAATTGCATTTGAAGATTCAAAAATCGAAAGTAATGGTATTCAAGCCGCGACACGCAAGAACTAGGCCCTTGGCATTAAAGGTGAATGGAACCCTGCTTGACCAAGTCAAAAACTTTGCTTATCTTGGGGTACAATTTCGAGTATACGAAGGTTGGGTTGCTCAGGTGAGTCTCTCGGTTTATACCCTGGAAAGATGTGGGGCGTCAATTCATGCCCTCCATGCAAGTCATGGCAGCATTAGATGTGCATGAAAAACAGGCTGTTCCTGCTGCTTTATATGGGCCAAGCTGTGGGGGTATGCCAATCTTGCAAAATTGCCAATAAGTGAGCAAATGTTCATTAATCTTTTTTTTTTGTTACCCAAGAGTACCCCATCTGTTCTGGTATTGTTAGAACTTGACCTAACACCGGTGGGTGCTTTGGTGTCGCTTAGTCCAGTCCTTTTCTGGTTCGGGAAGGGCTGGAAAAATATAGAGATGCCTTATGCAATTTAGGGGGTAATTCATAGAATCCGGCGCACAAGTGGCGCACGCGGCTGGCGCACAGTGTGCGCGTGCGGTAGTCTGCGCCAGCCGCGTGCGCCAAAACACATTCAGGCGCACAGCGTATTCATGGATTCCAACAACCACAACCAGCCGTGGCGCAGAGTGGCGCAGCGACTCTGCAGCAGCGCCAGTAACGCCCCCAAGAACGCCCCTCGCGCAGGGAAAAGCCATCAAAATCCCCAATCCAGCGCAAAGGGCAGCAGA
Organism: Ambystoma mexicanum; assembly: GCF_040938575.1. NCBI lineage: Eukaryota > Metazoa > Chordata > Amphibia > Caudata > Ambystomatidae > Ambystoma > Ambystoma mexicanum. The sequence goes on along the minus strand of NC_090938.1, from coordinate 277,694,956 downwards.
AAACGCAGAGCGGGGAGCGTGTATTCCAGGGGTGTGCGGGTGTCATCACACGCGAATGGCCTGGGTACGTGAATTTCAGGGGTGCGCGAGAAATTCTACACGCGATTGGGCTGGGTACGTGGATTCCAGGGGTGCGCGAGAAATTCTACACGCGATGGGCCTGGGTACGTGGATTTCAGGGGTTCGCGAGAAAATCTACACGCGATTGGCCTGGGTACGTGTATTTCAGGGGTGCGCGAGAAAATCTACACGCGATTGGCCTGGGTACGTGAATTACAGGGGTGCGCGAGGAATTCTAAACGCGATTGGGCTGGGTACGTGTGTTCCGGGGTGCCGTGAACTTTCACACGCGATTGGTTGGAATCCACGTGTGTTCTGTCATCACGTGCAATGAGGGATACACCCTCGCACGTCACGTCACAGACGCGCTCACGCGCTGAGGGCCTTTGGTCCAATGAAAATGCGTATGCGTGCAGACGCGCTTACGCGCTAAGGGCCTTTCCTCGAATTACACGCTGACGTGCAGAATTTTTCACGTGCCAAATCACTCCGTATCAAGCTGGCCACGCGTAAGCACACGGGAGACCACGCTCCTGCCCAGAAGGCCGAACTACTGCCCCCCAGAGCCCCGAGCACGCTCCCACCTGCCATCTGCTGCTGCCTGACTGCCTGCTGGCAGGTGCCCCACAGTGCTGGGGGGTGGGGGTGGTGGGAGACATGAGTGGGGGCCTGCTGGAGGGTGACCCTGCACTGCTGGGGGACGGGGGTGGTGGGACACATGAGTGGGGGCCTGCTGGAGGCTGCCCCTGGTGGCTGGGGGGTGGGGGTGGTGGGAGACATGAGTGGGGGCCTGCTGGAGGCTGCCCCTGGTGGCTGGGGGGTGGGGGTGGTGGGAGACATGAGTGGGGGCCTGGTGGAGGCTGCCCCTGGTGGCTGGGGGGTGGGGGTGGTGGGACACATGAGTGGGGGCCTGGTGGAGGGTGACCCTGCACTGCTGGGGGACGGGGGTGGTGGGACACATGAGTGGGGGCCTGGTGGAGGCTGCCCCTGGTGACTGGAGGGGTGGGGGTGGTGGGAGACATGAGTTGGACATGGGTGGGGGCCTGCTGGCAGGTGCCCCACAGTGCTGGGGGGTGGGGGTGCAAGGGGACATGTGGCTTGGCTGGGGGGCATGCCCATGGTGGAAGGACTGCCTGCGGGACATGACCAGGGGTGCAGGGTAGTCCCCTGCGGTGTGGGCTGCCTGCAGAGGTCGTGGAGGGGGTAGAGGGGAGACCTGGGAGGACCCACACTGGCAATTCACCTCTTCGACTTCCCGCACACCCACGTAATACACTGCCCCACTCGCACAGGCCCAATCGCGTGTGGAATTTCTCGCGCACCCCTGAAATCCACGTACCCAGCCCAATCGCGTGTGGAATTTCTCGCGCACCCCTGAAATCCACGTACCCAGGCCAATCGCGTGTAGAATTTCTCGCGCACCCCTGAAATCCACGTACCCAGGCCAATCGCGTGTAGAATTTCTCGTGCACCCCTGTAATCCACGTACCCAGGCCAATCGCGTGTAGAATTTCTCGCGCACCCCTGTAATCCACGTACCCAGGCCAATCGCGTGTAGAATTTCTCGCGCACCCCTGAAATCCACGTACCCAGCCCAATCGCGTGTGGAATTTCTCGCGCACCCCTGAAATCCACGTACCCAGGCCAATCGCGTGTAGAATTTCTCGCGCACCCCTGGAATCCACGTACCCAGGCCAATCGCGTGTAGCATTTCTCGCGCACCCCTGAAATCCACGTACCCAGGCCAGTCGCGTGTAGAATTTCTCGCGCACCCCTGTAATCCACGTACCCAGGCCAATCGCGTGTAGAATTTCTCGCGCACCCCTGAAATCCACGTACCCAGGCCAATCGCGTGTAGAATTTGTCGCGCACCCCTGAAATCCACGTACCCAGGCCAATCGCGTGTAGAATTTCTCGCGCACCCCTGTAATCCACGTACCCAGGCCAATCGCGTGTAGAATTTCTCGCGCACCCCTGAAATACACGTACCCAGGCCAATCGTGTGTAGAATTTCACGCGCACCCTTGGAATCCACGTACCCCGCTCAATCGCGTGTGTAACTTCCCGCGCGCCACTTTTTTGATGCGCTGGGACTCTACCGCCTGCCTTCGTGTGGCGGCCGTGTTTCAGCTTGTGCGTGGCTTTGGCTGTGCGTGGCTTTGCCCTATTCGATTCCATGGATACGTGTGGTTCGAGTGCGTGTGGGCGTTCCGTCTGCTTCCCTGCAGTACATCCCCAGTTACGCCCTTATTTTCGAGTGTTGTTCCCCATTCCGCGCGTTACGCCCCATGTCCCGCCCACTTTCTGGTGTGTGCGCTGAGGTTGTGCGCTTTCATTGTGCGCGTCGCGCACGCCTTTCGCGATGTTGCAGTGACTTGTGCGCCATGCACGGGTTTGGCGCACATCCCGCGGTGAACACGCGCAGGGACTTCCATGAATCGCACGCGTGCGCGTGCGCCTGTTTTTTTCCGCCTGGGCATGCTTGCGCATGCTTGCGCCAGGATTTTCGGCGCACGTTGGTTCCATGAATCGGCCCCTTAATGTCCATGGACGAAGGGAATACAACTGATTGGCTTTGCCATGTTAAAAAGACTCTATGATATACGGGGTAACCTATGGGAAAATCCTTGTAACCAGTCGACTGGAATGACGAAGACTGGCACAGCCCAAAGAGCAAGGGACCAGCTGGAGGCTAGCGCCATGAAATTAAAACTAGGACCCGTTTATCTCTAACTAAGGTTACCTGGCAGAAGACTATTTAGACTTTATTACACCGCATTTGAAAAGTTCCTATATATGCAAGTGAGATTAGGGACTCTCCCTGTGGCCGTCTTCACACAATCTTGGAAAGACTCGGTTTCGGATCAATATATGATGTGCGGGGAGGCAAGAGAGTCAATGCTGCATTTTATGTTGATTTGTGCGAAAACAAAGCAGCTGCAACGTATGTACTTGAAGACATTACTGAAGGAGGCTGGGATGAGGGACCCCTGGAAGAGCTATGATGTTTTTGCAGCAGAGCTTACGACCTCATGTAGCCTTTGCAATTGCTCAATACACCCATAGGTCCTGGTTGTTAAGAAAGAAGCTGTTGAATTATGTTGTTAAATGCAAATAGGTTCTTAAATGAATTGCCAGAGGCTGCAAGCAGGGCTCTCCTCTATGTCTTGCATTGTTTTTGAAGAGCATCCATTCTGTTTATATGAATTTTACACTAAAAATGGTATGAATGCATTTTATGTATCGACTTGAAGATTTTATATCGAATACAAGTGTTTTGACTGGCTGTGTAGCAGGTAGCCTGTGATGGAGATGCATAATGTGAAAAAGGACTTTCTGCACCTGTGGCCATTTACAAGCCAATGTTTACCAGTGTGAAGGTCTTCACTGTGTTATATCTACTCAATCCCTTTAGTTGCAGTCTGCATGAGGGTACCAGCTGCTTCGATCTGTAGCTTTTAGGTGTGCTTAGACAGGGGTTTCTGATAGGATGTCCACAAAGCCGCCATGATTCCTGCTTGTGTCCTCTCCAGGAGACGGTCTAAGGAGAAGCAGAAGCAGCCAGGTGGAAGGCTTGCCCATGCATATATTTACAAACAGATTCCAGCACTGTGTAAAGGGACTGGTCATGCAACGGGCACACATGTCTTTGGGTGAGGTGGGTAATGCCCAGAGAAGATTATTTTAAAAAAGTGAGTGGCAAAGTTGAGAATGTTGTCAAGTGTGGCCAAAGAGTAGCATGGGAAGCCCTAGATGAGGTTTGAGCAGTAGTCAGAATGAATGAGTTCCAGGGGGGAGAGGAGTGTTTAAGTGGTATGAGGGGTGAGAAATGGGTGGATCTTCCTGTTGTTTAACAAGATGGTCCTTTCAGTGGTGGCAAAGGAGATGAAATGTTTACATTTCAGGTCACTGTAGAGGAGGATCACAGGTTTGCGAGCCTTATGAGAAGGTGACAGTAGGTCTGTTGGGTAAGATATTGGGTAGAAGAGGGGCGCTTGGGAATTTTGGCACAAGATGTTCAGTTATTGAGTCATAATGGTGAAGGCCATCCTGGCAAGATGTCTCTGAGGCAACAAAAGTTCCGTGAGTAGAGGTCTAGGGTGAAGACAGGAAATGTAAAGAAGATTTCTGTGTCATAGTCAAAGATTTGATAAGAAGAAGCCAAAAAAGGAGATCACCCTACCAAATAAGGGTAGAGGATGAAGTGAAATGGAGCCTTGATAGATGCCCACTGAGAACAGGTGGGATTTGTAATGTCCATGTTCCAGGCAATGCCACCAGTATGATTAGACAAGCCTGAGGCAATTAAGGTTAGTGAGGTGTAGTGAACTCAAGAGAGTAGTAGTCAAGCTCAAGATGATGGGCAGAGGTAACGAAGTTAAATTTGTGTCAGGTCTCTTTCCATGGAACCCACATTGGAGAGGATTACAGAGTTTGATAGCATCCAATATCTTGTGATGCTGTTGAAGATAATACATTTCAGGGGGTTTTTTTGTTTTTGGGAGCAAAGAGATGAGTTGATAGTTGCTTAGGTCTGCAGAGGGCTTTAATGGGGATAGGCAGAACACTGTATATCTTAAAGCATGCAGAGATGGTGACAATAGTGAAGGCAATAGTAAGGAGGGGCAATATATAATAGCAGGTTGATGCTGATAGTTATTTGATGGTTTTAGGGGCAAATGGGTCTACCAGTGCACACAAGGCTTTGGCTGTCTAAAAGGATGAGTGCCAAGTAATTGAATGATGTAAAGTAGAAGAAGCCAAGGCAGGATAGGATTGAGGTGAGAGAGTTTGAGGAAAAGCTTGTGGGAGGAGGGTGATAATGATATTGTAAATCATAAATATCTTGGATGAGAAGTAGTGAGCAAGTAATTAGCTGAAAGGGAGGAGGAAATAGCTTGTGGACAATATAGATAGATGATCAGATATAATCAGTATATCTGACATAATAAATGTGACCATCTGATATGCATCTGGTTGATGGATTTTATTACCCATGATCAACACCCATGACTTTTACTGGACTGCTAATGACTGAGTCATTGGTGTTGGTGTCGCTGGTGATTCCAGTGATGGCAGGGGAAGGCCATCATGCAGGCGTGTTTGTGCTCCAAGGGCTATGTAATGGCAAATTGTGTACATGATGTTGCAGACCACAGAGGTAGAGATGGGAATATGGATTATCAGGGTGCTCTGACTGTTTTCAGCCACAGCACCTATTTTTCTGGTGATTGCAGATGGTGCCCTTTAGTAACAAGGGTGTGGGTGCTTGCTTATGTCAAACAGCGGATGATCCAGGAAGTCAAAGTCCATGGAGCTTGGAATGCCCTTTTCCACTCTCAGTTATAGAGCGGGCAGGCATTCAAGCTCAATGTCCAATATCTGCATTTGTTTTTTGAGCTCTTTCACTGTTGATGTAAACAGGGGTCTGATTCCTCCTCTCCACCGGCATTTACTTCAAATGGGCAGCCACACTGAGATGGGTCAGTCTTGCATTGATATTGGTGCAAGGAATTTAGGAAAAACCTTCATCAAAACTGGCGCCGAACTGTTGTTTATTGTTTTAATTCGGTTAAATTTTCATCATGGGTCATTGTATTAATGAACACGTGAGATTGTATTTATTTATTGTGCATTTGCAAGACACTTATACATCAAGTAAATTTTTTTCAAAGTGCCTACAGGCAACAGGGAGGGAACATGGGAATGAAAAGAAAATGTAGCAATGAAAGATAGAGGCAGAGCTACTGGGCCTTGTGAGCATTTAGAACGTGCAAGTGCAGAGAGAGAGAGAAGGGATGGGGGAGTGGTGGGTAAGTGCTAGTTGTATCAAAGAGGGAAGTGCTAGGGAGTATGCAGCTGTTAATTGACTTGGTGAGATTGCTCAGCTGCCAATAAATAGGTGCAGGCCTGTGGTGGCATAGACCAGTGGGTGCCAAGGCAAGTGTTGGGAGAGGGCGGAGGCTGAAGGCGATTGGTTGTTGGAGGCCAGGACCCAGGAGGACACATAAGGGCCCTGGTCACCAATCTCAGCAACTGTGGGGTTTAGCAGGGGAGGGAGGAAGGGAAGGAGGAGGTGAAAGGAAGGTCTTGGGGAGCTTCTGGAATAGCTGTTTGATAGAAGGGAGCCTGCTGAGGCAAGAGATCAGCCACCAGCACACTGTTTAGCGAAGGTCTTGACACACAGAGAGTTAGTGCCGGAGGAACGTAAAGATCTGGAGGGAGAGTATTTAGTGAGATCAGACACTATAGGCCTTTTACACTAAACTTAACTATGTAGGTTAGGAAACAAGCTTTTTATGTGACAACAAGATATGCACCAGTGCGCAGAGTGTCTGTAGTTGATTGTATAACAGTGCACATGTGTAGAAGGCATGAAGAAAGGGAGGTGCGTCTAGCAACTGATTGGTGATGTCTAAGGTAAAACATTGAAGAGTTAGGGCCTCATTATAAGTTGGGTGGTGTGGCTCAAAATGGCAGTAAAGCGGTGGTGGCATTACCTCCACATAACCACTGTACTGTCGACTACATTAATGGTGGCTAACACTGCCATATCACCACTTATAGTCCGGTGGTAATTCCGCCAGACCAAGTGGTGGTAATGCTAAATCCGTTTGGTGTTATTTTGGTGAATTTACTGCCAAACTACCACCAAACTTGTAATGAGGCCTTATTGTCTTTACAATTTTGATGTGCAGTCGACTAGCTGAGAGCTGAGCTGTCAGTTGTTTGCTATTTTCTATTCACAGAGAATCAAAGAGAGGGAAGTTTGAACTCTGGGCGAGTTCTCTCATACTTGAGTTCTAAACTGGGATCTGTGGCAACTAACACTTGCATACTGGTTTATTGCCTCCTATTTGAGCATGGAATCATGAAGTTGACTCCAGGTTGTTTGGTGATCTTCAGGAGGACACCAGTTTCAGTTATTCCTGTAATTGAATGACTAACTAGACAGTAGATAGCTGCATGTGGTGTGCATTATACTATACCTGAGGTGTGAGTGATACTGTTTTCAATCTTCTACCGATTCCCAAGTGCATTAGGTGAGATAGGAGAAGTGCAAGGTAAAATGTAAGGTGAGGGTGGTTATAGAACACCTCCGAATTTGCTTAGATCTCATTTTGTGTTAAAATCAGCACAACATGATGTAAATGCTACTCAAATCCATTCAGTGTTTAATGCAACTGTGAGGCAAATATAGTTTATATTTGAGTCACTATGACCGTTTTGAGAAATGGTTCTGCATTTTGGTGTACTCCTCCCGATCATTTAATTGCTGATAGGTATTGATTGTGCACTTATATTCAGAATGTATGAACGAAACACGTAATTATACTATAATTTGGAAGGGATGTTTCGGCAGATATGTATCCACATTTGCACCAGCACATTAAGAAATGGTCAGGTCCACTTATTCGTTAAACTGACCTGCTCTTTCTTGGGGGCTATGGGGCAGTACAGAATATGGCATGTTAGCCCCATTGTATACATTGGTTGTGTTGACACCCTACTAACGTTAATTTACAGCAGGCTCCCAACGCCCGCCTGGGTGCATTTCACAGTGAAATTATATGATAGGTTATTTATAACACGCTTAAACCCAGAGGTTTCTAAGTGCGGACCCTGGGATCGAACTTCTGTTGCTCCGTGTCGTCTTGCTACTAAGAGGAGCACGTTGCACCTGAGCTATCCTCCCGAGACTAAAGGGTCTGCCATGTTGACATGTGAACATGTTTGCGGCATTGAAAAGCAATTGTGCCAGCAGTGGTTCAATCTGCTGTGGTAAACCTAAAGAACATGTATGACGATCAGAAAGGACCTGTTGCCATCAGGTGCATTGGAATGTGCATCATTTTTGGTTAATTTAAAGTGCATCCCATTTGTCAATTTAGGATTCAAATCGAAATGTGCAGAGCCCATCCCTGAGTTGTGCAAATGTGCCAAGGGGGTGAGAAAGGACATTTGAATTTGGGCATAATGCCTGAGGGTGAAGCAAAGCAGGTAGAGAAAGGGGTAGAAGAGGCGTTGGAAGAGGAACATCTTCTTACACCTATTAGGTTATAGGGGGCAAGCCATGAATAGGAGGAGAACCAGGGTGCATTGACCTCTACTCTGTAACACAACCCACGTGGTCATGGTGTGCGACTGTTAAGCCATTTCATAAGGGAAGACTGGGAGTGAGAGGACACTGAAGTCTTTTGCATGGTGGAGGGCTGTGGATAGAGGGTAAAGACATGAGGGAAAGGGTAATGGCCATGCCCTGAGGACCACGGCCATGAGCTAGCACATTTACCAGTGGCACAAGAAAATATACTAGGTGAATGAGTCCTGTGGTTCTGCAGAACTCGCCAGCAACCAGGCTACCACCATTGCCTTCTCGAGTGGCTGTGAGGATGAGATCATCCTTACCCTTCCCAGGCCCAAGTGCAACTTGACAGCGACACTGGGCAAGCAGCGCCAACACCACTGTAACTGTCGAGCTTGCCCAGTCCTCTTTCCAGCCTGCCCATGCCCTGTGGCTTGCACCAGAACAACAAGTAGTTTGGGCAGTATGCCACTGGTAGTGCCAATTTTCGGGCAGGACACCCTTGGCTATATCATGAGGCATCAAGGTAACTCTTGCCTCTGTTGCGGGCAGTCCATTAGCTGGAGGTGCTGGACCATGTAGTGTTGGCAGCCAACCTGAGGTGACACATGGTGCCCCACCGTCCTTCCCACTCGTGAAGGGCGTTGTGCAGATTGGATGGAGTTAGGCAGTCCTGAGGGATGGATTGGCCTCACATGGAGTCTTTCTACTCAGGAGAGTGGAAGTGGTATCTCGGAGAGATTGAGAACCACAGTGGGAGGCTGAACCCTTTGAGAGATCCTGGGAACTTTAGTGTGCAAATGCACCCATGAGAGAACCTCATGTTTTGAATGGGTAGCTGAGCCCTGTAAGAGGGCCCTGGAGTTATAGAGGACAGCTGCACCATGTGAGAAATTCTGAGATGTTAAGTCAGTGACTGCACCCTATAAGAGAACCAGAGAAGTTTAGTGGGTAATCACAAACTGTGAGAGAAGAAGAGAAATGTAGTGAGTTGTTGCACACTGTCAGAGAAACCAAGACACTTAGGGGCTAATTCATGGAATAATTTCATAATGGCAAAACCCCATTGGAAAATGCTCTGTGAATCAGGCCCTTAGAGTGTGGCTCTTTCCTGTAAAAGAGCCCCAGAAGGTTGAACAGCTTTGTGGTCATGATACAATATAAGAATTTAAAAACATTACTTGCAAAATAGGTTATCAGATGTGCAAGTTAGCAACTGGTCAGGGCCTCTCTGTCACTATTACAGCTGTCCATTTTCCAACCATATCCAGCACCAAACAGCCCAGCTCCATTTGTCAATGTCTGAGATCTTCTGGGGAACACATTATCATTGTTATCTGAGCTTATGTGTTCCCCATTCGTAGATGTCATCCCATACTCTTCTGAAATGCAACGACTATTCATTTTATACATGTCATTTGCACAATATGTGGCATTCTAAAGTTTCTATTGTGGTTAGAGACTATAGCCCCAACACACTTAAAACTCTCTAAGACTGCACCCTGGTGGTGGGCAGCTGATTGATTCACCATCAACTTACAAGGGCTCCAGACCGGATGGAGTGCTTGCTGTACCAATACTGTAATGGCTTAACTTCCCTTCCCATGGTTGATGTGTCCAGTAGAAAGGAATCCAAAATGTATGAGGCTGCTGTCTGTTCCTGTTGATGACCCACCTGTATCTAAGAAGCCTGGGTTACTAACGAGATTCTCCTCCCCACTGCTCACAAAGCTTTCAACACATATGTGATGCATTGCTAGTTAATGGCATCAATCTTGAGCTTGACATTCTGATGTACTTGCCAAAATGTGGCCTTTTTGAGGTTCTGAATGTTGCTTGTATTTTATCTCCAGTTGGTGTTGCAAGAACCGCATCAAAGCACCCTTGCCTGTTTGCACAGTGTCTCCTCCTTGTGATGCTTGATGTGAGTCCTCCCCAACACATGCAGATGTAAAGGGGACAGTTTTACTTTGAAACATGGTTCCATAAAGGAAGCCAGGAGGTCATCAATATTATCTTTATGTCAGACCACCTGTGTATTACCACACAAGGTTGAAAGCAGGTCGCTGACCAGCTGTGCCCAACATCTGCATTACCTGACAAAGCACATTCACCAACGTGTTAGTCAGATTGAGCTCATGCTGAAACACTAGAGTGAGAACTTTACACATTGGACTCCAGCTGACACTGAAGCAATGTTGCAAATGCCTAATCTATAGCTCTTCTATGAGTTTCGCAGAGATGGCATTGTACTGCTCTCATAGGATGTCAAGCATGTAAAAAGTAGAATTGTATAGGTTGGCATCTGAGGACGGCAGGTTGTGCAGTGAAAACGTGTGATGCACCTGCAGTTAACAAAGTGCATTTTTGATTCGGTAAATCTTCTGGATCACGAGGTGAAGGGTGTTGGGCGGGGATGCATTTTATTGAAAATTCGTAAGGTAGGAAGGGCATTTGATTCATTGCCTGGTGCAAAAGAACCAAATGCAAACTCTGAGGCCTAGACCACCCTGCCTCCACCTTTTCCACCTTCCTGAAACCCTGGCATGCACAGCATTGCCTGGCGCCAAATCACATAAACATGCATCTCCTTTGAATTTCTCTGACACCCACCTTGTGTGTTAGGCAAAGGAAAGCTCATCCAGGGTTCTGCAAGGGACATTTAATCAGTGTCCTGTCTATTGATCAACATCTCTATGATGAAGAGGAATTTTAGTCCCGTACCCCACTGTAGCCATAACCTTGTTGTACAATTACAGTACTGCCGAGCGAGAGAAAACACATTGGCCAGGAGTTTTCCAGTGGCTTTTCGACAAAAGAGGAGGTTAAGGCATCATTTGCCAAAATTAAAGCTATATAAGCATTGAACAGGTTTTCTCTGTCATGTAACTTGTGTTTTGGCTACATTCATTCACTTCCACCAAAACCTTTATTGTGGTAGAATAAACTAAATTAAACCCCTCTGAACCCCTCATTTGAACAGTAGGAACTGCATAGGACAACGGGTGGCGTTTAAAAGAGAAAGGCATATATGTAATCTTATGTGTCATATATGCAAATCAAAGATGGATTAGCAAAGCACATAGAAACATCAGGATCAGTACATCAACACATACAGAGTGCTTGGAAGTGCTTAGAGGTTCACTGCATGTAAGCACTGGACTAGAGTTTAGAAAGGCAGGGACTGTATAAGACAATTGCAAAGCATAGCAGTAGCACTTAGAAGAATATTGGCTGCATATCACAGGGATACACATTGTATTATAAATCCACATTGAGAACAGATACATCGTGAAGACGAAGGGCCCATTTTCTAAAATCAGAATGCAGAAAGAACACACTTTGTTAATTAAAAATGCGTTCAGCTCTGCACCCTTAGGGCACGCAGGCCGCAAAGCTAGTTGGCTAGACAAAACAGAAACTACATAAAAATGTCAAAACATCGCAGTGCATGAGATAGGTCTCACATGAAGAGAGCAGCCTTTTGCATAACAGACGGTAAAGGCCGTAGCAGGGTTTCACAGGTTTAAAAATAAATACTGCATAATGAATAACTATGAAGCTAATTTAGTTATAAGACCCAGGACATCCTCAAATGGCTGCATGTCAAACTGTCATGTGCTACAGTGAATAATGTCCTTTTTGCACCAAATATAATCGTACGGTTCAACATGCCCCTTTTTCAAACACACTGGACATTATCGCCCCAAACAGGGGACTTATAGGCAACTCAGTCAGCGCACAGTAACTGAGATAGAATCCAGAGACAAAGGATATATTTCTTGGAGAAGATTCTGTGAAAAAGGAAAGACAACACTACATTGTAAGAGGGCTTGAAGCCAATGGGCTATGAGAATGGCGGGAAAAGCTAATTAAGAAAATGAAGGACTAAATTGTGGTCCAGGCCTTGGTTTTTTGATGCCACTTGAAATCAATGCTGCACAGAAGTGCGACACAATATTTTAAAGTATGTTTGTGTTACAAAGAAAGGGGGCGTGAGTTTCTATTTTTCCTGGGTCCAAACTACAACAAGGTCTGTTCATTTTTGAAAAAGAAGTAGAGTAGTTGGACTGTTATTTTTCCTGGGTCCAAAGTAAAACAGGTTCTGTTCAGTTTTTGAATAAGAAGTAATTGTGTTGTTATTTTTCTGAGTCCATAATAATTAAGATATCAGCTTTGAGAAATACGGTTTTAGAGCGAAAAAGGAATGCATTGTGCTAAACAGCTTGCTTAGATTAGGAGTGTCTTTTAATGAGATGGTCTACACCATAGGTAATCTGAATTGCAAGAACTGAGTGCAGCCACACCCAGGTCATGCACAAAGTAGCCTGCACCTTTAACAAGATGATCCAAATAGATTTTGGTGAGAAGCAATTATATGGCTGGACAGAGACGTTTGACGAAGTTAGAAGTTGTACTGGAGACTGTTCGGCCCTTTAGACCTTTGTTGACACAGAACTGGGTCAAGTGAACAGAATCATCACTGCACGTGATCTGAGCACAGACCACAGTTAATTATGATTCACGCCTGAAAACGTAAAGAACTGACTCGTCCTAACTACGTGTCGAATTTGAGTCACTAACTCTATTACTACCGAACACTTGTTGGAAGGTCGCATAGAACACGGAGTGCAAGCCGAGTGTGAGCAGTCCTGCAGTACTCTGTCCATTGTGCATGTTGTGGAAGGAGGAGCCCACATATACCGCTGCTATTCCACAGAATGGAACGTGGAGTGCGAGCCGAGTGTGAGCAGTCCTGCAGTAGTCTGTCCACTGTGCCTGTTGTGGAAGGAGGAGCCCACATATACCGCTGCTATTCCGCGGAGCAGAACGCGGAGTGTGAGCCAAGTGTGAGCAGTCCTGCAGTCATGTCTGGCAGGACTGCCAGGACTGCAAGGAGTGAAAGGACGCCACCGGGGCAGCACTCGTCAGAAGAAGAGGAGAGCCGCCGCCTGAGGAGCTCGCGTCCTCATGTGGGAGTGGACGGCGTTCAACCGGTAGCTTTCAAGCTACCAGCTCCAAAAAAAGGTGAGCGGAAACCAGTGAATAACAAAGAAACCCCTGCACCTCTAAGCACACTGGACGAGGTACAGCTAATCACGGCCAACTCTGAGTCAGCGCCAACCCATTTGAAAGACCTCAAAACAACACTAGGACTCATCGAGTCTACCTCTCCAACACCGAACTCTGATTCTATACACCTAGTTAGTGTCCCCACAGCACCGCCCACTCACCGCCCGTTGACCACAGATGCCCCACTTACCTTGCGGGTCTCCTGGGCTGAGGATCAGCTGGACTGTGGGGGCGCTGAGGCTGAGGAAGGGGGCTTCGTCGCAGCAGAGCAGGCTGGCGGCGAGGAATCCCCGCGAGTCACGTCAGCCGGGCTGTGCGAGGAGAGGGAGGAACTTTGGGGGCGGAACCAGAAGGGGAAGCGGGAGGGCCCCGTACAGCGGGCGAAACAGAGGAATGTTTGAAAGAAGAGCAGCTCCAGCCCTCTGCCAACAAGGAGGAGAGCCGAACAGGAGCACTGACGGTGAAAGCTTTGGTGCACGCTCCCTTTCAGCCAAGTAACAAAACTCTAAACCAAGAGAGCCTTGAGATATACGATTCGAGCCTAGACCCGGCATTATCCCCAACTAAAACAACACAGAAAAATGTCAAGAGAAAAAGATACCAGAGCACCACAAACGCGGATCCCAATTCCAGGAGAAAGCATGGAGCTTGCAAAAACAGACAAACGAGGGGAAAACTGTCAAAAAAAAACCTAACTCAGATTGAGAGAGAACATTGTTTATGAAGGTCGTGAAAAAAGCAGGTAAAAAACGGCCAGTAGCGGGGCACAGTCTAAAAAACTATTTTCAACCGAGTTCAAAACACTCAAGTAGATACAAAGAAGCACTCTCAGATGCAGAAATTCAAAAGGCACTACAGGAATGCTGGCCGCACGCAAAATGAAGAAGAATTGAAGACCCACAAATGCCGTTCCACAATCAATTGCCGGCACCACAGGATATACCCCCTGCTAAAGACCAGACAGAGAAGTCTGGGACAGAAGAGCAACCCAAAGAGAGGCCTCAGGACACACAGACAAAAGGAGAGGTGCCTGTATCCACGCCAAACCGGAGTGGCTGCTAAGGAGAACGCAATGGCCGCAGAAATCAGTATGCCACTGAGAAATGACAAGGGAGAGGCCAATTTCACTGCTTCCCCTTCTTGCTGTGAAGACGTACCCCCTCAGGAAAATTGTCACAACAAATATAGGAGTCCCCCTCCTCAGAGACTAATTAGGGAGAATGACGTGGGTCAATCCTGGAGACGAAGAGGGGACCCGGGCTCTAGCGAGACTCCAAACAAGCCAATCACTGGAGCCTACACAATTGAAAGGCCCCGGCACATTGCTCCGACAAAAATCCCATTTGCTCCTTCTAATCGGAGAGCTTCATTAGACTGTCCGTGTTCTCAGTCTACACAAGGGACGCAAAAATACCCCCCACAGACGGAGACGCCAGTGAAACTTAGACCTTCGACTCCCCTAAACCCTACAGCCATAGACACACCTTCTAAGAAAGCGGACATCCTCTCCATGATGTCATCGGTCACCATAGCTCTAGCTCCTTTTATGAAGCTTTATGAAGCAATTAGCAACAACCCTAAAGACCACACTACAATACAGGCAATGATGAACAGCAAATTGATCTTCCTAGGGGCATACTTCATGGCGAGGGAGAAAACATCCATTAATACAACAACAGCTGTGAGCGACATTGTCCCTGTACCAGTGCTCAAGATGGGGAACAGAAAGTCCACTAGTACGCAAACAGAAGTCACTATTGATCTGTCCAAGGACAACTCGAAAGAGAAAGGCAAAGAGACACCCCGAATGGGACCTCACGTCCCAAAACTAACAAGTTCTTCTGTCTTGGACTTGCAAATCACCAAAGCAGACAGCCAAGAGGCAGGAAGTTTAATAAAAGACCACAATAAGCATAAGTTAAGAGTCAAACTGCCAGTGGAAAAACTAAAAACAACAAAAATGCTCAACTATTTGCTTGAAAATGAAAAACCCCTGGAATCAGCCCCTAAGAAAACTTGTACAATCAACAGACAAGACCCAAAACAGCCGACAGGTGAGGAGAAGGATACATCACAAGAGCGATTGAGCAAAACCATCAGCGAGAGGACTACAATTTCAAGGGCAGTCGCTTCGCCAAAGTCGGTAGAAGACTTTCTGGAAGACGAGACAATGATGAACCTGAGTCAACATTTGAGTGGGGACAAAAGTTCGGATCAGAGCCTTTTAAATACTCTTGTAGCCCTAGTTCAGAGCCCAGTGGGAGAGAATTGCTCCAATGACAAATTAGGGGATGAGCAAATGGGCCAAGGTTTCTTGACACTTGAAGAACGTTGTAAGAAACTGTCAAAAAAGGCAAAGTGGGACGAGCAGACTACAACGGTGCCCAAGCAAAAAGAAGAAACTGGGGCACTTAAGTAACTGACCGTCAAACAAAACAACAGAACTAATTCCAAGAAAGTTAACCTCACCCCAGTTAATCTGAGACACCGTTCGCTAAACAAATCAAGTCCTCGACACCATGCCCAACCATCAAAATACGAAAAAGTCCATTTTGTCACAAGAACTGACCAATACCACAAGACCACAAAAAAGCAAGACAAGAAGAAATGGATATTAAAGCTGGAACAGATCCCTGGTAACGACGACGATGTCATCTTAAACCGACGCTCGGTACTAAAATTATTGGGCGTTGTCCCGAACTTTAGGTGTATAAAAACCGAAGATCTACTAATTGTAGACCTGAGTCAGAGGCACCATAAATCCATCTCACATCTTTATATCGCCTCAAAAGCAGTTCATGCTTTACTGAAAGAAGAGACAAAGGCCCTGCTGAAATTGGGGTATGACATCACTGACTCCACAAGAGCAACAGGACACAGCCCGAAAAACAAGAGAAAAGAACAGGATTTCCACATACCCGTGCTAGCAAGTGACGATTTCTTTCCCAATCAACCGGACGGCACCTCTTTAAAAAAAAAACAACATTCAACATCAAAAGAAGTTCACCTAGCTGCAAGTCAACGGTGTGTGGAACCAGAGGAAAAGTACCGACGAGAGACGTAGAAAAACAGAGAAGACAACGGCATAAGTAATCTGGCTCTCGTGAGGTCGGTAAGTGGTGAACTTCGACAACAAAACCACGGCAGAAGAGACTTCATGATAACAAAAACTATCATGAAGGGGGCACCTGAAGAAAAATCGAGGTCTGATTCTAGACCCAAGATGGCACAGGGTATCTGTTCTTGGTTACCAAAAGCCCTCATGAGAGAAACAAAAAAATAGCAACTCAAGCCCCACGAGCCCAGCCCCAAATCCAGCACGGAAACGAAAACACGTAGATCCCATATCCAGCTGGGCTTATGGAATACAAGGGGCCATTCGCACTTGATGCGACAAGGAGACATCGTGCTAGCAGACTATGACATCCTCTGCTTCCAGGAGACCTGGTTTACAGACGCCCCGACATTAGAGGGATATGAAATCATCCTATCACCAGCAAAAAAGGGATCAATGGGGAGACCGTCCTCAGGAATATTAACAGCATGCCGACAAGGCAGCGGCTTCACCTTAGAAGCTGCGCTCATCAGCAATCCTTCCATCCTGATGACCAAAGCCGTCTGGTCTCAACCGGAGGAGCATAAAGTAAAAGCAAAGCCCTCTGCATTTATCATCATAAACACTTACTGGAATCCAGCAGTGATCAGTGACGCTGCGTACCTGGAACTGATGGAACGGGCAATCGACGAAGCACTTGTGAAGCAGTTAGTCCTTTATCTCTTGATTTGTGGTGATGTCAACGCCATATGTCAGCTGCAAAACAATCACCAAAACCGACAAGACACGAAAAGCCCAGCGGCGAAAAGATGAGTGGAGTGGGTAAAATTAATGAATTCACGCGAACTCCACAATCTATATACAGTGTTTTTCGATCCAGAATGCCTGCCGACATGGGCGAGAGATACAACAAGCGCTACATTAGACTATATCTTCGTGTCCACGTCGTTGCTGGCTTTGATGACTTTGTTCGAAGTAATAGGCACGTCTGCCAGTGACCATAATCTTCTTTCTACATCTTGGCCAACGAAACAGAACAAAAGGGCATACTCACACCCTCAGTTGTGTGAGAACAATCAACGCACAAGACTGAAGCTGTCAGCGGCAGCAATACGTGTGTTAGGGAGAATTCTCATTTCAATGGCTAATTTCCCTTACCTAGTGAGTCCCCCAGTAGCTTTGTTGGGTTTCTGGAGTTGTTTTTCCACTTGGTAAGAGTGTGAGCTTTCCCCCCACTCATACCCATGTTTTGCCATGTGTCTTTCATCTGTTTTTGTGATTGTGGACTCTGGAGTACACCACTTCAGTAGCCCCCTTCTTTTGTGTGTTACACAGCACCGTCAGTGCAGTGACACAGGGTTGTCTTTTAGACTTCCCACCGACTCCATTTCTGGGGCTCACTACTGTCCCCCAGAAAAGGGTAAAGTTGCCATTAACTTTACTTAGTCATTTAACCACAGATCCAGTACACCCCATCTTGCATGGAGTACTGGAAAGGGTTAATTCCTTAGCCCTTTTTATCTGTACCTCGTAGAGCATTGTTTCGCTCTTTTAAAATTTAGACTTGGCTGGTGGCAGTGGTATCTACCCTAACTTTTCTACCGCGATTATACTATATAAACGTGGTATTGTTTTAGGCTATTATATTAGCCTCGAACTTAAACCCGCTTGACCAAATACTTTTTCTTTTGGCTCCGGTCAGGTTTATTCGCCATTTCGTTTTGTTAAAGTCCTTCTTGTGTTTTACTTTGCACAGCAAACCAGGTTTGCCTTCTTTGTTCACTGTCTTTTGGCGGGCTTCTGCCAAGAAGCCCTCCTCTAGGCGCCTGGTTGTCTAGGTGGGCTGAATGTGAGGGAGGGGTGTAGTCACCCCCTGCACAGGGTATCCTAGGAAACCCAAGTTGCACTTTGCCATGGTTGGCTGAGGTGGTTGTCCGGGCTGGACAACACCCCTGCTGCGTGATTGACAGCCAGGCTGTGTGAATGGGGGATTTTTCGCATAAAAGGCAGGCCTCTTGGGCTAGAAGTCAGAGTCGCCACTGGAACTACAAGGAACCGAAGAGAAGCGGAGAAGAAGTCGGCTGCTGCAACCACCCCATCCCGGTGAAGCCCTGCTGCAGTCCTGAGCTATCTACCCTTCGACGACCAGAGAAGATCCAGTCCGGAGTCTTCTTCCACTCCAGACGCCCTCCTTCGCCCGAAGCTCCAGGAACCGAGGGTCTGTAGGAAACTACCAGGAACAACTGCTGTGGCACCAGCCTCTTCATTGAATAAGATACTGTGTTCTGCTTGAGGAATTATGGTGAATCCCTTTTCTTTATCTCCAAGGCTTGCCCTTGTCTTCCCTCCTTCTTATAACTTTTGCTTCCTCTGTTGACAATATCTAAGTACTCCTGGCTACGTTGAATTGTGAACTGTCCGACTTTGTGATCCTCGACAACAGGAACCCGGTTCCACTTGACACTGGCTCCGGCCCATTGACTCTTGAATTTCTGTCCATTAGTGTTCTCTGATTCTGTCTGCCTTGACAAAAGTATTGCCTATGATTTTTGCCCCCAACTCTCTCTGGGTATCTCAGGTGCTAAGTGTGTTTTGCCCTGCTAACATTTCTTGCCGCGGATATGCATTTATTTAGTAAGACCGAACTGTCATTACTGTCAAAAAGTGATCCCAAGTGTATTCCCAGTAACGTCTTTTGTTTCACAACACTGGTCCGTTAAAACCCAGGGTACTTACCTTGAGCTATACTGTACAAAGTGAATTGGTAGGTTGTAGTGTATTTTACGTGTGATTCTGAATTAATGGAAGTGTTGTGTTTATAACAAACGGTTTAAAAATAAATGTACTTATATTCTTTACCTGAAACCTTGAGTCAGTGTTTGCTTGAGTCACAGTAATTGTGGTCCCTTTGTGTAATCTCTGCTACTGCTCATATACTCTTGAGATAAGCCTGGCTGCTCCGCTACTGCTACCACTTTAACATAGTAGTACAGGCTTGTACCAAAGGTAAAACTTGTATTGCCACCTGTAGTCTTAATTGTGTGTAGTGGTCCCTAAGGGCACTGCACAGGATTCTGCCTAACACTTGTGTCAGTGGTGAGGATTTGGAAGAAGAGTGATTACACCTAGAGTGCTGCTATTTCTTGGGTTCAACTAACCACAAGGCTAACACCACTAATTCTATTCAACTGAGAAATCATGTCAAATATGGAAAGCTACACTGAAGAGGGTCTCTTGAACTACACTGCTGAGGTTTTGAGAACCATGTGTAGGGAGAGGAGTCTTTCTGGTAAAGGAAAGAAATCCAAATTGATTGCAAAGTTAATGGGAAAACAAAGTCTGGGGAGTGGGTCAGAAGGGCCTACCCCTCCAGCAAATGAGGATACTGATGTTTCTGATTCTGAGAGTGTTACTTTAAAAGAAGTAGATGAGTCCTTGTTAGGAAACCCTACAACTCCTTTGCCTGCTTAGAAAGCACAACCTCTGTCCACAGGGACCTCCACAGGTCCTACTCTTACTCCTGAGTTTATTGCACTTCAGAAAATGAGACTTGAATTAGAAGTGAAACGTATTGATGCACAAACTGCCATGAAACATCAAGAGTTAAGGCTCAGAGAAATGGAGATGAATCATGAACTAGAGATGAAGAAATTGTCTGTAGAAAATGCTTCTCTCCCAGAGTCTTCTAGGTCTTCCAGCCCTAAGAGACCCCGTATGCCAAAGGAAATGATTGGTATGTATGAGACTAAACTTGATGTTTTGGATTGGTTAGCAATGTTTTAGTACAATCATGGGATTCAAGGTATCTCAGGGAATCAGCTGATTCCATGGCTTTTCTCTAGGCTTCCCCCTGTTGCAAGTGATGCTGTAATGGAGTTGGGGGAGGAGGATAAATAGGATTATGAGTGTGTGAAGCTAGCATTAATAGCTAGATTTGGGAAGACCCCTTCCCAGTATCTTAAGAGGTTTAGAACCCTCAAAAAGCATGATGGTACCCCTTGGGCTACCTGGGTGTGTGAATGTTTGAACAACTTAGATGGTTGGGTTAAGGGTTACAAAGTGAACACTTATGAAGGTTTGAGGAATCTTGTAATGTTAGAGTCTATTTTTGATGCCTGCTCCCCTGATCTTAGACAGCACTTGGCTGATTCAAAGGAGATAGATCCTAAGAAACTAGCTAAGGCTGCTGACTTGTGGGTTGCCAACAGGGCTACTCACAAGGATTATGGGGTCACTCAGAAAAAGGATGAGGGAAAGCAGCCAAAGAAAGACAACAAACAGAATTCCAATAATTCCAATCCAAAAGAGGGCCCCAAACATAACCAGGGTAAACCACAAGGGACACCGAATCAGGCTAGTGTACCATCTGGTCCCAAACCAGATGGAGGTCAGAACAAACCCCCATTCCAGAGAGCATTTGGAAAATGCTTTGTTTGTGGGTTGCCTGACCATGTGAAAGGGGATCCCCGATGTAAGGGTAAACCTTCAGGGTTCCA
Source organism: Ambystoma mexicanum (assembly GCF_040938575.1). NCBI lineage: Eukaryota > Metazoa > Chordata > Amphibia > Caudata > Ambystomatidae > Ambystoma > Ambystoma mexicanum. Next base: position 277,674,186 of record NC_090938.1, on the reverse strand, counting down.
CACTGCCTCCTTAGCCTTCTCCCAGGTGAATGAAGTACCTATGGCCAGTGGAAACTTTCATTTACTAGCTGATGAGCCCATGAGAGTCTCAGCTAGTGTTTCTTTAGTGTCCTTGGGTCTTTGGGAACAACAGAACTTAGATGTCTATAACTCAATCCCAGATAATACTAAATAGTATTACAAAAATAGTGTTCTTGTGAATGGTCAGGAAACCCCTACCATCAGAGACACTGGAGCCAGCATAACTGTTTTTGATGAATGTTTATTCAAGGTGCAGGATGTTGCTAAGGCACCCAAACACCTAACCAAGTTAGCTGGAGGCCCTGTGCAAATGGTTCCCCAGTTACCAGCTCTCATCCAGTATAATGACATGACTGTCAGAATACCTGTAAGTGTGCAGAATAACGTACCTGGGAGGGTCCTGCTGGGTAATGACCTTAAAATTCTCAGAGTTGTGTCCAGTACCCCCAGGCCCCCCAGCAGAAGGAAGCAGGAGCTCACAAGGTCTAAAAGGGAGAGAACCTTGAGAGGCTCTCCAGGGGACATGACATAGGAAACTATCACCCCAAGTCCACAGGACTTACTTACTGCTATTGCAGGACAGAAAGAAACAAAGGGGAAACCCAAGTCTACCAGCAAGAAACCAGCAAGCACTCCTGTGCCCAGAAGGACATCTCCAAGACTGTCCAAAGTCACATCTGTGACACCTTCACCAGCTGAGGCTGAGTGTGAGGTTCGACCCTGTATGGTTCAGCTAGATACTGAGGAATCAGATCTAGAAGAAGATCTTACTCTGGTAGGAGATCTTGACCCTGTTGACCATCCTGAGCTGCAGTCTTTACTGGCAGAAGGTGGACCCAACAGGGTAGATTTCAGCAAAGGACAAAGAGAGTGCCCTACCCTGGAAGGTCTTCGCCTACAGTCTGCTTCTCAGCTCAATGGGACTGAGCCTGGGAAGTATAGGTTACACTGGGAAGATGGCCTCTTCTACAGTGAACCGACTGAGTCAACCCCTGGAGACTGCAAAAAACGTGTAGTACCTCTAGTAAACCGACTCCAGTTTCTGCAGTTAGCCCACGAGATACCTTTGGCTGGTCACTTAAGTTTTAAGAAGACCAAGGAAAGGCTCTCTCTTTACGTCTACTGGCCTAAGATGGGCTCAGAAGTAGACAAATTGTGCAGAAGCTGCCACACTAGCCAAACCTTTGGCAAGAGTGGAGCCAAGAATGTGGCACCCTTGGTGCCTCTCCCAGTGGTGGGAGTTCCTTTTGAGAGGGTTGGGATTGACATTGTTGGTCCTCTTGACCCTCCCACATCTTCAGGCAACAGGTTTATCCTGGTTTTAGTGGATCATGCCACTAGATTTCCTGAAGCCATACCTATGAGGACTGTTACGGCTCTGGCTGTGGCTAAGGCCCTACTTGGTAAAGGTAGGTTTTCCTAAGGAGGTGATATCTGACAGGGGATCAAATTGTATGGCCCACTACATGCAAGCCATGTGGAAAACCTGTGGAGTCACCTACATGTTCTCAACTGCCTACCATCCCCAAACCAATGAGTTGGTGGAGAGGTTTAACAGAACTATGAAGAGCATGATAGGTGTTTTAGAGGAACCCCTTAGAAGAAAGTGGGACCTTCTACTGCCATGCCTTCTCTTTGCATATAGGGAAGTCCCTCAGGAGGGAGTAGGATTCAGTCCCTTCAAACTTCTCTATGGCCATCCAGTCAGAGGTCCATTGGCCCTGATTAAGGAGGGGTTGGAGAGTGCTCCTTCCCCCAAGCCAGTCAGAGTGACTGACTATGTGATAGGTCTCCGGAGGAGAATGTCACACATGATGGCAGAGGCAAGTGATAACTTGAAGGCTGGTCAAGCTCTGGTCAAACATTGGCATGACCAGAAGGCTAACATGGTTGAGTTCTCTCAAGACCAGCTTATTCTTGTTATGGTCCCCACAAGGCAGAGGGCCTTGCAGGACAAATGTATAGGACCCTTCAAAGTTGTGGGTAAACTTGGAGAGGTGAACTATCTGGTGGACTTAGGCAATCCTAAGGTGGCTCCCAGAGTCTTTCACACCAACCGTTTAAAAGCTTATGTCTCTAGACCTGACATAGGAGCTCTGCTTCTAGCTTCAGCTCATGAGGAGGAGGAGAGTGAACCTCTGCCTGACCTCCTCAGAGGCTTACCTTTAGATGAGCAAGTGGAAGGAGTTAATCTCTCTTCCAGTCTCACATCTGACCAGCAGGATGAGTGCAAGTTACTGTTAAATCAGTTTGCCTCCCTGTTCTCACTTTCACCAGGCTTGACCCCTTGGGGCCAGCATGATATCCTCACTGGTGACTGTTTGACTGTCAAAAGCAGGGGGTACAGAATGTCAGACAATGTAAGAACCCATATAAGGAATGAGGTCAACAAGATGCTTGATCTTGGGGTTATAGAGCCCTCTACTTGCCCATGGTCTAGCCCAGTTGTGCTTGTACCAAAGGCAGGATCCAAGGAGTTGAGATTCTGCGTGGACTATAGAGCTCTAAATGCAGTCACAAAGAGTGATGCCCATCCTTTGCCTAGGACAGATGAGCTGGTGGACAAACTTGGTGCAGCCAAGTACCTCAGCACATTTGACCTAACGTCAGGCTATTGGCAAATAGCCCTGACAGACCATGCAAAGGAGAAAACTGCATTCTCCACCCCAGCTGGCCTCTACCAATTTAAGGTAATGCCTTTTGGACTAAAGAATGCACCTGCTACATTTCAGAGGATGTTCAATCAAGTTCTGAATGGGAGGGAGGGCTTATGCATGGCATACTTGTGTTAGAAAAGATTTCATATTGTAGGTAATTTTCCTTCCATGTGGCAACCCCCAAACTTTTTGCTGTTGTTTTACAACAGACTTTGCCAGAGAAGCACGGCCTCCTGCCGCACTCCTCTGGGCTTTCGCTCCATTCTTACGGGGAAACTGACATGCCCTTAAGACAGTCAGTAGCAGGAAACATTGTTTTCAGTAGTTCTTTCTCTCATGTTGCAGCTTTCGGGCAACATGACACAAGAGGGCACTGTAAGCTAAGTTACTGCTCTCTTGGGTCTCTAGTCACTCGACAGGGCCTAGAAACTCTCATTGGATTGTTAACGAACGGTGCAAGTGTATCATGGATGGGACTGGTGGCATCGATCGTTTCTTTGTGTTTTGAACTCCTTTTGGCTGTTTAAGCGCGTTTCTCGCGCTTAGCCCAAAATGGTGGCCTGGCTTCCAAAATGGCCAGACCACAAGGCTCTTTGTCCTGCCCGCTGACCGTCTTGCCCCCTTCACCTTCCCCAGGTCGAGCCGACCCGGGGCCTTCCTTATTTGGGCATGTACTTTCCCGCAAAACACAGATGCTTTCGCGGGCTTCTACAGGCCTTGTGTGAGCCTCCAGGATGTGGGCTGGGATGTCTGGTCCCAATACACATCCTGGGTGCCAGAGAGTCTAGTGTGTCTTGAATGCCTGGGACCACAGCGGTCCGTGATAGGTCCACGTATGGTGTGAGTGTTTTGTGAGCAGATCTCCCATTGGGTCCTCTCCGTTTTGGCGCAAAGGGAACTCTGGATAAGAGGAGGCTGGAAACACCACTACCATGTCAATCTCCTGAGTTCTCACGAACAAAGGATACAGGAGCCAAGTATCCTGCAACTAAGAGGCTGAACCGAGGAATCGCTGGTGAACCGCTGAAGGACTGCTCCTCTGCACTGCTGTCGCCCTGTGAGACTATTCTGCCTCTGATTGAACAAGAAGGCCTGTACTGGTACTTCAACCCTTTGGAATAGTGGGAAAAACTATTCTCGGCATCTTCATCATCTCCTGCACGTAAGCCTTCGGAAGCGTCCCTGGGCCATCCAGTGGACTGACCAGCCTACCGAGGAGTCTTGCTCTGTCACCGCCGTCAGGTTGCTGCTGTATTCCGAGTCCTTGACACTCTCACCCGAATCGTACGCTTGGCATTCCCAGGTCTGAAGTGAGAGGTGTACATTGGGCTGAAATACACACAGCCGCTTCGTTGCCCTGCTGTGGTAACAATCTGTGCGGGTTCACTGCGTTTGGGACATCCTCAACTCTAACTTCTGCTGCCGTGGAATCTACACGACGCCGAGACATCCCCTGCTCGTATCTGAACCTGCCAGCAGTGAAACTGACGCGGAGAAGCCTGGGTCTGCCTGCATTGGGGACCGGTGAGTAGCAATGCTAGGAACCAGTTGCCCTCCTGCAGTAGCCTGTAGCTTTTCCTCGCTGTGTTAAACAGCACGCCTTTTTCGCACTCGCGCTCTGCTACTGCCCACAGGGCTCCACTCTTCGTAGGGCTCGGACTTCCTTCTAGTTAGGTGGCCTCTGAAGGCGAACTGGGTCTAACGATTACTTGCACTGCCTGTTTTCCTCCCCATCTAGGTGGTCTGCATATTTCGTGCTTCTAACTCTTTAGATTTGATTGTGGTGTGTTGGTTTACTTGAGTTTTACCGTGATTCTTTACTATGGTCAATGTTACAGATGCCTTGTAATAAATGTGTCTATATTTTTAATATAACACCTGCTTGGAGTAATTTGTAAGTGTCCTTGTTTTGTGTGCTCATTGCGGGCTTTCAGTCACCCTCACCCCTCTTGAGACCTAGTCTTGACCGCCGCCATCGCTACCCTGATTGGTCTGGCTTGTCCAGAGGTTACCCTGTTCCAAGAAACTAGGCTGGCCTTCTGAACCTCTGCCCCTCCAGGACAGAGTTCAGAAATCCATCTTAACAACTTGGATGACATTGCAGTGTTCAGCCCTACATGGAAAAAACATATTGAACACCTAGGCTATGTATTGCAGGCTCTGGAACAGGCCCATCTTACCATAAAGGCAAGCAAATGTCAAATTGGTCAGAGTACAGTGGTCTACCTTGGACATGAGGTAGGAGGAGGTGAAATAAGGCCATTGCCTAGCAAAGCTGTACAAAACTGGGCCACCCCTACTACTCAAACCCAAGTGAGAGCCTTCTTAGGTCTCACTGTGTATTACAGGAACTTCATAGAGAACTATGGGACCATAGCTTCTCCCTTGAATGTCTTCTCCTCTCCCAAATTCCCTAAAAAGGTCAGGTGGAATGAGGAGTGCAATCAAGCCTTTGAAGGTCTAAAGAAAGCCCTTTGTCAAGCTCCAGTCCTAAGAGCTCCTGACTATCACTAACCCTTCATTGTACAAACTGATGCTTCTAATGTAGATATAGGAGCAGTCCTTAGTCAACTGGATGAGAAAGGTAGGGAACACCCCATTTGTTTCATCAGCAGGAAGTTAAAGGATCCTGAGACAAGGTGTGCAACAATAGAACGTGAATGTTTTGCTATTGTGTGGTCACTGAAGAGGTTTAGACCATTGTTGTATGGATCTACCTTCATCATTCAGACTGACCACCAACCCTTGAGATGGCTGATGCTAATGAAAGGGGAAAACCCAAAGTTACTCAGATGGTCAATCTGCCTGCAAGGATTTGATTTTTCCATTGAGCACAGAGCAGGAAGTCACCACCAAAATGCTGATGGTCTCTCTAGGATGTTTGTAACCGACTAGAGGTATATGAACCATCCAGGAGTGGATTAAATCCTCCTGTCACTTAGTCTGGGGGGGGGGGCGAGTGTTAGGGAGAATTCTCATTTCAATGGCTAATTTCCCTTACCTAGTGAGTCCCCCAGCAGCTTTGCTGAATTTCTGGAGTTGTTTTTCCACTTGGTAAGAGTGTGAGCTTTTCCCCCACTCTTACCCATGTTTTGCCATGTGTCTTTCATCTGTTTTTGTGATTGTGGACTCTGGAGTACACCACTTCAGTAGCCCCCTTCTTTTGTGTGTTACACAGCACCTTCAGTGCAGTGACACAGGGTTGTCTTTTAGACTTCCCACCAACTCCATTTCTGGGGCTGACTACTGTCCCCCAGAAAAGGGTAAAGTTGCCATTAACTTTACTTAGTCATTTAACCACAGATCCAGTACACCCCGTCTTATATGGAGTACTGGAAAGGGTTAATTCCTTAGCCCTTTTTATCTGTACCTCCTAGAGCATTGTTTCGCTCTTTTAAAATTTAGACTTGGCTGGTGGCAGTGGTATCTACCCTAACTTTTCTACCACGATTATACTATATAAACGTGGTATTGTTTTAGGCTATTATATTAGCCTCGAACTTAAACCCGCTTGACCAAATACTTTTTGTTTTGGCTCCGGTCAGGTTTATTCACCATTTCTTTTTGTTAAAGTCCTTCTTGTGTTTTACTTTGCACGGCAAACCAGGTTTGCCTTCTTTGTTCACTGTCTTTTGGCGGGCTTCTGCCAAGAAGCCCTCCTCTAGGCGCCTGGGTGTCTAGGTGGGCTGAATGTGAGGGAGGGGTGTAGTCACCTCCTGCGCAGGGTATCCTAGGAAACCCAAGTCGCACTTTGCCATGATTGGCTGAGGTGGTTGTCCGGGCTGGACAACCCCCCTGCTGCGTGATTGACAGCCAGGCTGTGTGAATGGGGGATTTTCGAATAAAAGGCAGGCCTCTTGGGCTAGAAGTCAGAGTTGCTACTGGAACTACAAGGAACCGAAGAGAATCGGAGAAGAAGTCGGCTGCTGCAACCACCCCGTCCCGGTGAAGCCCTGCTGCAATCCTGAGCTATCTACCCTTTGACGACCAGATAAGATCCAGTCCGGAGTCTTCTTCCCTTGAGCCTGTTGGGGATAACCAGCTCACCTTCTACATCCATAGGATCCTCTTCTTGGTTGAAATCGCTGCACACAGCTGTAGTTGTCCGGATAGCCATCTGAAGAGCCTTTCCTGTTTTTAAGGAGCGCACCTTTTATTCACCGTCGCTGCTGCCGGCTTCATCCCTGTGTGGTGCAGACCCCTCCAGACGTCCTCCTTCACCCGAAGCTCCAGGAACCGAGGGTCTGCAGGAAACTACCAGGAACAACTGCTGTGGCACCAGCCTCTTCATTGAATAAGATACTGTGTTCTGCTTGAAGAATTAGGGTGAATCCCTTTTCTTTATCTCCAAGGCTTGCCCTTGTCTTCCCTCCTTCTTATAACTTTTGCTTCCTCTGTTGACAATATCTAAGTACTCCTGGCTACTTGAATTGTGAACTGTCTGACTTTTTTATCCTCGACAACAGGAACCCGGTTCCACTTGACACTGGCTCCGGCCTATTGACTCTTGAATTTCTGTCCATGAGTGTTCTCTGATTCTGTCTGCCTTGACAAAAGTATTGCCTATGATTTTTGCCCCCAACTCTCTCTGTGTATGTGACCTTGACCAAAGGAACTCGTAAAAACACGGAGCCATCAATATGGGTCAACCCTAATGATCCTACTTTGCCCTGGATGACTCTTCCTGCTTTTACTGCGACTGCCCCTCGGGTATAGCACATCTTGCCTGGCCCTCTCCATCCTGATTCCTGTCTGGCCACTTGTCTATCCTCTTGACTCACTGGACAGCTGGGACCGGACCTGTACATCCCTTTTTCATCATACGTGGGAGACCGCAACTCACACAAATCCGGTCTGAATCAGATCTGTTGAACTTGAAGGTCACTGCTAGCCATTCCCATTGCATCTGATCTCTATTGTAACCACTTACGGGATGCTTGCACATGGTCACTTAGACCTTCCACCGGGCTCTGCTGTCTGCACACCCCATCGGCCCACACAAAGGTCAGCCTACCCTCACTGCAAGATACGCTATTCTGAGGCCTACTACTCATCTGCAGACTGCATCGGATAACCCTACTGTTCATCGATATTCACAGAAGCCAGGCTCCCTGGCTCGGATCGATCACTCCCGATCCCCTTGCGTAGCGTAGTTCACTTCCTGTGAGAGTTGATGGGACCATGACCAAAGGAGCTAACAAAAAACAGAGCTCCATCAACATGTTCGCAAAAGCGGCACCAAAACCGAATGAACTCATATCTGAATCCGAGGCTTCCACGTCAGCACCCCCGAGTCCACTGAATCCCAAAAGATGATGGATTACATGGTTGAGGGGTTTACCACTCTACACTCCAAGCTAGATGACCTGAATGGGACCATATCATCAATCAAAGCCCATATGGAAAAAACTGACAATCGGGTTACACAGGTGGAGACAAGGGTTGGTGTAGCCGAGGATGACATTGTCGCAGTTCGTGCTAAGGTGGCTGCTCTTTCCAGACAGGTCCTGGATCTCAGCAAGAAGAATGAGGACCTCAAATCACGATCCAGGCGCAACAACCTCCGCATTATCGGGGTCCCAGAAGATAACGGCCCCATGGATGACTACGTCAAACGCACCCTACTTATGCTACTTGATTCCCTGAAACTCTTGCCACAATTCGCAATAGAGAGAGCCCGCCGCGCCCTGACAGCAAAACCCAATCCGGGTGCACCTTATCCTGCCAAACTCAGGATCAAACACTCAAACCAAGTCTTTTTCTTCACTATCCCCGAAGAGGCCTCCAAATTTATCAACAAAGATTTTTTGGGATGATCAATCACATCTCTGATGCGGTGATCGCGTCATTTGTCCCTTGCGGATTGTGCAACCATACTAAGTCTGGAATTGGACCTTGTTTATAGTAGAATCTACATTTTGCTGTTTATTCTGGTCCGACTGATATCTAGCTCTGTCTTGCAAGTTTGTCTTCTTTACCTATTATACATTGTTGTCGTACTATGCACCACATAATGCCTAGTCAATTCCCTATCACAGAAGCGTTACTGCTCACGGCCAGTGCACAGCCCCCCAGGCAATGCTGCCACTGTCTTTGATTCTGCTAGACTACCCTTGCCAGAAAATGTACAGGCTGGGCAAAATTACCATTCTCCATGGCCGGTAGAATAGGCATCCTTAGAAATGATCGTACTTTCCCAACTCCTTTACAGGTTCCTGAATGTCCCCCTATGGCCAGGCTGCAAATTCTTTCAATCACTTACCCGCATCATAAATACTTTTCTGTGGCATTCCGGTGCGGTCCGCTTGAAGCTGGATACACTAACTACCCCCATGGCCGGGGGCGGCTTTGGCGCCCCTAACTTTGACAGGTATTGGATAGTTGCGCAGGCACAATACGCCTCACACTGGTTTATATCCACAAACTCTCCACTGCACACTAATCTTAAACGTCTTGCTGTAGAGGGTTGCGATATCCGTTCTTTAACTCTTCCATCTGAACATGTTAAATTTGAATCCCTTGACCCTGTAGGCTCCACGACACTGGCCTTGTCTAAGCTGTGGAAACTGGTCAATACCTTACATCCCTTTCATGGTAGCCTTCCCCTTTGGAATTTCCCCCCGGAATCTCCCCATGTAACCCCACCAACAATACGCCTCTGGACTGGCGCATGTTTCGAGACTGTCCGAGATGTCTATGACCAGGGTAACTTCCTTGAATGGCCAGATCTACCAGTGCCCCTACGGGGGAAGCCTTCCCTTTGGCTCCAATATGCGGGTCTTCGTCGCTCCCTCAAGTTCAGGTACCCGGACTTTCCCACAATCCCCTCAGATGATCCTATGTTGTCTGAAATCCTGAATACTACATCTTTCAAGGGGAAGGTCTCCATATTATATACCCTGCTGCAGTCCAAGGCCATCCCCCCTTTTGATAAACTCAGACACACCTGGGGCGAGGATCTATAAATTGAAATGACTCATCAACGCTGGGATCGCATGTGTGCCCGTATCTACAAAATCTCATATAACTGCCGCTTTATACTCATCCAATTTAAGGTACTCCACAGATTCCACTATACCTCGATCAGACTGCATCATATGTCAAGAGACCACCACCCTAGGTGCCCAGATGTAGCTCAGAGGATGCAAATTACATGCACATGATGTGGTCTTGTCCGCGTCTTTCTCAGTTCTGGGAGGAGGTATGCTCTACTATGTCCGAAATCCTAGACTACACTATTACCCCATCCGCATTGGCATGTCATTTTCATGAACTCCCTAGACTTGGGCGTGACTCCAGGAAACTGGCTGGGCTCTGTATGTTACTAGCAGTCCGTTCTATTCTGCTGCTCTGACTTCGTCCTGGAGTCTCCACACATTTAATTTATGTGCCTGCACTGCCACTGTAATATGTTTATCTCTGATTATTGTACCACCAGTTGGCTCCCTACCGTCTTGTATAAACTGACTTCGTACTGTGTATGTTGATCATATATATTGCCTAATATCTATAAGCTACTCGCTTTCTTGTTGTAATGTCAAGCACAATAAATAAAGTTTAAATAAATAAAAAATGATTTGATAGGTTATTTATTACGCGCTTAATACCCAGAGGTTTATAATTGCGGACCGGGGGATCGAACCTGTGTTGCTCTGTGCTGTCTTGCTTCCAGGGTGAGCATGTTGCCCCTGAGCTATCTTCCCGAGACAAAGAGATGGGGGGACTCCCAAAGCAATCCAAAAGTAATGGAAAAGTAATCCACAGCAATCAAGGAAAAAGGAATGCACCTCTTGCAAAAAAGGAAAATGTATTCAAACATCACAGCCAGCTGAATGTCCGTTTACCCATATCATGTGAGCAAAAGGCTTGTGGAGTGAAGTTCCAGGCTTCACTTCACTGTAGAAAGTCAGGTCAGTGTAAAAAACAACAGTAAAATGTTTGGGGGTACATAAAACGTGGAGGGAAAGTTGCTAAAAGAGAACACGTTCCTAACTGTAGGTAAATCACAAGCCACAGAATGTATATCTTGGCTGAAAACGGGAGTGATCATGACCAAACCAGTATTTAGGGTCCAAGCGGACCGAGGCAGCAGATCAGAGTCATCAGTTCCTGGATTCAGTTCTTGGTGGGGTGATGAGGCCAGACTCGATGTCGAACGATGGTGCGAGCAGATCAGGCTCAGTTCGGGCACATTGGATTGTGTGTGTCCAAGCAGCTAGCGGATGTCGAGTAGAGTCATAGGCGGTCTCTCGGTGCGGTAGGGAGGTAGCTCTCAAGGATGAAGGTTAGAGTGGTCCTAGGAATGCTTCGGAATAGGCCAGCCTAAGTCGCGCTTTTAATCTCTGTGAGGGGGTCGATGAGTGATGCTCCAGAAGTTTGAGTTAGCAGGAGACGGTTATCGAAGTGGTGATCTTCGGTGCATTGATGTATGCTTGATGAAGCAGCATTTCAAGAGCTAGCTGGATAGAACTGTGGTTGTAACCCCCAGTTAGAGTTAGCATGTGGCTCTGCAATGATTTGGTCTGGGTCCCAGCATTGAGTGGCTGCTTTGGACCCAGCAGGTGACGAGCTCTAGCGGGAACACGATGCAGTGTTGTGTGAGGTGAAACTGCACGCAAGTTCAAAGTGGTGGAGGATCACAGCAACCAGTGCCAGTGACTTCCCTCTTGTTCCAGGTGCAGGGAACATGAAGTGACCGGTTAAGTTTGGTAGAACAGGGAGTTTTGGATGGTCTAGTCCTCGAACCTGTGTTGCTCTGTGCTGTCTTGCTTCCAGGGTGAGCATGTTGCCCCTGAGCTATCTTCCCGAGACAAAGAGATGGGGGCACTCCCAAAGCAATCCAAAAGTAATGGAAAAGTAATCCACAGCAATCAAGGAAAAAGGAATGCACCTCTTGCAAAAAAGAAAAATGTATTCAAACATCACAGCCAGCTGAATGTCCGTTTACCCATATCATGTGAGCAAAAGGCTTGTGGAGTGAAGTTCCAGGCTTCACTTCACTGTAGAAAGTCAGGTCAGTGTAAAAAACAACAGTAAAATGTTTGGGGGTACATAAAACGTGGAGGAAAAGTTGCTAAAAGAGAACACGTTCCTAACTGTAGGTAAATCACAAGCCACAGAATGTATATCTTGGCTGAAAACGGGAGTGATCATGACCAAACCAGTATTTAGGGTTCAAGCGGACCGAGGCAGCAGATCAGAGTCATCAGTTCCTGGATTCAGTTCTTGGTGGGGTGATGAGGCCAGACTCGATGTCGAACGATGGTGCGAGCGGATCAGGCTCAGTTCGGGCACATTGGATTGTGTGTGTCCAAGCAGCTAGCGGATGTCGAGTAGAGTCATAGGCGGTCTCTCGGTGCGGTAGGGAGGTAGCTCTCAAGGATGAAGGTCGGAGTGGTCCTAGGAATGCTTCGGAATAGGCCAGCCTAAGTCGCGCTTTTAATCTCTATGAGGGGGTCGATGAGTGATGCTCCAGAAGTTTGAGTTAGCAGGAGACGGTTATCGAAGTGGTGATCTTCGGTGCATTGATGTATGCTTGATGAAGCAGCATTTCAAGAGCTAGCTGGATAGAACTGTGGTTGTAACCCCCAGTTAGAGTCAGCATGTGGCTCTGCAATGATTTGGTCTGGGTCCCAGCATTGAGTGGCTGTTTTGGACCCAGCAGGTGACGAGCTCTAGCGGGAACACGATGCAGTGTTGTGTGAGGTGAAACTGCACGCAAGTTCAAAGTGGTGGAGGATCACAGCAACCAGTGCCAGTGACTTCCCTCTTGTTCCAGGTGCAGAGAACATGAAGTGACCGGTTAAGTTTGGTAGAACAGGGAGTTTTGGATGGTCTAGTCCTCCAGCTGCTGTGAGGCCCCCACAGAGGACTCAAGGACAGGACGATTTGCCTAGGGAGTGGGTAGTAGACAGGTCTTTCTTTTGTCTTGGATGATTTCTTCTTCACTTCAGGGTGTGGGCTTTGGAAAGAGCAACTTTCCCAGCCGGAAGTCCAGTGAGATCTTCAGAGCAAATCTGTGGCCTTAAAGAATCCAAGAGGCCCTTGGAGATTCTGCCAACCGGGTGGGGGACCCTGTCTTTTAAAGGTGAAAGTCCTCAGGTGATTGGACAAAAGCTAACCTGCTTTAGTGGTCCAATCCCTGCTCTTGAACACAGTGGACTTTGCCCTCCTGATGTCACACCCAAAGTGCTTTGCTCCAAAGGAAGTGGAGGGGACAGGAAAGAAGAGAGGGACAATGAGAATCAAGATGGTGGACATCTTCTTCCAAGGACCAGAGCCCTCCTGCCTATCATAATCCTACCCCTTCCCTTCTCACTGAGAGCAAAAGCCTTTGAAGATGAAACACCCTGGTGTTTGGCTACTCCTTTTGAATTGGTGTGGTCCTTTGTCTCAGAAGAGGGTGTTACCTGTCTTCCCAAAGAGATCAAAGAGGAGGCAAGGCCATCGAGGTTCCTGTACTGCCATTTGGCAGGCAACACCCAGCTGAGTAGAATACACATCACCTTCAACAGCAGATCTGACTCACAGGAGCTGACACGTGTGATATCAATTGGAATTTGTTGGTCGTGATCATAAGTAGTACCATACACTATGCCTAAACTCAGGCATAGCTTTATTAGAAATTATCCTGCCACCATCATGTGGTACTTATGATCATTGTCGTTCGTGCACAGGGATGCATTTCTTAAATGCAGCCCCTGGATGGTAGAGATTTATCTGTCACTGCCACTGTCACATGGGCATTTGTGACCTCTGGATCTGCTCGGTGCAGGCACTGCGAATCAGAATACTGATGCAGCGGGCCACAGATCCATGCTTTGCTTTGGCATATAGCTTATGAAAGGGGAATCTGATTAGCGGATTACCCTTTCAGAGATGGAACTACCCACAAAATGTTATCATTTCATAACAATCGAAAAAGCCAGGGCTTTGAACCTTTGCCAAATGGCAGTTCCTCACAACTGAAAGCAATGGTTGGGATGGGAGGAGTAGGTACACCCCCCCCTTGGACATGCCAATAGCTCTTTAACAGCCCTTAGTTAATCTGCACTTTCAAGGCCTTTATCATCATCCCCCTCTATCTCCTGAATCATTGGCACTCTAGGGGCAGGTTTCCCAAGAAATATAACATGTTTGCTTATCACCTTAGTGCTACTATCCTGACTGGGCATCTCTTTCCCACCTAATCCTTGGAAGTTTATAGAGGGTATAGGTGGATTACTCCTAAATTCAATGGCAATTCCAGTTTACGGGTATTATCTGAATTCTATACTTAATAGACTCTGCACTAGGTAATCGTTTTTTAACTCAAGACATATGGAATCCTTGCTGTTGGCTCCATTTCCCACAACTCTCCTGCATCAGACATGTAATCTCCAATAATAGAGCAGCAACCCATTCGGGTGTGGATCCTGTGAATACATTTGTTAGCTAGAGAGTGCATTGTTTCCTGTTCGTTTGAATCATACTAATATTACCTCTAGTGGGACTATTACTACAACTCTCTCTTATGTTTATACAAGGTGAACGTATTTGGCATTTATACATTACTACATGGTCTGTCAGCAGCTTTTTGATTTGGAGTTATCGTAGGCCTCATAGGCAGTGTACCTTGTGGGTCGAAGATTTAGATGACAACTCAATAGCCAGATTTCCTGAGGATTTATCTGTGTCTGCACCAGCAATAAGTGGTGTGTGATTTCTTTACATGATTCTGCTGTGGTTGGATAAGGTGGTAGATATCAGACCCGTAGATTTACAAGCATGTCCATTACCAGAAACGACCTTAAAATAGTCTTACAACATGGTCTTCAAATCTCTCACCTCTTTGCTTATATTAACAATGAGATACCTCATATCCTCAATTTCTCTCGAAGCTGTATAAGTACAAGAAATTGTGCAAGAATTTCCCATCACAATAGTTCTGGTTGGATCCTGCCTGCTATAGATGCTATTATGTTTATTGAACTAAATTATTCACAAGATTTACCTTCCTTCCTACACTGAATTGAACTCCAGCCTGAATCTCCACTCCTCCTGCTCCCTTACTGTACATAAGAACCCCAACTCCAATATCTACAGTAGGGATCTCTGTTGTATCTTCTAAATTAGACAATGACTCAAAACGATTAGATGTTAGTATCTCGGATAATATAATTCCTTCTTTAATAGGCATGCCACCATTATTATACTGAGACGACTCATCAGATTTGTTCTTTTTACACATGCTTGATACCCCATTTATAACCTCACGCCACCCCTCTTTATTACCAACCAACCCCTCCATTAATATGGACTGGGATAGAGTAATTCTGCCCTCCTAATGCCCCCCATTCCTTGGCATTTCATGTGTGGCCAATATTTCTCCAATGGGTAAGCCTTCAGATTGTTTACTCTGAGGTTGTAATGTAGTGGCGTTGGAAAGGTCGATTTTCTTTAGCTCTTCTCGTTCCCCTTCCTGAGACCAGTGTTCTTTGTGGATTCCCTTCCGCCATTAATTCCTCGTTGTTTTGATTCATCTTCCCGTATAACATCTAGATCAATGCTATTCAAACTTTTGCATGTTGAACCAACCCATGTGTACAAATATTGTTGTTGAGCCGCTCCTTGAGTAAAAATAGCGTAGATGGATCCCCTCAGATGCCATATCTGATTATATTTTCTATTGAAAGCATTCACCACACTCCCTTTTTGAGGATCCTCATGCCCACTCGGGCCATCCTTCGGTAGGGACCAGCCCCACAGTTTGAAGACCACTGATCTAGATGTCCTAGCAAAATACAGTTTTTAGCAGCAGATTTTTCTTTGGTAGCAGGAATTTCTGGATTACTCTGCTCCCTTGAAGTGCATAACAAGCTCTCAATTTCACTTATGAGCATGTTTGACTCCTCAATTGACTTTATTACAGTGTTGGGGGCCTGACTGGTGGTAGATTTCCTTTTTGCTATTGTTTCAACATGATAAATGTGATATACAGAACGTTGTATTGGCAAAATCAATATATTATTATGAGTCTCTGTGTTACTAAAACATACAGTTCAATGTAAAACAGTTCATATAAAACCTTAAAATCATTAATATACAATCATAAGTGCTAACGTGCGTTAAAGAGAACAAGTAAATAAGTAGGTGAGTGGGTTGAGGAATGCACTAACAGCTTGAGGGGCAGCAAAAGTCTGTCTCCCCTACCTCAGCCCAATGTTCTCTCACCTTAAGCTCTAAGATCTCTGATCAGATAAAACGCTACATTGTACTTTAACAGGGCTGCACAATCATAAGCAAAAACAACCATGTTCTGCTGCTGTACAAGTGTATCCTTTGTTTAAAAGCACAATCTTCGCAAAGTTTAACTCCACGAGTATCCACATAGGGAGGATCTGGGTGTACCAAAGTGCATCATAACAAACGAGGTTGCCCTGATGGGCAACCAAAGTCATCGGTTCACTCCCCCTCTTCTTGATCGCAATATAAAAGCCAACAGAGTTGAAGGAAAAATGAAGATATACTCCTATTCGGCTAGTGTTGCTTCCGGAGGGGTTCACATGCAAAGGCAAGAGTCCATCTGCAGCCATAAAAGACCACAGGCTTATGTAGGCATAGGCACCCTCACTGTCAGGGACGTCATTTATGTGTCGCCAGAGGTCGCAAATGCGACCTCTGAGGTATCCCTTGCAACCTCTGTGGTGTCCCTTGCGACCTCTAAAAAAAAAAGAAAAAAAAAGTGTTTTTTTTTACATTTTGTTTTTTTGTAATGCAAGCTCATGGGCTGTGGCCAGCACCATGTGGCTCTTTACTTCTGGAGTGGCTGGCTTTCTTGTTAAGGCCCCTTAAAAAAAAGAAGAAAATTAAGAAAAGGAGTGCCACAAGTCTAACACTTTCAGCACTGACCCTAAATAAGAAAGATTAGGAATACCAAATAATGTGTCTTTCTGGAATTCTACACAATAATTGCTAGACTCATTAAAGGTTTATTTCAGGCACACTTCAGGGGGTGAGTCACTGATTTAGTCAGTTCATAAACGCCTCAACTCAGCCTTTCATCCTTCTGAGGTCGATAAATGAATACCAACACAGGTTGGGTGATATTGGGTGTATATTTTTTCCATATAAAGCCCTTATGCGTAAGTGCTATATAATAACACATCATTATCATTTGGTCATGGACGTCTGCTTGCATTCACAGTAATTTGGTAATATTGGCCTATATACACTAATCTTAACGATACATATGGCAATCCATTCTTGTATGAAATGTACATCACATTATAGTGATATCGTAACCATATTTTTTGTAGTGTACAATGCTGTGTGATAGCACTTCCTGTTTTGTCAACGGGTGAAAGGTTGCGTTGCATCGCTTCCCGCGATAGCACTTCAGGGTGGGGTCAAATGACATCACTTCCTGTGATGTCCCCCGGGGTCAAGGATCGTGTGATGTCACTTCCGCTACCCCTGGCATTTTGGTGAAATGACGTCCCTGCTCCCTGTCCTCATGGATTTCCTTAATTAGTCTTGCCTGCACAACAGGGAATGTGTGACTGGCTTGAAGGGCACCCTTAGTCTGACTTCTCTCCCCACAAGGCAATACGCATATTTCTTACTTGTGTGTGAGCTCACCAGCTGTTGCAGAGACAATGTGTCCATGACAAAAGGATATGAGAACTCCCACTTTTTAGATGGCTTATATTTTAAGGGACCCAAAAGGGGGAGTAGCCAGTGACCCCAAAACACCCCAACAGCCCCAACAGCAGTGCCCCTAGTATGGTGGACTTCAACACAAGGGTGGAGCAGTCCTGGTCTTCTCCTGGCGCTTCAGTGGGCGAGCTGCTGCATCACAAACATGGGTGGGGTCTCGCTGTGTAACTGCTGGAAGGCATTAAAACTGACACAGTGCCCCAAAGCTTCGGTACAGGGGTGGAGCAGTCCTGTTTTTCTCCTGGCACTTCCGCGGGTGGGCTGCTATGTTGCTGACATTATAACACATAAAGTGTGTTGCGACAGGAACATTATTTAAAACCGAAACTCAATTTCTACTATTTCAAAGGTGTGATAGTTTGAGGCGTATTCTGAATTTGACGCCTGTCTCACAGGAACCTGAAAACAAATATCACAATCAAATGCAACTATGTAGAAGCATTTTTCATTTTATTGCCATACATTCAATTTGATTAAACTTTTGGTTAGGCACACATTTGTTCGTATTAATCCAAATGCTGAAGGTCAATTAAAAAAAAAAACACAAAGAAAAGTGCACAAACACAAAATTAATATACAAAGTGTACAGTGTAGGCTGAAGAGATTACTCTTAGCCCCATCTTTACGTTCAGGAATGTACAAGAACGTTTATCAAAACACGTGCACAGTACTTGTAAACTGATACAAATAGCCCACACTTGAAGAGGATTCTGGACCTTAACCCCGTTTAGTTGGATGCTGGGGTGCCTCTCTATCTAGCTATTTGCTCAGTACTGTGACTTCGAGTAGCCTATTAGTTGCGTGTCTCTGCTGTCCACGCAGAGATAGGTACGTTTCGGCGGTAATGACCAAGTTGTTTCCACCTTCCACACGACCAAGATCAATTGTTAGGAAGACCTCTGAGGAACAAAAATTATTAAAAAGAACTCTCATCTGAGGGGGCTCATATACATCTCATCTAATGTTAATAAACTGGCCTATTAAGGGGTAATATAGCACCCTACATTGAGTGAAATTCCAAAATAAAAATACATTTAGGGATATTATACAATCGTTTCCACACATACAAACTACTACCAATTTTCACACCAAAAGTGCTCACAAAGGCAGTTAAAAAAGTTTAAAAAAAGGAAAGGAGTGGGAGAGACAAAAGCCACAACCTTGAGTGATGCAATGGGCACCCCTGTGAGTACAGACAGGCACAATCTCTGTGGGTGGCAGTTAAGTGCATGTGCATGACATTACACTTACCATCTGTGGGTTGATGGATATGCAAGCTGGCTCTGCTTCTTCATGGAAATAGACACCAGACAAGAAAGGGAAGACACTGGACTTCAGATCTCATCCACCTTTACCCCACAGGACAACCAAGTACCCAAGGAATTACTGCTATTTGGGGCATGTGTCTGAGGGGACCTGAAAAGGCTCAGCCATCAGAAACAGAGAACCAGATACAGAAGGCACTTCAAACCCTTATGATGGACCATAAACTAATAATAAAACCAGCAGACAAGGGAGGAGTAATAGTGATTTTCAAGAACAATACAATTTGACGTTACTCAATCTATTACAGGACTTGCAAAGTTATAGGCCACTCAGTAAGGACCCTTCCCGAGAAATGCAAGAAGATATTTTGGAAACCACCCAATTTGGGGTTGACAGCGGGTGGATATCCAAAGAAGAAATTGAATATCTTAACAACTCAGAACAACAAACCCTCACCTTTTATGCACCACCAATGATCCATAAGACCCCTTTGACACCACCAGGCAGAGCCATAGTGTCAGGGTGTGGTTCCATTCTCGAACATTCTGTAAATGTGTCCATATCTTTTTACAACCTATTAGCAGGAACACAGCAAAATATCTAAGAAACACTATGGCCATGATTAAATTGTTTGAAGGCTTGCCTTTTGATCCAGCTCAGACCCTCTTAGTAACAATGGATATACAATCACTCTACACGAATATCCCCAAGAAGAAGCTATAGAGAAGTTCAGAGCAGCCCTAGCACACGGGGCTACTTAACAAAGAGTTCCAGATGAATTTATCAGAGACCTGATGAGCATTGCACTTAAAAAAATAGTCTTTGAATACAGAAACGAATACTACCTATAGATAGCCTAGCGATTTTATATATGACGGCTTTTGAGGAGGAGCATGTTCTCACAGAAAGGAATCCCTATAAACTACACATCACCTATTGGTATATATACATATATGACATCATCTTTATCTGGAGTGGCTTTAGAGAGTCTTTGAAAGACTTCACCTGTCTGAATGGCTGTAATCCAACTATCAAATTCTCCATGGAGGCAGATAAAGAGCAAATACACTTTCTCGACCTAATCATCAAAGGGGAGGATGGACAATTGAAATGTTCACTGTTTAAACAAACCACAGATAAAAACACCACGCTCCATTATGACAGCGCCCACCCAAGGTCATTAAAGGATAACTTAACCTTTAAAATCTTACCCTTCAACTCTTTAAAATATGAAGGGAACTGGCCAATCCTGCTGAAGTCTCTACCTCTCCAGTCCCTTCCCACCTTCCCAGGTCCTCTGCATGGCTCTGGCTTCTCATTTCATCTCTAAAATGCAGGACATCCTGTCCTCTCTCTCTTCCTCTTCCCCTATACTCCCTACTCTTCTTCTGGCCCTTCTTCGGCCACCTCTCTTCCTTCCTTCTCTGCCTTTCCCCTGTTCTCCCCAGAGGAGGTTTCTAGACAAGTCCAATCTATGAAAGTCTCATCAAAACAGTTTGATCCCTATTCCTCAAAAAACATCAAGGACCATATTGACTTCCTGGCTCCTGTTCTGGCTTACATCTGCAACCACTCCTTTGCCACTGGAGTCTTCCCATCCCCTCTGAAGCACTCCCTTGTGCACCCTCTTCTTAAGAAAACCTCTGCCGTCCCGTCCTGCCCAGCTAACTATCGCCCAATCTCCATCACTCCCTTCCTGGGCAAACTCCTGGAAAAGCTGGCCATCTCCCAGCTTAATCTTCACTCTGAATCTGTTGGCTGTCTTCATGACCATCAGTCTGGCTTCAGAGCTGCCAGAAGCATGGAAACTGCTCTCCTGAACATCTGTGAAGACCTGCTCTCAAACCTTGATTGCAACACTCCCTGTGTCCTCATGTTACTTGATCTCTCTTCTGCCTTTGACACGGTCAACCATGCCATCCTGCTCAACCGTCTCCGTAATAACCCGGGTATCACCGATTAGGCCCTGGCGTGGCTGACTTCTTTCCTATCTGATCGACCCTCCCAGGTCCAACTTGGGTCCTTACTCTCCTCTATCTCTATCTCTACCTGTGGTGTCCCCCAGGGGTCTAACCTCTCTCCCTGGCTGTTCAACCAATACCTGGCACTTCTTGCCCACCACATTGCCGCTCTCTGCCCCAACTTTCAGTGCTATGCGGATGACACTCAGCTCATTTTCAGGCTACCTTCGGCCACCTCTTCTCCGTCTCTCATCTGTAACTGTCTGTCTGCTATCCAGGAGTGGTGTGCCGCCAATGATCTTTTCCTTAATGCCAGTAAGACCGAGATTCTCCTCATCGGCTCACCCGTTCCCTTCTTTCCCGTCACCCTCTGGCCTGCATCTCTTGGCCCTCCTCCTGCTCCCACTTGCGAGGCTACAAACCTTGGGGTCATCTTCGACTCCACACTCTCCTTCTCTCCTCACATCTCTGACGTGCCTAAGAAGTCACACAACCAGCTGCACCTCCTCAGAGGAATTTGTCCTTTCCTCTCTGTCCCCCAGAAGCTCACTGTCTCCAGAGCTCTGGTTCTCCCTAGGCTGGACTACTGTAACAGCCTCTTTCTAAATCTGCCTGCTTCTACTCTCTGCTCTTTGCAACTCATCCAGACTATTGTTCCCCTTCCTGCTACATCTGGGAGTGCTTTTCTCAAAAATATACCAAATTCACTCCCACTATTGACATACCTAAATGGTGTTCTGGACCAAGCGTATTCCGTTTTATCAAACGAAAATGCGAAAATGTTTTGGATGTCCTCAGTCAATGGCACACACCAGTACCCAGATGTAAGGACTGATGTGGTAAACACTTTTGACCCATGAACCTGTGCGAGGCCTTGATCAATAAATGGGAGTGGCCATCTAGACACTGGTACTCTTTTGTTTAATTCCCTCAAGTCTGCACTCAGACGCCATTGACCATTTGGTTTTAATACCCCCAAAATGGGAGTGTTGGAGGTACTATGAATAGGCCTGATAATTCCTCTGGATTCCAAATGTTTTATTATCTGCGCTAATTCCAGGCACGCCAATGGTAACCGATATTGACGCACGAATACCGGATCCCTACCATATCCCTCTGGTAATGTGGCACCATGCAAATCAGTAGGCCGCAATCATAAGCATCCTTGGCAAAAACCTCTTGAAATTCCATAAATATTTTTCTCAACTCATTCCTATCCTCTTCATTATCACATGCATCTGCTGCCAGACCTTGCTCCTCTACCATTTTTGAGAATTCTGGAAAGTTCTCTAATGGAGGAACCTCTGTGCTTTCTTCCAGTCGTGTGGCAGTATCTCTTTACAGAGTTGCCACCGTTAACATTTTTGAAACATCAACCTTAATTTCAATAAGCTGATTTTCTGTTTCATTTTCACTTAAATCAAATAATATACAATTCTCCTGGTGACAGCACACTGTCTCATTGGAATCATAAGGATACACAGACTGAATTTTGAATATCCCTTTAGGTTGAGAATCCAGAGACTCTGGCAATTCACCCTGTGCATTCACATATTTCTCAGGGATGTTCCCAATCACTGTATTGTTGAAATCTGCAGTGTAATGTGATTTTTGTATTGCCATTCCTAACGCAGAACTCTCTTCCAAACAAATATCTTGACACCCTTTATTATCTACCATGATTTTGATGGGCTGATCCCCAATCTCAACCAATGGAGTATATTCACATTCTAACCCTTGCTGCTTCATGGATTCATTTATGCACACAAATGCATCAACATCCTTCATTTGCTGTCCATTTCTGTGCTTTAGTGTTATAGTGACTTGTCTGGTGAATGCAACGATGGTAACATCCTTCTTCACCTGTAGCTCAATTGCATATGGCACCAACTGCGCACAATGATAAGCCTATCTCTTGTCTTCAAATTCAGGTGCTGGTCCTCCTAGCCAGGTTTGCCATTTTTTCCTAGGATCCAAATAAATCTGCAAGGATTGTTTATCTTTTTCACTTTGCATTTCACCCTGACACCTTAGGACGACAGTTACACTAGGCACAGAGCCATTTTGAAGATACACCTCCACTGCATAATTTGATTTAGCAACAGTATGGCATTCATTTACACTGTTGTTTTGTGACTTTACTTTCTTAGGCCTTCATGTTTTTTTTTGTTAGAGTCCACAGAACACCATTTATTCCATCAAAGAGGGGCGACAACCTTTTCAGGCAATCTGTTCCCATCAAAAATGGAATTTCAATGATAGATGTGATCAACACTTCCTGTCTCATCCTGTGTTTTCCTATCTTTATGTCAACCTCTGTGACACCTTCAATAGGTATCTCCTCACCATTTAAATTATGTACGGGGCCTTCATGTTATCTCACCTTGATGTGATTTTGTGGGGATCTCCCTTCATTGACACTTTTTACCAACTCTTTGGACATGATCGTGGCCTGTGCACCTGTCTCAATCATTGCAAATGTATTGAACACTTCTCATCCACAATAATGGGAGCATAGTACCTGTCCTCAACTTCTTCCAATACACACAGAAAGTGTGAATTTCTGCTGATTTCAGGACTCACTTTTCTCAGGCCCTTGCCAAGCACAGGGGAAAGTGAAAGGATATCTTTCCCTTCTTTTTGGCCATTTCATTTCGGGAATCTCTGTCTGTCTCCCTATGTTCAGAAGTCATCTGGAGTGTAGCCACTGTTCGCCCCTCTGTTCGGGGACCATCAGCATTCACACTGCAGTTCTTTAACTGAACATGCTCATAAACATCACATGGTTACTTGTCATTTTCAGACTCCAAGCACTTATTTGCATCTGGCACGGCATTAGTCTTTTTAATCTCTTGAAAAATATGTGGCTCAAAGTACTCTTCAGGTGACTGGACTGTGCCCTTCTTTTGAGTACTCACTTTTCCTGTCTGCGTCGCATCAGCATTTTGACTCTCAAGGGAAGATGTTTTAACAACTAATCCTACCCCGTTATCAGGTGTTTTATCATGGCATGTGATATCTTTTTTGAATCTGTCTCTCTGCTCTTTTGGAATTTCTTGTTTATTTTATCCTTTCCCTTTTTCATTTGCACACACTTCGATAGTTTGATTAAATGTTAAATTAAACCTAACTTCATTTTTATGTGTGTTTGTATCCCCTGCCTCATTCTCATTTGTGGTCATCTTCATGATTAAATCAGCAAGCAATTCAGGGCCGTTACACAAAACTGGTTCATGGGATTCTGTACTTTTATCATCGCAGGGGCTAGTGTTTAGTCACTTGTTGTCAGAACGAATAAGATTACTCCTTTGACATTCTGCACCCTCACTTTGTGGCTGCTTTTGAACTGCACAGAGTTTTCCTATTTGCTCGACAACATTTTTACTTGGGCCACAAGGCATTGAAATCTGTCTCTCTCCCTGGAATCTTCTCTTTGCGGCCTAGGCCGGTACTGATTACTTTCACCCTGATTAAATCTGCTCTGGTATCTCTCAGGAGATTGATTTCTATTTGAGTGGTTTCTGATTCATGAGAGGTGGGGAGCGTGGTGTGACACTTTTTTGGTTGTGATCCCCTGGTGGTGGTGATTGATTATAGGGTCGTGGGGCATAGTTCATGTTTTGTCTTTCATTTTGTGAGAACTGTCCCCTATACTGATTTCCATTTTCAATGAACTGATCCACATATCTTGGTCTGTCCTGACTGCCATATACCATAGTATTGGGGTCAAATCTGCTCTGTGCTCCCAATGTCTGGTATGGACCATTGTTTCTTTGATCTTGATTTTGTCTTTGATTGTTATTTATGCCTGACATATAGGGCCTGTATCCCAACCTAGGTTTGTCTCCCATGTACCTAGGACTAATGTAACTCTCTCTATTGCTCGGATCATGCGACTGAAACATCATTGTTTGGGATGGCAGTCTCTGTGGTACGCCTCTCTGATCAGATGTCATATTATTTCTGACCTGAGTTTGGGCTGATTCAAGTGCCATTTTTGCAGATCTTATTTCCATTACTGTCGGCGAGGTGTCTTTAGATTTTGATTTTGTCTCCTTAATCCTATCTCCCTCTCCACTCTGACAGTATATGACTTCATATAGTTTAGTGCCTTATTCTACAATCAATTCCATTGACTTCTCGCGATCAAACTTGCGAATTAACTGTGATATAATGTCTTTTTGTAAGATATAAAAGAAGCCAGTCTTTAACTCAGTCGAATTAGGACTAAAAGATACATCAAAGCGAGAGTATGCTCTTTTTAATTCTTGGAGAAACTGGCGAGGTGACACATTCGGATTCTCGGTCATGGTATATGTGGTCTTTTTCGCATCCTGCAATGACTGATATTGTGAAAAATGATGTCTAACCTCTTTTTCAAATTCTACCCATGACATATTATCTTGTTCATTCAAACCCCTGATAATGCTTGCAGTATTAGCATCAAGAGTTAAATGAAAGTACTTCCTATATTGTTCCCTGAGTATTTGTAGGGCTTTAAATATATCATGCACTGTTTCCAAGTTGTCCTATATACAACACTCACCACCCTTTTTGAATGGCTTAATCAAGGCCTTGATAGATTTCATTATTTTGATAGGGCTACTTGGCACTATATTTGGAGTTGCATAGTTCTGTTGTTCATTCCTTTTCTCAGGTGTATGGGACTGGTGGCAACCACTAGTGGGTGAGTCAAACCCCCCCAAATGGATTACCACCAGGTCCAGCCACAGGTATAGCCACTGGGACATTATTCCCTCGTGTAGAAATGGGGCTAACCTCAATCCCATTGAATGTGGTGCCTTGTTGCTTTTCCTGAGATTTAAAATGACATATTTGCTGTTCCAAATCTTTGCACTTTTTATCGAGCCGGTCTGCCTCCTGACACAGATAAGTAATTTCATCACCCATTTTAGTAATCACACCCTGCATTTCAATTATTTGCATTTGTTTTCCCTTTGGAGAGTCTGCATCTCTAAGATAACATACTCTTTGTCTTGCCTGAAGTCACTTACCATCCCCTTCAAATGTTTTAGCTCTTGTTCGCTATCTTCAAATTGTTTCCTTTTCTGAGGCAGTTATTTTTCTAATTCCTTGCACTTGGATTGTATTTCTTTCTGACATAACTCTAATTCCGTTTTTAGATTTTTCTACTGCTCATGAGCTTCATCTAATTTGATTTGTAGTATATTAATCGTATCAGCATCATTGTCCTGTATTTCCAGAGACCGATTTAAAAGAAACCAGGTCTTGGCACAGAGCCTTACTAAGCAATCTTTCTCAACATTTTTGTTTGCAGCTCTAAATAATCTCAAAAGACAGACTTGAATTATACTGCTTTTCTCAAAAATCTTATTCACTGGTTCTTTCTGCACTTCTCCATAAATACGGTCACGCCAAAGAATGGCATTGTCTGATGACCACACCCCATGTGCATATGATTTTACCTCCAGATATTTTACCAGTTCAGGAAAAGTGGCTTAAATTTGAGACATAATGATACAGTGTTCAGCGCTAGACTAATCTCACAGAATGAGTTCCCTCTAAATGCACGAATGGCCGTGTGGAACACACTTGCCACGCCCACTAGCTGCTTTACAGTCTGTTCCCACAGGGCCAACGCACCAAATTATCTAAGAGGTTTTTGTCTTGGGCTATTACCTAACTTGGCAGTATTTTAATATCGTGGTATAGTGGTGAGCATATTCATAGCACAGCCCTATATGATGAGACAAACCTTCCCCCTTTACAATTATGATCTGCTTCGGGTTGACTATAGGCATGGACACCCAGGCTTTGCACATTTAGAAGAAACAAACTGTGGCCATAAATTGTATAGATTATGCATACATTGCGCATAGATTGTGCATAGATTGTGCTGATGAATTATCTACGCCATCAGCTCATGCCCTTGAAGGGTCCTGTTCAGTTCCAGCATGCATGATTGAACACACTCATACAAACACATAGGCTTTCTGGCTTGCTTTTTGTATTGCCCCTTTTATTTTTTACTTTACCTCCGGCGGTAAATGGTTTACTTTACCACCGTGGTGTAGACACTAGAATACTTTCTATTTACCTCCCCTCAGCTCAATAGAAGTCAACAGAGACATAAAAGAAAGCCATACACCAAGTCAATTTTCACCCACTTTATGTGTGTGTATTCTTAAGAACATGCCATTATTGCAATAAAATCAGAATTAATTTCACAACAAAATATTTGTTGAGTCTTACCAATAACTTACACTGGCGTGGTTTCAAAAGAGACAAAAAGATAAACATGCATTGCACAACTTTTCTTATTTTTGTTAGTTCACAATGTGCGATAGAAAACCAAGCGATCATTCAGTTGAAATTACTGATACATTCCTGTCTATCTGAACACAGATATTTCGCATTCATCCCACGCTCTCCTCAATTCTACTTGACTTACATGCGGTTCTGGAGTTTTCGTGCTTATCAGTGTGGCCCCTCTCCCACTCCTGCCTGTCTGCGATGAAATGTTGCAAGCCCGCACTGTCACTTTGCACTCCCGAAAGAAGGCCTTGGACTCCCATCAGACTTCGCCGCCTCTGAACCCTATCGGCAGCTGGCAGCAAGCAGAAGAACCAATGCCTTCTATCTCACCCCCATTTATTTATCCTGCCTGTCAATCAAGACTAAAACTGCCTTCTCTCTGACGTGTCTCAACAACTTCTAAACTCCTGACCCCACAGTCCAATCACCTACGAGAGTTTGTATGTATCTCTTTAGCTTCCTGCGCAGACAAAGAAAGCTCAGAATGCATAAAGACAGTCCATTCATTTTCTTACAGGGCATATATATTTATTTTCTATGGAGCGAAAAGAGAGAAAAAAAAAACTAAGACAGAATTTCCATCTGTGTTCACTGACATTGCATTGCAATGTTAATCAGGAGAACTAATTAGTTATTGGGGTGTCATTTAATAAGGGTAGTTAGTTAGTTAATCTGGGTTATTTTCACCAATGCAACCTTACACAGATGGAAATTCTCATAACTTTATGTGTGTGCACCATGCATTTTTAATCCACTTCCTTCTTGAGCTCTTCGCTCATCCGCCTCCAACTCCATCAGGGTCAGTCGCTTCTCCAAGCAACAAGTTGGTGGTAGATCTCTTTCTTCAGTTGGGGCCTCCCTCTGGAACAGCCTCCCTGACTCCCTGAAACTTGAGGTTCCAAAAGCACCTCAAAACCTTCCTCTTTGCTTCTGCTTTCTCTCCTCCACTCCCCTGCTGAATTCCCGGCTGTAACTGTACTGGTCACCTGGCCACCATCTGATCTCGAGCCCAGGTCCCCTCCCCCGCTAATTACACACCTGCACTGCCTCCATGGCAACTGCCACACTTGGGAACTGTTTTTCAGTACCCCTACAGTTCCCCTCCAGCACTTGACACCTGATGTCTACACTTACCCTTGCACTTGCCACCAGCTGGCATACTTCTCCTATTGTTTATTTATTCTATTACCTGCTATACTGCACTGTCCCCACCCCACTCCCACTATGCACCTTTCCTCGTCCCCCTTCCCCTGCACTTGCGCGATCTGAATGACACCTGGCCTAGTAGGATTGCTGTCTCTGTCTTCCCTCCTTCCCCCTCCCTTGCTGCGTCGCACCTTGAAACAATTGTGTATAGGTGCGTTATAAATGCAATATCATATCATATCATATCAGTCAATTTTTACGCTTGAGAAGAAACTGCACATCCATTGAGGACTACTATGAACATGCTAGGAACATAAGTTCAAACCTGAAATACAGAGGTTACCCTAAACAATTAGTATCACATGCCCTCAAGAGAGCTAGATATGTGCCAATGAGACACTTTTGGAACCCAAGAACAAGAGAGACCAGGAAGAGAGACTCACATGTGTCACGACATATAATACTAACTCCTTCCAAATCAAAAAGATGATACAAAAATATTGGCCTATGATTAAGACATGTATGCCTAACATATCATCACCGTTCTTCGTATTCAAATGCTCGAAGAACTTGAAGGACAAAGTAGTCCATTCTAAAACTAAAAGAACCAGGGCATCTACCTCATATTGGGACTTGCGCCCATTAGAGGGACACTTTCCATGTGGGACATGCCAAGCATGCAAATATACAACTAAAACCACATCATTCATGGTTAATGGTAAAGAATGGGAGTTTCGATTTCTGTCAAATTGAAAAACATCCAACGTTGTTTACTGCATCCAACGCCCATGTGGTCTAAGGTATGTGGGGCAAACCTTGAGAGCAGTCCACACAAGGCTAAAACATCACAGATAGATCGAGAATCAGGTGTAAGAACATTTCTGCACATCTTGTATCCCACTTTTTGGAAAAACAACACCAAGCAGAGGATCTGAAATGGTGGGTATTTGACATAGTCAAATAGACACCCAACGCATGTAGGGCATGTCTCAACAAAGAGGCACGATGGATACATCGCCTCAATAGTGTGGAGAGAGGCCTAAATGAAGAGATGTCAGCATTTGGGTGATGGGCAGAGTGTTAATAAGAATGATCATCAATATAAGGATTCTACTCGCAGCTCCTCTGCATGACACCTAGGACATAGATACTACTAGTCAGTTCTTTTCCACCTTCTCTAGCTGGCACTTTGAGCGAGAGTTACTTTTTTGGTTTACACTCCCACACCCCTTTCAGGCTACTGTAGAGGAGCATCTGCATGCCTCGGCAGGAAACCCTGCCCTCCTTCCTCCCATATGTTGGAGAGCTGAGATTGTGCCGTGATTGACATCAGCAGTTTTGCCAATACTGCAGTGTACGTTCGAAAGAAGATACCCATTGAGACAACCCTACCAAATGTATGCCCGAAGTGATGACAACCTAAGGGAGGAACTCCCTGAAGGAATATGAAAGAGAGCAAAGAAAAGGAGCTAGTGACATCACAAAGCTGCGACATCCTGAGATACTGACTGAAGAGGATGTACATATCCTAAGGAAACTAATGACGAAGTAAAGAATCAAGGGAGATTTTAAATACAAAGAAGAAGATTACACATGCATAAGGTGCCGCTGAAAATCAAACGTTCAATGAATGTACAGATGCTGAAACTGTCATGATGCCTGCCCCCGGGAAACCAGACCAGGCCCAGCAGCCCCGGAAGCAGGCATCACGCCATTTGGAGCATGCCCAAAAGCCCCAGTTAGGGGCTGTTTGGGTGCAGTCCTGGCGCCTTTGGCGCCAGGCTCATAAGGACAAAGTCAGTCCTGACGCCATAGGCGCCAGGCTCATTAATGATAACTTACCTAAAGCAGACCATGCTGCTTACTCACCTGATGCAGACCATGCTGCATGAAGACCTAAGCCAAATGAGGCTTAGGAGGGACTATTTTAATGCAGGGACTATTTTCTTACCTGGGTGGGGCAGTGGAAGAATACTTACCTGGCACTTCTCCCAAAGCTATTTAAGCCACGCCCGGACAGCCACACGTGCTTCGCGTTATTCTGCAGTAGCAGCGTAACGCTCACCGTGCCTGCAGCAGCTTCCAGTCTTCAGCCACGCCCGTCTACACTCCGGAGCTCCTGAACCCTGCAAGGAAAGCAGAAGGAAAGGTTAGAGCAAGAGTTTTATTCATACTCACCTGAATCCTGCATCTTCCCGACTTGGACCTGGAAGAAAGAATCCATTAGATGCTCTTGCCACGCCTCCTGCAACGCCGCGCTGAACTCACCTGTTGCCATTTTCAGCATTCTATCACGCGCATCTTCAGTTTGCGGCCGCTCTTCATCACCTATGGACATAATAACAATAAGGTGAGCAACAGAGAGTTATCTAAGACAACAAAGGCAAATATTAAGACTTACTTGAGATCACCGGGCATACTCACCTAATCTCGGGTCGGCGCGACCTCCTCCGCATCTCCGCCGCACCCCGGCCCCTATGGGGAAACATTCCGCTACAGACTTACCCGGTTGCGGTAAACGCTTCAATCCACGGATCTTCCTCCAAATGGATGCCTGAAAAGGAAAAGACCACAGGTTAGAGCAAGCTTCCCTCTTTATTCCGAAACAGCTTTTATAAACACTTACCTGCGCATCTCTGGTTGCCACGTGAACTCTTTCCAGATCCATAAGGGCAACCTAGGGGAATTGGACAGAGTGAATTCCAGACGTTTTGAACTCTTTATAACTATTACCTCTACGGAGTCAACACCGTCTGCAACTCGCCAACTTCCCACACCAGTGAGGCAACTGGTCATCTAGGCGCCCCTGCACTTGAAGCAGGATGGAGTGTTCATCTTTCCAGATTATCAGGTGAGAATCTAAGGGCGTCCCAAAGTAATTCATGGGGAGAAGGTGGGGTTAAGCTTAAACCTCACAGGTGGTTAATTCCCCCTTTCTGCATTACAGAAGAGTATTCATACGAGCCACACAGACCAAGCTGGGTGGCCCGGTCCACTCCGTCATCTCGGCGCTCCGTGTATCACTGGAAGAAGTAACATCAGGCCGGTCCAGATCAACGCCCCCGTGGACACTAGGTGAGCGTAACAGAAACCCAAGGTAGACTAAGTCATCATAGAAGCTAGCTATACGTAGTGATTAGAGCGCAGGCAAAGCCACCATTATATAGAAGCTGGACATTGGTATTATGAATTTAGTAAATCAGGACCCCGAATTAGGAAGGATGTGGCGCAGCAAGAATAAGGAAAATCATGGAGCTGCAAGATGAGATTGTGTGACCTGAAGTCAAGACTGAAGCAGCCAAGGTCAGCTATCTGAAATTGGCGAACATCCAAAGGATGAATCATCCCTTGCTAAGGTGCAAAGAAAGAACACAAAGAGTGCCATGTTTAATTCATTTAGAGCATTTAAAACCTGCAAAATGGACCAAATCGTGGTCTCCTGTCACGTGAGCCAAAGATGAAAATAGAGTTAAAACTTGGAGTCCCAGAACACGATAGTGAGTGCTCTCACTCTCATGTATTCTAAAGACAAGGATACTTTGAAAGGCCAAGTTCAAAGACAATCTTCATGGCAGAAGACATGGGCGATGAAAGATGCTGCGCTAATTGGGTTGTGAGGTAGTGTTATGCCCCATCTCTTTGCACCTGGTCCTGAGCTTACTTGCTGCTAAGTGAACCGAATGTTCCAGACCTGGCACAAGCGTGCCAACCAATTGTATTAGTCCATATAATGAAGGACCTTATAGGTTGAAGACCAATGAGAAAGTGTGTATCTAATGTTTTTGAAGATGACATTTTTTAGAGGTAGGCATATGCTGTCCACCTGATAGTGGACAGCCAATCACAATCCTAGTTCCTACAGAAAGTATACATAAATGTTCCCCTTAAGCCAATCCCGACCCTTGATAGGTTTTTCATTATGATGTCTCCTCTGAGGTATTTTTGATATAAAGTCTATGTTTTGTGAAAAAATAGCTGAGAGAAACTGAGCGTCCATCCGTTGATGTTCATTGTAAACTTCCGGTTTTAGATAATTGTTAATAAAACAATACTTTGCCATCTTCTTGAGCTGGATCAGTTATTTGGACTCAGAATTAATCTGTGTGATCCCATCCATTACATATGCACGTTCCTAAAGGGCCCTAAACTCACTACGCAATAGCTTGTGTGAATCACTCCTTGGATTATTATCTCCCGTATTGTGACCATAACCAAGCTATGCCATGCCAACATTGTATACTTTGCTCCCAACACGATATGAGAGCAGGGCAACTATAAGAGGGCCACCAGCTTTCCGTCCTTTCTTACAGGGAATACGTTTTATCCTTTACGTGACCATAAGTCCTGTGACTGTATCGAGCTATGCCAGACACGGTTTACTCATTAGCTCACCACAGCGATTAAAACTTTCTCCGGCGGGGGCCCTTCCAAGCAGATAAGTTCAACTAGCTATTATCCTCCGGGCTTGCGGAACTTAATCCGTTGTAGAGACATGACCAATTACACTACTGGCTCACGCGCTTTCTACTTTTTTAAGGCAATTCATTGTATCTACGGCCCGTAACAGCTACGCATTGCTAGATGAAGTGCAACCTTGCGGCCCGCGACTTGACATTTGAGCGCCAATGATTACAATTTCTTTTCATCTATCGTATTAAGATAACCCGGCGGACAGAGGTAAGTCATAGCCAGTCTTTACCTATCAGTGCCACATCCGATTACACACTACCATGTCTTTATGTTGGCAGGCATCTCTCCCTCCTGCTTGAATCAAGGGAGCACATGAACATCAGCACTCTGAGGCAGCGCACCTCTTGTTACCACTCAGCAAAGTGTTTTCATAGGCTGTATTTCCTAAATAGTGCACAGGTAATTCTATTTTTTGTTTATTAGGGCTACCTCACTTTGCCACATATGTTAATATGCCATAAGGAACAATATTGACCGTGAGCTCTAACTCAAAACAACCATATTGGCCCTCATTACGACCCTGGCGGAAATCGAAAAAAGATGGCGGAAATGCAATACCGCCATCGAATAGCGCTCGGTGCGATTATGATCCGTCACCGTAAAGTACGATGCCATTAGCGACACCGTAGTGAACGCCAACGCTAACTGCACCAAGTACGCGCGCGCGCGCCATGCCAAACCGTAATTAGCACCATGGCGAAAGGGTACGCGAATTCCGACCCTAGCGGACATGTACTTAATGCCATCAAGCACGGCGGAAAGTACCATTCCGCCATGGTGAGAAGTACGGCATCGCGAATCAACCGTAAATGGCCCCACTGAGTGCCTGTACACCGCTCCCTGGCCACATAGTACAACTCCCCGTAGTTGCAACGAAGTCACAATGCAACCAGTGAAATGTACAAGTCACCCATGCATGCCAACGAACAAAAGAATCACAAGAGGGGCCAATGGGAGCTGCAGGGCACAGATGGCACGAATACAGAAGCTATACCAATGGACATGACCTCAGTCTCCCACCAAGAAACGCACGCAAACACAGGCACCTGTGACCAGCAATATTCCGATAATCACATCATTCCACCAATCCACCTGGCTGACCGGCATCTGTTACACAAAACCTAATCCCCCGCCCCTGAGCATGACATCATTCAAGCAGTCATATTGGCAGCCCTCACCCCTGACCTCACTGGGCTTCGTAGGCAAACGCGCCCAGCACAGTACCACGCAACTATACTCCGAAGCTGGAACCCAATGCAGATCTCCTCACAATACATCGCTCCCCAAATAGGAATATGCCACATCACTTGCAAAGAAGAATGCTACACGGCCCATATCAGAATAGAAATTTAATGCACAACAAATTCACCAAGCCCATACAGCCATTAGGCCATGAACTCCAAAACACATTTCACCATTGTGGGCTGCATCCGCAATAAATGACCAGCTACTTCTTGTGTGACGCCCTGTTCCTTCATGGTACACAGGGGCTACATTCTCGTATGAAAAGGCAACATGGAAGCACCTAGAACCGCAGGGCCGTCCCAATAGGGAGGCACTAGTCCAGCTGAAAGGCCGAAATGTTGCTCCGAGCCACTAGTACTGCGTAAGGGCATGTGGCCCATTGGCGATCGTCCCATAAGATCGTAATGCTGCTCCACTGATTAACACGAAGCAGCAGGTGTCGGGAGTAAAACCCATCTGCAGGAGTGGCATACAGATGGCAGTGGCAAAAGGGGAGGAGATACCTGTCAACCAAAAGAAAAGAAAAAGAATAGAATGGCCATCAGAACTACATTCGAACAACTCACTTCAATGATCACACTAGATCCACAGCCATATGCATGCTAGCCCACTCCAAAGGATCATCACCACCCCAAAACCACTTGCGACTCATAACTATCCATATCGAGGTGAAAACACCATCACAAACGAGTGTACCTGTGCATGCGTCTGTGAAAACAGAATCCATCAGATGGGATTGGTAACGTGCATGGACACAAGTGTCTGAAGGCGCGTCGAGACAGGGAGGGCTCAACAAGGCCAGATAGACGATGGTCCCACTATGGCAGCCCTGCATCACATAGCGCAGGGGAGGCGGACAGATTCCAAGAAGCCCTGTACATGGCAAACACCGTATCAAATCATCTGTCCATGCATCCATTCATCATTCCCTCATCCCGTAATGATAACGCCTGTTTCCATACTCACATAACATGTGAGAATTCCATTGAGTCTGTGCGTTATGCAGCCTGCAAAATCCACTGTGCCCCAGCCCGTAATTCCAGTGTTGTGAAGTAACATGTATTTGGGAACGTCCGGCCTCATCATCCACTTCGCTATTGCGCATCCCAAACTATTCATATCAATCATTGCATCCTCGCCATGGCCCCTGTCCCAAGGACACTGAACAATAGAACGTTATATTTGCAGTCAGACCTGTGGGCATCTCCTCGCCGCTAGCTGAAGACCGAAAGCGCCGCCCTTCGAATTCCTCATTTGCAACATCACGTCGAAAAGGCATCTGTGGCCGCTTGAAATCACAAATTAATCCATCTAGTGCGGCTGTGTGTGAAAATGGCAACTGCCTTCACTCACAAATGGGAGGCCCCGCCCGTCGGTGAACCTCGGTACAGTGATGCATGAGGGTCCACCGTTACTCGAG
The DNA here is from genome assembly GCF_040938575.1 of Ambystoma mexicanum. NCBI lineage: Eukaryota > Metazoa > Chordata > Amphibia > Caudata > Ambystomatidae > Ambystoma > Ambystoma mexicanum. The sequence continues at coordinate 277,639,006 of NC_090938.1, read as the reverse complement.
TACTACGTTCCACTACCCTTCACAAGTCTGTTCGCGACTGCAAAGAATGCATGTGAAACAATGGGACCATAGCCGAATGAACATATCAACCAATGTTACACGGCCATCGGGTACTAATACATGATTGTAATAGCAAGATGCCATTCCTCGAATTGCAGCGTTGTGTGCGGGACGTGCTCGCCCAAAGGGGAGAGCAGCTTGCACAGGTGGAATGAATCACCACAGGTGGAGGCCATACAGCCTGAAAACACATAAATTGCACACCCAGTCTCCTCCCACAACCACACCCACTCCGAAATGCTACCGGCAGGACTCGCGATGTTGGCCCTGGGGGACCTGATAGCACTGCAAGTACTCCAACTCCAAGAAGAAGACGAACACCAACTACAACCGGCCGCACGGAGGAGACGCAGGAGGAGGAGGAGGGCAAGGCAGGGCCAGCAAGGGCTGCCAGCACAGCCACTACCACCACGCAGGCAGCCCGCAATCCCACGCCTCCGAGCACATCCGTTCAACCTCACTGATGAGCAGATCCACACCCTCTACCGTTTGGACCGGGACACCATAGCCGCCATTGTGGACATGACACAGGCTGACCTTGTCAGCATGATAGATAGCCCAACCGCCATCCCACCCCTACTGAAGGTGGTGTCTGTACTCCACTTCCTGGCCACAGGCACCTACCAGCACACAGTCGGACAGTTGCATGGCATTTCTCAGCCACTGTTCTCACGGACACTATTGCAAGTGCTCGATGCCCTCCTGCAGCACGCAGACGACTACATCTCTCTACCACGCTCGGAGCAGGAAATAACCAACACAAAAGTGGGATTCCATGCACTTGGCGGCATACCGGGTTGCATTGGTGCCATCGACTGCACCCATGTGGAATTGGTCGTCCCACATGCCATGGAGGCCCAGTACCGCAACCGAAAACAATTTCATTCACTGAATGTACAAATGGTGTGTGACTCCAACAGGATCATTACACATTGTTGTGCCCGATTCCCTGGATCAACCCATGATTCTATGGTCTTGAGGAACTCTACAATACCATGCTACATGGAGCGACACGCAGGGAACAGATCCTGGCTACTCGGTGAGTCTCATTTCATGCATGATGATGTGGGGTATGTGATGCGGCAATGACCTGGCAGGAAGGGGGGGGGGGTGCGTACGTAGCAATGGCATTCCACATAATTCGTTTATCGTCCACATACAGGTGATGCCGGATATCCACTGAAGAGATGGCTCCTCACACCAGTCCGGAACCCACGGGACCAGCATGAGGAGGACTACAACCATGCCCACTCACGTACCCGTGTAGTCATTGAACAGGCATTCGGCCTACTGAAGACCCGTTTCCGGTGCCTCAGCAGGTCTGGCGGGGCACTCCTGTACCGCCATGAGAAGGTTGCAAAGATGGTGATGGCATGTGTCATGCTCCACAACATGTGCGTACGTAGAAATGTGCCCATGCCCCCTGACGCAGAACTGCAAGCACCTGAAGATGGTCATGATGAGGGTGGGGATGTGGCAGCACCTCAAGGAGTCGGCGAGGCACAGGAGGGCCGTGAAATTCGTCAGCATCTCATAGATGCATGCTTCTAGCACTCACGCCTGGTGGCTGATACATGGACACGGGACTCGTGGCACTGTGTGTGTCTGGTACATGCACAATATGGACTGTACGCCTATGATGGCCTAGTACACAAAGATCATTGTCCACACATCTCATTGTTTGATCGTGCATTGTTTATGGCATATGTGATATCATGTTGAACACCCTATCGACCCGCCACCCAAGTGAGCCCAACACACCCCCTCCACCCTCCTACCTCCCCCCCGAACACCAGTGTCCAAAGATGCTCATTGTCAGTGGGCAGTCGCTATTGCAAGCCCCCTCTGCGGGTATCAGGGGCACCCCTGCCTGTGGAGCGCAGGTTCCTCCCAGATCTACGTTGGGGGCTGCCCTGGACGGAACTTGCAACGGATGATGTCTCTGCCTGCTCACGTCCATGCATGTCCCTAAGGGTTTGTGAGAGCTCAGTGAGCACACGGCGCACTGCGGCAAGTTCGGCACATACGTCTTTGGACGTCGCATGCAGTTCCCCCCTCAGGCTCTCGGTGCTACTCTCCATTTGTGCCCTAAGTGTCTCAGTTGATGTTTCTATGTCTGCCTTAGTGCCCCCACATCCATCGGCATGGTCCTTGAGGAGCGTGGCCAGTTGCTGCTGTTGCACGATTAACTGGTCGAGGGACTGTTGCCTCTGCTGGGCCATGGCCATTTGCGGTGGTGTCACAGAGGGGCTGTTCGCCTCATGTTGCCCTGCCACAGGGCTTGTGGGGGATGGCCAGTCGTCGTCTTGTGGGTGCCCCTGCGTGGTATCCTCATGGTGTACGGGATGGAACAGACAGGGGGATTGGGACAGGTCATGGATGGATCTGACTTCGACATCCCCGTCTTCTGTGTCGGAGCATGCTGCCATTAATGGGGTGTCACCTATGGTGCTGCTGCCACCAGAGGCAGTACCTTCTGTGGCATCCATTGGGGGGACCTGTGGTGGTGCTGTTGTGGGCATGCTGGCTGCTGGGGTGCCTGTTGATGTTCCCTCCTGTGTGCTGCCACTTGATATGTGCTGCTGCCGTGTCTTGATGCGTGCAGCTGAGGTGGAGGGTCTTTGGCCGTCGGTCTTGGCCCTCTTTGCAGGTGTGCTGGTAGGGGTGTCCTGGAGCTCGTCGTTTGGATCGGACCCTGTGGTGGAGTAAAGGAGGGCGAGCGTTATTAATGGGTCTGTGGGAATTGGAATGGCAATGTATCACATGCATTGGGGTGGTACCTGAGGGTGATTTGGGTCGGGGCCTTGGAGGTGCTTTCATTTGTGTGTGGAGTGAGGGTGCAGTTGTTTGGCAGCCTGCAGTTAGGGTGTGCCTGCTGCACGTGTAGTGGGTGTTTTTGGGGTTTTTACTTATTTATGTATTTATTGTGAGTTTTAAAGTGCGCTATCAGGCCAATGTGTGTGGACGTTCTCCTGGCCATGTGTTGCTGTTGCGCTATGTGGACACATGTGAGTCACATGATTGGACATTGTGGATTTGGCATGGTTTTATTTGGGCCACCTACCTGATTCTCCGGATGTCTGCACTCCTTTCTCCATCCCTCTGACTCCCTCTATGCTCTCCATTCCAATGGTGGAGGCACAGATTTCTTCCCAGGGGGTCAACTTGATGGGTGATTCCGATCCTCCCCCGGTGGCTGTGGCAATGTTGCGGTTGGCAGAAAGTATGCTACGGACGCGTATCCGCAGGTCGTCCCACCGCTTCCTGCATTGCTGTGGGTTGCGGGGTGCGGTCCCCACCGCACTTACCCGCTGTGCCACCAGGGCCCATATGGCCTTCTTGTTCGCAAGTGTCGTCCTGGTCATTTGCGTGGAGAAGACGGCGGCGGCATTCTCCTGGAGGGTCTCTGTAAGCACGGTGAGTTCCTCACGGGAGAAGTGGACCTGCCGCTTGCGGTCGCACGCTTTCTTCGCTACTTTTCCCATTTTTCTTGGTTTCACTAGGGTGGATGACGGGTTGGGATGTGTCTCAGGGTGGTGTTTTTAGTGGTTGTGTGTATTTTGTGGTTGTATAGGTGTACGGGGTGTTGTTTCCCGTTCCGGGCCCATGTTTTTACTTCCGTTTCCGTATATTTACGGTCACCGTACTTTCCGGTTGGCGCTCACTGCGGTGTCCGCTATGATGGGTGGCGGTATTGCACCTAGGGCGCCGTACGGCGGCGGTGTGGGCCGTTTTGGGGTCATTTCCGCCATCGCGGACTTTGCACTTCCGCCATGGCGTGGTGCTCGTGCCCGATGGGTCGGAATGGGCCGCACTTTGCTCCATCGTGCAATGGCGGAAACGCTATTTACGCTGTGGCGGTCCGGTCAGTCACTTTCCGCCAGGGTCGTAATGAGGGCCATTGTCTTTTACTTCCTCTGCGTGCTTAGCTGCAGAGCATTCCAGCCCAAGCTCTAGCCACTGGCACACAACAGAGCTAGCTTGCAAAGCCATCAAACCACAGATGGTAAGTGTAATGTCATGCAGATTCACTTAACTGCCACACACAGTGATTGTGCCTGTCTGTAATTGCAGAGGTGCCCTATACATGTCTCAAGGGTGTGGCTTTTGTCTCTCCCTCTCCTCCCCTTATTTAACTGCCTTCCTGAGCACTTTTGGTGTGTAAATTGGTAATAGTCTGTATGTTTGGAAAAAATTGTATAATATCCCTAAATGTATTTTTATTTTGGAATTTCACTCAATGTAGGGTGCTATATGGCCCCTTAATAGGCCAGTTTATTAACATTAGATGAGATGTACATGAGCCCCCCACTGATGTGAGTTCTTTTTAATCATTTCAGTTCCTCAGGGGTCATCCTAACAATTGATCCTGGTCCTGAGGAAGGCGAAACAACTTGGTCATTACCGCCGAAAAGTACCTAGCCCTGCGTAGACAGCATAGACACACAACTAATAGGCTCCTCAATTGGAACATTTAGAACTTGAGGTTTACGTAGTCCCCTGCGCCCATGAATTGCCTTTTGGGCAGGCTTCCCGAAATCACAGTACTGAGCAATAGGTAGACCGAGAGGCCCCCCGACATCCAACTAAATTGTGTTATGGTCATGGTTTCTCTTCAAGTGTGGGCTATTTGTATCAGTTTACAAATACTGTGCACGTGTTTTGACAAACGTTCTTGTACATTCCTGAACGTAAAGATAAGACTGAGAGTAATCTCTTCAGCCTACACTGTACATTTTGTATATTAGTTTTTTGTTTTTGCACTTTTCTTTGTGTTTTGTAAAAATTGATCTTCAGCGTTTGGATTAATGCAAAAAAATTGTGCCTAACCAAAAGTTTAATAAAATTGAATTTATGGAAAAAACGAAAAATGCTTCTATATAGTTGCATATGATTGTGATATTTCTTATTTACAAGTTCATGTTAGACAGGCGTCAAATTCAGAGTACGCCTCAAACTATCACACCGAATAGTAGAAATTGAGTTTCAGTTTTTAATAATTTTCCTGTCGGGACAACCTTTTTGTATTATAATTTAGAATGCTTCCCCAGTCCCAATCAGAGTAGGTGATGGTCCTCAACTACTAAGTATGTTGCTGACATTGGCAGGCCTAACTCTGGAACTGATGGAAGGCAGTTAAACTGATGCAGCACACCAACAGCAGTGCCCATAGCTTGGCAGGCTGCCACAGCAGTAGAACAGTCCTGTATTTCTCCTGACAATTCAGTGGGTGGGCTGCTGAGTCGCTGGCATGGGCAAGGACTCACTCTGGAACTGCCAGAAGGTAGTAAAACTGATGCAGCACCCCAACAGCGGCACTCTTAGCTTGGCAGGCTTCTCTATATCTACGCCCACCACTACCGCTTTCATCAATTCGCATCGGTCCTGTCATAGCTTGCCTTGATCACGGAGCTGACACCAGTATGATATCAAATCAAATGCTGTGGCTGTATAATTGTATGCTGTTACCAGTCACAATGCTCCAACTAGGCATCACTTATATTTAATGACAGACAGACTAAGGCATACAATTATTATAATTTAGATTAGAGGTGCAGAACATTAAAAAGCCACCACTGCCTGCAGGAACTGTATGTCCAAGCAGCTGTTAGGGCTGCATATCAGCCATTTGAGCCTTCCCTTTGCCACTTTTGGCATGGAGCATTTATGAAAAGGGGGTCTGGTTAGCAGACCTCCCTTTCAGCAATAGAATTACTTTTATCATTTGATGTGAATACAATTCAAAAAAGTTGAGTGAATCCCACTGTCACCAGATGGCCGTTCAGTTAACCCATCTGAAAAAGTTGACCAACACACAGTCCATCTGTCTTGAAGTATTGGGATCTAGGTTTATGCAGTCGGTCCATATGGAATATCTGTAGAGATATGGCCCAAATCCAAAGCTCTGGATTCTTCTCCACTATGGCCCAGTTGCTCCCTTTTTACATCAGACACATGCTAAGGTAGCCCTTGGACTGATGAACCCCTTCTGAGCTCAGCTGTGCTGAGCCTGTGTTACTATCAGATTTACAGATGCCCATCTGGTATATGATTCCCTACCCATAATCTGGGAACTATGGATCTGGGGGCCTGCAAAAACAATCATTCAAGTCCTGAAAAGCTGGTTGGCAGACCTTTCTGTGGTGTCTGCAAAGCCACACACATGATTTATGGTTTCTTGTCCGATATAACTTCCCTGGTGGTTCCTGCAATGCACCAGAGGGGGGCGTCTGTATTCCTGCTTTCTATATGGGAGAGGAGAGGCACATAGCACCCCAGACAAGATTCTCTATTATTGGTAACGCAGTCGAGCAATCAAGGCTTAGCTCTCAGGCAGTGATGCAGGCTGGTTCTTAAGTACAGTGTAGTCGCCAAGCACCCACAAAGTAATGTCCACACACTATGTTAGTGAAAACATATTCTTTATATAAATAAGGTTCAAGGTTATATACACAATCACAATTACACACTTTGTACTCTGGCAATACTATAATGGCAAATATATACAGGTCTATGTGGTACCACTCCTTACTATCGATTCCTTTAAAATGTGCCACGGCTAACAGCCCTAATAACATTCAAATCACATTGTTAAATGAATCACAGAAAAAAAGCAAGCTAAATCAAGCAATGGCAGAACAGTCTATCCCACTACCATGAGACGGTTCTGTGCGAGGATCCACCAACCTGGGCAACCTGTAAATAAAGCGTATTTGACAAGCCCAGTCCAATTATACTCAATATGGTATTGAGTCCTTCTAAAATGTTCTATGAGCCCAAATTCCCTGGTTTCATAGAGTTCTTCGATGAGTCGTCGACAGGCCCTACTTGAGTGCACTCCCTTTAAGGCAGGAGCCACGGGTCGTCGAGAGTCGGTGAAGAATAGGGTGAATACTGTCATTGCAGCAGCAGCTTCGGTTCTTGCCGTGCTCATTGACGATCGGTCAAAAACGTCCTGCAAGCTGAGGTGTGCGGTGCACCTCGACGACGAGTGTTCATTGCTGTAAAGAGTCAATGAAGAACTTTGGCCCAGCAAGGGCGTCGAGTCGTCAGCGTCTCTGCGGTCTTCGGGTACCGGTAAACCCACCGGTAGATTCTCCTCGGTCGTCGGCGGCCTTGACTTTCCCCAGCAGGACGAAAGCAGTCGACGTAGATGGGCAAGGGAGACCTTGTTTCAATGTTTCTTAGGCAAAGGAACACTGCGACTCCGATCGGCGAAGGCGGTCGTCGACGGTGTTGGACTTCAATGTCTGAGCACTTCTCTTCATGATTCCGTGGCGGTCCCTGTCTCCGGTCGGCTGCCTTTCGAGGGTCTGACGTCCAGGGTGCTTTGGCAAAGATCAGTGGTGCATGATGGTCCCTCGAAGCTCGGGAAGAGGTCTCCTAGCCAGGTCCTCTCTTGGATCAGTTCCTTGAGAGTCGCACAGCTTTCAGATTAGCGAAGGACAGCTGCAGCAGTTCTTCTTCTTCCAGTGGGCTTCAAGGGTTTATGGTCTATCCATCACATTTTTTGCATTGAGGGACATTTCCATCTAATTATTTGCAACGAAAAAATGTGCATCAAATGCATTTCTTTTTGTTTTTTTTTAATGGGGGGTGCCCCCTAACCCAAGTTTTTTACCCTTTAAAACCCACCAAAACAATTAACCCTTTACCGTTCAAAAACATGCATTCTATTAATATTTTTTCGCTGCAAACCCCTCGATGCAAATGCATTCGATGGATAGAATTTCGATGGATAGACTAGATTCTGGCTTTAAGGTTAAGCATCAAGTATCAACTTCAGCTGAACGATTTCCATCAGTGAGAGGCCCCCAGACATATTGTTGATCTCCCAATCACTCTGCTGGGTCACACTCAGGCAACCAATCATTCAGAAGGGCATTCAGGCAGGCAGGCAGCCAATCGGGCTCACAGTACATTCAGGCCATTCTTCTCCATCCAGACACTCACAACAAGGAATGTGGATTCTGACAAGCACTCTTCCATTCAGCACTCCACAATGTAATCATACCAGTTTCGGGCGGGGCTGTCTCAGTCATTGTGTCAAACACCAGATGCTAGATACCCATAACAAGAAATGCGTATTTGTCACACACTCCATTCACCCAGGTCACACCCCACGGGTGTACCCACAACATACAGTCATTGGGAAAGCTCCAGCCAGTCTGGCCTGGACTTCCCCACACTTCTATATATGGAACTTCCACCCAACAGCCAGTAAGGGGGACGGGACAGAGTCAGAGCTTCTCGGGACTTCGGGAATACAAGGTAAAAGGCAATAGAAAGCAAGAGGCCACAGGGGCCATCTTGTTTCCTATCAGGAATCAACTGATTCCAATGGCAGGGCCTGGGTATTCCAAAATGGAGGATACTCAGAGCACCTGTCAAATTCAACATGGAGCTGCCACCAGCCCATACGCTGCTCTGTGGGCCACACATAGGTGCCCCAAAACATACACTAGGAGTACAGGGTCGTACTCCCACCCATGGGTGCCTTAAGGGTATACCAAGGGTCTGTTCACCAAACCAAAAAGAGGAAGAGCCGCACCGCCAGGAGTCCCACATGAACTCCTGCTCGAGAAACAAGACAGAACATACATGATAAAGCAATAAAGGACAAGGATATGGAGGCCCTGTCCCTCCAATGCATTTCCAGCATCACAGTTCCAAAGTGAGAGAATTTATGTTTCCTATCACAGAACTTCCTAACCACCTGTAGTGGACTAAGGCACCTTGGGTTCCCATTCTACCTTGCCAGAATCCTGGCAAGACTGCAAGGAGCACACTGATTCTGTCATTTTGACACCATCCTGGGGTCTGTAAAAATGATATGCTATCAGATGTCTCAGTCAACTCTAAATGACAAGCAGATTTTCAGGAGCAAGGTCACGTTGGAAATGTATGGGGCCTGGGAGAACAACAATCCCCTGGCTGGACCCTGCTTCAGAATTCCTGTACTCACTGTTTTTGTACAGGCCAGGGCATTCGGCTTGCACCTATTGCCTGTCTTGTATTAGATCATCGCTTTCACCCTACGCCTACTCCCTGTTTTGGAACAGTCAGACTCTTTGCCTATGTCTGCTTCCCTGTCTGCTCCTGCAGATCTACGAAAGTGGGACAGCTTATCTGTTCCTTGCAAAAATGAACCTGGCCCAACCCTCACCCTGATGATAACTTGCTCAGTTCTGTAATGCAAATACTCTGTCCTCCATCTCAAGTTCTGGTTCTATGCCACTAGACAACCCTGAGATCACTAATCCCATGCTATATTCATAGACACCTCAATGGCTGCTGAACGGTCTCCTGCAGGAACAGGAACTCTAGGGGACCTCAGGACTTAACTAGGAGATTCTGGTGAGATCAGTTCCTTGCACTATCTAGATAGAAGAAATGTGGGGTCTAGTCTCTCAAGTGCTTCTTCCCTCAATGTTTGTTAAGCTATTGCTCTATTGACTGCTGCAACTATGGCTGGATCAGGGAGATCAATAACTATTAGACACAATACTGCAATTGAGTCTTTCACTGCAACACCAAGAATTAAGGTTGCACCCCTCCAACTAAGTTCTAACATTGACAAGGCTCTGTCGCTAAGACCATCATGATCCCCTACAAGTTGATTTGTGCATAGGATGTCCTGCCCTCCCTTCACCTTTTGTAACCTGAGAGTGGTGACATTAGCAGCAGTATCATACAAAGAAATATATTTTTCTGCATTAATGAAGTCATGTTGCAAAATATCTGTGTATTGGCTGGCACTGAGGTCTCCTCTTGAGACATGTTACTATTCCCAATCAGATTAAAATGGGAACATTTGGCCACTCCTTGGCCTAGTGGGACTTCGTCTGTTAAAATGCACACATTTACCATGGCCTCTTCCATGAGACCAGCAGCATGATGGCCTGTTTGGGTGTAACTTTGCAGGCCGGACTCAGCTTCGTATATGTCAAGTCCCCACAAAGACAACATTCTTTGAGAGTTGAGGGCGTGGGTACCCCTGTGCTAGAGGGACTATCATTCTTCACTTATGTTCTGTGGTGGTGGAAGAGCCATGTCTCTGGGATTTTATTTCATGTGTTTGGGGGCCTTTCTTGGATAAATGTTCAGAACCTCTGTTATGTTTATCAGATTAGTCTGCTTCTGCGTGGGGTGGGTTTGCTTGAGCCTTCTTCTGTACATGAGTACTGTTAGGAAAGATTTCATGATTGCAGGTAATTTTCCTTCCATGTGGCAACCCCTAAACTTTTTGCTATTGTTTTTAACCTTGTTCTTGACTTTGCCAGAGAAGTACAGCCTTCTGCCGCACTTCTCTGGGCTTTCGCTCCTTTCTTACAGGGAAACTGACATGCCCTTAAGACAGTCAGTACCGGGGAACGCTGTTTCCCGTAGTTTCCTTTATCATGTTGCGGCTTTAGTGCAACATGACACAAGAGGGCACTGTAAGCTAAGTTACAGCTCTCTTGGGTCTCTAGCCTTCTACAGACCCTAGATACTCTTTTAGGATGGTATTTGATCGGTGCAAGTCATTCAGGGACTCGAATGGTGGCAGCGATCGTTTTGTTTATTTTGACCTCCTTTTGGCGTTCTGAGCACGTTTTTCGCACTGAACCCAAAATGGTGGCCTGGCTCCCAAAATGGCCAGACCACGAGGCTCCTTTGTCTTGTCCACTGACCGTCTTGCTCCCTTCACCTTCCCCAGGTCGAGCGACCCGGGGCCTTCCTTATTTGGGCATGTACTTTCCCGCGAAACATGGTTGCTTTCGCGGGCTTCTACATGTCGTTTGTGTGCCTCCAGGGTGTGGGCTGGGATGTCTGGTCCCAATACACATCCTGGGTGCCAGAGAGTCTAGGGTAGTGTGAATGCCTGGGACCACCGTGGTCCGTGATTGGTCCACGTATGGTATGTGTGTTGATGAGCGGATCTCCCATTGGCTCCCCTCCATTTTGGCGCGAAGGGAACCGTGGATAAGAGGGGGCTGGAAACACCACTACCATGTCGATCTCCTGAGTTCTAACGAACGAAGGAATACAGGAGCCAAGTATCCTGCAACCAAGAGGCTGGACCGAGGAATCGCTGGTGACCCGCTGAAGGAATCCTCCTTTGCACTGCTGTCGTCCTGTGAAACCCTTTCCTCCTTGGATCGAACCAGAAGGCCTGTACTGGTGCTTCGACCTTTGGAATAGCAGGAACAGCTATTCCCGGCGACTTCATCATCTCCTGCCAAGTAAGCCTTCGGAAGTGTCTCTGGGCCATCCAGTTGACTGACCAGCTTACAAGGGAGTCCTGCTCTGTAACCGCCGCCAGGTTGTGTTGTATTTCGAGTCCTTGTCACTCTCCCACGCTTCGTACGCTTGGCGTCCCCAGGTCTGAAGGGAGGAGTGTACATTTGGCTTGAATACACACGGCCGCTCCGTTGTCCTGCTGCGGCAACAAACTGTGCTGGTTTCGTCGATTGGGACGTCTTTTTGCTCTACACGACTACGAGGCGTTCCCTGCTCTTCTGAACCTGCCAGCTGCTGAAACTAACGTGGAGAAGCCTGGGTCTGCTTGCTTCGGGGACCGGTGAGTAGCTTAGCTAGGATCTGGTCGCCCTCCTGCAGTATCCCATTGCTTTTCCCTGCTGTGTAAAAACAGCACCCTTTTGGCCGTACTCGCGCTCTGCTTCTGCCCGCTGTGGAGGCTGCGCTTGAGTTGCGGAACCTGTTCTCCTTCTGCTGTGCACTAACCCGAACTGCCTGACTTCCTCCGAAGAGCTTCCCCTTTTGCCCGTTGGCACCGGCGTGGCAGGTACTTTGAGCACAAGGCTCCACTCTTCGCAGGGCTCGGACTTCCATCTAGTTAGGTGCCTCTGAAGGCGAACTGAGTCTAAAGCGTTATCGCACTGCCTGTTTTCCTTCCCTTTCAGGTGGACTACACATTTCGTGCTTATAACGCTAGCGACTGTTGTATTTGTATATATATTGTGTTGATATGTTATGTGTTGGTTTAATATTGTGATATTGTGATTTTCTCGCTACGGTCATTGTTTTAAAGGCCTTAAAATAAATGTGTATCTATTTTTGATATAACAACTGTTTGGAGTAGTTTGTAAGTGCTCTTGCTTTGTGTGCTCATTGCGGGCTTTCAGTCACCCTCACCCCTCTTGAGACCTAGTCTTGACCGCCGCGATCGCTACCTTGATTGGTCTGGCTTGTCCAGAGGTTACCCTGTTCCAAGTAATTAGGTTGGCCTTCTGAACTTCTGCGCCACCAGGACAGAGTTCAGAAAACCGTCTTAACAAGTACTTACTTGCATATTGGCAGCTCTTTTAAATTCTTCCAAGCTCTGTAATATCATTGTCCGCTAGATGCCGGTGTAACTCTGCCTCACAATATTTCATAACATGTTTACATGCAGTCAAATCAAACATAGCTTCAAATGTGTTGACTGTGTTACAAGTGACCCACACATTCAGATAAATCAGGGACAGATATGTGAATTCCTCAAAGGTTTGATTACCCTTTTTGGAAAACTCTCTAGAGCTATTAGAATGTTTCTGCCTTCCTAAGGGTGGTGGCCTTCATATTGGAATAAATGGGCCTCTCCTCATGTGCCAAATCAATTATCACCATTTCCTGGAGCTGGAAGAGCCAAAAAGAAACCTTTACGCATCACTGCCTTAAGCTTGAAGCTTTTCTCTGTTCTCTTAGCAGATATATTGTTATATTGTTGCAAGTGCAGAAATAGCGGGTACACCATAACAGTAATTAACTCGAGATGCCCTCACTATCAGAAAGTAAAATGTTTTACTCAAGCATATGGATTGAAGATGATGTGTCAAATGTTCAAAATTAATTAGAAAAAAGATTGATGCCGTGATAAATATGGGAATTTAGATTGTAATTCAGGGCAGTTTTAAAGTCTGTCCATGTAGAGCCGGTTCACATGAAACCTACTACTATCAAAGGGTGAGGGACTGGTTTGACGTGAAATGAACACTAATTAAGCAATAAACCGGAGCTGCTGGGGCATTACTGAGTCAGGTAAGGCCCTATGGCCCATAGTTACAGGCTCGAGCAAAGTGAGGGCCTTAATGAAGGCCCCGGGGCATTACCTGACTCGGTAATGCCCCCGCGGCGAGGGGCTCATTGCTATTAGTACCCCGGCCCGCAAGACCGGGGTACTAATAGCATTGTTTTTCTGTTCCGAAATGCTGCAGCGTTTCGGAACAGAAAAGAAAAAAGGCTGCCCGGGAATGGAAAACAGAGTCCCTTTTCCCTTTCCATGGCCGCCATCGGGAGCGGATGCGCTGGGGAAAGAAGTGTTCCCAGCGTGTTCGCTTTCGAAAAAGGACCAAAAAGAAGGTAAGTGGGGTTGGGAGGGCGGGGAGGGGATTGTTTGGAGGGGGGAGAGGGGGTGAGTGGGAGGGAGAAAACACTTACCTGAATCCCCGGCGGGGAAGGTTGTCAGCCTCCAGCCGTGTGGTGGCTCGGAGCAGGGATTTCCCCGTTCCGAGCCTCCTCATTGGCAGAGGGGCTGCCACCCCATTGTGCCGGGGATATGAACAAAGTTAAACGTTCGAGGGATTCTGCATCAGGTAAAGCCCTGGCGAGAGCCAGTCAGATTGCATGTAACAATCTGATTGTCTCTCGCCTGTTACTAATGTCTCTTATAATTGAATATGTTTTCCTTTATTGAAAAATGGGACGGGGGGCGTTTTAATTTCAATTTCTGCTGCACCATATTAATTTCTTTCCTTTTAAGGGGACTTTAATATGTGTTGATGTTCATTTAAAGTTAGTTTAGGGTAATGCTTGTTTCCAATGGACTTTGGTGCATGTGGAGAACTGGACTGAAAAGATCTCTCTTGCAGAAATCTGACCCAAGGGCTTTTGAGCCATTAAACTGGTTTGGCCCAGTATGGACAAAGGATTGCTCAGAGAGCACGGATGATGGCACAATGGGAGTGGTGCTGAAGTCCCTTGGTGGGAAGCATGCCAAGAGGACTTTTCACATGATGCGATAACCAAAGGTTGATATCGAAGGACAAATTGTGTGTGAGAGGTTTTATTGCGTTTGCAGTAGGAGGTATATCCTCTTGCCAGAAGACATAAGGAGTTTTCATAATGTTCTTAGCTTCACATCTGTCAGATGCCCTGTGGCCTAATAACGGTGAGGGAGTTAGAAGGTAGGGGTATTAGAGTGGTGAGTTCATGATAGACATAGGATGTTGTGTTCATGTCTTACATGGCAGCAATAAAGCTGTCCCTGCCATCACCCCAAATTGATGCGTGAACCTGGTTTCTCTGACATGTCTATGCCCAAGCTAGAAACCAATAGTGTCCAATATTTTAAAGTTGGTCACTGCTATGTTAAATTATGTTTTTCTCTGATGCCAAAACGTGTACATGGTTTTAGAGAAAACAAAGTCAATTGTGTTGTAAAATGCATTCTAATAATGGTTTTGTATTGGTGAATCCGATAGCAGATAGCAATTTGTTATGTTTTTAATGGAGAGGATGGTATTCTTTTGTCTAGAATAGTTATTCCGATGTCATTTTTTTATGTATGGATGTTTGTGTCTATTGTGTGAGTCAATATGTTGCAAGATGATAGCTATTGAGTTGTGATTATTTTCTGTGGACAAACTGCTTGTATTTATTTAGAATATTGTGGGTCACTTCCCCAACTTTGAAAGTTAGGGGATACCCTTTAATGTATTGATTATATAATTTTACAGAAAATAGAATATTCAGATTAAAAACAGCCTGCTTCTTGTCCCATATTTTGTTGTGGGACTTTCGTCTGGCGGGTTGGGGGTTTGTTAAATGAGGGATATTTCTCCTAAAATGTATGTATATTCCATAGATTAAATGCATTACATCACACACCCTGCTATCATGCTAGTCCCGTTGGCCATCCCCCCCAATCCCTACATCTCCCACACAAAACACACCCCACTTCTATCTCGTTGAGATGTTTTTAATGCATGGCTCTCAAACCCTTGTTCTTATGGGGTTACCCTTGTTATTGCATTTGTTATTTGTAGGCAGTCTTGTGAAACAGGTAATAGCTTAACTGCAGCTGTAAACCAGCGTATAATGAACTACAATGTCTTCCCTAATTGTACCTTCAGCAACTTAATTCATAAGCAATGTTTTCCTTTAACCAGTATACACTTTAAAAAAAACAAAAAAAAAACGCCAGTATTCATATAATGAGAGCCACTGCTTTTTACTGTGCCATTGGTCTGTGCTTTGCTTTTCATGCATGGGCAGCTGTGGAAACCATGTTCATGTTTTCTTTCAGTGCATAGTATTGGGGGTTTTTTATATGCCAATTCCATTTGTTTACCGCATCTTACTGCACGACTTTCATTTTCACATGCGCAGCAAATATTTAGGCCCTAATTCACAGAGCGTTTTGCAATAGGGGTTTGCCTTTATAAAAAACTTCTGTGAATTAGGCACCAATGTGACTCTAAATACATATATCCTGCGTTAAGTGACAGAAACTTAAGACCATTAGTGTTAATTGCTCATGAAATGTTGACCCTCCACACTTCTTATGGTGCCTGTAAAATCACGGCTACATGTGTGGAATTAGTACATGAAAACAGATGTCCTGTTTAAGGTTTAGAGCTTGAGACAGTGCACAGTAGATTTTACTATTTCTTGTTCTCGTGTTTACACAGTTCTTAGTATGTAGGTATGCCTGGAAAAAGCCTATTGCATGCCTACACAACTGAAACAGTTAGCTGTGCTAATGCGCGTTCCATTTCTTTTGCAGTTAACAGGAAGTTGTGATGAGCGAACGCAGCGTTTTTTGCATGAGTGTATGCTGGAGTTTTGTTAGTGTGGGCCTCAGAGCACAGTAATAGACAACTCCGTCATCGTCGAGGCTCGCCCGAGAGACCTCTAACGAAACAAGTTTCCGGTCCCAGTCTAACACGGCAGAAACCCCTTGCTGGGCCAACTTGTCCTCAGGCTGGTACATAGCAACATGGAGGAGCTTGTGAGGTGGTTGGTTCTGGGGCTGTGCATACCAAAACAGATCTGGGTTAGTACTAGATGTTGTGAAGTTGCAGGTTATGGTACCGCTCCGTGCTTCTCCAATATGCAGTACCGACGGGAACTGGGAAACAGAATTTCCAAACGCAACATCTGCGAAATGAAAAAAAAGAAAATTGAATGCATACTTGTATTCGTGTACTATAGTACTACACAACATTCGCACTACTAAACATTAAATTGATATACCATTCGGAAAAAAAACATAATCGACGAGGTATGTATGCCCCCTGCTCTGCTCGAATAAGTGCCATGAATATATCTAAGATGTATTGTAGCTGAAAGCCTACGACCATGGATTTCAACCTGAAATATTTTTCCAGAATTAGCCATTGTTACCTCCTAAACATGTATTTTTTTTTAACTTTTTACAGAGAACAGATGTCTCTAAAAAAAAAGAATATGCAGACTTTAAAAAACGTGCAGTCAAATTAGTTTTCATGATGGGTAAATATACATTTTCTGTTAAGAGGACATGTTTCTATCCAAAAGATTTTCTCTTTGTCTTTTTAACCACCGCTTCGTTTATTTTTTAACATGCGCCAAAGCCCTGCTCAGCACCCAATCATGTGTGCATCAGCTTGGATATACACCAGGGCAGGGTGAGTTAGGTGCAATACATGCGCCACATCCATGCTCAGCACCCAATCATGTGGGCATCAGCTTGGATATACACCAGGGCAGGATGAGTTAGGTGCAATACATGCGCCACATCCATGCTCAGCACCCAATCATGTGGGCATCAGCTTGGATATACACCAGGGCAGGATGAGTTAGGTGCAATACATGCGCCACATCCATGCTCAGCACCCAATCATGTGGGCATCAGCTTGGATATACACCAGGGCAGGATGAGTTAGGTGCAATACATGCGCCACATCCATGCTCAGCACCCAATCATGTGGGCATCAGCTTGGATATACACCAGGGCAGGATGAGTTAGGTGCAATACATGCGCCACATCCATGCTCAGCACCCAATCATGTGGGCATCAGCTTGGATATACACCAGGGCAGGATGAGTTAGGTGCAATACATGCGCCACATCCATGCTCAGCACCCAATCATGTGGGCATCAGCTTGGATATACACCAGGGCAGGATGAGTTAGGTGCAATACATGCGCCACATCCATGCTCAGCACCCAATCATGTGTGCATCAGCTTGGATATACACCAGGGCAGGATGAGTTAGGTGCAATACATGCGCCACATCCATGCTCAGCACCCAATCATGTGGGCATCAGCTTGGATATACACCAGGGCATGATGAGTTAGGTGCAATACATGCGCCACATCCATGCTCAGCACCCAATCATGTGGGCATCAGCTTGGATATACACCAGGGCAGGATGAGTTAGGTGCAATACATGCGCCACATCCATGCTCAGCACCCAATCATGTGGGCATCAGCTTGGATATACACCAGGGCATGATGAGTTAGGTGCAATACATGCGCCACATCCATGCTCAGCACCCAATCATGTGGGCATCAGCTTATATATGGGGGCATTAAGAGTTAGATGTAATCATAAAACTAGGATTCGTCATTGCCTATTTTAACGTCCCTGAATTATTGGCTATTAGCCTCATGCCCACTTGATAGCCAATAGTTTAAAAAAAAATACTCGCATGTGTTAATGACCACACGTATATACCCCATATTTGTCACTTCACTTGACTGTTGAGATAAAATAAGTTGTTGTCTCCTGTTTCCAAAGCATCTTGTCCGAAGTTGAAGTAATGGGCTGCTGGCACATCCACTTCAGATATAAGAAAGAAAATGCAAACTGATTATCACCCTTCTTTGTACATGGGGATGCATTAATCAGGAAAGGGTGATAGGTGACCCTTCTGTGCATTTCTTTCAACAAAGAACAGGAAGCGCGCAGAACACTGTTGTACTGGGTGCATTTATGTCCTTCAAACACGGATTACAAAACATACTTAAATCGGTTTGAAAAAATGCCTCAGGTAGTTCAGAAAAACAGCATTTAAGTTTCTAATGCACGTCTGTCATTGTTTTACCACCCTAAGCATCAAATATACAAAAAGTGCGCTTGGCATGTAATTTCAACCTATCACTTCCGGTAAAAAATCCCTACATGTCCACATTTCTATGTATGGTGTAGCACTACCACACTAAATGGTTTATTTATACAACTTATTTATTGAGCGAACATGTTTCATTACAGTTCACACAACAAAAAAGGGAACAGAAAACAAAACTAATTCATGACCATGGCCCAGCCAATGTGGCTTTTTGTTAGAGAAATCAACAGTTATCTCTAATTTGGAGGCAATGTACATACTTTCTATACACAGTGTAAAATGCAGCAACGTAATTTAAAGTGCCCAGAATTCAAAAATAAAGACACACCATTACATCAAAAAGAAAACATTATATTGCTGGTAATAATGATGTGTGGGTGTGACTCGATAAGCCGAGCTCAAAAAGCATACACACAACTAATGGTAAGAGGTTATTGTGCAGAATAGAAATAGAGTCACGTGCTTCTTTTAAACAACACACGTAAGGCCTATGTGAATGCTAAGTTCAAATGATGAGTTTAATAAGGGAGCAATTGGCTCCTATATCACTTTGCTCATGCTTCATGTCAAAATGACCAGGGGCCATGTCCTAGTGGACCAATGCGTTTTTATCTCTAAAGGACAGCAACTGTGTGGACCGCTGTTGTGCATTTATGTCCTTCAAACACGGATTACAGATAATGTTTAAATCGGTTTAATAAAAATACAGCATTATATTTTTCTAAAGCATGTTTGTCATTGCCTTACCACCCTGAGCATCAACATCAATTAGGACCATGAAAATAAATATATAGTTAAATCCTCACTACTTTTGTATGTGACCTCCTATTTCAGCATTATGGTGGAGCTCTGAACAGGAGCACAATCTGGCAACCTCTGTGCTAGCCTTTCATATGTTTCTAAGAACAAGAGTGGGAGTCTAAGTCGGTCAGGTAGCACTGCGTGTGAGTAGAGCGCTCGCTTGTTGACGCAGGTTCGAATCCCAAACTCAGCCCTTCATCCTTCCGAGGTCGATAACTGAGCACCACACACTGCAGGTAATAATAAGCAGCGCTAACATGATATGATATGATATGGCATTTACAACGCCTATACACAAGTGTTTCAAGGAGCGACGAGGCAAAGGAGGGGGAACAGAGGAAATACAAAGACACCGATCCTACTAGGCCAGGTGTCATTCAGATCTCAAAAGTGCATGGGAAAGGAGAAGTGCAGAGGGAGGGGACAGTGCAGCTCATGTGGTAAGATTAAATAACAGTAGGTAAAAGTGCGGCCAGCTAGTGGCAAGTCCAAGGGTAAGTGCAGATGCATGAGGGTTCGTAGCCCAGCGCCCCAGTTCGGAACGCTATATAAAAATGCTAATTATTATTATTACAACATATATGCGTAACCATGACTGACAGTTTTGATTGGCATCTTTAGTTACATTTTGAGAAGTGGCCCTGTGTACATTACCATGGTGGTTTCTGCTCAGTGGGGTGCAACGTTAAGCAGCCTAAAAAGAGTCCTTTGCCGAGGTGACCATAAGAAGCAAACTAGAGTGCCAACATGCCAGCGGGGTCAGCTCTATTCTGATAGATGCAGGTTCAACCATGCCCATGCTGTACCCTCCAGTCAGGACCAGGACATTCACGGCAGGGATTGTCACTCTCTCTCCTTTTCTTCCTTCGTTTACAGCCGCCCAAGCTCCATGCCCGCTCCCCAGATGTTCCTCTTACCAAGTATAAAGAGACCGACGTACAGCTGCAGCGAACACATTGTGAGCGTGGCTTCCTCTCTTTTTTCTGTAAAGTAAAAATGTCGAATGCTGCAGATATGGAACAGTCTTAATGTAGGGCGTTCCCCTTTCTGCTCCACCCTTGACTGTTTATGTGGTAACACAAACCCGTATGTTTGCCCTTCACAGAAATATAACATTTCTTAACATACCTAATATGAAGGTATAGGCAGTGCTTTAAGTGGGGTAAGAAATTGAGGGGGGGCCCTCGTTTGGGGGCGTGGCTTTCATTGTGGGCGTGGCCTAAAAGTGCACAAATCATAGTAAGGTGCGCAAACAAATATATAAATGTATGTGAGCATTTATATGTTTGTATGCGTACTACTATGGTGTGTGTACTTTTCAAGCCATATTTTATAAACATAGCAATGTTACATATTTCTATGTTTATAAAAGGTGGCTTGAAAAGTGCACAAACCATAGTAAGTTACGCACACTTGTGCTTACCTTACTATGGTTTGTGTACTTTTCAAGCCACCTTTTATAAACATAGATATTTGTAACATGTTTCTATGTTTCTAAAAGATGGCTTGACACGTAAACAATTCAAGGCATCTTTTATGAAGCGTTGATGACAGATAAAACAAACCACAAGGTGGCTTTGTCCGTCGACAAATCTTTATAAAAGATGCCTTGAATTGTGCACGTTTCAAGCCGTCTTTTATAAACATAGAAATATTTCTACCTTTATAAAAGATGGCTTGAAACGTACACAGTACAAGGCATCTTTTATAAAGCTTTGCCGACGGAGAAAGCACCTCGGGCTCTGTGATCTATCTGCTCAGAGCACATAGATCACTGAGCCCGAGGCGTCTTTCACCCTCTGCGAACCTGCGGGCTCCGTGATTTAATCTGCATATTAGATCACGGAGCCCGCAGGGGTCAGTGACCTGGGGAGGGAAAACAAAGGGACAGTAACTTCCTCTGATGACCCTGATGAGGGGTCATCAGAGGGAGTTACACTAACTGACAGAAGTGCCGCCAGCCTCAGAGTCGCTCTGGCTGGCTGGCACTTCTGTCAGCTTGGCCGACATAATGACGGGCGCATCTCCCGTCGCGGCTGCCGCCGCGGCGGGATAATGCATCCCGCCAATGTTGTGTGGGACGGGGGCCCCGGCTGGGCCCCGGCTCAGCCCCACTTTCTGGAGACTGCCGGGGCCCACTTAAGCTCTGGGTATAGGGGTCTTGCAGTTAGAGTGAGAAGTGAAAGTTCTGTGGCGCCAAAACCTGCAGAAGTTGCTCCTTCAATACTTTGCATGTCTCTGTTACTCACCTGAAAGAAGATAGTAATGCAGAACGTTGCTTTCCAAGGTACCCCACAAACTCCCGCTTGCGTTCAGCTCCACCCTGGCTTACCTTCCCCTTTCTTTGCTTTAATTTATTGCTCTCCGACTCGGGAGTTCTCGTACATTTACTGCCACTAGGGGCTTTTCAATGTCTGGGTAAACTGGGTATGGTTTGCATAATTTTGATTTTCACAACGGGGTGATAAATATTTTTTATTGTGCACATACTGAAGTCTTAACCCTAATGTTAAACTATCATGATTTGTGACAAAGAGTTGTAAGTACCTTAAAGACTGACAACATGACTACTGCTTTGCAGGAGTCCAGGGATGAGTAGTGGCTAAACTGCCTGCCCATCCCCACAGTACTGCTAAACCAGCAGTTTCCCTCTCTTAGCTATATCTTCTGGAGGAGTGTGACATGATAACAGTAGCAATCCAAAGCGTAATACTATAACAAATCCAAAATAAAAGAATGTCTAATCAAGGTTCTTTAAAAATAGAGACTTATAAATATAAATAAACAAAATGCAACCACAAATAAGAAACCACTAAGAAAAGAACACAGAGAATGCAAACGTTTGTGAAAGGGTACTCTGGATAGATAAGCAGAGGTGGTCAGGCACGTGTTCGGTAACAATGTCACTGTTGAAGGCTATGTCTTTGAAGAACAAGGTGAAGAAGGTGGTCTTAAAATTCATCACCAGCGGGTCAGGGAGCACAGCCAAACAGGTTCTGCAGATCGCTGGCTGAAATCTCTGATCTCAGCCTTCATTCCACAGAACTCACAAACTGCCTCCCATGTTGCGGGCCGCCATCTTACCCCCCACACTCCAGTTTTTTTGTTTTTACATTTGCCACCCCACCTTCCCAGCCCCAGTTACCTTATTGCTGTGGCGGAAGCCACCGCCGCACCAGCTTCCTTCCTCCCTTTTTTTCGTCTGCAATGGTAATAGAAGAGGCAGGGCTCTGTACTTCTACAGCCATGGTGATCATTTCGGATCAGTATTTTCATTCATTGAACAAGACAGGCATGGCGTCCTGTTCAATGAATGAACATACTTTTTTTTTAGCACCTGTAAGGATATTTGGCGCGTTACAGCACAGAGTACAGCACTACTGCACAGGTAGCATTTTTTATGCAGCACCACTACATGGGTGTGGTGCATTGCTATATGTGTTGCCAGAGTAACATGGACATATAAGTAAAGACAGGCTATTCAGTCAAAAACGATTTTTACACATAAGATGCAAATCCATTTTTACAGTTAAAAGCACACATCTGCACATTCAAAATGCATACTATTTTTCACCTGAAATGCCTATGTTGCAAGAGACACATTTGAAAATTAATAACTAACCTTATTAACAACTAACCTGACTAATAAAACTTCATTTAACATAACCCACTAATAAAAATGTGTCTCCACTGCAGAATTAGGCCTACTCTGAAAGTGAATTTTTAAACGCACATTCATTTTTTTCTCTGCTGCTCTGTCCACATAACTACAGGAAGCAAAGAGCTCGAAGGAGCAGGAAATCAGTTTGTTACAATTGCCACTGTAGAAGTGAGCCATTGTGTAGTGAGGGAGGAGATGACATGATTGATTCTGATTGGAGCAGCGTCATAGCAAGTATCATGCTAGAGGCTGTGATTAGAACTTTGCTGGAGAAGCTTGAGAGGAGGGGGAAGAGTGGACATCTTGCAGAGCTGGGAGAAGGATCTCTTTCCTGGCTGGGGCATTCCTGCTGCAAAAGCTGAGAGCGCCAGGCAATAACCCCGGTTTGAGAACGGCAGACGCTTGTTCTCACTGGGGTTGATCTTCAAGGGAGCCAAATTCAGAAAGAGAATAGCCGGAGAAAACTCATGCTGAACAGATAAGGTAATTACAGAAGCGAGTGGGAGCTGTGCGAAAGTGTGCGAAGCTGTTCAGTCAGTGTATTAGAGGGAGTCTCAGTCTCTTATGAGCATATTTAATGTTACCAATTGAATATATTCTCGCAGCTCTCTGTTCATTTTATCACAAATAATGTTGTACCATTTTATTTATTTCTGTAAAAAAAGTTAAACTGTGTTTAAATTAAATTTCTATAATACAAAAATATTTGAAAACAGATAGCTAGTGTGTATTATTTTTCTCTTTCATTTTGCATGGGGAAAGGTTTAAACGTGGGTAGATTTTTAAACAGTGCAATTGTCATTTTAAAGCAGATGTGTGCATGATTCTATTCAGTATGGACAGTTGTGAGTGACTGTTTGTAGCATAGCCTGTTGGAGGTACATGAGTCAACGGGAAGAGAGACTCTCTGGACATAGTTCCCTACCGTATATGAGGTAGTGGAAATTACCACAAAAATACCACAATTGCCCATGGTGGCAAACAACACTAACACTGAAAATGTGGTATCCCTAAAATGTAGGCCTGAGGTCTCTCTAGTGATCAAGAACAATCTAGATAAAAAACAAGGGATATTGGATATTGGGGCCACAAATAAACCAACCACTATACCAACCAACCACGCAAACTACCGCGCATACCATCTAAATAGGTCTGAATTCTGAAATAATGCAATGTATTATTGTCTTGTGTGACCCAATATGAATACAGAGAGTGATTATTGCTAAAGGTATTTTGGCGGTAAGAAAATACCGCAAAGCCCCAAATATCCACAAAATACCCAACACACCCCAGATTACCAAAGCGGTAACCCGGGGTGCTAATGGCATTAACAATCTGTTCCAAGGGCTGGAACGTGGGTTACATACAACTACTCTTACAAAAAGTGACATTTTGTGCAGGTCCTCAAGCCAAATCGACCATGAAGGGAAAACAACACTCATCCATTCCCGCAGTATGTTTTTCTTAACAGAGTTGTGTTTTTAACAAACAACACTTTTGCAGATATATCAGATCCTCTAAAAGAACACACACTCCCAAAATAATGGTCTGAGAAACAAAATACAGGTCTGATAGCAACATTCTGTTCATGGTTTCAGTGACGTCTAGCCAGAATGATCTCACTTTAGAGCACTCCCATATCATGTGGTCAATGGAGCCTGCTCTGTGACCACAACCCCAACAGGCATTTGAGTCACTCAAACCTCTTGCACACATTTTAGTAGGGGTCCAGTAAACATTGCTCAAAATGTTAACCTGATGAACCCTCTCCCCAAGATTCAGAGCGGTCAAGGTCTCATTCCTGCATAGATTCTCCCATCTCCCCACTGTAATTTCTGTGCCAAGTGACTCTGATCAGGTACTGAGGAGTTGTTCATTAGATTTCCTGTAGCTCATTGGAAACCTATACACATTAGATGCAAAATGATCATTTCCTTTAAGACATTTGTTTGCTAAGAACATCTCCTTCACTATTTCAACCGTCCAATCACAGCCCTTAATTTCCTATATTTACTGTTGGTGCAATCGTGGATGTTCCTGAATATAGATAGACAGCTTATGAAATGGGATCCACTTATTGTCCACGAACAAATCTCTCATCCATTGCACCCCACTCAAAAATCAGTGTGGCCAAAAATAGACTTCCCACTAATCTGAACCCTTATGCTCATCCAGATAGATGATCTAGCTGAAATTAAATTGTCCCCTTAGTCAAATCTTCCAGTTTACGCCAGGTTTTCCACAAAGAATCTGTTGCTGGGGAAGTTACACAACCTCTCATGTTTCCAGATGTTAAAAGTGCCTCTGGAGCGGGCGGCGTGTTCAAGCCAGACTCTGCCCAGGCCCATTCAACAGATGACTCTTCAAGCAATGGTAGTAAATGGATTGCACGAAAAAACAGATGCTACAGTGTGAAATCTAGAACGCCCAGCTCTCCTCTCTCACAAGGGAGTTGAAACTTCCAAAGCTTCAGGCCAGCTGTTTGTGCTTGATAGAAAGCTCTGCAGCAGTCTGTCTATATGCGAGCCATTTTCCTGACATGCAGAGGAAGCATAATCAGCACATAATTAATGCACTTAGCCGAAGACATCTTTATGGTGTTGACCTTGCCCCAAAGTGACAGCTTCAAATCTGACCATCTTGCCAGTTCCATATTCAAGTTCATTGTTATGTACCTCATGTTTTCATCCAACATAAGCCTGACCTCCTTTGTCAGCCATATCCCAAAGTATCTTAACCTATCTCGGCACCAGCTAAACCCAAACATTTTTCTGCATGTACTGTTGCATGACGGGGAAGCCGGCATGGCTTTGGACTTGGACCACTTTAATTTGTAACCACATAATGGCATAAAACCCTATATCTGCTTCATTAAGGCTGATAGTGCAGAATCCAGTTCTCATATCAAAATTAGCATGTCATCAGCGTAGAGCTGCACCTTCTGTAGCGCATCCCCATCTCGAATTCCTTGTATCTGAATTTAGATCGAATTTTCACAGCCAGCGGCTTCATTGCCATCACGAAGAGCAGGGGCGAGACTGGGCAGCCCTGTCTTGTCCCTCTACCAAGCTCAAAACTATTGGAGGACAGACTATTCATATGCACTGTCGCTGTTGGTTTTGAATACATTAAAGATATCCACTTTCGAATCTCCGCCCAAAATCCCTAACTCTCCAGCAATGTAAAAAGGTAGCCCCACTCTCTCCAAGCAAATCCCTTTTCGGCGTCAAGAGAGAGTACAAACATACCAGATTCTTGTTTCTGGCTCTCCAGCAGCGTTAGGATCAGCTTTCACCTGTTGGTTGAGACTTTCCTCCCCTTAACAAATCTGGACTGATTTGGGTCTAAGAGTTGCAGCAACGTGTTCTCCACTCGCATTGATAATGCTTTGGCTAATATCTTGTTATCCGTCTTTATGAGACTGATGGGCCTGTAACTTGTCACGGAGGTAGAAGGCTGCCCTTTTTTCAGCAATAGAGAGATATATGCATGTCTCATCGATGGAGGAGCATTCCTTTCTGCTTTGAAGCACGTAAAACCTCCAACAACAACCCAAAGAACACATTTGGCATTATCCTCTGGATCCTGGTTGGGAGCCCATACAGGCCAGGGCATTTCCTTCTGTTCAGACAGCAGCCTGCTCTTTTCAACTCATCCACAGTGAGTGCCGAATCCAAATGAGCACTCGTCGAGTCTGGCAGACTCTGCAACCCATAGCTATTCAAGTATCTCCGTAGGTCCATATTATCAGGCTTCACCTCCGTCAAATTTAATCTGGTTTAGTAATCACAGTACTCTGTATTGGTCTCATCGGGGTGTAATGTCAAGGCCCCGGATGCATGTGTGATGACATTAATAGTTATTTCACTCTCCCGGATACTAGGCCACTAGTCTATCACATCTCTCTCCCCCTTCATGATAGCTACATTTAGTCCTAGAAAGGAGTCTATCGCCCTGTCCAACAATAATTAATTCAGTTGGTACTTGTTTTTAACCAAGGTGTCTTTCAAATCAACAGTCGGGCTTGACATATTGGGCTCGTGACACATTGGGCCCGATTCATGGAATATTTGCCCGGTTCAAATTGAATTTGCACTGCCGAAAAGTGACTTTGCACTGCCAAAACAAACCCTGATTCATGGAACTGTGCAAAGTGTATTTTTGCTGTGCAAAGTCCAGGCAAATTCCTTTTGTACTGCAAAAATGACTATGCGCTGACTTTGCCCGGACTTTGCACTGCAAAAAAACACTTTGCACAGTTCCATGAATCAGGGTTTGTGTTGGCAGTGCAAAATCTCTTTTAAGCAGTGTAAATTTACCTTGAACCGGGAAATATTCCATGAATCGGGCCCATAGTCTCTTTCCAACATTTGAAACTCATTTCTAATTAACTCATTTCATCCCCTTCTGCTGTATTCCTTTTGCTGAGGACACCAATTAGCAGGCCTCAGATACAGCATTTGAAAGCTTCCCTAGTCGACTCAACTCTCACTTTCGGGGACCAATTTGTAACTACAAAAAATTCTGCCTCTTTCAATATTGTATCCCCTGTTTCAGCATTGTCTAATAGTGCATTGTTAATTTTCCAGTAGTTGGATTTAGGTATCGTAAATGACAAGGAAACCTCAATCCAGACAGGTGCATGATCAGATATGAGTATAGTGGGGGCGTGGATTGGCGCCGTAGTGAATGGCTGCCTTGCTCTTGCTCTCCGCTCCGGTGGAGCTTTAAGTACTTATTTTCTCCCCTCTTACTTCCCGTTGACTTTTCTTGGTTTACTGTGTGTCCTCCGCTGCGCTCCCTGGTGGTCTGGAGCTAATTTGATTGAGACGTGTGGTGACTGCATTTCCTCACAAGAAACGTCTGGAGGTTGGGCCTAGAAGCCGCGTCATCTCATTGGAATATGGCCGGCGTCTCCTGTCATCTGAGTGGATTCAGCGATGTTGGTCACCCGCTATTCAATCGGTAACACTTTTCTTTCACAACACTTGCATGTTATAAATAAACCGCCTCCAACTTGGATTTCGTTT
This sequence comes from Ambystoma mexicanum, assembly GCF_040938575.1. NCBI lineage: Eukaryota > Metazoa > Chordata > Amphibia > Caudata > Ambystomatidae > Ambystoma > Ambystoma mexicanum. The sequence continues at coordinate 277,611,355 of NC_090938.1, read as the reverse complement.
TTAAGGAACTTTTAATTGACTTTTAAGAATTATTTATCAAGTTCCTTTTCTAGTGAAACACTGACTCATATATTAACATTTTTTTTAAGAGACACTGCTGCTTTTCCTCTCCTCTGCTTTACACCAATGCACATTTACTTTTCCTTTTTGTGTTTTTGTTTTCTCTCTCTCTTGCCTCAAATAAACTAATTTTTTATTATTTCTTCAAAACCTTTTTACTGACCGGTACGGCTTTTTACTGACCGGTACGGCTGCTTGACTTAAGAGAGAGGGGAGAAAAGGAAGAAGACAGGTGGGGAAGAGAGAGGGGAGAGGAGGAGAAGGAGAGAAATAAAGTGAAGAAAAGGAGATGGAGGAGGGGAGAGGGGGAGAAGGAAAAAAGAGGAGAACATTAAAAAGAAAAGGAAAATACTGAATTTTTGTACCACAGTTGCACATTGTTTGATTACACTATGGCCTCAAAAAAAGGACAGGAGAAGGAGATTCCCTTATCATCCCCTACTTCTCTCAAAAGGCAAAATAGTGAATCCCCCACACCTAAAGAGGATGCGACTGACCCTGTCATGCAAACCATTCTAGTAGAAATAACTGCTCTTAAACCCTTTATGGAAGACACCAATGGTAAATTGCAACAACTTGATGATACATGGACCATCTTTGAGGTTCGAATGAATGAGGTGGAGAGGCGGGCGGAAAGGCAGAGGATATCTCTAATAAAGTTACCAATTTGGAAATTTCCGTTGCCTCTCTACAACAACAGGTTGAGAATCTGTTGTTATTGGCCTTCCGGAAGGTACTGAAAAAGATAATCGTACCGCCTTTCTGTATGAATTCATACCTCGAATTGTGGGATGTTTTTACCCATGCATCCAAGCCCTACCATAAAACTGTGCCGTACTGGCATGGAAAACATCATGATGGCCAAAACTCCCCAGAGAGTGCACAGGGAAAACATGAAGAATAGGCTGCCACCCATTTTTGCCTATGTTGTGAGTACAGGAGGGCACTGCCTAAAACCACCATTGGGCTACACACACAGTAGCATGAAACCATTGGGAATGGCAATGCTAATTGCCAAAAAGCAATTCAGAACTGTGGGGAATTTATTTTCTTAATCCCAAAAATGTTTGCATTACCAGTACTCACCACTATCAGAAAGCCGGCGTTTTAAAACCACCAGACTTTTGTGTAAAACTGAACAAATGAAACAAAAACAGACCAAGGAAAGACTTGCTAAGAGGTGGATACAATGTAAAACTATATTCTGAAATGACTTGAAGGAAGGAATTATTTAATGTATAGGTAAAAATTGTCAGTTTGATTTTAATGTAGAAAACTGGGAACAAAAAGTGACATTTAGCTGAAACCTGGCTTAATGAAACTGAATTCTGCCTGACAACTACCCCCGACAGGAGTTGAAACTGGATCAACAGCCACTCTTCCCAGGCCTAGCTGCATCCTGCTCCACCCCTTGCCAAAAGGAGTTCACCTCTCTGATTAGATTAGGGGTGGAGCACATGGGAACTGGAAGGGACAGAACAATGCAAATTCCTTGACTCAGGCAAATGTTATATTGGGGGCATCGTAAAATAGCTTCCTCTTGGGAGAAACTGGGGGGCAGCTGTGCCTGTGTGAACAAGCTGGCTTGGGGGAAGTGGATAAACCAGTTATTCCACCCTGTGATGTGGGAAGCCACACCCCTTTTTGACCAGAGCATAATTTTAATAAGATAGATAACTCATAGTGCGGACTTGTCAGAATTATATAAGTAATATCATTATTTTTGTGATTTTTCTGTGAACATTTTAAGAGGCGTTAGGACCCTGTGGTGTATTCTGGGGGGCTGCTAGCGGAAAATAGGGCCTCACTCCAAATGTATGCATGTTAAAAATCTGACACTTTATCATCTGTAACCCATATCCCTGGTGCACATTTGTGTAAAATCTGGAAAGGTTTAGAGGTCGTTATCTGGATGAAAAGGGGAGAATTCTGTCATCTGTGGACACGACATCATACAATGACAGGGATCAGATGGTTTGGTGCTACAGAAAATATGTTAACTGGACCTATAATATTAGAAAAATGGTACATAGATAAATATGTATTTGGGTCAGAAATAGATTTGTGTGCAATCTGACAAGGGGAGGTTCCTCTGACCATAGAACCTACAGCATCACTCTGACTCACATTTCCTTCCCCCAATCAAGGGAGAGAGGAGGAATTGGCCAATGATAAGTGAGAGGGGCAGGTTTAGTTATGACCAACGCACACACCCACTTTCCAAAACACATAAAAAGAGACTGCAAGGACAGGTAGAGACATTGAATTCCATTTGCTGCAGAGCATGCTGACCGATGACTTCACATCCAGAGATCCAGACTTCAAATCCATCAATCTCCAGAACCTGTAGCAGAAATTAACTCCAGAATTTGTAGCAGAGAGGCCTGAATCCACCAGCTGAATCCTCTTCAGCAGGCCTCAAAACTAACCAAACTATTCAACAGCCGGGCGAGCTGTTTGAAGTTTTGCCGAGAATTTTTGCAAGAACCTGAAGCAGTATCCAGAAAGCAGTGTTACATCCAGAATCCAGAGAGGCTAGACCAGCAGAGCAGAGCTGACCCAGATCGCTGTGAGCAGAACCGGTGCCTGATTGACCCGCCGAGCAGACAGAACCGCAGCCGGACGTGTTGACCAGATCCATGGCAAGGCCTAGTTCAAATTTATATTGTGAGTACCTAGCAGAACTGTGCAGAACCAATCTTTTAGTTAAAATAATCTAATCCAAACTATTTTAACCTAAGTAGAACTGCCTCCTAGAAATCGTGTCATCTGTCATTTTTAAAGCTGCACAACTGTCACCTGTCAATTCTGCAGCTGCAAGCTGTCACCTGTCATTTTGAGTTTACTTTAAATCCGAAAAACTACCTTTATTTAATCGTCCGTATCTCTGGAACCGTTTGGGCTAGGAACGAGATTTAACTTTCCTCTGAAAGCTTAGAATCTAAGCTTTCCAACGAGCCTAGAACTTCCTACTCCTTATACTTTTACCGCAATCGCGATTCACGCACTCACGATATTTACCGCGATTTGCGATTTTGGCTCAATTTCTCCACTTGTCAAAATAGCAGCTCTATTCTTTCTTTTGTTAAAATCCGTTTGCATCTTGGTAATAACTCATAGAGCATTGCTAAAGTGAGCCTGAACTAATACCAACACGCATCTCCCACTCACCCTGAATCTCTAGAGGGAATTAAAATCAGTTGGCACATTTTCCCATCCATTGTCATCAAATTTAAAAGCATTTTGGGCCTGGGTTTCAAACTCCTACCTGTTTCCTCTAAGCTTGCTGGGGGGGAACTGAATTTCATATTGTATTTGATTGCATTCCTGAGAACTGTGTGCTCCTCTTTCCATCTCCTTCCATTTCTTACATTGCATAGGGGAGGGGAGTGAATTGTCAAAAGAAAAAGTGATCATATTACCTTTTGCTAAAATCATAACAAGTTATTTCTGTACTGCATTTTATTCCACCTTGCATTTCCTTGAAACCATCAAGCATTTTCAGCTACCTCATCCTCTACACTACTCCTAAGTAACCAAATCAGTGTACCCCTGTAACATTATCCATTGTTGATCACGGTCATATTCTGAAGTGTGATATCAGTTATCAATTTATTTATAAAGTGTGATAGATATATATTGTTGAATTGTCCAAATAAACCTTTTAATTTGCAAAACAAACCTACTTCTTGGCTCAGTGGGGTCAGGGGGATTCTAAGAGGGGGGTGTTATACAAGGGTTGTCATCCAGAGTACTTTTTTTAAATTTATTTTTATTTTACATTTATAAAGCGCTCACACAGCCCGCAGGCATCGAGGCGCTGTTACAGGAATTGGTCGTTTTTCTTAGTTGCAGTAACAGGTCGTTATCTGGATGAAAAGGGGAGAATTCTGTCATCTGTGGACACGACATCATACAATGACAGGGATCAGATGGTTTGGTGCTACAGAAAATATGTTAACTGGACCTATAATATTAGAAAAATGGTACATAGATAAATATGTATTTGGGTCAGAAATAGATTTGTGTGCAATCTGACAAGGGGAGGTTCCTCTGACCATAGAACCTACAGCATCACTCTGACTCACATTTCCTTCCCCCAATCAAGGGAGAGAGGAGGAATTGGCCAATGATAAGTGAGAGGGGCAGGTTTAGTTATGACCAACGCACACACCCACTTTCCAAAACACATAAAAAGAGACTGCAAGGACAGGTAGAGACATTGAATTCCATTTGCTGCAGAGCATGCTGACCGATGACTTCACATCCAGAGATCCAGACTTCAAATCCATCAATCTCCAGAACCTGTAGCAGAAATTAACTCCAGAATTTGTAGCAGAGAGGCCTGAATCCACCAGCTGAATCCTCTTCAGCAGGCCTCAAAACTAACCAAACTATTCAACAGCCGGGCGAGCTGTTTGAAGTTTTGCCGAGAATTTTTGCAAGAACCTGAAGCAGTATCCAGAAAGCAGTGTTACATCCAGAATCCAGAGAGGCTAGACCAGCAGAGCAGAGCTGACCCAGATCGCTGTGAGCAGAACCGGTGCCTGATTGACCCGCCGAGCAGACAGAACCGCAGCCGGACGTGTTGACCAGATCCATGGCAAGGCCTAGTTCAAATTTATATTGTGAGTACCTAGCAGAACTGTGCAGAACCAATCTTTTAGTTAAAATAATCTAATCCAAACTATTTTAACCTAAGTAGAACTGCCTCCTAGAAATCGTGTCATCTGTCATTTTTAAAGCTGCACAACTGTCACCTGTCAATTCTGCAGCTGCAAGCTGTCACCTGTCATTTTGAGTTTACTTTAAATCCGAAAAACTACCTTTATTTAATCGTCCGTATCTCTGGAACCGTTTGGGCTAGGAACGAGATTTAACTTTCCTCTGAAAGCTTAGAATCTAAGCTTTCCAACGAGCCTAGAACTTCCTACTCCTTATACTTTTACCGCAATCGCGATTCACGCACTCACGATATTTACCGCGATTTGCGATTTTGGCTCAATTTCTCCACTTGTCAAAATAGCAGCTCTATTCTTTCTTTTGTTAAAATCCGTTTGCATCTTGGTAATAACTCATAGAGCATTGCTAAAGTGAGCCTGAACTAATACCAACACGCATCTCCCACTCACCCTGAATCTCTAGAGGGAATTAAAATCAGTTGGCACATTTTCCCATCCATTGTCATCAAATTTAAAAGCATTTTGGGCCTGGGTTTCAAACTCCTACCTGTTTCCTCTAAGCTTGCTGGGGGGGAACTGAATTTCATATTGTATTTGATTGCATTCCTGAGAACTGTGTGCTCCTCTTTCCATCTCCTTCCATTTCTTACATTGCATAGGGGAGGGGAGTGAATTGTCAAAAGAAAAAGTGATCATATTACCTTTTGCTAAAATCATAACAAGTTATTTCTGTACTGCATTTTATTCCACCTTGCATTTCCTTGAAACCATCAAGCATTTTCAGCTACCTCATCCTCTACACTACTCCTAAGTAACCAAATCAGTGTACCCCTGTAACATTATCCATTGTTGATCACGGTCATATTCTGAAGTGTGATATCAGTTATCAATTTATTTATAAAGTGTGATAGATATATATTGTTGAATTGTCCAAATAAACCTTTTAATTTGCAAAACAAACCTACTTCTTGGCTCAGTGGGGTCAGGGGGATTCTAAGAGGGGGGTGTTATACAAGGGTTGTCATCCAGAGTACTTTTTTTAAATTTATTTTTATTTTACATTTATAAAGCGCTCACACAGCCCGCAGGCATCGAGGCGCTGTTACAGGAATTGGTCGTTTTTCTTAGTTGCACATTTTTTTTTGTCTTAGTTACGTATTTATAACGCGCTTAAACACCCAGAGGTTTCTAAGCGCGGACCCGGGGATCGAACCTGTTGTTGCTTCGTGTCGTCCTGCTTCCAAGACGCGCACGCTGCCGCTGAGCTATCCTCCCGAGTACTGAACTGGATATAGAAATACATCAATAAGGGTTTTCCTCAGCATCCCAGACTAGGCATTGACTTAGCTGTATTGTTGATTGAATATCGCTTACAGAATCCTTAACCTACCAACATCTGTGCACCTTAACATACAGAGGGCGCATCGAATTGGTCTCATCAGGTCATCTCGAAATCCTTCTGATTCAGCTAGGACCCTTATACTGGCCCTCCTGGGCTTCACCCATGTTACCCTCATCATGGAAAAGGTCAAGCAGATCAAACATATAACCTGGGAGGGAAAAAGAATCGTCATCACTCAAGATGTATCCAAGGAAACTGCTGCAAGAATGAAAGAACTCCTGGCCTTTATACCGGCTCTTAAGCAATTGAATGCCAAATATGGTATTATCCACCCTGCCATTTTAAAAGTTACCATAAATGGGCAAACTTCGACATTTCAAAACTCTGCAGACTTGAGACAGTATATTCAATCCCATAAAAGGAATGACATGGACACATCAAACCCAGTCACTTAAAAAATAATTGATATCTCACCCTAACTATTTGTTATTTCTCTCCACCGTTGTGGGGTTTGGGTGAGCCTACTTCCTTTTTTGGCTCTCCTCACCATTATATATTTTTGCAACATGAACTGGTGTCGCTGGTTTCTGCTTGCCACCATTTTTCTTACAATTTTGAAAGATTTTTTATTCTTACCAAGTTCCATGTTTTCATTGTCCGTCATTCTCCCTACCTTATGTATTTTCCCCTCTATGTCTTCATCCATCATGCTGGGTACACTGTTATACCCCTTGCCAATATGCTCTTTTGTCTTATTCAACTTGTTTCACAAATCTTGTAACATGGTGACCATTTGTTTTTGCTTATGTTTCATAATTTATGATTTCCCACTCCATACTCATGCCACTTAATATAGTTTCTTGGAATATTAAAGTACTACATAATCCAATCAAAAGACAAAAAGTACTATCTCACCTCAATAGACGGAAACCCTCAGTTGCCTGTATACAAAAATCGCATATATCCAATGAAGAAGTAATAAAGCTTAAGAGATATTGGGTGGGTCAGGTCTTCTCCAGTTCTGCTAATGGTAAAAAAATTGAGTTATTACATGAATTAATAAAACTCTCAAATGTACTGTACTATTTAGCGAATCTGATGACCAGGGAAGATGGGTTTTGCTCAAATCGTTAATTGATTCTAAAGGATACTCAATACTTACTATCTATGGCCCGACATCCCTAGATCCTAATTTTTGGCGGCAATTTAGGAATCACATGCTTCAGTGCAATCCTCAGAATTTGATTGTCTGTGGTGACTCTAACCAAATCATAGACCCTTTTCTAGATAGAAAGTCAAGTGTGCGATACACCAACACTACTTCTCACAAATAATTCATACACTTTATAGCAGAATTAGGTCTTAGTGATACTTGGCACCTGACTCACCCTACTGATTCTGATTTAACCTTTTATTCTACACCCCATAATTACTTGTCATGACTTGATTATATTTTCATCCCTTATTCCATGGTTAGGCTTCTTGTCACAGTCCAAATAGAATCTATCTCAATTGCTGATCATGCCCCATTATATATCCAACTTGCATCCCCCATTAGCTCTAAACACTGAAATAGGTGGCGTTTCAATGCTAGTTTGCTGAATGATGTTTCTTTTGCACCTTTTATAAACCTACAACATAATAACTTCTTTGTCGAAAATAAAAATCAAGACACGTCTATTACAAACAATTGGGACTGCTATAAAGCTGATCTGAGAGGTCATATAATATCATTTGTTGCCAACAAAAAGAAAACACTCAAACAGGAATCGGAATCTATTCTCAAATAGATGAAACCCTTAGAAATCCGATTTGCTAGCACTAACTCCCCCTCTAGTCTTAAAGATATTCTAAAGTTAAGATTTCAATACAATAAAATTGTCACTCAATACTCCTGTGCAAACATGCTCAAATATAAGGCAAACATTTATCAACTCCCCAATAAGGCCAATAAATCTCTGGAATCTTACCTCAAAATCATGAAAGAAAGATTTAGGATTGTTGTCCTTAAAGATCATTTGGGTAATAGAAAATGCTCGGACAAAGACATTATTCAAATTTTCTCAAACTTCTACTCTAAACTGTATACCTCTGAATCCCTTCCTAATAATGCTTTGATGACTTTTTACATAACATACCCAGAAACTCCTATCTCTTGATAGATCTTCCATCACTAAATGCTCCAATAATGCCTTCTGAAATACTTCTAGCAATTAAACATCTTAAGAAAGGTGACGCTCTGGACCGGATGACTTCCCCACTGATTTTTTTACCCAATATTCCTACCTATTAGTGCCTAAACTTAGTGAACTCTACTCTTATTTCATATCAGAAGAAAAAGCTCAAGGTTAATTTCTCGAGGCTATGCTTATTGTTTTCCCCACACCCAATAAAGACCCTGAACACCCTGAAAAATATCGTCCCATTTCCCTTATTAACACAGACTGTAAGATTTATGCAAAGATCCTGGCGAATAGACTCCTCTATCTTTTACCCAATCTCCTTAAACACGATCAAGCTGGATATATGAAAGGTAGAGTGTCCTCCTCCAATATTAGGCTCTTTTTAAACATTATAGACCTAATACATAACTCTAAAGATCCCCATGCTGCGGCAGCTCTCGATGCAGAAATAGCATTTGATAGAGTTAAATGGGATTTTTTATTTAAAACTATTAAAAGGCATGGTTTTGGTCCCCCCCTTTCTATCTATGATTAATGTCCTTTATTCTGTGCCTAAAACTGCAATTTTTGTAAATGGACAGTTATCTTCCTTTTTTCCCTCTATCAAGAGGAACACGCCAAGGCTGCCCCCTTTCTCCAATCCTTATTATTTTAGCAATTGAGGCCTTTCTGGAAACAATTAGACCAAACTGAAAATATTTTTGGAATTCATTATAAACATCTTAATATCAAAACAGGAGCTTATGCAGATGATGTTCTTCTTTTTCTAAAAAATACAGAACAAAACACTCAGCATTTACTTGATATCATCTCAAAATTCTCCAAAGCACCGGGCCATAAACTGAACATAGACAAGTCGGAAATTCTTCCCCTTAATATACATTGTACACCACATCATACGCTTTCCCTAGGAATGAAATGCTGTCCCAAAGGTTTCAAATATTTTCGGGTTTACATCTATTCCTCTATTAGTAACATTTGCAAACAAAACTCAGAAATTATACTGCCCAGAATCAAAGAACTAGTAACTTCATGGTCCCCACTCTTTCGCTCCTGGTGGGGCTGCCTAGAATCTATAAAGATGAAGATATCCCCTATTATCCTACATCTCTTATATATGCTTCCTATTTCCCTCTCCCTTTCCTTTTTCAAATCCATTGACTCTTACTTGATTAGATTCCTATGGGGAAAGAAAAAGCATAGAATTTCGCTGAGTAAATTAAAAAAGGTCCTGTTGTTTAGGTAGTGTCAACTTCCCCGGTTTTAGAAAATATTACATGGCCTTTGTTATTAAACAAACACAGTTATGGTTTACCCAACAGGATTCAGTGTGCATGCCTAATTGGGTAAGTCTGGCGACAGCCATGGTTTCCCCAATTTCCTTGGCAGACATTTACCTTATTAAAGGTTAGAATACATTTACTAAATATTCCTGTATTCGCCAATCTATACTTTATCTCAAAATGTATATGTTCCCATCCTTCACTAAATTGTCCTTGTTCACTTCTCCTTTCATCTGGTTTAATCCCCTAATCAAAGTTAAATCTATTTTTTTGAGGCCATGGCTCTCTAGAGGTATTACGTTTTGTAATCAACTATTTTTGCAAAATGTTCCCATTACCTTTAATGGTTTCGCTATCAAGTATCATATGCCTGCATCTTTCCTGAATCACTATGTGGATATTATTGCTGCTTGTTTCAAGAATTACGAATTATTGGTACATAATTCTAATATTCCTGATGTGCAAAGGTTATTATATATGCTGAAATCTAGTATTACGGCCTCTGATTGTTATAAGATACTGATGTCATTATCACCCTTTCCAATGGTTGCCCTTCTTCGCAACGACTGGAGGAATGATTGCACAATACCAGATCTTCAACTATGCAGACCCTCACAGTGGAAATGCATCTCTAAGATTATTGCTTTAGCCAGCCTAATCCAAACCCTTTTCTTCTTCCATCATAGAGCCTTAATCACCCCAATTTCTCTCTTCAAATATGTTCTATTACCTAATGACTTTTGTTGGAGCTGTTTACACATCCAAGGTTCTTTCAAGCATATGTTTGCGGAGTGTCAGCATGTATGTCAAACCTTTCTGGAACTCTGTATGGCATACTATCAAATCTATCTTTAAAATTCATAAAGACCTTTGCTTAGATTTCCTTATTGTTGGAAGTTCCCCTTTACATACTCCTCCAGCTAACAAATATGCAAACTTTATCTTGGATTTATGTTTAATGGTTGCAATCCAAACTATTACTGTTAATTGGAAACACTTAAACCATATTCATTGCAACTACTAGTGGAACAATATCTGTAATATTCATAAATTAGAAAATTGCATGGCATCCTCTTCTGATCTATTATGTAAGCATCAATTGAAATGGCAAGCCTTTCTTGACTTGAAATAGTATCATCTGCCATGATTACCATTTACCCCATCATTCCCTTCCCTCCACCCCCCCATGTGGGTGTTATGTCCCATTTTTGTCTTGTCTATTATTTGTTTGTCTGTCATTGTATTGTCACCCACCCCTCATATTAAAAAACGTTCAAACTAATAGTTCCTTGTTATTTATTCATGCCTGGCTTCAATTGATACCAAATCTCTGTTAGTAAATAGCACTGTTATGCCTCTTTTATACATCTCTCATATAGTTCACATATCTTTAATGGTTATAATTGCCATGTATGTTTATTTCCCACAACAAAAAATGTTAAACACAAAATAAGATATGAGTATAGCATCAACATCTTCTTCAAGCACGTTTTGGTTATATTGACCAGTAACTATGAGCATATCTATGTGGGAACAAACATTATGATTCCTTAAGCCGAAAGTGTAACATTTATACGAAGGGTGGGTGAACCTCCACACATCTACACACTGGAATTCATCTAGCAATGCATGCAGTGATCTATGATTCCCCCCACCAACAAAGTTGACTGAACCACCACTTCGATCCACAAAAGGGTCCACAGTCTCATTAAAGTCACAGCTCAGGAAAACATTGCCTTGACTCATCTTCTGGAGGAATTGGGCGAGTGATATAAAAAAGGAACCGCCTTCACTGTTTGGGGTTTAAATATTGCATATCCCAAAAACAGAATATTGAATCTTAATTGTCAGATAGATGATCTGGCCCTCATTGTCCTTGTTTGAAGACAGAGCAGTCAGATATAGACCTTTCCTAAATAAAATACAGACACCCCTTGAATTAAGAGGGGGAAACACCTGAGCCAACCCATCCTCCCGTTAGCTGTCCACATTAGCATCCACCAAGAAGGTCTCTTGGAGTAGGGCCACATTTGCTTTATACTCATTCTGATGATCCAAGATTCTTGTTTTGTTTTGGTTGTTAATACAACTAACATTGTTTGTTTGTTTGTTTGTTTATTTGATAATGCGCACCAAGTCCTTGGGCAGCTGGGCGCAGCAGTACACGAATTCTCAAAGCGTAATTACATTGCTTGTTGCAGTCACAGGCTAGTGCATACATGTGAAAAACAGAGTGTAGTACAGTAAATGAGACAGTACAGGCATTTGTGGATATAGGTACATACAGTGTAAGTACAGTAAGTGAAGCAGTATAGATGTTTGCTGTTAGTGGGTCATGTAGTAAAATTGATCAGGTACAGGAACAAAGGTCAGACTTAACATTATATGATTTAGTAAGTTCCTGCGGCCACGGCTAAGGACAAGTAGGTCCGCTGTGTAGGTCGCAGTGGTAATGTTAGGTGTGGAGGTTGTCAGGGTGTAGTGGTGAGGGGGAGCAGTGGTTATGTGTCATTGGAACGAAGCCATTTGAAGGTGTTAATTCTGAATTTGGTGTAGGGTAGGGGACGTCTAAGGTCTAAAGGGAGTGTATTCCATGTTTGTGCAGCGTTGACTGGGAAGCTGGTTCCACCAGCCATGGTCAGTTTAAATCTGGGGATTTCGAGCATTTCATTCCATGAAATTACTTTCAGACTATCCTTGCCTGTATTTGACATTTTGAAAATGTTGTTCACCCAGCTAGACATACAACACAACAAAGACAAAGACACAAACAAACACACAATAAACACTATAACACGTATAAGCTTCAGGGTATTGCCACACCAGGCCACAAAGCAGCTCACAAACTCAAATGCGCACATATTGCTCCAATCCCCACTCCCCCCTGTCAACGTTACCCCAATGAATATCTTAACCATGTCCCCAAAAGTGCTCGCCACTTAATCCTGCAGGTACCAAGACCATAGTTCTTAATTCATCAAAATCAAATGAAACCCACTATGGTCCGGCCATTTGAAGGCCAGCATACTATATAAAGCTGCAGGCAATCCCTCACTTTAAACAACATTATATAGTCTGACACTGCCCCAGATACCGGATCACTAGCTTTAAAGGTGTTAAAGGCTTGTAAGGAGCACTGAGCCAGTCACTGTGCTAGCACCCCATTCCAATGGCCTGGCCCCGAGTTTGAAACCTATGCAATCTTAAGTCATTATGAACCCTACCCATCATACTTCATGACTGAGATTGATGCAGACCATCAGGTTCAAATTCAATCTTTAGTTTGCATCTATGTGGCTACAGGCATTGCTAACAGACGCATAGGAATTCTAACTCACAAAAAAAGGCAACACAAACCAAACCCCAAAGCCACCACATCAAGGGCCCAACTCTGCAGTCTACCGCCAAACACAAATGCCCCACTGAACTTCCTTTTATATTTATGATGACTCAAAGACACAGCCCACCATACCTGCAAAGTTGATGTAGCATAACTGACAAGGGTCATTCAATAATTAAAACAGTTTACTGTATCATTGATACGGATCATAACATGGATCACAACATCATAAGGATTGCAAATGAAAATAACCTATTAATATCTCTAGAGGTAGCAACTATACCTGTGACCACCTGCAATAAATACACCCCACAGCTGTGGCAGTAATAGAAAGATCACATGTTACTCCATTGCATAGTGCCTGCCAACTGCTCACACAATTCTCGTATATTCACTAACTCTTCCTAATCTGATGGATGTGGCTGCTTTGTAGTGCATTCCCATTCCTGTCACATGGTGGGTCTGCGGTACACAGTGGGCGAAGTGGAAAACCTTATTGCTATTTGTAAGACCGTGTCATGGTTTGGCATACAGGGCAACAAACTTTATTCACACTAGAATACTGGACCAGTGGTACTTTCCACTTATGTGCATGCATGCATACCTCTACATGAATCAGGCATACCAAGAATATATGTTGTACTCTCCTTCCTGCATGGGCTTAATGCCCTCACCCGGCATGTAACAGCTATAATTGATCCGTGCCAGGCATGATAACTGACACCTTTGGACCAAATTCACAAAAGGTAAGAACACTGTTTCCAAATCCTAGCGCCTGCCTTGCCAGGGTTCCATAATGTGACCTTTGTCCCAACACAGCGCTCCCTCTGCTATTCATGCAGACCGGCACTGCCTCCCACTCACATTTCTTCCCTTTTGTCTGGAGCGCATACCAACAACCTTATAGATACGTAAACCACCTACATTAGCCTTGCTGCGATATGACCGTCCTGTTCATCCCCCAGTCCACGGCACTTGAACAACATATAAAAGCAAATTGCCCCATATTACGCACAGTCTTTGATCACTTCCTGCTTGAGGAAAGCACCTTAACTAATGGTGCACCCAATAGAATAGCCTGGCCATTTCCATGCTGTGAGTCTATTAGAGAAGGGCACAAGCAAAAAGGCTCGAGAGAGAGAGCAGCTCGAGCAGGAGAACACAATGGATCTGTTAAATAAAATGGTAATACAGATTTTCAACGCATTCATTATAGAAAGTCATGATTCTTTTAAAGACTCAGAGGCAAAAGATTATGCTCTGATTATGCTCAATGCTTCTCTTTACTTCTCGAGCAGCCAACAAAATAAACATGATGAACAACAAACTAACAATGAATTACATATCCCAAGCATATTGAGTGAATCTGTAGTTTGTTTTTTCATAGGTTTGTTTCTCCACGTGCTTCTTTTAGGCCAATCACTTTCAACAGTTCCACATAAACACTTCCACCTTTAACAGGCCTACGTCATAAGGGCCTGTAGTCCATAAAGATATTAGTATCATCTTTTTGTCTTGATCCAATACATAATGCAAATTTCGAACACTACTTTGTCTTCTGAATGGTCGTCTTTAACCATATCCTCGTCAGTAACATCAGTCAATCTATGTAACGCTCACCTGATTCTCGCAGAGGCGCCGGTCTTGACTGGGCGACTACTGTATCTTCAAAGGTGATGTGTAGCACCCGGTTGGCTCTTTGGGCTGGACCTCTGTGCACTGTATGCCTGACGTGTAGAGTAAGATGTCTGCAGATAGAAAATATGGGGTTAATGAACTGGGGTTATTGGGGTGTCCCTATCTCTTTCCTCTTCTCCTCTCCTGTAGACCCCCAAAGGTTAACGCTCTCACCTTAGGTAAGTGAATGCCGAGCTCTCCATCTGCCTCGGGGCTGGGTGCTGTAACCAGTTTCTTCACTGGATAGGTAGCGCAGGCCTCTTGACTTCAGAGGACTGCTGTCCGTCGTTTACTGCACGAACGGTAAGTTTCGAGTCATTCAAATGTCTTTAAAGTCTTTAGTAATGATGTCTCTTGTTTTGCAGGGTTCCGGCGATGGCGGATGACGGGCTGAAGTGAGTTGAAGATGGAGCCCGTGTGATGAATAGAAGCGCCTGGAAGCACGTAAGTAAGCGCTTGTTGCCTGCTTCACTATGCGCTCTAACTGTCTTTTTATTTTGCAGGTACGAGTTCGGAGCGGCTGCAGGGTGCCGGAATACCCACTGGATTAGATGTGGAAAGGAGTAATGGCACGTGAGTATTAAAGTTCCCCAATGTCTTTAAACGCACCTTGTTTTGTCTTTCAGATGCGGGATGCAGCGCCGAAGGCCTCCGGAGCGTGCGAGGAGTTGGTAAACTTTTGTCTTTCAGATGCCAGAATGCAGTGTGAAGACCTCCGGAGCGCACGAAGAGTAGGTAAGCCTTTGCCTTTCAGATGCCGGAATGCTAACCTGTTCTTTCTTGTCTTTATAGGTGTTGCTGAAGACTGGATTCAGGATGGTAAGCCTTTGCCTTTCAGATGCCGGAATGCTAACCTGTTCTTTCTTGTCTTTATAGGTGTTGCTGAAGACTGGATTCAGGATGGTAAGCCTTTTTCCTTAGGCCCAGGACCGGATGCAGAAGACACGATGAGCGTTCTGCTGCAGAGGTTGCAGAATAACGCAAAGCAAGATTCATCCACCGGGTGTGGTTTAAATAGCCTCCTGTAGTGCTTAGGTGTCTCCTTCCACAGCCACGCCTAAGTAAGAAAAGAGTTCCTGGTAAGAAAAGAGTTCCTGCCTTCCAGAAGAGTTCCAGTGTTCTGAATCTAGGGAGTGGCTCCAGCCCCACCCAACAGGAAAAGTAGTTCCAAACAGAAGAGGATCAGAGGCTCAACTGGCAGGCAAGTAAGCAGCATGGTCTGCTGAAGGTAAGTCCACCCAAGCATTATGAGCCCGGCGCTTCCAGCGCTGGGACTGGGCATATTTATGAGCCTGGTGCCACTGGCGCCAGGACTGGCTCCAAAAGGTCCCAACTCGGAACCTGGGTTATGGATCTGCTTCCAAGGGAGTTGGGAAAACCCTGACCTTTTGGAAGCAGAGATCATGACAATCTATATCCTTCCCCAATAGCAATCACTGTTCTCCATTGCCTGCCTTCATCATCAAAACCAAGCATGGCCAATTCCCCTCACACTATGGAAGCCTGTCATTCCAAGGGAAAAACATGTCCCCCCTCTTCGTTCATAGGTATCTGTGGCGTTAACAGAAATTCATCAGGTATCCTCATAATCTTGCCTACTAAACCGGGTACCTAAATTAACAAAGTGCGGGCCCCATATTGAAATACTTCCAGCTCTAACGGTGTTCCTTGCAGAGCTATTTGTAGGGCAAATGCCATGATGAATTTGCCCGCATTTAAATAATGTGTTCCTGGTGTTGAACATCAGTGAAGGAAATCATCATATATATATATATTCATAGATGAAGGAATCATCATCTTTGACATTAAGTCTCGACCCATTATATTAACTAGTGTCTGCCTTCAATACAACAATGGGACAGACATGTCACACTCTCCTATAGACTCCGGCAATTTCTCAGTAAAAAGAATTCTACTTGTAACTCCAGAGAACCCTTGAGCATTCATGGCATTTCCTGATAACGAAAGTTTTCCCTCTCGCATAAATGAGCGAATTGCCCCAGTGTCTACTTAAAAAGAAAAGGATTTGCCTCCTATGGTAAAATCAACTCTTGGTTCTTCTTGAGGATTTGGCTTCACCGATAGTACTGAACATATCAAGTCACCCTGTGAGCTGTCCTATTGTGGGTACATGCTTATTCCCCTACCTCTGAAAGGGTTCCCACTCTCGATGGTGACACCTCGTACTCTAGGAGTCAATAACTGTCCTGTATTTGCCCTCTGCTGTATTTGAATAGGTGCATGCTGTGACTGCCCTTGCAGCAGATTCAATGTTGTTTGCTGTGGTTGCAAAGCCTGTTGTGTTCATGGTACTTGCGCTTGATACACTGTCTGATCTTGGGCGAACCCATCCCTACCTTGTGGGCTATATGCTGGAGGATTTCTCCCCCCTCTTGAGAATTGCCCATTTTGCAAAAAACCTTAGCTCCCACATGATTGTGCAATGTGCTCTGTCATTCCACATGTCCAACACACAGGAGGAAGTCTTCTAATTTGACCTTCCTTCATGGCTTGATTATAATTTGGTACATTCTGAAAACCACCTTGGTTATCCTGAAAGCCTCCCCTGCCTCGGAAGTCTCCCCTGCCTCTCGACATAAATCAGTTTCCTCCTTGATAGACTGCCGTTGGATATTCACCTGCGGCATACCTGCTGTCTGCTGAGATACCAGCCTTCTCCGCTAGTCAACATCACCCCTTCTATAGCATATTTTTACAGCATTTTCTGTACTAGCTTGGCTTCCACAAACATCCTAGCATCTTCTCTCTTTCGATTTTTCTCTTGCAGCAATCGACAATGGTGCGCAATGGTCAGATGTTTTTCTGGCCATGGCTTTGCTTCCATGCCCACCAACTTCTTAAGCTATCTTTGTACCTGTTCTGGCAATCCCTGACATAAAATATGATAGAATACAGGTATTGATGTCCTCCATGACTCTCGAGTTTCCAAAGACCACTGTTCCTGAAAATTCTGAATGTAAGCAAGTAGATCTTCACCTTCCTGCATCTTGTGTGCCATAATTGCGCCCATATCTACGTATCTGGATATTTTATTCTAAATGCTTTCCAAACTGCTGCTCTACAATTATTAAACGATGCTCCATCATGCGCTGTGTTCTGTGCAGTGACACTTGAGTACCCTGCTCTCGTCCAAATGTCGTCAGCCCTTTCTCCAAGAATAGCTGCTAGAAGAACCTTAATGTCCCCTATAGCTAATGTGTTTCCTCCTGTCATTTTTTCCAATTCATAGGTCCATTTCCCCACCCCTGACATTAAACTGAGCAATTTACATCTTAAATTGTCCTTATCCATCTTTGGCCATCGGATATATTGCAGTCTGGCCGCTCCTTTTTCTAACAAGGGAAATTGCGAAAGCCCAAAATCGCAATCAGCTCCCATCGTCTGCCTATCCATAGTAGGGACAATGGTTCCTGACAGGCTTCTTTCTTGCAATGACATCAGTCTGCTCACATATGTTGGCGATTCCCCCCTCTCACTAAGAGGTGGCTTTTTAGGCTGCTATGGGCACGCCATAGGCTCTGGCGTCCTTTCTTTAGGCAGGTCCAAATCTGACCACCTCACTTCTTTATCAGTCTGAAAACACCCCTCGGGACCACACACACCAACACCCTCTTCCCCACGGAAGGTTTCCCTTTCTGCATATGACATATCTTATCCCCAACCAGTATAGCTGTCATCCTTCTCGTCTCTGTTTAGAGTCACCCTGTCCAAAGACAAGGCTCTATGCTTGAGGCTAAACAAGCTTCCCTCCTTGCATTGTTATTGGGCAATTTCAGATCAATCGTCTTTCCCTTTATTTCTTGATTCACTTTTTGTCCTCATCTCTTGATAAGGCTCCTTGATTCTATCTCTGATACTTCCTATCACAAAATGATCCTCTAGATTTACTCTAGAGGGACCAGGCAACGGTTCTTAAGATGGGAGGAACTCTTCTATGTCTTCCCATAATACTACTGGACACGGTTCCATTAGCTCTTTCTCAATGCGATCAATGTTGCGTGCCCTCTGTCTTCTCTTTCGTTCCATTTCCTCATCAAATTCTCTTTGTTTCTTTGCTTCCTCCCAAATCCTTTCTTCACCTGTCTTTTTGCTTCTCTTCTCTAATTTGCCCTACGCACCTCTTCATCTCTGTCTTTGCATTCTTTCATCTCTTTATTTCTGTTCTTCCACTTTTTCTCTTTTCTTTTCTAGCCTGTCTCGTTCCACGATTGCTTTCTTCCTATTGTCATATTTTCGTTGCTCGTCTGCTCTTTCTTCCTATCTTAACTGTTCTTCTGGATACATTTGTTCCCGTCTTTGTCTACTCTTTCTTTATACGGTCTTCTTTCAATCGTTTCTCTCGTTCCCTGTCTTTTTATCTTGCTCATCTTGATCTTCCCCTACGTCCTCGATGCTCTTCTCATCAAGTTTGAGCAGTATCTGACCACCCATCCATTTGTTCTGTATGAGCGCTATCTTGTCACCTTTGTCTTTTTCTCCCTTCCATCTCTTAATTTCCCGTTCTATATTTAGGGTCACACTAAGCTGTTCACTTTTCTCTTTATCCCATGGGACTTTGGAGATCACATCTTTTTCTGGAGTTCTCTCTGTGCTCTAGTCACTGCTATACCCAGGCGGCTCATGTATCGGATTACTGTATCCTGTCGCTGCCTCAAGCTCCCTTACTGTATACAATCCTTCATCTTTTCTACTAACGCCATTTACTTCAGGTGCGGTAGGGGGAGCAGAAGGCTCAACACCCCGCTCCAGTCTTCAGGAGGCAGGTCTTCCCATTCCTGCTGATACATTTTCCAAAGCTCTATGTTAGCTAACATTTTTTCCAATTTCTTTCCAGTGTACGCAGCGTGCAAGTATGTGGTCATGTGTTGCAAAACTGCTTTTGACAGTGATCCCCCTTGTGGCCATGGCATGTCATTTTATCTGCCGTGCCCTTAACCCATTCTGCACTAGGTTGCTTGAGCTTGGGTGCATGTTTTGGCAACTGTTTGCATATGTGCATGAGCAGAGTAACATCATCCATTATGACAAGTCACAATCAACTGTCAGTACTTACAGTTATTTTACACAGAGAATATTTTTCAGATAAATAATACGATATGAGCGTGCAGCAATTGTCGCGCTACAAACCTCTATGTCTCACTTAACTTCATTCTACCTATTCAGTCAATACCATTAATGACAAAATAAATAAATAATCTACTCTTAGCCTTTACCCACAATCTATTATTTGTCGCTCCTTGACATTTCATTATTTCCTTAATACATCCAATAACTATAAAATACAAACAGACAAACTGGCCGGTCCCAACCTATATCTCATCTCCAAACTGCTCGCTGCTTATTACTGCCCCTAAAAAATACTTGTTTGCTCGTAGCCTAGGTATATCCACTTGGATTTTGAAATAACTTCTTCTAGATGTCCCTTGGACGTAGGTTTTATGGGCTAAATCTGTGATGCTCCTCGTTGTTAACTAAGTACATCAATGAAGTACCTCTATATGACGCTCCTCGTCATTCACTAAATATACCACCAACCCATTGTTACTTTCTTCCCATTATCCCTTTCCCCAATTGATAGGCATACATCACATTTTGCACCTTTCTCAATCTACTCACCATTCGCTTTTCAACTCCTGACCTTCGGGATCGTCTCCTCCTCTCCTCCTCAACTGCCCACCATAGCCTTCAGTCCGCTCAGCTGCCTGTAGAAATCGGGAGGGGAATTCTGTTAAAGAGGGACCCATCCCACCTATCTTGTTTTGTCTTGCAAGAACGTATTTTCGGCCGCTACCCACAGGGTGCCTCATGGTCCTCCAGCTAAATGGCGGAGGACATCTGATATTTCAGAGACCCTTAAAAGCCTACTGGGTCAATGGATCTTTAACCATCCTACCTCTGGTACCACGTGAACCCATATACCTGGGTCCTTTAAGATGAGGCAGCAATACTTAGAGATAGATGGGGATGCAGAATTTACTCATACATCAATAATCAAACTGACTCAGGAAGTTGGCAAAACTTGGTGCTGTTTTATTTTCAGGTGTCTAAAACAGGGCGTTACAACGGACATCAATGGATGTCACAAAGCACAATCTCGATGAATTTAATAAAAAACAACTTTTATAGTCAAAATTCGTCATCATTGACGTCAGACTACGTGGCAATACTACAAAATCCTACATGGGGAAATGATAGGCTTACACAGAACATCTAAGTATACGTTCCATACTAACGGGGGTTGTGATTGGGTTTCTAACATCAGGTGGACAACTAAGCCCTCCTCTAGTGCAAGTTATCTTTATCGTCATAAAATACACGACGATTCATTGGTTACAGAAAATATAGGGGTCTATGGTATGTGGCCCTCTACAATTGGTTGGCACACTTGTACCCTTCTGGAATAATCCACACGCTAGCAGCACGCAGGCTGGTTACCCCAGGTGCAGGGAGGGTCGGCCTGGTCATGCCTCCCCATCCAAGTAGCCCAACATCCATCATCACTCTTGCCTTCTGACATTCAATTTAGGCTTTGAACTTGGCCTTGCAGAAGCTCTCTGTGCCTGAGAATAAAAGGGAGTATGACATGATCTTATCTTTTAGTTTTGGTGTGGCTCGACCCAAAGTCTATTTTCATCTAACCATGTGACTGGAGACCAGGTTTTCAAGCTCTTTGTTGCATATAATACTATTAAATGATGAACTCTTGACCCTTCCAGTGTTTTTTCAGCCCACCTCAAACAGAGGTTTGTTTTTTCTCATGTTCATGCAACTACTTGACAGCCAACCAGGCTTACGGTGGCCTTGACTCTTGGTGCAGGGCCAGCCAAGCACCAATGTTCTGATGTTCTCCTTCACAATTAGCTATTTTACCAACTGTGCCACACTGAAACCCTTTCCATTCGTGGGATTTAAGTTTTTCCAAAGTGCATCGTGGAACATCCAGGTTCTATACATTCCTATGTTTATACATTGGCACATCGCTGCAATCTATTCACTACGTAGCTAGCTTCACAATCACTTCGTCTACTTGCGTTACAGCAGCTGTACAAGTGTAAAATACTGTTTATTTAGGCCGAATAAAGCTATCATTCCCAAATAGGGAATGCCTCATTAAGGCCTTGTTCAATAGTGTTAAGCCGGAAAATCCAGCAGGCTTCTTTGTTCGCCAATGCGGAATGGGGATTCAAGGTGTCCTTTACCACATCAAGCACCCACCATAGGATGTCTTCAGTGGAATGTCAGAGTTCCATGCAGTGACTGACTAATGGTGATGTTGTAGACTTGCACCTGATAGGTGATCGATGCTTCGTTATACGAGTGTGGACCGGGTGGGTTGTTTTACTAATGTACTTCAAGCCACAAGTGCATTGGATACAATAAACTGCCCAAGACGTTTTGCAGTTAGTGTGCTGTCTAAGGGTCCATTCTTTTCCTTCAAAAGCCGGAAAATCCAGCAGGCTTCTTTGTTCGCCAATGCGGAATGGGGATTCAAGGTGTCCTTTACCACATCAAGCACCCACCATAGGATGTCTTCAGTGGAATGTCAGAGTTCCATGCAGTGACTGACTAATGGTGATGTTGTAGACTTGCACCTGATAGGTGATCGATGCTTCGTTATACGAGTGTGGACCGGGTGGGTTGTTTTACTAATGTACTTCAAGCCACAAGGGCATTGGATACAATAAACTGCCCAAGACGTTTTGCAGTTAGTGTGCTGTCTAAGGGTCCATTCTTTTCCTTCAATAGTGAATGATTTCGTTTTGTACCCAAATTTGAACACTGAACATGAGCCACAAGTGAAGTGGAATGTAAGTGGGCACAGACCCCAACTGTTGAAAATTGATGTGATTTTGTATGCACATATTCGTGTTAGCCTGGGCTAGTTAGCAAGCTGGTTTGTGCTTCGGCACTCCAATGATAATTTGTGTTGAACAAATTCTACAAATCATTATTTATGTGTTTGGGTTTTCAATTCATTTTTTAGTGTAATTCTTATGTTTGAGATATCTTCTTGTCATTCATCTCTCTGTTGGTGCTCCTTTGTAGCAGTTTGCTGATAACATCAGCATAGTTGAAATAATTTTTTCATATTATAGTTTGTCAAAGTTGTCTTTTCATTTTGTTCACCTGGAAATGTTTATTCACTAATTTTATTATTATTATGTCTTCTAATAAATATAAAAAACTATTTTTTCGCAACTTGTGGTGTATCGACTCAATACATATCCTTATTCAACATAATACATATTTGTACATATACCATGTATACAATGAATTAGATGATTA
This sequence comes from Ambystoma mexicanum, assembly GCF_040938575.1. NCBI lineage: Eukaryota > Metazoa > Chordata > Amphibia > Caudata > Ambystomatidae > Ambystoma > Ambystoma mexicanum. The sequence continues at coordinate 277,588,481 of NC_090938.1, read as the reverse complement.
AATCATATAGCATTTATTTTTACATTGAATACATTTATAAATCAACCTGAAATGTCATACACGGGAACACCCTTTTGTTGCTTATGTTTCATTGCCAATTCGAGATCCCGCAGTTTATGGAGCTCCCCTTAGTTTTCCCTGCTACTTTACATCTACAGTAATCCCTGCCAGAGTAATTGTTTGACTATAATGGAAATATTGGGTGATGTTTGGGTCATTTTTGTGTGAAAACGATGGGACCCATATAATGATAGCAGGGGATTTAAATGCAAACTGCTGACAGAGTTAATGGGGAGTGATCATGACAATAGAACTCAAGGAGATGGTAACACCTCATGAGCGAAAGAAGATGGCAAATTATGGGTGGAGTTATTTGAGAACTGGAACCTAAATATTGTGAATGGTACAACTAGGTGTGACAGTCCTGCTAGCCGCACCTGGGTGTCAGGCAAAAAATCTGCTCTGCTGGACTATTTTGTCCTGACTTCAGAGTTGTTTGGCTTATGCACAGATATGTGCGTATGGGGGACAGATCTTACTGACCATTCACAAATAAGAGTGCAATTAAAGGGCATGGTTGTGAAGGCCTTTCATCCAGTACTCACTAATCTGTTGATAAACCAGGGGGGAAATAGAATCTCCAGGAATGTTTGCAACCTTAGTAAGTATAACAGGATTATCCAAGACTTTACATATAAAACATAATTTGAGCAAACACAGACCATTATCCCCCCGAGTGAATCTTTAGGCATTTTTGGATGGCTTTGATACTAAAGTAACCAGGGGCAGAATTTCAGAGTGACATCTGACCCACACCTATGATATCTTGGTCCCAATAAAAAGAAAATATTGAGAAGGGAGATAAGAACAATGAGAGTCCATATTGGTGATGGGATTTGCCACTTGGAAAAGGTTAGAGGTTTGAAGCAAACATTTAAACATTGGTTAAAAGGATATAGGTATGAGTGAAGCCAAGAGGTGGGCCTCAAAATGTTGGCTATTGTTACCAAACATGACTTCAGGAATAATTTTTGGGATAAGATAAACTCTATGAATAGATCAGAAGGTTGAATGCAGAGAAATACCATTCAGGAAGCAGAGTGGGTGGCTCATTTTGGTAAAGTCTAGGACATTTGTACGACCATTACTGTTTAAGAGCTTGGATATTGAATGGAAGTTGTTAATCACATTAGAAGACAACGAGAGGCTCATGAAGAAATCCTCCAATTCGAGGGCAGCTGGCTCAAATGGGCTGTCCAATGCCATCTTAAAAGCTGACCCTATCATGTGTTGTTTATACTCAATATCCTTTTTTGTAAAAATGTTGTTCACACGTACCATTTACTTATAAGGAGAGGAGACCCAGTATAACACTGACTAGGATAAGTTAACAGTGTATACTCTGTCTATATCCGGGAGGATAGTTGTCAGTATATATAAGAAGACAAAGCTAATGTGCAGATGCTAGAGATTAAAATATAATTATGATAACTCAAGGGCGGGGACCAGTCATGATTAAAAGATAGGTATCAATTTTAATAATTAGTTATAGAGATTAAAACATATAATTAAATAAAGTGGTCCACAATACAATACTTAACATCCAATATATACAAAATAGGGGATACATAACAGGCTATAATAGCAAGTTAAAACACGTTCACAGAAAAAACAAACACAATTGGTACTTGTAAGGCAAATAGTGAAATACCAGATTCTATTGAAATAAATAAGCCATAGAATTATATTATAATCCAGAGAGTTGTCTCGATATGTTTCTGTTCATCAAGGCATTAGTATAGAACATTCATCAGGAGGAAGATGTTTTACAACGTAGCCTAATTATTATTGGATCCATAATATAATCAGCGTCTGTCTCTTACCATCTGTGGGGTTAAAAACACATAAAACAAAGGGTCAGCTTATGGGTAGCTAGATACTGTGATAAGTTCTAATGAAAGAACTAGAGCACAATATGTAGGGGAATAGTTACCTAGAATGGTACTGGTTGGGGCTCTCTACTTCAGTCAGTAGGTAGTTGTAGAAGAATTATTCAGTCCTACAGAATATATATATATATATATATAAAGCACAAAGGGTTGCTTAAAGGAAAAGCTTTAAATGAGCTCACAACATTATAGCAGAGTTAGTCGACCATTCCGTTTAGCATAGCTAGATAATACAATAGGTTGAATTGGCCTTAGGAAATAGCTAGCGGTGAGAAGGAGCTCCGGAATGGGGAGATCGATACAGGGATGACCCGTGGCATGCAGGTGCTCCGGAATATCATAGTAATAGTGCAGTCATTTTCATAATCAGTCCAAAGGAGTGTCTTAACATTGTGTAAAAACGGACTGTACTGTGAGAGGAGTGTAGTGGGATGAGTACTGTCACCCAGGGATATTAAGAAAGAGAAGAGTGAGGGTGAGGTAGCTGGATAGAGAGAGAGAGTGAGTGGATCTGTAATAACAGCAGTATACGGATCTATTACAACAGTGGTGAATGTCGCTGCACCGAGGGGGTGTTATAAAATCGGTAGGGGTATATTACCTGTAGACTGGAAAAAGAGATGTTCAGTCTAGGAAAAGACACAAGTTTTACTGGCAGACGGGAAAGGATCCTTTCACTTGACGCTGAAAAAAAAAGCGGGTATAGTCGCCTTCAGTATGGAGAAAGTAAAAAAAGAGTAAAGAGTGCCTGGTTTGCGATCAAATGTGGTGCTTACCTATTGAAGAGTATACGAGGCGTGTATCATGTAGTGCCGGGTACAAGTCAGAGAGGCTCTGTGGATCAACTGAATATGCGAGGAGGCCGATGCCTCTGTGTAGTCATGGAGACGCGGGTAGTCCTTCTTTCGTGTTAGTCATGCGAAGATGCGTCGGGATAGAGGCGAGGGAAGTGCGGCAATGTTAGGCTGGAGTGTGAATAGGCATGAATAATAGAAATATGTGGAAATAACGGTTAATGAGAATGAAGATAGAGGATATCATTAGTGATATTGCAATCGTGACGTAGAAATGTGAAATGTTGATTAAGGTTGCATAGAGGTTTAACATGAGATTGACTGATGTGATGAAAATAATTATAAAACTCCACAGAACAAAGTATATAGTAGTGAGGAGTGAGCTACTAAAAATAAGTAATTAGAAAATTAAATTCATTTATGGATGGGGTCATAAGTGTAAGAAAGACTGGCAGGGATATGAATGAAGAGGTATTGAGAGTATTGTCACGCTCACCTGATTCCCACGGAGGCGCAGGTCTGGCTTCGAGTGCTGATGCTTCTTCAATGGTGAAGCGCAGGACTCTGAGGATGGACAGGTAGGGCCCCTCTACTCTGGCTTCTCTGGCTCGCAGGAATATTCCCCTGTGCGTGAAAAGGGAGTATTACCTACTGACGGAATAATGCTCAAGCCTCCCACTCCCTTCCAACCCTCCACGATACCCTTCCACGATTCCCCGTGAAGTCTCACCTTAGGGTCTGGAAGGATGAGTTCTCCATCCTGCTTCTGATGCAGGGGCGCGTTGAAACCCAGTTACTTCACTGGATTGAGGTTTGATGGGAGTTCAAATAAGCTTGACTATTCAGGTAAGGCGCTGTAAGAGTTGTGTAGCAAATTCAAAAGTTCAAGCTTAATAATAATGTTCATTGTCTTATTGCAGCAAGCGCTAACGCTTATGTCTTTTTCCCCTTCGGGGCCGGGGTTCGGAATGCGGGAGATATGGCGCCGACCCGAAGTGAAACGTGCAGTTCCAGTAAATGACAGGTAAGTTCTGGATGAGCGTTCGGGTAATGTCTTTGCATTCGCTCATTCAATGTCTTTGTCTTTTTTCCCCATAGGGGCCGGGGTCCGGAATGCCAGGAAGCGGCAGGACCCGAAATGAAATGGGAATGACCCAACAGGTAAGTCTTAGAAGGAAACTGAGTTTTTCCTATTCCCTTCCTTCTCACCTTGTGTTCTTGTCTTTTTCTCTCTAGGCTCTGGGAAGTGGCAGCGGATCCGGATGATCGCTGCTGAAGATGGAGGTACCCAGGAAAGGTGAGTGAAATGCAGCGCTGCAGCGATCGAAGCAAAATGCTTTTAAAAATGATGTCTTCCCTTTCAAGATTGTCGGTGTGATGTCTCCGTGATGCAGCTTTAGCAGGTAAGGTCTTCTTTCTCTGTCCAATTCTCTCTTATCTCCCTTTGCAGGTGACCCAGGATGCTGACAGGCGTGGCTGAAGTCCAGATGCAGGAGCTGACACGGTGAGCGTCCAGCTGCGAGGAGCAGAACAACGCGAAGCGTGAGTTGCTGATCGGGCGTGGTTTAAATAGCTTTGGAAGAAGTTCCAGGTATGTATCCTTCCACCGATCAGGTGTGTATCCTTCCCCGACCACACCCAGATGGAAAGTAGTCCCACAGGTAAAGTACTTCCATTCAGGCCTCAAGAGGGCCTGGATGTAGCAACATGGTCTGCATCAGGTAAGTGCACATTAAAACACTTGAACACATGTCTAGCTTTATGAGCCTGGCGCCTAAGGCGCCAGGACAGGGGTCTAACATGAGCCTGGCGCCTAAGGCGCCAGGACTGTGTCCAAAGGGCCCCAGCTTGGGCCCGCTGGCACTTCCCTGGGGGGAATGATGCCTGCCTCTGGGGTTGCTGGGTCGGACCTGGCTCCTTGGAGGTAGGCATCATGACAGTACCCCCCCTCAAGGCCCCTCCCAAGGTTGTTCCCTCCGGGGGTTTTGGCTTGTTCGGAAATCTCCGGTGGAACCTTTGTATTAATCGAGGTGCGTGAACATGGTTACTAGACTCCCACGATCTCTCCTGAGGTCCATATCCCTTCCAGTCAACAAGATAGAAGAGTTTTGACTTTAACAACTTGGAGTCTAAAATGTCTTTAACTTCGAATTCTAATTCCCCTTCAATTTGAACTGGGCTGTAGGCTTGGACAGTCGGGTCCCTGGTTGTACTGGCTTCAAAAGTGATGCATGAAAAACTGGATGAATACGCATGTTAGACGGTAAATCCAGTTTAAAGGCCACAGGATTGATTATAGCCTTGATGGGATAAGGTCCTATGAATCTGGGATTGAAGGTTCGCGGGCCCTTGAGGGGTAAATGTTTCGTTGCTAGCCATACCTGGTCTCCTACTTGGTAAGGAGGAGTTTTACTTCGGTGCAAATCAGCGTTTTCTTTATACTTTTTCTTGGCTTGCTGTAAATGATTTGCAGCTTCTTTGAACGCTCGGGTTATTGTGGAATGCAGATGATTTACTGCGGGCATTTCCAGGGTCAGAGCTGGATCTAGGTCAGAGGTCCGAGGATGGTGACCATACAAAGTATAAAAATGAGTTTGTCCGGTTCCAGAATGCAGTGAATTGTTGTATGCATATTCTGCGATCCAAAGGATGTCTTTCCAATTTAACTCGGATTGGTGTAACATGCACCGAAGATATTGCTCGAGAGTCTGATTGGTTCTCTCGGTTTGTCCGTCGGTCTGGGGGTGGTGGCTGGTGGATAACCGCACATCTATTTGTGCTAGTTGGCAACACTTCTTCCAAAAACGGGAGATAAATTGACTTCCACGATCCGAGACTAATATGGAAGGGAAACCATGTATGCAAACTATATTCTCCAGAAATTCCTTGGCCAAGGTGGAAGCTGAAGGCAAACCTTTTAAAGGGATAAAGTGGGCCATTTTGGAGAATAGATCCACAATTACAAGGATAGTGTTGTAACCAGCACAAGGAGGCAGGTCAGTTATAAAGTCCATTGACAAGGTGTGCCATGGTGCCGGTGGAATATCCAAGGGTTGAAGTAGGCCGGCTGGCCTTTTCTTTTGACCCTTGTTTTGGGCGCAAATTCCGCAAGACAATACAAAAGACTTTATGTCTTTTCTCCAAGAAGGCCACCAGAAGTGGCGTTTGATTTTTTCCTCCGTTTTAGCGATACCAGGGTGTCCTTCCATTAATGATCCATGATGATGGGCAATAACAAGTTCTTGCAATTCTTTACTTGGCAGAAACAACCGCTCCTGGAAGTAGGGTAAATCATCCTTGACGGTGTAATGAGGACCCTTTTGACTCCATTCCAGTAAGGCTGAAGAGTCTAGAAGTTGTTTTACTTGCGTTTGGATGTCCTCAATAGTTTGCAATGAAGTTAGGCCTAAGATTCTTTGTTCAGGTATGATTGGCACAGGTTCTAAACTCAAATTGGCTTCTTCCATGCCAATCCGGGATAAGGCGTCCGCTTTACCATTCTTGCAGCCAGGGCAATAGGTAATTAAAAAATCAAATTCCGCAAAGAATAGAGCCCATCAGAGTTGTCGTGAAGATTGAGCTTTGGCCGTCTTTAAATACTGTAAATTTCTGTGGTCCGTAATTACGGTGATGGTGTGTCTTGCCCCGAGAGCCTTGAAAGCAGATTTAATAGCCAGTAACTCTTTGTCGGTAATTGCGTATTTGATTTCAGGAGGAGAAAATTTCCTGGACCAAAAGGCCACAGGGTGTAGTTGGTTAGTTTCTGGGTCTCTTTGCGACAGGACAGCTCCCATGGCTGAACTGGATGCGTCGGTTTCCACAATGTAAGGGAGATCTGGGTGCGGGTGCTTCAATACAGGTGCAGAGGTGAATTTGGTTTTCAGGTCCTGAAAGGCTTGTTCGGCCTCAAGAGTCCATTCAAAGCGTTTGTTTTTCTTTAGGAGAGCTGTGATGGGTTGGACTGTTCGGGAAAATTCCGGCATGAATCTTCGATAGAAATTGGCGAAGCCGAGCATGCTCTGAACTCCCTTCACCGAGCTAGGAGATGGCCATTTGAGGATGGCGTCCACCTTTCGCGAGTCCATTCGGACTCCTTGAGGTGTCAGGATGAATCTGAGAAACTCAACTTCTGTGGTATGAAAAACGCATTTTTCGAGCTTTGCAAATAGTCTGTGCTGGCGCAATTTCTTAAGAACTGCCCTAACATGTTTTCTGTGATCGGATTCTGAAGAAGAGTACACCAGGATGTCGTCAATATAAACAATGACACAGACATCGATAAGTTCCCGAAGAACATCATTCATAAAGTACTGAAAGGCGGCAGGTGCATTGCACAAACCGAAGGGCATCACCTGATATTCGAAGAGCCCAAATTTGATGCGGAATGCAGTCTTCCATTCGTCGCCTTCTTTTATACGCACCAGGTGATAAGCTCCTCGGAGATCTAACTTGGTGTACACACAAGCGTCTTGCACCTGGTCGATAAGCTCAGGGATCAGGGGCAGAGGATAACGATTCTTAATCGTTATTTGATTTAGGGCGCGATTGTCTATACATGTTCTTAGGTCGCCCTCTTTTTTCGGCACGAAGAACAGAGCTGAGGAGACAGGAGACTTGGACGGGCGAATAAAACCATTGGCTAGGTACTGATCTAAATACTGACGCAAATGCAGGTTCTCAGGTTCGTAAGAGCATAAATCCTACTACAAGGTAGTTGAGCATTGGGTACCAGATCGATTTGGCAATCATAAGACCGATGGGGAGGTAACGTGTTAGCCTGTTCCTTCTGAAAAACGTCTTGGAATTCTTGTTATTCTGACGGTAGCTGTACAGGGGTGGAAGTTGCTGAGGCTAGACCCATAACTGGATTTCTTGGATAACAAGTTGGTTCACAATCAGGAAAACTTATCTTCTTTGCTCGCCAGTCAATTCTGGGATTATGTGTTTCTAAACAAGGAATTCCTAGAATTACTTGAAATTGTGGGGCCTTGATCACATCAAACACGATTGCTTCCCGATGTCCATCCTGACCCACCAGTGTCATTTCAACAGTGCAATGCGTTACAGGCCCTGAGGCTATTTCGGTTCCATCTACTGTAGTAATGACATCTTGGGATACTTTCGGGAGGAGAGGGAGCTTAATCCTGGAAGCCAATTCACGGTCTATGTAATTTCCAATAGCTCCACTGTCGATGTATGCTTTTATAGCATGCAACTGCTGAGGCTGTTTTGGGTCCACGAGCACCATTGGCATGACAAAATGCGAGGTCAAAGAGTTTGTTTTCAAGCTCGGCAAGCGGACCCCTACGCTTGTCGGGCTAGGTCGTTTCCCGAATCAGGTGTCAATAAATCGTTATCAGTGGCTCCAACCACCTTCTTAGGTGGTTTAACCGGACAATTTCGAAGAAAGTGACCGGAAGTCCCGCAATACAGACAAAGTTGCATTTGCCGCCTTCTCTCTCATTCCTTCTGCGTTAATGGTCCTTTAACACCGCTGATTTGCATAGGTTCGGATACGTCGGTACTCTTGGAGTTAGCGTGGGTTTTGATCGGTACTCGAGTTTCGTACTTGAACCGATCTGCTTTTCTATTTTGAAGTCTGTGATCAAGTTGAACCACCAAGTCTATGTAGTCTGCGCAGACCTGGGGTGGATCTACTATCTGAGCTAGAATATCCTTAAGATCTCCGCGCAGGCCTCGATGAAACAATGTGATGCTTTTGTTTTCTGACCATCCAGTTTCCACAACCAGTCTATTAAAGGTGGCAACGTAGGACAGGAGATCCTGATTACCTTGTCGTAAGGATAGCAGTTCGTTATCAAGGGCCTGTCCTTGAGAGTGTCGAGCAAACAATCTTTCCATGCTGGCCTGGAAACCCTGAAAATTCTGGAGAATGGGATCATCCTGATTTACCAATGGAATAGACCAATTGGCAGCACTGCCACTGAGGTAAGATAGTATAAAGGCTACCTTGGTCTGGTCGTTAGGGAAGGCCCCGGGTCTGCATAGAAAGTGTAAACGACATTGGTTCATAAAGACGGCATATTTCTTGGGATCCCCCGCAAAACGTTCAGGCGAGGCCAAAGGCATGTGTCCAGGTAGATTGATTTGTACCGGGTTATTCAAACCCATTGATGTGGAAGTACCTCTGGAATTAGATAAAGGAGTGTGTCCTGCCTGGGCTTGCAATAACCTTTTGGCCAGGTCATCTGTTCTTTCCTTGGACAGGATCAGTTCTCTTTTGAGAGCGTTAGTCTCCTGGCGGGCTGAGTGCACTTCTGCCCGTAATTCCCCCAAAAGCTGGGCCAGCTGATCTGTCTCGGAAGTCTCCATAGCGCCCGGGTGGGAAATTGTGGGTAGGCTTCGCGTTCTGTCACACTCACCTGATTCCCACGGAGGCGCAGGTCTGGCTTCGAGTGCTGATGCTTCTTCAATGGTGAAGCGCAGGACTCTGAGGATGGACAGGTAGGGCCCCTCTACTCTGGCTTCTCTGGCTCGCAGGAATATTCCCCTGTGCGTGAAAAGGGAGTATTACCTACTGACGGAATAATGCTCAAGCCTCCTACTCCCTTCCAACCCTCCACGATACCCTTCCACGATTCCCCGTGAAGTCTCACCTTAGGGTCTGGAAGGATGAGTTCTCCATCCTGCTTCTGATGCAGGGGCGCGTTGAAACCCAGTTACTTCACTGGATTGAGGTTTGATGGGAGTTCAAATAAGCTTGACTATTCAGGTAAGGCGCTGTAAGAGTTCTGTAGCAAGTTCAAAAGTTCAAGCGTAATAATAATGTTCATTGTCTTATTGCAGCAAGCGCTAACGCTTATGTCTTTTTCCCCTTAGGGGCCGGGGTTCGGAATGCCGGAGATATGGCGCCGACCCGAAGTGAAACGTGCAGTTCCAGTAAATGACAGGTAAGTTCTGGATGAGTGTTTGGGTAATGTCTTTGCATTCGCTCATTCAATGTCTTTGTCTTTTTTCCCCATAGGGGCCGGGGTCCGGAATGCCAGGAAACGGCAGGACCCGAAATGAAATGGGAATGACCCAACAGTTAAGTCTTAGAAGGAAACTGAGCTTTTCCTATTCCCTTCCTTCTCACCTTGTGTTCTTGTCTTTTTCTCTCTAGGCTCTGGGAAGTGGCAGCGGATCCGGATGATCGCTGCTGAAGATGGAGGTACCCAGGAAAGGTGAGTGAAATGCAGCGCTGCAGCGATCGAAGCAAAATGCTTTTAAAAATGATGTCTTCCCTTTCAGGATTGTCGGTGTGATGTCTCCGTGATGCAGCTTTAGCAGGTAAGGTCTTCTTTCTCTGTCCAATTCTCTCTTATCTCCCTTTGCAGGTGACCCAGGATGCTGACAGGCGTGGCTGAAGTCCAGATGCAGGAGCTGACACGGTGAGCGTCCAGCTGCGAGGAGCAGAACAACGCGAAGCGTGAGTTGCTGATCGGGCGTGGTTTAAATAGCTTTGGAAGAAGTTCCAGGTATGTATCCTTCCACCGATCAGGTATGTATCCTTCCCCGACCACACCCAGATGGAAAGTAGTCCCACAGGCAAAGTACTTCCATTCAGGCCTCAAGAGGGCCTGGATGTAGCAGCATGGTCTGCATCAGGTAAGTGCACATTAAAACACTTGGACACATGTCTAGCTTTACACTAACTTTGCAGATGACACCCAGATCCTCATTCCTATCTCAGGAAACTATGACCAGGACACCTTGACCATTAATAAAATATATGCCATTATCATAAAACTGGATGGCTCTAAACAGTCTCTGCCTCAACGATGAGAAGACCGGAATTCTCATCGTGGGATCTCCATCAAAAATAACTGCCCTCCACTCAGATTACTCCTCTATTAATATCGACGGGACTCTGATCCCAGTACTTAAGCAAGTAAAAACATTAGGTGTATACCTTGACGCCAACCTCACTATGACCAAACACATTAGTACGCTCTCTTCACCCACGGCCTATACATCCAAACTCATCACACTTAGTTGACAATTTCTGACCCCTACCAATTGCCTCACCCAGGCCAGCGCCCTGGTTTTATCTAAGTTGGATTACTGCAATGTGTTATTGCTAGGGATCTCCAATACTAACCTCAGCAAATTGCAACTCATGCAAAACAAAGCCTTAAGGGGAGCCTTAGGGATATAAAAGTTTGATCACGTATCCAAGATCAGGAAGGACGCCCACTGGTTACTGTTAGGAAAGATTTCGTAATTGTGGGTAATTTTCCTTCCATGTGGCAACCCCTAAACGTTTTGCTGTTGTTTTCACCATGATCTAGACTTTGCCAGAGAAGTGCAGCCTTCTGCCCCACTCCTCTGGGCTTTCGCTCCATTCTTACGGGGAAACTGACATGCCCTTAAGACAGTCAGTACCGGGAAACGCTGTTTTCCGTAGTTTCTTTATCATGTTGCAGCTTTCGTGCAACATGACACAAGAGGGCACTGTAAGCTAAGTTACTGCTCTCTTGGGTCTCTAGCCTTCTACAGGCCCTAGATACTCTTTTTGGATTGTAACTGATCGGTGCAAGTGAATCACGGACGAGAAAGGTGGCAGCGATCGTTTCTTGTGTTTTGAGCTCCTTTTGGCGTTTTAAGCGCGTTTCTCGCGCTTAGCCCAAAATAGTGGCCTGGCTCCCAAAATGGCCAGACCACGAGGCTCCTTTGTCCTGTCGCTGACCGTCTTGCTCCCTTCACCTTCCCCAGGTCGAGTCGACCAGGGGCCTTCCTTATTTGGGCATGTACTTTCCCGCGAAACACAGATGCTTTTGCGGGCTTCTACAGGCCTTGTGTGTGCCTCCAGGATGTGGGCTGGGATGTCTGGTCCCAATACACATCCTGGGTGCCAGAGAGTCTAGGGTGGTGTGAATGCCTGGGACCACCGTGGTCCGTGATAGGTCCACGTATGGTGTGAGTGTTGATGAGCGGATCTCCCATTGGGTCCCCTCCGTTTTGGCGCGAAGGGAACCGTGGATAAGAGGGGGTTTGAAACGCCACTACCATGTCGATCTCTTGAGTTCTCAGTCAGTCAGTCAGTCAAACACCTTTATTCGGCCAAAAAATGACCATCAAAGTACATCCTGCAAAAACAGTTCTAGAAATAGAGATGCAAATCGAAAACAGAGTTACAGGGAAACAACATTGAGGAAAACAACAGGGCAGTACGAACATGCCGCCCCCTCCAAAAGAGACCATAGACAGTTCTTTGAAACAATGGTCTAGACCCACCATCCCCTTACTTCAACCATTTCCCATGGCGCCTCTGGCCCAAGGTGGTCAGATTTGCCCCTGAGAGGGGGCTGTTGTTAGGAAAAACCCCAGTGTTAACTCTGGCAGATCTGGGAGGGACAGCAGAGTTTAGAAAAGGGCGCATGCTGATTTAAATCCCACTCATAGCCAGTTGGCCTGCCCGCCCCCAACCTTCCAAAACCCGGTTAGCTGTACTCTGGTCCCAAAAAGATAGTTTGATGCTATCCCTGTTGTTCATGCCCATACTTGGAATTCTGCAACAGCCCACCAAAGCTTCTCTGCGTACAAATGGGCAACCTCCAGAAGTGTTCAGCCAAAATAAACATTTGTTAAGTAGGGCGTCCTTTGGTTCAGACTTGTTTACTGCCAGTTTGGGAACCCCTTGTAGGAAGACAATAGGGCGTTTGGGCTTTCCTTGTTCTGAGGGTTTATGCTGACCCCCAGACTTCCACAGGCCCTGGTCTTTGGACTCAGAACACGCGGAGCCCGAGATAGCAGAGGACTGGGCCACCGAAGGTAAAGACGTTACACTAAAGTTGGAGACCTTCCTGCTCTCCCTGGTAATGGCATGGGGAACACAGGGCCCGTTGTTAGAGAATGATTCCCCTAATGCCAGGTTAAGGGGGACGGCAGTCCCTTTGGGGGTGGTCAGGACTGGGGGGACCTGAACAAGTAAACTTTCCAAGGGGCTTTCCTGGGATAAGGCCTTATACCCCACGGCAGCTGCAGCGGTCACCATGGACTCCCCCTGGACAATTCCACCACCCTTCAATTGGGCCTCTAGTACAGATAGCAAGAGAGCCTTGATGATGGCCAGTTCCGCCAGAACTTGATTGCACCCACACCCCCTATGTAACAGAGCCTCCTCTGGGAGTCGGTCAATGGACAAGTTACACTCATGATTACTGGCGACAGTTGGTTGATTGAAGGTCTCAACCATCCGGGGTAGGGACAAACGGGGGGAGGGACTAGCCCCAGAGCTCGTAGAAGAGAGAACATCACTCCACGAACTGTTATGGGAGCTGGAGGAGGATTTGCCCCTTAGGACAATTTGTTCCAGTCTGTCCCCTACAGCCAGGAGGGATGACGCAAGTGCTAAGGGGGTTCCATGGGAGAGGGGTCCGATGGTTGTGGCTGTGGTCTGGGCCGAAGCCGTGCTTTGAGACAGGGGAAGACTTGGTTCCGGCTTGCCACCAGCATCTCCGCTGGCATCCGGAAACAGCTTGAACAGACCACCCTGGTTACTATGCAGGGTTACTTGGCTCCCCAGGTGCTGCTGAACCATTACTGGTGGTGGAATTAGTGTCACTGCTAGGGTGCCGGATATAGGCAGGGACTGATTTACAATGGGCTTGGTGGCAGGCAAGCCGGCACATGTCCCAGTGGCCACCAAAGTAGTGCCCATGGTAGTTACTGAGGGTACCCCCCCCTGTGGTCGCTGTCTCCTCAGTACCACAGTCTTACGCTGGAATTTCTGCAGGGGGGGGTCATGGTCAGTGAATTGGGGGCAGAAAAGGAGTGGGGGAAGCGGGGATAAGGGGTCAGTAGTCGGTTGCGCCATAGCCGAAACTTGTGAGGTTTCTGTGTCCAGATACTTATGGAAGGGCACGCCACACACCTCCGTCGAAGTCCGCCTCCCCAGCTCACCTCTGTTTTCAATGTCCAGTCCGGCTGGGCTCCAGCAGCGCTGAACACCAAGCGGCGCCAAACACCGCGCCCTTGCCCCGCCGCGGGATTCACCGCTGCGGGGCTAGCGAGGCGCAGATAAGCCCAGGGGGGCGGGGCCATGAACCAGGAAGTCCCAGAGTCCACCAAGCGGCGCCAAACACCGCGCCCTTGCCCCGCCGCGGGCTTCACCGCTGCGGGGCTAGCGAGGCGCAGATAAGCCCAGGGGGGCGGGGCCACGAACCAGGAAGTCCCGGAGTCCACCAAGCGGCGCCAAACACCGCGCCCTTGCCCCACCGCGGGCTTCACCGCTGCGGGGCTAGCGAGGCGCAGATAAGCCCAGGGGGGCGGGGCCACGAACCAGGAAGTCCCGGAGTCCACCAAGCGACGCCAAACACCGCGCCCTTGCCCCACCGCGTTCTCACAAACAAAGGAATACAGGAGCCAAGTATCCTGCACTCACGAGGCTGAACCGAGGAATCGCTGGTGACCCGCTGAAGGACTGCTCCTCTGCACTGCTGTCGCTTTGTGAAACCCTTTCTACTTCTGATCGAACCAGAAGGCCTGTACTGGTACTTCGACCCTTAGAATAGCGGGGACAGCTATTCTCGGCATCTTCACCATCTCCTGCACGTAAGCCTTCGGAAGTGTCTCTGGGCCATCCAGCAGACTGACCAGCCTACCCAGGAGTCTTGCTCTGTAACCGCCGCCAGGTTGTATTGTATTTCTAGTCCTTGTCACTCTCACATGATTCCTACACTTGGCGTTCCCAGGTCTGAAGTGAGTAGTGTACATTTGGCTGAGATACACAAGGCCGCTCCGTTGCCCTGCTGTGGTAACAAACTGTGCGGGATCACTTCGTTTGGGACATCTTTAACTCAACTCTGCTGCTGCAGAATCTACACGACGACGAGACGTCCCCTGCTCTCCTGAACCTGCCAGCACTGAAACTGACGCGGAGAAGCCTGGGTCTGCTTGCATCGGGGACCGGTGAGTAGCATAGCTAGGAACTGGTCGCCCTCCTGCAGGAGCCCATAGCTTTTCCCCGCTGTGTCAAAACAGCACGCCTTTCCGTACTCGCGCTCTGCTTCTGCCCAAAGTGGAGGCTGCGCTTGAGTCGCGGAACTCTGTTCTTCTTCATTTGTGCACCAAACTGAACTGCCTGATTCCCTCGAAGAGACTCCCCTTTTTGCCCGTTGGCACCAGCGTGCGCAGGTACTTTTGAGCACAAGGCTCCACTCTTCGTAGGGCTTGGACTTCCTTTTAGTTAGGTGCCTCTGAAGGTGGACTGGGTCTAATCATTATTTTGCACTGCCTGTTTTCCTCCCCTTCTAGGTGGACTACACATTTCGTGCATCTAACGCTTTAGACTCGTTTGTATTTGTATATATATTGTACTGGTTTGGTATTTGTTGGTTTACTAGAGTTTTATTGTGATTTCTCGCTACGGTCATTATTGCAAAGGCCTTGGAATAAATGTGTATATATTTTTAATATAACACCTGTTTGAAGTAGTTTGTAAGTGTCCTTATTTTGTGTGCTCATTGCGGGCTTTCAGTCACCCTCACCCCTCTTGAGACCTAGTCATGACCGCCGCGATCGCTACCCTGATTGGTCTGACTTGTCCAGAGGTTACCCTGTTCCAAGTAATTAGGTTGGCCTTCTGAAATTCTGCACCGCCAGGACAGAGTTCAGAAATACGTCTTAACAGTTAACTATCAAAGCTAGAATTATCTTCAAAACCCTCTGCATCGCGCACAAATGCCTTGCCAAAAAAGCTCCAATCTACGTCAATAACGCCTTACAGAAAAAAGAATCCACCAGAACACTGAGATCCAATGGCAATCAACTCTTAGTGCTACCACGCTACAAAAATACCAGAGCGGGGGGGGGTAGCAGTTTCCATGTCCTGGCCCCCAAACACTGGAACTCCCTCCCCATCAACATCAAAAAAGAAACCTCTCTCATAGGCTTTAAAAAATGGCTAAAAAACTGGTTATTTAACCAACATAAGTATAACGGTCTTACAACCATTACTAGTATTAACGCCTACCTGTTGAGTTTGGGAATAATGCTCATGAGTGTTTTGTTGATTTTCTTCCTGTAATTAACTACTGTACTGTACTCTCTCACAAATGTAAGACTAAATGCCAAAGCTGTCTGTAACCACGCCGTGAAACCCAGGGTCTGGGCGTGTAATAAATGAAATAAATAAAATAAAATTAAAATTAATAGTAGATCAAACAGTCTCTTGCATGGCGGAGTGTTCCTTATGACAGCATGGTGATGTACTTAACACACTGGCTTAGGTAAAGTGCTCTTGTACTGTGCGTGATTTTTTTCGTTTTTCCTACGCTGTGCATACCTCTTTAAGTACAGAAGAGGATGTTTGGTTGGCAAGCAGGAAAGACAAATAAGAAACCTGCATTGATGGGTGTTGGTTGGAAGCACCCGTCCTCTATAGTGTTGAACCATGGTGGAGAACCATGGCGGTATGTTGCTTCAGAGGGAGCACCCAAGGGCCTAGCAGCTAAATGTAATTTAGGTAATGTTACTAAGCTATCCAGAAGTGACATATTATTAAATGTAGAACAGCTTAGTCATAGTTTGCTGCTTGTATGTTACATTGAAATGAATACCTTTGCTTTGATGCAATTACTTCATGATTTGTTAGTTTTAGCGCATTTTGGTTGTGTAGCTACCCCCACCTATGCCCACCTACCCTTCTAGCTCCCTAGCCCCACCCACCCTACACCCTCTATTCCACCAGCCACCTTCCTTAACTCCTCTCTCTACCCATTTCTTACCCTCTCCCTCTCACCATTTCTCGCTTATATTTCCTCTTGCTCATCATCAATGGCACAATCTATCAATGTATTCCTCCCTTGCTGTATTCCCCTTCTTATTCTCTTGCAGACCTGCACACCCCTTATGGCATCCTCCTTTAAAACTTTTGACTCGCCTCCTTGCACCATGGTGCCTATAAATGTATAATGCAAAGAACACAAGTGTCGAAACTATTGGCATTGCCAATTAATGTTTTTAAAGGCACTACCCAACACAACCTCTGTGTCGTGACCCTGCTCTGTGTGACTGTATGACAGGTGTTAAAATCAGGCTACTGATGCAGCAGTGCACAGGTTACACTATGCTTTTGGGATGGAGCTAATGGAAGGCGAAGCTCAGAAGCAGGATACCCTTTCAGAGATGGAATTACCTGCATCATTTTAATTAATAAAAATAAAAAAAGGCAGGGTCTTTCACACCCTTGCCAGGTGATAATTCATCACAGCCGGCTACCAAAGTTCTACGGCACCAAAACCTAAAGAAGTTGGTCCTTGAATACTTTGCATGTCTCCGTGACTGCCCCCCAAAGAAGACAGTAAGTCCGAATTTAGCTTCGCTTGCAACACAATAGACTCTGGCTTGTATTCGGCTGCACTCTGTCTTATCTTTGTCTTTTGTTGCCTTAATTTAGTGCCCGCCAACTCGAGAATCCTTGTAAGTCCCTGCTACCAATGGTGGCTAGTGAGAAGTAAAAAATGTCTGAGTAACCAGAAACATGATTGTTTACTTTTGATTTTCACAATGGGTTGATATGTGTTCTTTATTGTGCACATACTGAATTAATAATCATAATGTAAAAGGATAACAGTTTGTGACAAAAAATTGTAAATACCTTAAAGTCTGACAACATGATTACTGGTCTGGAGAGGTCCATGGATGAGTTATGGCTAAACTGCCTATTCAGCCCAACATTACTAGGCTTAGCTATATCTTCAGGAGCAGTGTGACCTGATAATATTAGCAATCCAGACAGCAATACTACACATATTCCAAAATAAAAGCTTAACTAATCAACATTCTCTAAAATACAGACTTTTAAATAAACAATACAAGGCAAACAACTAATAGAAGCCACTTAGAAAACCAAACCATGTAAAACAACACAGAGACTATAGACATTTTGGAAAGGGGACTGTCGGAAGCTAAGCAGGGGGTGTTCAAGTGCATGATGGGTAACAATGTAAATGTTCGATTTTCAAGAGCTAAGGCACTTAATAAACCCCTGAGACCCGATAAAACAACCAACCCATGGCTCCACCCTGGTTCAGAATCCTTGGACTCACTGTTTTTGAAGAGACCAGGGCTCCAGCATTACACCTGTTCCCTGTCTTAGAATAGACCATGGCTCTCACCCTGATCCCACAACCTTTGTTCCTGGCAAACGTCAACCTGACCTGAACCTCAGACTGATGACCTAAGGCAGGTCCCTCAGATTTGAAACTACTCAATCCTCCATCTCAGGTTCTGGTTCTAAGCCAGCAGAAAACCTAAGATCACATAATTTTGTTTTAAATCTGTAGATATCTCAGTGGCCGCTGGGGGCTCTCCCATAGGAACAGCCACAGCAGAGGCTTCAAGACTAAACTGGGAGATTCTGGTGAAACCAGTCCCTTACACTCTCCAACTCGAAGTACCTCAGGGCCTAGGTACTCAAGTGCTTCTCCCCTTGATGCTTGTAGAGCTCTTGCCCTAGTGACGGCTGCAACTATGTCTGGATCTTCGTGATCAGTAACTAACAGATACCCTACTGGTATCAAGTCTTTGACTGCAACACCAAGAATGAAGGTTCTAGCCCTCCAGCTAAGCTTCACCATTCCTGAGGCAAAGAAGCTAAAACTATCAAACTTCTTTACTGGTTGATTTAGGCCTGGGATATACTGCCCATCCTAGACTTATAGTGACATTATAGAAGTAACATTGCCAGCAGTGTCACACAAAGGGGAATGTTTTGCCCATTTATGTAGACTGCCCCAAACATATCTGAGTATTGGCTGGAAACGGGCCTCCCCTGGAGATCTGGTACTGTTTCAACTCTGATTGACTGGGAAACCTCTGGCCACTCACTGGTCTACTGGGACTACATCTGTTAAGATGCCCACACTGATTATGGCCTCTTCCATGAGACAAGTAGTTGTGATGGCCAGTTTGGGTTTAACTGTGCAGGCCGGATCCCGCTTCCTATGTGTTAAGTCCTCACAGAAAACATCCTTTGGGAGTGGAGGGTTTTGGTGCCATTTGTGCTCGAATGACCCTCACTCTTCTTTTCTGTGGTGACAGATGAGCCATGTCTATGGGTTTTCATTTCATGTTTTGGGGGCCTTCTGGGAAAAAGGGCCAGAACCTCTGTCTTTACCATTTTTTATAGTCACTTTTTTATCAGATGCTTCTGCTGCTGCTGTCTGTGTGTTCGCCTGAACCCTCTTCTGGACATGAGTACTCACATACTTATCGGCAGCTCTTCCAAGCTCTGTGATATTCTTGCCCACCAGCTGCTGATGTAACACTGCCTCACAATATTTAAGAACATGCTTGCATGCAATCACATTAAACATAGATTCAAAAGTATCCACTTTGTTCAAAATGACCCACACATTCAGATACTTCAGGGACAGATGTGTGAACTCCTCAAAGGTTTGATTCCCCATGTTGGCGAGTATTCTAAAGCTACTGAGACATTGCTCTGGGGTGTTGCTAAAGTTCCTCAGGGTGGTGGCCTTCATTTAGCTATAAATGGGCCTCTTCTCAAGAGCCAACTGTATGTTCACACCGGTTTAAGCTGA